>NC_138891.1:58992706-60270206 GCF_965194825.1 Balaenoptera physalus
CTGAAAAAGCTGAATTACGGTAAAAAAAAAAAAAAGGGCAGGGGTTGGAGTGCAAGGAAGAAAATCCTTTCCTACAGTTGCAAACCACAGGAAGAAATTTAATAAAACTATTTCAACACTGTAGGATGCTCTGTGTAAAAGGGTGAAGATGGAGAGAGAATTAGCCTGTTCAGAGTGGAGATTATGAGTTGGAGACTAGAAGGCTATTAGGAGATAATATCTGTCAGATTAAAAAGAATTCTTTTTTGAAATGTCCTGACTCTTTTAAGTGCAAGGTAGCCCTCTCCCTCCCCTTCCCCCACCCAATTTCCTTTCTTCTTACACCCAGTGTCATCTTAGAGGTGACTACTATTTAATGATCTCTTATATTTTATGCATTAAAAATATATTTTTTATATATCATTTACAAAATATATTAACACAAGTAGAATCCTGTTATCAACACTGTTCTGTGCCTTGTCTTCCTTTCATGTAAATATACAGTCATTCCTTGGTAACTGAGGAGGATTGGTTCCAGGACCTCCAGTAGATACCAGTCTGAGGATGCTCAAGTCCTTATATAAAATGGCATAGAACAGTTGGCCCTCCGAAGATAGATAGGGCCAACTGTATCTTGATCTTTCGGTAATAGCATATACTCTCTTCTTTTTAATGGCTGCACTGGATGGATGTGCCTTAATTTTTTTAACCGGTGGGGGACCTATTGTTGGTACTTAGGCTCTCTCCAAGTTTTTTGATAATTATACGTTGTGCTGTGGTGAATATATTTTTTTGCATATTTATTCAGTGTATCTGGAATATAAATTCCTAGCAGTGGCACTGATAAACCAAATGTTATGCTTTAAATTTTAGATAGCTTTGGTCAAACTCTTTAAAAAGTTGTACCAGTGGTCTTTTCTGTCACCAATACAGGATAATTCTGTTTCTCCATACCTTTCCCAGTAAAGAAATTTATCAAACCTAAACATTTTTGCTGATAAGACAGTTGAAAAATGTTATCTCATCATTTCAATTTTGTATTTTTTGGCAAAGTTGAGTATTTTTTCATATATCTATTGGTTGTTTATATTTCTTTTTCATAAATTGCCCATTTTCTACTAATTTGTGCATTGATTAAAATAACCCCTTTTGTTTTTGTTGCAGATATGTTTTCCTAGCTTGTCATTTGTCTTCTGACAGTGTAGAATTTTTTTTGCAACTTAGTGTTTTTATGTTTCAGATAACAAAAATGCAGTAGTAGCTAATATGTTTTTGAACACTTACTATGTACTGATGCTTTAATTGCTTTTAATATATTTACTCATTTAATGATTATCAAGCTTGTCAGTTTTTTTCTTTAGCTTCTGGAATTTTGTGTCATATATAGGTCTCTGATAATAATAAAATAAGTAAATATACAAGTCCAAAATTATTTTTGAATGTTCACTCATATTTTCTTTTTCTACTTTTAAATATGATCTTTTCTGAGATTTATTTTGGCGTTTGGAGTGAGGTTTACATACAATCAAAGGTACCCATTAAGTTCAGTGGGTTTTGACAAAATATGTAACTGTAACCACCACTATCAAGGTCATTTTGATCATCTAGTGAGTCTCTTTCCTGTCCCTTCAGTCAATCCCCATCCCTTACTCTTGGCCCCAGGCTACCATTGATCTGCTTTCCATTCATTCTGCTTTAATTTTGTAGTTTACAAAAATTGCTATGATATTGAAAACTATTTAAATGATTAAATGAACATATGATTGGCTTATTTTATAGATATGTAATTACATGTATATGTAGTTACCATATAGAACTGTCATTAAGTATTTAAGAGCATGGAATAGCATTATGCCTCATACTTAGTTAGCTTTGGACATTTTTGAACTTCAGACATATACCTTTGATAAAACATCAGATTCCAAAATTTCTTAGACATATAGCGATCCCAAACAATTTCAAAACAAAACAAAGTAAAAATAAAAACAAAAACAGGGGACTTCTCTGGTGGTCCAGTGGGTCGGACTCCACGCTACCAATGCAGGAGGCCTGGGTTCGGTCCCTGGTTGGGGAACTAGATCCCACATGCATGCCTCAACTGAGAGTCTGCATGCTGCAACTAAAAAGATCTCACACGCAGCAATGAAGATCCCGTGTGCCGCAACTAAGACCTGGAGCAGCCAAAATAAATAAATAAATAAATATTTTTAAAAAAACTAAAACAGGACCCTGACTTTTACTCCTAAAAGAAAGATGCCAGTGTGAGAATGGAATGGGGAGTACCTACAGATTTTTAAAAATATATGTTTAGGTATTTGGAATACTGAAGCTTAAAGGAAAGGTATAAAATAGAAAGGGACTGTCTTACGTAATTGATTCCCCCAGAGATAATTTATTTTTGGTCCTCCAGAATTTTTAATACTCTGTACATGTGTACATATACATAGCACAAATGATTTTGTATGCTTTTTAATGAAATGGGAAGATGCCACACAGACTCATTTTATACCTTGCTTTTTCAACCTAATGATATATCTGTCCTCTCCTTCCATATTACTATGTATAGATTTCCCTCATTCTTTTTAACAGGTGCATAGGTTGTCCATTATATGGGTGAACAAAAATCTATTTAACCAGTCCCCTGTGATGAATATTTTAATTACTTGCATTTTGGATAATTGCATTATAAAGAGTAGAAAAGAAAAAGGATGATATTTAATCCTAAAAAAAAATAAATGTATTCTCTTATATACACTATCACAAAAGTGTATTATCTGTCATACATAGGGTTGGTAAGCTGGTTAAGGTTAATAAAGTGAATAATTTAACTGTGACAGATTTCCAGTCATACAAAAAGTTAGTATGTAGTCTATAAAAATGGAAAGTAAAAGGCTTGATAGAGAAGGGATTATTCCAGGAATGTGTGGTAGTTTTGTGCAAAGGCTTGGCTGTGGAAGAAGGAAAGTATCTTTCTAGAATAGAGATTATTCAGTTTGTGAAGAAGGATGAGGACAAATAAGTAGATCTTAGAGTCGGAGAATGTTTTTCTTAACCCTGGTTTTTCTTTTTTCTTTTCTTTACAAATATTGATTGTCCAATGTTGACCAGGCTCAGTGTGATGCTGGTGGCTGGTGAATAAGATACCATCTCTGCTCTCAAGAGGTTTTCTGTCCTAATGGTGATGGGCAGCCAGTATAGACAGGGGATGTGAGCTCCTCCAGGAAGGCTTGTTCCCTTTTAATTTCTAGCACTTGGCACAGTATGTGGTCATAATAGTGGGTGTTCTGTAAATGACTCTCCTTTAAACATTTAAAAGGCAAGAAGACAGGAAATGCATTATCACTATTCAAGTGAAAGTGATCTGTCCAGACAAAGAATAGGGACAGGAGGAGAGAATTGATTATCAATTCAAGTGACGCTTGGGTGATTAAAAACAATATTCATTGGCTAACTACATAAGCAAGATAATAAAAGCCAAAATAAGTCCCAAATTTTGCTTATAGGTACATATCAGATACATGCATACACATGGATCTGTGGAGGGACATTATATTTTACATAAAAGCAAGACTCTCAAGTGGTTGTTCTTTATGGAGATAATTCATTAACTTTATAATTGGAAATGCTGTAGTCACAATATCACCATTCTGTTTGTTACAGGTTAAAGGAGCTGGAAGTACGAAGTTTAATGCGTGTAAGAGGCGATGGTCCCTGGTATCAGTATCTGACCATTGATAAGACACTTATTGATCATTCTCCAAAAGCAACTCCTGACAACTAATCTTTTATTTCTCTAAATACAAAGTATATTCTCTTTAGGCAAAACTAAATTACTAGATATATTCTGTATTTTTTCTGTGTGATGAATAAAATATCCTGTTCATTGCTCTATTTCTCAACATTGGTTCAGATTAAGGCTTTTTTGTGTGTGATTTCATTTTTTTTTCCAGCTTTATTGAGGTGTCATTCACAAGGTTGTAAGATATTTAAAGTGTACATCATGATGATTTGATACACATATATATTGTGAAAGGCAGATTAAGGCTTTTGGTTTGGGGCGTTCAGTTTCCTCTTTTAAGAACGTTTAAGTATAATAAAAAAAAAACTCAAAGAAATAGGAATTTGTGAACTCCTAAAGGTGTAGCTTTGAAAGATTAATGTTTTATTTGTCTGATAAATGGAAGTTAGAGAAGTCTATGTTAAATATCAGGAAATATGTAGTTATCTATATGTGAGTATTGTAGATATGTGGATTATTCAAGGGCAACTCAGAATTTTAAATTATACAAATATTGAACCAATTATATAAAACATTAACACCTTAATAAACAATTTTTCAGTGAACAGATCTCAAAGTTTAATGTTTTCATGTTTTTTAGCCATAAATCGTTCCTTTAAAATGTATATGCACACACATGTTCATTTTTCTTAGATGCAATATCTCAGATTCCTTAGAGTCCTTTTTTGTAAACACTGGAGAAGTTCCACAAGGTAAGATGATTACTGTAAAGATTATGAAATGAGTAAAAGTTAAAATAATGACTGTCATTTATTAAGCATTTACTGTCTGCTGAGCACTGCACTGAATAACTGCATTTATTCACATTATTTTCAAAATGACCTTATGAGGTCATTTTCTGCATTTTACAGATGAGAAATTGAGGCTAAGAAATTTTAAACACATGCTCAATATTTACAAAAATAAACATTTATGCTTCAACTTCCAAAATAACCTTTTAGCTTCAAAAATTCATTATTCTCAGCGAATACCTTTTGAATGCCCTTGTGCCTTAAGGGCCCTAAACGCCCTTTACAATCCAGCCAACATCCTTTGGGGTGATGGCATTTTCTTATTTCCCCAGAAGAGGGCTGCCTCGCCCAGCTGCTTCCAGATTTTGTTTTGAGGATTCCCTATGCAATTACCACCTCATAATGCTGCCAAAGTATATGAGAGAAGGACATGCTGTCCCTGAACCCCTGCTTGCACGAACCATTTGGTTTTGTAGGAGAAGGGGAAGGAGAATGGCAGCAGATAGGTCTTGTCAGTGGTCATTGTTAATGATGCTACACCTATGTACATTTATATTCAGTATTGTTAGACTTCACACATTATTTTTCAACACCAGTAGGTTTTACTTTATTTTCTCCTTTCTATTATTATACACAAAAGACATAGAAAATATGGAAAGTGTGGGACTTCCCTGGTGATGCAGTGGTTAAGAATCCGCCTGCCAATGCAGGGACACGGATTTGAGCCCTGGTCCGGGAAGATCCCACATGCCACGGAGCAACTAAGCCCATGCGCCACAACTACTGAGCCCGCGTGCCACAACTACTGAAGCCCGCGCGCCTAGAGCCCATGCTCCTCAACAAGACAAGCCACTGCAATGAGAAGCCTGCGCACCGCAACGAAGAGTAGCAAGCTCGCGCACAGCAACAAAGACCAAACACAGCCAAAAATAAAATAAATACATTTATTAAAAATATATATATATGGAAAGTGTTACAAGAAATACTGGAAATCCCACCAGCCATAAAGCTGAGAAATTTCCTTCAATTTTTTTTTTTTTTAGCATAGCTGGGATCATATATATATAATGGAGAGGTTTTAAAAAAAAGTTTGAAAGTGTTTCTTGGAGGGAAACGTTAATAAAACTCTACTGGGCACTAAGATGCATACCGGAGGTAAAGTGGTCATCACAGGACATGCTTCCCCCAGAGCACACTCTCAGCACAGATGATAGGCATTAAATCAGATTACATGTGCTGGGGAAGAACAGGGCAACCTGTGGCATCCCGAGCTAGACTATGGGTACATGGAATGATTGGAAGCGCATTCCATAGCATCTGGAACATAGCAAGCACTGCGTAAAGATCTATTGAGTTAATGATTCATGGATTTAACGTGAATTTTGTGTTCTCTTTAAATTATCTTTTTTCTTTTCTGTAATTCTATAGGACCCAACATGGTGTTCTATTAAAGACATGGGATTGAATTGAGCAGACTTCAGACTAAATTCTGAGCTTGCCAAACACTATGACAATAATAATGACTACTACCTATTTGGTATCTGCTGCATGTGCCAGACATTACGCATTAGGAACTTTATATTTAATCTTCCCTCTATCTCATACTGAGAAAACTCCTTCACTGCTCTAAGCCGTATCTCTAAAGTGGGGATTAGGCTCTTCATCCCACGGTACTGTTGTGAGGATCGCCGGGGTGATGTATGTAAAGTGCCTACTACACTGGTTAAGTAACAGGTGATAAAGTTCTCTCTGTCAACTAAAGATTGAGATGGTGCACTCCTTCTTCAAGAAAATTGCTCAATATCCTATACTATCTCTGCTTCAGGCCTGTTAACTTTAAAGAGTCATGGACTTATAGATAGACTACAGCCAATGGGCAATGTTTTTAAAACTACTTCCGGATCATGGAAAAGTCAAAGGTACCCAATTCTGGCAATGTAAATTGACCATACTATTCTCATTAAAGACAAACACACTCTGCTGGAGATCACAAGGAGTTAACAGAGATTGTTAGGGCTCAATCGCTTTCCTTATGTAACTATTTCCAAATTGCAGTCCTTCTCGATTTCAACTGTCTCTATTTTTACTTCCACATATGATATATACTTAATATTTTCTTTAATTTGACCTTTTTAAACTTAAATTTTTAAAAAATGTTATATTATGGCTATAAATAGAAAACAAGTCCTTTGCCATAATTAAAAGGCAATCACAGGTATAACTATGGATTATATTCTACCTAGATTTTTACCAAATGGAGACTTTCCTTTATGAAATCAAATGGAGAATGATTTGAAAAGAATGAAAAGGCAGTAACTTGGTCATGGTGTGATGCAGTATACCTTCCAGGTACATACCCACACTTTGGACATTTTTTGTATATTGCATTAACATGGCAATACCATTGACACTGGAAAATATGAAAAAAATATCCTCTAATGTATCCATTATATTTAACCTTAATAATTCACATTTTTGTTTTTCAAATCACTTATCATGACATTTAATTAGTTATCTAAAAGCATAGTAATTCAGCATTGCACATCAGAATTAACCACAGAGAGTTTGTTTTTGGAAGACATTTGAACAAAACCTACCTAGAGCCATGATCTCTTCTATTTTTAACCTAATAATCACATATCTAAGGAATTATCTTAAAGAAATAATCCACAAAAATGAAAAAGCCATATATACATTAAACTCTTAATCATAACATCATATAAAATAATGAAAAAACTAAGCAATATGTACTTAATAGGCGAGTGGTTTGTTAATTACTAGTATATCACTTGATGGAATATTGTGTAGCCATTAAAAATAATTATGAAAACTATGTAGCAATGAGGGGAAATACCTATGTTACTTAAGACAGAGGTAGAGAAACTATTACAGAAACCCCAAATATATCACAAATGAGATGGAACTTTCTTTCTTTATCTTTGTAAAAGTCTCAGCTGGTACGGCAGCTCTCCTCCATGAATTCTCAGGATCCCAGTCTCTTTCTATCTTGTTGTTCTGCCATTCTCCACATGCTGCTTCCATTGCATGGTTCAAGATGACTAACCTAGCTTCTGCTATCATGACTAAATCCCAGCCAATGGGAAGAGGGAAATAGAAGAGGGAAGCATGTTTTATCCATCTAAAACATAGAACTAGAAATCACATTCACTTCTGTTCCCATACCACTGGACAGGACTTAGTCATAAGACCATACCCAGCCTCAAGAAATATGTCCAGCTAAAAAACTTTGGAGAAAGGATACTGAGGAAAAACTAGCAGTTTCTGCCAACCTTCTCTAGTGTTAAGTGAAAATAGCAGGATACAAAGTAACTGTACACTAAACATTAATTGTACAGTGGAGAAGTGAGACTTTGACCTGGTGATCAAAGCTAACATCACACACACACACACACACACACACACATACACACACACACACACACACACACACACACACTAATTTAACATTGGGACTTCTCTGGTGGCGCAGTGGTTAAGAATCTGCCTGCCAATGCAGGGGACACAGGTTCAAGCCCTGGTCCAGGAAGATCTCACATGCTGTGGAACACCTAAGCCCACAAGCCACAACTACTGAGCCCGTGTGCCACAACTACTGAAGCCCGCATGCCTAGAGCCCGCGCTCCGCAACAAGAGAGGCCACCACAATGGGAAGCTCGCGCACCACAACGAAGAGTAGCCCCCGCTCGCAGCAACTAGAGAAAGCCTGCGCACAGCAACGAAGACCCAATGCAGCTAAAAATTAAAAAATAAAAAATTTTAACATTACATATGAGGGGACACATGGATATTCCCTGAGAAGAACACAGCCTGTGCAGTATGCCAACCTCAGTCTAATTCAATCCAATCACAAGGAAACATCAGACACACACACACACAAGATGTAAACATTCCATTTTTTAAAAAGCTGGACTGTTTATTAAAAATGTGAATGTCATGAAAGACAAAGAAAGGCTGTGAAAATCTTCCATATAAAAAGAGGATAAACGACATGCAACTAAATGCAATACCTGACACTACACTGACCTGGAAGGGGGGGGTACGTTATAAAGGGGAGGTATGTTATAAAGGACCTTGTTAGATCAACTGACCAAGTTAGAGTATGGAAGGTGGATTAGATAAAAGTATTATTTCAGGGCTTCCCTGGTGGTGCAGTGGTTGAGAATCTGCCTGCCAATGCAGGGGACACGGGTTCGAGTCCTGGTCTGGGAAGATCCCACATGCCACGGAGCAACTAGGCCCATGAGCCACAACTACTGAGCCTGCGCGTCTGGAGCCTGTGCTCCGCAACAGGAGAGGCCGCGATAGTGAGAGGCCCGCACACCGCGATGAAGAGTGGCCCCCGCTCACCACAACTAGAGAAAGCCCTCACACAGAAACGAAGACCCAACACAGCCAAAAATAAATGAACAAAAATAAATAAATAATTAAAAAAAAAAAAAAAAAAGTATTATTTCAGAGTGCATGTAAGAAGTTGATAATGCTCTGCAGTTATAAAGAGAATATCCCTATTCTTAGGAAGTGGACATATTTAGGGGTAGAAGATAGAAATATTTAGGGGTAAAGGTGTATGTGATACGACATCTCTGGCTTACTCTCAAATCGTTCAGAAAAAATATCATTTCTATGTATGTGTGTATATATGTATGTGTGTATACATATACACATATATTCACATATGTATGTGTGTACGAATAGATATGCACACATATATATGAGTCTATATCTCTCTACATATACAGTAATTAGGTTCAGATATGTGTGTATATGTACATCTATATACGCGTGTGTGTGTGTGTGTGTGTGTGTGTTATGGGCGGAATTGTGCCCCCACAAAAGATTCATGTGTTGAAATCCCAATCCCCAGCATCTCAAACTATGACTTTATTTGGAAATAGGATCTTTAAAGAGGTAATTAAGTTAAAATGAGATCATTAGGTGGGCCCTAATCCAGTATGACTGGTCTTTTAACAGGAGATTAGAACAAAGATATTTACAGAAGGAAGATCATGTGAAGACACAAGGGGAAAGATAGCCATCTACAAGCCAAGGAAAGAGGCCTCAGAAGAAACCAAACCTGCTGACACCTTGATTTTGGACTTCTGGACTCCAGAGTTGTGAGAAAATAAATTTTTGTTGTTTCAGTCACCCATTCTACGTACTTCTATCTTCCTCTTCCTCCTCCTCCTTTTCCTTTAATTGTCCTTTACATTCTTCTTCTCTAGTTAGTTTTATAGGACAAATTTTTTGAGAACTATTCATGTACTTAAACTGTTCTTACAAACTGTTTATATTTAATGGGGCTGTCAAAGTGACATTGGAAATAATACACCACAATTTAGATGAATGACACCATATATATCTGTCAGAAGTTTCATTAGAACATTTGACTTTCTTGTATACTTTGGAGCTCTCTCTTCATGTGGTCTCTTGTCATGTCATCATTTCAAGAGAGTTTAGGAGATATGTGAGGTTTTTTAAAAAAATTATTGTACTGAAGTATAGTTGATTTACAATGTTGTGTTAATTTCTGCTGGACAGCAAAGTGATTCAAAATTGTACATTCTTTTTCATATTCTTTTCCATTATGGTTTATCACAGGATACAGAATACAGTTCCCTGTGCTCTACAGTAGGACCTCATTGTTTATCCTCTTTATATATAATAGTTTGCATCTGCTAATCCCAAACTCCCAACCCATCCCTCTCCCACTTCCACACCCCCTTGGCAACCACAAGTCTGTTCTCTACGTCTGTGAGTCTGTTTCATAAATAAGTTCATCTGTGTCATATTTTAGAGTCCACATATAAGTGAGGAGATATCTGAGTTTTTTTTAAATAGAGGAAGCAATGAGAATGAGAAGAAAGTGAAGGAAAGTGCAATTCTTACAAGATTTTTTTCTTCATACATAGAAAGTATATATTTTTTTAATCTTCCTACCATTTTACAAATGAAGAGAACAAAGTGTGGAGCAGTTAATTAATTCTCTCAGGTTATGTAACTAGGGAGTAGCGCTGGATAGCTATAGCTAAGAGTAACATTGGCCTTTTATCTCCCAAATCAACGTCCTGTCAATTTTCACTTTACAAGTTCCCTCATGGAACATGATTTCCACTGCTTCTCCCTGACTTGGTCGTTGTTTGCTGCATGCATTTTTGCAATATCTCCAGCAGTTTCTTTTTGCCAGCAGCCATCCACCTGCAGCCTATGCTACACTGGGCCACCAGCCTTATCTCCCTCAAAGGTCACCTTCACGTACGTCACTTTCCTGCTCAACAGCCTTCAGTGACCCTCCACTGCCTGTAAGGAGGAAGCCCAAAGTCCTTGCCCCACTTCAAACTGCCTGCAGTGTCACATTCTTTTCAGTGATTAACTTTCTGGACACTTGATCTTTGCAAAACCAGTCTATTCTTTAAATTTATTTTGTGCACTCCCCCAGTATGCTAGTTGTTAATCTGTGTCATGCAGTTGACGGCTAATCATGTGTATGTTGTGGAATATTGCATCTTAGGTGGACAAAAGGAAAATGTGTGGACTCACACATTTACCAAATATATTTTGGGCATCTATAATGTGTCAGGCATGAGATGTTGGGAGGTAGGAGTTAAGAAGACAACAGGAGGTTTGTGGAAGAAAGTATAGTTCCTCATTAGAAGAGAAGCAGAAAAGTAATTCAAGCTGTATTAGTTTCCTATGGCTGCTGTAACAAATCAACACAAACTTGGTGGCTTAAAATGGCAGAAATTTATTCTTTCATAGTTCTGGAAGCCAAGTCTGAAATCAATATCACTGAGCTGAAATCAAGGTGTGGGCAGGGCTGTTCTCCTTCTGGAGGCTCCAGGAGAGAATCCATTCTTGCTTCTTCCAGCTTCTCGTGGCTGCCAGCATCCTTTGGCTTGTGGTCACATCACTCCAATCTCTGCCTGTGTGATCACATTGCCATTTCCTTTTCTGTGTGTGTCAAATCTCATTCTTCCTCTCTTTTATAAGGACATTTGTGATTACATTTAGAGCCCACCCAGATAATCTAGGATAATTCTCAAGATACTTAATTTAATCACATATGCCACACACAGATCTTTTTTTGCCACATGAGATAATATTCACAGGTTCCAGGAATTAGGATGCGAATATCTTTGGGGGGCCATTATTCAGCCTACTACACAAGTCGTGAGATCATAAAGGCTTTTAAGAGATTTTCACATAAGAGTGTTAAAAATAAAGCATACTTAATTACTTAGTACTAAGTAACAAGAATTTTTTTAAATTGGTCTGTATTTCTAATTTTCTAATGTAGTTGTATCATTTAGAAATTGTATTCAGCTACTTGTAACAGAGCATTTCCCACGACCTCTTTCAAAAATGGTGACTTAAACAGATACAAATTTGTTTTTCTTTTATGAAGACCATTCAGAAGTAGACAGTCCAGGGCTGACTAGTATGCAGCTCTAAGAAACCATCAGGGACCCAGTATCTACCCATCTTTATTCTCTACCAAACCTGGATTCCATCCTCACTTAAGGCCCAAGATGGCTGCTGGAGCTCCAGGCATTACATCCAGATCAGAATGACATCAGAAGGGCATAACACTTTCTCCTTACATCTTAATTTCTAAAATGTACTAGATGCAAAGTTGGAAAATTTAGTTTTTTACCTGAGAACATTACCCAATTTAATTCTTTTTTTTTTTTTTTAATTTTTATTGGAGTATAGTTGATTTACAATGTTTGTTAGTTTCAGGTGTACAGTAAAGTGAATCAGTTATACATATATGTATATCCACTCTTTTTTATTTTATTTTTAAATTTTTATTTACTTTATTTTATTTTATTGTTATTTTTTTGGCCACACAGTGCGGCTTGTGGTTTCTTAGTTCCCAGACCAGAGATCAAACCCCGGCCCTCAGCAGTGAAAGCATGGAGTCCTAACCACTGGACCACCAGGGGATTCCCAATCCACTCTTTTTTAGATTCTTTTCCCGTGTAAGTCATTACAAAGTATTGAGTAGAGTTCCCTGTGCTATACAGTAGGTCTCCCAATTTCTTTTTCTAAGAGAGAAGGAGGGATGGATATTGAAAATCAAAAACATTTTTTTTGAGCAACTTCTGTATGTAAAAGCACAGCTTAGATCAGGGAATGCAAAGATGTATTATGATGGTCTCTGCCCTCAAGTGACCTGAAATCTAGTCAGGGAGACAGAGTGGATAAATAAAAGATTTTCTAAAATACACTTATTATCTAATGAGTGACATAAGCAGTAATTGTATGTGGTAGACTTTCTGAAAAATGTGGGGCAAATAGGATTTAGAAACATCAAATGAACGAGGGAGAATATTCCAACTGCGGTTCATCATGAGCAAAAGTATAAAAGCACGAGTGTTCATGAAGTGATCAATGAATACTGAGAGAGCGATTTGGTTAGCTAGATGTATGGAGGAAAGCAGTTCCCCACAGTAACGTGCAGTCACTCACCAAAGAGGAAGGACGGTATCAGGTTTGTGGATAATGATAGAAATAGTAAGAATAGTTAGCATGTTCCAGGAACTCTGTTAAATGCTTTACAAACATTTCACATCCTTGCAACAATTCTGCAAGATCAGTACAGTATTTATTTATTGAATTTTGTTCTGATCAGCATCCCTTATTTGCAGAATGCCCCCTTCCAATCACAGGCATCAGCATATTCAGAGGCCCAACCAAGCAGACTTTCTCCTAGAAACCCAGACCTTGAGTAGAGACGCATATGGATGGAATGAAATTATTGTTTCATTAACTGGTGGCAGCATTTGGAAAGAAGGTGCCTGAGTGGCTGCTACTGTGACCTTGGAGCTTTGGTTTCTGAGAGTTCAGCCTATTCTTCAGCACCGGGAGTCAACCAGTACTTTTCTAAAACACCCCTTCTTATTCCTTTATGTTGGTCAGAGCTAGTTTCTATTGCTTATGACGGAGGAACTCCAACTTTTTCACTCTCAGAGAATGTGTTGCAAGCAATAAATGCTGGGGGATATGAGGTGGGTATTTGGAATTGCTTTTCAGTTCAGAACTGGGTAGAAGGCAGTTAGATTTCCATTCAGATTTCAAGACAGAATATAGCAGGCTGTAGTACTCAGTGGTGAAATAGATCAATCAGGTGAACACTTGTATTGTGTGGGATTGTGTGTCCAGAGCCATAAAGTTCTGGAAAAGGTGGCTGTCCTAGCCCTTGGGCAGTGGGAAATGTCAGGGCTCTGTTTTAAAAGATGGATAATTGGATAATTTGATGCAAGGAAAGGACATGTTCAAAATTTTAAAGTCTTCAAGGAATAGGATGAATCTCAAAATATTTATGTGACTGTGATAATTACTTCCTGTTTGCAGCTGTAGAATGAGATCTCTGAAAGTCAAATTCTACTGCTGAAAATGCTGTCTTCCTTACTTTAATGTCCAAGTTCTGGCACAAGTGAGGAAAGAGTAAGGATTCCCATAATTGAAATAGAGAAATCTAGGGGTATGTAGGGGACTGGGAGTCCTAAATTCTGAAACACTTCTGAACTTTTCCCCACACTCTTTCCTTCTTTCTTTTCCCCTTTCTTCTAAGAAAACCATACTCCCTTTCAGGAGCAAGTTAGCGTTTTTCTCAATGTCCAACGCTTTAGTATTTTCTACTGATAACCATCTTCCCTGATAACTCAACATGGTCTCCAAGGGTAAATTGCAGAATCAGAGTGGAAGAGTTCAGTAGTTATATTCCAGGATGTCACAGGAATCAACAAATTCTACAAAAATGGGGCAAATATCTGTGGGAATGGCTTTTGAGGATGTTTGACCAAGGAGGGCAAAACATGAATTTGAATCAGGCCAAATCGATCGATATGGATTTACTCAGCAGACATTCTGTATAGAATGTATTAGCGTGGGCACGGTCCTAATGCAAACTTTGGTTGCCCAGCCCAAACCTGCACCAAATGCTGGCTCATGCTAAATGGTGACAAAGGGCTGGAAATTCCTTGGCATAGCATAGAGGAAGGGACTCAAGAGATAGAAATGCTGAATTAGATCTATCAAATGTCTCCAACAGGGCCCAGAATCTATTTTTTTTTAATTTTATAAATTTATTTATTTTATTTTATCTATTTTTGGCTGTGTTGGGTCTTCGTTGCTGTGCGTGGGCTTTCTCTAGTTGCAGTGAGCGGGGGCTACTCTTTGTTGTGGCGCGCGGGCTTCTCATTGCGGTGGCTTCTCTTGTTGTGGAGCATGGGCTCTAGGCACACGGGCTTCAGTAGTTGTGGCACACAGACTCAGCAGTTGTGGCTCACGGACTCTATGGCGCAGGCTCAGGAGTTGTGGTGCACGAGCTTAGTTGCTCCGCGGCATGTGGGATCTTCCCAGACCATGGCTCAAACCCGTGTCCCCTGCAATTAGTAATTTACTAATTTTCCAACGGGCTCTGAATGCTGCTCACAGGAGTTGCCCATGAAGTGGGCTTTCTGATCCCTGTGGGGCTGGAGGAGTCTGGGGTGGATTCCCCAGGTGGTAGTAATTCACTACCAGGAGTAAAGCCAGCATGGTTTTGATATGAAGCAGCGGTTCAAACGTGATTAACAGATCTTAGGGAATGGCTAATCCACAGACAGCTCTGGCTACATTTTACCATGGGGTTCCCAGGTGTGTAAGCAGTGGATCTTCCACTAAGATATCATATCCCACCCTCCCCAACTGCATGTTTAGAGACCTCAATCAAGACACCTTGCTAGATAGTCAGGAGGAGTTAGTTGGCACTCCCAGAGCTCCTTGATTGGAGTGGAGGCTGGGTTCCTTAGTAAAGATTCTATAATATTATCAAATATGGACATTCTGAACCTTCCTCCTGGCCTTCCCTGAAGCTGCTTCCCTAGTAACAGTGTCCTGGAGAATGGGAAATATCCAAACTTTTCAAAGACTATTGGAAGTTGGGTATGATTGAAACTATAACTTGCTGGAATGCCGTTCCCATCTTCTGGAGTGGAGGCTTATGGGGAGCAGATGATATATGGAGTTCTGACCTACTTCACCTCACGGTAGGCCGAGTGGGACCCCGAGCTCATCCTGTGGCTGGTACTCCAGTTCCTGAAAGTATTATTGGAATACATGACCTTAGCAAACTGTAGAAGCTCCACATTGGCTCCCTGAACCGTGGAGTAAGAATTACCATAGGAGGGGCTTCCCTGGTGGCGCAGTGGTTAAGAATCCGCCTGCCAATGCAGGGGACATGGGTTCGAGCCCTGGCCTGGGAAGATCCCACATGCCGCGGAGCAACTAAGCCCGTGCGCCACAACTACTGAGCCTGTGCTCTAGAGCCCGCGAGCCAAAACTACTGAAGCCCGCGAGACTAGAGCCTGTGCTCCGCAACAAGAGAAGCCACCACAATGAGAAGCCCGCGCACGGCAATGAAGAGTAGCCCCCGCTCGCCACAACTAGAGAAAGCCCGTGCGCAGCAACGAAGACCCAATGCAGCCAAAAATAAATAAATAAAATAAATAAATAAATTTAAAAAAAAAAGAATTACCATAGGAGGAAGGACCAAGAGGCTTCCACTGATGTTCCCCTTCCTTAACAAAATTGTAAATGTGAATCAAAGCTGCACTTTGAGTGGAGCTGCAGGAATTCATGCCAGTATCAAAGATCAGGAAGACATAGACTTGGTGGTTTCTGTCATACTCCCATTCTTTTCCCCATCATTTCCTACCATTTCTCCCGTTAGAATGGAGAATGATAGTGGACCGTGGTCAAGTTAACAAGGTGGTGATTTCAATTTCATTGAGGTTCCAAAGATGATCTCCTTAGGAAGCAAATTAATGCATCTCGTGGCATTCAGTTTGCAGCTACTGATCTGGTGGCAGGCTTTTTCTCCATTCAGATAAACAGGTTTGCCATCACCTGAAGGATAAGTAGCACAGCTTAATTCTCTTGCTTAGGGTCATGTCAATTCTGATTCTGGATCATAACGCATGGCCTGTAGGGATCTTGACCAGGGGTTGGCAAATGTTTTCTGTAAAGGGCCAGACAGTAAATACCTTGGATGTTAGTTCACCTGGTTTTGGTTGCATCTACTCCACTTTGCCATTGGAGCGCCAAAACAGCCACAGACAATATGTAGGTGGGTGAGTGTGGCTGGGTTCCAGCAACACTCTATTTACAAAAGCAAACTGCAGGCTGGATTTGTGCTGCAGTTTGCCAACTCCTGATCTTGACCATCAGCATCTATAGGACATAATGCTAGTCCTACAGTGATGACAGCAACTGTGCAGCAAATGACAGCAAATGTGCAGACAGCAAATGTGCAGACAGCAACTGGAGAGCAGGAGGTGGCAGGTGCCCTGTGACAGAAGGTGGGAGAGAGATTCTGAAAACAGGGGTTTGCCATCCCAGTGAAATTCCAGAGGGGATTTTAATATTAATAATATAGAAATTTAGAAATACAGAAATAATATAGAAAAGTTCTTTATCTCAAGCTCCCTACCACTATAGGGACTATATTTGGTAAATTTCTTTGGATTTTGGAGCCAGTCTGCATCATGTTCAGGTAACTCGCTTTGTCCATTTACGAGGAAACCAGAAGAGCAGCCTGTGGCTCTATGGTTAATATGTTTTTTTTACTGTGTTCACACCAGGCTTGTCTACACCTGAGTGGAGGGCACGTCTGCCTGTGTGTGCGTGGAAATGGTGGTGGGCATGAGTAGGGATGGTGTCAGATTGGCCAGAAAGGCAACTTGCCTGCCTACCTCGGTGAGTAACTTATGAGTCAGGCTCCTGGAAGGACTGTGGTATTACAGATCATGAAACCCAAAAAGGTGAACAGGGATCTCAGGTATCCTCTTAAGCGGAATAACAGCTTACCTCACCTTGATGTTAAGAGCTCTTGGGACTTACCTGGTGGTGCAGTGGTTAAGAGTCTGCCTGCCAATGCAGGGGACGTGGGTTCGAGCCCTGGTCTGGGAAGATCCCCCATGACGCGGAGCAACTAAGCCTGTGCACCACAACTACTGAGCCTGCGCTCTAGAGCCCGTGAGTCACAACTACTGAAGGCCAAGCGCCTAGAGCCCGTGTTCCGCAACAAGAGAAGCCACCGCAGTGAGAAACCCTCGAGCCACAATGAAAAGTAGCCCCTGCTCGTCGCAACTAGAGAGAAAGCCCCCGCGCAGCAACGAAGACCCAACGCAGCTAAAAACAAATACATTAAAAAAAATTAATAAGAAAAAAAGGAGCTCTTCAAGGAGTTTGCTCATTCCAATCTGAACCACCCTTCTCGTTAGGCAGATTGTCTATAAACTTAACAGAAGCTTGCTGAGTTTTATATGGAGGGTAGAGGGGACAAGCAAGTAAGAAAGAGGACAGGTGGAAGAGAAAATTGACATAATCAAATGGTAATGTAAAAAGTTAGCATTTCCCTTATTTACGAAAAGAAACAGAGACTTAATGCAAAGCATTTAGATAACATGGAAGAGGACAAAGAAAAAATAAACAAAAATATCTTTTTTCAGCCAGAGATAAATGCCACTAAAATGTAGGTTATTCCAATCTTTTTTCTATGCTATGACTATGTGTATATGTGTGCATGTATTTAGACACAATGATAGTGTATGTGCTCATTTATAATCTGTTCTTGGTGTCTGCCTTACAGTGATCATTTTTACATGTCAATGAATATTCTTATACCACATGACTTTTGATTGGTACATAGAATTGCTTCAAACAGAAAATGCCTTAAGTTTCTTAACCAGTGACCTATTGTTTTATATTTAATAACCAGTGCTTCTTGCAGAGGCTCTCTGCCAGGATAGAAAATGTTATGGATATGTCTCCATAACAAGCTGTCACCATATATGGCTTTACCAGAGCACCGCAAATAATTAGAGGACATCTGAGGTCAAGAGCTATTCCGTTAATTGAAATAATTAAGATATCTTTTTTCTCTGTAGATTTCCCAAACTCCCCTTTTTTGGCATTGGTCACAGTAACTAATATTCATGTCACGTTTTAATGTAACCTCTGGGAACATTTATGCGGCAATGAATTTTACCTAAAAGGCACAGAGCTGACTACAAAACATATCTATTACAATGTCACAGATGTGAGTCATTCATTTGGTAGGTACTTATTGAGTGCCTAAAATAAGCAGAGCACTCCATTCTGGGCAGGCAATATTCCGTAAACACTGAGCTGCCACGATGTGCAAGGATACTTAGGAATGTAACTTCTTTCAAAGGATTTGCTTTCTAGGGGACAAGATATGGAACCGAGACTAATTTAATAACAGTACAAAAGGTGTTATAAGGCAGTATCTAATGATGGGGACAGGCAACGGGGCTGTCATTTTTTAAAGATTGATTCCTCAGCATTGGAGCTGTCAGAAAAGGCTTCACGGAAAAAGTCTTGAAAGAACTGAGAAGATAGGAATGAGAGGGGAAAGCTTTCAGCCAAGGCTAGAAGAACATTTATCCTTGGGGTACAGTAAATAGAGCTCACCTGAAGTGTAGGAGTGGGAGTAAAGTCTGAAAAGAAGGGGTGCTAGATGGGAGAGGTCCCTGAATGACAGGCCATGGGAGTCTGGGCTCCACCCTGAGCATCATGGGAGGAGGCTCTAGAGCTGTAGAGTGACGTGGTGGCCTAACAACCTTGATGTGACAAAAGTCAGTTCTTCGTCTTAGGTCCTCTGAAATCTCTTCGGTAAGACTTTATTTATTTATTTTTGGCTGTGCCACGTGGTTTTCAGGATCTTACTTCCCGGACCAGGGATTGAACCCGCGCCCTCAGCAATGAAAGCGCGGAGTCCTAACCACTGGACCACCAGGGAATTCTCCAGTAAGACTTTAAATTTATGTTGGAAGTTAAAATTGTTTACTCATCATCACCTTATTCCCTCTCTTTGATCAAGATCCACATGTGGAAACTGGCCCAATAGTAAAATAGTCATATATAGAATTTGCAAAATTAAGTTTTAAAATTCCAGTAATTGAACTAGAATTTTTCCCTAAAATGGCATTATTAAGACATTATCTTAATTCAGTGAAGTTTCTCTTATTAGCCTTTGTGTGTTGATAAATTTTTACATTATTTTAAAAACGTAACATCATTGAAGACATTTTGAAAATAAAAACAAAATCCTATAACAAATCCTAAACATAACTATTTAAATTTTGTCTTTCCAGTCTTGTCAAAAATGCATGTTTATTTTTACCCAGTTGCAATAATAATGTATAAGTATTGTAAATATGTTACGCTAACATACTACAAATGTATTAAAACAATCATTTTTATAATAATCATTTTTAAGATTTATATAAACATCTTTGAATAGATGTACCCAATTTAATCATTCCTCCATGTTTAGATGGTGTCATTTTCCCCTGTTTTTCTTTTTTTCCCCCTGTTTTGATTAGAACTTTCCATCTGGTGTGCCATTGACATTCTGGTATGCAGAGATGGCATTCAGGTGTGATGAGATCTCTTTGATCCTTGGGAGGCCATGGGTGGGGCTTGCAGTGACTGGGGCCCCAGACTAGTAGCCCCAGGCTGCATGAAGCCATCCTTGACCAATTACTTCAGTGGGCTGTACAAATATTATCATTTTCAATGCATGCCATTGCATGAAAAAAGTTGGGATGTATTTTTATGGTGGTGCAGTAATTGTCTTCAACTTCTATTAATATTACTGGTTATTGTTTTTACAACTGAGTTATAATTACTTTTTAAAACAATACTTGCACATAATAAAGATGTTAATGGTACAGAAAAGTAAATAGTGGTAGTAAGTTCCTCTCTAACCTTAGGCACTGTGTTTCTCTCCACAGAGCCCAATTGTCATTAATTTCTTGTGTGTTCTTCCAGAGGCTTCCTAAGGCCAAACAAGCACCTATCTATCTATTATGTTGCATAAATTTACATGATATTGATATCAATGTCTAAATCTATAGCTATCTAGGGGCAACATTAAAAATATTTAGCACAGGTACAACCACCTGGAAGGAAGGCCCATGGTATACAGGATGTACCAGAGTGCCTATTGCACATCCTTGACCTTGAATGTACGCTTTGCTTTTACACATTGATTTGCACTCAGCTCTTTTAAGCTGGTGATATGATTTGGAGATTGTTCCACATCAGCATGTACAGGGTGCTTCATTCTTTCGACGGTACCGTATTTTAACCACTTCCTACAGATGGATTTTTAGGCTGTTCCCAGTTTTTTGTTGCTATAAACAATGCTCCAATAAATATCCTTAAACAGTGTGAATTTATCTGTAGCATAAACGTCTAGATAAAGAATTGCTGGGGAAAACATTATATGCATATAAAATTATGGTTGGTATCGTTAAATTTCCTTTCAAGGAAGTTTAACGTCTTTATTCCTATCAGCAACGTATATGAGGGCCTATTACCCAAACCTGGGCCAACTCAATATATCTTTATTAGTCTGAAGGGTGAAAAATAGTGTCTCAATTTAATTTGCATTTAATTTAAAAATATTTAAAATCTTAAATTTTGAATGCTTCTGAATCAAGATTTTCTCTGTAATTAGACAAGCAAGTTTCATCCATGAACCTGAAACAGGCATAGATACTACTAGAAGGTGAGAAGCTGGTGAGGATAATAAAAAGCAAAAACTCCTTGCGAGTATCTGCCCAAGGATGAGGGTAGCATTGGTGTTTAATTTTTTGCTTTGTGTCTCTTCTCCGTTTCCAACAGATCGCATTAGAAAGTTGTGAGTTACATAGATGTGTGGTGTTTGAGCCTTGCTTGAGGTGTGGACATTTAGAAGAGCAGGGCAAGAAAGGGCTCATTCGTCCTCCTCACATCAAACTCCAGGTACCATCCTTTTTCCCTAGCAGAGCCAGCACATCTACAAAATCAGAGAGTGACAGAGAAATAATGGAAGAAAAAAAAAGGAATTTTAGTACTATTTGATCTGGGAGAGGCTTGCAGAAATCAGTGTGTTGTTGTTTTTTTTTAATTGAAGTATATGGTTGATTACAATTTACAATCTCTGCTGTACAGCAAAGTGACTCAGTTATACACATATACACAGTCTTTTTTTATTGAGATTTTTAAACAAAATATTTATTTATTTATTTTTGGCTGCAGCGGGTCTTAGTTGCACAGGAGCTTTGTTGTGGCACGTGGGCTCATGGTTGTGGTGCTCGGGCTCTGTAGTTGCGTCACGAAGCTCTCTAGTTGTGGCTCACGTGCTCAGTAGTTGCGGTGTGAGGGCTTAGTTGCCCTTTGGCACGTGGGATCTTAGTTCCCCAACGAGGGATCGAACCGGCATCCCCTGCGTTGGAAGGTGGATTCTTAACCACTGTACCACCAGGGAAGTCCCTCATTTTTTTTTTTTTTTAAACATCTTTATTGGAGTATAATTGCTTTACAATGGTGTGTTAGTTTCTGCTTTATAACAAAGTGAATCAGTTATACATATACATATGTTCCCATATCTCTTCCTTCTTGCATCTCCCTCCCTCCCACCCTCCCTATCCCACCCCTCTAGGTGGTCACAAAGCACAGAGCTGATCTCCCTGTGCTATGCGGCTGCTTCCCACTAGCTATCTATTTTACGTTTGGTAGTGTATATATGTCCATGCCACTCTCACTTTGTCACATCTTACCCTTCCCCCTCCCCATATCCTCAAGTCCATTCTCTAGTAGGTCTGTGTCTTTCTTCCCGTCTTGCCCCTAGGTTCTTCATGACCTTTTTTTTTTTTTTCCCTTAGATTCCATATATATGTGTTAGCATACTATATTTGTTTTTCTCTTTCTGACTTACTTCACTCTGTATGACAGACTTTACATTTGGTAGTGTATATATGTCCATGCCACTCTCTCACTTCGTCCCAGCTTACCCTTCCCCCTCCCTGTGTCCTCAAGTCCATTCTCTATGTCTGCGTCTTTATCCCTCTCCTGCCCCTAGGTTCTTCAGAACCATTTTTTTTTTTTTTAGATTCCATATTTTTTTTAGATTTCCATATACCCTGAGAAAACCATAATTCAAAGAGTCATGTACCACAATGTTCATTGCAGCTCTATTTACAATAGCCAGGACATGGACGCAACCCAAGTGTCCATCGACAGATGAATGGATAAAGAAGATGTGGCACATATACACAATGGAATATTACTCAGCCATAACAAGAAACGAAATTGAGTTATTTGTAGTGAGGTGGATGGACCTAGAGTCTGTCTTACAGAGTGAAGTAAGTCAGAAAGAGAAAAACAAATATCTTTTTGAACTATAGTTTTGTCTGGATATATATGCCCAGGAGTGGGATCACTGGATCACATGGTAATTCTATTTTTAGTTTCCTGAGGAACCTCCATACTGTTCTCCATAGTGGCTGCACCAACTTACATTCCCACCAACAGTGTAGGAGGGTTCTCTTTCCTCCACACCTTCCCCAGCATTTGTTATTTGTAGACTTTTTAATAATGGCCATTCTGAGCAGTGTGAGGTGGTATCTCATTATAGTTTTGATTTGCACAGAAATCAGCATTTTGAGTCACTATTTTTCCATTTCATTAACTGGTAGGGATCACTGGTATTCTGCCCTTTAAGTTGGGTGTAGTTAGGGAAGCTCAATGGAATTGAACCTGTATTTTAAGCATTTTTTGGAGAAAATGAGAGTATGCTGTGAGACATGCTCTGTTTGCAGATTATTCACCCACCCTTCTCCCCAACCTAACCCTGTTTATTATTTATTTTGAGGAACTGGACGTGCAAAGGCAGGGAAGATGCATGTGTGTACGTAAGATCCCAAATCAGTCAGTTGAATGCTGAACGCGGAGACCTCGAATCTCGCAGAAGACTTTCCAAAGGTAGAGAAAAATATACCCCCCAAATAATCTTGACACCCCTCTCCCATACGTAAGAAAAATCTGTATTATTGGAAAAATACACATCTATCCTTCCTGGATCCTACTCTATTCTCTTTTAATGAGATTTAGATGTTAAAAAAGTGAGGAACGAGGCTTAGTGAGATTAACACTGAAGTGCAAAGAACAAATTTAGATTTGGGCCCGACGTTAGGTTCTAGATTTGCACCTCAAGTTCCACCCCTACCCAATCAGGGGCAGTCCCCGCTGTTATCCTCAGATGTTTTAAAAGCAAGCGGTTTTTAAAAGCTCAAATCCTGCTCTTTGTGTTGGTTGCCTCGGAGTTGCCCCTTCGCAACCTAACGATTTACGGTAGAAAACACCGAGGTGGTGCCCCACGGCAGCATGCTCTCGACTTCCGAGCCTGCGGCCCCGGGTCTTACCCTCCGCCCCCGGCGCCAAGCCGGGCCAGGGCGCAAGGCCCCTCTCCAGCTCCCCCTCCCCGCGCGCTGCTGCTGGCCCTCCCCAGCGCCCCGCCTGACGCTGCAACTGGGCCGGCGATTCGCCATTGGATTAAAAATAGCAGCGTCCCTTCCACCAGCCCGCCAGTACGCCCAGGCCCCCCGTGCCCGCTCCAGCCCCGCGGCCCGCTCTCCCCACCCTTCCCGGCTCGGCTCCCGTCGCCCGCGCAGCCCGCCGCCGCCGCCGCCGCGGGCGGACCCAGCGCTCCGCTCCGCTCCGCTTGGGTGCGCGCCGCGGCCATGCAACGCCGGGGCGCCCTGTTCGGCATGCCGGGCGGCAGCGGCAACCGGAAGATGGCTGCAGGAGACATCGGCGAGCTGCTGGTGCCCCATATGCCCACGATCCGCGTGCCCCGGTCCGGGGACAGGGTCTACAAGAACGAGTGCGCCTTCTCCTACGACTCCCCCGTAAGTGAGGCTCGGCGGCGCCGGCGGCGCCTCGGGGGAGGGTCGCGGGGCCGGCGGCCTGCGGCGGCCGCGAGCAGCCGAACTCGGCGGCACGTGAAGCGGGGGGAGAAGATGCGCAGTGGCAGCCGGGGACCTCCTCGCCGGGCGCCAGAGTTGGCTCAGGGGCACGGCAGTTCAGCAAACACTTAGTGAGTGCCTACTGGGTGCCCGGCGCTGCATGCCCCAAGGCTGCTGAGGCCAAAGGCTGGGCGGCCGCGGTGGCTTGCTCCGCCAGCCTTCTTAGGCTGCCAGGGCCCCAGTACCTAGAAGCTTGCCCCAAACCCCGCCACCGTTTGAAAGACAGATCGAGTCGAAGAGTTCCCTGATCTTAACTGTACGTTGCAGATGGTTTGCGTCCTCTTTGGGGCGACAGCCGAGGGCGGGTAGGTGGACGAGATTGATTCCCCCCCCCTTCTCTTTCCGGGACCGTTTGCTTTGCCCAGGGATTCCCACTCCTGGACAATTATGATTTCCTCTCTGAGCTTTTCTCCCTCCACTTTAAATTTCTCCCCACTCCTTTTCTTTACGTCAGAATGTCAGAAGAAACCTTCGGGTGCTTCCACTCGGGCAGCAGAAATAGGGGGTCTGCTGGATTACTGCGGTTTCCTTAAGCCTTTCCGCTTCCTCCTCTAAATGAGTCACTTTGAAATGCAATAGTATAAATTATTAAAAGTTCAGTCGCGAGTCGTGACCTCAGAGACTGGAGGGGGAAGTGAAGACGCATCACTGCCTTCCACCCAGGGCTGTTGGTGGTGTTTTTCACCAGGTTGTATGTGTAAGTGTGAGAAGGAAAAGGAGGGTGAATGTCCCTTTCGAGAGTCAAAATGGGCTTCAAAGTGACTCAGCTGTCTGGCGTTTATCATGTCTTTTTGAGGATCAGGTTATTTTTATCCATCCACTTTAGAGCTCATGTGTCACTGGGCAGATCTCAATGCAAAAGGGAGGTGCATGGATGGAGGGACTGAGGCAGGTTTCACAACAATAGTCTAACACATTTTATTCTTATTATGTATTGTTGGCGAAAAAAACCCCAAAAAACCCAAATGAGCGGCAAATGTTCCAAAGTATCCTTTATTATGTTGTGAGTTGATTTCAGCTGATTTCAAAGCCTTTTTGTTTTGTACACACTGGAGTCCCAGAATTAGTATCCTCTGTGATATTTAATTTTTCTTTTTTGTTAATTCCAGATCATTTGGGGGATAAAAATCTCGTTTGTTCATTACTTATTTTTTTCTTTCAAAAAGGTCTGTGTAGAGTGGAATGAAATGGTTATATTTAATACTTGGCATATTGTGATCACACTATTTAATGTGATGGTCAGCAGTGTCATTAAATCCTGTTATCCACAAAGTATGTGAAAATGCCATTTTCAGATTTTGTGTCTAGTGTTGGGCAGGTTTCCACTAATAGCTTTTAAAGGTGGAGAGGGATGACCCTAATTAATTTAAGCCATCTGCAGATTGTGAGCTCCAGGAAGAAAGTAGCCTAATTCTTTTAGGATAACACGTGTGAAGTGGGTAAAACTGCTTTTTCTATGTTTGATCTGGGTTACTCTTCAAATTCTTCTTACAAACTTTGTTTTTTTTAAATAAATTTATTTATTTATTTTTGGCTGTGTTGGGTCTTCGTTTCTGTGCGAGGGCTTTCTCCAGTTGCGGCAAGCAGGGGCCACTCCTCATCGCGGTGCGCGGGCCTCTTACTATCACGGCCTCTCCTGTTGCTGAGCACAAGTTCCAGACGCGCAGGCTCAGTAGTTGTGGCCAACGGGCCCAGTTGCTCCGCGGCATGTGGGATCTTCCCAGACCAGGGCTCGAACCCGTGTCCCCTGCATTGGCAGGCAGACCCTCAACCACTGCGCCACCAGGGAAGCCCACAAACTTTGTTATTGGAAGTCTTTGCCACATTATAGTGTAAGGCAGGTGTGAAAAAAAAAGCTGATTATTTTAATTCACTTCCACAAATAGTTATTGGGAGCTTACTGTGTGCCAAACACTATTCTAGAAGCATCTTGTCCAGTGTAAACTGATGATTTCATTCATGTCACACTACTTCTTTGGGGAAGACTAGGCTTATTTACAATGCCAGTGAATCAGTATATTTCCTTATGTTTCAAGGGAGGAAGAGAAAGAAGGTTTTATAACAAGTTATATTAAAGCACAGTGCATGATAATTCCAGATCTTTCCCTGTGGTCCTTAACAATTCATCATGAACCCCATAAGGGTTCTTGAGCACCTACTATGTGCCAACTCATACATGCATGGCTATAAGAACCATACAGAGCAAAATCCATTGGTGCCAAACACAGCAGACTTTAATCCACCAGTGCTATAGGACTGTGGTAGACAAAGGACCAAAACCATTTGAGTGGAAAAAATAGTCATCCTTGCATTGGATACTTTTGAAAATGGTCTTAGATAAAGATGCATAGAAATAAATAGGAGAACAACATTCCAGCTCAAGTAGTAGTTCTTCTGGGATGGGTGAGAATTGTTTTTTCACCTACCAATTTGGTTTCATCCCAGGCCCACCTTCTCACCTCGACCTGTAGGTTCACCTCTCCATAACTTGGTTCATCTTGCAAGATCTGTGATGGGACCTTCCTGGAGAATGGAGACTTTGTATCTTTGTATTCCCAGCAGCTGGTGCAGCATCTGGTATATATGCCAGGAACTCAATGAATGTGTAGGAGATGTACAAATTACTTGTGGTTATGGGTTCTGAAAATGGTAAGAATACAACATATGGGAAACATTGGGAAAGGAATCATGTGGGGTTATCATGTAGAAAGTGGTGACTTTGTTGTGGGGGACAGATGTGAAAGAGAGAGCCAGACTGGCAGGGTTTGAATCCCAGCTCTGTCACCCAGCTGTGTGCCCCAGTTTCTCCATCTGTAAAATGGGGACAATCATAGAACCTACCTCATGGGGCTGTTTTGTGGATTAAATAAATTAATATGTAAAGTGTGCCTGGCCAATTAGTAATCACCATAGGAAGAAAAGAAAGAGATAAAAGAGAGTTAATCACATGTTGTAAGCCCAGGTGTTTGGTTGTCAGGGGTTATGTAGAAAGTTTGGTGTGGTTGAGTGGGGAAATTGGTTCATACTTCTGCTCACAAGCCTTCATGAACCACCATGTAAAATCTACTCTCATCTCCTTAGTTATTGAGCCCTTCCTTCATCTGAATGTACCTTGTCCCACCTCTTCTCACTTTCTAGGTTGTCAGCTCTGGGGAGTCCAGTCTCTGGGTCTTCAGTGTGTTAAGGCTCATTTCCTTTTCTAGGACCACCTTCCTCTATTTGCCTTCTGCTTCAAACTTCATCCTTTCCTCTGAAGCCTACATTACTTAGGGTCTGTGTCTTATAACACAGCAGTTATAGCCTGTCTTCTATAGTTTGCCATCATTTTATTTTCTTTTACCCATCTAACTTGTAGTTCTAAAACATCTACTTGGGATGAAGCATTAGTAGGAGAGGAGCTGGGCCACTCTGGTGCTAATTATGCCCCTCCCCACCTGTCTGAGAGTGGGGAGCTTATCTTATGCCCTGTCTCAGCTGGGGTCAACTGAAGACCGAGACAAAGGCTTTGGTACAGTCTGTTTATTTTGGGAAACAAAATCCAGCGGGAAAGGCTTTGCGATCATCTCCTTGTAGGAAAATATGAAATTGTGATTTACAATATTGATATTGTGATATTGTGATTTACAATAAGGAATATATATTTGGTCTTTGACCCTCTTCCTGACACAGAGCTCCTAAAACTCTTGGAATTTCCTAAGTGATAAGAGCCATGAAGGTGTCTTTTGTTATCCTTAAACAATCCCCTTTCAATCACACCTGAGTTTGTGCTAGGGGCTTTTGGAAAGCTCCTTAGGATGGGCTGGTTGTCAGGGGAACCAACCAAGTGATTAGAAGGTAGGAACTTTCAGCCCCTCCTCACCTCCTGGGAGGGGAGAGGACCTGGAGATTGACATAATCAACAGTGGCCAATGATTTAGTCATTCTTGCCTATCTAATGAAGACAACAACAACAAAAGTCCCTGAACTACGGGGTCTGGAGGGTGCTGGGAGGGCACAGGAACTCCACGCCCCATTCCCCATACCCTGCCCTGCGTATCTCTTCTTCTAATTGTTCACTGGTATCCTTTAACATCCTTTGTAATAAACTGATACTCCAGTAAGTAAGTTGTTTTTCTGAGTTCTGTGGGCCGCTCTAGCAAATTAATTGAACCTGAGGAGGGGCTCATGGGAACCTACTATTTATAGTCAGTCCTTCAGAAGCACAGGTGATAACCTGGACTTGCAACTGGTGTCTAAAGTAGGGGGGCAGGGGGAGGCAGCCTTGTGGGACTGAGCCCTTAACCTGTGGAATGTGATGGTATCTCTAGGTAGTGTCAGAACTGAGCTAAATTGTGGGGCACTCAGTGTCTACGGAGAGATGGAGAATCGCTCCCTGAGGGGTCCACCCCACCTCTCACATTCGGTGACCAGAAGTGAAGTATTCTGTGAAGAGAGGAGCGACACAGGAGTGTACTTCTGTCTTTCTGTCCTTCCTTCTACAAGTACTTAGGGATCTGCCTGGTACTACCTCAGACATTGCTAATAATAATAATGACAGCTGATATTTGTACAGAGCAGTGGTTCTCAAAGTGCGCTTCCTGGGCCAGCAGTGCCAGCATGTCCTGAGAACCTGTTAGAAATGCAAATTCTTGGGTCCCATCCCAGACCCACTGAGACAGATACTCTGGGATGGGGTCTAGCTATCTGTATTTGAATAAGCTTTCTAGGTGATCCTGACCCGTGCTGAAGTTTGAGAGCCAGTGATGGGGCACTTGCTAGTTGCCAGGCAGCATTCTAAGCATATATTTATTCATATATTAACTCATGGAATCCTCACAACAACCTTATGCTGTATGTTATTATCATTTTGCAGATGAGGAAACTGAAGCACAAAAGTCACACAAACTATAAGTGGTAGAGCTGAGATTTGAATCCAGGTTATCTGGCTCTAGAATCTCTGCTTTTTTGTTCTTTATTTATACCAATTTAACCATGTTAATTGTACAGTTCAGTGCCATGAATACATTTGCATCGTGTGTAACCATCACCACCATCCATCTCCAGAACTTTTCTATCATCCCAAACTGAAATTCTATACCCATGAAGCAATAACTTCCCTTCCTCCCTACTTCCAGCCTATGGTAACCACTGTTCTATTTTCTGTCTCTGTGAATTTGCCTATTCTAGGTACCTCATATAAGTGGGATCACAGAGTATTTGTCCTTTTGTGTCTGGTTTATCTCACTTAGTATATCTTCAAGAGCTTCATCCATGTTGCAGTATGTATCAGAATTTCCTTCCTTTTTTAGGCCAAATTATAGTCTATATTTTGTATAGACCACATTTTCTTTATCCATTCATCTGTCGATGGACATTTGGGCTGTTTCTGCCTTTTGGCTATCATGAATAAAGCTGCTGTGATCAATGGTGTACAAGTATCTGTTTGAGTCCCTGTAGGGACTGTTCTTTACTATTGTGCTGTGTATGCTGCCTTCTGGGCAATGAGACTTGCTATCATGGTGTTTAGTTGTTTCCCAGGGGAAAAAAATAATTTAATTTAGGATCTATGTGGAAAAATCCTCCTCCTAATGGATAAACAGATATAAGATAGTAAAGCAAAATTTAGGAACTTACAGATTGTTTTTTTTTCTCTTGGAAGATATAAGCTTAAACTAAGTCTAATTGGTTTCACATATCAAAAGTTCCCTTCCAAAATCAACTAACTAAAAAGTTGTTTTACAGCAACAATTCTCAAGCTTTTTGGCTCCTTTATACTCAAATATTTTTGAGGACCCCAAAGAGCTTTTATGTGGTTTCTATCTATTGATATTTACCATATTAGAAATTAAGACAGAAAAACTTAAAACAGCTTCCATTCCATTAGCTTATTAGAGTGATGATGTCATCGGATGTCACGTAGACTCTGAAAAACGCTCATGAGAGCATGTGAGTGATAAAGGCAAATGAGTTCATTATGAAAATAGTTTTGACCTCCCAGATCACTTGAAGGGTCTTGGGGCATCACAGGGTTCCCAGGCCATACTTTGAAAACCAAAGTTCTAGAGTTTAGGCAAGTACAACTGGTTACTCCAGTGACATACCCCACCTGCATTGAGGTTTTTGTGGGTTCACATTTTCACATTGTGGTGATTGAATAATTTGTTGTTAATCTTAGCTCAACCATAATGTCATATTCCACACATACATTCTTCTTAAAGCAAATTAAAATTTAGAGAATTTGACTCCTTTTGAAAACAATTGCAACTACTTGGGCTCGAATTATTGGCTCTTTTAGAGATGAGAATTCTTTATTCTTTTGAATATCAGCTTTACCGTAGGATCATCTGGCTGGGCTGTTTCTTTGGGGAACCTTACATTTTAGCATCCTGATTTTTTTCCTTTGACCACGGGTTAGGAGACTTCTGTCATCTCCTGCCTGGAAACTGAAGACCTGTCTGCCAGGACTCAGGGGAGCTGAGCAAAAGAGGATGAGGGTGGTCTTAGCATATGGATATAGAATACCAGCTGGATATTGTCTCCTGGTTCTCAACCCTATCCCTGTTTTGCTAAGCCTTCTCCCATGTTGCAGGAGCTGGGAACATGGACACTGCATTTCCCAGAATCCTTTGATGGCAGGATTCTGATTTTGGTTCTGCCAGAGAGATTTGGAAGGCGAAAGAGAAGGAGAAGCCACTATTTCTATTGCACAATTCACATTGCAGATGTGAGATTTTCCAGTCAGCTTCTGAATGTCCTTCTGGGACTCAAAGACACATCAGTCATGGGGGAGCTGGGGTCATCTGTTCAGTTGCTTTTGATGCTTGTGCATCCTGATTTCTTGAACTTGAGTGGTAGTTTCTCTGACCTTGGCTCTCATAGCTCTTCCCATGATTCTGTAAGCCTCTAATTTCCTGTAGTAAATCCCTTCCTGCCTGAAATACCTAGAATACTTTGTATTTTCTGACCCGTTCTGTACTGATACATGTACATTACACATACGTGTCTAATTCTCCGTGTATTATGGTAACCCTATTCTTAACTGAGCCCATTGTCCCACAGACCTGAATCCTTTGTTTTTACCTGCTTTAGAGAATAAATCAGTAGTTTGCTGGTGTGGAGGAGGGATTTGGGGCGCTGAGTAGTACCTACATAGATTTTCAATCTTTCCTCCTTATTTTAGCTCCTTTTCACCCCAATTTCAGAGTAACCTGGAGTTTTCTGGAGGCTTTTGGAAATTCTGGGGTGTAAATCAGACAGAATCTTGGCTTTTCCTCCTGCAGGGCTAGGATTTGGCTTTATCAGCTCATCTTAGTCTTTTTAGTGCTTACCCATCTACAGCACAGTTTCCAGATTGGTGGTTTATGTTTTAAAAAAATCACTTAAGTGTTCTTTTATTTGGGTTTCAGAAAGGAGTGAAATTGACATATATGTGTAATCAGCCCTATGTACCCTAGAGTCCTGCTTTTCTAATCTAATAATCAAGAAGTCACTTGCTATCTCTTTTTGGCAGCAGTTAATTACCCTGTAACGTTGTGTCATTTTTAGAGTCTGGGAATGTAAGAGATGATGCCGGTCCTGTCAGGGAACCTTTTTGGGAGAGTTTGTATTCTCAGCTCACGTTGAACCTGGACATCTGTGCATCTCTGAGTTCTCTTTTCTCTCCACTACATCCTTCCTGTGGACTGGAGCTCAGTTCAAGGTGCTGCCATTCATTTAGTGCCCCAGGCTGGGAGATGTACAATGCCATCCACTCTACCTCCCTCTCCCTCTCTCTCTTTTTAAACAGCTGTGTAAAATACAACAGAAAATTTACCATCTTAACCATTGTAAGTATACACGTCAGTGGTATTAAGTACATTCCCATTGTTGTGTGCAACCGTCACCACTATCCATCTCTGGAACTCTTCATCTTGCACGACTGAAACTCTTTCCCAATTAAACGATAATTCCCCATTCCTCCTTCTTCCCAGCCCCTGGCAACCACCATCCTACTTTCTGTCTCTATGAATTTGACTGCTCTAGGTTCCTTATGTAAGTGAGATCATACAGAATTTATCCTTTTGTGACTGGCTTATTTCACATACCTTGTTTTCAAGGTTCATCCATGTTGTAGCGTGTGTCAGAATTTCCTTCCCTTTTAAAGCTGAATAATAGTCCATTGTATGTATACGCCACATTCTGTTTATCCATTCAGCTATCAGTGGACACTTGGGTGGCTTCCACCGTTTGGCTATTTGAATAATGCTGCTGTGGACATAGGTGTATCCCTGTCTCTTTTACGTCACTTTCCATTAGTGACTGGGTTCCGGCTTGGCCTCCTCTCTCCTTCTCCACTGCCAGGGCTCAGGCCCTCATCACCTCTTGCCTGGATAGACTCTTGGAGAAGCCTCTTAACTGACCACCTTGCCTCCCTTTTATCTGTCACATTGCACTCCCCGTTGTTTCTCTAGAACATGGGTCTTATCATGTCTTCCCTGCTTAGGAATTTTCAGTGGCACTGTTCAGACTTTTCTAACAGAGCAAACAAGTCAATTTACCACGTTGATCCAACTTTCCTTGCCAGTGTTGTCCCTTAGCACCTTTGTGTTCTTCAGATGCCCCATGATTTCATCCCTCCATGCATTGGCCTGTGCTTGGAATGGAATGCCCTCTCCCAACCCCTCACCCCCTGAAAACCCCACCGATTCTTAAAAACCACCTCAGGTGTTCTCCTGGGGTCTTCCCCACACCCCCCAAGCTGTGTTAGAGAATTATTTTCCTGTGCTTTCAAAGCACTTTGTCCATCTCTATCATGGTTGGGATACCAATTGTTGAAGACACAGAATAGCTGAGGTCTTAGAGAATTAAGGATTGAAAACTGTGCCGTTTGGGAACCTGTGCTAGTAAGGCTGTATCTTTTCTGTTTTTCTGTTTTTAAAAAAATCATGAACATACATTTTGGAATAAAAAATGTTACTAAAAATAACCAATGCCGTATTTTTATTTTATCATATTGTCTGGAAAGTCATAAGCTGGACCCTTGCAAAGCTAGGGAAATGTGTCTTGGGTACTTGCTGAGTATTTTGTGTATTATGATTCTAGATGCCCCAGGATCTTGGTAGAAGTGATCACACATGGTGCCCCTTGGGGAGGTGACAAGAGAGCTGGTGTCTGTGGGTGTCGCCCAGGCCTCTGTGCTGCCGCTCATGATCAGCCCAGGACACCCGTTGTCCCCATGTGCAGGGCAGATGTGAACGAGAGCACCTATTTTTAGAGCTGGAACAGCAGGACAAGGCAATAATAAGAATTTAATGAATCTGAACGTGACTCCAGACTAGAGATGTTGCAGAATAGTATGGGCTTCCTGTAATAAGATTAACAATAAAACATGTTGTTTTGTGTTAATTAGCAAGTACTAATACTTATTTAGCACCTCTTATGCCCCCAGGACTGCGCTAGGTGCTATTGGGGAGGTGTGAGTATTACGGGAGAAACAGAGGACCACAAGAAAGGAGAGAATGATCTGGATCTCTCTATCATAGTGGAGTGTGAGCACCAATTTTGAGTGTCTATAGTGAGTCAAATACTGTTCTAGGTACTTCTATATATAGGACCTCATTTAATTACAGTTGTAACTGGTTATAAGTGATAATTACTATTGTTGCCCTGTTTTACAGAGAGGAAACAGAGTCAGGGAAGTTACGTAGCTTGTTCAAAGATGTGTACAGACATCTCAGTATGTGACAGAGATGGGACGTAAGCCCTGATATGTCATGAGGTTAGACCCTGAAGCACTTATAGGATATTTAAGTTTTTTTATTTTTTTATAAATTTATCTATTTATCTATTTATTTTTGGCTGTGTTGGGTCTTTGTTTCTGTGCGAGGGCTTTCTCTAGTTGCGGCAAGCGGGGACCAGTCTTCATCGCGGTGCGCGGGCCTCTCACTACCGCGGCCTCTCTTGTTGCGGAGCACAGGCTCCAGACGTGCAGGCTCAGTAGTTGTGGCTCACGGGCCCAGTTGCTCCGCGGCATGTGGGATCTTCCCAGACCAGGGCTCGAACCCGTGTCCCCTGCATTGGCAGGCAGATTCTCAACCACTGCGCCACCAGGGAAGCCCGGATATTTACGTTTTAAACAGTGTGGCTCTTGTAACGTGTGAATGGAGAGTTCAGGCACAGGAGTAATCAGTAAAGTCTAGAAGAGTTACTGGCCTGGACAACAGGATGGGATCTGAAAAGGTGGCATTTTGGAGGAGGGGAGACAAAGGTGTGGGGGTGGCACCAAGCTCGGCATGTAAATGAGAGCCTTCACTGGCTTATGGAAGAGAGGATTACTGGGGAGACTGGAAAGCAAGGATGGGACTTCTGTGGGTTGTGGAGGAGATTGTCTTGATAAGATTAGACCGGATGAGCAGGCCAGTTGAGAGCAAGGGAACAGCGTGAGGCCGTGGTTATTTGGTGTGGCTGTTCTGGAAGTGGAATGAGGGATAGGTTGGGAGGTAGGGAGACCTTGAACGGGAATTCAGCTAGGAGTCTCTTGTAATATCGGAGGGGGGCGCTTTCCTGAGGGTGATGGCAGTGGGGATAGAGATGGTGGGGTGTTGGGACTAAACTCGGTAGAGATTTCGATGAAAGATATGGCTCAACTTAGTGACAGAATATGCAGTGGGTGAAGGAATGGGAGGAGTTAAAGGTGACTTCACAGCCGGTACCCCGGGAGATGGAGTGTATCAAGGACATAGATGAGGAAGGTGAGGCGGTCAGATGCGAGTTGGCAAGTACTGCATGCGCACAGGGAAAACTGGGGACTGACTGGCTTGGAGCTCAGAGGTCAGGGTTCGGATTGCAGAGTTTGGCAGCCCCTAGTTTAGAGACCCTGGATTTGTGAGTAACCCTTCCTTTTGACGGGCCTCCGGGCCCCACCTCTTTGCTCCTGGGATCTTTGCCCCCCGGGTTTTTGAGGAAGCAGTGACTGGCCCAGGCCTCTTGCCCTCCCACCGATCAGCCCAAGTTCCAGAGAAACTCAGACAGGAGCCCGGGGCAGTATTTCCAGCCTGAGGCTTTGGAAGGAGCCTCAGTTGGTGTGGGCTCTCGCTCCAGATCCCCACCCAGCAGAGTGGGACCACTGATAGATCCAGTTTAGTGGCTGAAGTTGATGAGGGTGCGTGCACCGTGGAGGCCGTCAAACCCTACAGCTGCTTCCCTAGCGTCTCGGAGCCCCGCCCGGTGGGTCTTGCCACTGCTGTTGTCAGGGAGCTGTCATCCTGGAAAGGCTAACTCCAAGGACTCAGCTGTCCTGTCCTTTTTTTTTTAAGATATTTTTTTGATGTGGACCGTTTTCAAAGTCTTTATTGAATTTGTTACAATATTGCTTCTGTTTCATGTTGTGGTTTTTTGGCCGCGAGGCATGTGGGATCTTAGCTCCTAGACCAGGGATCGAACCCACACCCCCTGCCTTGGAAGGCGAAGTCTTAACCACTGGACCACCAGGGAAGTCCCCTCCAGCTGTCCTTTTGAGTTCGGGCAGTGGAGCTGCCAGGGCCTGCCCCAGCTTCTCCCCTCCCTCGCAGGAAAGCCTGGCAGAGCACCCGGCCCAGGCTACTCACCTGAGCGGGGTGGCTCTCCTTTGCCTGTCCCTTCTGCTTTCTTGGAATGCTATAGCCTTGAAAAAAAGGAAGAAACTGCTCTTTTCCCCAGGCCCCTACAATGGCCTGTGCTTACTGCCAGCTGCCCACCTAGCTCCTGCCACCTAAATGACATCTGCTTCTCAGTTGAACCCGGTAGCACTTGGGGGGCCAGACTGGCCTGGGTCCCGGTCTGCCCCCCTTCTTACTACTTCATAGCAACAGGACTTCAGCAAGTGCCTTAATTTCAGTGAGTAGCTGCTTCTCCTCGTGTCCTGCCTAAAACCCTTCCCAGCTGTCCAGGTGACAGCATCCTCATTGCTCCAAATACCCAGAGCAAGGGTTTAGTTTCCTACTTAGGAAACAAGTTAATAAATGATGCCTCAGTGGAACAGTAAATTTATAGTGTGTCAAAACCTTGCTGCTCGGACTGTGCCTGTAGCCGTCTGGGACCAGGCTGTTGCAGCTGTAAGGCGTAGGAGTTCTCTGCAGAGAGAACGTCAAAGTTGGAGCAAACTAGAAGAATCATGACTGCATTAACATGTCTATTTTTTCTTAACACTTCATGGCCACAAGCATGATTTATCAACGTTTAGCAGAGGCCTACAGTCTCTTGGGATTATATGCGTTTGTTTTTTTTCTACTTAGCTAATTTGGACAAATTTATTTCTGTGGATTTGCTGTTGAAACCAAGGTTTTGGATTTTGTAAATGTTGTGTTCTGTTCTACTGGTGAGCTGTTTGAGTCTTTCCCAGCCTTTTTTTTTTTTTTTTTTAAATAAATTTATTTATTTTATTTTAGGCTGCTTTGGGTCTTCATTGCTGCACGTGGGCTTTCTCTAGTTGCGGCGAGTGGGGGCCACTCTGTTGCGGTGCACGGACTTCTCATTGCGGTGGCTTCTCTTGTTGCAGAGCACGGGCTGTAGGCGCGTGGGCTTCAGTAGTTGTGGCATGCAGGCTCAGTAGTTGTGGCGCACAGGCTTAGTTGCTCTGCGGCCTGTGGGATCTTCCTGGACCAGGTATCGAACCGTGTCCCTTGCATTGGCAGGCGGCTTCTTAACCACTGCGCCACCAGGGAAGCCCGCAGCCTATTTTTTGATAGTGCTTTTTCTCTATCACATTTCCCCTTTCTGTGGGTTGTGTGCTTGCTGCACTTGATCTGGAACTTTGTTTTACTTTCTTCTTTTTTTAAAATTTAATTTGGTTTATTTATTTTTATTACTTATTTATTTTGGCTGCGCTGGGTCCCAGCTGCAGCACGTGGGATCTTCGTTGTACATGTGGGATATTTAGTTGCGGCATGCGGACTTCTCAGTTGTGGCCTGCGGACTCTTAGTTGCGGCATGGATGTGGGATCTAGTTCCCCGACCAGGGTTGAACCCGGGCCCCCTGCATCGGGAGCATGGAGTCCCAACCACTGGACCACCAGGGATGTCCCCGTTTTACTTTCTGACTGCACATTTGCTTCCCATCTGCGTGTACTTAATTTTTGTATTTTAAAACTGTGGCCTGTTTGTTTTGCTCTAGAAGCCAGATTGTACTGGAGAATCTGTGCTCCGGTCATTGGAATATTCATATGTACCGTTCAGATATGGAAGTATCCAAGAGGCTGGATTAATAGGCAGATGCTTGCTTGATGAAAGCAAGAGTCAAGCAGAGAGAGGTGGACAGTCTTATGAAGTAATGAATCAAAGCAGTTAGGGGTTGACCTCGATTCTGCCGTTTCCCACACACTTCTACAGCTATTCTGTCTTCTATGCTTATGGGCTGTACCCTAAAGCTATAGCCTGAATCTACCCCAGTCTCCCCATCTCTGCTGCGAGCACCCAGCCCCCGCTCCCTCCTCTGCCTCCCCCAGAGGCTAAGGTGCCATCTTGCCTTGTTTAGACAGGGCTGTCTAAAGGACTTGCTGGGATGATGGAATTGTTCCATATCTGCGCTGCCCAGTATGGTATCCCTAGCCACATGTGACTGTGTACTGTGCTCTTGAAATGTGGCCAGTGCGATCAAGAAACTGAATTTTTTATTTAACCTAATTTAAATTAATTTAGATTGAAACATTCGCATATGCCTAGTGGCTACTGTATTGGGCAGCGTGGGTCTAGACTTTACAGTAGCCTTGGAACCATGCAGTCTCTGGATCCTCTCCCCATAATTCTCTCCCTGTTGCCAGAGTGATCTTTTTTTTTTTAAAATAAATTTATTTATTTATTTATTTTTGGCTGCATTGGGTCTTCGTTACTGCATGCAGGCTTTTCTCTAGTTGGGGCAAGCGGAGGCTACTCTTCGTTGTGGTGCGCGGGCTTCTCATTGCGGTGGCTTCTCTTGTTGCGGAGCATGGACTCTAGGCACACGGGCTTCAGTAGTTGTGGCTTGTGGGCTCTAGAGCTCAGGCTCAGTAGTTGTGGCGCACGGGCTTAGTTGCTCCACGGCATGTGGGATCTTTCCGGACCAGGGCTCTAACCCCTGTCCCCTGCACTGACAGGCGGATTCTTAACCACTGCGCCACCAGGGAAGTCCCAGAATGCTCTTTAAAAATGTAGATCAGATTGTGGCGCTTCTCATCTGGGAACCATCCAGTGGTTTTGCATCCTGCTCGTCTCCTGCCTCTGCAGACCTCTCCTCCCTCTCCCTCGACTCCAGCACCCTGAGTTTCTTTCTGTCTTTTGAGGACATAGCCAGGCTTTTCCTGGAGTTGTGGCTTTTGTACGTGCTTTTTCATCTAGAGAGGGTTCTCTTTCCACTTTGCTTGCCTGGTCCCTCATCCTGAGATCTCGCCCTCCCAGAGAGTGCCCCATGCTCCACCCCCATCACGCTGTATCAAGACCCCAACTCCCTGATCTCCACCCTCAGGCTCCTCTATCACTCTTATCTCTGCCGGAAATTATCTCCTATGTCTCTTTCTGTTTATTTTCTGTCTCTCCTTGCTAGGATGTAAATGTTATCAGGACACCAAGCTTGCATGTCTCTCTGGTGAATAAACTTCCTGCCCCACATCCCCCCGCCCCCCTTCTCTTGCCCCCGGAGAAGACATCACAGCCTCATTCTCTCTCATAGCTTATTTTCCAGACTCCGCACAGACCACCCCCGCCTGTAAACTTGGATGGCATCCGACTAGGGTACAGTGTCCTTGATTAGCTTCATTTTTCTCAGTTGTAATCACATTCTTGTCTGCCTTCCTAATCACCTCTCTTTTACTTGTGTGTTCCCACGTTTCCTTAGCTACTCATTTCGAGATAATCTCTTAGTTATTTCAAACCACACTTTTACTTGGAGTAGCGGTAATATCCAGACCCTTAAAGCTGTGAAGTTGTGAAAGCCTAAGGAAAGCTTGGTTTAAGAAAAGGAAACATTTGAATGACTGCCTGTTCTATTCCACATATATTTTTGGATTCTAAATACATTGTTAAGAAAAATGTTATTGTTTTTATTATTAAAAAGTGAATCCATGTTCCTAAAGAAAAATTAGAAAATGCCAAAAGACTATGTGAAGGAAAAAAAAAAAAATCACACCTTATTTCCCGAAGCTGTTATGACATCCTGTGCCGTGGAGCGTGTAAGTGTTATGTATATTACATCGTACACACTCTTTTGTTACTTGCTTTTTTCACTCAAAAATACTATGTACAGTTTTTCCTATTAGTAAATACTCATCCCAAGTCAATTTTAAATGGCTGAAAAAGTGTTATGTTTCATGGATGTACCGTAAATTACTAAGCAAATCTGTTCTTGAGCATGGTGGTTAGTTCTTTTCACTATTATAAGCAGTTATTTTAGTTCATTTCTTTTCTCTCCTTTTTTTTTTTTTTTTTTAAAATAATCAGTGTTCTAGGAAATACTGCGTTCTTGTCCCTTTTGTCTCCCCTTTTGTGTACGGGTGTGTGTGTCGTGGATTTGTTGTGACTACATCTACCTGCATCATGTTTCTCTTTGAGGCAGTGACCGCTTGTTTTCCACACTGTTCTGATGTTATACAAACAAGGGTTACGCAGGATGCTGTTTCCTGAGTGCGCGGCTCACACAGGCTCCCTCTCCCTTCCTGTCTTCCAGCGGAGGCTGGTCTCCAAGAACACACTGTCGTAAACAAAGTTCTTCAAACACCTACTGATTGACAGTGTGGTGTATTTTTATTTAAAATGACTGTTCACTTGCTCCTCTGAAACATGTTGTAACCTTGACCTTTATATTCGCCAGTGTTTTAATATTCTTTTAAATGGCAAGCAGTGTAAAACAAGGTGACTTTGTCCTTGATGTTACTTCTGAATAGCGTGCAGGGTCATCCAACATAAAGTAATAAGTGAATGGCTCTGTATCTCTTGTATCTGTATTGAAATGCATTGAAGACTGGGTTTAAACAATGCATGGGCTTCTAATGCTGCTCTTCTCTTTTAGGGATTGATCGCGGGGTGGGAGAAGTTGACAGAGGGAATTGTTATGGAGCCTTGGAGAAGCCCTGAGTGGTATTTCTTGACTTCCTTGTAATTTCAGGTTTCTAAATCAAGTCTTGCATCTTGGTCACGTTTCTGTTCAGTGCATCATGTGAATGATAATTAGAATCTTCTTTAGCTAAGACCATATGCAGAGAAGCACACACTGGTCATTCTGGGCTGGGTGGCCTCTGGAAGTAGGAGCCAGATAGGGTCCATGGTGGGAAGGGGTTGTGGAGATAGCATTGCTGTCTTGAAGAACCATGTGAGGCTGGCTTGGTTATGGAAGGCAGGAGAGCTGGGACAGTGCATTTCTGGCGTCCATGTTGCTAAGAGCATGATTTTAGCCAAACAAACCTGAAAAGTGAGTATTCCTGCTGGTGCCTCAGTCTGTTTTTCTATGCCTGGCCATCGGTTCTCTTTTGATGATTCCTATTGTTTAGTTATGCCAAAGAGTTTAAATCGAGCCTGTGCTGCGCAGTGTATTTTAAATCCAGATCGGGAGGGCACTGAGGAGCGGTTTGAGAGAGAGAGACTAAACTGTGTAACTAAATGACAGATAACTACACAAAACGTGCCGTTCCATGTTTGTCCAGTCCTGCTCTGCACTGTTCAGGTACTGTTTTTGCAATTCAGTAATGAATGTGATACAATTTTCCTGCCCTCAAGGAGCAAATGAATGCATGGCTCAGCTTCTGAATGAAGGACGCTTGGGTTTCTCACAGCTGCAGATTTCAATGAACAAGATGCTAACAGTTGTGAAATGAAAGTGGGTTTGGTGTTAAGGACCATCAGCACAGGGGGACGAGCAGAGGGATGTGGGAATCGGTCGCGGGCAGATGCTGGCAGGTCGACAGATGGGTGTGGGACCTGGGCAGTGTCTGCAGATGTGCAGGCGGTGACATGTGCAGCTGGTTTTGACATGGGCTGCTCTGAAGGCTTGAGGCCTGGCCTGGTGTCCCTGGGGGTCCTTGAAGAGATGCTTTCCTGACAGTGAGGCTCTCAGAACTGGGCAGTTCACCTAGCTCTAGACCAGGGCTGCTTGAAGTGTGGTCAGCTGACTGGTACCATGAGATAAGCACAAACATTGAGAGTAGGTGCTTAGAAATTTCTATAGCAACTTGACATTGAAGCCACATCCAAGTGCATCAGCAGTGGATTAGTTTGTTTGAACAGGATATAGACCCATTTGTGTTTTGTGGTGCTTACACATGTAAGTTCACACCTGGCTGGAGCTGAGAACTAGCCACGTGCAGTGGGACCACCAGGACCATGTATCTTTCCTTAATGAATAGAAGCAAAACAAAATGCAAAACAAAACGAAACAACCTGGTCCTTCACAACAGTAGTATGAGAAACACCACTCTAGACCAAGCACAAAGACAATGGGAGGTGAGGCTGAGGGCCCCCAAGTCAAGAACTTAAATAAATATAAAACCGTTGATCTGTTCCAGTTTCATTTCAGGTTTTTGTCAGCGTACAGCCTCCCTTCCCCTCTCCCTTTTCTTCCTTGTCATCAGTGTGTGTTCTTTTTCCATGAACATTATTTTTGTACGTACATTATACACAATTCTATACATATTTTCCGTATGCAATTACACACAATTCATACATTTGTCATTTTAAATAATGTTACAGTATTTGTTATGTTTATATGTCTCAAGTTCTTAGTTCCTCTATTTGGGGCCATTGCTACTTTTTCCTATTATAAATAGTTCATCTGTGAATATTTTTGTACAAATTAGTTATTTTTCCTCTCTCTTACTGTTGGGTTCCTAAGGTCATACTCAAAGGAGAAATACTGTGTCAAAGGTCACAGTTTTATTGCTCTCTAGAAGGGTGGAACCGATTTATATTGTGGGAGTAGATATACAGGTTTTCTCCGTGGCTTCAGGATGTGTAATATTAATACTTTTTGCTAGTTTAGTAGGTGAATAATTGCCTCAAGATTGTTTTAATTGCTTACTTCAGGAGGTAGTGATGATGATTTGATTTTAGTATTTCTTACAGTTAAAACTAAACGATCTTTAAAAAAACAAGAGTGCGCTCTTACCAAGTTGAACCTGAATGTTGACATCTTGTAGCAATAATTTTATCACTTTTTACATGGTTTGGATATAAGCTTTTCTTCATTATACTTTACATCTTTCCCCATTCTGTTATTGTTGGTTTCCTGTTTGTTTCCTTATATTTTGTAATGCAAAACTTGTTCTTTAGTGTTTACATTTTTATACTCAACTACTCCATCTCTTTTGATATTATATATTTTCTTGGCCAGAAATTATTTTCACCTTCACAAGTAGGATAAATATGCTATTCTGCTCTTTTTTCTAGTTTTTTAGATGCTTTTCTCCTGGATCTATCTGGACCTCATTATAGTGTTTGGTGTAAGATGTGGATCTAGATTAATTTTCTTCTATACTGCTGTGTAACTCTCCCAGTAACATTTATTAGTGATTTCTACCCCCCCCCCGCCTTATTTTTGTGTATCTTGTGGTTTGACGTATATTAAGCAATTATCATAGAATGAATATATTTTTGGAATCTCCATTCTTATGCTACCGTTTGTTAAAAAATTAGCCCAATATATGTGAATTTTATTGTAATCTATTTTAGTAAACACTCTACCACTATTACTTGAAAAATGTATTAGTTTGTATTCTGCCCTCTTATTCTTTGAGCTACATTTCCCTGTCAATTTTTACGGTTCTCTAACTTGCCTGGTTTCTTTTTTTAAAACATTTTTTAAGTTTTTATTTTTTTCTAAAGACATATCACACCAAATCTTAAGACAAAAGACACTGGATATTAAGAAAGAGGTGGTCCATCCCCGTCTTAACCATCTAGTGCAGTTACTTTTCCTGTGTGTACTCTGCTAGCATTATTACAAAAACCAAGATGTGATCCTTGGTTTCTGCAGTTTTAGCAGTATTTATACAAGAAGGTCCTTCCTGATTTCTTGGCTGCACTATTGGCCACATGAAGGCAAGTGCTTTATAGTGCTTTCTGGGGGCAGTGATCTTAGTGGGGGTGTGGGTGGTCTATGAGAGGATGAGGGTGAGGATTTGAAAACTCTTAAGAGTCAATTAGCTTAGCTCTGATCCCAGGCTATAAACCAGTCTCTGTGCTTTGGTCACAAAGGAATCTGGTTGAGATGTGTCAGCACAGACTTGTCATCGTTAGTGAGAGAAGCCACTCAGAGCACGTGGCATGGAGTATTGATTTTGTATGTGAAAGAAAGTGTCTTATAGGACCAATATTTAGACAATAATGAGGCAAGAGGGAAGGAAGTGTAGATCAGTAGACTGGGGTGTTTTGTTCTATGTGGGGTAGCTTTTAAAGGGTTTTTCTGTCTCAGTGTGCCTTGAATTTTTAGAACTTCTGGGAAGTCCCCTGAGTAGTGCTTCCATCTCAGAGCCTCTAGAGAGGGGCATATTGCTGTTTCAGAGGCCAGCCCATATGTGGGATGGAAGATGCCCTTGGATGTTTGTAATAGAATCCTTCGCGATGTGGGGGTCATCTATGAGTGCCAAAGCATTTTTTTCTTTGATTATGGACTTTGTGACAATATCAAGTGACTCCAGAGATTTGAGATTGAATGTTTGGCATATTAAATTTTTATCAAATTCCCTAATAAGTAAAAAATTCTTGGCAATGAAATTAGCAAAGATTGTATGATTATTTTAGAGATTATATACTCTCGCATCATATAGCTATTCTGTATTTTTCTTCAGAAAAATGCTATGCTTGAACGTTTTTCTTCTGCTGCTTGCTAATTTCTTGCTTCTCCCACTAGTTGCCTGCTACATTTTCTGACAGATTAATATTTGTTATCGCCAGCCTGTGTGGCTGTCAGGCTCACTTTTTTCTTCCTTCTGCTCTGCCCCCCAATTATAAAATAATTGTGATAATAGGAGATACATGTAGCACACAGACCTTTTAGCTCGTAATAAATAATTATCGATGTTTATGTAATAATTTATAGCATGGAGGGTGTTTCATCACCTTTGAACTTCACGAAACCTTGTGAAGTGGGAATTATTGCTAAAACCATGTTTACTGAGGAAAATACTGAAGCTCAGAGACTATCTGGCAACCTGTTTAGGCAACAGAGCTAAGTAGTGGCAGTTTAGGACCTCTGCTTACAAATCTCATATTTCCCCCATTATATCTTCTGGTTTGAATTCTTTTTGATCGAATTGCATTTTGTTGGAAGAGAATGGAAGTGTTGTTCTTTTTTTATTTAAATCACACTATGGGATGCTCAATTTAATGGGCTTAATGAATAGCTGACCATTATAATGATACAATATTTTTTTCTTAAGGATTATGACTATGCAAAAGAATATGTTTATTTAAAAAATCTTTTGAAAATATTTATCTAATCTGTTGATCAGGTGAATGTAATGTGTTGCCCCTAGTTGAAGAACTTTTCTAATTTTATTCTAGTGATGTCATTTTTTTTTGGCTGTGTTGGGTCTTCGTTGCTGCGCATGGGCTTTCTCTAGTTGCGGCGAGCGGGGGCTACTCTTTGTTGTGGTGCGCGGGCTTCTCATTGCGGTGGCTCCTCTTGTTGCGGAGCACAGGCTCTAGGTGCGTGGGCTTTAGTAGTCGTGGCGCACGGGCTTAGTTGCTCTGTGGCATGTGGGATCTTCCCGGACCAGGGCTCGAACCCGTGTCCCCTGCATTGGCAGGCGGATTCTTAACCACTGCGCCACCAGGGAAGCCCCTGTTATAATGTTCTTGTTGTGACAAGGCTCCTTTATGTCTGGCTTATAAACCATAGATACAATGTTAGAAAATTTTATTTGAAATTTTAAAAAATAATCGAGTTATTGGAACTTTAAAAATTATTTTTCATATATTTGTAATGAGCATCAGTGTCTGTTTTTGATATTGTAATTTGTGCTCTACTAAAATTCATTGTAAGGAATTTTGGTAGGTGTTTGTTGGCAAATTCTAACAGGTATTTAAAATTTTTGTTTTTTAAAGAATTATTTGGAGGGGTGAGACTAATAGGATCATAATAAAAATCCATTCCCATTGAGGAAAGGATGGCTAATTTTATAGGCTAAGTTTATGGAGAAGCACATTAAGCAAAGTGAGAGAAAAGGAGAGATGAAATTGGGATAGAAAAGTATCTTATTTATTTATTTAGGCCATGTCTTGGGGCTTGTGGGATCTTAGTTCCCCGACCAGGGAGACTGGGGATGGAACCCGGGTCCCCTGCGGTGTAAATGCGAAGTTTTAACCACTGGACCACCAGGAAGTCCTGAAAATCAAGTATTTTAAATGTGAACAATATCCTTGCCTGTTCATTGTAGCAGTCAGTATGTCTATAACTAAATAATATTTGAAGTATGGCAGAGAGGGATAAAAGAGAAATAGATTCAAGTTTAACTCTGACACTTACAAGTTGTGTGAACTTGGGCAAGTGACTTATCCTTAGTTTTTTTTTAAACTATAAAATAGAAGTAATACTAAGCAGCTTGCAGTATTGTTGGGATTAGAAATAATATGTGCAAAGCACCTGGCACATATCAGGCATGTAATAATTTGAGGACTCCATCCTTTATTATTTACTTATTACGTTATTATTTATTTATTGAATTGTTATCATTTATTAATGGGTACCATCAAATATCATGCATCACCAAAGGAAGAGAACAATATCTTTGAAGCATCCTGTCCTACTAAAAGGATAGAAAGACTGTATGTTCTGGAGACTTGCAGTGACCAATGAGGAAGAACGATGATGAACCATTGAACTGTTGGTCGTTGCATAGAGAACAGACTTGTGGTTGCCAAGGGAGAGGGAAGGATTGGGAATTTGGGATTAGCAGATACAAACTATTATATATAGGATGGATAGACAACAAGGTCCTACTGTATAGCACAAGGAACTATAATCAATACCATGATAAACCATAATGGAGAAGAATATGAAAAAGAATATATATATGTATAACTGAATCACTTTAAAAAAAAATAAATTTATTTATTTATTTATTTATTTATGGCTGCGTTGGGTCTTCGTTGCTGCGTGTGGGCTTTCTTTAGTTGCGGAGCGGGGACTACTCTTCATAGTGCATGGGCTTCTCATTGCGGTGGCTTCTCTTGTTGAGGAGCATGGGCTCTAGGCGCGTGGGCTTCAGTAGTTGTGGCACGTAGGCTTCAGTAGTTGTGACATGCAGGCTTCAGTAGCTGTGGCTTGCGGGCTCTAGAGTGCAGGCTCAGTATTTGTGGTGCACCGGCTTAGTTGCTCTGCAGCATGTGGGATCTCCCCGGACCAGGGCTTGAACCCATGTCCCTTGCGTTGGCAGACGGAGTCCTAACCACTGCGCCACCAGGGAAGCCCTGAATCACTTTGCTGTACAGCAGAAATTAACACAACGTTGTAACTCGACTATACCTCAATAAAAGTAAAAAAATAACATTAGTTTATGAAGTGACGGTCGTTGGATCAGTTGCCAACATTCTTCTATCCGTGATTGTCCCTAACCCCAGTTTGGAGAGTCAGGCAGGCATGTTTATTTCCCAAGGCCTCTGAGGATCTCCGTGCCTGTGAGACCGTGCTCAGCTGTCTGGGAGCACCGGGAACCCAGGGTTGTGGCGGGACCTGCTTCTGGGTGACTGTGAGCCCTCGGAGGTCACTGGAGATGACTATGATGGCCAGGTGGCCTTTTGCCAGGCTTTGTGTTCATTGTTTGTCATCGTTTGCCTTCCTTCCCCTTCCCTTTTTCTGTGTCTAGACTACTTGACTAATGTAACCTGTCTCTTTCTTCTAGAATTCTGAAGGTGGACTCTATGTATGCATGAATACATTTTTGGCCTTTGGAAGGGAGCATGTGGAAAGACATTTTCGAAAAACTGGACAGAGTGTCTACATGTACCTGAAGAGACACATGCGTGAGGTGAGGTGCACACTTCGGGAGAACTGGCCTTGACATCTTCCCCGTAACGTTGTTTTAGTGGGGTTCATCACATGGAGATTTTACTATGCCCGCATAACTTCTCATTCTCTTGGATGATAGGAAACAAAACTAGCACTGTTGGCAGAAATTCATAGACTTCCCAAACCTTAACTTAACCAGTTTTATGTTTCTCTTCCTCTAAGCCTCTGATCGGAGTTGTTAAGAAAGACATGGGTTGCTGATGGAAAAAAAAATCAAGTCAAAAAGTACAGAAAATAATGCCAGAAACACTCATGGATAGAAAAATCAGAAATAAAAAAAAAATATTTGGATATTTTTGCTTCAGATTTTTTTTTTTTTTTTAGTGAGAGAAAGAGCTTTCCTAAAAGTTCAAGTCCCATTTGGTCTCCTCCGTCTGCAGAAGTAACCTCTGTTGTGAATTTGCTGTTTCTCATTCCCATGCCTGTCATTATATTTTATTTAGTTGTGGGTATTCATGAACAATATATAGTATGACTTTATGTGTTTTAAAGATATAGGTAAATATCATACTGCTACCTCTAATTCTGCCTAGAGCTATCCCCTTCAACAGAATCTATCCATGTTTCGATGCATCCGGATGTACTTAATTCATTTCAATAGTTGTTTGGTGTTCCATCTTATGAGTACCTGGTCATTTATTATTCTGTTCTCCCATTGATGAAAACATTTAGATTGTTTCCATTTTTTTTTTTTTTTTTGCTTCTACAAACTATGTACCAATTAACAATTTTATACATTTCTCTTGGGGGAACATGTGCAAGAATTCTTTCAGAAATGTATCTAGAAGTGGCAGTGTTGGCTCATGGGTATGCTTACCTTCATGTTTACTGGTTATTGCAATCCCTCCCTGGAGTGGTTGCACCAGTGTACACTCCAATCTGCCATGATTATGAGTGTTTCCCCACACCCTCACCGATGCTTGGTCAGACTTCTGATTTTTGCCAATAGAACGGTTGTAAAGTGGCATCTAAATATTCGGCATTTCCTCCTGTGAGGGTTGAAGGTCTTTTCATCCGTTTATTAGCCAGTTTCCTTTTCTTTTCTCTGACTTGCATATTATATTTTTGGCCTATTTCTCCATGGGTTTATCTTTTTCTTAAAAGTTTGATTAGTTCTTTTTACATTCTGGATACCAAAAATTTGTGTTATGTACAAAATTTTCTTGTGGTCTGTGGCTTGTCTTTTTACTTCATTTATGAATTATATTGTAGAACAGAAGTTTTGAATTTTCATCTATTTAGATTTATTAACCTTTTTGAGTTGTGCTTTTTGTAGCTTGTCTAAGAAATTGTTTCCCAACTCAAGGTCATAAAGATATTTCTTCTAGTACTTTTTTTTAAAGAAGTGTGTGTGTGTGTGTGTGTGTGAGAGAGAGAGAGAGAGGGAGAGAAAGAGAGAGACTGTGAATGTTTTAATGTTTTAACATTTTAGGTCTTTAATTCATCTATAATCTTTTTTTTTTTTTTAAACAAATTTATTTATTTATTTTATTTATTTTTGGCTGCATTGTGTCTTCGTTGCTGCACGTGGGCTTTCTCTAGTTGCGGTGAGTGGGAGCAGCTCTTCGTTGTGGTGTGCGGGCTTCTCATTGCAGTGGCTTCTCTTGTTGCAGAGCACGGGCTCTAGGCGCATGGGCTTCAGTAGTTGTGGCACGTGGGCTCAGTAGTTGTGGCTCATGGGCTCTAGAGCACAGGCTCAGTAGTTGTGGCGCACGGGCTTAGTTGCTCCGCGGCATGTGGAATCTTCCGGACCAGGGCTCGAACCCGTGTCCCCTGCACTGGCAGGCGGATTCTTAACCACTGCGCCACCAGGGAAGTCCCTATAATCTATTTTTATAATTGCGTCAAGTGTGGGAATCTGCTTCTTCCCCCCCGTATTGATGACCAGTTGTCCCACTATTACTGGAGGAGTGCAACCTTTTCCAATGATTTATAGTGACATTTAAAACAAATATTTTAACTTGCCATTCACACTTGGGTCTGCTTGGGGGTTCTCAGTTCTATTTTGTTGCTCTTATTTGTCTGTCTCTGTGTTGGTGCCTCAAGTCTTGATATCTAGGAGTACAAGCACTTTTTCCATGTTCATTTTTTTCCTAGAAATTTCCTGGATTTGGATGTTTATTTTTCTATATGGATTTTGGAATCAGTTCATCTAGTTAAAAAAAATCCTGTTGAGATTTTGATAGCGATCACATTGAATTTGTAGACTGATCGCTAGTCTATATCATTGTCTAAGCTCCATGAGAGCAGGGAGTCTGGTCTGTTTTGTTCACCTCTGTGTCCTCAGCACTCAGTAGTGCCCAGCACATAGTAGGTGCTTCATAAATATTAACTGGATGACTGTTCAACATGGCATACCTCTCTATTGATTCAGGTCTCTTTTATGTCCTTCAAAAATATTTTGTAATTTTCAGTAAAGGAGCTTTTATTTTTGTTAGATTTTTTTAAGGTACCCTATAATTTTTGTAACTATTGTTACTGCTTTTTTATCTTTTCATGTATTTTAATTAGTTATCCATGTCGTTTGGAGATATTATTAATTTTCAAATATTGATTTTATATTTAGCAATACTGTTCAATTTTCACTTTAGTCCTAATAGTTTGTAGACTATCTTGGATCTTCTGTATAGTCAACGCTGATTTGAAGTTCCTCTGATCTCTCACCCCAGCCTACCTAATATGTTCTCTGTTTAAGTTCTGGACAAAGGAGAGATCCCCAAATTGGACAGTGGGGAGAGTAGGAGGAAGAGGAGGAAGAAAGACCAGCAGGTCAGATAGGTTATAAACTGAATGATTAGCTTTACAGTAATCTAACCTTGGCCTAATACTATATGATTTACATTCACTACTCCTGTTAGGTGGGACATAACAATTCTGATAAAGTTTGCTTTGTATCATCTGTCTTAGTGTAAAGTGATGAAGTTTTAGGAAACTGAGGGAAAAAAGATAAAACTGAGGCCCAGAGACTTGAAATAACTTGCTCAGGGTCGCAAAGCTAGCGGCAGAATTACAGAATGCAGTTAGCTCTGCCTCTGAAATTTTAAGTTAAATATTTCACTCTCTGACCACAACCCTCTCTCATTTTAGCTCTTTCACTTATTTATTTCTATTTTGATCTGTTTCACCCGCTTCTCAGGATCCATGACTTTAAACATTCTCCTGTCACCAGTACCCTCAACTGACCCTCCCCTTGTCTTGCCTCCTTACTGTCCTTCAGAACCCCAGCCAGCCCATCATCAGTATCATCCTCTGCTTCCATGCATGCACCGCTAGGTATCCTGCACACACTGCCATGGGGTTTGGGACCATGTCAAATTCCTGGCCTTCTCCCTTCTGCTGGGCCCTCTTCACTGCCCAGCAAATCTAGCCCGTTCCCCCTCCCACTCCAAACTTTGGATGCTTTCTGCAAGACTTTACCTGTCATTCTCAGAAAACGATCGGACTTGTACTTTCCAGAGGAAACAGGGACCCCTGAACAGGAATTCCCTGAGCTCCTGCCTCGCCTCCTGGGAACTCATCCACAGTGGTTCCACTTTCGTTTCCTCCCATCTCAGCACACCTCACATGTTTCCACACATCTCAGAGAGAAGCTGTGTTCTTTCTGTCCTTGTGGTCCCTTTCCTCCTGCCTCGGAACCTTCATTAACTCCACTCCCTCTTACACCTCCAACATCTCCCTCTTCTGGATTTCTTCTCCCACCTTAAAAAAGAGCACAACACAGAACTGTAATTTGAGTCCTCCTTCAGTCACCCCATCCTTCAATGAAAGCTTTAAAGCTTTTCTGTTTTCACCATCTTCACTACACCCTCTAGAATTCAAGACGGCTTGAATTCTAGAGACTTAGACCTCCTTTGGACTCTGCTTTCATTCCATGGCAGGTTGGTGACCAAGTCCAGTTATCTGGGCCTCCCAAACAGCTTGGAAGTCCGTCCTGTCCTCTTCATCCCTCCTGTTCTTGTCTGAGTGCTCATTATGCCTTAAAAGGGCTAGTGCTGTAGCTTCCTGACTAATCTTCCTTCCTTCATACTTGCCGCCTTCAATCCCACCCAGTCTGCATGCTGCACCCAGAGCGATCTTTTCAAGTGCATATACCTATGCATCTGTGACACGCTGAAGCTTATTAAATCTCGTATGTCTTTCTCTTTGTTGCAGGATGAAGTCCAAACTCTTTTGCATGTGATTACAAGGCCTCCCATGATCTGACCCCTGGAACCTTTCTAACCCTCCCTCTTATTCCACCAGCTCTGTGCTCTAGACATAGCAAACCACTTCTCCTTTCTGGAACACATCATGATTTCAGGCCTTTGTACGTGCTGTTATCTTTTTGGGGGGATGCCCTACTTCTACCCCCCATTCCTTTTTTACCTGTTGTATTCCCTGTGGTCAGCGTATCCATATATCTATCCATCATCCACCCACCCATCCATTATCCATCCATCCGTCCATCCATTCATCCATCCATCCATCCATCCATCCATCCATCCATCCATCCACCATCCATTCATCATCCATCCATCCATCCATCCATCCAACCAACCAACACATATTTACAGAGCAGCTGCTATATGCCAGGACTGCTGCTCTTCTTACCTCACCAGCCCTGCCCATCCCCTCCATCCCCAGAAGAACTATCATTTCTTCCTTCTGATACGATCCTCACCTCTCTTAACACTCACCAGAATCCGTTCTGTGCTCTTTGTTTGCATCATGTTCCCCTCCTATTGCCGGTGAGCTCCTCAGGGGTTGGAGCGTGTCTTCACTCACTTTGCAGCCTGAGCTCCAGCACAGAGCCTGACAGTCACGTCTGCTGACTGAGGAGTTCCAGTTTCTCAAACCCTGTCAATTTCTAGTGGTGACTGATGCAGGGACAGAGATGATGGTCTTTTGAAGGAAGACCTGGTAGTTGTGGGGTTTTTTTTCCTGAAAGGAAGTGGATCTAATCCGAGTCTGAGGTGTGACTGTCTCATCTGGGGAGAGCCTCATGGTCCAGCAGGTCTCCCTGCAGCTCCTCGTCTCCTTTCTCCCCTCACTGTCACGCAGGAGTGGAGGGAACATTGAGGTTGGAACAAGTGAAAGGATGCCGTAAACTTCCATAGAGAGATTGCAAGTGACCTCCAGGATTGGTAAATGTGGATGGTTAAATATGCCTTTGGTGCAGGTTTTATCTCATCCTTTTTGAGGCAGGCAAGTGGAGGGGAGAGGAACAGAGGCTTTGAGATCTTGGAGGAGACGGATTCTAAGAGCGATGACGCGAATGTGGCATTAGTATTTGGAGAGACATGATTTTGAGCTAAAGGTTCAATAATTTTGTATTCCTGAGATGCGAACTATAAACTTAAAGTAGAAGCTGTAAAAACTTATTGTGAGAATCACAAAGATGAGTCCACTTTCAATGCGGAATAATAAAATGTGGGAAAGGAGACTTAAGACTGATAGGAGGGCAAACTAAAGCAGCAGCAGGGCCTTGGTGCTGCGATAACATGTGGCTGCTTGAAAAGATGCTGGGGTTTGACCCACACTGCGGTGTGTTAGAAACGTGCTCTTTTCTAATAACAGGAAGAACACGCAGTGTGGAAATAAGAGTTTTGGCCATTGAAACAAACATTTTAATAGTCCTATTTGAGAGTAAAATTTCTTGTGCAAGTATCAGAAGGGTAATGAATGACTTCTTTTGCATAACCACTTGGTAGACGTTTATTTCATTGCTGCTGGGGACTTCCACCAGAGGTAGAGAATACATGGAGCTTAGGACGGCAAACAGCCATCAGCTGGGGCTCCAAAACTGTTTAGGGCAGTTAGATTGAGGCTTATTATGACCAGAATATCAGTGACTCTTTATTAATATTTATGAACTCTTTCAACAGTAGTGGTTGTGCACACCTAGGACCAAGCACAGGGAGCCCAGTGGGTAGCAGGGGAACAAGAGCCTCCCTCCTGGAGCTACCATTTCTCCAGAGTAGCTCCAGTCAGGGCATGGGCTCCAGCCTCTCGGGAGCCTGTGCTGATTTGAAGTTGAAGTGTCCACTTCACCTTGACCCTGGTTTCACTTCCCTTTCCAGAGGTGCTTTCTTGATAATTTGGTGAACACATAATCAGGTAGAACAGTAGCATTGCCCTTCACCTACCTTCGTGGACCTGGGTCAAGTTCCTGTTTACCCTGGAATCTCTAGTCCGGGTTGAATATTTCCTCTTGGCCTTTTATAAAAACTAGGAACCTCTGAGATTTTACCCCCACCCCCAATCATCTGTTGCATAGGCTGAATTTTAACAATCTCTTGTTCTCTTTTCAGAAGGTAAGAGGGGCATCTGGTGGAGCTTTACCCAAAAGGAGGAATTCCAAGATTTTTTTAGGTAATGTAAATAGTTATCAATAGTGTGCCTGGATTTTCTGTGTGTGTGTATGTGTGTGCATGTGCATGTTTGATTTGGAATCATAGGTTGTTTATTGCTCTACCATTTAAGGATGAGAAGAACCAGTTTAACTCGAGATGATCTGTCTCCACTTTGTGTTTACCTGGTGGTGAAGAATGTTTATAGCACTCTTGTTGGGTTAGTGTTCTGAAGCAATTATTCTAATAGTGACTGGAGAGAAATTGTGATTCTGTTTCTGGCCTCCTTTTTCACTGCCTTTAAAGAAGAGATAGTTGTTTTTTTTTTTAGTATTAGCCAAACTACAGACTTCATTTGTATTTCACTATTTTTTTCTACTAATGTCATTTTTTTTTTGTTGTTCCAGGATCCCATGTTGTATTTGGTTGTCATGTTTCCTTAATCCTGTGTAATCTGTGATAGTTCCTCAGACTTTTTTTGTCTTTAATAATTGTGACACTTTTGAAGAGTGCTGGCCAGTTGTTTTGTGGACTGTACCTCAATTTGGGTTTATCATGTTACTTCATGATAAGCCTGAGGAAGTGCATTTTTGGCAAGAATACCACACAGGTGATGGGCCCTTCTCAGGGCCTGATATCAGGGGGCACATGGAGCTGAGCGGTCTTCACACTGGTGATGTTAACCTTGATTGCTTGGTCAGGTAGTGTCTGCTGGGTTTCTCCACTATGAGATTACAGTATAATTAATAAATGTTTCGGGAGTGATACTTGGAGACTATACTAATACTTGTTTTTCCTTAAAGTTTTGCCTACTAATTTTATCATCCATTAGCGGATCTCACCTGTAACAGTGATCACTGTGGTGTTTGCTTAATAGTGCTTTTCTGTTTCCCTCATTCAGAAGAGCCAGTTTTTCTCATGCAAATACATACTGGCTTCTATATCATGTACTCATGATCATATTTCTCTTTTAATTTAATTAATTTTTATTGCCATATAGTTGCTCTACAATATTGTGTTAGTTTCCACTGTACAGCAAAGTGATCATATTTCATATTAAACTTCTGATATGGTTTTCCCAGGAGAAAAAGTGGTTTGATAATTTTTGACCAAGCAAGTTTGTATCTCTAAACGCCTAGGATTATTGTTTGGAAGGAATTTCAAAATTGTTTGCATACTGTAATTTCATTTGGTAAAGAAAATTTATACACACATATACATATGTGTGTATGTATGTGTATCTATATGTGTGTACACATACGTATGTGTATGTGTGTATATCTGTATGTACGTACATATATGTATATGTATGTGTATATATATGTATGTGTGTACACACATACCCATATACATATATAACTGAGAGTCTAGTAGAGTCTGACAAAATGTACTCTCCAAATTGTTAATAGTAACTCTTTCTTGGTGGTGAAATTGAGGTGATTTTAGTTTTCTTTTTTTTGCTTATCTGTATTTAAATTCTTTTTCTGTAATAAAAAGACACATTAATTATTTGACAAGCAAAGCCATTGGAAACAGTCTTGGAGCTGAGTTTCCTTCCCACTTGGATTCTCTGTTACCCTGCACTGGGCCCACCCTTGCTGTCTTCGCTCCTGATTTTCAGCCCATGGTTTTCTTAGTGAGGCTTATCTGCAGTTGGTTTTTCCACACAGGCCAATCTTTCCCACTGCTTGTCATGGCTTTGGACCACAACCCAGATTAACCAACTAGACTCAAAGCAGCTTAGAATGAGCCAGAAAGCTGAAATGATTGAGTGCATTCTGATGTTTTGGTTATAAGCCCTCGGCTCCCTTCCACAAGTAGAGATAATTGACTTCTTCTGAATTAAATGACATTGGCATGGCATTCTTGAATGTGGAAATAATTGAATATTTTGACCTACATTGTTATTTTTCTTTATTTTCTTTGGTTGAATAAAGAAGTTAGCTGACCTCTTATCCTTTAACCTTTGTGTCTTTTTTTTTTTTTTAAATAAATGAGCTGCTTTTCTTTTCTTTTTTAATTAATTAATTTTTTGGCTGCGTTAGGTCTCTGTTGCTGCCCTCGGGCTTTCTCTATTTGCGGAGAGTGGGGGCTACTCTTTGTTGCGGTGCGTGGGCTTCTCATTGCGGCGGCTTCTCTTGTTGCAGAGCATGGGCTCTAGGCGCACAGGCTTCAGTAGTTGTGGCACGCCGGCTCAGTAGTTGTGCCTCGCGGGCTCTAGAGCGCAGGCTCAGTAGTTGCGGCTCACGGGCTTAGTTGCTCCACGGCATGTGGGATCTTCCCAGACCAGGGAATCAAACCCATGTCCCCTGTATTGGCAGGTGGATTCTTAACCACTGTGCCACCAGGGAAGTCCCTAACCTTTGTGTCTTTTACTCAAAAGACCTTGCAGTTTGATTTCTCTAGTGATCATACTGGTGGTAGCAGATATTGTCAAGTAATTGTTTTAAAAATTAATCCAAAGGTAAGCACTGAGGTTTTGTGCTTCATACTGTGTGGACCCCTCCATTGCTTCCTGGGAGAACTAGCCCACCCTTTCATTTCAGTTGGACTTTTTCTATACCTGCTCTCTGTGTTCTCTCAACATTTCATGTCTTAGAAAGCCACAGGATCTGCCTAAAACTCACAGCCCAGCAAAAATGTTCTATTTGGACTGTACCACTTTTTAAAAAGTTTAAATTTGAATGGCATTGGCACTCTGGGGCTTGTCCTAGGCCCCAGTTCTCTCTATTGTTTTATACTCAGATGCATCACTAATTTATATTAGTAAGGATTAAGTTTTGCAAGCTCTGATTTATACCCCCTCGTAGCTCCCAGTAGCAGGCACTTTTCTCTTGCCACACTGATCACAGCTCTGTTTTCAAGGTGGTATGGCCTGTAAATTAATTTCAGTGAAGGACTGTATTAGAACTACCCTGATTTATGTAATTGGAAATGTAAAATATTGGTGAATTTTAATAAGGTAGATGTTTATTTCTCTCATTTCATGTAGAGGATGTTGGGAAGCAGCAAATCCAGGCTGATGTGATGGCCTCATGTTCATCAGGATCTAGGTTCTTCCCATATTTCTACTTCACCTTCTATCCTGTCCTGTAATTTCTAACCTCATGGTCACTTCATGGTCCAAAAATGGCTACTGGGACTCCAGCCATCACATCCCCTTTCTGGAAGGCAGGGAAGACAAAGGGGAAAGGACAAAAAAAAAAATCTAATCTCCCAGGGGATTCAACTTCTTTTTGTCAGCCTTCTCATAGATCCCCATGCAACATTTTAGTTTACACCTCTCTGGTCAGAACTTGGTCACATGGCTATGCTGTGTGCTGCACAGGAGGCTGGAAAGTAAAGTCTCTTAACTGAATAAAGTGTGTTACTAAGGAAGAAAGGGAGAATGAATACTGCGAGGCAGCTAGTAGCCTCTGCCACAGTTTCCTTCCCTAAAAGGGACATTGGGTTGTCTCTTCATGAAGAGGAGGAGAACTCTCTTGTAGCCTCTTTGTTTCTTTGACTACAAAGTACCTTTTCATTGCTATTGAAATGTAGTTATGATGACCCTTTATCCCCTTCACAAAACACATGCAGATGACTAATGCTTTTTCCTGGATAGAAGCTTTTTATCCCCTTTTACTTAATGACTTTGTGACTAATTCCTTTTCATTGGTTCAGCAGTGATATTGAAACCATTGAATCATTTAGTTGTGACCTTCAGTATTGATTTTATAAGGGAAACCGAGGCCATTAGCTGGTGCTGAATTGCTTACTCAAGTCTCCTGAGCCTCATTCTGCCCCTGCATTCAAGGCACTCTTCCTCCTGATTACCTTGAAAGTCATCTAAGTGAAACCCCAGTTAAGGGATCCTTCCCTCAGGTCTAGCTTTTGCTGGTAATTTTTTTTTAGAATCAACAATGACATTTCTTGTAATTTTTGAATCATAGAAATTTTATGCTTCTTTTAGGATTTAGGATTTTTAAAATATTCTTTGAATACATAGCACATGGACAAAGCTTAAAATTGAAAAGTTATAAGAGCTTCCATAATGAAAAGTAAGTTTTCCTCTCTCCCTTCCCTGTCTCCCAGCCACTTAGTTACTCTGCCCAGAGACAAATAATATTTTCTGCCTGTACATCCTTATATATGTTGCGTATTCTTCCAGCAATAGTCTAGACATATACCATGCTTTTAGACTTTTTTCCTGTAGGCCATGGGGAGCCATTAACACTTTGTTTCCCAAAACTGTGTCCTGAGGCACTCCTGGTTGCCTCAACTAACTCACCGGTAAATCACAGGATATTTTAACTCTTCAAGGGAACACAGTGATGCTTGAACATTGCATGAGAGATTAGCTTGATGTAGTCTCGCTACTAGAGTATCCTATACTCCTTTCAGTGACTTCATGTCTTTGTGAAGCTATTTTTTTTTTTAGTGGTTTCTGTGGTAAAAGGCAAGTACCATGTGAAAATAAATGTGGAATGGGAAATAAGGGAGACAGCGTCTGGTCTGATTCAAAGAGAAGTTCTGCAGTGCCTCACAGGTATACACGTCCCCTTAGTAAGGAATTACGGTTATTTAAGAGTGAAATAAAACATTCATTTCCTTTCAATTTATGTGTATTGTCTTTTCAAATGGTTCCTAACTTATTAGAACATAAATACTTAATAAGTTGTTTGGACCGAACTACTAAATAAAAAGAACTATCAGGCATTTCTTTTGGCTTAGGGCCAATTCTTGGTATTGTGCAAGAATTGCTGGGATGCTAAAGGGTGCTGTGAACTGGGAAAGTGTGGGTAGCTCTGCAATAACGTTTTTAAGCTAGAAAGGGACACTATTAGGCTGTCTTTGACAAAGATAATTTACAACGATATGAAAGATTGTAAATTTTGGGAGTAGGCTGATAGAAAACTTACTGTTTTATGAGATGGAAGGAGAGAAGCGGGGATGGAAGGGAGTCCGGGATCTTCAAAGAAATACCCCAGGACTTGTGATGTGATTCTGGCCTAATCTCATATATTCTATACATTAAAGCTACAAATGTGTGTAGTTGTGTAAAGACCTGCTAATGAATTTAATTAAAAATACCATATCTTTGGTATGTCATAAAAGTGTTAAATGTAAATTGATGACTAATAAGGACCTGCTGTATAAAAAAATAAATAAAATAAAATTCAAAAATTCAAAAAAAAAAAGTGTTAAATGTTCACATTTTTATTGACTCCCCTACCGGCACCCCCAACTTTCACAAACAGGAGTAAATGAGTCAGTTCTTCCATGTCTGAAGACTGGGATGTCGAAGAGCTACTGCTAAACCTCAGAGAGCTTACATTCCACATTTTTGTCTTTAGCCTTGGCATTCATACTTGATGAAGAACAGGTTGAAAACAGAACATCTGTGGAAAGTTCCAGGAATGGGCCTGTTCAGAAAACTCATCTGTGCCTATAATGACCAGAAGTTTCAAGTAAACTCAATTTTGCTGTTTCCATCTGAAGCAGGTCATTAAGAACAGGGTCGGTGTTCAAGGAGCTGCCTCCGTACCTTCTCGTGAGGGCGAGCGGTTGGTCCGATTTCACAGCACTGGTGCAGCAGACTGCTCACCTCCAGCACACAAATTAACGCCAATACAGTCAGGCCGAGAGCACTCTGAGCCGGGCTTCACTGCCCTAGTTTGATTTAGGGATCCTTTCCTCCGCTGTGCTGCTTCATAGTTACTTCTTGGAATGGCTGTGGTCCCAGCCACTTCTCTCAGGTATCTGAGCAGATCAGTAAGTAGAGTTAAAGAAGAGGTATTTAAAAAAAGCTTTTTTTATCTTTGAAAAAGGTCCCATCCAGGTATTGCCAGTTAATAGTCCCCGTGGAAAGTAGCTGCTGGGAGAGGTTGGGGGTACTCGTACTGCTGGTCCCTAGGCTATGGTTACTCTGTAGTTTCCTCAACTAGATGTTTTGGGATGGTGAGACTCTAATTAGAGAAATTTGGAAATTGTAGATTTACATTTAGGATTGTGGGGTCACATATATGCAGGAGAAACCTTAGCTTTGTCCCTTAGATTCAGAGTGTAGGTTACCTCTGCTGACTTTCCCCTAAATTGGATTAAGGTTTTTGGGAAAGATCATGGTCCCCTTCCATCCCACTGAATTAAAAATAAAAATAAAAGTAAACTATAAGTGTAAGGAAGCCCAACAAAGCTATGCCTTTTCGCACGACAGTAGTCTTGCTTTTTTAAACACACATCAGTTACCAATTAAAAACACCCAAAAACTGTAACAGCCCTTTGGATGCTTTTGCTTTGCTGTTGTCCTTAAACATGCTGGTATTCTTAACTTCCTAAAGTCTCCTTTCCCAGATGTTTACTGAGTGTGTGCTGTGTGCTGGGCATTGTGCGGGGTCTAGGGATTTAGAAGGTGAATAAGACCCACTTCCTGCGCTTAGAGCTTACAGTCTAGAAGCATTTGAAGTTCATATCTTCTCCACACTCAGATCACATAGAAGATCCCCCATGATATCCTGGTCCTCCTGAAACTGACTTCAGGATTGTTTTGGAGCTGGGCAACCAAGGGGAAGGGAGGTCACTTGTGCTTTTGTTAGTTGTCAGGAGCGTAGAGAAGAGATGACAGTGATGGCGAGGGTGATGGTAGGGGTGATGGCAGCTGTCTGTGGAGCCCCTAACACCTACCAGATCCTAACTGGGTTCCTTAAAACCTTATCTTCTTTAATCCTCTCAACAATCTTAGGGGGTAGATAATATTATCCATAGCCTACTCATGAGGAAAATGAACTTGGAAAGAACTTGCCCAGGCTTCTGTAGCTGGTCAATGTCAGGGTGGGATTTTTTTTTTTTTGACCTTAGTTTATCATTGTTTTGGGCCAGGTAAGATTTGAATTAGCATTAAGTGCAGATGTCTTCTCTGGAAAAAAGACATTTAGATAATGTGTTATATGAGCTGACTGTCTACACAAAACCAAACGATTTATACTTTGGTTACTTAAAATCATTAAGTAACCAAATATAATAAACACAATATAATAAAGAAAAATTTAAGAATAAAGTTCATCCATTCATTCTTTTCTTTCTGTTTTTTTTGGCCGTGCTCTGCTGCTTGGGGGATCTTAGTTCCCTGACTAGGGATTGAACCTGCACCCTCGGCGGTGAAAGCGTGGAGTCCTAACCACTGGACCGCCATGGAATTCCCCATTCATTATTTTCATTTGTTCAGATTTCCTTTGGATTTTTGTCTATGAACATAACTACTACAAAGTTGTCTTTTCAGTGAAGGTGAATTTTGTATTTTTAGCATTAACATGGCATAAACATTTCCATGTTTCTACACAGTCTAAAAAAATATCACTTAAGTAATATTCTGGTGGGTTCAACACCATTCCTTTTTTTTTTTTTTTTTTTTAAATATTTGACTGAGCCGGGTCTTAGTTGCGGCATGTAGGGTTTTTAGTTGTGGCATTCGAACTCTTGGTTGTGGCGTGTGGGATCTAGTTCCCTGACGAGGGATCAAACCTGGGCCCCCTGCATTGGGAGTGTGGAGTCTTAGACACTGGACCATCAGGGAAGTCCCAACATCATTCTCATTGAACACTTAGGTTCTAATTTTTAAAAATTACAGGTATTGGGGCATTCAGATTTTTATAACATAGAATGTCTGTCTTTGAGCCATTTTCTTTAAATAAATGCCTGTAGTTCTTAAACTCTTAGACTCTTCTTTAACATTGCTTTTTGTCAAAATAACCTCTTATGGCTATCTAACAGTGTTGTTTGTTTATTATGGCATTTCTGATTCTTATTATTTAGAATCTTTTATCAAAATGTGTAGACTGCATTTTAGCTGTATCTCATTTTCCGCTTAAAACTGCTCTCCCTTTGAGAATTTAAGAGCAGAACTGTACATAAAAAGATTCCAGGTTGAGGCATACAACAAGGTAGTAACAGAATCTAGATCCTTTGGTTCTCAGCTGGCACTTCATCTAGTAAAATAACTTTCTCCTGTTTATAGAGCCCATATTTGTGTACCTGTTTGTGTGTGGGTTTGTGTGTGGGTTTGTGTGTGTGTGTGTGTAAGTAGAAGATGGCTCGAGAGCTGTTTGTCACCATAGTTCCAGATGTCTAAATATACAAACATGATCTGGGATTCTGGTATCCATGTGAATACAAGGCTGAAATGTCCATGTAAATATTGTGACAGGACATTTCCTTGAGCCTTTGCCTGACCTTTCCCAGAGATGAGCCAAGTAAGGAGGTGATGACTTGTTAGATAACAGGCCAGACTTCCTTACTGAAAATTCTCCACCACCTGAGGACAACAGGACCACTTATATTACGGGGTTTCCCCCTCTGGCTTACTATGCAGTATTTCCACAACTCTTAGCAGGGAGGGAGAGGATGGGGGAGATAGAGACAGAGGGAGGGAAATTGAGATTTTATTTTAAAATAATTGTTACCATTTATTGGCAACCTGTTATGTGCCAGGTCTCTTGTTTACAATTTCTTATTTATTCTCCATATAAACTGTGTGAGATAAGTGTTATCTCCATTCTACAAATGAGGCCTGTGACTTGCCCGAAGAAACATTAAACTTTGGACCCGGAGTTGAACCTAGGTTTATCTATTCTCAAACCCATGTACTTTCTTCTGTTGTGTGGTAAGAAACATTCCAACCCATTCTTGTGAAATCAGGAGTCAGGTACCCGACAAATCGTAATGACCAGGCTATTCCTTTAAACATCTCTAAGAATTGAACATCTAGCACAAATGTCTATTTTAACTGTAAAGCTTTATGATATGACTTAGTCTTCTTTATACATCTGTCCCTTGAAGATAAGTGTGTATAACTTAGGAAGGATGGAAAGGCCTCCTATCCCTGGGGCAGATGGATGGCCGAATTGTAAATGCTGCGCCCTTGGTTTGTCAGCCCTGTGGATATCTGGCTTTCCCAGTGAGTGCTGCCTTGGTGTGGAATATTCTTTCTTCACTTCTTGTTCTTTGTTTTTGTTTTCTCCTCAGATCTAGATACTGATGACGATTTAAATAGCGACGATTATGAATATGAAGATGAAGCCAAACTTGTTATATTCCCAGACCACTATGAAATAGCACTACCAAATATTGAGGAGTTACCAGCCCTGGTCAGTGAGTGTGCACGGCTGCTAGCTAGATGCGCGTGACTCTCTGTGTCAGGTGTGTGTGCGTGTGCAGTGTGTGTGCGCTGGGCGGTGGGGAAGGCGGGGTGAGTGAGAGAGGAGGAGAAGGAGGAGAGGGAACAGAATCGCTTCTCCTCCGCGAAGAGGGCCTCGCAGGGCTCCCTTTCAGTAACGCTGGGCCGTGTACCCTCCGCTGCCTGTTACTTCCAGCGCTGTTTGGGCTTCACTGCTCACTGGCCGGCCTGCTCCAGGTGGGCTGGCTTCTTCCCACCTGTGAATCACAGTCTGGTGCTTAGATTTTCAAATTGTGCCCCCGAGATGTGCAGGGACTGCTGGAGAGGGGCTGCCTTCTGATCAGAGGGACGCCTAAAATTTTTGTCTCTTCTGCATGTTGGCCTTCCAGGTAAAATTTTGTTTGGGAAACATAAAAGAGTTCCACCTAGAAACAACAGCAACACGATTATGAAAATAACCCAATATTTACAAATCTCAGGTCTCCAGGAGCTCTGTGATAATGTGTTCCTTTGAGGATGAAGACTGCTTTCTAGGTTTTAGAATTTAGGTTTAGCGGTGAGTTCTTTTCCCTTTCCTTCCCTTCTTTTTTGTGGAGCAACTTTTATCTTCCTGAACAACTTAAAGCTGGTGGCGGTGGTGTAAGGAAGTCAGGCTCCGTTTTACTTTGATTCTCGAATCCTGTGGGGACCCAGACCATTTTCCTGCTCTTCCCTCATTTCCTGTATTGTCTCTGCCGCTCCATCCTTTCCTATGTTCCCTTTCTTTTCTTTTCCTCTTTTCTACTCGGTTGCATCCTGACTTCTCAGAGCCTGGCTGCAGATAGCAGAGTTAGACATTCCAGTTCATTTTTTCCCCTCCTCAAGCTTTGCTAGAACCAAAGCCAGGTCTTTAGGTCCCTGATTCTTTCAGATGCTGTGTGACTCTGTCTACAGTCCCCTGCTCATGTGCCCCTGCCAAGAGGGGACATTTGTGCTTGGGATTCCCATGTCATTAGGGACCAGGTTGCCACCATTCTGCCTCTTTTGCCTCTGATCTACTTTATACCTAAACATAAGACCATAGAATTGAAAAATTTGTGTATTAAGCTACCGTAGCTCTTTGCTCTAATTATTTGATATAGCATATCTTTTTTAGTACCAAATGCATACGTTTTAGCAATGTGTACAGAATTAAATTACCTCTGCTTACTCCAATTCCCTGTGTCACTCATGTGGCTGTGATCAAGGACAAAATATATGATGGACAAAATGGTCTTAGCCCGTGCCATTACTTGATATTATATACTAAAGCTTATATCTGTATACAACTGAGAGTTCTCACTGCCCTTGTTTAATATAACTCTTGAGTTATATCTGCTGTCAAAAAAGAAGCAGCACATTGTGAATGAATGTCATGAGAAATGATTTTTCTCTCACTCCCTTATGAAGAAAAAGTCGTTATGTGAGAAAAGTTAATGAGAGCCTTTAAGTACTTTTCATTATTCCTATATTTAGAACATAATCCTAAGTGTGAACACTTTTATAGAAAAGTGAAGTGTCATAGAAATCCATATCCAGCAATATATATTACAATTTTTAATACAGAGTCTTTTAGAATTAAGAAATACTTTAAGAATTAAAAAAAAGAGAATTGTTTGGAAGTTGAGGTGGGGAGATAGAAGGAAAAGCCTGATTTATCTGATGGTAACTGGTAAGATTTATCTATATAACAGAAGCTAGTTACTATAATTTCTTTTCATGCTTTTGCTACATTCTTGGTGTTTGATAATTCTCTTTTTCAGCTTTTAAATAACAAAAATATTGAACTCACCCAACCAGGTGACTCTTCGTCATCTCTTGAGTTTCTCAGCACAAAAAAAAGAAATCAGTTCCAAATAGGTACTCTGTAGATTCTACCAGAAAGTTAAACTACCTCTTAGTGTTACAGGGGTCACAGAGACATAGTGTTTGGGACTCAGTAGGGATCTTAGAGCCTGAAATCTAATGCCTCATTTTAGAGTCAGGAACTCAAGCCTTGGTGTGCTTGTAATTGGTTAGCAACTAGCTCCCTGGGAACAAAGCCCTGCATTGTAATGTTTGCTGATTTCCATGGTGTAAATACTCCCATTTCAGGCTAACATGTCACCGAATGCAGTGTTGGGAAGAGATGTGTAGTAGGACACCCTCACAGAGTTTTCACCGTTCGCGTAACGTGGATGTACGTGACCTCAAGGGCATATAGATTAGTTATTAAGATAGAGTAACACAACTAGGGAGTGAAGAGTTTTGAATATTTGTTACCTTTTAAAAATATATTTAATTGTGAGCTTATAGAATTTAATTTTTAATAATGGCTGTGTTTAACAACCCTCTTGCAGAATTTCTTAAAATTTAATGTCTGTAAGCCAGTTTGAGCCAATTCCAGAACACCCCTGTACTTGAGATAATTCACAGTATAATTATAGGATAATGGATCCTGACCTTCATCTATGATCCATAAAAAGGGCCTCTAAGTGATTTTAGGTGGTATTCTGAAAACACAAGGTCAGTGTTTTATAACGTCCTAGACGATTAAGGAAATTTTGTTGAGTGTCACCAGGAAGGATATTCAGAGAAAAGACAGAATGTTATATTCTTATTATATCACTGTGCATTGCAAACTAGAACACTTAAAAAAGACCTAATAGGGTGGAGAAGATTCAGAGGAGGACAGGGAAGGGATCGAGGTAGTCAGTGAAACAACAAAGAGGTTGTAACAGAACAGACTGAAAAGGTTAGGATGTGTAGCCAGAAGTTCTAAGGCAGCATGGCCCAAACCCATAAAATCAGGAAGAGGCTCATGGTGAACTCAACCTTGTTTTCTAGGGGCATTACTGGAAGGGCGTGGGAGATGAATTTTGATACTTGAAAGGCTAATTATATAACATTTCTTGTGGGAGATGAATGGGAATATTTTTTAAAAGGTTTAGAGAAGGGCAAGATAGGGGAAGGGGGAATTAAGAGGCACAAACTACTAGGTATAAAATAAATAAAATACAAGGATATAATGCACAGCACAGGGAATATAACCAATATTTTATAATAACTCTAAATGGAGTATAAGCTATAAAAATATCAGATTACTATGTTGTACACCTGAAACTAATATAACATTGTAAATCAAGTAAAAAACTTCTATCAAATAAACACTTCCCCCCCAAAAAAAAGAGGTTTAAATATATTTATGAATGCCTGATTGCCTGATTTGTAATGGAGTATAAGCTTTTTGAGGGCAGGGACCTTTTCCTTTTCCTGACTGTGGGTAGCCCGGTGTAGTCAATTGGTAGTGTTTAGTATAACCTTGGAGAGTTTTAAGCTGGAGAAGGATGGGATCTAATGTTCACAGCAGATCACTGGCTGCCAGGCAGAGAAAAGGGAGCAAGAGTGGGAGAAAGGAGATCGTAAGGAGGCTGCTGTGTGGTCATTCGGGTGAGCTGGGACGATGGCTGAGCAAGGATGGGTATGGCCGAAATCAAGAAGAGGTAGACTGCAAATAGATTTTGGATGTAGGACTGATAGGAATTGCTCAGAGCCTGGGTGGGGGTGGGAGTGGGATGGCAGCTGAGGGAACTTCCTCCATTGTCTCTATTTTTTTTTTTCCTTGTAGCTTATTTTATTTTATTGGAGTATAGTTGCTTTACAATGTTCTGTTAGTTTCTGCTGTCCAGCAAAGTGAATCAGTTGTACGTGTATATATATCCACTCTTTTTTAGATTTCCTTCCCATTTAGGTTACCACAGAGCATGTCTCTTAATCCATTCTGGGGTCCGTTGTCAGTGCTACCCAGAGGAAAACATTCTTTATGAAGTTCAGCTAATTGTACAGGACGCTAGTGATGTAGAATACAGATTTTTGTTAAAAATTGTTTTTCAAACAATTCAATGGCTTTTATTATATTCAGAGTTGGGCATCCGTCACAACTATCTCATTTCCCTCTAGTCTCTGGCAATCACTAATGTACTTTCTGTCTCTGTGGATTTGCCTATTCTGGACATTCCATACAAAAGGAATCATACAATACATGGTTCTCTGTGGTGGGCTTTTTTTTTTACTTAGCATATATTTTCAAGATCCATCCATGTTGTAGCATGTATCACTACTTCATTCCTTTTTATTGCTGAATAACATTTCATTGTATCAAAATACAATATTTTATCCATTTATCGTTAATGGGCATTTGGGTCATTTCTACTTTTGGCTGTTATAAATAATGCTTCTATGAACATTTATGTATAAGTTTTTGCGTGGACACGTATTTCTTTTTATCTTGGGTGTATACCTAGGATTGGAATTGCTGGGTCATATGGTAACTCTGTTTAACCATTTGAGGACCTGCCAAATTATTTTCCAAAGTGGCTGCACCATTTTACATTCTCATCAGAATATGTTTTTAAAGAGAGTTAGAAATCGCTTTATAGCATTAAGCAAGTAGCGAATGTGGCGAGAGGCATATATCCAGAATCAGTGGGGTTTGGGAGAAAGCAGAGAGTCCGCCCTCCCCTATGGTCAGTTGGTGCCAAGCCGGACATCACAGATTTGCTCATGATGTGGGCTGATCTGACACAGAGACATCCAGGCATGTCCCCATCCAGTGTCACATTTGCACTAGATTAAGAAATGGAGCCATGCTGCTTGCATTTCATTCAAGTGCCCTTGACCACATATCATTGTGTGACGAGTTGAGGATATCGGTTGTCTGGGTGTATATTTGTTAGGAGTAAAACACACCACTTGGGTAAATCCTAGGCATTCCTGTTGCTAATTTCACCCTTGTAAATTGTTCACCTTATACTTTTCACTCCACTTGCTAAGAGGTAGCAATGGTTAAATCTGACTCTTATGCTTGGGTTTACAAACTGGATTTGGTTCTTTGCTATCTTGTGTCATTGTTACTATTGCAAACTCCAGGCCAGGATAAAACCTAGCTAGACCCCGGGGAGAATGTGCTGGAGTCAGGAAACTAGCATCTTGCTCTCATGGTAACTGAGCTCTTTGAATTTTCTTGAATTAAGCTGTATTTATTAATAAACTTTAAAATTCATTTTATAGAAGTTGCTGTTCTCTCAAGCTGTTTTAATATATCACATCTATATTTGTCTTACAGGTAACAATTGCTTGTGATGCAGTTCTCAGCTCAAAATCTCCATACAGAAAGCAGGACCCAGATACGTGGGAAAATGAATTGCCAGTGTCCAAATATGCAAATAACCTCACCCAGTTAGACAACGGAGTCAGGATTCCTCCAAGGTGAGGGTCAGACAGCAAAATGGAACTTTCCCCCCCAAAACGGGCCAAAGGAATATTTATTTTTCTACCTCTTCACTGAATTAGCAATTATATATTTTCTTATCAGATGCCTTTTATTAAAAATAAGCTTGGGACTTCCCTGGTGACACAGTGGTTAAGAATCCGCCTGCCAACGCAGGGGTCACGGGTTTGAGCCCTGGTCCGGGAAGATCCCATATGCCGCGAAGCAACTAAGCCCGTGCGCCACAACTACTGAGCCTGTGCTCTAGAGCCCATAGCCACAACTACCAAGCCCACGTGCCACAGCTACTGAAGCCCGCATGCCTAGAGCCTGTGCTCCGCAACAAGAGAAGCCACCGCGATGAGAAGCCCGCGCACCACAACGAACAGTAGCCCCTGCTTGCTGCAACTAGAGGAAGCCCGCACACATCAACGAAGACCCAACACAGCCAAAATTAATTAATTAATTAATTTTTAAAAAAAGCTCAAAACTGCTCTCTAGAATTATCTCTACCTTTGTAGTAGACGCTGACCATGGCCAGCCCCTGCCCTGGAGCCCATCCCCACCCTGAGGCCTCCGGTTGTGAGCACCTGCAGCTCCTCGCTTGAGGGCTTTCTCTGCCTGCCCCAGCCAGGTGGGCCAGTGCACCGGACAGTCAGAAACGCTGCAGAGCCGTGCTCCCTCCTGTGCTCCTGGAACAGCCCTCAGCCAGTGACTGTGGAGTGGAGGGAGGAACACCCTAGATCCCTACGCTCGGGTGGGGTAACTGTCTCCTGGAGTTCCCCAGCCGGACTGAGCCCCAGTGGCCCATGGGGTCATCTGCTTGTTCACAGTGCCTGCACTGGCTTCCTGCCCTTTCAGTCTCTCTTCCCTCACTCCCCTAGGGTGCCTCCTGGGATAGCCTCCCAAATGAGCCATTTGCATTCACATCTTTGTCTCAGAGTCTGCTTCTGGGGCCCCCAACTTACAAAGACGGACAATAGTCTTTGGTTGTCACGTTTTGGCTGGAATGCTCTTTAGGCTCCTTTCGCACCTCCTGTAATCAGATGCCAGTGTGTTTCCAGAGGCAGGTGCTGGAGGGAAAGAGCAGGTAGATGAGGAATGTGTCCCTTCTGGTTGGACCCTGACTGTACTGCATTCCTGTTCTGTGTGGTCTTAGGGAAGGCATGGTACCGTGGGGCTTTTTCTCCCTTTGATAGTGGGGATGGTAATAATGCTGAAGAGTATATATTAGAATTAAATGATAAAAGTTCTGTAAAGCCCCTGGCACATACTTGACATTCAACCTTCAGTTAAGTTGTTTTCCTTTCTACTTAATTTAGATTGTCAGTGTAGTAGAGTTTTGTTTAAACCAGTCTTACTGCTTGTGGCTAATGCTTTGGAACTTCAGGTGTTTATACACATGGGATCTTTAATGTTTTAAGCTTACTCAGGCTCCACAGTCTCTCATGTAAGGAATTTTAAGGAAATGACCTTGCCTCCTACCCTCAGGTTCTGTGTCTTTTCTAAAGTAAAAGAACCAACTCGGGGCTTCCCTGGTGGCGCAGTGGTTGAGAATCTGCCTGCCAATGCAGGGGACACGGGTTCGAGCCCTGGTCTGGGAAGATCCCACATGCCGCGGAGCAACTGGGCCCGTGAGCCACAACTACTGAGCCTGCGCGTCTGGAGCCTGTGCTCCGCAACAAGAGAGGCCGCGATAGTGAGAGGCCCGCGCACCGCGATGAAGAGTGGCCCCTGCTTGCCGCAACTAGAGAAAGCCCTCGCACAGGAACGAAGACCCAACACAGCCAAAAATAATAAATAAATAAATAAATAAATAAATAAATAAATAAATAAATAAATAAAAGACTTAAAAAAAAAAAAAAAAGAAAGAACCATCTCGAAGGAGCTGGGAGGAGCTGGCCCCCATTTGGGAGGCAGGCAGGTTACTGAGTGGCCCTGCTGCTCTGGAATGGATCTCTGTTATTCCACTGACGGTCTCCTGTGACTGCCCCAACTGCCCCCAGCTTGAGACACTCCATTTTCTTAGATGTTAATTTTCTAATCACGTCTTGTACTCTGGCTGTGCTAACTGCTGTCTGATGATTTTACAGTGGTTGGAAGTGTGCCAGGTGTGACCTGCGAGAAAACCTCTGGTTGAATCTGACCGACGGCTCTGTGCTGTGTGGGAAGTGGTTCTTTGACAGCTCCGGGGGCAACGGGCATGCGCTGGAGCATTACAGAGACCTGGGCTACCCTCTAGCTGTGAAACTGGGAGCCATCACTCCTGACGGGGCAGGTGAGTGTGCCTTTACCAACTTGGGAACTTACAGTGGCTCTCTCTTAGATTTAACCAGTGCCTTAATGTCTGGGGTTGGAGGGCATCAGCTCTGGACTCGGCCCAGGTTCGAATCCTCACTCTGCCTCTTGTTAGCTGTGAGATCTTGGGTGAGTTTTCAAATCCTTCTAAGCCTCAGGTTCCTCATCTTGAGGATAATCACAGTACCTCCCTCATAGGTTTGTTAAGGTGCATAAGCATTTAGGCCAGTGCACACCGTAAGGTCGTGATAACAGTTTGCTGCTTTTGTTAGTATCTTTCTGAATATCTCTTGGCTAAGAGGACAGAAGCAGGAACCAGGACTTGTGAAGTGAGTGTGCATAAGCAAACCCACCATTAGAATAGTAGGGGGAAGGCCTAGAATTCATTATGGGGATTAGTGTCATTTTAGGTACAAATGGATTCATTATGGAGAAGATGGGTTTTAAAGATACTGTGTGTTCAGAGCCCCTGACATCAGCAGGCAGTGACAGTGTCCAGTGCAGCAAAGCGTTAGAAGTGGTTCCTACTTGTACTGTCAGCTTCAGAACTGGTCTTCTTTGTGCTCTCACACTGTATGTTAGCTTTTGGCTATGTTTGTACAGTTAATTCCTTCTACCATTTGGTGAGGGAAAAGGGAAATTACATCAGGGTTAATAACGAGAAACTTAAATACTGAACAGTGGCCATAAGAGCCCATCATCTCAGCATCACTGAAAACACTTATGAAGCACAGACCTGTACCCACACCCAGGTCAGTTTCTCCATCTGTCCAGGTTTTAATCTTTATTTCTTCTTTACTTTAAGGTAAGATGATTTTTTTAGGAAAAATATAAAGACATTTGGCTTTTCTTCTCTGCTATCTTTCTCTGACTGAATTAGCCAGCCTCAAAGTTAATTAGTGAGGATATTTTCACTGAATGTGGTACACTCTTTGTCAGCCATGCCCTCTCCATCCAACTGGTTTCATTTATCTGTTTTATAATTGAGGGCTGGCAGTTAGGTCATGGCAAGATTCTTTTGATTCACCTTTTGGGTAAACTTCCAAAGTTTAGTGGACTTCTTTTAACTCATTAGAGAAAAGTAGCTGCAAGAGTCTCAGGTGCTGGGGCCAGACATTTTCCCCTCAAATAAATAAACCGCTACACAAGCCAGGTTGAATCCTAAAGCCTTCCAGGATCTGAGGAGGAAATTCAGGACATGCAGTTGGATTCAGGGTTACAGCAAAGTGCTTACAGGTCATTGCTCTGTTGGATGACTGCTGTATATGGTAACCATCATTGTTCTTGTAGGGCCTATAGAGAGAAAGAAGAGTTTGTAATGTAGGCATTCTATTGGGTACAATTGCAAGGGGAGGATAATTCAGATGTTTCTACTTTTAGTGCTATCTTATGCAGAGCCTTTTTAAAAAATTGGAGTACAGTTGATTTACATACAGTGTTGTGTTAGTTTCAGGTATACAGCAAAATGATTCAGTTATACATATATATATTCTTTTTCAGATCCTTTTCTATTATAGGTTATTACAAAATATTGAATATAGTTCCCTGTGCTATATAGTAGGTCCTTGTTGTTTATCTATTTTATGTATAGTAGTGTGTATCTGTTAATCCCAAACTTCTAAATTATCCCCCTCCCTGTTTTCCCTTTGGTAACCATAAGTTTGTTTTCTATGTCTATGAGTCTGTTTCTGTTTTGTAAATAAGTTCATTTGTATCATCTTTTTAGATTCCTCCTATAAGTGATGTCATATGATATTTGTCTTTCTCTGTCTGACTTCACATAGTATGATAATCTCTAGGTCCATCCATGTTACTGCAGATGGCAATATTTTATTCTTTTTCAGGGCTGAGTAATATTATGTAGTGTTTTGATAAGACCAGTTATTAGAAGTCCAGCTCTCAGAACATCCTGTTCAAGACAACAATTATTTGTATATGGGGATTTGTTCTAAAATTTTGCTTGAGCTATGTCTTTTTCATCTTTAAGTTCCAAACAAAATCTTATGCATGGAGGCATGGATACTTTGATTAAATGAACCAGCCGGTCTATAAGTACTTAAATAATTATATTCTATTTAAATGTATGCTAGTAGTAAAGGCAAGGAATAATTCTATTCTCTATGCATATATTTTTTTAAAAAACATTTATTTATTTATTTATTTTTGGCTGTCTCAGGTCTTAGTTGTGGCATGCGGGATCTTTCATCGTGGTGCGTGGGCTTCTCTCTAGTTGTGGCGCACAGGCTCCAGAGCGCACGGGCTCAGTAGTTCTGGTGTGTGAGCTCAGTAGTTGTGGCTCGTGGGCTCAGTAGTTGTGGTGCGCAAATTACTCTTCATGTAATTGAGAGTATTTGAATAAGTACTCTTTTTTCAACCATAGAAAGCATAAAACATTGGCAAAAGCGATGTAGAATGTGCACCTGTGATGAGGGTTCTTAAACTCACTTAGCTGAGGCAATGTTCACTTTTTTTTTTTAATGACTATTTTTTAAAAAATTACTTATTTTTATTTATGTTTTTGGCTGTGTTGGGTCTTTGTTGCTGTGCGTGGGCTTTCTCTAGTTGTGGCGAGTGGGAGCTACTCTTCGTTGCGGTAGGCGGGCTTCTCATTGTGGTGGCTTCTTTTGTTGCAGAGCATGGGCTCTAGGCGTGCGGGCTTCAGTAGTTGCAGTGCATGGTCTCAGTAGTTGTGGCACACGGGCATAGTTGCTCCGCGGCATGTGGGATCTTCCCGGACCAGGGCTTGAACCCGTGTCCCCTGCATTGGCAGGCGGATTCTTAACCATTGCTCCACCAGGGAAGCCCATGTTCACTTTTTGACAATAGATCAGGATTTGATTCCGGCTTATGTTGTACAGAGTTGGTTTTAACGCAAATAATTATTTTCAGTCTAATTATCATTACATACTAGTTTATGGGATGCATCAACTCTATTTTCATTTCTTTTAAATCTGTTTAATAGATTGCTAGTTGTAGCTTATTGTTTATTTAAAAGCCAAATAAGTTAATGAAAACATGTGTAAAGTTTCCATAAATGTCTGATGATGGGCCTTGTGGATGTTGAGGCCCAGGAGTGCAGGGTGCCCTCTGTCTGGGAGTGGGGTGGCCCCCTGCTGATCACGTTACCACTGGTGAGGGTCCATCTTCCATACTTGCTAGGCTCACTGAGGCTAATTCAACTCACAAGAGACAAAGTGTTAAAGTCAGGGTGTTTAGTTTTTAGTTTCTAGTGAGACCCACAACCACCTGTAAGTGCGATGTTTATGTCAACTCGACCAGTACATTCCCTCCCTGTGGAAAGCTGAATTATATTTAGAATATTGCTTAGTGAACATGGAATCCAAGCAGGTTGTGAACTCAGATATTTAATGGTCGTGTGATCCAATCGTCCTGGTTTCCTTCTCCCCAGTAAGGACATACCTGCTCAGTGAGAAGCTCCTACTCATCTTGAGGTCTCAGCCTAGAATTAGTTCTTCCAGGAAGCCTTGATCCCTCCAGGCTAGGCCATTGTGGTGTCTGGGTAATAAAAGTGGGCCCCATATCGAATTCCACTGTGGGTTCCATGGGTACAGCAGCAAACAAAATAAGAAACAGATCACCATACAAGCAAACAAAAAGCTTTCCTCTGTGGGAGGAGACATTCGTTTGGCAGAGCAAGGTTGAGGTTCTTGGTGGGAAAGGAATGAAGAGGGTTGGAGGCAAGAGAAGGTGTGTTTTTCTTTCATCATAGAAATTAGTTTACCTAAGAAGAATCCTCAAAGCCTTGGTGATTACAGGAGAGTCTTCCTGTAATGCCCGTGGCAGCAGTGAAATCGCCTATCCCACTGGCCCCTGCACCAGCTCAGCAGCATCTGAAGGTGATTTTTCTTCTTTGGTCATCTTCACCCCTGACCTGGGTATCAGCTCAAGGATTTGGATCAAGGCATTGACTACTTCATTTTAGTTTTGACCTGGTTTGTGCCCCTCTGTCTGCCTCTGTGCTGCTCCACTGTGGCACTTTTCATGAGATCCTGTTGCTGTGTCTAATGGTGGTCACCTGGGACGTCAGGACCTGAGTGCCATGTTTGTTGTTTACTATTCTATCTCATCTAGCATAGCCCCTCACACATAGTAGGTGCTCAGTAAATATTTGTGTTGTAAACAGATGGAGGAAGACAGACACACCGATAAAGTTTTCTCCTCTGATTTACCTTTTTTTCTTTTTCTTCTTTTTTTCTATTTTATGGACATCTTTTTCCTCTTAATTGTTTTCCTTTCCTGACCACAGTCTAGGTTCTGTCTGGCCTGCGAGTTATACTGTCTAAGGTGATGGTATATACCTCTGCCCTCATTCATTTTGTGTTTGGTTTTCTAGATTAATTGCTGGAGCATTCTCTTGTTTCTATCCTTTTCCTGTCTGTGGCAGATGCTCTATAGGCATGTAAATATAAACTCATGGTGGAGAGATGCAGTTTGGGTGAATGGATCATACTTACTCTGGAGAGATCCTTTCCTCTCTGGCTTGTGACTTGGTGTTTGACCAAGAGTTCTGGGTTTTTTTTTTCTTCTCATTTGAGCTGTATGATAGAGCAGTGAAGCCAGCTTCTCTTGTTTCTTTGGTCTTTCTAAACACCAGATCTTGTTGAGGTACATCTCTACCTCTCTCTCCTTCTGCTTTCCTGTGGGGGTATCTGAGGGCAGAATTTGGACTTATGCCATTTTCTGGGGCTTAGGAAAGAGAGCCCAAAGTTACATGAGTAAACCATAGCTAAGAAGACATCTGTTGAGGTCCTTTATACTAAACCAACATTCTTATAATACTATTTGAAGTAATAAAGTTTAAACTTGTGAGGACAGGGACCCTGCTTGTCTTATTTAATATTAAATCCTCAGTATCTGTATATATTTGGTGTTCAGTAAATATTTGTTCAATACAATGAATGAATCAATAAATGAATGAATGAGTGAGTGAGTGAATCCCTGTGGGTGAACAAGGATGACCAGTGGTACACTAGTCCTAATAGTATACCACCATATAGAAACATTTTAATCTTTGGCAATTACTTATAAAACATTCTTTTCAATCAAAATATAATAAATTTGGGAAAAAAAGAAAAGCAAAAAACCAAAAAGAAACCTTCCCATTCAGAGAAAAGAAATTATTACCATTTTTATGCAAATTCCTTACAGATTCTCAGTCTTTGTCTCAGTCTTAGTCTTCATCTCTATTCTCTAACCTTTTCCTTAGTTTTGGAACTTAATGCACATACTGTTTTCTAACATGCTTATCACATCATTGAGTTATTCATGCTGTAAACCTTTTCTTTTATCTTTTCCCTTCTGCGGGTCTCTCTGTGCTCTCCATGGCTTAATTTGTCATTTGTCATTTAACTTGAAATGAAACAATGACTGGTTTCCTTCTAAAGTAAACGTAGTTACTTATGAAACTGCTTGGACTATTCCTAGGACGATCTTTCTGTGAGCTTCCTAACTGTGTTTCTTGGCTCCAAGCTTTTAAGTCAAGGAAGAGGTCGGCAGGGTAATACTTGTCAGGCAATGCTTATTTGCTACAATAGTTTCTGAGCTAAGACTTGACTTTGCTAAGCAGAAGTTGGAAATAAAGTGAATTTCCCAATGAAAAATGTGTAAGGATTTGCAGCCCCTGAGTCTATTTCAAAATTTTTTTCTATGACTACATGTCATTTTAAAATTCTTCATGATTGCCAAGTTTAAGGATCACAGTTCATTTTTAGATTTCTTGTGTGTTACTCACTAAACTGTTTTTGTCATTGGGGTAAGAAGTAACTGTTGTGTCTGACCAAATCATGTCATATTTTTGGAGCAGTTAATGACTGGAGACAGGAAATGTTAATTTCTCACTAATATCTCATTAGGCTGGAGCCTAATGGCTTAAGAACCATAGAGTTCTATGTGATTTTCACTTATTTCAAAATCCTAGACCCATGCAAATGGTGCATTTCTAGCAATCTTACTATTTTCTATTGGAACTCTGATAATTAGAAGCTTAAAGTCTTAAGTCTTCAAAACTATCTCACTAGTTAATAATAACCAAAGATAAATGCCTGGGGAGTGTCATTTTCACCTTCCAGCCAATATTTGAGTGGTATTTTGGTGTCATGTGTCATAGATTAAAAATATTGTTGATGTATTTGTTTCAAGTTATTAGTTCAAAGAATTTTTTTTTTGGTATTTAAACTTTTTGGAAATTTTTTCTTAATTGGGCTGGGGATTTTGTCTTTTGTTTTTGATTTTGAGAGCACTGAATTATATTTAAAAAAGGAATATAGATGAAGGCTGCTATTCACAAGTTAAAATGGGCCCCTAAGGGAAGAGGGATAGAAGAGAAAGCTATACAATGTTTAATCTATTAATAATAGAAAGAGCGGCTTTTTTGGGGTGGCAGTGAGTCTCTGTGTATCTGGGTTTGGGTCAGAGGGTCACCATAGTTTCTATATATATTACTTTTTGTTCTCCTCCTGCTATTGTTCCAAAGAGCAGTAAACTCCTTGAACAGTCTATCTTTTACTGTCCTAAAGAATAATATCTTTATATCTATTTTCAGATTTTGTTTTTCAAATTTAGAAGTGAAGAAATTGTGGTTTTTGACTCTCCATTCCTGTTAAGGGCCTAGGATGGCGCTTCACTGAGCCTCTTGGTCTCCTGAGAGATCTGAGGAAATGGTCTAGTGCAGAGGAAAAAGGACTGGGCCGGGAGTCAGAATACCTGGGTTCTGGGCCACGTGTGGGGTTTGAGGCAAATGATTTAACTTTTCTAACCCTCGTTTCCTTACCTGCAAAATGGGCCTGAAAAATGTGTCCCTCTCCTGCATTGCACTGCCCTATGACGACAGATAAGGCAGCAGTTTGGATAGCTTTTGAAAACGCTAGGCAGTGCCTCTCAGACTTTGCTGTGCACGTGGAGATCTTGTTAAAATGCAGAGTCTCATTCAGTAGGTTTGGGGTTGGGCCCGAGATTCTGCATTTCTCACAAGCTCCCAGGTAATGCTGCTGCTTTGAATCATACCGCAAGAAGCCAGGTGCGGTCTAAAGCCTTATGTTGTCAGGGGGGGATATGAGGGTCCTGAGGAGAGAACCCTCCCCTGCCACCCCCAAACACACAGCTTCCCAACACCGGCGTGCCGTGAGTGGGTTACGGACGAGGCCAACGTGCTGATCCCTGAGGTCCTGGGGCGGGTGGAGCCTCCTGAGTTACCCCACTGTGCTAAATGCATCATCATTTTCTTCTGTGTGCTGTGGGGTGGACGCATTTGGGAAGCACAGCAGTCTTCACAGATCCCTCACCAGCTCTGTGAGGTATGGACACTGCAGTAGGGAAGAGGGGATGAGGGGGCAGGTGGAGGTGGAGGGTCGTGAGGTGGTAGGTCTGGGACTACCAGAGAGACTATAGAGGGTTCCACAGGCAGAATTTTGTTTTGTCCTGGACCTCACGCTGCGGCCCAGCCACTCGGCAGCCCCGGGGGCCTGTGTGTTCTCTGTCGCTCACAGGCTCTCCCTGCGTGGGCAGACGGCGTGGTTATTTCCTCCATCACCCTTCCCTCCTCCCGAACTTGTATCTGTGCCACTGGGGTTCGGGTTAGAACAATCCGTGTTAGGCATTTGTATTTGTCTAATTTTAAATTGTTTTAACTTGGACACTGTTCTGTTTTTCTTGTTTTAGAAACCTTTTTAAAATTACTTTCTGAAATGTCAAAAGAATTGATGTGATGGGTATATTTACAAAAATACCTATTTATTACGCTTATTTTTTATCATCTGTCTTCCCCCCCCAGTTGAAACTCACAAGAGATTTTTGTTTTGTTCATTGCTATATCCCAAGCCCAGGGCATAGTAGGAGCTCGGTGAATATGTGTTGATTATTGAATGACTTGATTACAGATCTCAGTGCTTATTTTCTCTTCACCTTCTAGATGTGTATTCTTTCCCAGAAGAGGAACCTGTTTTGGATCCTCATTTGGCCAAGCACTTAGCGCATTTTGGAATTGATATGCTTCATATGCATGGGGTAAGAAAGGTCTCCTTTTGTCTCTATTCCCACTTTGTGGGGAAACTGTTCGGTTTATTTATATAATTCCTATCACACAAATCTTCATTTTATAGGTTTTAGGTTTTAATGTTTGCATTTACTTCTTGAACTTAATTAGCATTTTCTTTTGGTTATCAGCTTAGATTTTTAAATTTTATTTTATAGTAAAAATGGCACCTCATCCAGTACCATTTTGTTTTAGTTGGAGTTTACTTGCAAAATTTCTGTCTCTTGTGATGGAGAGTTGCGTTGATCACTCTTTGTTCACTAAAGGGAGAAGGTACGGGGAGATGACCTTTAAAATGATCTGTGACCAACATCACTTTAATTGATTACAGGAAGGGAAGTAGAGCTCCTGGGGCAGGGGTGGAGAGGATAAGCCAACAGATTATTGTTGACGGAAACGCTTTGCCTCATTTCATATTGTGTTTTCAGGCTGGTATCGTGACTGTGTAATATTTGTCCCTATGGGGAGCTTGTTAATTGTGCGTGTTTTGCTTTAGCCCATGTCATCTCCCTCTCCTCGTGTTCTCCTCTGTAACTCCTCTTTCTCACTCATGTCACTTTTTAATTTGTGTTCTGTGCTCTTCTTTAAACCTCCCTCCTGTGTCGAGCTTCTCCCGAACCCCATGGTTTTATTCCACTTTCTTCTCCAACTGCTTTGCTTTTTGTTTGCTGTGTTGCATTGTATCTGCCCTTGAGATTATTCTACTTGCTTCTGTTTTTTGATTCCTATTTGTCTTCTTCCTCCTCCTATCTCCTTTCCTCCCAATCTCTGTCTCTTTTATTTTAAAATCTTTTAAATGTGGGTTTTTTTTTAAATTGTGGAGAGATACACCTAATGTAAAATTTACTGTTTTAACCATTCTTTAAGTGTACAATTCTGTGGCATTAAGTTCATTTGTCTTGTGCAACCATCACCACGTCAGTCTTTTTTAATGAGGTTGTTTATTTCTCTGTTTAACTGGGGAAGAAAGGCAGAAACATCTATTGCTGTTAGAAATAATTGGTGGGACATGATGTTTGAATGATAACCATTGTTAAAGTTGTATTTCTTCAATGACGTTGCCCCAGACAGAGAACGGGCTCCAGGACAATGACAGCCAGCCGCGGATCAGCGAGTGGGAGGTGATCCAGGAGACGGGGACGAAGCTGAAGCCCATGTATGGCCCCGGATACACGGGTCTCAAGAACCTGGGCAACAGTTGCTATCTCAGCTCTGTGATGCAGGCCATCTTCAGCATCCCGGAATTCCAGAGAGCGTAAGTGTCCCGTATAGACCAGGGTGCACAGCCTGCCCTGCATCCCCTCCGCGTCCAGTCAGGCAGTGTGTGCTGAGGAAGCCCTTCACCATCTGTGCTGTGACTTCCTGCATGAAGCTGGGTGAGAACACTGGTCAAGTGTTACGGGGATCAGGTGAGATAAGAAGAGCTTTGTAAACTGAAAAACCTCCTACAGGGATTTGTCATATTAATAATGGCTTCCATTTTTAGACCAATACCCTCTATGCCAAGAAAGTAACAATCATTAAGCTTCACAGCAAAACTGCCACATCTCTTCCTATAGATGCGCTAGGAGAGGTTCGGTGATCTGGTTGGTCAGTGGTGAGTGAGTGGAGCTTCTAAGAGGATTTAAGCTTTTCTTTTTTTGCTACTCAAAATGTGGTTCGTGGATGGTGCTGGTCCTTGGACTGCTGGATGTGGATCCGAAATGAGACAGGTATGGAAATTGAGAGTGAGCATTCAGAAATTGTGGTAGGCATTTGACGTTGCCGTTTTTTATAAGTGGCATTTCATTTTTTCAATACAGTTGACCCTTGAACAACATGGGTGTGAACTGCACGGGTCCACTTATATGTGGATTTTTTCAATAAATACGTACTACCGTACTACAGGATCTGTGGTTGGTTGAAACCATGGATAGGGAGGAACTGCGAATCCAAAGGGCTGACTGTAAAGTTATGCATGGAATTCCGATTGTGCCGAGGGTTGGTGCCCCTGACTCCCATGTTGTTCAGGGGTCAACTATAATTTATTTTTATTGTATTTTTAAAGGTATCATCTATATGAGTTGAAATCAACAAACTAGCTGGCACTTCACCACAAGTAATTGGGAGGCACTGATTTAGGGTGCTTCCCAACTGTACATGTTCAGGCTGCCTGCTTCCTCCCTTGCTGAGGGGCAGAGGGGCTGTGTCTCTGGCCCTTTCCTTCCTTCGACTGTGCTTAGGACAGGGAGCCACAGAGACTGGTAGCTGCAGCTCATGGGCGGCCACTGCCTAAGTTTAGGAAATAATCTCTAGTGTTTCCCAGAGCAGGTAGGATTCGACCTTGGTTCGAGTATGGAAGGGGACACACATGTGCTAAGACAGAATGACGGGCATATAGCACTCTAGGGACAGCACAGGGCAATTTTTTACCCACGTGGAGTTGAATGCTAATGATTTTAAAGGTAGTTAATAAAAGTATATCAGATGTCCTTTTCCTTCCTCTCTTGGTATTTGAAGTCTTACCTCTTCATACTGTTCCTGGCTTTGGAAATTTATGGTCAGTTTTCCATGTCAGGTTTTAATTTTTTCCATCCAGCCAATAAGGAGTGGGTTCTGGTCTGCTCAGCAGTGTGCTGGGTATGGGGGGTTCAGTAGTAAACAAAAGGACCTGGTGCCCAGCCCCAGTTGGGGAAACAGACATTAAATAAATGTAGACTGTCCCCAACTTATGATGATTCGACTTAAGATCTTTTGACTTCAAGATGGTGCAAAAGTGATATGTGTTCAGTAGAAACTGTACTTCGAATTTTGAATTTTGCTCTTTTCCCGGGCTAGTGACAGGAGGTACATACCCTCTGGTGATGCTGGGTAGGGCAGCAGCCATAGCTCCCAGGCGGGCATGCGACCCTGAGGGTAAACAGCTGATATGCTTACAACCATTCTGTACCCAGACAGCCTTTCTGTTTTTCACTTTCAGTAAGTATTCAATAAACTAGATTGGATAGTCAACACTTCATTATCGAATAGACTTTGTGCGAGATGATTTTGCCCAACTGTAGGCTAATGTAAGTGTTCTGAGCATGGTTAAGGTGGGCTAGACTAAGCTTCAATGTTTGATAGGTTAGGTATTGTAAATGCATTTTCAGTGTACGATATCATCAACTTATGATGGGTTTATTGGGATGTAACCCCATCCTTTGCTGAGGAGTATCTGTAATCATAAGAACAACTGCATGATTATAAATATGGTAAATTCCATGAAGGAAAAGGGAAGGAGGTGGTCAGGGAGGATCTCTTTGAAGAAGGGACACACAAAGGGATACTCACCTTGACTGATGTGCAGGAGGAGTGTAGACAGGGTTTTGGAGAAAAGCAGGAGCAAGTTTGAAGCTCTGAGATGCGAAAACCTTTTCAAAGGTACACATCATGCATTGTATTATTTTTATAAATTCTTACCCATGTCTCATACCTGTATTATCATTTGATTTGGAAACAATGTAGCTTCATCTTATCTGTCTCATGCTCCAAGATTTTTTTTTTTAAACTATTGAGGGAAAGTCCTTATGGTAGGTGTTGTATAATTATTATTTCTTTTAAACTAGAATGGAAGACACTTATATTCTTTTGTTACAAAGCGCAACAACATTTTTAGTGCTTTACAGCCTACAGTTTTTGAAAATATTTCCTATACTTGAAAGTTTGATGAACAATTAACTTTCTGAATTTTTTCTTCGATGAAAAAATGTACCTCATGTCTATAATTTGGAATTAAGATTTGAATCTCTCACCTGGTCTCGTTTCAAGGGTTGTAGAATTTTGTAGTATCTAACATTTTGTATTCTATTTTCTAAACATTTACTGTATATATTAGAACATGAGCAACTTATTTTTCATACTTGTCCTTAGTCTTTTGGTTCTTTTACCGAATATCACTGGGTTGAAGTACTTGCTCTTCAAACTCCTTTTTCCCCAGTGGGACTAACTCAGTGGAGTTATGTCCAGGACTGGTATCTCCATTTTGTAAGTAGAAAGAGTGACTCACAGAGAGATTAAATGACTTACGCACAACCACGGTGTAATTCGGGAACATCAGCCAGACTCCTGATACCCTGCCTGCCACTTGAACCCAGTTTACATTTCAAAATAATTCCGATGAGGAGCAAATCTAAATAAACTGGTGTATGAATTGAATGACAACGAAGATGGATTGTCAGATAGCAAAACTGTTTTTTGCTTTGAAAACCACTAGATTACAAATTGAAGATATAAGTATTGATACTTTAAAAATTATCCAGCATTACTGCTGCCTTTTAAAAATTTTTTAAATTTTAAAAATTTATGTTTTATTTTTGGTTGCGTTGGGTCTTCGTTGCTGCGCGTGGGCCTTCTCTAGTTGCAACGAACGGGGGCTACTTTTCGTTGGCGGTGCATAAGCTTCTCATTGTGGTGGCTTCTCTTGTTGCGGAGCATGGGCTGTAGGCACGCGGGCTTCAGTAGTTGTGGCTCGCGGGCTCTAGAGCGCAGGCTCAGTAGTTGTGGCGCACGGGCTTAGTTGTTCCGCGGCATGTAGGATCTTCCCAGACCAGGGCTTGAACCCGTGTCCCGTGCATTGGCAGGTGGATTCTTAACTACTGCAGGGAAGCCCCTACTGCTGCCTTTTAATTTAATTTTGTTGTAATAGAGGATATTCCTCATTGATTAGAAAAGGAATATAAATTACTAGCAAAATGGACTTTTCTGACATCAAAGATTTACCCCCTTTAACTTTATTCTTCTCCATCAACCTTGCCGGAAAGCATAAGCTTTTCACTAATGTTCATCTTACCAGTGGATTTTTTTTTGTCTTGTCAGATTTTGAGATATGATAAAGACTGGATTGTAAGAGAGCTAATGTTTATAATGTTTATCGTGTTGTATATTAATTAAGAATTCTTCAAGATATGGGAACATATTGTATGTGTATAACTGATTCACTTTGTTATAAAGCAGAAGCTAACACACCATTGTAAGGCAATTATACTTCAATAAAGATTAAAAAAAAAAAAAGAATTCTTCAGTGCAACCTCTGACTCTGAATATAGTTTGGTTTATCTATTATTTGGCTCTTGGTCCATGGAAAATTTCTAAATGGAATTGTTGTTCTAGTGATACAACCAAAAGCCATTTGAATGGGACTATTCCAGAGACGTGTGCTCTGTTAATTTTTATGTTGGTACATAACCTTGGATACAAATTCTGAGTTTGTAATCAGCAGGTGCCTAGAAGTTTCTAGTATTTCAGGGATCTAATTAGAGGTCATTACTAACTGTAGTGTATCATGGTTCTCTGCCAAGACTTTACTGCAGTAATGCCTGTTCTGTTGGGTCATTAGGTAGTCAGTTATGAAAATTGGTTGTGTGATTAAATGATATGAATATATTCATTCAACACATATTTATCGAGTGCCTTTTACATGTTAGATGCTGTTCTAGTGCTGGAGATGCAGTCATTTAAAGTCTCTGCCTTCATGGAGATTATATTCTAGTATGTAATCTCTAGAAAGATAATAAACAAGAACATAAATAAATTGTATAGTTGCAAATAGTGATTCATGCCAAGAAGCAAGTTAGCCAGGCTCAGGTGCTATGGAACATGAAAGGGAGCAAGGATCCGTAGAGAGAGCGTTCCAGGAAAGAGACAGCAGGATGGCATGACCCTGAAGCAGGAGCGAGCTTGGTGTGCCCTGGGCAGCGAGAAGGGGAAATGGCCGGGGCGTTGTGGTCTGGGAGAGAGGAGTGGGAATGAGGTCAGAGAAGCAGGCAAGGCAGGGTGCAGGAAGGGACAGGGAGAGGGATCCGCTTCTGGATGCTTCTTCCTAGAGCTGTCAGGCTCAGAGAGTCCAGGCCTCAAGAGGGAAAGGTGAACGGCACAAAGCAGGGGGTGTGAAATAGGAAATGAACTTAAGAAGTGAAAGAAATGATTGTGTGTTGACATATATATGGAATCTAAAAAAAAAAATGGTTCTGAAGAACGTAGGGGCAGGACAGGAATAAAGATGCAGACGTAGAGAATGGACTTGAGGACACGGGGAGGGGGAAGGGTAAGCTGGGAAGAAGTGAGAGAGTGGCATGGACATATATACACTACCAAATATAAAATAGATAGCTAGTGGGAAGCAGCTGCATAGCACATGGAGATCAGCTGGGTGCTTTGTGACCACCTAGAGGGGTAGGATAGGGAGGGTGGGAGGGAGATGCAAGAGGGAGGGGATATGGGGATATATGTATATGTATAGCTGATTCACTTTGTTATACAGCAGAAACTAACACACCATTGTAAAGCAATTATACTCCAATAAAGATATTTAAAAAATTAAAATTAAAATAATTCCCAATCTATGTATAATTATTTAAATGTAATGAATTCACTTATGTGCTTTCTCTTTTGAAAAACATGCTTGTTCAATGAAAAAGATATTAGTTTATTCATCTACTTAATTTTGAAGATTGTTCTGTAGACAGACTGACAGATATGTACTATTGGAAACAACTAATACAGGAAAATACATTTTTGACACGTTTGGAGGAAAACTTAAAAAAAAAGAAATGATTGTGTGTTGAGATGAGAGATGGATGGTTACAGTTAGGCTGCTCTGTCAGGTAAACTGGTCAGAAGGAGGGCTTTTGGGCTGCACAGGGGACTGTGGATAGGGCAGGTACATCTGGCAGCGTGGCTCAGGGCACAGCTTGGGAGCCAGGCCGCCTGGGTCTACTCTGGCTTCATCACTCCCTCCTGGGTGATTTTGGAAGCTACCTAATGAATTTGCACCCTGATTTCTCATCTCTCAAATGAGGTAACGACAGTAATCCCTTCCTCATGTGGTTGTAATGAAGTCTTAATCAGGCAGTTTAGGAAACGCTTCAGAAACAGTAGTTGTTACTGCTGTCATTATTCATTTTGACACCACCAGAACAGTTCCTAACCTCACCTTTCGTTTTTGGGAAGGTAGTTGAGATGGCGTAAGCCAGTGGTCCTTGACTCTGGCTACATGTTAGACTCACTTGGGGAACTTGTAAAAGATTCCAAATCCCAGGCCTCAACCTCAGGCAGTGAAATCAGAACATCTGGGGGTGGCTCTGGCTTTCGTATTTTTTCTAGAAACTCTTTAGGGGATTCTAATTCGTACCTGGGGTTTGACCCATTGATAGAAGCATAAACATTTTAGGGAGGCCCATGAATATGACTGCAGAGGTAGGAGCTCAGGAAAAGATTCTCTTCAGGTGGATGATTTAGTGTTGACAGAAAGGCAAGAAGGTCTTAGCTAGGATGATAGCTTATTTTGGTTCTGTTCATCTCTCAGTTCCTATGTTTTGACTGTTGCTTTTCATTTTCTAGGTATGTAGGAAATCTTCCAAGAATATTTGACTACTCTCCTTTAGATCCAACACAAGATTTCAACACACAGATGTAAGTGCCCTGTTGTAATTTTTAAGTATCTGATATAGTGTTCCTAGTGGTTTTCTCTGGGTTGCAGAATTAAAGGCAATTCTCTTCTTTATTGTCCGTATTTTTTAAAGTATTCTAAAATAGGCATGTGTTACTTTTGTAAAAAGAAAAAAATCAGTAACATTGTAAAGTACTGAGAAAAGTTGAAAATGGAATCAGTATCAAGCAGAATCAAACAGAGAAGTTACTTGTGAGTAATTGAGATACAGTGTTCCACCTAAAAGCAGCTGTACTTATTGAAATTTGTAGGTAATTTTAATATCTCTGAGGGGAAACAGCAATAACCTTTTTGTCTGTTTCTCCCTTCTGTCCAGGACTAAGTTAGGACATGGCCTTCTCTCAGGCCAGTATTCAAAACCTCCCATGAAATCCGAGCTCATTGAACAGGTGATGAAGGAGGAGCACAAGGTATGTGTCTGGGTGTTTGCCACACTGAAACGGTGGAAAGAGGAACCTTCTCAGCAAGGGCATGGATTTCCTGTGATTTGGCGAATGGTGGCCGTCAATTTAGCAAGCTGTCAAAATAGCTCTTTCATTTTAGGGTCTAGGGTGTCTGCTCTTAAAAATCGTGGTAAGGAATAGCCAGGGTTGGGGTTTCTGGTGGCATTTGCTTCATGGATTATATGTGATTGCCATCATTAATGGTCTTTAGAAATAATATTATTCATAAAATAGAGCTGGAATGGAAAGAATAAACGTATAAAAATATAAACATTTTCCCCTCGGTAACCCAACCTTGGCCCTTCTAGTGTTTGTGTTCTCCTAAGCCTCAACTCTGTTTGCTAGGGTTTCTCAAGAGGCTGGTTGTTAAAAAAAAACAACACACATATTCCTATCCCGCCCCTAGAGCTGAGGATTCTGAATTTCCGGGGAGGGCTGGGCAGCCCTCATTTTAACTAAGCTGCCAGGGAGTTTGTAAGCACACTCCAGTATAAGAAACTCAGTTGGCCATTCAGTCACTATTACCTGACTCATTGAAAGATGTGCTTCATCTCCTAATAGCCAGACTCCCATTTCCATGTGCCTGCAGGTTGGGCCACTGACCCCTCCCTGGGCTGCTCTGTTAACGCAACTCCAGATGGCGCCACTCGCAGCCTGGCCTCTTGGAGTGGTGCCCTTGGAGTTGTGCAGTGCGCAGCTTACACAGCTGTATTTGGCGATCTTGGCTCCCACAGCTGCAGTCATCCCGGGTGGAATGCAGGCCCCGCTTCCCCAGCACCTGCTCTGCCTCCAGGGTACCTTGTCTTGACTTAGTGGGCAAGTTCTTTCAGTTCTGTTTCTCGGGTGTGTGACCTCTGTGCTCCCAGCTTAAGTCAGTCATCCTTGACTAATGCCTGCAGACTGAGAGCAAGAATCGAAAGTGAATAAGTTCTTTTTCATAAGGAAGCCAATTAGTTGGGGAAATGGAGCAAACGGGAGAAGAGAGACTAGGAAGGGAAGATATAGAGACAGTGTCTGGGGGTGGGGAGAGGGATGTAGACATTTTGAGGGCCAGGCCTGGAGATCAGAGTGTCATGGCCAGGCAAACCTAAGTCCTCCAGTTGCATTGTTACCCAGCATTGCAACAATGAGTCCCTTATCCACCGCAGACAGGAAGACCCCCAGTTGGGATGCAGTTGAGGTGGTTCGGGAGTTGGGCTGGGGTATCAGGTTATCCAGGCTTCTTCTACCTCTGAGCTCCTATGGAACTTTGAAGAGGTGATGGTGAAAAAACTTGGCCCCAAATGTTGTTTTTGATCACATTTATCCTGGGTTTTCGTCCAGGCTGTCACTTCTTGGGCCGCTCTTGGGGCAGAGTCCACCTGCCCTGGTGGAGGAGACGGAGACTAATTGGGACTCGGGAGCCTGGCTTCCTCTCCTGCCTTTGCAAGGGATCTGGAGACTGGGGGCAAGCCCCGTAACCTTTCAGTCTCAACCATCAAATGGAAGATTGGTCTCGCTGGCGGTTGTGAATAGTGCAAGTGTGAAGGTCCCCTCTCTAATGTAGATAAAATCTGTGTACAGTACAGGACTGTTGTGCTTTTGGAATCTCCTCATTTGAGAAAATGGGAAATGAAAACTCATCAATTTAGCAGTGTTTGGAAGGACAATTTGGTTTTAATATCACAATATCCTTTTACATTAGAAAAAAAGTAGTTCTTATATAAGTCATATTCCTTATTTAGTCTGTGAACAGCTGGGGACCCTAGTCCCCTCCCCACCATTGGATTAGCATGGTAGCTGTGTGATCTCCAGGGGTCTGAGGCTTGCTCTGCCCTGTCTGGTTCAAGGTGTGAAACCCGGCAGCACTTGGACCATATCTGTCCTGCAGGTGTGTTTTGCTTGCACCTCCCCGCCCCCCCCCCCCACCCCGCCCCAGAATCTGACTTTCCAGCTTCTTTTAAACACTCAGAGCCTCTGGCAGTCCCAGGCCCGTGACAGCAGTTGGCTGGAGCTGAGTAGTAGCCCTCCCTTCATACAGGACACACTGTCCCCAGCTGGCTCCAGTCCCTTTGTGGTTCGTGACCTGGCTGGTACGCTGGGTATTCGGGTATGTGACCCTTGATCTAGATGATTTGTAAAGTCCTTTACCCGCTCCGACATGCCAGGATCAATTGGGTCCCTTTAACATTCAGAATGAGCTTGAGTTGACCGTATGATTTTCTTTGTGGCCCTGGAGGTGCCAGTTTCAAGCTGTTACTTGAACAGGCAAGTAATTCATTATAAAATCTCCACTCCTCTTGACAGTGGAGAGAATTACTTTCTGAGGCATCAGGATTTTCACTGGCAGCTGTTTTCAGAGAAACCAATTTGTGAGAATCTTTCTTCTTTCGGGTCTCAGGAGCCCTTTGGTCAGGTGGTCTTGTCCTAGGTCTCTGGTGTTTGTGTCTTATCTTGTACATGAGCCTGAAATGCTCCAAGAGATGAAAGAAGATGTGCTGAAGCAAAGAAGAGGATAGAATACGAGAGGAATGTGTGGCGGAGGGGAGAGAACACAGAGCCATGTGGCAGGAGTGCTTTTTTACAGGGTCACCACCAGAGATACCAATAACTAGCATTACATAGTGCTTACGAAAGGCCAGGCCCTTCCTGTATGTTCGCTGATGCAGAAATGGATGCACAGAATCCTAACCTAAAGTTACAAAGCCAGGGAGTGGGAGAGCTGGGGTTTACACCAGGCAGTCTGGCCCTGAGTGTGTGCGGAATTGACCACTGCACTGTCCTGCTTCCCCAACAGTTGTTCCAGTACTTGTTTCAGGCTCCCAGTGCCTCAGTGTGTAGATGCTGGTAGGTGGATGACAAAAGGGGCTGCTTACATTAAAAAGAATGAAATGATGCCATTTGCAGCAACATGGATGGACCTAGAGATTGTCATACTGAGTGAAGTAAGACAGAGAAAGTGAAAAATAGTATGATAATCTGCTTACATGCAGAATCTAAAAAAAAACCCAAAAAACATACAAATGAACTTATTTACAAAGCAGGGGGGAAGGTTAGGGGAAGGGATAGATTGGGAGTTTGGGATTGACATGTACACACTGCTGTATGGATAACCAACAAGGACCTACTGTATAGCACAGGGAACGCTGCTAAATATTATGTAACAACCTAAATGGGAAAAGAATTTGAAAAAGAATAGGTACTTGTACATGTGTAACGGAATCACTTTGCTGTACACCTGAAACTGACACAACATTGTTAATCAACTCTACTCCAATATAAAATAAAAAGTTAAAAAAAAAAAGGGGTTGCTTAAAGTTTGCGGAATTACCAGGTAGCCCAGTAACTTGGGCTACCCACATCTTGGGTCATTTCTGAAATATATACTTCTGGATATTAAATTGCTCTGCTACAGACCAAGGTGAAATCTAGTTTTTACATATGCATGCTTAATACATATTTTATCTATAAAAAGATTTGCAGTGTTTTTTGGGGGGCACTGCCATTTCTGTATAAATTTGTTGAATTGATTTTTAAAATTAAATTGCGTCTATAATAGCTAAAGCCTCCTCACTAGAAAAGGACACTTTTTCTTCTTCAAAAAATAATATTCCTGATCTTTATGCATTCTAAGACAGTGCTTTCACACATTTTAATGCTGAATACTCCATAATTTCTTTCTCCTTCTGAAGATAGCACATTATTAACAATTCTGTATTCTGAACAAACTGTTTCTTAAGTGACAATTCATTTAATTTCCCATCTAATCCTTGACACAGAATTGCTGGTCTCAGTTTTTGATCAGCATGATATAACCAGGGTTCTACTTCCAGATGATGTAATTTTAGCTCCAAACATAAGAACTTTGTTTTCACTAACCTCCATTTTCCTTCTTTGGGCAAATGTAATGTTTCTAACTCATCTTTTGAAATACGAAAAATAGCTTGGGGGAATACCCTCTGTTCCTTTAGCTTAGGAGATTTGGGGTTTGGACATGAGTTAGGAATTACTGGTCCAAGGTTTATGGTTTAAGGTTAAAAATTTAAATCAACAGATGACATACACCTGTGCGTTGGGGACAGGCTGAGATGCATGTATTTTTTTTTTTCATTCCTGTGATCTTACAATGTAAGCATCTGTACAACCGTTGCTCTAAAGTGATATAAAGCCTCAGTCTTGCTGCTTGTTTATTAATTAAAGCATTAGCCTCAGAGGAATATGAGTGGACACTGTCTGGCTGCCTTCTTGGTTGCAGTGTTAAACAGAAAGTTCTGTGTAAGCATTTGGGAAAGATTCTGAACACGGTAGGTAGTCCTCTCTCCAATTTTAGCTGATCTGTTTTGCAGTTGCTGATGGAGAAAGTAAGTACAGCACCCTATAACTGTGACAGGTTCCTTAGGTGGTTGCTATTTAGGAGACTATCTGGGCCTCCCCTCTTATAAAGTTAGTTGTCAGGACTAGCCTTTGCTTCTGGGGTCCGAGGGGCAGCTCACAGCAAGAGCGAGAGCTTCCTGAAGGCAGGTCTGATTCTTGGTCAGTTTGATCTCTCTCGTCTTGTTTGGTGATGGGCCCGTAGGGGACACTCAGGTGATGACACTGACCCAGTGCCAACCAGGAAACATGTTATTTCTTTGATTTACTTCTTTGGTTCTTGTTTATTTATTTTGGCGGTGCCGTATGGCTTGCAGGATCTTAGTTCCCTGACTAGGGATTGAACCCGGACCACAGCAGTGAAAGCGCCAAGTCTTAACCACTGGACTGACAGGGAATTCCTTTTGGTTCTTATTTAGGCTTTTTGGTTTCTTTTTTTTTTTTTTTTTTTTTTTAAGAACTTTTATTTATTTATTTATGGCTGTGTTGGGTCTTCGTTTCTGTGCGAGGGCTTTCTCTAATTGCGGCAAGTGGGGGCCACTCTTCATCGCGGTGCGCGGGCCTCTCACTATCGCGGCCTCTCTTGTTGTGGAGCACAGGCTCCAGACGCGCAGGCTCAGTAATTGTGGCTCACGGGCCTAGTTGCTCCGCGGCATGTGGGATCTTCCCAGACCAGGGCTCGAACCCGTGTTTCCTGCATTGGCAGGCAGATTCTCAACCACTGCGCCACCAGGGAAGCCCCTTTTTGGTTTCTTTTAATTAACTGCCTTATTCTAGAGCCTGACCTTTTAAAAAAATTATTTAAATATGCAAATATACACACACGTAGAGAGCAAAGTATAATGAGTCTCCATGTACCATCATGTAGCTTCAGCAGTCACCTTTACTGCCAATCTGGCTTCATCAGTCCCTCCTGAACTCAATTTTTCCCTTCCCTCCTCCTTCCCTTCCTCTCCTTTCCCCGCGGTATTTTGACACAAAATCTAAACATCATCCTTTTCGCCTGTAAATATTTAGTATGCACCTGTAACTAGAATACCTTCTTTTTTTTTAAACATTAATATCATGTTGAAAGTTGCTTAAAGTGTTACAACACAATGTATCATCCAATACCCAGCCCATAGCCAGATTTTTCCCTGCAGTATCAAAGACATCTTTTCAGAGTCCCTCTCTTTTTGCAAGAGATTGATTTGTTGAAGGAGCTGGATCATTTGCCCCAGGATTGCTCTAATGATTGCTTCCTTGAGGTATTGTTTAGCTTGTGTTTCTTATAAGCTGGAAGTTAGATCTGGAAGCTTAATTAGATTCAAGCTCATTTTTTTTATAGCCTGATTTTCTATCAGACATGAAGCGAGCATAGTAATAGTTGAACATGGGAATTAGTGAGACCTCCCCTCAGAAATCAGAAACAGAATAGGTGTGGGATGTGGGTGCAGGCAGAGGGGTCAGCTGACGGTTAGGCATTAAGTGTGGGGAGGCCGAGTTTGAGATAAATCCAACCCAGCTGTGAAAGCCAGGAGCTGGTCCGCCGTGGGATGTGGGGAGGGAGAGACAGCATCTCTCCGGTTAGGAAGCTTTTCAAATGACTTCTCAGTGACCATCAGTTCTCAAGCTATAGCTTGTCTGTTGCACCAGGGATTAAGCAAGGTCAGTTGAGGGAAAACAAAGAACTGAAATGGGCACCGAGAGAGAAGGGGCATGGGAGGGGAATGAATGAGGCTGGGCGGCAGTCCGAGTGCGGGGCTGAGTCTCTGGAGTTTTCACCAGGGTCTCCATTGAAACGTCTCCTCCCAGCTGTACAACCACATGGTGGCACAGAGCAGCAGCCAGCTTTTCAGAATTTGTTTTCAGCAAGTTAGTAAACTTTTCCAAGCAGCTGCTTTGATGGGGACTGGCAGGCACCTCAAGTTCCAAGCACAGCTTGTAAGAAGTGACACCAGCAGCAGCAGGCAGTGAGTTTGTGCTTATGTGCATGCCTAAGCCGAAATGCACAACACGAATAGATGTATTCCAAGTGGTGTCTCTGCACTGCCCAGAGTGGACATGTCTGTCATTGCTGGCCTGGCCTGTGATGTTGGCCCCAGGGGTGCGTGGGTTTGAAGAGGGCTTGCCCAGAGTCCAGACAGACTGTCTGCTCTTCTCAGCAACTGGTAAGAGGGACTCAGGGACATCAGAGGTGAGAACTAGGCACATGTGTGCAACAAGCAGTATTAGGTCACAAGAGAAAGAGAAAGACGGATAAAGAGAGACTGCGATTGACTTTTCTAGTTGTGTGATCCTGGGCCAGTTACTTAACTCCTCTTTGCCTCAGTTTCCTCATCTGTCAAGTGGAGAAAATAATAATAGTAATCACCTCATGAAGTTGGGTGATTTAAGTAAGACGCATGTATCAAGTGTTCAGAACTATGCCTGGCACCTGGTAAATATTCATCCACGTACCTAGAATAGTGTCTGACATTTTACAACACTCGGTAAATTTCTATTGCATGAATGACTAAGTGTTAGTCATTATGCAAATATAAGGCATTATTTTTGCATGCGTGTGTTGGCTGGTACCATGTAGATATACATCAGCATTGTGACTGGAGAAAGTTACAACTTTTACATTCCTTTCGGGGGGTGTATGTGTGGGTAGTTAAGCTGATCATCAGATATAAATTGGTCTTCACTTAGCCCTAGAAGCACATCTGAAGCCTCGTGTGTGTGTAAGTTGGTCATTTATGTACAGGTTCCAAGTCCTCAGATGCCGCCACTTTGGGGAATTCTCCTCCCAGAGCTCTCAGCACTGTTTCAAGTCCTCTGCAGTGTTCCCTAACGTTTGTTATAGATACGTGTTGTCTCTCATCACCCCCCCCAACCCCGCCATTGTCTGTCAGCTCTTGGAGGGCAGAACCCCCAATGTGTTCTACATGAAGGAGTTGGTCGGTAAATGCTGGATGCCTAGGTCGGATATATTTTCAGCAGGACAGGAAAATTCACCCGAGTTTTATTAGAAACGTTGCTTAGAACACGTGTGTTGGAGAGATTTTATATGTAGAGCTGCCCTGTGGCGGCAGGAAGATAGCTCTTGGGGTTTTCCCATCACCTGTTGCATCTGACTGTGTGATTGTGCACACCTGTCGTGGCCTCCAGACCCTGGGCATTGACCCTGGTGTCCAGATCTCAAAGAAGTGTGAGACGAGGCCTCCGCCTGCCAAGGACTGCAGTCAAGCTGAGGAGATGGGCCAGAGTGGGCTGAAAGTTAAACGAAGTAAGAGGCATGTTGTGCTATGTGCTCAGTGATGGCCCAGATAGCAAGTTCTCTGGACTTCAGAGGAGGGGAAGGTGGCCTGGAAGCTGAGCATGTGGAGATTTTGAGAAGTGGGTGCACATTTGCAGAGAGCACATGAGTTACTTCTTCTGCTTGATTGGCAAGGGGAGGTTTTGTCTCACTGAGGCGTGCTGTGCTGCAGCTGCCACTCTGGTTCTGCTGCCGAGAGCCTGGAATTGGGATCAGAACCTGGAGTTCATTCCGGTTCTGCTCCTTGCTGGCTGCATAATAATCTGGTCGTAAGACCACGTTCAGTTGACAGACCTTTGTGGCACTTCTCTGCAGTCTCAGTTTCCTTAGCTGCAAAATGAGGATGATGGTAGTACCTTCTTCATAGGGTTACTGTGAGTATTACACGAGGTGACGTGTAGTACCATTATTAGATGGAAATAGCTTTATCCTGAGCCCACCTCTGTCTTTAAAGGTGATGTGGATCTTCCCCTCTGCCTCTTCGGAGTACCCCAGGCAGAGTGCCTGGATTTCCTGCAGATTACCAGCATTAAAAAGCCCAGTTCACATTAAAGCCAGTTTAAAGCTTCTCCCGCTACCAAGCTCAGGAGGCTTGGAAACCAGCAGTGTAGAAGGGTCAGCGTAGGCATCCTCTGGTCTTTTTTTGTCCTTGCTCCACCTCTTTGCCTCCTCCCACCCCCTCTGGCCCCTCCAGAGTCAAGGACCAAGGGTTGGGGAGATTGGAGACAAGGCAGAGCCTTTCCCTGAGCTAGTGCGTTTGCTCCCTCTTGGCTGCCGTGAGTCTTCTACCAAGGCCGGCCTCTTTGTGGGGGGCACATTAGTGGTTCTTTACAGATGCCCTCCACCCCTGCTTGTCCCCTCAGGGACCTCCACAGGGACCTTTTCCCTGATGCCCTCCCCGATGACTTCTGTAACCCCCGCTCTCCCCCCCCAGCTCCTGCCCGAGTCTCCTCAGCTGCCCTCCCATCATCTTATGCAGTGTCCTTTCTAGGGGAGTCTGGCTGCCTTCTGAGCTGTCCTTTTTAGCCCCCGGGGAGGGTCACACATCCTCGTCAGCCAGAGTTGTCCTTGCTCCTCCCATGCTGGCAGCTGCAGGCAGCCTCCTGCCGCTTCTCCAGGTGAGGGCAAGCTCCTGGGAGCTCCACGTGCTCTGCTCCAGAAGCAGCCCTGGGCCAGCTCATGAGCCCGGCAGCTCTGCAGCGGTTGCCTGGGGCGTTGCAGAGCCATTTCCTTTGCTTTCTCTCGTGTTTCCTCATGGGCCGGGGGACAGGAGATGCTGTAGACCTCTCCTCTCCTTTAACTTCCTTCAGAGGAAGTCCACAGGAAGAGCCCCATCCTGTTCTCCTGTCAGGCTCATAGCACAGCGCCTGGTACATAATCAGCATCCAGTGCATGCTGGCCGCTATCACTATTTAGCGAACGTGGGCTTCAGTCTTCTTCTCTGAAATCGGGGCTAATGTTAATCCCCACTCCGCTTCCCACTTAGTGCTGCTAATGTGTATGAAAGTATTGTGAGTTGGTTCTATTTTTATTTTTTTAGCCTCAACAGAATGGGATCTCACCACGCATGTTTAAGGCCTTTGTGAGCAAGAGCCACCCGGAATTCTCCTCCAACAGACAGCAGGATGCCCAGGAATTTTTCTTGCACCTGGTGAATCTAGTAGAGGTAAGTCAGTCTTCAAAAATGCTCGAAAGGGTTGTAAGAAGTGTGCCCAGCCCCTGCGTGCAGTCGCTGCTGGTGTGTCTGGAATGCTCCGCCCCTCCACTCCCCTCCTAAATCTCTCTCCGGCCAGGCTCCTTCAGAGTCGGCGTCTTTGGGCCTTTCGGGCCTTTCTCTGCTCGGCCCACTTGATGTAGTTGCTCCTCATGCCTGGCCTCCTGGGCCCTTGTGGGTCTCCCTGTTCTCCTCCTAATTTGAACGTGTTCTGGGAGTGTTTATCCATTATTTCATTTGCCTTTTTTGTTTTTTGTCTCTGTGATGAGCTCCTTCAGAGTCCCATGTGGTATTTGGTGTCTTCCTGCCATCACTCTGAGATGGTCACTCGGCTCAGAGCAGAGTCGAATCCCATTAAATGCTGTGGTTTTTTAAAGGCCACTGAGAATTCATGATTAAAGGCTTTTTTCCCTCCCTTAAAAAATAACTACTATTTTCCTGATGACAGATGTGTTCCTTGTGGAAACACAGGCACAGAGGAGAAAATCAAAACCTCCCATGCTACCTGCTCCCACAAACAAGCAGCGCTAACATTTGGGTGTCTGACCCTTCCCCCTAGTCATTTTCCAGGTGCTATCCATTTTCTACGTGTTGGTTTGTGAGCAGTGTTTTTCACTTATCCTGTTGTGAACGTTTTGCCACGTCATTACCTACTGGAATATAGCATGATTTCTTTTTTATTTGTGTATCATTTACATTAGTGCATTTATATAATCATATCATACATGGCTTAATTTTTCCAGGGCAGTCCTTGATTTTTTTTTTTTTTCCCTTTCTCTTTAGTTGGGCTTCCACATCTCCTTTCTTCTAATTCTTTCTAGGTCAGTCCCTGTGACATAACTTTTAACGGCTGCATAATATTAATTCACATGATGAACTATATTTAACCGATCTCCCATTTTTGGACTTTAGGTAACTACCAGTCTTTTCCTGTACTCTGGTGAGCTGGCATGCCCAGAGGGAGTGTTCAGTAACACCAGATCTTTACACCAGATTTATATTTGATTCTGTGCTCAATTTTATTCATGGCTTAATATCCACAAATTTACTAACTTGTTATAATCCAACCTTCAGAGGAACCGCATTGGCTCAGAAAACCCCAGTGATGTTTTTCGGTTTTTGGTGGAAGAACGTATTCAGTGCTGTCAGACCCGAAAAGTCCGCTACACGGAGAGGGTGGATTACCTGATGCAGTTACCTGTGGCCATGGAGGCGGCAACCAATAAGGGTAACGTTCTAAAGTGGGAAAAGAGCAGTGTGCTTCTTCACACGTGAAAACCCTCAAGTCAGTGATACTGCAGTTCAGTCTCTGCGAAGTCCTATCAGGAGCAGACCCAGCCTGGACGGTGTCTGGTTTGCATGTCTCTTTTCATCTTTTCCTCAGTCCCCATGTGACTTTCTTTTGACATTTTTGTGGAGGGCTTATGGAGGGAACCTGCTTCAGTGCCTATAAATTTGACCAACCGGTTGGTTTAGAGGCGGCTTAATTTAGAGGAAATTATTTGTAATTTAATATTATCACTCACAAGTTGTGTGGAAAGTCTGAGGGGGGTGGTCAGAACTGCATGGCTTTTTTTTTGTTTTTTTCGTTTTTTTCTGTTTTGTTTTGTTTTGTTTTTTTAGAACTGCATGTTCTGATGTGAGACGTTCAAGCAGAGAGAGGCCTCTTAAAAATAATCCAGCTTTGGCATCCGAGTAAGATGCCTGTTGTGGGAGATAAAGTGTGGCAGGGCTCTTTGTGGGGCGAGGCTCCTTGGAAGCCAGGAGGAAGGTGGGGGGATCTCAGGGGAAGGTTCCTTCAGTCAGTCTGATCTGGTTCTTCCCAAGCAGAATAGATGAATGGTATTTCTTAGAATTAACATCTTAGAAGCAGAAAAAGGAGAAATATCTGCTAGATTGCTTATTTCCTGTGAACTGGTCATTTTTGTAAGGTTTAACGACTCCCTGGATGGCCTTTTTCCTTTTTGTTTGTTTGTTTGTTTGTTTGGGGTGTAGTCACTTTATTGTGTTAATTGGAAAATGGTGATTATGATGATTTTAAGATGAAACGATTTCCATTTTCTATAAACTCATGCAGCTTTTGACCGGTTTTTTAATTCTTATTCATTATACAAAGTAGAAATGGGGGTGTGTGTGGGGGTCTGTGGTTTGTTTCCTTTTTAGCATTAGGCTTAATTGCTGTCTCTTGCCTACCTTGGGGATACTAACATATTGTGCTCAGTTCTGTGATCCTAACTCAGAATTTATGAGTGGAAAATCTCCTTTTTTTTCAGAAAGGAGACTTAAAATTTAGTCTCAGGAAACTGATTGCTGGGAACACCTAATGCTAGCATCCTAGATAGAAGTCCATCATAAACTGATTTTGGACTGGGGAATGAACTGTAAAAGCATATTCAGATGTGTTTAAGAAAACACAGAGGTACATCAGTGTGTCTAAAAACTGATAAATCAGAAGGGATTTTTTTGTAACAAAAGAAATTCCGAGAAAGGTCCATTTGAAATCTCTATAAAATTTTGACTTACAGGTAGTTTCCAAGAGCAGATCTGCTCACTCTTGGGAAGTTCACGGTGCACTCACTTCTTTTTCCCTTGGTGTTTAACCATTTGAACAGGGATAGTGTAGAAAGGCCTTCTAGGTTGGCCGCTCTGCTCTCTGCAGTGTCAGGTGACCCCAACATGAAGTTGTCTTGGCAGTGTTGGGTAGGATCACGGGCTGGGTGCCTTGGATAACTGCGGTCCTTATAGTTCATCCTGCTCTTTGGCCTGCACCCTCCATGACCTCTAATCATAGTGAAGGGCCGGGAAGAGGTGAGCCCTTGGGTTTCTTTCAGTGTGAAATTCTCTGGTGTGAAGACTTTGTGATTAGAGGGTGGTATTGGGATCAAACCAGCCTTGACCTCTGGACAAACGAAAGTCCAGGTTCATGAATCACTTAGAGCACATGCGTGGTCTGAACCTCTCACCTGGGCTGGAGTTCACAGTTCCCTCCCGTCAGTCTCAAAGGGGAACAGGCAAAAAATTATGAATGGCTCGATGCAACCTGGCAGTGCCACTCTAAACAGGATTTCAGCAGGCTCCTCTGGTTCTGTGGAGGGCAGCAAGTAAACAATCCTGCCCCACCCCAGAAACCTTCAGCGAAGATGGTTCATTGTTCAAGGGGGTCTTTTTCATTTCAAGAAATTAAGTGATTGCAAAGTCATTCATTTGCTCTTTTATTCAGATGAACTGATCGCCTATGAACTAACGAGAAGGGAAGCAGAAGCAAACAGAAGACCCCTTCCCGAGCTGGTTCGTGCCAAGATACCATTTAGTGCCTGCCTTCAGGCCTTTTCTGAACCAGAAAACGTTGATGATTTCTGGAGCAGCGCCCTACAAGCAAAGTCTGCGGGTGTGAAGTAAGTGTGTGTGCGCTTGTGTGGTGGCAGTAGGATAAGGAGGGGGCCTTGAGAGGTGGGGACCGGGTTAGGGGAGGGTTGGGGGGCATTGTACAGGTCTGCATGCTTGCTCATGTGTGGCAAGATGGGATTATGATTTACACAACCCTAGTTGTTGTAGACCTCACTTGTGTGAGACCTGTCCAGTAAAACAGGCTTGTTGTAATCTGTATCATGTGCAAGGGAATGCTTTTTTTTTTTAAGCCAGGTTGTAGTTTATCCTTTATAGGGAATTTGCGTTTTCTTTTTTTTTTTTGTCGAGGGTATAGCCAAGAACCCTCCCCATCCATGGCAAGATGATATTGATGAAGAAATTAGAAAAATACTTATGACAGTCTTAAGTATTTATACTCCACGGTGATAGATTTTTGATTCCAAAATTAAAGGTTTGGCTTAGAACTTGGTGTCTGTGTACCTGCCTGGAGATCAGGGGTCTCAGGGCTTCTCAAAGTGGACATCAGGGCTCCTGAGCATTGTTCCAGTGAGCTGCCCAGGATGTGCTCAGGAGATGTTCTGTTCCTATATTGTGAACCTTATTGTCAGGTACATTAAAAAAAATTTTTTTTTATCCACTTGACACCTTAATTGATTTTATACTGTCAAGTCTTTGCTGGCACACTTCATATAGTTGGAGAAAGAGTATTTACAGTGGCATAAAAAGGGGGAAGGTCTAAAAGTTAGGCTCTGGTAGTCTTACTACTACTAGATATTCTTCAGCCATTTTTCTTCTAGGCTATGCCTGAGCTCTTGTTGATGTGAAGGGCAGGGAAGGATGGACGAGCTACTGCTGGCTGTTTTTATCACAACTTCAAGCAGCAGTCAAACCTGAATTACTTATTCTGTGTGACAGCCATCTCTCAGGATGCCTCTGTTTCAGATGACGACTTCATGTGTTAAAAATGGGAAAACAAGAATTTATTTCAAGAGCTTAAAAAAAGCCATATTTTCTTACAATAATTTCCTTTAAAAAGTTTCTTCATATCTAAATGAGATTAATAATAGTTCAATTATCTGTTATCCATCGTGGGGTAAGTTTTCATCTGAGGACTGCTCAGTTTTGGAACGTGTGTGTGTGTGTGTGTGTGTGTGCGTGTGTGTTTGTGTGTGTCCTTGAAGATAACAGTTGGTGAGCTGGCATGTTAAATGTTCGAGATTCACTTCACTACAACTTGGACACATCTTTGGGCAGTTAGAAAGCTACACACTATATTATATTAGTGGTGGAAACAACTTTTTTTTTTCTTTCAACTTTTTGAAATATAGACAACATGGTGTGACTTTGTGTACAGCGTGTTGATTTTTATTTATTTGTTTTCCTAAATTTAATTATTGACAGTAGGCTGAAGATTCCTCAAACATCCTTTTGTCTTTGTGCTTTAATTCTGATACTGTATGGGGTGGTAGTGATCGGGGGCTTTCTAGGCTTAGAAAACCCCCAGCATCACATGTGAGCTGCACAGTGATCTGCATTGGCCTGTCCTCTTGGTCACCCTTTTGTGCTCTTCAGTAAAGTGGTGGCGAGTCTTCCCACCACTTCCCCAGAGAGTATGTCACTCTCTGGGCCTTAGGGAAGGCACCTTCCCATCACTAGGAAAAGGCCCATCTTTAAAGTGGAGCTAGGAGGTGTTAGCTTTCCACAGAGACAGTTTCTGACCCCTGGGAGATCTGGATTCTTCTCCTGTGTCTACTTCCCAGCTTGTGTTCTATCCTGGGGCAAAGTCACCACCCAATTCCTTCTTACACCTGAGTGGAGGAATGATGCATGCTGACTTGATTTTCTCCTCAAATGCTACAAAATATTTAGTTGTAGGCAGTGCTAGCATAATTAATCTAGAATCCTTGAGGAGGGGTTTCTGCTTTCTCTAATCCTTAACAATAGATAGTAAATTTTCTCTGTCTTTTGCATACACACATGCTCTTACGGTTAAATGCATATGAAAGAAAATTAATACTGGATGTATCACAATTGTTGATAATTGAAAACTGGTCTTGTGGGAAAGGAAAAAACAATGTTTTAGGGTAATAAAGCAACTACCATTATGGCACATTTATTATTCCCGGTTATGTGCTAAGTGCTTCCCATCAGTTATCACTTAATCCTCTTAGTATTGCCAAGAGGTAGGTGCATTATTCTCCCTATTTTACAGACGAGGAAATAAAAGAAGTAATTGGCCACTAAGTGGCAGGCTTGGAATTCTTTCAAGTTCAAAGTTTAAACTCTTAATCCTTGTGTTATACACTGCCCCCATATTCCTTACCGTGCTTGCTTATGTTTGTATCTTTATAATCCTTATATAGCCTTGTTTATTCCTTATTATACCTTATCATGTTTCAAGTAATAGTTTTGGGGAAACCAGTTCAGTGGATTCCTAAAAGATTGTTTTTTCTTTCTTTTTCTTATTGCCAGCAGTATAGACACGCTCTCCTTATTATGTTAATTTGGGGCCTTGAATTTTTCTTGTGTTAGACCCAGAGCCTGAAAGACCAGGAAGAGGCCAAAGATGTCCTCTTGGTAGATCTTGGGTCAGTATGGACCAGACATAAAGAGCCTTCCCTTAATTGGTCCTGAACAGACAGTGACTGGGAAGAATATTAGTGTTTGGAAATTTTATTCACCCAGCAAATATTATCGCTCATCTAGTATATTCTGGGCAATGAATTGAACAAGACCTAGTTCCTCCCCTCAAGCAGCTCATGGATTAAGGGTCAACAGGGAGAGATTTTGTCTTAACCTTTATCATTTACGAAGAGAAAAGCACGGTATGGGGTTCCAGAGCACAAGCTTTAGGAGGGCTGGCAGTGTTTGAATCCTCAGCATAGAACTTACTGCTATGTGACCTTGGCCAAGTGACCTCACCTCCACAAGCCTCTTCCCTTACATGTAAACTGGGAATAATAATAGAACTTTATTTATAGGGTTGAGGTGAGGATTAAGACAGATAAGCTACATAAAATGCTTTGTACAGTGTCTGGTGGAGTAAATATATAGTGTAATTGTTATTACATTACTTTTATCTTTTTTGTTTTTTTGCCTTGGATTGTACAATTTGACTGGTTGATTATCATGTTTTCAACATATTTAGTGGAAAGGATAGAATTGTATTTTTTTAGCCACCAGGTTTTCAATAAAATAGATAGTCAATAATTTCAGGGAGAGGGACAGTTTATATATTAAATAGATAGTCAATAATTTCAGGGAGAGGGACAGTTTATATATTATTTTTCTTAAGGCTTTCATAATGTTTTTGCCTGAATTGTAATAAGTGAACAGTTGTTATATTTTAAAAAATAATAGGTTGCCAATAGATAATGTATTGTTGTCAGGCACTTAGGACATAAAGTTCTAAGCACTTTATGTCCTAACTCAGTTCCCGTAACAATTCTTTGAGGTAAATTTGCTCTGTGTCTGTCTAGACCTTTTTGAATGATTTATATGCTAATGGTATTTATTAAATATATAACTTTTCAAGAAAAATCTTAATTCCAGGAATTAATTTTAGGAATAAGAGGGTAAGTGGTGCATAATTTATAACTTTGCTGGATTTAACTAACAAACTTGATGTCCCAAGCCTCTAATTAATGAATGCCAAGTATTAATTTTGAGATTGGACACATTTATATTGAGCAGTCACTACATGTGTGATTCAACTTAAGACCCTATAGAGGTTACAAAGATGAATAAGGAATGTTTACCCAATAGGGTAAATGTAATGTGGGCACCATCTAACCTGCTTTCTCGTACTCTTAGGTTGGTAGCTACCCATAACAAAGTGATGTGTTAAATGATCCCTCGCCAGTCCCCCCAGCCGACCAGCCTCGAGTTCCCTACACTGCCCCCCACCCCATGGTATTACCAGCTGATTCCTCACCTAGATACTGACTGCAGAGCAACTGCAAGAGTCTTTGGGCTCCTGAACCACAGTTTGGAAATCATTGATTTACTGATGACTTTTGGTTGATTTCACTCTTACATATTTTCCAGTTTTTAAGTGAATGTGGTAAGAGGAAGGGGTCAGAGAGGACATTTTTACAGTGGTTGAAAATACCAGATGGAGTTTCTTGGTTTTTGGTGAAACTGAGGATTCATCTATATTTAAGAATGATAATTTATTGATATTACTGCTTCTCAGAAGATAGGAAAACCTAATTAGAGGTAATATATAATTTCTGGAGAGTGAGACAGGCTAATGATAGATCAGCTTCTTAGGATAGTTAAGCTCCTGGTTTTTGAAGAACTCCCTTATATTATTGGCTGTACCCTTCTACCCTCCTTGTGATGGAGAATTTGAGATCCAGAGAGGTTAAGTGACTTGCCTGGGGCAAAATACAGATCAGTGACAAGCCAGGTCAGTGTCCAGGGCCTCGTGGATTCTAGCTCTTTCATGACAAAATAATCATGCTGATTCCTTAGATATACACAGCACAGTCTTGTGTGCCGGGTGGTTTCATGGCATTTCATGAACATTGCACAGCCCTGGCAGGTAGAAATTATTAATAAATCTGTTTTGTAAATGTGAAGATGAAGCTTCAAAGAGGGTCAAATTTGGAGTGAATTAAGTAGCATCCAAGCCTTTTGACACTTTTGGACAGTCCTCTGCCCCTGAACCGTGGCTTCTCTTGTACACTAGGGGGCAGCAATGCATTAGCGTTGTTTTCTGAATTCTGGGAAGATGCATGTTACATAGAAGGCAGTGACTAGATTTGAAATGTAGAGTTTGTAGGGAGCATGTTCTAGAATCTTTTATTTTAAAAGGTACCTATAGTATCTTTCTACAGCTGATTTTCTTTTTTCCATATACTTACTGTACCCACATTGACACTTAAATGGAAATGGTCGTTATAAACAAGATAATAAATGTGGAGAGAATGAGCTGGAACCGGGGCATGAATTTGGTGTATAAGTTGAATAGTTTGTGCATAAAATTGTCAAACTCAAGTTCAGGCAATTAAGCGTTACTGAAAGTCTGAAGGGAAACTTAAGACATTGACCATATATATTAATTTTTTAATTTAAGGCCCAGATTTAGATATTTTAGATAACCCAGAAATACATACATACATACATATATATATATATATATATATATATATACATACACACACACATATACACACACCTTTAGGATCCATGTGGCCATGGATTTTAGGTGCAGTAGTATTTTAATGAGGCCCTGGCATTTCCAATAGTCAGCCTCAACCAAATTTCCAATAAACCCTCCTTATGGCAACTCTGTGCTACCAGATAGAGACTCTTAGTGGGAGCATGTTGGGGGTGTGTCAGGATTGCTCGGGGAGCTTTTTCAAACCTGATACACAAACACAATGCACAGGTGCCCACACACACCTACAAATACATATACTAAATTCTAGCAAGGGTTTTAGAAGAAAACAAATGTTTATGGTTGAAAACCACTTTTCAGAAATATAAAATGCCACAGCAAAGTAAAAGTAATAATTTTGCAACGTGCCCAGAATCATCCTCAGGGACAACATTGTCCTCTGTTAAACATTTTCTTCTCGTGAAAAGGCCAGGATGAACGGTGAGGTGGTGAGTGTGTGTCCACTCAGGTGTGTGTGTGCGTGTTCCTCCTCTTCAGTGCAGCCGCTGGAACTGCCGGGTGTGCCTCAGACACAGCTTTTGATGCTTCGTGAACTGTATTCATAATTCTTTTTGCCTTGTTTCATTGATCTAATCCCCTTGTGTTTCCCAGAACATCTCGCTTTGCCTCATTCCCTGAATACTTGGTAGTGCAGATAAAGAAGTTCACTTTTGGTCTTGACTGGGTTCCCAAAAAATTTGGTAGGTATCTTTTGCATGCTTTTGCTTGAAACATCAAATTAGCTATTTGAAAAACATGGCATGTGAAAGAGCCCATGTGGCTGGCTGCCAGAAACAGTTTCATTTCATTCTTTTTCCATGATTCCCACTTTTCTCTTTTGAAAGATAAGAATATATGATAAGCACTGATAGTAAAAAAAAAAAAAAAAAATTGCCATAGGCTAACCCATCCCTCTAATAATGGGTTCTGGAATGACCAGATTCTAAGAGTGAAAACAGGAGCCTGACGTTATCAAACCATGCTTCCCAAACTTTAACAGATCTTGCTAAAGTGCAGGTGCTGAGTCAGCAGGTCTCGGGGTGGGGGGGGAGGGGTGGGGGTAGGGGGGTGGGGGAGGGGTGCTTTATTCTAATACGTTCCCAGGTGATACTGATGCCGCTAGTGCTGCTGGTCCGAAAACCATGCTCGGAGGTGCAAGTAATTGAAAATATACTCTCAGCATCTCGCTTCTGCCTCTGAAGCAGGCAGGTGTGGCTCATGACATTTGCTTAAGCCATACGCATTTTGTTAATAATAACATGAGTATAGTCAGTTGTATTAAAAAGTCAAGAAAGGGATGTGACTTTGGCTGAAGTGGGCTTTCTTCTTGCTAATCCTAAAGGCCCTTGACCATTGTTAGAGGTTAGCTTTCCAGACAATGCAGAGGAACATTTTCTCCATCATCTCCATCGAATATCAAGGTGTTCCTAGGCTGTCCTCAGGGCCGTGGAAGGATGTACAGTTTTACCCTCCGATTTCTCAAGCGAGTACCTCAGACTGTTTGCCAGTCTTTTAAAGTTGTTATGTTTTTGAGCACTTAAAAAACAACAGTCAGTCCCTGTGCTGGTTAATTAAGCACTCATCTGCTCATCTGAAGGCGATAAGTAAAAAGAATGTAAAGTCGAGGGAGTGATTTCCCAGAAGCCTCTGGCACTAACAGTTTGCACAGCACTTGCTTCCACGCGGCATTACGCAGCCTGTGAATGGTGAGCAGCCTGTGAGCCTGTAGCTTATCCTGCTCTTCCTGGTGGAATAATTTTGTGGGCAGGAAGGAGGGCAGAGGGCAGGCTGCTTGTCACTCAGCCTTTCCTCCTTGGACCTGAGAGAGAAAACTGACTTCTAAAGACTTTGAACTGCTTTGGAAACAGTTTTCTTATTTTTCTTTGTCCTTGGAATATCGGTAAAGGATAAAAAACTCAGATCAGATGTCACAGTCTTGCTGAAATTAAAGCAGCCTCAAAGCTTTCTTTAATGAACCTGAGATTTTCTGTTGAGGGACAATTGTATTGATTTTGTTGGTCAGACATTGTGTTTGATTTTGCTGTCTGCTGAGATTTAAATTTTTTTCTAACTAAGCCTTTTCTTTGGGTGGTTGTTTTAAAATAGGATTTACATACCTAGCATCATAATTGGTTTTGGGGATAGTATTTCCAGGTTCTGTTTGCTAGCCTGAGAGACATGTCCTCTGCCAACATTTGAACCCATTTTCCACTATTACCATATCTGAATGTGTCCAGTACTAAATCTCAACAGGCTGTTAGACTGATACAGTTTGTATTTGAGTTAAGTCAACACAATGACGACTGGGCTGAGAAGTTAAAAAAAAAATGTTCCTCAAGACGAATACACTTGAGGTTCAATTAATTTCTTTAAAGCTTCATTCTTTATCACCTTAGGTAGAATAATCACAGTACCCATCATGATCTGAGAAAAGGCATAAACTACAGGTTGCAAACTCAGATGCCTAATGAGGACAGGGTGATAATGTAAATGAAAGAAGTAGGCTGGGTGTAAGAAACAGGTAGCAATAGCAGTCTTGGTCTTTCTTGGGTTTTCCCATTTTGCATGAAGATGTGGATTAGGAAAACATTCCTCTGCCATAAGAATCAGAATAGCACAAATATGATGCTCAGGGTCGTGGGAGTGGTGGGTCTGTGACGGACGGGCACGGAGGGTACACGGTGCCCTAGAGTGGGAGCTAAAGATCAGCCCCAGGCGGTTGTTGCCGCGTGAGACTCTGCTACAGGTGTTTGTTTTTCAAAATGAGTTGGAAATCTGGACTTCTGAATTACATTTTCCGATTTAAAAATTGGAATTTGTTGCCAACATTTGAAAAACATCTAGCAGAAAGTGTCTACAGGTGTTCGATGGGCTCCCAGTTTTCAACCTCTGGTTTCCCTCGTTTGTTCTTGTTCAGTGTGAAACCCTGCCTCTGTGTTTCCCCTGACTCTGCATTAAAATCTTATCAGTCTCAATGAGTCTTCTGGTCCCGTGATTTACTCCAGGGAACTGTAAAGCATCCCTTGGCTCTGCCTAGACACTTGTGCATAGAGTTAATGGTGTTGGATTTAGGAGGTGATTGTGGGTATTTGGAGAGCCCAGTGAATATAATCTCTCTCGTTTTGCAGATGTTTCTATTGATATGCCAGACCTACTTGATATTAACCATCTCCGAGCCAGGGGGTTACAGCCAGGAGAGGAGGAACTTCCGGACATCAGCCCCCCCGTAGTTATTCCTGACTCAAAAGGTACCATCTACTGCCAGGAGGACCTTCTCGACCCCTCCCCCCTCCTCTGCTGGAATAGTCCCTTTTCTTCCACCACTCCGTTGTCCCTTGGTGCCTTCCTGTGTTGTAACCCACTGTGGACACACAGAAGTGAAGCCTGGCTGCAACTGTAAGCTTACAGTAGTCATGGGAAGAGGCACAGAGACCCATCCTGAGTGGCCGAAATGGGCCCGTGGAAATCACTGCCAGCAGAGGGCAGCAAATCTCCAGAGAGTTTTTAGGTTATGTTGCCTCTGACTTTGCCTCCCTCCCTGCCTCCCTCTTTCCCCTAATGGGCCTGTGGGGAAGAGAAGGGGTGTGTTTTCAGTGGGCTCTTCGTCTGGGGGAGCTGTGTGCTTCTTGGAGTACCTTTAGAGAACCGAAAAGGGAAATTCAACCATGTGTGTTGGTTTTAAAAATCTTGCCCATGTCTCACCTCCCCATCTCTGTCACTGCTTCATAGCAAGGGAGCGGTTTGAGTTTCTCTTACTCTCTGAACCTTAAAGTAGTCCTTGTTCAAAATGCTTAACTTTTAAAGGGAAAAGGACATGCAAAAAACGATTGCCTTTGTGAGTCCAAGAGCAGCGTGGCGAAATCTTGGTTTCATTATTAGCTCAGTTATTCTGGTGAAATCACTTTCATTCTGGCTTTGTTTGCCCACCTGTTTACTGTTCACCTTCGTAATGAGTTAATTAGGTACATTAGCTAATAGTGCCAGATGGCTCGGGGCCCTGCCACCCCAGGATTTCCATCAGCTGAGCAGGGTATATTATTGGTGACCATGTTGGGGTAAGGTGAATCCAGGAGGAGCAAGATAGGATTCAAAATTGGCACCTGTGTTACATTCTTCTGTAAATGCTAAATTACAGAGGACAGAGAGCAGGGAAGGGGCCTGTAGGTGGGGCAGCCTGGGTAATGTGGGGTACAGGTGGTTCATTAAAGAGGTTCTAGAAAGAAGAGATCAGTCTTGAGCGTCAGAGACATACAAGATGGTTTATTAGCATTGCTCCTGCTTTCTCTCATGTTCAGTGACAGAGTCCTTGGTTTGTAATTATACAGAGTTCTTCGAAGTACAGTGAGAGAAATTATTTAGTTCAATAAGATGATCAGCAGAGCACCATGTTTATCTGCTCTAAATGCCTGAAACCTGGTATTCTCCCTCCTTCCTGGAATGACTTTATGTCGTGCAGGCTGGGGTGGTCTGACGGGGTGGTGGGGGGGACGACGGAGGGGCTGACAACAGTGTGGGATCTCAAGGGGGTGTGGTGAGCGAGTGCTCCGGATTAACTCTTTTTCTTTCTCCAGAACACTTTGCCATGGTTTGGTCTCACTTCCCTCCCTCTCCTTTAATTTCCAGATCGCCTGATGAACCAGTTGATAGACCGTATGTATCTTTTACGTTTTTTTCTCAGTGTCCTACCGTTGTTACCGGTCTAACTCATTTATCTGTGGGATTCAGTAAAGGGGCATTGTTCTGTACGTGTGTATGTGCAGCTTTTCCGGTGGGCACAGTCCTTGGTCTGCAAGTTGAGGTAGCAGCAAATCCAGTGACATGGTGATTCGGTGGCCCTGTGGTTCGGGAGAGTGAACATTAGTGTGAGAGCGAAGCAGCCCTGAGCTGGAATCTCGGCTCTGCCATTTGTGACTGTGTGATCTAGAATCATTAACTTCTCTGAGCCTCAGTTTCCTCGTGTGTGAATGGGGGATAATGATGCCATTTCTTCCCTCTTTGGCCACGAGTAGGCCTCCTTCTGCAGTGATGGCACAGTGGCCTGTCACTTTTTCCACTCCTGCTTCTGGACACATAATGAAGGTACACCACTGACAGGACATGGTCGTATTAATTAATACTCTTAAGGGTGTTAGTTCCATCGGATTGTTGTTAATTTTGTAGTCGTTTAGTTCTTTAATCCTGTGAGAGTTGATACTCTTGATTTTCTAAAGAACATGAAAAAAATAAACTATTTATAGTGAATATTTAGATATTAATTAGCAGGAAGGAGGAATGTGTAACGCAAAATACTCTGAATCTTTTTGTCTACAAAGCCTTTCTGGAGACACTGTTGTTAATTTAGAAGTTCAAGTGTTTTACTTTGCAAACGCCTTATGTGATTGATCACATGGCTTAGACTTCCCTATTTCCTTTCTTGGGTCAATTTTGATTTGCTGATTGCTGGGAAAGGCTGTTAGGATCAGCGAGGGTCATGGGCGAACCATTGTCTCTGTAAATAATCTGATTGTAATGATAACAATATTTTTGAATGGTTACCATGAGTTATGTTGAGTTTATTACTCCATAAATTCTTTCAACTGTATTTAACTGTACTATTAATACAAAGCCCAGATTCTTGTTTGAATGTCACAGTAAGAAGGGCAGACTAGGTGACCTTTTATAGAGGATAAAACTGAGACCTAGGAAGGTTCAGAGCTAGGACCAGAGCCAGGGCTAGGCTTCAAGCATGCTTTTCACGTCACTCGACCTTTTCTGGAATGTGAGGAGTTTCGATGCCCCTGACCCTGCAGAGAGCCGGCCTCCAGGCTCTTGCCCCAGAGGAGGTGATGGGTGGTTGGAACTGTGTCAGAGCCTGTCTGACTGTGAGCATTCAGCCATTTTCCATTTTCCTCCTGATCTAAGCCTGCTGTCTTATCAGCAACAACCTATGTTCAGCAGGAGAAAACAGTATTATCTTGGGTTAATTTACATTTATATCCTACCTTTCTCAGATATTTAGAAGGAATAACTTTGATTATTTTCTTATTCCAAAGTGAAAAGATATGTAGAAATTATGGATTGGTGAAAACAGTCATCTCTGGTTTCATCTATAACCACTATTAACATTTGGCATCTGTCCTTCTACTGTTCTTTGCCTGTGCCTGGCTCACTGTATTTTCCCTAAAATGGAATTATACATTTTCAATTTAATATGCTATTATATACATGCATACATTTATTAAGCTGCATTACTTTAACTGCATTCTAGGGAACAGGTCTTTTACAAGGTGTTGAAAAGTATTCTGTAGAAAGAGTTTCATAGTTTCTTTACCGCAGGAGTCTTTTTTGTTGTTGTTCTTACTAAAATTTTAAAATATTTTTAATATTTTATTTGACTGAAGTATAGTTGATTTACAATGTGTTAGTTCCAGGTGTATAGCACAGTGATTCAGTTATACATATATGTATCTATTCTTTTTTTAGATTCTTTTCTTTTATAGGCTACCATAAAATATTGAGTATAGTTCCCTGTGCTATACAGTAGGTCCTTGTTGGTTATCTGTGTTATATATAGTAGTATGTATGTGTTAATCCCAACCCACTGCAGGAGTCTTTATTATAGGACTTTAGAATTTTCACTACATTAGTGCACACTGTGAATTTCTAGAGAGAATTGAGAATGCAGGTTTAAAAAACTTAATTTGACCATGGAAGTCCCTTGTTTTGTGGTTCAGTAATTACGTCTCTCTTAGAACGCTAGGATTCTCTAGAACACAGTTGGGGAATCACTGTTGTCCTACATCATTGCTTTCTTAAAATTTTATCTTGATAGGATGTTTTGTGTATCCCCTTGAGAGAGAACTTTGGTAAATACATTTTCAGTACAATTTTTGTAGAACAGATGCCTCTTGTTCTTCAGTTCTTCTACTGATTGCTGTCTTTGGCAGAGTTTTCAGTAGATTACAGACCTCAGGACATGGAAAACATAAGGGGTATGTTTTGTGCTCCTGTTCCCTCCTCATCTTTGGTATAATTTGAGAGCACTTTGTAGGTGTGTATGTGTACACACACACGGACATACATACACACCCATGTACAAGTATGCATATGCATACAAACATGTATATGTGTGCATACACATACAAACCTATATTTATGTCTGTGTATCGATAAACACACACTTCTCTACCAATATCTATATATTATTGTGAAAAGAAAACAAAACCTGTGTCTAAGCCGGAGTTAGGTTTGTAAAGCAATCTTTTTTAATATCTTAAATGTATACAATTAACAAACACATTCTTTCCTTCTATCATAACATTGGGCTCTCCATTTCTCAGAGCTGACTACATCCTTTGATTGCTAATATATCTAAAGGCCTGCTATAACCTTCTGTGAGATTTAAGGAATAGGCTTTTTGGCCTGTAGATAATGCTTTTCTCTTCAAATTTCAGTCTCAAATTTTAGCAGTTCGTAGGAGAGGCTGCTGTAGTGGTCTTGAGAGTGATGTAAGAGACTGAAATGGTTCTGGGAATACACTAGATCTCCCCATAGGAAATTAGAGAGTTGTTTTTCAGTGCTTGGATTGTTCAGGTAATTACCATGCTTCCTATTTAGGTCAAAGATAGAAACTCAACTCAAATAGCTTAATATTTGGATGGCTTAAAACAAAACACGGTTAAACCACCATGTACATATTAAACAAAATAGCCCGTTCTTTGGGTAGCATGTGGCTAAGGGGCGAAGAGAAGCTAAGACAAGAAGAAATAGGGTTGACGTTTTTTACACCAGAATATCCTGTGTGCTCTGTAGCATCAGACATCGATGAGTCATCGGTGATGCAGCTGGCCGAGATGGGCTTCCCTCTGGAAGCGTGTCGGAAGGCTGTGTATTTTACTGGAAATATGGGAGCCGAAGTGGCCTTCAACTGGATCATTGTTCACATGGAAGAGCCAGGTAGGTGGTCAGAAAATGGGATGGCTTTGGAGTCTGATGCGATCCTCAGTGATGTTAAGCCTCGGTCCTACTGTGTCCTCTGGATGTGTCCCAGAAAATGACCTTTCAGCTCATAATCTGCTGCATGAGGCTGGGGGATGGTTATTTTGCCCATGTAGCAAAGTCACAATCTTTGTCTTTCCTCCTTTCTTAAATAATAGCTTTGTTGAGATTAATTCACCCTTTTAAATTGTATAATTCAGTAGCAAAAAGACCATTGGGAAAGATATGGGATAAACTTCTAGCTAAGAGATGAGGAGGACTTGAGATAGAAAAATGTGCATGAAGAAATAGGGGCTGTTTAGTTAGCTTTTACTTTTATCCACTTTATTAAGCTATAATTCACATACCATATAATTTCCTCATTTAAAGTGTACATTTCAGTGTCTTTTTTAGTAGATTCGCAGAATTGTGCCACCATCACCAGTTAATTTCCAAAAAGAAATTCTGTACACAATAGCAGTCACTTTCGCATTTCCCCTGCTCTCTCCAGCCCCCAACAATCACCAGTCTACTTTCCGGCTCTGTGGATTTGCCTATTTTGGATGTTTCATATAAATGTAATCATACAATATGAGATCTTTTGTTTTTGGCTTCTGTCACTTAGCATAATGCTTTCAAGTTTCATCTATGTTGTGGCATGTATTGGTACTTCATTCCTTTTTATGGCTGAATAATAGTCTGTTGTACGGATGTACTATATTTATCCTTTCATCAGTTGGTAGACATTTGGGTTGTTTCCACTTTTTGGCTATTATGAATAATGCTGCTATAAGCATTTTGTGTACAGATTTTTATGTGGACATGTTTTTATTTCTTTTGAGTGGAATTGCTGTGTCATATAGTAACTCCACGTTTGACTTTCTTAGAAACCACCAAATTGTTTTCAACAGTGGCTGTACAACATTCCCATCAGCAATGTATGAGGGTCCCAGTTTCTCCACATCCTCACCAACCCTCATTGTTATTGTTTTTATTATACACAATCCACTGGATGAGAAGTGGTATCTCATTGTTGTTTTGATTTGCATTTCCCTAATGGCTAATGATGAACGTCTTTTCATATGCTTATTGGCCATTTATGTATCTTTGAAGAAATGTCTCTTCAAATCCTTTGCTCATTTTTAATGAGGTTATTTGTCTTTGTATTGTTGAATTCTAAGAGCTCTGGATACAGGTACCTTATCAGATATATGATTTGTGTCCTTTGAAGCACAAAAGTTTTTAATTTTGATGAAGTCCAATTTGTTTTTTTTCTTTTGTCACTTGTGCTTTTGGTGTACCTAAGAAACCATTGCCTAACCCAAGGTCACAGAGATTTTCTCATATGCTTTCTTCTAAGAGTTCTGTAGTTTTAGCTCTGGCATTTAGGCCAATGATCCATTTGGAGTTAATTTTTACATATGGTGTAAGGTAGGGGTCCAACTTCATTTTTTTCCATGTGGATTTGTCCTGGTACTATTTGTTGAAAAGACTGTCCTTTCCCCTTTGAATGGTCTTGGTAGCCTTGTTGAAAATCAGTTGACCATAGGTATGTGGGTTTATATCTGAACTCTCAATTCTATTTGATTGGTCTGTTGATCTATATGTTATCCTTATGCCAGTACCAGACTGTCTTGATTATTTTAATTTTAGGTATTTTTTTCTTCTTAGCTCTAAAATGTTGTTTATTTCAAGACCCAAAAAAGAAAAGGGCCTGAGTGTGATTATTTTCCCCAGATTTTGCCGAGCCGCTGACCATGCCGGGTTATGGAGGAGCAGCTTCTGCTGGAGCCTCTGCTGGATTGGATAACCAACCTCCGGAGGAAACTGTAGCTCTCATTACCTCCATGGGATTCCATCGAAATCAGGCTCTTCAGGCGCTACGAGCAACGGTAAGCCTGGGAGACTGTATGTGAACACCTTCTTGTTGGAGGTAGCTTGTGTTTTGTCAGTAGCAACTGAAACTTTCCAATGTCCTTTGATCGTTTTGAATCATGTCTGTCTCATGCTATACCCCACCATGGCCCACAAAGATTTTTATTTGTGTGTAGTATATATAAAGCTAAAATAAATGATTGAGGGAATCATACAGAGATTTTAAGAATAAGGAGATATTTTAAAAAGGAGGGAGATAATACACTGGGGGCAAGTTGACCCAACTGAAAGAAACTCTGTATCATCTTAATGTTTATTAGCATGAGGTCAGAGACTTGACTTGGAGCTTGCTTGCGGCCTTAGAGCAAAGAGGGATGCTTGAGATTCTGTGTTCAATAAGGCAGTTCTTTAGGAGAAATTGTGCTTTTCTGATACCAAGACCTTGGAGCAATGTCTCTCAAAAGTCCTCATAGAGAAGTCTCCTTGGAATTCTCTGCTTTTGTTTCTCTCTACAGAGAAAGAAGGTTTTTCAGGTGTTTGTGAAGTCTTGATATTATCAGGAAAGAAGGGACCAGGAAACAGGAGTGTAGACGGAAGCTTTCCTTTTGCAGTGCAGATATCTGTTTAGTATTGAGGGAAAGTACTTTTTTTTTCACACCATAATCCATTTTTGAATGGGTATCTGCTCCTAATTCCTTCTTGCTTATCCTGACTGGTTGCCTGCTGAGGTCCCTTGCTGAGGTCACAGCGGCTCTCTCCTGGCTCCGGGCAGTGTGGCTGGAAAAATCTGTTTCCCTTTAAAATGCTTGAAATGTCTCAACCAGAGTTTGTTGTACGCGGGGTACTTGCTTATGCCCCAATTATTTTACTTGCTTGACTGTTTAATTGGAGATTCTAGCTACATCTAAACAAATTCTTTAACTCACCAAGTGATACCACAAAGGGAGAAGACAAAAATGTTTTTTTGGTCCATTGATTTGAATTACATGGAGTTCAGTTTAAAACAATGTAACTTAACTAACCAGTGTTGTCATCATTAATCAAGGCATCAATCTTGTCTCTACTGCAATTCAACCACTTTGCCAACATTTAGGAGAGGAGCTCTGACACAGTACTCATGTCGGCTTCCCTCTACCCTGCATGGTTATCTGCACAAAATACAACTGGTAGAGAAGATAGCGTGTGCAATTAGTGTGGTTTTGGAAAGGGCTGCACTGAAACAGATGCCTTTCTCTTTGGCATCTTGCCTCCCATCATTATCGGCATCAGCCCACAGAAATGCTGAGCTAAGACTGATATGGGCTTTGCAGTGCTGACCTGCTGCTGTGAGCTGTTTTCCAGCGAATCCAGTTACAGACTTCGGCTGGGAGACTTGCAGAATGTCCACGGAAAGTGTTTCATATGCAGGGTCAGAGCTTCTTACTCAGAGGCACTTAGGACTAATGAATTCAAGCTTCCTGTCCTATCTGCTTGACATCCTGGTTCAAATGGTCAGGATATAATGAGCGCCCGGGACTGCATACATCGTAAAAATGTTTTGTTTTATTAGAATAGTAACCTGGAAAGAGCACTGGATTGGATCTTTAGCCACCCTGAGTTTGAGGAAGACAGTGACTTTGTGATCGAGATGGAGAATAACGCCAATGCGAACATTATTTCTGAAGCCAATGAAGGACCTAGAGTCAAGGATGGATCTGGAAGTAAGTTCTTGACTTAGGGATTGTCTGAGCTGTCGTGATTGTACATTCGGTTCGTGCCCTTCCCTCCCACTCCTGAATATTAAAACCTTTGCCATCATTTAAAAGTTAGCACAGATCCCATCTTCTCATAAATGGTGCACTTGGCCACTTCGCATAGGCCAGGGTGATCTGAGGAAGTCTTGGGCAGACTCAGTCGTGTCACCTCGTAGTGTGTGTGCCTCAGTTTAGTGCCGGCTCTGACTTTGTCTATCATTTGAGGTGAAATTTCATCGTGGACCATGAACGTTTTTGTCCAAAAGAGAGCATTTATTTTCGTGGTGATATTTTTTAAAGAGTTGAACAGCAGTCTTATAACCTTGACCCTGTCGTTGCTCATACCTCCTCCTGATCATTTTCTGAAGGGCTGTCCGGATGGCAGGAAGAGGTGCCATAGGCCCAAGGGGTGCCTTCCATCAGCAAGCACTTACCTATGTCACTCTGTGCCGAGTAGGGCTCTAAGCACTTTACCTAAGCACTCATTTAATCCTCACCACACCCATTTTACAAGTGAGAAAACAGAGGCCTAGAAAGATTAGGTAACCTTGCTCAAGGTCACATAGCTCTTCAGAGGTGGAGCCAAGATTCAGAGTCAGAATCCGTGTTCTTCACCACTGTGATGCCCTGCTTCTCGGGCTGTCCTTGCCTACAGAATCGGAGCCCGGCAGCCATCATCTCCTCTGGTCAGGTCCCAGCCTGCTTGGCTCTCAGTGTTATTTCCTCTGCACCCCCCAGACCTACAGCTTGCGTGCCTGGTATGGTAGCCACACCACCAGCCTACTCATCTGTCCTCAACCCTCTTCTCCCTACTTCCAGGCCTTTGTTCAGGCCAATCCTTAGCTGCGAATTGCCCCTTCTTTCCCATCACGGCACACTGAAATCCTCATCGTTATTCAGAACTTGGCCACAGATTCCATTTCTCTGGACCACTTTCCCAGGTTCTTGTCATAATTGGTCCCTCCTTACCTCACATGCTGGTAGTAATTATACCAATATTAACAATCCTTCCATTTGGGTCACGTTTCATCTTCACAGTAACCCTATGAGGTAGGTACCATTATTATCTCCATGCCGCAGATGAAGAAACTGAGGCAGAGAAGGCAAAGTAACTTGACAAGGTCACTGTGCTGGTGAGAAGTAGAACCAGAATTCCAACCCAAGCAGCCTGCCTGCAGAGCCTGTGCCTGTAGCCACTGTAACGTAGTGTTTGTTCTTCTGTTATTAGAGGTATCAGATTCATCTTGAGATAAAATTAGTTGGGTGAATACCTGTGTCTCCCAGCTGACTGGGAGCTCATGGAGGACAGAGGCTATTTTACTTTTATAAAGCTTGTGGTGTCCAGTGCATAGGAAGTACCAAGTAAATAATAATTGGATTTAATTAAATTTACCGTAACAGCATTTGCTCCTATAATCGTATGGCTGTAGCTGTACTCATTAATGGTCTTACCAGACCTAACGCATATGTATTGATATAGCTCTAGAGACAGAGAGGGGGAGGGAAACTTTCTTCTTCTTTTATATAAAATAGGAATTTCTTCACTGAAGTTGTTTTAATCCAACTGGACTAGAAAAGGAGGAGCTGTAGTTCTCCCGACTTCCACATTCATCTAAAGGGTCTTGTATTACTTTTCGGAAATCATTGGCTTGCTTGAGACATTAAAAGCTGTTACGGACAAGCATTATTCAATAATTCACGAGCAGGATTTATTATGTGTTACATGCCCATCGGTTCACTCCTTCCTTGATTTTCAGTAATGGAGTCTTCTTTAGGGAAGGTGAGTTCTTGCAGAAGGAATAAACCACAAGATGGGGCCGCTGTAAAGCTGCCAAGGTATTTGGCTGCAGAGGGAAGGAGAGTCTGATCATTAGGGTTTCCTGTCTTCTGATGGAGCTTGGAGGGACCAACCATTCTCTCAGAGAAGGTCATTAATTATACAAAACAGCCACAGCCTCTCCTCGGGCTTACTGAACTCAGGGTGACCTGCAGATACTCCTGGGTTTTGAGTTGCATCCTTGAATAGGATGTCATGATGATGTTTTTCACCACCCTTGAATTTAAAGGCACTCTGGGCCAAACTCTATGGCTTTACTCCTCATCGCTCCCAAATTTCGGCACTTATGGGTGAGGGTGGGGAAGGAGACAGTGATGCACTATGAGAAATCACGTATGGGATATGCAGAATCTAAGGGCAGTAGGAGGTGAAAAATTTAATTATGAAAAAAGCATAAACCACCCTAACTCACCAAATGCATTCTGCACTGGGTTTTATAGAAGAACAGACGTTTTTAAAGTAACCTTTCAGCCGTGTGTCTGGCCCATGGGAGGTGATCAGCAAGTGAATGACTGAATGAAGAATTAAATGAATGCCAGGTGGTAGTGGTCACAGGGATAGTTTTTTAAATTACCTCCACTAAGTACCATTTGGAGGAATTAGCAGTGTACTGCTGTATTCTATTCTATTCCCTTTCACAGGAAAGGGAAAAGATGATTTCTTGTACTTTGCTGCATTAGCACCTGAACTCATATGTCACTTTTTTTCCTTTTACAAAAATTAACATTTATGTTGTTTCTTTTTCCTATAATTAAAAGGATGTATAATAATTTTAGCAACTGGAGAAAATACAGATATAGGAAAAGAGGAAAACGAAAATTACAATCCTGCTACCCAGTCATAACCCAGTCACTGTTAAATGTTTTGTGTATATTCTTTAGACCTTTCTTTGCAAATATATAAAAATGAATATAAAAATGTATATTTATAAGAATATAGCATTCTATTCTGTACATGCTATTTAAAAAAATTTGAAGTATAGTTGATTTACAATATTATATTAGTTTCAGGTGTATAACATAGTGATTCAGTATTTTTATAGCTGACACTCCACTTATAGTTATTACAAAATAATGACTATATTCCCTGTTCTGTACAAGATATCCTTGTGGTGTATCTACTTTACACTATACATGCTATTTTATAGCCTGCTCTTTCTGTAACTGTGGGTGTACATTATGTAAATCTAGGTCATTGAACATATATTAATATTCCATTGTACCATAATGTATATACCTAATCTTAGCCTAGTTGTTGTTTAAATAAAAGATGATTTCAGAAAGAGTTTTAAATAAGGGGGTTATTTGCACATTCAGAAGGTGATGGCAGTGATTTTTAAATAACGCATTTCTTAGAGGATGAATGCAGTTCACAGAAGTACAACAAATGCCTCTTTCAATCTCTATCCAGGTGATAAACATTTGTTCAACTTTTCAGTTTCTTTCATTTCTTCCCTCCTCCACCCCCTCCCTTCCTTTTTTCTCTATTAAAAATAATGCTGTAATGAACATTCTTGAGCTCTTCCTTATTATTTCTTTAGGGTAAGTTTCTGGAAGTGAAGTTTTGGGGTCAAAACTGCGTATTTTTGGGATGTGAATACAGATGATCTCATCACCAACCTCCCCACCCCCTGCCCCGCCCAAAACACAGCCCTGTGCTCCTGTGCCCTGTCCTTCCCAACAGTGCTGTTGGCCGAGCACTCTTCATGTGTTTTACATCTTTATTGCCTAGTTGTTGTTTTTCTTGTGTTAATCGCGTCCTCATTTCCTTTGCCCATTTTCCCATTTTTATTGAGGTTTTTAGAATTTTTTTTTTATTGATTTGTATGAGAGTTTCAAATACTGTAAATTAGTTTGGGAAAACCTCGTAGCTTTACGATATTGAGTTTTTGTGGCCAGAAACATGTTACCCTTTTCCTTTGCTTCATATCCCCCTTCTCCCACCCCTGCAGAGCTATACGGTTTTCTTTATAAACGTCTTCTGCCTTTCTGGTTTAGTTCTCAGAATTACATTTTCTGTGTTACTTATGAATAACATTTTTCCCCATTATATTTTCTCAATTGTTCCTGCTGAATTTTGGAAAGTTCCTGGTCTTGTAATTGGCCATTCTCCAGGGATTTGATTAGAATTACATTAAATTCATAGGTTCCACTCCGGGAGATGTGTTGTATTCTGTGTAGGTGTTTGCATTCCCAAAACATTGTTTTTTACCTTTATTTTGGTTGGTGAATTGGCTTGGACATTTGACTTGGGGGTAATGAGGACAATTTAAAGGTTTAGGTGATTTCTATTTAGGAGCAAAATGGAGAGCCAAAACAGACAAACCAAGTAAAACCAACAACAGTGTTTTCAGGGTTCTTTTGTAAGTAGCAGGATTGCTGAGCCAAACTTGTCTAAGCAAAAAAGGGTGTCTTGTAATATAAAAGCTGGAAAGTCCCAGAAAGACTTGACTCTGGGCATGCCCTTGACCCCAGGACTCAAGCCCTTTTATATGAGTATATCTCCTGCCTCTGGGGTTGGTTCCAGTCTCAGACAGGCTCTCCCTCATGGCCACAAGATGGCTGCCAGCACCTCCTACTACTGTATCTTTCCAGCAGAAAGAGTCGTGTCCCAGAGTTCTCAGCAGATGTTCTGGGAATGTGAGAGTCTGTCATGTACCCTCCCCTGTCGTCATGTCCGAGCCGAGAAGGGAAGGGTTGGTCTCTTCAAAGCCATGGTTTGAGTGTGGGCCTAGACCAGCAGAATCAGCGTCACCTGAGAACTTGCTGGAGATGCAGATTCTTGGACCTCACCCAGACCTACTGAATTAGGCCCTCCGGGGGCGGGCTTAGCGAGGTGTGGTTTAACAGACCCTCCAGGTGGTTCTAATTCAGCTTAAATTTGAGAACCACCATTTTAAACAGCAAGATTAGGTTACTCTTACTTTAAGATGGAGGATCGCGGCCGCTGGGACATCACTCCAGCAGGTTAACGCTGAAAATAATGACATGGTAGGTGTTTGAATTGGAAAAACAGTGACTGGGATTAAAGAAGCACTTGTATCAAATTCTTCCTTTAGGGAATATGTAATTAAAGATTACTATTGCCATCTTTTTGAATGAGGAAGTAATGTCATTGCATGAAACTCTTTCTTTTAAATGTTATCTACTTTGATTAAAAGGATTTGTGCTATTAACACTTGGTGAAATAGTAGCTGTCCTTTATTGAATATCTACTAAGTGCCAGGCATTTCCTCTACCGCTTTTCCCTGGCAGCAAGGTATTTGGATGAGAAAGCGGTAGCTGACAAGGTTACCGACTTGCTTATGGTAGGACCACCTTGTAATTCAGGTCTGGCTGATTTTGAGGACTGCATTTTCTCCTTTGCCCCCCATTGAGTCATCCTATTTCAAGTTTTCTAAATTGGAACGGAGGCAGGAGCCTGTTTTTCAGAAGGCTCTATTTATTGTCATGTCCTACCTGTTTTAAGAGCTGCACTTAACTTTCTGTTGAGTTTATAAAATTTTTTAGAAGTGGGAAATCAAGTCATCAGTCTGACCTATCTGGGCTTCTGCCATTTGCAAAATCATTTCTGTTTCTGTGTTGCAGTTAATGAACGTTTAATTTTTTTTTTTTTTTTTAAAGAACTCACTGATTGCCAACGTAATTAAAATGTGATTAGTCTGTGATTACTCAGAACCTGCGCTGGCCCCTTCAGCCTCATCGCTGTCATGGTGCAGACATCTCCTGCTGCAGCTGAGGATTTTCCAGCAAGGGGAGCAGAGAGACATTTCATTTACATAGTGGTGGGGCTCCCTGAGGAATGCAGCCAGAATAGGATCTGGAGAGCAGAGGCGCAGCGCCCAGGGAAGCCAAGCCCCAGTGGTCTGTTTGAAAGCAGTACACACGTACTTAATACATCTGGGCTCTCATTCTTTTTTTTTTAAAAAAATATTTATTTATTTATTTATGGCTGTGTTGGGTCTTCATTGCTGCGTGCGGGCTTTCTCTAGTTGCGGCGAGCGGGGGCTACTCTTCGTTGTGGTGCACGGGCTTCTCATTGCAGTGGCTTCTCTTGCTGCGGAGCACGGGCTCTAGGCATGCGGGCTTCAGTAGTTGTGGCTCGCGGGTTCGAGAGCGCAGGCTCAGTAGTGGTGGCGCACGGGCTTAGTTGCTCCGCGGCATGTGCGATCTTCCCGGACCAGGGCTCGAACCTGTGTCGCCCGCATTGGCGGGTGAATTCTTAGCCACTGCGCCACCAGGGAAGCCCTAGGGCTCGCATTCTTATCCCCCTCGTCAGCACCTGTGCTTTTCAGTGGTGCTCTTGGAAGTTAAGAGGAAGCCACTTTGGAGTAAACTAATTTACACTGAAGTATGGATGACTGAGAACTATTAAGCTTAGGGGGAAGTGTTTGATATTTGTTGTTTTAGGCAATACACAAATGACAAGTCCAGGTGGATTGGTAATTTCGAGCTGGCTGGGGCTGGGGAGGCAATTTGTAGAGCTTTTAAGATTCTGTCCACGTTATCCGCTGCCTTGAGCTGTTACTGATTTACTCAAATCCTCCTTGTTCTCTTTTTGGGAATTGAGTAGTTTTCTTAAAGCTCCAAATCCGCCCCCAATCCCCGCCACACACACGGGTCTTTTCTCAGAGCAGGAATGAGGGAAATCAAGCTGTTGGGGGTGGAGACTGTTTGAAGATATAGGGTGTTTGTGAGTCAAATGCTGGTCAATTGGGGATGACATTTTCCCTTCTGTTGTTAGGGGTGGGTTATGAAACACATTATTCAAGTTAGGAAGATTCAGTTGGAAAACTCAGTTTTGGTGTCTCACGAGAAGGCTGCAGAGCCCCGGGGTCTTGGTGGTGGTTTCGAGGAGTCTCTTGGTGTTTCTGTATTCTGAGCACTCCGTAGACTGACTAAATAACGTGTCATGGCCTCATGATAACTACTGCTTTTCAAGTGGATGTAGATGCTATAATGGTTTATAAAATATAAATTAATTTAACTGCACTCCTGAATCTAGAGTTTGCTTTCGGTCATGATGTGTGGTTGAACCGTAGTTTTCAAAAAGGTAAATGATGACTGTCACGTACATAAAAACTGAACACATACTACAGATTTTCTTTGACTCATTAATTAGGGAACCAGTTAGTTGTTATTACTGGTTCAAAAGCATCTGAAAAGCTATTTAAAAGATACCTAAAGATAATTTGATGGCTGAGTTAGATATAAAACTAGTGTCTATCAGGATCATGACTCCTTGAGGTTACAGGTGTTGACAGAAGAAAGATGCACAGCCCGAAAGTTTCAAGTGAAGTTTTCTGCGGGGACCTTACTGAGGACTGTAGCTCTGAGGAACTGCTCTGAAGAGGTAGAGAAGGAGCCAGGATATATAGGAGTGTTTTGCTGGAAGAAAAACATGTAGTCGAACATTAAAAGATTACTGCTAATCACAAAGAAAAGACATCTCAAGTTAATGATTTTAGTACTTTCCTATGTAGGGGAAGATGCAAGAGTCTGGGCTCATTGAAATTATTCCTTAGATATGCATCTTAACTGTCTATCTAAGGCTAGTATCCAGAGCACAGAAAGCTTGCTCTTTTTCTCCATCCTGATTTCCCCTCACGGTGCACCGTGGTGGGGTAGCTGCAGAGGCTGATGCAGGCTTGATCTGTGTAGAGCTGGAATGGCAGACAGCGTTCCCTTCCACAGCACCCCCTCTTGGTCATAAATTTGACCAAGGTTTGGAGGGCATTTGGTGACCAATTTGTCCCACGGTATTAGGAAATCTCATGCCTAGGTCAGACGAGGATTTTGTTGACAGGCCATTCAACATGCTATTTTTGGATCAGGCCCTGTTGATAACCTAAAATTCTCTGGATCATCTGTCTTACTAGTTTATTACGATCCAGGAAATGTTTTCCCTTATTGGTTCTTTCCATATCTAGAGTTGTACTAGTACAGTTATTCTATATAGAGTTATATATGTGATCAGTGGCCTCAAGATGTTTAGCCACCATTAATTTTGTCAGAGGCCTGTTTACACGTCAGGTAATGCAAGAGACAACAATCTTTTTTTTTTTTTTTTTTAATTTTTAAAAAAATTTATTTTTTATTTTTGGCTGCCTTGGGTCTTTGTTGCTGCACACGGGCTTCTCTCTAGTTGCGGCGAGCGGGGGCTACTCTTCGTTGCGGTTCGTGGGCTTCTCATTGGGTGGCTTCTCTTGTTGCAGAGCACGGGCTCTAGGTGTGCGGGCTTCAGTAGTTGTGGCACTCGGGCTCAGTAGTTGTGGCTCGCGGGCTCTAGAGCACAGGCTCAGTAGTTGTGGCGCACGGGCTTAGTTGCTCCGCAGCATGTGGGATCTTCTCGGACCAGGGCTTGAACCCGTGTCCCCTGCACTGGCAGGCGGATTCTCAAACACTGCGCCACCAGGGAAGTCCCGAGACAACAATCTTATGAAATAGAATAGCCATAATATAGCTAGTAACATTAATAAGTTCATAGTACAGCAGAGAGATACAAAACATAAGCAGTTTGAAACAACAAAGAGAGAACAAATTAAAACCATGATTAGTATAACTAGTTGTAATCTGGATTGCAGTAAGCCATCAAGTCCAGAGGGGAGCCAGCTGGAGAAGCCAAATCCTGGGGGGATCAGGTAGAGAGAAAAAGATAATGTTTCATCTTTGTTTACAAAGGTAAACTTTATCAACATGTTGTATATCATAGTTAGCATAAGAGGAAAGTTTTTCTGGAAAACAAAGATTAAAAGCCACTAATATTTCAGACAAAAAGGCATAAAATTATAAATTATATTTATCATTCAGTTCCATGTGATTAATTCCTGTTGATCTAGATGGAGCCATCAGGTTTTCTATTAGTTTTGTAATTTCTTACCGGGTTTAGTAGTATGATCTAAAGGTCATCAGAAACTTATATTTGTCAAAAAGTCCTTTTTATGGATCTTCTTGAAGATCTTCATTTTGTAAAAGCATCAGAGTAAAACAGTTATAACAGGGAAGAGCCAAATCTGACTACATGTTGGATCTATTTCTTTTACTTTAACCTTTGCTTTCCGATGCTTTTGTTCACTAAAAGGATACTGTCTGTACATAATGGCCTGCCTTGGGGAACCCTGCCCCTCTGCCTGAATGTTAAACCAAAGTGCCTTTGTTCTGGGAAACATCCGGACCCTCTCCAACTGTGGATGGCTGCAAGAAAGAAGAAATGAACACCTCCCCTCCCCGAGGCTGGCCATTCCAGGTGATATTTGCAAAACTTATGGCCTTTTTACTTTACTTCCTCATCTCCTCCCCCTCTCTGTGCATCCAAACTGGCATCCAAACCCCGATAAGATGGTTATTTTGAGACTTTAGTCAAAATATTTAGTCAAAATATTTAAAATATTGAGACTTCAGCCATCTTCTCGGTCTGCCGGCTTTCCGAATAAAGTCGTATTCCTTGCCTCAGCACCTTGTCACCGATTTATGGGCCTGTTGTGCGGCGAGCAGAGCAAGCTTGGACTCGGTAACAAGTTTGGCTTGGCCAGCCAGGAGCCTTGCTGCTCGTGGCCAGCCGGCCCCGGTCAGGGAACACTGGGGCAAGGCCCTGGCTGCCGCCAGGACCATTTGTCCTGAGGGTCTTCCCTTCAAAATTACCCGAAGCGGCACCAGCTACCCCAGCGCTTGGCAGTTGAAGCAAGGAACCGACCAACTTCCGCGAGTCCACGGACTCGATTTTGTAGAGATTGGTAAGTCTACCCAATTCGGTAACTGGTTCGTTGGTTGTGGTCTTGATCTTGTTTTGGTTTTGTGTATCCTTTTGTGTCGCTAGTTGGGGAACTCGATTTTGTAGGGTAAGTCGCTCCGGCGTACACACCCCGGAACATATTCCCCTCTCAGTTTGGGCTTTTCCTTTACGGGATAAGCCAGTTTGTTTGATTGGGGTACCCTGTTGGAGGGGGAACTTGTCATCAGACTCTACCTGATTTGGGACCGGTTCAGTAGGGAACTAGTTTGTTGGTTTTGCAGGGTAAGTCTACCCGATTTGGGAACTAATTTGTTGGTTTTGTAGGGTAAGTCTACCTGATTCGGGAACCGTTGGTTTTGGTCTTGGTTTTGTGTGCATCGATGCTAGAATTTGTTTGGGCCTTTTGTGTTGGAATTTGTTTGCGTCTTTTGTGTTTTGGTGTTATCAAACTTATAAAAAATGGGAAATACTCCATCCATCCCGAAGGAGAGCCCTTTGGGGCGTATATTAGATAAATGGGCTTAAACATAGCCGTGAGCCTCTAAGAGAGACATGATGTACTATTGTAATAGAATGTGGACCCAATATGTAAGATCAGAAGAGCGATGGCCCCTGAATGGCTCACTCAATTATTACACGACCTCGCAGTTAGAAGTGTTTTGCAAAAGAGCAAGCTGCACCGGCAGTTGTTCCAACTGCCCACCCCCCATGCCGCCATGATATTCACTGCCTCCTGTTTCCCCTACCCGTGGGTATCAAATGGAAGCTTCTTTGTTAACCCTTGGAGCACAGGAGCCTGATTTAGTATCACCAGCTAAGACTCCACAGGGCCCCCAGTTTGGACTGGGAGCCGCTTCCGCAGCAGGGCAGTTTCCCTTGCGCTGACATCCTGTAAGAGGCCAGGGGGACTCCCTTGGACTTGAGGCGTCAGATTCTAATTTCCCCACAGGAGCCCCAGGTAACTTTGACAGTGGGGAACAAGTTGATTGACTACCTTCCCTATTTATCTTAAGAGGCTTGTAAATATTAAATAAAGGAGAAACAAAGTCATCCTAGGAAGAACTTGCCTGTATCTTTGAGATGCAAATGTCCTATCCGGTCTTCTCAGGAACCCTCATCTCTGCCATCTTTTTAAAATGCAAACTTTGAAAAGAGGGTAAAGTAATTTAGAAATTGACTTGTCAAGGCTAAATAAAAAACCTAAGTGTCTTTTCTATAAAAGTTCAGCCATCTAGACAAGTGAGCTTGATTTGTTCCATCTGCCAGAAACCTAATTTTAATCCAACCTCTTTTTGTAAACTGATGGGTTTTACATTGCTGTACCTGACTCAGGGCTGAAATTTTGAAATGAGAACTATGATGTCTCTGTGTGCTTGTGTCCTTGTATGTGTCTTTGTCTTCGGATAACATTGCTGAGGCTGACTTGTGGATGAGCTCTATTTAATTGGCTTAAAGAAAAGTAAGCGCTTACAAACCAAACAATTCTAAATACAAGAAAAATTAAGCTAAATGAGTTTCAGGTTCACGTGAACTGAGACATATTCAGTATTAATGTTTGTTTGTTGATCTAATTAATACAGACATGTAATTAGAGTCATCAGATATAATACTTTTATTGTGCCTAGGTTTAATATAAGCTAAATAAAATCTTGTTATATCTGTTGCAAATTTGTCAGCAAGGAAAGTAACTTGATGTGAAGAAACTTTTAAGGAAAGAAAATGCAAATGAGATAAGAGCTTTAGGTGAACTTTAAAAAATAATTATCTTTTAGGAATGTCTATCTAAAATTAATCTCTCCAGATATTTGACAACTTGAAAGTTAGAATTGTGCTAAAATGAGTTAAGTGATGGAAGGTTTATGGAAAGTGGACCCCAAGAAAAGAGTTTTGTTCATGGTCAGGATTGACTAAGTTTAAAATAAGTTTGAGTAAATAAATTTTAAAAGTAAGCTGTTGCAAAACTTGAATGTGGCTTTTCTCTTTGTTAAGAAGACAAGGTTTCTTAAGATTTTGAACTGCCTTTGCTAACAGATTTTAAGTTTCTCTGCGTTTTAAGTGATCTGTTCTATATTTGCCTTTGAAATCTTTTATTGTTACTTAGGTTAAGTGAATAACTATTGTTTCACAGTGACATGTGATCCTATCTGACTGTTTTAAACCCTTTTGACATTTTTTTGACAAAACTTCCCAAATCACATTATGAAGCTCCTTTGACCTCTAGCTAACTTTGGGATGCTTCAAAGGGCCCCTGAAACATCCCAAAGAGAGATATTAACTAATTAGGTTCACTTGGTAAGTTGAATTACATGGCAAGTGTTGCCAAATAAGTAATAAATCTTCTTGGGTTATATTGTATGGCAAATGATACAGGTATTCTAGAGATTATATGGAGCTCCTAAAATTTGGTATGTCCTGGTAAAATGTTATCAGTCATAATTCTAGTTATTATCTGAAAGTGTTCCATGTCACAGCAGTAACCAAGTTACTTTGTCAATTGCATTGTAATCAGATTTAAACGTGCCTCCTTAAGTCTTTGGTCATTATAGACAGTTATGGTTTCACTCTGACACCTTTGCAAAAATGCTTCCTCTTCAAGAAGATTTATAGAAAGGAGCTTTGGATAAATACAAGTTTCTGACTTTCAGACCATAGTGGTGAACTGGGTAAGAAATTGAAGAATTCTAATGGGAAACCTGATGGCTTCATAAAGCTGTTAACAAGAAGGATTTAGTTACATAAGACTGAGTAAACTGGTGAATATGGTTATAATTTTTATGGTTTCTATCTGAAAAATGGTTTAAATCTGTGTTTTCCAGGTATAAGGAAAACCTTCCCCTTAAACTAATTATGACTTACAGTACTTTGGTAAATTATACCTTTGTAAGCCAACTGTGTGTGCTTTGTGTCGCCCTGCTACACTCTGTCTTTGTCAATGTTACTAGCTGCATTACTTATATCCTGTCTGTTTTATAAGATTGTTGTCTCTTAAAGTACCCAGTGCATAACCAGGCCTCCAACAAAACTTCTATGGCTAAACGTCTTGAGGAAATAGATCACATTTAGAACATAAAATAATTGTAATAGTGTGATTCTAGGTATGGGAAGAAGCAACAAGGGAAAATGTCTCCTGGATCATAATTAGATAGAGGATCCAGAGAATCTTTAATTATCAGTAGGGCCTAACCTGAAAACCAGCACCTGGAGTGGCATATCAAGAATTTTCGCCTGATCTGGGATGAGCCTCCCAGTGCCGTGAGACAAATTTGATCATGAAGTGTCCCCCAATATTGGTCAAAATCCTGACCAAGAGGAGAGGATCTGAGAAATGGAATATTTCCTGCCACATCAGTCGTTAGTGATTGCACCTCCAATGTGAGCCGTGAGCCCTGAGGAAACTCAGGGTATGAAAATACAGGAAACAGGCCCCAGATAGCCGAGGTGCATATCAAGGGAGTGATTTCAGTGAGCTCAGACTCTTGCATTTTCCCATACATAGAAAAGCGTGGAATTCCTTAACTTGAGATGCTGCCTCCTGGGATTGAAGCCCTCAGAATTCCCACTGAGTAGATCATAACTCTCAACTTTTAGGTTGTGAATATTTTTTTAAGACTACAGGAGTAAAGGAGACACTTTCCAGAGAGGAACGAAAGGAACAACGTTTGGAACACTGGCACCGATGGCGAACACTCCCAGGAAGATACGTCTGACTTCGTCACCCGTTTTTCCACAAGACTGTGGAATGGACATTGACACTGGGGAATTGTAACAGGGACGAGCCAATCTGACCACACGTTGGATCTGTTTCTTTTACCTTAACCTTTGCTTTCCGCTGCTTTTATTCACTAAAAGGATACTGTCTGTATACATAATGGCCTGCCTCGGGGAACCCTGCCCCTCTGGCTGAATGTTAAACCAAAGTGCCTTTGTTAGGCAAACATCCTGACCCTGTCCATCTGTGGATGGCTGCAAGAAAGAAGAAAGGAACACATCCCCTCCCCGAGGCTGGCCATTCCAGGTGATATTTGCAAAACTTATGGCCTTTTTACTTTACTTCCTCATCTCCTCCCCCTCTCTGTGCTATAAAAGAAACTGTCATCCAAACCCTGATAAGATGGTTATTTTGAGACTTTAGTCTGCCATCATCTCTGTCTGCCGGCTTTCTGAATAAAGTCGTATTCTTTGCCTCAGCACCGTGTCTCGGACTTACTGGCCTGTCATGCAGTGAGCAGAGCGAGCTTGGACTCGGTGACACAGTGACAAAAGACTTAAAATGGCATGGTTAAGCATATTATAATGCAGTTGATAAGAACCTTGGTTATTTCTAGGACATACAACATTTTAAGATAATAACCAGAATTATGACTGGTAACATTATACCAGGATATACCAGATTTTTAGGAATTCCATATAATTTTTGGAATATCTATATTAATGACATTTACCCATATAATATAACCTAAGAAGGTTTATCACCACTTATTTGACAATGTTTCCCATGTAATTTAACATACCAAATAAGTCTAGTAAGTTTAATACCTCTCTTTGGGTTGTTTCAAGGGCCCTTGGAAGCATCCCAAAGTTAGCTAGAGGTCAAAAGGATTTCATTTAGAATTTGACTTGGGAAATTTAGTCAAAGATAGCAAATGGTTTTAAAACACTTGGTCAAATAGGATCATAGGTCACTGTGAAACAATTATCTATTCATTGAATCAAAGTGACAATAAAAGATTTTAAAGGCAAATACAGAAAGTTACAACAGATTACTTAATAGATAAAGAAACTTTACAATCTGTTACCAAAAGCAGATCAGTGTCCCAAGAAGACTTTGGAGGGGGCATCTGCAGTGGCTGTTGGCTTGATCCTTGTAGAACTGAAATGGGAGGCAACATCCACACAGGTGGACCTCGTTTTATTGTGCTTCGCTTTGTTGTGCTTCAGAGACGTTGTGTTTTTTACAAAGTGAAGGCTTATGGCAATGATGTATCAAGCAAGACTGTTGGCGCCATGTTTCCAGCAGCATTTGTTCACTTAGTATCTCTGTGTCACATTTTGGTAATTCTCGCAATATTTCAGACCCTCCACCAGCAAAAAGATTACAACTTGCTGAAGGCTCAGATGACGGTTAGCATTTTTTAGCCTTAAAATGTTTTTAAATTAAGATATGTACATTACTTTTTTAGACATAATGCTATTGCATACCTAATAGGCTACAGTATAGTGTAAACATAGCTTTTATTTATCTGCACTGGGAAACCAAAAAAATTCATGGGACTTGCTTTATTTCGATATTTGCTTCATTGTGGGGGTCTGGAACCGAACTCACAATCTCTCTGAGGTATGTCTATATATATTCCACTGGAGAGAATTTTTCGATATCTTTCCCAGACAAAAATCTACAGCTTAACAAGTAACTTCACTAAGTTTGGAAGCTTTCTTTAATCAGTAGTAAGTAGTGAGATGAGCTAAGTTCATTCCCCTACACCAGGGACCAGCACATTTTTTTTCTGAAGGTCCAGATAGTAAATGTTTCAGGCTTCATGGGCCATACACTTGTCATCTCATATTTTTGTTCCTCTTCTTTCCCCCTTTCTTCTTGGCAGCACAAAAACAGGCTGTGAGCTGGATTTGGCCTGTGGGGCATCGTATGCCAGTCCCTACCCTAGACCATCCTTGGGTGGCCTTTCCTCCACATGATACAAAAGGGCATTCTGCCTACCCGTTCTACTTTTCAAGTTTGCATATAATTTTTCTGACAGTGCTTTCTCAAAGAATAAAATCAAGTTCAATCCATTATTATGTTGGGTGGAGGTGGTAAAATTTTGATGTTAAAAAATTCTTCGTATTAGAAAGGTTGTGAACGTGTTCCTAAGTTCAGAAAAGGACGGGTTTTGTTGGGAGAGGGAAGTGGGGATGCGAGTTTCAGACAGTTTAATTCTGGCTTGTTAGAGGGACTCTGTTGGCCAAAGTGGTTTAGGCAGTTTTGTCCAGTTCTTCCGGGTACTTTGAAAGCTTCCCTGTTGAAAGTCTGTTAGCGCAAGTTCTTTTGCCCGACGCACAGTGAGACCACACAAACCGAAACGTCGGAGTTTGGAGCAGAGGAAAGTTTATCGCAGGGCCATGCAAGGGAACGGGTGGCTCACGCTCAAAAAAAAAAACCCCGAGCTCCCCCCACAGGTTTCGGCAAAGCATTTTTAAAAGACAGGTGAGGGAAGTGTGTCGCAGGTTATGGGATCAGCCCGTGCACAGTTCTCTGACTGGCTGATGGTGAGGCAACAGGGTGATGTCACAGGGGTTAACATTATCAGTCCTCGGGCTCCAGGAGGCCTGGGGACCATGTGCTTGTGATCATCAAGTAGTGAACATCTTCCATTTGGTGGGGACTTTCACATCTGTAAAATAACTCGGGAAATGTGCATCAAATACTGTTGTCTAGGTACAGAGAGGAGCTGAAGCTGAGGATATGGGGAGGGGTCTGTCCCGGAAAGGCCCCATAGGGTCCTGCTCGGTTACAAGTCAGCACTTTTGAACTGATTTACCTTGCTTAAAAATGCCTTTTCTATCTAAATAAAAAGGGGTCTCTGTACTTTTTGAGAGTGTGGTGATGCTATTTTTGGGGGGAGACCTCTGGGAACTAGGAGAAGAATCAGCAGTGGCTTCCCTGTCTGGTTTATTCACCTTGACTTTCTCTTTGGAAACAAAGATAAATTGAGATTTCTTACCTGTTGAACTTTTGCAGACTTATTGAGATTCTCTTTTGCTGTTGGTTCCTAGCAGGAGGCCTTGAATAATGCATGGAGCGGTCGCTTCTATTGATAAACACAGTTAATTTTAATTATAGGACTAAGATTTATGCTAATCTTTTTTCTTTATTTTTATGATTTTGAGTATACACGTGAATTAATTGCTTTTAACTAAAGAGGGGAAAATGCCTTTGGGGGCTTAATGACATGTTTGGGTGTGTTGGAGTGTATGGATTTGTTCTTTTCTCTATGTCTGTCTATTTTGTTAAATGTTGGCTTGTTGGTATCTGAGCAATGTTTCACTGAAATGACCCTGGCTTATGGTGAGAAGTGCTCATTAAATACTCTGTTCAGTTATTTAAGGCATTGTTTTGGGGGACAGTTTCTCGTGAGGGAAAAGCCTTGGTTGGAGAATCACATACTCTCTTCATTCCATGAAAATTCTAAGAGGGCATCCACCTTGTGGGAGACCAGCCCCGTATCTCTCAAATTGAAGATTTGGAATTTGATATAAAATTATTCCTAAAGAGCTTTAAAAACCAACCAGGGTCTAGGAACATGAAAAAGTCTCAGCCTACACTCTCTCTTGTTTACTAGGGTGGGGATGGGTTCTTAGTGATGGGGAACACTGGGGAGGGCCGACGAGGGTAGGGTCCCTGGATTACTAAGTGCCAGGCAAAATGATTATCATTCACAACTGTTTTTGCCTGGTTTCTGTTTCAAACCTGTGATTTTTTTTTTTTTTTGGTGAGTGTGTGTGTGTGTGTGGGGTTGTCAGCTGATGTGATAGCTAGCGACAAAAACTTAGTTAATGATGGGAAAGGCAATCCCCTCTGATTCATTTCTTTTTAAAATAATTATTTCACTAATTTATACCCCAATTTATACTTTGGTAGGGGGTTTATAAAAATGTATACAATATGAAAATATAGAAAAACAAGTGAGGACATGGGGTGAAGGGAGCCATGCCTACTGCATGCTAAGCACTGTTCTCTGTGTCTGGAATATTCCAGTAAACAAAACAGACAAATGAAATTAAATATATATATATATATATATATTTGGTGAGTTTATAAAACTAAAAAAAAATACAGAACACCAAAAAAATCCCAAACAAACTTCTCGTCCTTATGGAGCTATATTCTAGCCTGGGATAAAAGGAAATAGACAGTAAGTAAATACACAAATAAGTATGTGATATGATATTAGTTTGAGCTCCATGGACAACAGTAAAACAAGGTTGGGGTGAGGGTGGGGTGTAAGGAGGGAGGAGTTGCTATTTATAAGGAACACTTCTCTGAGATGACATTTGATCTCAGCCCTCGATGAAGTGAGGAGTGGATCATATGGCATCTGAAAGAAGAGTTTCAGATAGAGGGACCATAGGTGTGGGGCTTGAAGCCCTCTCTGTCAGTGAGACGAGTAGCCGGTGTGTTTGAGGAGAACCCAGGAGGCCGGAGGAGCTGGAGTGCAGTGAGGGGGAGAGTGGAAGGAGGTGGGGGGACCTCATAGGTCATTGTAAGAATGAGAGTTGCAGCCATACTGAGAGTGGTCGGTAGGGGTAAGGGAGGAAGCAGGGAGCCCCGTTAGGAGGGGAGGCTATTGTAATAATTCAGACAAGAGATGATGGTAACTTGGATTGGGGCTTACTAGTGGAGGTGGTAGGAAGTCGTTGGATTCTGCATATATTTTGAAGGAAATGCTGGATATATTTTTGAAGGATTTGCTGATGGATTGGATGTGTGTAAGCAGTGGGAGAGAGGAGTCAAGATTTTGTCCTGAGTTACCGGGAGAATTGAGACGGATAAAGCTGAGGGGAGGATGCTCAACAAACCAGGAATGAAAGGGAACTTCCTCAACCTGATAAATGGTACCTACCAAAAAACCACAGCTCACATCATGCTTCATGGTGAAGACTGAATGCTTTTCCCCTAAGAGCAGGAACAAGACAAGGATGTCCACTCTTGCCACTTCCATTTAACATTGTGAAAGAGGTTCTAGCCATGGCAGTTAAGCAAGAAAAAGAAATAAAAGGCATCCAGATAAGCAAGGAAGAAGTAAAACTATTTCTGTTTGTAGATGACATGGTCTTATATAGAAAATCGTAAGGAATCTACCTTAAAAACTATTAGAACTAATAAATCGGTTCAGAAAGGTTGCAGGAAACAAGACCAATATACAAAATTCAATTGTAGTTCTATACATTAGCAGTGAACATTCTGGAAATGAAATTAAGAACATAATTCCATTTAATGCCATGAGACTGGATGAGATCAACCAGAGAGGGAAGGGGTGGGGGGGGGGGAGGCAGAGAGAGAGAGGATGAGAATGTACATGGTGTGTGTGTGTGTGTGTGTGTGTGTGTGTGTGTGTGTGAGAGAGAGAGAGAGAGAGAGAGAGAGAGAGAGAGAAGACAGAGGGAAGAAAGGCTTGAGGTCAGAGCCCCAGGTCACCAATGTTTAAAAGTCAGGAGAAGAGGAGAAGCCAGTGAGGCACCTGGAAAACAAAAAGAGAGTCATGTCCTAGGGGCAGATGTTTGGGGAAGGAGGAGAGGTGGTCCATAGTATGTGATGCGCTGAAGGCTAAGATGAGGACTGGGGATTCACAGCTGAATATGTGGATGAGCATTGGTGAACAGCAAGAGAGAGAAAGAATGAGAGAGGGAGGAGCAAGGAAAGGGGTCTGTCCAGAACCAGGACACTTGTAAAATACAACAAAACTTGAGTACCAAGAACAATGAATCTGCAAGCCCATTTCCCTTAATTAGATTCAACAGACAAGAATATTCCTCTCAAATTATTATAGGAGTCTGTAAACGCTAACTCAGTTTCTGTACCTGTCTCGTCGTAGTCTGTAGCAGTTTGCGGCGTTGCACTGGTGCCAGTCTGTGGAAGCCACTTTGCAGGTGTTGTGCAGGCCTAGGATTGGCTGGGGGCGGGGGTGGGTGGGGGAATGAGCTGAAATTCATTCACCGTGGATTTGGTACAGCATATGCTGTGCAAGATGACAGGAGATACTTGTTAGAGAATAAACATCCATCTTAAGCTCCAAGAGGCTATATATCTCCTTGTTCAGAAGGCGTGAAGCCTGACTTTTGGTCCCATAGAGGTTATAATCATGAGCCAGTCAGAAATCACAAGATGCATATTCTGAGCATTATCCCTTTCTATAAATGATAACACCTATCTGCTGTCTTCCTCCTAATCCTGACATTTGTGTGGTATTTTAGTCTGAATTGCTCATTTAAGCCTCATACAACCTTGTGAAGTGGGTGGATTTTTCATTTCTGTGAAGAAATGGGCTCCGAGAGATGAAACAACTTCTCCACCCTCATGCCGCTTGGAAGTGATGGAGCCGGGACTACCCTTTTAGACCCATGAGCTTGCCACCAGACTGGGCTGTGGGACTTTTAATCCCCTTTCAGATAGGAGCTTAAGGTCAGCTGTAAAGTTCATGTCCTGCTTTGTAATGAATTTGCAGGTTGAAGTTGCTGTTACTTTGGGTAGGTGGGTGTGTTCTCAACGTAGTAAGTGAATAGACTGTCTTTCATTCTAAACAGTTGCTGGATTACACTCTTGTTGGCTTTAAATTCTGGTCAGAAGTGCTATTGATTTCTAGAAATGCTGCCTTGTAACTGAGTTGTTTCCTCTTTCATAGTGTATGAATTATTTGCGTTCATCAGTCACATGGGAACATCTACAATGAGTGGACATTATGTTTGTCACATCAAAAAGGAAGGAAGGTGAGTCTTTTTGAGAAGGTAAAATAATATCTACGTTTTATTGAGGATCTACTATGTGCCAGGCACTCCACTAGGTATTTCATATGTTATCTCATTTGGTTCTCATAATCGTCTTGTAGGGATAGACTCTTAAAGCCATTTTACACATCAGGGCACTAAGGCTCAGGCAGGCTAAATAGCTTGACCTTTGCAGCTGTGTCAGAGTTGGTATTCAGAGTCACTCTTCACTGTCATAGCAAGTGGACCTCCCAAAGTAAAGACGCATCCCGCAGCAGAATGTGTGTCCATATCTGGAACCTCCCCAGGGTTGCCAGGTTTAGCCAACAAAATGAAACAAAACAAGAAAACCAGGATGCCCTATTATGTTTGAATTTCAGATAATGAATAACTTTTTAGTATAAATATGTCTCAACTGTTGCATGGGACATACTTGCATTAAAAAAGTATTTGTTGCTTATGTGATATTCAAACTTGACTGGGTATCCTGTGTTTTATCTGGAAACTCCAACACCCAGTGTTTGCCCCATTGTAGCCTTGGCTTCTTAAGAATTGTTAGGTGTGTGGTGAGCTAGGAATGAGACAGTTGTGGGGTGTAAGGCCGCTGCTCTCTTCAGAACCTTCTTCCGGGGCTGGATCTCCACGGGCCCCACTGGTTTCCCTTCCTTGAGTTCCCACTGAGTGGCCTGGCCTGTGGGTCGGCACCCCTGCTTGAGGCAGTGCTTGGGCCGCATGGACACTGGAGAAACACGTAACCTTGCCCTCTCCTGGTAGTACGTTGACCTCGTACTGCAGGAGTGACCGGTCCCCAGTCAGGAATCCACTGTGTTCCTTTTTGGTGTGTCTTTTAGTCTTGTCTTCTCAACTTGATTAATAAAATAGTCAAGCACAGGAACTTGATTTATAGTGAATCCCTTTTATTACCAAGCATGATAGCTCTTTTAAAAATACTTTTCTTAAGAAAAATAGCTTAATTATAACTTAAAAAGCCATGAAATTCATTATAAAGAATTTGTAAAATATAAAAACATACAGAGAATGTGTTGTTTGGAAGCCTAGAGAGAACCATTGTCTGTATTTTGATACATTTTTCTTTGTTTCATTGTTTTCACTGGGAAGAGGGTATGGGTATGTCTGTATTTACAACTTTTCTAAAAGCTCAAAGTTTGTACACAGTACGTATAATTTTGTAACCTGCTTTTTCCCACTTCATATTATATTGTGATTATTTTCTTACTTTACCAGATATTCTTCAAAGACATTTTAATAGTTGTATAATAGTTCACTGCATGTCTGTTTACTTCTGATTTTTAGCTAGTTTTATACCTAAGGCTGAAAAAAACACATACTTCTTTGACTCAAGTTCTGAGGCCATCTATGGATTTCTACAAGTGGAAATGTTTGGAGGCTCCTTAGGAACTACTTTTTGATTGAACTTGAGAATAAAAAAGCAGTTGTAATTTTCCACCAGCATTCTGTTGCTTTTTATACAACAGACTTGAGTTTGGTTTATCTCAAACCATCTTGATTTTTTTAAGTATGGTGCAATAACTTTCTCCTGCAAAGTTTCCTGGAACTGACTTAAATCCATCAAATCCTTCTGTGTTTTGTTTTCAGATGGGTGATCTACAATGACCACAAAGTTTGTGCCTCAGAAAGGCCCCCTAAAGACCTGGGCTACATGTACTTTTACCGCAGGATACCAAGCTAAACCTCAGACGTACAAATTGGCAAGAAGAAGCCATACACCTTTTTAATTTGCCAAAAAAAACAAAAAAACACAACAACAACAACAAACGTAAGAAGTTGGGACAGCCAGACATGAGGGAATACATGGGGTATTTATAGTTTATTTAAAGAACATCATTTGATGCCTTCTGAAGTAGAACTGGGAGGAAATTTCTATTAGTGATGATACACTACTGTAGATAGTTTTTCTTTTTATAAATGTTTAAGAAGAGGATGGTTAAAAAAATAAAGTATTCCTGTTGCTGGTGGGGATCTGCCACTGGCACATCAAAAGCAGGAAGTGCCGCCAGCCCTCTATTTTGCTTTGGGGGTCAGTGATAGTGGCCTCCAGAGGAACCAAGTAATGGGGCCAGTTGTGTCGCCTACCCACCATAAACAAAAAGCCCGCTTTCGTTTCATATCGAAAATCAGTAACTGGGCTGGGCTTTATTTGTGACATAAGTTTTTTCATGACACACAATGATTTCTGACCTCTCCATGTAGAGTAGATTAGAACATCTACAATGAAAGATATTTTTAATTTAATCATATCAAAATTCATAATACGAGTGTGTGAATGTGTGTGAGAATGCGACTGAGAGTGTGAGACCTTTATAGTCAACTAGAAAATCTGTGATGGGTTGGTTTTTAAAGGTTAAAATAGTTGGTAGTAAGCATAGCTGGAAAAAGCAAGTCAATATTTTAAAGAAGCTCTAACTCAGGAACAGTTCAAAAAATTAGTTCCCCGCTTAGATTTTCAGGCGTAAAAAGGGCTGTTGTCCCTTTCAGTGCTGTGCAGAATTCAGTTGGGTTTGTGATATCTGGTCGTATGAATGCAGATGCCCCCAGCAGCACAGTGTTGTTCTTTGCCAAAGGTAGATGAATTCTGTTTCTCAGCAACCCTTTCTCCAAGGCATAGTCGTGTGTACTGTTAATTAAAATAGCTGGTCTCTTCTTACCATGACACATGACAACTCCCTGAAATCATGTTAAGTGCCCCAAATTTGTCTGTAATTTTCTCATCCCCCAGCTCTTTGCTTGCCTTCATTTCTATGTGTTCTGGGGCCAGAGTCTCACCTCTGCCCTTTGTTGGCTAATCACCTCCTGACTTACCTTCACTGCTTATCTGCTGTGACCAACAGTGTGATCTTCAGCAGTTTAAGGGTTTCAGATGCAAAGAAACTTTATATGACACCATGAAAGACCATCGTTTCCGTTGCAGTGTTTCAGCATTTTAGTTGCAACCTGGGATTAGATCAGAGTTTCAGATGTGATGAAAAAGTGGAACGATAGTGCTCTGTAATTTTCCTACTGCCCTGTACCAAATGCTAGGGTCTCTGGAATTTCTATTTCAGATTATTCAGTCAAATAAAAAAGGACTTATTGCTGTCTGCTTAATATGCATTTGATTGGTAGAAAGGATCTTCCTGGAGACTGTAGGAAAATAAAGTAGAACCAACTGGGTGAAATACAGCACAGAATTCCACAATTCTGTGAAGTCCAGAAGTTGGATTATGACATGTGAGTTATGAACAATCAGGGTTCTGGTTATGATTGGGGCCCTTCTCACAGGAGACGTGAGCAAGGGATGCAGAGCCCGAGGCCTGTGGCCCGGGGACCTGGGTGCAGCCCGTAGCTGGGCAAGTCCCTCATCTTTCCTTAGGTGCACAGTGGTGTGATGACCCCTGCCCTCTCTTTCCAACTGTGCTTTGAGGATCTGGTGAGATCTGATGCGCTGACCCTTTGAAGAGCAGCGGGTGGTGTGCCCAGTGGGTGGGCCCTAGTAGAGCACGCTTCCTCTCTTCTCTCACGATTTCTTCAGTTCGGGAACAAATGAGATTGGCAGAAGGAGGGAGCTCATGGGGCAGTAACTCTCTACTAAACTCTGCCCACTGGTGTCACCTTTTCACATTGTCTGGGCACCCCAAAGCAGCCCCACTCGGTGACACGAGTCCCTGATTCCTGCAGAAACCCCCATGCTAAGCAGCCTTACGGAGTCCCGTTTCCTTAGGGCTGAGTACCATAGAATAGTGACTCCAAACACACATCAAAAGTGGCTTCTTGTCACCGCTATTACAAAGTGAAGGCCTTTTCTGGGGGTGGGAGGGGGATTGGGGCTTTGGATTGAAATGTGGACAAAGATGGCATGTGTATGTTGAGCAAATTAAAAAATTTTATAATAAAATTTTGCAAAGTGAATGGTGTAAAGTCAGTATATAAGATTACAGGCTACACGTTACTTAATTCATTAAGCAGAAAAAGAAATTTAGCCCTTTTGATACCTAAACCTATCGTAAGAAGGTGGAATATGGCCGCCTTTTTTTCCGCCTCACAAGACAAAGGGCTATTTCTACAAGGCAAAGTTTTGTATATGTGCTATTCTTTATTTCAGATTGAGAGTTGGGAAAACTGGAGCAAATATTGGTTTTCTTTCATGCTTATAAATGTATTTGTATGTATATCTTAATATATTCAAGGCAGGCTTCCCTGGAATCAAAGTGTGGAATATACTGCTTAATTTTACACATGTATGTAGAGGAGATTATTTATGACTGAAAACTGGAATAATGTGTGTATTTTGTCAACTGATCATCAGCCTGTTAGGAGTCTTCTGTGTGAGGTGTGGTGGTGTAATTGTGAAAATTCTCACAGCGTGGGTGTATGTGTGAAAGAGAGCACTTTCTTCCTGTAAATATCTTTTGATATCCATTTGTGCAAAGTCCTGATGAATGTGTCTTTGGAAAATAGAGCGTATCAAAGTTTTTGTTTTGTCAATTGATCTAAATGCCCACATAACAAATCAGAAATCCAGTTTGGTTCAGATTGGGATTTTTTTTTTCAAGGAGAGAAAAAGTATGGAGGAAGGACTATTAAAGAAGAGTCATGTTTTAATGCCATTTTATGTCAACATTGCTTTAATGTTCTGAACTGACTTGCTGTTTTCTCCCACCTACAAGAGAATGTGCTTGCCATTCCCCCGTGTTCACCGTGGGCTGTAGGGCGTAGCTTGAGCCTGCTACTCCCGACATTGTTTTTTCCCTTGACCTGAATTGGATGGAGCCTTACCTGCAATTCATAGTGAGAGCACCTGGGTTTGTAGCCCGACTCCACTTCTAAGTGTGATGGGGCCGAGTCGCTTTACCTCTCTAGGCCTTTTTCCTTGAAATGAGTGGGTTAGACCAGATAAGCTCAGAAGTCCCTTTCTGCCCTAACTTTGGATTCTATTTTCATTTTCCTGCAGTTACTACCTTGGTCAGACATGTGAGACGCGAGGGATCACATAGAGGTTAGATGTTACGGTTCTGTTTTGTTACAGCTCTCGCACCCCACTTTAGAACCTGCCTCGTTTTTAGTGTTTGCCACCCCAACTTCTAGTCCCAATTTCTTGGGTAATTACTTTCTTTGGTGATTATCCCATTTTTTTTCTCCCACTCCTGAAACTCTCCACTTCCCAGTCGGTAAGGTACTTTGTTACCATCTTCCTCAAAAATGAAAAATCTATTTAAAACACCTCCTGCCCTGACAAGCCTCAGAACTACCTTCCGCTAACTCTGTAACCGTTCTGGAGTATTATCTTACTCTAACGGAGTTATAGCTATGATCCTCAAATAAGTTTTTCTACCACAGAAAGGATGTCTTTTCATCTGGAAGGCATCACGGTTGCTAAATGACATCATCCGTGCGGGCCATCAATGGGGAGATGGCCAGTGTTGGGAGCAGGATAGGGGGATAGGATTAGATAAAATGGGATTCTATCCTTCACCTAAGGTCAAAAATCCTAGGCTACAGAACAAGATTCTGTACCCTTAAGTTGATGTATAACATCGCCCACATAATGCCATGGAGATTCCCTACTCAGTAAATCATCCTGAAAGAGTTTGTGTTATAATTCTCTAGATCTGTGCTGTTCAGTACAGTTGTCCATGGCCACATGTGGCTAATGACCTCCGGAAATGTGGCTTGTGCACACTGAGGTTGTGCTGTACACAGGAAATGCACGCCAGATTTGGAAGGCTTGGTACCAATAAAAGGGAATGTAAAATATTGCATCAATATTTTATATTGATTATATGCTAAAATGACCATATTTCAGATACATCAAGTAAGATGATATTAAAGTTTCACTTATTCCTTTTAATCCTTTTTTAATGTGGCTACCAAACAAACTGAAATTAGACATGAGTTGCACTTCTGTTGGACAGTGCTCTCCAGACCAGGTGATGTGAGGAGGCAGCGAGGTCCGTAGGTATGGAAAGGGGGTTCTGCGAAGCATCCAGACGGACAGAAGCGGCACAAACATTTTTTTTGGAGTCGGGAGCAATGTGAGGCACAGAATGCCTTCCAGAAAGCAGATTTTTCTGCATAAGAACCAATATATCTAAGACCCCAATTAAAAACCAAAAGCAAACGAGCCCAAACCCTGTTCCTTCAGCTTTGTCTAGAAGCTGCCAACTCTGCATTTATTTTTCAAGCATCTTCCAGGTGCCAAGGATGTTAGCCCCATGAGGGTGTTGGGCAGATTTGTTTCACTTTGGGCAACATTCTCTTGTGGTTTCCCCTCCCCCGGTATTGTTTTGTCTGTTCAGAGCTGGGTGTGTTGAAATACCGTGCAAATCTGGCCGCTCCTCCTGGCCTCAGCTGAGGCTGATCCTGTGGCCCGCGCCTGTCTGCTTGGCAGGTCTTGATGTTGGCGCCTGAAAGAGTTTGTGTTTATTTTGCACTAATCACAGTTGTAGTTTAAAATATCGCAAATGTTTTGGGAGACTATTTGCCTGTGATGGAAAGAGAGATGGATGATTTATTGCTTCAATTGTTTTAAAATTAAAAGCTATTCTCACAATCTGAGGTCCCTTTATGGCTCTTTTTTTTTTTTTTTTTTCCTTTTGCAAAATGCCACGTAAACCGATTCTGCCTTTTGCAGGTTCTTATCCATCAGTGGAACAGGTAAGTTGAGACAGTGACTAATTTTATTTCTTTTCAGGGTTTCTTTGTGTGGCCCCGAGGCTGCCAGGTCCCATCAGTAGTGGAATATCGTCGATGGCATGATGTTAGCTCTGTGAAGCAGGGAGGGGCAGGGCAGGTGGGAATATGCTGTCTTTCTCTACTGGGTGCCAAGTTGCATATTGGAATCAATTGTGAGACCTTTCTGTGGTTCCCTGGCTCTCAGTTTGCTGGTGGCTTCCTTAATGCAGGTATAAGCAGAGTCAACACTAGTTGCATAAAGGGATTTCAGCATTTTTATGACATTGTGTTTCTAGGCTATATGAGTTTCCTGTTGCTGCTGTAAACAAATTACTACAAACTGAGTGGCTTAAAACAATACATTTATTAGGTCAGAGGTCTGGAAATGGGTCTCACAGGGCTAAAAGCAAGGTGTTGGCAGGGAAGCTGTAGGAGAAAATCCATTCCTTACTTCTTCCAGTTTCGGGAAGCCGTTTGCATTCCTTGGCTCATGACCTCCTGACAGCATTGGCATCACTCCAGTGTCTGCTTCCATTGGCATATCTCCTTTTTTTAAAAAAAAAATTTTTATTTATTTATTTATTTATTTATTTATTTATGGCTGTGTTGGGTCTTCGTTTCTGTGCGAGGGCTTTCTCTAGTTGTGGCAAGCGGGGGCCACTCTTCATCGCGGTGCGCGGGCCTCTCACTATCACGGCCTCTCTCGTTGCGGAGCACAGGCTCCAGACGCGCAGGCTCAGTAGTTGTGGCTCACGGGCCCAGTTGCTCCATGGCATGTGGGATCTTCCCAGACCAGGGCTCGAACCCGTGTCCCCTGCATTGACAGGCAGATTCTCAACCTCTGCGCCACCAGGGGAGCCCCTGGCATATCTCCTTTACTGGCTCTCCTGCCTCTTTGTTACAGAGACCCTCGGGATTACACTGGGTTCACCCAGGTAGTCCAGAATAATCTTCCCATCTCAGGATCCTTAACTTAATCATAGCTGCAATGTTCCTTTTGGCATGTAAGGTGATTAGGATGTGGATGTCTTTCGGGGGGCCTTATTTTACTTACCATATAGGCTAATTACTACTTAAAATATGTTTATTCAGTGCTTAAAACTTCTAAAAGAACGAACCAATGTATTTTTTTTTTGGTAGCGTCAAGGGAGTAGTTTATTTATTTATTAATTATGTATTCCCTATCAGAGTGAGTGGTGATATCATCTACCCAGAAGAAGAAACCCTGATGTTCAATTCTTTCTTTCCTTTTACAAACATCCCAACAAATACCAAGTATTATTGTCTCTACCTTCTCATTGTCCCTGGAATCCATAAATTATCCACATCCTCATTCTTAACTATCATGGTTCTGACTGTCACCACCTCATTCCTGGATTACTACAACAGGCCATTAAATGGCCTTCTTGCCTCTGGTCTTCCCCTTTTGCCTATTCGCTACACTAAAGCCCAATGCTGAACACCATTGCTTCTCCACTTACTCCCATCCTTCAGTAGATCCTCTTAGCCTTGATACGCCTTAATCCCCTTAATGTGACCCTAAAGCTATCAGGATCTGGCTGTGACCTCTTTCTAAACTTTTCTCTCATGCCCATTTGCCCCAGCCTCTTATTGATGTATTTATAATTTATAGTTCCTTTAACCCAGCAGCTTCTCTCTGGCCCCTGTGCCTTTGCACATGTGGTCTTGTCCTTCTCACTGTAACAGATCTTCCCCATCTCCTTCTTCTTCACCCTTCCCATTCTGAACAAATTAATTCTCATTTATTCCATTTAGATATTAGTGTAGACAGTACTTCCTCTAGGAAACTAAATGACTTTCCTTTTTTTTGTCTCACACACACTGTATTTTATTTTTACAAGAGATAAATAAACTGACACAAAACATTGTAAATGGATGACCACAACAAAAGCAACAATGATTGCAATTACCAAACACGAAACACACTCATACTATGTCATAATATTGATATTCAGTCCAGTAATCCTCCACTGTAACAGCTCCTTTACTTTGCAGTGATAATTGATTTGTATACTTTTTGCCTCTGAGTCCTTGTGGGATTTTTTTTTTTTATTCAAACAGAAAGTCACAAAAATTATAATCATCCTCATCAGTTCACTCAGTCCCTTGTTTTTCATCTTGATCTTTTGTTAGCACTTTTATGAATTTATCAGTTTTCCATTAGAGTTCTGAAAATGCTTATTCATTCAGTTCAGCAGTATAGTCAGTTACCAGAAACCTGTACGTGTCAGATTCTTTTCCATGAATTCCTTGAAGATGAAACCCTTTTATAGGAACATTTTTGTGAAAGCATCAGAGTACACCCAGAACTGTCTGTAAATGACAAAAGACTTAAAAATGACCACGGTTAAAGATTTGATGAAAGTTCATAATAATGCAATTGACAAGGAAATTTAGTTATTTCTGAGATATACGTTTTAAAGTAATAACTTATAACATTATACCAGAACATATAAGATTTTTAGAAATTTCATGTAATGTCTGAAACATTTATATTAACATATTTCCATACAAATAACCCAAAGAAAGTTTAGTATTAGTTGTTTTTTTTTATTTGTTTTTTTATACTGCAGGTTGTTAGTCATCAATTTTATACACATCAGTGTATACATGTCAATCCCAATCGCCCAATTCAGCACACCACCATCCCCACCCCACCGTGGTTTTCCCCCCTTGGTGTCCATACGTTTGTTCTCTACATCTGTATCTCAACTTCTGCCCTGCAAACTGGTTCATCTGTACCATTTTTCTAGGTTCCACATACATGCGTTAATATACGATATTTGTTTTTCTCTTTCTGACTTACTTCAATCTGTATGACAGTCTCTAGATCCATCCACATCTCAACAAATGACTCAATTTTGTTCTTTTTTATGGCTGAGTAATATTCCATTGTATATATGTACCACAACTTCTTTATCCATTCGTCTGTTGATGGGCATTTAGGTTGCTTCCATGACCTGGCTATTGTAAATAGTGCTGCAGTGAACATTGGTGTGCATGTGTCGTTTTGAATTATGGTTTTCTCTGGGTATATGCCCAGTAGTGGGATTGCTGTATCATATGGTAATTCTATTTTTAGTTCTTTAATGAACCCCCATACTGTTCTCCATAGTGGCTGTATCAGTTTACATTCCCACCAACAGTGCAAGAGGGTTCCCTTTTCTCCACACCCTCTCCAGCATTTGTTGTTTGTAGATTTTCTGATGATGCCCATTCTAACTGGCGTGAGGTGATACCTCATTGTAGTTTTGATTTGCATTTCTCTAATAATTAGTGATGTTGAGCAGCCTTTCATGGGCTTCTTGCCCATCTGTATGTCTTCTTTGGAGAAATGTCTATTTAGGTCTTCTGCCCATTTTTGGATTGGGTTGTTTGTTTCTTTAATATTGAGCTGCATGAGCTGTTTATATATTTTGGAGATTAATCCTTTGTCCGTTGATTCGTTTGCGAATATTTTCTCCCATTCTGAGGGTTGTCTTTTCGTCTTGTTTATGGTTTCCTTTGCTGTGCAAAAGCTTTGAAGTTTCATTAGGTCCCATTTGTTTATTTTTGTTTTTATTTCCATTACTCTAGGAGGTGGATCAAAAAAGATTTTGCTGTGATTTATGTCAAAGAGTATTCTTCCTATGTTTTCCTCCAAGAGTTTTATAGTGTCCGGTCTTACATTTAGGTCTCTAATCCATTTTGAGTTTATCTTTGTGTATGGTGTTAGGGAGTGTTCTAATTTCATTCTTTTACATGTAGCTGTCCAGTTTTCCTAGCACCACTTATTGAAGAGACTGTCTTTTCTCCATTGTATATCTTTGCCTCCTTTATCATAGATTAGTTGACCATAGGTGCATGGGTTTATCTCTGGGCTTTCTATCTTGTCCATTGATCTATGTTTCTGTTTTTGTGCCAGTACCATATTGTCTTGATTACTGTAGCTTTGTAGTATAGTCTGAAGTCAGGGAGTCTGATTCCTCCAGCTCCGTTTTTTTCCCTCAAGACTACTTTGGCTATTTGTGGTCTTTTGTGTCTCCATACAAATTTTAACATGATTTGTTCTAGTTCTGTAAAAAATACCATTGGTAATTGGATAGGGATTGCATTGAGTCTGTAGATTGCTTTGGGTAGTATAGTCATTTTCACAATATTGATTCTTCCAATCCAAGAACATGGTATATCTCTGCATCTGTTGGTATCATCTTTAATTTCTTTCATCAGTGTCTTATAGTGTTCTGCATACAGGTCTTTTGTTTCCCTAGGTAGGTTTATTCCTAGGTATTTTATTCTTTTTGTTGCAGTGGTAAATGGGAGTGTTTCCATAATTTCTCTTTCAGATTTTTCATCATTAGTGTATAGGAATGCAAGAGATTTCTGTGCATTAATTTTGTATCCTGCAACATTACCAAATTCATTGATTAGCTCTAGTAGGTTTCTGGTGGCATTTTAAGGATTCTCTATGTATCGTATCATGTCATCTGCAAACAGTGACAGTTTTACTTCTTCTTTTCCAATTTGTATTCCTTTTATTTCTTTTTCTTTTCTGATTGCCGTGGCTAGGACTTCCAAAACTATGTTGAATAATAGTGGTGAGAGTGGACATCCTTGTCTCGTTCCTGATCTTAGAGGAAATGCTTTCAGTTTTTCACCATTGAGAATGATGTTTGCTGTGGGTTTGTTGTATATGGCCTTTATTATGTGGAGGTAGGTTCTCTCTATGCCCACTTTCTGGAGAGTTTTTATCAGAAATGGGTGTTGAATTTTGTCAAAAGCCTTTTCTGCATCTACTGAGATGATCATATGGTTTTTATTCTTCAGTTTGTTAATATGGTGTATCACATTGATTGATTTGCGTATATTGAAGAATCCTTGCATCCCTGGGATAAATCCCACTTGATCGTGGTGTATGATCCTTTTAATGTGTTGTTGGATTCTGTTTGCTAGTATTTTGTTGAGGATTTTTTCATCTATATTCATCAGTGATATTGGTCTGTAATTTTCTTTTTTTGTAGTATCTTTGTCTGGTTTTGGTATCAGGGTGATGGTGGCCTCATAGAATGAATTTGGGAGTGTTCCTTTGCAATTTTTTGGAAGAGTTTGAGTCGGATGGGTGTTAGCTCGTCTCTAAATGTTTGATAGAATTCACCTGTGAAGCCATCTGGTCCTGGACTTTTGTTTGTTGGCAGATTTTAAATCACAGTTTCAATTTCATTACTTGTGTTTGGTCTGTTCATATTTTCTGTTTCTTCCTGGTTCAGTCTTGGAAGGTTATACCTTTCTAAGAATTTGTCCATTTCTTCCAGGTTGTCCATTTTATTGGCATAGAGTTGCTTGTAGTAGTCTCTTATGGTGCTTTGTATTTCTGAGGTGTCCATTGTAACTTCTCCTTTTTCATTTCTAATTTTATTGATTTGAGTCCTCTCCCTCTTTTTCTTGATGAGTCTGGCTAATGGTTTATCAATTTTGTTTATCTTCTCAAAGAACCAGCTTTTAGTTTTATTGATCTTTGCTATTGTTTTCTTTGTTTCTATTTCATTTATTTCTGCTCTGATCTTTATGATTTCTTTCCTTCTGCTAACTTTGGGTTTTGTTTGTTCTTCTTTCTCTAGTTCCATTAGGTGTAAGGTTAGATTGTTTACTTGAGATTTTTCTTGTTTCTTGAGGTAGGCTTGTATAGCTATAAACTTCCCTCTTAGAACTGCTTTTGCTGCATCCCATAGGTTTTGGGTTGTTGTGTCTTCATTGTCATTTGTCTCTAGGTATTTTTTGATTTCCTCTTTGATTTCTTCAGTGATCTCTTGGTTATGTACTAACGTATTGTTTAGCCTCCATGTGTTTGTGTTTTTTTCCTTTTTTCCCCTGTAATTCATTTCTAATCTCACAGCATTGTGGTCAGAAAAGATGCTTGATAGGATTTCAATTTTCCTAAATTTACTGAGGCTTGATTTGTGACCCAAGATGTGATCTATCCTGGAGAATGTTCCATGTGCACTTGAGGAGAAAGTGTAATCTGCTGTTTTTGGATGGAATGTCCTATAAATATCAATTAAACCTATCTGGTCTATTGTGTCATTTAAAGCTTCTGTTTCCTTATTTATTTTCATTTTGGATGATCTATCCATTGGTGTAAGTGAGGTGTTAAAGTCCCCCACTATTATTGTGTTACTGTCGATTTCCTCTTTTATAGCTGTTAGCAGTTGCCTTATGTATTGAGGTGCTCCTATGTTGGGTGCATATATATTTATAATTGTTATATCTTCTTCTTGGATTGATCCCTTGATCATTATGTAGTGTCCTTCCTTGTCTCTTGTAACATTCTTTATTTTAAAGTCTATTTTATCTGATATGTGTATAGCTACTCCAGCTTTCTTTTGATTTCCATTTGCATGGAATATCTTTTTCCATCCCCTCACTTTCAGTCTGTATGTGTCCCTAGGTCTGAAGTGGGTCTCTTGTAGACAGCATATAGGGGGTCTTGTTTTTGTATCCATTCAGCAAGCCTGTGTCTTTTGGTTGGAGCATTTAATCCATTTACGTTTAAGGTAATTATCGATATGTTGTTCCTATGACCATTTTCTTAATTGTTTTGGGTTTGTTTTTGTAGATCCTTTTCTTCTCTTGTGTTTCCCACTTAGAGAAGTTCCTTAGCATTTGTTGTAGAGCCGGTTTGGTGGTGCTGAATTCTCTTAGCTTTTGCTTGTCTGTAAAGCTTTTGATTTCTCCATCGAATCTGAATGAGATCCTTGCTGGGTAGAGTAATCTTGGTTGTAGGTTCTTCCCTTTCATCACTTTAAGTATATCATGCCACTCCCTTCTGGCTTGTAGAGTTTCTGCTGAGAAATCAGCTGTTAACCTTATGGGAGTTCCCTTGTATGTTATTTGTCGTTTTTCCCTTGCTGCTTTCAATAATTTTTCTTTGTCTTTAATTTTTGCCAATTTGATTACTATGTGTCTCGGTGTGTTTCTCCTTGGGTTAATCCTGCCTGGGACTCTCTGTGCTTCCTGGACTTGGGTAGCTATTTCCTTTCCCGTGTTAGGGAAGTTTTCTACTATAATCTCGTCAAATATTTTCTCTGGTCCTTTCTCTCTCTCTTCTCCTTCTGGGACCCCTATAATGCAAATGTTGTTGCGTTTAATGTTGTCCCAGAGGTCTCTTATGCTGTCTTCATTTCTTTTCATTCTTTTTTCTTTATTCTGTTCCGCAGCAGTGAATTCCACCATTCTGTCTTCCAGGTCACTTATCCATTCTTCTGCCTCAGTTATTCTGCTATTGATTCCTTCTAGTGTAGTTTTCATTTCAGTCATTGTATTGTTCATCTCTGTTTGTTTGTTCTTTAATTCTTCTAGGTCTTTGTTAAACATTTCTTGCATCTTCTTGATCTTTGCCTCCATTGTTTTTTCCGAGGTCCTGGATCATCTTCACTATCATTATTCTGAATTCTTTTTCTGGAAGGTTGCCTATCTCCACTTCATTTAGTTGTTTTTCTGAGGGTTTTATCTTGTTCCTTCATCTGGTATATAGCCCTCTGCCTTTTCATCTTGTCTTTCTGTGAATGTGGTTTTTGTTCCATAGGCTGTAGGATTGTAGTTCTTCCTGCTTCTGCTGTCTGCCCTCTGGTGGATGAGGGTATCTAAGAGGCTTGATGGGAGGCTCTGGTGGTGGGTAGAGCTGACTGTTGCTCTGCTGGGCAGAGCTCAGTAAAACTTTAATCCACTTGACTGTTGATGAGTGGGGCTGGGTTCCCTCCCTGTTGGTTGTTTGGCCTGAGGCAACCGAACACTGGAGCCTATCTGGGCTCTTTGGTGGGGCTAATGACAGACTCTGGGAGGGCTCACGCCAAGGAGTACTTCCCAGAACTTCTGCCGCCAGTGTCCTTGTCCCCACGGTGAGCCATGCCCCCCCCCCTCACCTCTGCAGGAGACCCTCCAACACTAGCAGGTAGGTCTGGTTCAGTCTCCCCTGGGGTCACTGCTCCTTCCCCTGGGTCCCGATGCGCACACTACTTTGTGTGTGCCCTCCCGGAGTGGGGTCTCTGTTTCCCTCAGTCCTGTCCAAGTCCTGCAATCAATTCCCACTAGGCTTCAAAGTCTGATTCTCTAGGAATTCCTCCTCCTGTTGCCGGTCCCCCAGGTTGGGAAGCCTGACGTGGGGCTCAGAACCTTCACTCCAGTGGGTGGACTTCTGTGGTATAAGTGTTCTCCAGTCTGTGAGTCACCCACCCACCAGTTATGGGATTTGATTTTACTGTGATTGCGCCCCTCCTACCGTCTCATTGTGGCTTCTCCTTTGTCTTTGGATGTGGGGTATCTTTTTTGGTGAGTTCCAGTGTCTTCCTGTCAGTGATTGTCCAGCTGCTAGTTGTGATTCTGGTGTTCTCGCAAGAGAGAGTGAGAGCACGTCCTTCTACTCTGCCATTTTGGTTGCTCCTCCCGAACCAATGTATTTTTAAAAATCCAAGTGAAATGACTGACATCAGTGTTGTGCCATCTGTTTTGGTGAGGGAGTAAGGGGAGAAGGAAATGATGGGGGGATAGTGAGGGGTTGTTTACCATTCAGAGAATTGTAAACTTTTAGGCCAGTGTTTGCAAGCCAGCTGCTGTTTACATTCACTTAATGTATCCCATTGTGTCCAGTGGGAGAGTTTACCAGTGTGTGTATGTGCCGTTTGATCTCATGGTCCAGCTTTTCAAACGTTGTCAGTGGCACACTTCAGTCACAGTGGAGAAATATAACAGGAAAATGGTGAGTAATTCTCATCCCCATGCAAGCAATTATTTAAAAATCTACTTTCAGTGAGGTAGGGAGGCAGGGTGGGATAATGGCCAGGGTAGAAGCATATAGACAAGTTCAAATCCTGTTCCCAACCCAGACTAGCCGTGTGACTTTGGTAAGCACTTAATATCCTCAGACTCAGTCTTCTCATCTGTTCAGTGGGCAGAATAATACTTGTGATGAGTTATGTAAAGCGTCTGACAGTCTGGTGGACACAGGATCTTTTTACTGTGGTATTTTGTGTTATCATTTTAACCCATATAGCGTTTTGACTGTGGAGGTTTTGACCCATTGTTTCAGTCTAAAAAATTTTTTTAAAAATAATCAATTATACCAACATTGATGACTTTTTTTTTTCAAAAGTATTTTTCTGGAGATAATTCCATTAAGCAAATTTATTTTATTAATCTGTATAGCATGGTTCATCATTCAATAACTACTAAACATCTATGTGCTAGGCATTGTTTTTCTTAGGTGTAACAGTAAACAAAGTAGACATGGGTCTCTGCCCTTGCTGAGTGAATTTTCTACCAGGGAGAGGCAGATACTAAACATAAGAAATAAGTAAATGATATGTTAATAGCTATTGAGTTCTATGGAAAAAAGAAGATGTAGATCAGGGGTGGAGGTGCAGGTTGAGGTATGAAATCAGGTACTCAGGGAAGTGCCTGATCAGGGAAGGCATCACTGGGAGGTGAGATTTGCAAGAAGACTTGAAGGAGGTGAAGGCGTCATCCAAACATGTTTAAGGGAAGGATATGCTTGGCAGAGGGGCCAGCTGGAGCAGTAGCTCTGGGGTGGGAAAGTACCTGATATGTCAGAGAAGCAGCAAGGGGACCAGTGTGGTTAGAAGGGAGGGAGGAGGGGGAGACTGGTGGGAGAGGAGGAGAGAGGGGGCCAGATCATCTGAGCCCGGGAGGCATTGGTAGGGCTTGACTCTAGGGTGAAATGGGGAGCCATTACAGGGTTTTGAGCAGAGCAATGACCTGCTCTGACCAAAGTTTCAGGGAGATTGTTCCTTGTTTAGCTTAGATGACAGGAGGGCAAGGACAGAAGTAAGGGCTACTGTGGTAAGCAAGGGGAGAGGGTGATGCTCAGAGGGATGGAGGGTAGCAGTGGGGGTAGTGTGCATGGGCAGATTCTGGATACATTTGAACGTAAGGCCAATAGACTCTCCTGATGGATAGGATGTGGGGTATGAGGAAATGAGAGTAGCTAAGGCTGCCCCTGAAGTTTTTGTTCTGAGCAATTGAAGAATGTAGTTGCAATCAACTAAGGTAGGAGGGTGTGGTGAGGTTACAAGTGGTGGTGGGGAAAGATGGTCAGGAGTCCGGTTTGGGGCATGCAGAGTTGCCTATTAGACCTCCGTGGCTGATGCTGAGTAGGAAGCGGGACATATGCAACTCTGGACTTTGAGAAGTCGGGACTGTAGATATCAAATTGGGAGTGGTTGGTATCTAAGTGGTATTTAAAGCCATGGGCGTGGGTGGGATCATCAGTGGAGGGAGACAGGAAATAGAAGAGGTCCAGGGACTGAGCCCTTCAACGTTAAGTCAGGGAGAAGATGAGCCAGCAAAGGAGACTTGGGACGAGTGACCACCACCGTGCACAGAAACCAAGAGAATGGTGCCTGGAAGTGGGAGCCAAGTGACGAAAGCATCTTGAGGAGGTGAGAGTGACCAAATAAATGTGATAGGTTAAGTAAGATGAGTTCACTGTGAGATTGATCCACTTGGAGTCATGTGTGGTCTCCATGGGAACAGTTTGGGAGGAGAGGCATCGCAGAAAATGAATGCAGACAACTCTTTGGGGAGTTTTGCTACAGAGGAAAGCAAAGAAAGTGGGGTGGTGACTGATAGGGGAAGTGGGTGGGACTGAGAGAAGTTCTTCCTTTTAAATATGAGAAATAAGATGGTCAAACAGAAAGTACAGTGTGGAGGAGGTATGAGGGCGAGGGAAGAAGTGCTGATCCGCTGTTCTTGAACAGGCAAGAGGTGATGGAATCTGGTGCCAAAGTCAGAGCTGACTTTAGGCAGGGCCTGGAAGACCTGTGTGGGGATGGGAGGAAGGCAGAGACCCAAGTGCAGATGCCACGGTGAGGAGACCAGGAGACTGAGTGCCGTGAGTCTGGGAGTTCTTTCCTGCCATCATTTTCTCAGGAAAGTAGGAAGCAAGATGGCCAGCTTAAGAGGGAGTGTGTGGGAGATGGGATTTGAGGAGAGAGGAGAAGGTAAGAAGAGTCACCCAGTTGAACTCTTTCCAAACTTTGACATTTTCCTTTCTATTTTAATGAACTTACTTTGTTAACAATTCTGTAAATTTTATAAGGACAGTCTGAGTCATCAGTTTGTCAGTCCTCATCAATTTTTCTCTATTATAACTTTTGCTATTGCAAATTTCCCTTTGCAGCCGTTATTTCCACTGGGTCCAGCTTTACCAGGTCAAATTTTGCAAATCTAAATATTGTCAAGACGATTTTGCTCTTCTTTATCAATTTTTAACCGATAGCAAATTTTACTATGAGCAGTGTTAGCCATTGTCTTGGAAATTTCTCTCAAGCCTACTGTTTCCCAGGTCAGTTTTTGCCGTTCTTTTAGTATTAAATGTGCTCTTTAGTCTGTTGTTAATCTCTAAGACATTTTTTTCACCTGGCATAGTTTTTGCGATTATGTTATTTGCAGAAATATTAATTATGGACTGGATACAATTATCAGTAGAGCAAAGGCTTAGGACCTGGGTGCCCGCTGAAGTTAAAACGGCAAAACAGAAACACCCGGCCAAGGAATCTGGCACATGGTAGGTTTCAGTAAATGTTCGCTTCCTTTCTGTTTCCCTTTCAGAGAACTGGGCCTGGGAAGGCTGTACTGCATGGATTCCACTTTTCTGAACTCAGTGGGCAAACTCAAGCAGGGCGCCTACTGAGAATCAGTAGTTTAGTTCCACAGGGCAAAATACTAAAATTAACCATCGGTGCCTAAAGTTCTGATTCCTTAAGATGATTACCAGGCGGCATTATTGGTTATGTGGTGCAAGTAAAGAAAGAATACGTCAGTCCTTTGTGAGCCCTGAAGTGCTGGCTAGGTGAGGTATTACCTTAAGGCGCCCAATAAGGAAATGTAAAGAACCATTCAAACCTTGGTCTGCTTTTGAATACCCACACGGAGTGAAGCAGCTATTTGAGGAAATTAATATTCATGTTCAAAAAGTGGCGGGGGCATAGGAGACATAAAAAGGGTTTGAGTAATGCGAGAGGTGGGAAGAGGAGCCGCAGTTCACCACTAGGTAGACAGAACTTTTTACTGCATATAGAGTAACAGTGAAACAGGAAAGAAAGAGGTAACAGCTTGATTTCACAGAGAAAAGAGAATCCCACCAAGGTTAAGTGCTGCCTCAGGTGGAAAGAGAGGGCAGTGAAGAGGGAGAGCTTGTCCCCAACTCCACTTGGCTGGCTTCAGCCCAAATGTCAGGTAAGAGAAACATTTCCTGACCACCTGTAGATGAAGGAGACCCAGTCACTCTCATACGTTACTTGCCTTGTTCTTCTAGCACTTTGCATTGCTGCACATGGCATTCTTATTTGTTAAAGTATTTGTTGAGCTCTCACAGAAATCTAAGCTCTTCAAGGGCTTGATTTAATTACCACTGTCCTGCACTAGAACAGTACCTGTACTTAGTAGGTGCTCAAATATTTGACTGACAAAAAAAAAGACCCTAAAACAAATATATTTTAATACTTTTATTCTTAAAAAAAAAAAATCACAAAATCCAATTTCAGGTTAAATAATATTATTTTAGTCTTTAAAAATTAACAAAGGAGGAAGATTTTTGTTTTGTATCTAAAAGTGCATTCCTATTTCCAGGTAACTTGTGCAAAATCATAGGTAGTGATATTCAATAAAAGGACCTTTTAACCAGTAGTACAAATTGGATTCCATTTGATTTTAAGCAATCCTGATCCCCATATCCCATTTTGAAAGATTACTGAAAAGACCTTGAAGCCACAGAGAAAGTTTATTTGAAAACATAGTTTAAAATTGCACAAATATACAATTTAATAATGTGAAAAAGGGAAGGCATGCTTCCAATAGTAGTACAAAAATACTACCTTAATCTTGGTACTTTGCAAATTATAAGCCAATGGAGTAAATTAAACACATCAATATGATAAGAGATTTTTATGGTAGTAATTTTATTTCAAAGAGCAACGCAGGGGAATACTAAGATGAAATCTTAATACCCAACAGAGTTGTGCTATGATATATAATATTTCACTAAATACACAGGTACATTATCATGTAGTATGCCAATAACTTATGCCCCTGCTTCCACTGCCATTAATTTACTATAGGTCACTTAATTTGGATTGGTTTTAATTTAAAAACTCAATGTAAACATTTAAGGTTAAATTGTTTTGTTATCTACTTCGGCTTAAAAATGAAATCCCAAGATTTTAAACATTATTGAGCATGATAAGGAAGCATCACAGAAGAATTTGTCTCAAATAGTATTTTAGATTAGATATGCAATATTCATAGATATACAAAATATATAGAAATATCTTTTCTAAATAGTTAATAAATGCTTGTTACAGTTTGTAAAAAGTTTACTAAATTAATCAGGTTTATTTTCAACAAATGTAAACAAATTTGGGCAATGAAAATTGAAGAGGGTTTGGGTTAGATGATATGGGGATGGGGAATTGAAAATAATTGGTAAAATTTAGGTTTGCTATATTTCCTTTATCTACTGCTAACACATTCACTCATGAACATATTTCTCACGTGGCACAATTCTTTTGTGGTATTTTTATATATCTCAGTGAAATACTCATCGTGTATGTTCCTTAATTATTTTTGTGTTGTACCATTTCCCTCTCCAAGAAATTCAAAGAAAAAGACACACACACACACAGACATTTTACTGGTGAGCAAAGAACTGCCTCATTCTTTTTTTCATCTTAATATTTTTTTGGGTGCAGGTTTCTAAAAGTGTCCCAATGAGCCTGTCAGGGTTTTGCTGTGACATTCTACAATGCTACAAGAGAGTTCTCACTTGGAGAGCAGTCCTAAGAAAACAGTTCTGAGACTGAGGATTGGGGCACTTGTTTCCAGAGTGTTATTTTGGCATTTCTGCAGAGGGTACAGGTAGCAGAAACTTTATTCAAGGCAAAATGGAGAGTTATGTGAAATCTCACACTTTAGTTTTCTGTTTTTTTCTCCTCTTAGCTGTTTAATGCCTCCACACAATGGTCTTGGCTGGGTGCTTGGGGGATTCTGTCTTGGAGCTCATCTGCATGTGTGTTCAGGTGTAGGGGGTATGAAGTGGTGACAAAGCTGTCGCTAACTGAAGACGCCCCCATTGTCTTACTGAGCTTTGTTCCCTCCATTTCTGGTTTCCTTGTCCTTATTTTTTCCGGAAGCCAGGGCCACAGAAAAGGTCAGTGAGAGGACTTTAGAGTTGGCTCTGAGTGACCGTGAAATCACCTCATCAACCCTGAATTTCAGTGCTTTTAGATGGATTGACCAAATCCAGTTTCTCAAGGGATGTGGGCCCAAGTAGCTCACTTACCATACAAATAGGGCCATGTTGAGGACAGTGGTGTGACAGACACCCCACACGCTATGTGACGTTTGTGGAAATTAAGGCCCCATGTCCACTTTGCCTTATGATGGTTTTCATGTACCTGATGTTACCTTAACCTCCCCACCTTATTTAGAATGTCAGCATTTCTAAATTAGAAAAACTCGAAATGCACTATTCAGAATTTAGAACCCCAAACCTGTGCTGAGGTAATCAACATGATTTTGTTCAGTAGCATTCAGACACATGGATTTTGTTTCTATTTTGCATCTGTTGTGCCTCAACTGGTTTTTGGATGTCTAAATATCTGGACTCCTCACAGGATTAGTTTGGCACTGGCTGCAACACTGCATTAAACCAGCCACGTGAATCTCAAGGATAAGATATTTAAAAGCAAGTAGAAAAACTAGAACACAAAGTTCATGAACAAAATTTCCTTGTTCAGAAGCAAGGAAAAATAAGCTAACCTTAATCATGCACTGGGTAAATTTACATTCAGTAAAGTTATTTTGCATGCTTTGGTTAATATCTGAGTAGGCAGATTTGCAAGTGCTAATGCATGCTTTATTTTGGTACATGAGGTTATTATATGTTTTACTTTTTAAAAACTGCCTTTTTACAAACCTTATGCCAGAGTTCATCTACAAACCTTCTTAAAAAATATATAGATCTGTCTACTTCTTAGTTCAAAACAGTTTAATTTCAACCAGTTCTATAAATACTGAAATGATAAGGAAATGGTGCAGTAAAATCTGGCGAGGGAATACATTTGAAATTATTTTACAAAGTTGAAATCATGCATTGCATGTGTAATAATTTCTAAAACAGAAGGCCTCAAAAAGATGGCACACAAATTAAGCCTTCAGAATACCCTGTTACTAGAATGCTTCTAGAAGAATTTCAAGCAATAAAACAACAACCACAACAACAACTAACTTATTACAGTCCAGTTGATTCAGGGACAAATGAGAAAGGGACACAAAACAACCATCTTGCTTTTTCTCTCTATTCCCAAGGAGCTCACAGACAAAGTTTATGGTACAGAGTTTGGGAGCTCCTGTTATAAGTAGGACTAGCTACAGTTGTATTCAAGTCTTGCTTGTATAGCACAAATATACTAGAAAGATTTATCTAATATTAATATCTAGACATGGTGCTAAGATTTAACATAATAGTTCCTTCAAAGAAAAGAATGAGGCAAGTGGCAGAAACCTCTGAAAGTGAGTGGGTACTGGACATTTCAACCCAGTTAAGTATCACAAATTTGCCATTCTAGTTGAAACACAGATCGACTGAGCAAGCACAGCTCATAGTTTTCTACTAACGTTTCCTGGTGGATAAGATCTGCCTTTCTTTCAAGGAGTCATGGGGAGTGAGCTTGGGAGAAAGCAAAGGGAATGATGACTCAATATGATTGGCCCAGTAAGTGGATGCCTTATTTCTCCTTTTCCCTAACCCTCCTCCACCTCACTGTGAAGGTACAGGAGCACATGGAAATAGCTCACTAGACACACTTATATTTTGAAATTCAGCAATGATCACTGGCCTTCTCTGCATTTTCATCCCATTGACTAGTGAAATTGGTCCTCGAAAGTCACGTTTATGAAATTGAGTGGTCATTCTAGTAAAGTATTACCATCCTCTAAGAGCTCTTAGGCTATTTATTACTCAGTAACACAAGAAAAAGATACTCAACGCCTTCTGAGAATGCCCCAGAAGGTAACCCAAAACACCCTACCCTTTCAAATGGAAAGAGTAATTTAAATGACAATTTCACACCATGAAGATAAGATACCAGAACACAGTGCTGCCTTAAAAAATGTCACAGTTAAAAAAAATGTATACAATAAAGACTGTTCTAAAATCTTGCTACTTTATTTTTGGTGGTGCCCTGATTTCTATAAACTTTCATGTGCTTTCTAGTAACTGTTTTTACTAAATTTTGTTAAAAAGTATCATTGTATAAATGAATTTATTTACAAAACAGAAACAGACTCAGATTTTGAGAACAAACTTATGGTTACCAAAGGGGAAACGTGGCAGGAGGGATAAATTAGGAGCTTGGGATTAAAATACACACACTACTATATATAAAATAGATACCCAAAAAGGACCTACTGTATAGCACAGGGAGCTCCACTCAATGTTCTGTAATAAGCTATATGAGAAAAGAATCTGAAAAAGAATGAATATATGTATAACTGAATCACTGTGCTGTACACCTGAAACTAACACAACATTGTAAAATCAACTATACTCCAATAAAATTAATAAAATAAAAATAAAATTCAAAAAAGTATTATTGAAGGAAAGGTATCCCATGCTCTTGGATTAGAAGAACTAATATTGTTAAAACTGCCATACTACCCAAAGCAATCTACAAATTTAATGTGATCCCTATGTAATTACCCATATTTTTCACAGAACTAGAATAATCCTAAAATGTACATGGAACTGTAAAAGACCCAGAGTTGCCAAAGCAATACTGAGGAAAAAGAACAAAGCAGGAGGCATAACCCTCCCAGACTTCAGACAATACTGCAAAGCTACAGTAATCAAAACATCATGGTATTGGCACAAAAACAGACACAGGGATCAATGGAACAGAATAGAGAGCCCAGAAATAAACCCACACACCTACAGTCAATTAATCTTTGACAAAGGAGGCAAGAGTATAAAATGGAAAAAAGACAGTCTCTTCAACCAGTGGTGCTGGGAAAATTGGACAGCCACATGTAAATCCATGAAGTTAGAACACACCTTCTCACCATGCACAAAAATAAACTCAGAATGGCTTATAGACTTATATGTAAGACATGACACCATAAAACTCCTAGAAGAGAACATAGGCAATACATTCTCTAACATAAATCGTACCAATGTTTTCTTAGGTCCGTCTCCCAAAGCAATAGAAATAAAAGCAAAAATAAACAAATAGGACCTAATCAAACTTACGTTTTTGCACAGCAAAGGAAACCATAAGCAAAGCGAAAAGACAACCTACAGACTAGGAGAAAATATTTGCAAGTGATGTGACCAACAAGGACTTAATTTCCAAAATGTACAAACAGATCATACAACTCAACGACAAAAGAAACAACCCAATCGAACAATGGGCAGAAGACCTAAATAGACATTTCTCCAAAGAAGACATCCAGATGACCAACAGGCACAAGAAAAGATGCTCAACATCACTAATTATTAGAGAAATGCAAATCAAAACTATAATGAGGTACCACTTCACACCAGTCAGAATGGCCATCACTGAAAAATCTACAAATAACAAATGCTGGAGAGGGTGTGGAGAAAAGGGAACCCTCTTGCACCGCTGGTGGGAATGTAAGTTGGTGCAGCCACTGTGGAGAACAGTATGGAGGTTCCTCAAAAAACTAAAAACAGAGTTAGCATATGATCCAGCAATCCCACTCCTGGGCATATATCCGGAGAAGACTATAATCCAAAAAGATACATGCACCCCTATGTTCACAGCAGCACTATTCACAATAGCCAAGACATGGAAACAACCTAAATGTCCATATAAAGAAGATGTGTTACATGTATACAGTGGAATACTACTCAGCCATAAAAAAGAACGAAATAATGCCATTTGCAGCAACGTGTATGGACACAGATTATCATACAAAGTGAAGTAAATCAGAGAAAGACAAATACCATATGATATCAGTTATATGTCGAATCTAAAAGATGACACAAGGGGAGGAAGGGATAGTTAGGGAGTTTGGGATTGACATGTACACACTGCTGTATTTAAAATGGATAACCAGGGCTTCCCTGGTGGCGCAGTGGTTGAGAGTCTGCCTGCCAATGCAGGGGACACGGGTTCCAGCCCTGGTCTGGGAGGATCCCACATGCCGCGTTGTGACTAGGCCCGTGAGCCACAACTACTGAGCCTGCGCGCCTGGAGCCTGTGCTCCGCAACGAGAGGCCGCAATAGTGAGAGGCCCACGCACTGCGATAAAGAGTGGCCCCCACTTGCCACAACTAGAGAGGGCCTTCACACAGAAACGAAGACCCAACACAGCCATAAATAAATAAATAAATAAATAAAATTAAAATGGATAACCAGCAAGGGCCTACTGTATAGCACAGGGAACTCTGTTCAATATTATGTAACAACCTAAATGGGAAAAGAATTTGAAAAAAAATAGATACATGTGCTTGTATAACTGAATCACTTTGCTGTACACCTGAAACTATCATAATATTGTTAATCAACTATACTCCAATATAAAATAAAAAGTAAAAAAAAATGGGAAAAAAGATACAAATCAAAAGAGAAACGGACTCACAGACAGAGATAAGACTTGTGGTTGCAAAGCGAGGTGGTCGGAGAGGGATGAATTAGGAGTTTGGGGTTAGCAGATGCAAACTATTATATGTAGAATGGATAAACAACAAGGTCCTACTGTATAGCACAGGGAACTATATTCAATACCCTGTGATAAACGATAATGGCAAAGGATATAAAGAATGTATACATATGTATAACAGTCACTTTGCTGTACAGGAGAAACCAACAGATCATTGTAAATCAACTATATGTCAATTAAAAAAAAAGTATTGAAAAACTCCTTGGGCAACAATTCTGCACTTCTTGACAGGTTAACAGCCTATGAAAGTCTTGGTTCTGACTTACACAGGTGTCTTGCAGAAAATCTTACTGAATGCTCTGCACATTACCAAATTATGATGGGAATGGAAGGTTGTCTCCTCTAATGCAACTCTTTGGAGCCTGAAGTTACTTTGTATTCCAAAAGCAAAACAAAACTTGGGCAGCAAAATTTGCCACCACTTAGCAACAATCAAATCAAAACATCCCACATTTACCCTACTGTCAGCCTTTACATTGTTACTGATCTCCTGTAGGTAGTGCCAGCAAGGCTAAGAAAACAGCCTATCGTTATTGCAAAATTGAGTGACTGTTGAAAGTATAGAATGACATCATAAATAGAACACCTGTAGAGTCTGCTCCTAATGGACTATGATGGATGCCCGTCAGCTGGCCAGCCAGTGAATGCACAGGGATTGGGAGGAGGTACATGCAGAGAATGGATGCTATTCTATCAGGGATATTCAAGCAGGCAGCTGTCATGGGTTGGAGACTGGGCCCCAAGAGTCCTTCCCCAGACTGAGTTTCTAAGATGTTAAAATTCTAAAGGATACCGTTTATTCTTTAGAAAATATTGTTGAGCTTTATCTTGCTTCTCAGACTTCAGTGAGAAGGCTTGCCTGGGTCGTGACTCCTGCCCAACAGTGAATGCCTTAATGCCCTGCCTCCTGCTGGCCAGCTGGAGGCATCACCTAGCCCAGGTGGGCTTTGACATGTAGATAAATGCCTGGCACCACCATAGTGCCCTCAACTCTTTGTCTTTATAAACTAGAATAGGTTATGATGTATGGAAGCCTCAAGTACTTGTGGTTTCATGTGTCCTTGGGACCCCTTCCTACCCCCCAAGACTTCCAACATAACGGAAGAGAGGATTTCTGCCTGTACCTGGAGTTTGATGTCTCAGCATGTATGTACATTTCCTCTCCCCTCTCCCAGCAGAAGCTAACTCCCCAGTCAACTATACTCTTGACCCAAATGCTGTTTTGCAGGGTAACTATAATCACGAATGTAACCAGCTATTACTAACCAAAGAATATGAAGAAAAAGTTGGGATCAGATTGCTTTGGGGAAGATTCTGGAAGAAGGAAGGAGACACAATAAAGAAGAATGGGACAACTTCCCAGGATAAATTACTAGAATTGGAGCATCAGTGAAATTATATTTTGGTTACCATTTTGCAAACAATTTTTCTAATTCTTTAGAAAAAGAATGGTGTCTTTCCAACTAATCACCAAACTCCCAACAGGCACAAAACGCTCTGAAGAACTGAGTGGAAGGTAACCAATTAACCACCACCGCCAGCAGAGAATTCCCGATGCTTGACAAATGTGCAAAGTGAAAGCCAGGCATGCATCTTTCATATTAAACCACTGACATTCAGTGTGGTTCAGCTAGAAAATACTGATCTTCTATCACTTAGAATGCAAAAGGGTGAGCAGTGCAGATTATTATGGAACTAAGAAAACACAATTTTAAGGAAAAGATGTATGTATCACTCTTAAATACTATTTAAAATGTTAACAATTTAAAAGGAATATTAACTGTGCAGAGCAGTTAGAAAGCAAGGAAAATACGACATTTAAGCAAGTTAACGTTAACTCAGTAGAAATCACAATATCATCAAACTTTCTTCCCGCACAGAAGCTGTGAAGAGATACTACCTTATCTCTTGCTTAAGTTCATACAGTCCCAGAAAAGCATGTGAATAAGATCTGTGTTTGACATATTACACCCTATGTCATATCTGCTTTAAGAAAAACGTTCCTTCAAAACGCTACACTCTGAAAAACTATTTTCAGGAACTGTTATTTGGTCCGTTGATCAAACAAGGCTGAGTTCTCTAATCTTTTACCTCCAAGTTAAAAATTGGAGCAACAAAACAAAACTCCAGCAAGGCATAAATAAGATATTAAAGTGCACATATACAATCCCAGAAAAGTTTTGACTGGGAAGAGCAAAAATTTCTAGTGCAAAAACTGCTTTTGCCAGCAAAGCTCCCTCTCTGGAATCAAAGGGCAACAATAAAAGTTACAATTGGAACAGGTTTAAGCAATGCCTCTCTTCAGTCAAGAGTTAATATATGTGCATGCACCTTGGCCCAAAGTATGTTCAATCTGGTAAAAGGGGGAATTTCAGGGGACAGTTCAGAAACACAGTTCCCCGATCCAAGGCGGTGCTTTCTCCAGGTGTCCCATGAGCAAGTTCCATAGATGTGTCATCAGTTGCAAGTGGGGACAAAACCCCAGAGAACAAACTTGCAATATGCTTGCAGCTTGTGAAAAGTATTCACACAGTTACTTAATCTTGGTTTGTGTCTATCAATTCTTCTTTTGAGCCTGACCTTGACTATATAATGTTTTGTGCTTTTGGATCTGAACAGAGACTGGGTATTGTCTGTAGGAATTCCCTTGGGTTATATCACCATAGCCTTTTGAACATCCGTTTTATCCTTTTTGGAGTTCATAATGAAATAGTTTTGCATTTCTCAGTACAATTACACAGATCAGGGATTCTTTTTATTCTTTTCTTTTCCTTCAAGGATCCAAGTTGAAAGCTCTTAGGAGGACATCCAGGTCACCGAGATTAGCTGCCTGGAAGAGTTCCGGTTGGTCCATCAGAGAAAGGGCAATTCTGAGGGCAGCCCAGATATTCCCAGAGATTGCAGGATGAGGAACTTGCTGTTGATTCCTGCTCTTTCTTTGCAAACTGAGGGCAGTGAGAAAATTGCTGACCGCTTCTCTAAGAGGGTAGAAAAACAGGCATTTAAAAATGCAACAGATTTCAGAGTTAGCAAACGTAGAAATAAAACAAAAATGAATTAAGTTATCTTAGTCTAAAATCCTAAATCACCTCTCTGGTGTTTTGGATCATCAGGTGAACAACTTTCTGATTCTCTCATTAGTCCTCTGTGAAAAGTCATTGTTAAATATAGTGAAGTCAGAAAGAAATAAGGAGAGCAAACTTTATTTTAGGTATGTCATGTGGGACAGGAAGAATAGCAAAACCATTGCTAACTCATTAATGCATTTGATTTTCTCCTACTCCAGGAATGATTTGAAGACTTAATACATCTGCAGATATGATTTATATAACCAGAGGAGGCATCTGGCCTTACTCAGAAACGAAGTAGCTTAACTTTTCTCATTAGTTTAAGTTTTCTCGAAGTAGGAGGCAGCCGGGCTGAGTTGAGTTTGTTATCAAAGCAGCTGGACTTGAATCCCAGTTGTTTAGCCTTAGGCATATTTCTTCTCCAAGCCTCAGTTTCCCCAGCTGTATTACAGGGAGAATAAAAGTCATTTTAAAGCCTTGCTGTGAGGTGCAGCTGAATCATTTATGTGAAAGCGCCTATCATTAAGTTAGGTCAGTAGTTCTTCACGTGGTCTGGGGAACTCTGGGGATAAGTGAGGTCAAAATTATTTTTATAATAATACTGAGATGTCATTTTACCATTTCACTCTCATTTTCTCATGAATATACAATGGAATTTTCCAGTGACTATATGATGTGTGGTATCCCAATAGATTGAATGCAGAAGCAGAGGTGAGAATGTGTCTTCTATAAGCAAGATAGTAAAGAAATTTGTAAAAATGATAAAAGAATGTCACTCTTTTCACTAAACTTTTTTGGAGAATAATTTTTTTTGTAAAATATATAATTTATGTTAACATGTAATTAGTTTATTATTATTTTTAAATGAATCTCAAACTTTTCTCTGTTTCTAATATGGTAAATATTGATAGGTATAACCCACATAAACAAAAGCCCCTTGAGGTTTCTCAATAATTGTTAAAAGTGGAAAGGGGTCCGAAGAATACAAAGTTTGTGACCCACTGAGTCAGATGCTGTCCAAAGGCCTAGCTCCCATGGTCCATTACCGTGCTCTGTTGCTTGCGTGCCCCGTGTACCTGCAGGGACTGCCCTCTTCAGCTTTCCTGTCACCTAGGAACGTGTAATATGTATCTGACAAACTTGTCTTTGCTAAGAATGATGCCTCTTTCACTTGTATCTTCTTTACTCTTCTTAAAAGCTTTTCACATACTTGATCTCATTTAATCCTATGAGGTAGTCACTGTTAAGCATCTGGTAAGAAACCATAAAGAAAGCGAGGCTGGATTTCTGATTCCAATGCACGTGATCCAGGCATTTGCTCATCTATATTGTTAGGTCTGCCCGGAAGTAAAGGGCAATTGGGGAATGGCTGCGCTGTAGGTAGCAACCTGGGTAATGGAAGGGAGTGGGTGTTCTCATCACCCCTCTTCTGGGTTTCTTGTAACCAAGGAAGAGAAGAGGATTTATAGCAGATGCACACGGAGAGTTTACTCTGAAGGCCCTTTCTGGCTTCCTCGGCACAGGAAGGCAGCTCGAATGACAGTGACTCCAATTCCTCTCATCATCCTAGGCCTGTGAGAACTCTGGGGAAGGAAGATGCTGGAATGCCCTCCTGCAGGCCCTCCCGCACAGGCTGCTCCTGCCCCGATGTGTGGCACTGGTCTCCGAGGGCCGTGGAGAGTAACAGAATAGTCGAACCTGTTAGCCTCGTCAAGCAACTCCAGGTTTTCTCACGAAGATAGCCTAAACCTTTTCCCCAACTTGAGAACTCAGAGAGGCCTTTGAGGGGACTCAGAAGACTGTACGCGTACAAGTGGGAATAGTTTTCAAATGTTACACACATATATGTGTGAATAAGTTTAAATTGTTCTAAATGTTATGTCATGATTAATAAAAAGCACATTCATTTAAAAGTATTCTTCATTTTATAGTAGCTTTCCCTCATTATACTAATACTAAAAACATTACCTATCAAATGGGATGAGATTTATGTTTTTAATTAAAAAGGGGTCCTCACTTTTGAAAAGGTTAAGATTTTTTTGTCTAAGTTCTACTTTGAAGTTCCTACTGACAAAAGGGTAGCATTTTAAGCTCCACCCAGGTTTAATGCCAATTTCCTCTCCTTATTTCAACTGTATACAGTAGGAGGAGAGGCCTCGCCTTTGACTCTGTATAGAACGTGTGAGATGACAAATAGCGCATGTTATAGCTACATACACAGACACCTGCGGTTCTTGAGGGAGAAGCCCCAAGACTGGTGGATACCAACTCCTGGCTTTCTTCTGGGCCACATCTCTGTTGAGGGTTGTTATTTCCTAAGCACCCACTTATACCGCAAGTGAAACTTATTTTCAGAATGCATTTAAGGCTTATGTCTCTCTTGATGGCCTTTTTTCTCAGGAAAAAAATGCAAGATGTTTATTACTTCACAAGGTTTCCCATATCCTACATGACAATAAAAGACCCACATATTTTAGACAAAACACTTTGCTGTTCCAAAGTATCTATTTGATTCAAGTGGACAGACTCAGCAAACAAGAATACAGGATGCACAGTTAAATTTGAATTTCAGATAAACAATGAATAATTTTCAGTATAAGTATATCCCATGCAATATTTGGGAAATACTTATCTTAAAAACATATTTGGTATTTATCTCAAATTCAAATTTAGCTGGGCATTCTTCATTTTATCTGGCAACCCTAAAATTGACTTGCTCTTATACAGGAGACTTTCTGCTTGAGATAAAAAATTCACACCTCAACAAAGTTTGTCCATTTCTACCTATTATGGATTTTCATGGCTTCCTGCAAATAGTTGCCCTACTGAGTCTTACATCTGTGAATGTCAAGAAAATATTTTATTGGCCCCTCAAGTATTTTTTTTCTACACTAAGGAGTTACAATTAAAACTCATCCTGAAGCTTTAGAAAATTTACATGCTAAAGGAGGCCTTTCTAAAGCTTAGTGTGTAAATCAATGAAGTTAGAACACTCACTCCCTCATACCATACACAAAAATAAACTCAAAACGGCTTAAGGACTTAAATATAAGATATGACACCATAAAACTCCTAGAAGAGAACATAGGCAAAACATTCTCTGACATAAATTGTACCAATGTTTTCTTAGGTCAATCTCCCAAGGCAAAAGAAATAAAAGCAAAAATAAACAAATGGGGCCTAATCAAACTTATAAGCTTTTGTACAGCAAAGGAACCATCAACGAAATGAAAAGACAACCTACGGAATGGGAGGAAATGTTTGCAAATGATGCAACCGACAAGAGATTAATCTTCAAAATATACAAACAGCCCATACAGCTCAATATCAAAAACCCATACAACCTAATCAAAAAATGGGCAGAAAACCTAAACAGACATTTCTCCAAAGAAAACATACAGATGGCCAACAGGCACATGAAAAGATGCTCAACATCGCTAATTATTAGAGAAATACAAATCAAAACTATAATCACACTGGTCAGAATGGCCATCATCAAAAAGTCTACACATAATAGGGACTTCCCTGGTGGCACAGTGGTTAAGAATCTGCCTGCCAGTGCAGGGGACATGGGTTCGAGCCCTGGTCTGGGAAGATCCCGCATGCAGTGGAGCAACTAAGCCTGTGCGCCACAACTACTGAGCCTGTGCTCTAGAGCCCGTGAGCCACAACTACTGAGCCCATGTGCCACAACTACTGAAGCCCATGCACCTAGAGCCCATGCTTCTCAACAGGAGAAGCCACCGCAATGAGAAGCCCGCGCACCGCAACGAAGTAGCCCCCGCTCACTGCAACTAGAGAAAGCCTGCGTGCAGCAACAAAGACCCAATGACCCAACACAGCCAAAAATAAATAAATAAATAAATAAATTTATTAAAAGAAAAAGTCTACAAGTACAAATGCTGGAGAGGGTGTGGAGAAAAGTGAGTCCTTGTACACTGTTGGTGGGAAAGTAAACTGGTGCAGCCACTATGGAAAACAGTATGGAGTTTCCTTAAAAAAACTAAAAATAGAGCTACTGTATGATCCAGCAATCCCACTCCTGGGCATACATCTGGAAAAGATGAAAACTCTAATTTGAAAAGATACATGCACCCCAATGTTCATAGCAGCACTATTTACAATAGCCAAGACATGGAAGCAACTTAAATGTCCATTGACAGATGAATGGATAAAGAGGATGTGGTGTGGTATACACACACACACATGCACACACACAATGGAATACTACTCAGCCATAAAAAAATAAAAAAGAACGAAATAGTGCCATTTGCAGCAACATGGATGGATCTAGAGATTATCATACTAAGTAAAGTAAGTCAGTCAGAGAAAGACAAATATATGATATCACTTATTTATGGAATCTAAAAAAATGATACAAATGAACTTACTTACCAAACAGAAACTGACTCACAAGACACAGAAAACAAACTTATGGCTACCAAAGGGGAAAGGTGGGGGAGAGATAAATTAGGAGTTTGGGATTAACAGATACACACTCTATATATAAAATAGATAAACAACAAGGATTTACTGTACAGCACAGGGAACTATATTCAATATCTTGTAATAAACTATAATGGAAAAGAATCTGAAAAAATATATATCTGAATTACTTTGCTGTACACTAGAAACTAACACAACACTGTAAATCAACTATACTTTGATTTTGTTTTAAAAGGCCTCCTTTAGTGAACTCAATATGTCTATGTGTACATATGTATTTATTTACATCTCTCCTTGCTCCAAAAGAAGGGCCTAAGGTGTCATAAAGTACATAAGAACCAACCTAGTCAGTGAATAAAGGTAGTAAAGATAAAATCAGGTTAGGGAAATCAGACAGAGACAGGAATGAAGCTAGTATATGGAACGGACAGCACGGATTTGACTGCGGCCCTTTGTGGAGCTGAGGTAAAGAGGGCCTCTGCAGTGGCACATTTCACAACATCCACAAAATAAAACAAACAGGCTGCTCAGGAATCACTCAGCTATTCTTGGTTTTGACCTAAGATCCTCATAGAAGACAGAGTATAATCCAGTGACTAATGTTCTTTCTAAGATCCTTTGAGTATAAATGCAGCAACTAGTTTCTAAAGCTTCAATAATTGCCAGTGGCACAATGCTCTAACACAGTTCAGAGACAGCAATTCTTCAGATGTCAAAAGAATGCAATCCAGTTATGCAGCTCTCTCATGACTTATCTAAATAATAATAATAATGATGACGATTATGGCAATGGTTAACACTCATAATAATAATGCCTACTAGGTATTGAGCATCTGCTCTGTGCTAGGCAATTACATTTAACCTGCACAATAATCCTGCAAGGGGGCTTCCCCGGTGGCACAGTGGTTAAGAATCCACCTGCCAATGCAGGGGACACGGGTTCGAGCCCTGGTCCGAGAAGATCCCACATGCCGTGGAGCAACTAAGCCCGTGCACCACAACTACTGAGCTTGCACTCTAGAGCCTTCGAGCCACAGCTACTGAAGCCCACGTGCCTAGAGCCCGTGCTCCACAACAAGAGAAGCCCGTGCACCGCAACAAAGAGTAGCCCCCGCTCGCGGCAACTAGAGAAAGCCCATGCACAGCAACGAAGACCCAGTGCAACCAAAAATAAATAAATAAATAAATTTATTTAAAAAAAAAATCCTGCAAGATAGATACTATTACCTCTTTGTTTTTATGCAAATGAAGAAATTGAGGCTCAAAGTTATATGCCCAGAGTTATAAAACCAGTAAATGGCAGAGCTATGATTTGAACCCAAGTCTGTCTGATCGTAAAAGCCTGGCTCTTTCTGAGAATGAGAAAGGGTTTACATTTTTTGTGGAGTTTAAAACTAACATTAATTTCTATTTTTTTTTTCAATTATGAAAGTAATACCTGGTTTAGAAAATAGAAAAAAATAGGAAAAGAAAAGAAAAAAATCACCCAAACTTTTGGTCATTTATGGTCCGTGTTGATGGGGAACAGATAGAGGATACAGACCTGAATGATAATGAGGAGTCAAGAGAGGAGGAGAAAGACATTTCAAACTCTAAACCCACCATTTAAAAATCTGTTCCTTTTTCTTTTAATAACTAACTTTACTGGTAAATTAGGTTTAGAACAGCGGTCTCCAACCTTTTTGGCACCAGGGACCAGCTTCGTAGAAGACAGTTTTTCCACGGACGGGGGTGGGGGGGATGGCGGTGACGCGGGCTGTGATGAGGGTGATGGGAGCGGCAGGTGAAGCTTCGCTCTTGCTCACCCACCACGCACCTCCTGCTGTGTGGCCTGACTCCTTACAGGCTGCGGACCCAGACTGGTCTGCGGCCCAGGGGTTGGGGACCCCTGGTTTAGAAAACCTGAATTCTTGGTTGTCCTTTGCCAAAAACTGGCCTTGAGACCCTCTTGAGTCATTCTGCTGGGTTCCCTTGTTCCCACCCCGCCATGGTTCTTTTCTTCCTTACCTGGGAAATGAAGGGTTGAACTGCTCATGTTTCTCAAAGAGTTGCCCTTGGGGGTGTTAAAAACCCAGATGACTTATCCTAAGCCCCAATCAATCAAAATCTCTGAGAGAGGGGCCTGGGAATCTACATTTCACAAGATGCCCCAATGATTGCTGCTCTCTAAAGATTAAGCAACACGGGGGCAGGCAGTTCCTGTTTCAACATCCCTCAGGATCTGAAGGTTTGAAACTTACCCTTAACAAGAGGAGATTACAAAAGGAGGTATTTTTTACTGGGAAACAACCTTTCAGATTATTTAACCTCAGCCCTGAGCGTGGCTCTTGGTTGTTAGCCTGCTGCCATACTTCACCTGTAGGCGCCCAGGTTGATGCAGCTTATCCCCAGGTTGTATCTGGACCGGATGAAGCCTGGCTGAATCTCCAGCGCTCGTGTGTAGGCCTCCACGGCTTCCTCGCTGCGGTCTCCGTTTGCCAAGGTCGCCCCGAGGCGGTTCCACAATGAATAGTCCTGATGACAAAATTAGAGCTCTCTAACAACCCGCACAAGCCACAATGACCGAGTATTCTCCTGTTCCCTGCTGAAAGATGATAGCTAAAACTGTATCCAATGCTCATGGACATGGACCGCGACAGGTGAATTACTCAAAAATCTTTATGGACAACCCTCTGAAATGACTTTCATTCATCAAAGAGCAGCTACTGTTTGATGCTGTCAGGCAAATCATGTTTCTATTTTAGGTATCTAAGTATTCACAGCCACTGTAGCATATCAGTACCGATCACTTTAAACCATTGGATGCAGGGAAATGAAGTGCAGCAGAAATGCACAAAATGTAGCCTGTGAAAACTTATTTTGTGAGGATATTATGGTTTCTTGCTATGCACTTACCTCTGGCCGAACAGTTAAGGCAGCATTAAATGCATCTATTGCTCTATTAAATTCTCCACTCAGGTGGAACAGTACCCCCAGACCTGTCTGTAGGTCTGGGTCGATCATATCTCCATTTTGGTGGGCAGCTTCTAGATATAATTCCTTCACTCCTTCCAGAACAGAGCTACAAGGGAAACAAGTTAGATTTGTAATCCAAATAGTCTGAACATAAATGATTTACTAGTATGTTTGCTGTTCCAGGAGAACAGACTGGAAAAATCTTGCTTAAAATATCTTAGCTTAATGAGAGGACTGTTAATATTGTAGGTTAAAAAATACCTGATTTTCACGAAATATTTTGTTGTACACAGATAAGACTGTGCTAAGTAAGGTCTTGATGAGGAGAGTTCCATGGACCCTACGATGCCAATGTAGAAAACCCCAGGGCTAAGTTTCCCAAGGCTTGAGTGAGAATTTAACATCGTGATTTATTGCTGATAGAAACAAAATTCCCAGAAGAAAGGACTTTCCTTTTTCCCCACACCTAATTCTCAGGCTTTATAAAACTTGGCACATTGGTATTTATTATAACTTATTTTCGGTTAATTATATGTCCAAAGCATTTGGCTTTGAAATATGGTACTCAGATAAACGTCTGGGAGTGTCCACAATGTAGGTCATTTGTCCAAAGTTTGGCTCTGGTCTCGGCATCAATCTTTTTGGTCAGTGCTGCTCTTCCAGCAGAATGCTGTCCTACAAACCATCCTGAAATGGGTGGTGGTGGGGACCGAGGCTCATTAGTTGCCCTGAAGGTGACTGTGTACACGGATGTAATTTAATGAGAAGGATACCTATCAACGGGAGACTTAGACATCCGCCGGGTGAGGCCTGGAGATCCCTTCTTGCTCTTCACAAGGTATTTGTACTTTGGATTTTGCTTAATCCAATTCTTTAAAGCTTCACAGGCATCCTGCTGATGTCCGGTGTTAGTGTAACTCACAGCCAAAGCCATCAAAGCTTTCAAGTTGTTGGGCTGCAATTCTAAGCACCTGAAAGAAGGCAAAATAAAAGCCAGTCTCAGATTTTTTTTGGAGCCAGAGTCTGGACAGTTCTTTAGAAAATGTGAGGTCTTTATTAATTAGATGGTGCAAAAACATTGCTAAGTTTATGTTGTCTCTGGAAATACCATATTTATCTACATGAAAATTGGGACCGCTGCACATTTTTAAGAAAGTTAAAACTCAGCCTGATTAGTGCTAGATTTGGTAATTTTAATGAAATGGTTTAAAAACGATAGAAAATGAGGCTAATCCTGCATAAAATTTATTAGTAATTAGTTTATCTAATGAGAAGTAGGGAATATCACTATTTTAATGCTGATCTACTATCAACATATTAAATGTATCTTGTCCACAAAGCAAACTGACTTGAACTAAATTTGGATGTTAAGAAATGACTGTACAGTGTTTCATAAAGGAGAGGGAAATTCCCCATGTTTCAACTACTAATATGGGTTTAGGAGGCACGGGCTACAGCTGCTCCCCCTCATGCTATCCCACTGGCCGCTGGCAAGGGCTTTTCAAACTTTGATGTGCATGAGAATCATCTGGGGATCTGGCAAAATGCAGATTCTGATCTAATAGGCCTGGGGGTGGGGGCAGCCTGAAGTTGTACAGGTCCGACAAGCTCCCAGGTGATGACGATGTTGGTGATCTGTGGATAAGACTTTGCTTAGCAAGCCCTAGACAGAACCTATATCAGTTCTTTAGGAAGAGATTACATATATATGGATGTATAATAAATATACATTTATTTATTTATAAGAAAGAGTAGGGAAAGTGAAAGTCTATTTGGTAGGGGCTATTTTCCCAGGGTTTAAATAGGGGCTCTAATCAAGTAAGATGTGATGCTACACCCACCCAAAGTAGTCTAGAACTTTAGTCAGGGGCTCAGGATGCTGAAACTATCTCAGGAGATTCTCTGTAGACACATGGAACTAAAATTACATTGAGATAATTTTGAGTATGTTTTTCCTGAAGAAAGCTTTCAGATGCCACAAAAGGCTAGAAAGCTAAAAAGAACTATTGATTCAATGAGTCTACTTTATGACTGCTTTTGACATAGACTCTTTTGTGCCAATGAAGGCCAATTTGTAGTTGGTAAAACACTGCGATTTAAGAACACGATTTCTTCATAAATTGTTTTCCAGAGCTAAATGGAAGTAATATGTGGCATCTTGGCACTTATCCTGGTCACATTTTTACAGCGTACTTAACGGTCAAAGGACAAATCTGAAACCACAGGAAGTCCATTAACAAGTGTCCACCAGGCCCATGATTTTGCACTTAGCTTCATCTACCTCTGGAGGGCGACAATAGCTGCTTGTTCATTTTCATTCTCTGCCTGGGTTATCCCGAGGAACTGCCATGCCTACAAAAAACAACTGATGTCAACATTACAAGAGGAAGCAGAATCACTCATGTGCTTTAGTTGGTTCGTTTACATGTGACAGATCCCTCTGTGCAGAGCAGCCTGTCTCGGGTGTAAGAGTCTTGTAAAAGGGAAAAACATCACACGCATTTCTTCATTCAAACTCCCTTGTGACATCTGGGTCAAGATTCTCTGTCATTATTTACAAACTCTAAGTATTTATTCTCTCCTGTGGCTCATGGAAACCTCTGAGTTTCTGAGATTTCATGATATTAGGTATCTTAAAAGCAAAAGATAAATATATAAAACGATGCATCTATCAGGAAAAGAGGTAGAAAAATAACTCAGAAATGTAGCTAAATAGTCTAAAGTTTACAATAAGGAACCTCAAGATGTACAAAATAGAATTAGTTTGTATAAATGAAAGTCAAGCAGTTATTATAAGAGGTAACAGGAAATTTAGGAACTAGGGGAAACAAAACGAACTCCACTACAATGTGTTCACCACTTAATATAATCATTGTTAAAAAGCATAAAACACATATAAAATGCAATATAATGTATACATAATTTTATAGCCTACATTTACACTTTATATTACATTATCAGCACTTTCATGTTTTTATAAAATCTCCCTTATATTTTTTAATTTAAATTTTGTTAAACAGATATCCCTTTATTCCCTCAACCAACTCCCTTGTTGCTCTACGTTGCTTCTAATCCTTTGCAATGGCCAATAATGTGAAGAATATCTTCAGATAACGTTTTCCACATCTGGAATGAAAATTTTTACTATAAAATATTTCTACTTATATACTTATAAGAACAGTAATTCTCACACCATTACAAGCACAATACGCATCAACAAAACCTCTCATTACACACATTGTCTTCAGATTTGCTGGGGGTGTATCAGAGTCTTAGGGATTTTAAAAGGTTTGCATAACTCTCTTCTTTGAGAAGGAATGCTATGAACATTTTAAAACAGAACTCCATGAAACATATGGAGTCATCTTAAAGTGCTGTAAAAATTGTATCGGCTTTTTCCCTCATGGGTTATGATTACACATACCATACAAACTCATAAAAAATACTGAGTATTTCTCCCCCCAGAATATCAGTGATTCTTTTAAATCTTTCAAATATATACAGAGCAGCTTTTAATTTGATTTCACCTTTCATACATCTTAGAATGCTTCTTAAGAAAAGATTGATGAAACAGTCTTTCTCTGGGGGCATCTTCCTAGCCTTTGGGTGTGGTGTCATTTTCACCATTCACAGATCGTCCATTATCTTAGCGTTGGGCTCTCCATCGATTGAGAAGCCCTGGGTCCTGGTCTAGGATCCATCAGTTACCAAGTGTCCTCATTTTCTCAGTTACGAACCTGGGATAATAATGTATACCTTTTTATTAAACTTCCCAGGATTGTTGTGTCAAATGATATAATATATATGAAAACACATAGCATTTAGAAATGTAAGATGACACTATTTTGTTGGGAGGGTTGTAGTTTCCTCTTAACGCAATGACTTTCTCTTCTACGTTGATATTTAGATCTTTTAAAAATTCCAATATTTTGGTTCAGAATTCCAACTCTCAATTCAATCTCATTTCACTGTCAACATTTTGACTAACAAGATACTAGGCGCTTTAAGTAGGATCAAAAATTAGTTTACTTGTTCTTTCTATACAAACTAAGTACAACCAATAATAATGATAAAGGCTAAATATTGATGTGCCAGGCACTAAACTGGGCATTTTATTTGTATGAACTTATCCTCATGACACCCAATGAGATAGTTATAATTGTGATTTCCATTTTACATGTGAGGAAACTGAACCTTAGAGGGTTTTAAAGGGCTTGTCCCAGATCACGTGGCTCATGGCTAACAAGTGGTAGAGCAGGGATTTGAACCCACATGGTTAGGATAGCAGAGCCCAGAGGCTTAACCACTATTCTGTACTGCCTTCTCAGCAATGCATATATAATACATTTCTGCAAATTCCTCTGGGACTATCCCTCTATAAGATGTTTCCCGAAAATTACAAACTAAAAAAAGAAGCTTTGATACCTGCCAGTGTCTTATTACAGGCCTTTGCAGTTTGGGAAAATTAGTGGACCAAGATAAAATTGCAGAAGCCTCTTTGGTGTCTCCCAGTCTCCATCTCCACTCACCCTTCATGTCTCAGAGAAAGGGGCTTTTCTAACATGCGAATCTGATCGTGTCCCTCTCCCATAGTGGCTCCCCATGGCTTTCAGGATGAAGTTCATCTCTTGGCTACCTCTTCTTCCCCCCTCTCCTGCCACTGTCTCCTCCCCTCTCACCATGGATCCAATGTTTCCTGTCCCTCTGCCCACCCACAAACCACTCCCTCTTAACAACAGCTGGACTCCCCTGCAGTTTTTAATCCTCTCTCCCTCAAAATTCAGCTTTGGATTCACTTGGAGGGGAAGGCTGGGTCAGAACCCTTGCTCTCGGCTCTCCTGTGCGTACTCTGAACACTGCATTTATTACACTACATTGATTTATTTACTTGTCTTCCAGATAGATCACAAATTTGTCCTTTCAACTGGTCCATTTTTTCTACCTCTTCAATATTTTAGGACTTCCCTGGTGGCGAAGTGGTTAAGAATCTGCCTGCCAATGCAGGGGACACGGGTTCGAGCCCTGATCCGGGAAGACCCCACATGCCGCAGAGCAACTAAGCCCGTGAGCCACAACTACTGAGCCTGCGTTCTAGAGCCCGCGAGCCACAACTGCTGAAGCCCAGGTGCCTAGAGCCTGTGCTCTGCAATAAGAGAAGCCACCGCAATGAGAAGCCCGCGCACCGCAACGAAGACCCAATGCAGCCAAAAATATAAATAAATAAATAAATTTATAAAAAAAAAAATTTAAGCCAATTCCTGGCACAATTCTTGGGACATAATACGTGCTCAATAAATGCTGAGTGAGTAAATCAAGAGTGAGATATGGTGTGGCTCTAGACCCAGACAAAACTATACTCTGCCCCGTGAAAACTACTGCTGAGCCTCTAGGTTGGCAGTTTTGGTTTTTCGTTTCTTGTCTCCACCTTTTATTTTTGGGCACTGTAGACACTGCAGATTTGGTTAGAAAATAGGTACCTATTTGTAACTTTCAAACACATATCAGGCTTAGCCACGTTAACTCCTTTGGGAAACTTTACTTGATGAAAATGCCACCTAGCAGAACTCTCTGTCACCCTCTGTCCGCCCCTTTCCAAGCCTGGCAGGAGGAAGGGAAATGACACCTCTGCATCTCCAGGGTCCTGAAGAATTGCTGCCTCCATGAACAGGATGGTAACTGGCAGGTCCCCTTCCTTCAGCCTTTTTAAGCCTTCTTCAAATGCTCCAGGCCAGTCCTTGAAGGGGTTTTCAGTGTGAAAGTAATATCCCTACAACACAGAAGGGCCAACACAGATCCATTGATTTCACTCTTCATTGTTATAGTCAGTCAGTTCTTTTTGAATTTGAATTCAATTAATTTTATTTAAATTATCTGATTAATTTCAATGAAGTATAAATTGCTGTTGTTACCCTTATTTCGACTGTGGTACATTTTCATTGTGTAAATGTTAGATAACCTTATTTTGTTATTGAATAATATGAAAAGAAACAAAAAGTTACCTATAATGTCATGACTTAAATATGATCACTGCTAATATTTTGGAGTTTGTTTTCCTCTGGTATTTCTTTTGTTCTTTTTGTTTTAGCCATTTCCTCACAAGATTTTTAAAATACTGACTTTTGGGACATATTTTTGCTAAATGCTGCCACTCACTTCCTTGAAATGTTAATACCACATACTGTACATCTGTTTATATACAGTGGCCCTTCGGAGGGCTACAAACCATTGTAATATCTAAGATTTTTTTCACCTTCTACTCCTCAAACCAGGTTTTGTCCCATTGGGGGGTTGTATCTCTCCACTGAGAACGTATGCTTTAAAGTTACCATCTTTTATTGAAAAAATTTAAACAATACAGAATGTACAAATAATCTTCTAGTATTTTTCTGAGTATATAAGTTAACTAAGTTCATACTATATATGCAGGTTTGTAGCTTAAGCCCTACTTAATTTTAGTTATTAAAGTTATTTATATTATGCTAAAAATTAATCAATCCTCTTTTGATGGACATTCAGGTTACCGCCAATTTTTTGTTGTTGTTATCATAAATAAAGCTACAGTGAAAGCCACATGCTCAAATCTTTGTCTGCATGTGATTATTACCTTAGGATAGACTTCTAGAAGGATTTATTATGCTAAAGGCTATGAACTATTTTGAGACCCTTGATATATGTAGCTGAATTGTTTTTGAGAAAGTATGTCCTGATTTAGACTCTCATCAGAAGTATCAGAGATATTATTTGTTGCAATCTTAGTAGCAGAGATTGTCATAAAATCCTTCCAATTTGATAGATACAAATAAGCTAGTCTGTTGATGATGCTACTAAGGTTTTTAAATACATCACATGGAGACCTTCATTCTCCATAGGTGCTTAGAAAGACAAAACTCTTTGTCAAAATCCACAGGGTATGACCAGCTTATGTAGTGGTGTCAGGGATATGGGGCCCTGGGAGTGGGGAGCTCTGGTCCATGGATTACAGCCCAGAGACTGATGTTCTGCATCAATGTTCTCTCCTCTCACTCTCGATTTCTTTGTGGAAAATTAACTTAATTAGTTTTAATGAGATGGTTGATCTGATTTTATGAGATTTTTGCCTCAGCTACTGTGGGACAGAGAATACTGGAAGGAGAAAGACATTTCAACGACTACATAGATTGCTAATCCCACAAGATCAGAGACTATTCATCGTAGTCCCCAGTATCCAGAGCAAACAGTAAAATTTGTTGGGTTGAACTAAATATCATGGAAGTTATCCAGAACTGAGTATGATTGAGAATTCCTCTACCACAAAAAAAATAACATAAACATTTATATATTTATGTTTCCCCTGTGAAATAAAATTCAATCTTTCCATCTCTTTCAAGTCATTTAAACTTATTTCTCAAGTGTTTTTTTCCCAAGTGCTTTTAAAAGCATAAATCCTAGAGCAACTGGGACTTCATGGGTAATTTGGCTGGCTGTTGACTGTACTCACGTATTTGCTGGGGCTCTTTCTCAGGGGAATCTCTCTGAGGAATCCCCTTGGGACCTGACCTGATTGTGTGAAGTGTATCTTTTCCACTGAGTTCTTTGCTAGCTGCATAAAGACCACCTGTGAAATACAGCCCTAAGCCCCCCTTTTCACCCCCCTGCCCACTGATATCACTTCTGTCAGCTTATTGACGTGGCTCAGGCATTGTGGGACTAGCCCAGCTCTTGTTCTAACCCGCCCTCAGTGTTAGTTCAGTAACTGGCCAAGCTCTGGTTGGCTGCCAAACTGTCTTAACATTGATAAAAAATAAGGGTATTCCATTCCAGCTTTGCTGCCTTCACGCATTGGAAGATTACACTGTTTTCGTGTGCCAGAATTTCTTATAGGTCAGATTGACATGAAATTGTCTGTTTAATTCTTGGATTTTTTTCACAAAATAGTTATCAACTAATTTATAAAAATATGATCCACAGAGGTTGAGAAAACTGGTCAGCATATGTAAGAAGAGAAATGATCACCTTCTCACTAGCTGAGATTGTAACCTGGTTCTGGGCTTCTTGGTTCTCCGATATCCAGTTCCTCCGGGCCATTTCTTCCCATTCTGCTTGCATCTTATCCCAAAACTCTGTATCTGACTAGGAGACAGGAAAAATGAAGAGAGATATATTTAAGAACATGCTATATAATTTGGTTTATTTCCAGAGAGACAGTTTTCCTCATAGATTAAAATGAGTTCTGAGGAGGAATAAAGTGTTCAAACTGGCCACATCCAATGATACTCACGGTTGAAGAGCTTCTGGAGGGCACTCTGTGCTCAAAGTGTCGAACTAGATTAGTTCTGACTTTCTCCAGGAGGAAAACAGTTACCATCTGAGGAACCAGGATCACATAAACCAAATTCAGCTATAAATCCATTCCTTGAACAGTTTCAAGTGTGGGTACCAGGCACACATTTTAGGAAGGGCAGTCTCTCCTAGAGTTGCTCCTAGGCTATGAGGAATTAGAGCAACTGCTTTGGGACTGGCTGGGCAGTGACTTGGGGAAGCAGCTGGCCATGGACAAGGGAAAGCAACACTGGCTGATCCTACTTTGTGCCAAGCACTGTGCTAGGAGAAAACTGAGTCTAGAGGGTTATGGTCATAAAGCTGGGATTGCACAGGATCTGAACCACAGTCTGCGTTCTAAGCTCATGCTCATCACCTTATGGCAAACGTGGCTTCCTGGTGCTAAAGAATGAAGGAGACCAGCTTTGGGTGTGAACTCGACTGAGTCCTCTTCAAGGTATGTATGTATGTACGTATGTATTTATTTTTGGCTGCGTTGGGTCTTGGTTGCTGCGAGCCGACTTTCTCTAGTTGCAGTGAGCGGGGGCTACTCTTCGTTGTGGTGCGTGGGCGTCTCATTGCAGTGGCTTCTCTTGTTGCGGAGCACGGGCTCTAGGCACATGGGCTTCAGTAGTTGTGGCACGTGGGCTCAGTAGTTGTGGCTCGCGGGCTTAGTTGCTCCGCCTCCGTGGCATATGGGATCTTCCCGGACCAGGGCTCGAACCCGTGTCCCCTGCATTGGCAGGCAGATTCCCAACCACTGTGCCACCAGTGAAGCCCTTCAAGGTCTTTTCTATGGCAGGATGATTTTTTGAAAAATACTGCTTTGTGTTTTCCTCTTTATAACTTTCAAGTCTTCCAAAAGGGAAACCAGGCCATTAGCTCTCCTTTACTTCAGGGGAGGTGTGTGTTCCTGGACTGGGGCAGAATTTTTCTTCAAGATCTGTCCCTGGTTGGCTTCTACTTTACTAAGCCTGAAGAGAGTACTTGAGGTATACTGGGGGCGGGGGAGGAAAAAGAGGCAAGTATCATAAAGAACTTAAGAGAGGAGGGGGAATTTGCAGGGGCAGGAAAAGAGAAGGAGGGTGGTGGGTTCTGAGAGGAGCGGGAGATGATGCTTAGGTTTTAGGTATTTCCCTGGCAAGTTGGCCCAACCTCCGAGAGGATGACAGAGGGTGTGCTAGGAACTCTGATCCTCATGTGGAAGAGAAATAGAGAGAAACTGGATTTCGAGGAACCACTTGGGGCTTGGTTGGCTGTTAGCAGTCAGCATGACAGACAAGAGGATGGAGGCTCTGTCCTTGTTTTCTGGCACCACATGAGACTTCCATATTTGGTGCCTGAGACTAAGTTACCTGCCGGTTTGGTAAAAGAGATGCTTGGAAACCACTTTATTTTCCTTAAAGGAAACAAAGAAATGGGTATTCCTTGAACATCTGAGTCTGGGACTGAGATCCAATTTCTCTGCAAATCTCAACTTCTGTGATTCTAAATTCTGCGACTTGTTGACATCCAATCAAATCCTCCCAGTCTCACCCTCTACTCCACCCTCATGCCTGGGTGGTGGTTGTTCTGTGGTGCGACCTCTTCTTCAAAGTTGCTCTGAATGATCATTATAAGCTTATTTCTTCTGAATACGCACATGCAGGGGAAAAGGGCCAGCCCAATGTGATTAATCCCAGGCTACCAAGTAATAAATAGTACTTTTTGTTCTCCTTCTTTATTATGTCCAGAATACTCATTCCTACCCCAGATATGGGTCCTGTGCCTTCAGTAGAGGCCTTCCCTCAACAAAGGCCCAGGACAGCAGGCATCTTGATAATCTGTGTCTGATATGCTAGAAGCCCACGGAATGGACACCACTTATCCAGGTTAAGGTTAGGAATAAAATTCAAAATTTCTTTTTCAAAGAGTCTTTCTAGTAGAACACCAAATTGTGCCAACAGAATGATCTCAGATACACAACAGCTAGATAAAACACTAGAAGGAAATATCCTACCATGTTAGGAGTAATCTGTCTTTGAATGAAGGGATGACGGGTGATGTTTTTCTCACTTTTTTTGCTCTTCTGTACTTCCTGAATTTTCTATAAGTATTTTTTTTTATAATTTAAGAAAGGTTAAAAAATAATAAAAAGAAAAATTATCTTTCCTTTTTAAAATACCAGGAAACGTGCACATTTAGATACTGAGGAGACGCTTTCTTGAATAGCTTTTTAAAGATGCAGGTTGAGCTTGTCTGCATAGAAACAAAGAGAAATCTATCAAGTGAATTTTATAATGTTTACTGACTTTCTGAAGCCCCCTGATGGGTGATGTGAAATACCAACGACTTCAAGTACTTTCTAAGGTAGTTAAGTTCCCTTAGTGAGATTCCTTGGAATCTAAAGCGATTACAAGTCTTTTGAATGAAAGAAAGAGGAAGATTTTGTAATGTGTACATCTCCATTACAAAAGTCACCTTTCCTGCAGTTTCAAATTAGAGCAGTAGAAGAACAAATAAGACTGCTGTGGAAAGAGAACCTCAGTTGAGGTGGAGCTGTCAGGCCCTAATTTCATGAGATACACCAGGACTGACTGTTACCACTTAGAATAAGTTCTGCTGACTAATTAAAGTGCACCTGCACAGTTTCATTTAATTACAGAAGACTACTTTTAGCACAATCAATTTTCATCTGGTCTCAGAATCCAGACTTCATTCACATAAGTGCAGTTAACACTGCTTCTTTTCTATTCCTGATCAATTTCAGAGAAACCTGAAACATATTTGAATTTTAAACATTTTAGACATGACCGAGGAGATTTTACATATTGATGATTTTCTTAGCTGTTCTGGGATGCTGGTGGATTGTTTTTTACACTCTCTAGGTAATACATTAACTGCTTACACCAGAAACGAGCTATTGTTTGCAATCCATTTTCATTTTTAAAATAGCTTTCTGATTATAACAATGGTAGATATTCATGAAAAACTTGGGCTGTGCAGTATGGTGGTTAAGAACAGACACTTTCTCCTCATATGACCCTGGGAACAAATTCTGGCTCCATCATTGGCCTTCTGCAAGTCCCTTAATATCTCCAGGTCTCATTTTCCTTATCCTTGAAACGAAGATAGACTAGTGGTCTTGGTTAGTCATTATTAGGACTAAAAGAGAAAGTGTGTCCGTGGCATAAAGCACATGGTAAATGCTCAATAAAAGTAGGTGTGCCTACTAGTGCTTTTGTACCATTGAGAAAAATATAAAGAATGAAACAAAAATCACCCGTAACCTCAAAGCTCAAATACACATCTGTGAGTATTTTGGTGTTTTAATTTTCTGTATATATCAGTACATACCCTCTTCTAGATACCTTTCCCCTCTTCAGTTAAATTTTTCCTTTCTGCCTAATTATTCAAAAATAAGAGCAAGGTTAAGAAGATTACTGCAAAAATGGACTGTTATGTGGTAATTCAAATGGAATTTATGAAGAGTTTATTACAACATGGAATAGACCTTGATTTATAATGTTCCTTGATATGTAGTATGATCACAATGATAGAAAACAAGTAATGTGTGAGGAAAAAAAGACTACAGAGAAATGCACCCACGGTACTGAGTTCATGGGTTGGGATTACGAGGAATTTGCCCCAACACCTTCCCTTGAACCTTTCAGCATTTCCCAAATCTTCTATTGCTAGCATGTATTATTTCAGTGAAAAAGTAAGATTTGCTTAAAATAAGCTTACATCTTTTCAGTTTCAATTCTTCCATGACGTTTTCTCCAAAGACCCTACACTACAGCTGTCTCTTACCTCTCAATTCCAATACCGATATTCTCGATCAGTGGTTTGGAAGAAAAGAGGTATGTGCTAGCAGCTGCCATTATCCCTGTGAACTTGAGCAAGTCATTTAAACCCGTCTGTACATTATTTTTTTATCATTTGTAAAGTGAGAAGACTGAGCTCATTCGATAATAGCTCAGGCTTCTTTGTCTGTGCAGATTAACTCAGAAGATCAGAGTAAGGGGGAAGGGACATCATGGTCCAGGATCCCTTTTTTTTTTGGAAGGGGGCTTCTACCCTGTTCACTGATCTCCAAAAATTATATACTTTAAAACATTTCTCTAAAAGTATGTTTGACATTTTCCTTTCACTTTTTGGTTGTAAAACTAGTATATAAAAATTTCTATAAGAACCATGACAAAATTAAATACTAATTAAAATATAAAGAATAAGAAAACAAGCAATTTAATTTAGAACCAGGGAATTTTAAGAGATAGCAGCATATTATCAGCTCCCATTCACCAGTCTATTTTGGTTATCTCCAGTTTAAATAGAGTTCCTTTCAATTTTGTGGGTCAAACATAAGTTGCTTAGAAACATCCTGGGGCTGTGTTGTGAAGGAACTGATCTATGTGAGATTACATGTCAATTCTGCTTGTGCGGAGTCTGACTTTCCTTTTGCCTCTTTAGATATCCACTGATTAACTGTCATTGGATCAAAACTTAAAAAAAAAAGAAAAAACCCACCAAACAACCAACCAACCCATTCTGCATATGCAAAAGAAAAGAAAGTATCCCTTGCAAGGTGAGGAATGAAAATCACTATGCAAGTTTGGATAAAGTACTTGCCACAATAAACAATTTTCGTTGAAGTGAAGTTATGTGCAGATGAGTTAGGGACCTCATTGCCCTGGATCTAGTAGCCCAGGCTGGTGAAGAGTGGCTGAAATGTCCCCACTCACATCACTTGTTGACTGACAGCTCAGTGTTAGTTGAGGATTCCATGTGGCTGCCTAAAGAACATATTCGACCTGAGGCTGCAATCAAAGATGTGCAGCACCCAGATCAAGGATGGAATTCTTTTTTAAACTTAATAAAATAAAAAAAATTGAAGTACAGTTGATTTACAATGTTGTGTTAGTTTCTGGTGTACAGCAAAGTGATTCAGTTAGACATACATATATATTTTTTTTTCAGATTCTTCTCCCTTATAGGTTATTACAAAATATTGAGTATAGTTCCCTGTGCTATATAGTAGGTCTTTGTTGGTTATCTATTTTATATATGGTAGTGTGTATATGTTAATCCAAAATTCCTAATTTATCCCTCCTTCCCTCTTTCCCCTTTGGTAACCATAAGTTTATTTTCTATCTCTGTGGGTCTGTTTCTGTTTTGTATACAACTTCATTTGTATCATTTTTTTTTAAAGATTCTGCATATAAGTGATATCATATGATATTTGTCTTTGTCTGGCTTACTTCACTTAGTATGATAATCTCTAGGTCCAAGGGATAGGATAGAATTTTGATTGGTCAGAATTAGTTTGAGTTCTGGGTGCAGCCCTGGGTGTCCCACGTAGTGAGGGTCATTGACAAACAGGCAAGAGTAGATGGGCAGGAGTAAGCCTGTTTATGAAGCAATTCACCTGGTAAAGCAAGGCTCAGAGGGGTGCTGAGCGCAGAGCAAGCAGTTTAGCCTTGTTTTTGCAGGCAGCAGAATTAGGATAAATAAATGGCAGTTCCGGGGACAGAATTTTTTTTTATAAATTTATTATTTTATTTATTTATTTTTGGCTGCGTTGGGTCTTCATTGCTGTGTGCAGGCTTTCTCTAGTTGCAGCGAGTGGGGGCTACTCTTCGTTGCAGTGCGCAGGCTTCTCACTGTGGTGGCTTCTCTCGCTGTGGAGCAGGGCTCTAGGTGCATGGGCTTCAGTAGTTGTGGCATGTGGGCTCAGTAGTTGTGGTTCGTGGGATCTAGAGCGCAGGCTCAGTAGTTGTGGTGCACGGGCTCAGTTGCTCCGTGGCATGTGGGATCTTCCCGGACCAGGGCTTGAACCCATGTCCCCTGCATTGGCAGGCGGATTCTTAACCACTGCGCCACCAGGGAAGCCCGGGACAGATTTTTATCAAACACAACATGAAGCTGGCTGAAAATGGAATGGGCTTCTTCTTCCTCAGAGGGATGGGCTCCCCAGCATTAGAAATCTTCAGAGACACAATGCCCAGTGTGAGGATTGCTCTACAGACGATTCACAGGTCAGTTTGACCTCATGAATTCTATGGTCTCTCACAAGCCTGAGTGTCTTTGTTTGCAGTGTTATTAATGAATTGATTTATTGAATCAAACAGGAAGGTTCAAAATTAATAAAATCTCTACGAGATAAGAAATGGATCTGTCATGCATGTACCTTTCTCAAGCTAAACAGTATAGGGGAGGAAACAGACAGGCTTTGGCATCAGGTAGAACAGGCTGCAGTCCTGGCTGTGCTCCTTGTCGTGACTTTTGGCAATTTATTTCACTTCTCTAACTCAGTTTCCTGGTCTGTAAAATGTAAAAAGTCTCTTAGAGCAGTTGTGTGGATTAGGTGAGGCAATGTATGTAAAGTGCTTAGAATTTGTAACATATAAGAGCTAAGGAATTGGCAATTAATGTTATTTTATATTTGTAAATGAAAAAGAATATTTCCTAGGATTGAGAGAGGATGCAGTCCCACAAACTGTAAACGGTGTGGTTCAGAAGTGTTGAAAAACAAAAATATTGGTACTAGCACTCAACAGAGATTTTCCAGTTGCCTCCGGGTTAGATACGCTTCCCTGTATAATGGAGTTGGCCATCACTGCCAATGTTGGCAGGCACCTGGGTAAACAGCCTGAGGCTCTCACCAAACAACATGCCAGCTTGTTAGCTGCAGAAATGTGGGGAGGAAGAGTTGAAATGATGGGAAGGAGAGGAACTGGCACAGGAGGCTGGAGATACTGCAGTACAAAGCTTGAGCAGACTAACCAAGAGCCATTTCTAACAGAGACTCTAAGGGAGTTTCCTGTTCTTTGCTTTCTATTCTTTTTCACCTGGCAAGTGGCAAGGAGGAATGGAGTATTAAAGAACAATGAACAAAGCCTGTTGTCCATATGGGCAGGGGTCATTTTTGAAAGGGCTTTTAGGGTATTCATTAGCAAATGAACGCCTTTGCAGAGCCAGAATTTTACACGATCCTATCTCTGTTTGTAGCTCCAGGGGTATTTGCATTCATAACAAAGAACTGCCCTTAAGGTGCCCTGAAATGAGGTTTGGAGACTAAGCCTGGTGTTTGCTGCTGCTTTGGGAGTAAGGTTTCCTGAGGCCAGTTTCTCAGAGGCTACTTATTTCCTGTAGGTCTCCTGGCTGCTCTCTGGGCTGCTAAGGGCAGGAGACTACAGGGCTGCTTTACCACAGGCTTGGGGAGATGGGGAGGGCCCTTGGGTTTGAGCCTTGTCTCATGTTCCATGCAACAAGTCATGTGAGGAGGGAAGGGGCAGGTAGATAGTTATAGTGTGAGCCCTGGCTGTTAGCTTTTCTTCCTGTAAAGCAAACGCCTGACTTCAGCTTTGATTGCCGAGGTATCCACTTCAAAGAGGCACCCGCTCCAAAGATGGCATCCTCTTCAAAGTTGGCTATCTCGAATAAACACATTGCTAGCTACAAGACTAGATAAAGGGCCAAGCTGTGCCCCCCCCACCCCCCTCTCTTACGTCCCAGGCTCCTTTGTTTTAGAGTTCTTTGACAACTGACCATTTGGGAGGATTGTTTTTTTTCTCTTCTGGAGCTTTAAATTCCCACTCTTATGCTTTAAATTCACCAATAAAGAGTTGGCCCTTGAAACCCTAGGCCCCCACTCTCAAACCCAATAAAAGGAGAACCCTAGACCCATGCTTGCATTCTTTCTCTCTACCTGTGACTTTGCTGTGTGGTCCCAGGTGTGCCATGTAATTTCTAGGACCTGTAAGTAATAAACGTTTATTTTTCTTTAAAAGTTTCCTGATAGTTATTGCTGAGGGCATCTTGCAATCATAGTAAGAAACACAAGGGCCAGCCCAACCACAACACTGGTTAGGCTGAGACAGGCACAGAATAACAGTGAACGGCAAGCAATGTGACTCCCTTCCAAAGGGGTTTCTTCTCCTTTAGCCATGTCTCCAAGTGGGGAAAGTCACTGGGAAACTCCCTACCAGCCTTATAAAATAAGGCATTAGAAATATTTGCTAAACCCAAACTATATGTTTGTGCTTGCATCATAGCAATATTAAACGAAACAAAACACCTAGATGTGGATGCTACTCTCAAGAAGCTCACCATCCAACGATAAAATAAAAATAGAGGTAACTGCAATTCAAGAGAAGGTGAACAAATATTGCAAAAAGAAATAAACTTACTTGCTCAAAATCACCCTATTATTGGTAAATAAAAGATCTGGAATTCAAGATATTTATTCTTTCCTTTTAGGGCAGATTGCATCTTCCAAAAGTGGCTACAGTGGTGTTTCTGGTCCCCCAGCCTGTTCAGAACTTTGCCACACTCCATTAAGTGGTGGAGTCTGTGGCCCTGTCTTTGAACACTTGCCCTGACAAACAGAATGCAATGGAAGTGAACTGGTGTGACTTTTAAGGCTACATTCTAAAAGGTGACACAGTTTCTGCCTGCCTCTCTTTTACTCTCTAGCCACTCACCCTTGGAATCTAGCTGCCATGTTGGAAGGAAGCCCAGGCCTCAAAGAAAGGCCACCTGTAGGTGTTTTAGCCATCTACCACACTAAGGTTTCAGGTGACTACCAGCGTAAGCCTTCTGATATGTGACTGGGAGTGCCTTTGGATGATTCCACCCCCTCGCCATTACTACCAGCCTTCAAGCCACATAGTGGAACCAAGATGAGCCATCCTCTCTGAGCCCTACCCAAATTGCAGATTTTTGAGCAAAATAAATATTGTTGTTTTAAGTCACAAGTACTGGAGTAATTTAACACACATCCAGAGTAACTGGAGCATACTTTAGGTCAGAGGACTGGAACAGGGAAGGAGGACTAGGTGTAGGAAGGGACCTTATGATGGGGCTTCCTCGAAGGGCTGGGCAGGCTAATGATGTGTGGTAGCATTTCCTCAAAAAGTGTTTTAGGGACAAAGAATTCTGTGGTCAAATGAGCTTGAGAAACTTTAGGTTAAACCAGAGGCTGCAAATTGGTGGCCTATAGGCCAGGTCTAGCCAAGAGTCATGTTTTCTCCCCCTCATCCTAGATGTGAAATTTCACATCAAAACTTGGATTACAGGAGAGTGGCCAAGATGGCAGAGTAGAAAGACCCTGAGCTCACCTCCTCTCACAAGCACACCAAAATCACAACTATCGGCAGAACAACCATTGATGAAAAAAACTGGAACTCACTAGAAAAGACCTTCTACAACTAAAGACATAAAGAAGGAACCACAACAAGACAAGTAGGAGGGGGAGACACTCAATGTAGTCAAATCCCATACCTTCTGGGTGGGCAACCCACAAACTGGAGAAAAATTATGTTGCAGAGATTCTTCCACAGGAGTGAGAGTTTGAGGCCCATGTCAGGCTCCCCAGCCTGAGGGTCCAGTACCAGGAAGACAAGCCCTCAGAGCATTAGGCTTTGAAGGCCAGCGGTGCTTAATTGTAGGAGCCCTTTAGGACTGGAGGAAATAGAGACTTTACTTTTGAAGGGCACACACAAAATCTCATGTGCACCAGGACCCAGGGCAAGCTCAGTAATTTGATAGGTGCCTGGGCCAGACCTACCTGCTGGTCTTGGAGGGTTTCCTGGAGAGAGGTGGGGGGTGACTGTGGCTCACCATGGGGACATAAACACTAGTGGCATATTGGGGAACATTCAAATGCATGAACACTGCTGCTGGCAACTGCCATCTTGGCTCCTTAGCACCAAGACCTGGCCCCACCCAATAGCCTACAGGCACCAGTGCTGGGGTGCCTCAGGACAAACAACTAACTGGATGGGAACACAGCCCCACCCGTCAGCAGACAGGCTGCCTAAAGACTTCCTGAGCCCATAGCCACCCCAGACACAGCCTTGCCCACCAGAGGGCCAAAACCTAGCTGCACCCACCAGTGGTCAGGCACTGGCCCTTCCCACCAATAAGCCTGCACAAGCCTCTAGACCAGCCTAGAGCATAGAGCTTGGGTGACGAGAGGGGAGTGCACTGCTGGGATGCATAGAACGTCTCCCACAGAAGGCCACTTCTCCAAGGTTGAGAAATGTAACTAACCTACCATATACATAAAAATACAAATAGCAACTTAGACAAAATGAGGTGGTAGAGGAATAGTTCCAGACAAAGGAACAAGATAAAACCCCAGAAGGAGAACTAAGTGAAATGGAGATAGGCGATCTACCTGAGAAACAGTTCAGAGTAATGATTGTAAAGATAAAGAATTCAGGAGGAGAATGGCGGCACAGACTGAGAAGCTAGAAGTTTTTAACAAAGAGTTAGAAAATATAAAGAATAAGCAAACAGAGATGAAGAATAACTGAAATGAAAAATACACTAGAAGGAATCAATTGTAGACTAAATGATACAGAAGAACGGATCAGTGAGCTGGAAGACAGAGTAGTGGAAATCACTGCTGCTGAAGAGAAAAAAGAATGAAAAGAAATGAGGACAGTTTAAGAGACCTCTAGTACAACATCAAGCACACTAATATTCACATTATAGGGGTCCCAGAAGGAGAGGAGAGAGAAAAAGGGCCTGAGAAAATATTTGAAGATATAATAGCTGAAAACTTCCCTAACTTGGGAAAGGAAACAGTCATCCAAGTCCAGGAAGCTCAGAGAGTCCCATACAGGATTAACTCAAAGAGGGACACACCAAGACACACTGTAATCAAAATTACAAAAATTAAAGATAAAGAGAGAATATTACGGGGAGGAGAGAAGATGGCAGAAGAGTAAGACACGGAGATCACCTTCCTTCCCACAGATACAGTAGAAATACATCTACACGTGGAACTGCTCCTACAGAACACCCACGGAACGCTGGCAGAAAACGTCAGACCTCCCAAAAGGCAAGAAACTCCCCACGTACTTGGGTAGGGCAAAAGAAAAAAGAAATAACAGAGACAAAAGAATAGGGACGGGACCTGCACCAGTGCGAGGGAGCCGTGAAGGAGGAAAGATTTCCACGCACTAGGAGCCCCTCCATGGGCAGAGACTGCGGGTGGCAGAGGGGGGAAGCTTCGGAGCCATGGAGGAGAGCGCAGCCACAGGGGTGCAGAGGGCAAAGCGGAGAGATTCCCGCACAGAGGATCGCTGCCGACCAGCACTCACCAGCCCAAGAGGCTTGTCTGATCCCCTGCCGGGGCGGGTGGGGCTGGGAGCTGAGGCTCGGGCTTCGGTCGGATCGCAGGGAGAGGACTGGGGTTGGCGGCGTGAACACAGCCTGAAGGGGTTAGTGCACCACAGCTAGCCGGGAGGGAGTCCGGGAAAAAGTCTGCAGCTGCCGAAGAGGCAAGAGACTTTTTCTTCCCTCTTTGTTTCCTGGTGCGCGAGGAGAGGGGATTCAGAGCGCCGCCTAAACGAACTCCAGAGACGGGCGTGAGCCGCGGCTATCAGCGCAGATCCCACAGCAACAGGGGCGCAGAGGAAAAAACGGAGAGATTCCCGCACAGAGGCTCGGTGCCAAGCAGCACTCAGCAGCCCGAGAGGCTTGTCTGCTTACCCGCCGGGGCGGGCGGGGCTGGGAGCTGAGGCTCGGGCTTCGGTCGGTCGGATCGCAGGGAGAGGACTGGGGTTGGCGGCGTGAACACAGCCTGAAGGGGTTGGCGCACCACAGCTGGCTGGGAGGGAGACCAGGAAAAACTCTGCAGCTGCCGAAGAGGCAAGAGACTTTTTCTTGCCTCTTTGTTTCGTGGCGCGCAAGGAGAGGGGATTCAGAGCGCCGCCTAAACGAACTCCAGAGATGGGCGTGAGCCGCGGCGATCAGCGCGGGCCCCAGAGACGGGCGTGAGACGCTAAGGCTGCTGCTGCCGCCACCAAAAAGCCTGTGTGCGAGCACAGGTCACTCTCCACACCGCCCCTCCCAGGAGCTGGTGCAGCCCGCCACTGCCAGGCTCCCGTGATCCGGGGACAACTTCCCCGGGAGAACGCACTGCGCGCCTCAGGCTGGTGCAACATCACGCCGGCCTCTGCCGCCGCAGGCTCACCCCGCCTCCTCTGTACCCCTCCCTCCCCCTGGCCTGAGTGAGCCAGAGCCCCCGAAGCAGCTGCTCCTTTAACCCCGTTCTGTCTGGGTGGGGAACAGACGCCCTCAGGCGACCTACACGCAGAGGCGGGTCCAAATCCAAAGCTGAACCCCGGGAGCTGTGCGAACAAAGAAGAGAAAGGGAAATCTCTCCCAGCAGCCTCAGAAGCAGCGGATTAAAACTCCACAAAAAACTTGATGTGCCTGCATCTGTTGAATACCTGAATAGACAACAAATCATCCCAAATTCAGGAGGTGGACTTTGGGAGCAGGATATATTAATTTTCCCCTTTTCCTTTTTTTGTGAGTGTATATGTATATGCTTCTGGGTGAGATTTTGTCTGTATAGCTTTGCTTTATAATAGCTTTATTTTACTTCACTATATTATAGCCTCTTTCTTTCTTTCTTTCTATTTTTTCTCCCTTTTACTCTGAGCCATGTGGACGAAAGGCTCTTGGTGCTCCAGCCAGGCATCAGAGCCGTGCCTCTGAGGTGGGAGAGCCAACTTCAGGACACTGGTCCACAGGAGACCTCCCAGCTCCACGTAATACCAAATGGCAAAAATCTCTCAGAGATCTCCATCTCAACATCAAGACCCAGCTTCACTCAACGACCAGCAAGCTACAGTGCTGGACACCCTATGCCAAACAACTAGCAAGACAGGAACACAGCCCCATCCATTAGCAGAGAGGCTGCTTAAAATCATAATAAGGCCACAGACACCCCAAAACACACCACCAGACGTGGACATGCCCAACAGAAAGACAAGATCCAGCCTCATCCACCAGAACTCAGGCACTAGTTCCCTCCACCAGGAAGCCTACACAACCCACTGAACCAACCTTAGCCACTGGGGACAGATACCAAAAACAACGGGAACTACGAACCTGCAGCCTGTGAAAAGGAGACCCCAAACACAGTAAGATAAGCAAAATGAGACGACAGAAAAACACACAGCAGATGAAGGAGCAGGGTCAAAACACACCAGACCTAACAAATGAAGAGGAAATAGGTAGTCTACCTGAAAAAGAATTCAGAATAATGATAGTAAGGATGATCCAAAATCTTGGAAATAGAATAGACAAAATGCAAGAAACATTTAACAAGGACGTAGAAGAACTAAAGAGGAACCAAGCAACAATGAAAAACACAATAAATGAAATTAAAAATACTCTAGATGGGACCAATAGCAGAATAACTGAGGCAGAAGAAAGGATAAGTGACCTGGAAGATAAAATGGTGGAAATAACTACTGCAGAGCAGGATAAAGAAAAAAGAATGAAAAGAACTGAGGACAGTCTCAGAGACCTCTGGGACAACATTAAACGCACCAACATTCGAATTATAGGGGTCCCAGAAGAAGAAGAGAAAAAGAAAGGGACTGAGAAAATATTTGAAGAGATTATAGTTGAAAACTTCCCTACTATGGGAAAGGAAATAATTAATCAAGTCCTGGAAGCACAGAGAGTCCCATACAGGATAAACCCAAGGAGAAACACGCCAAGACACATATTAATCAAACTGTCAAAAATTAAATATAAAGAAAACATATTAAAAGCAGCAAGGGAAAAACAACAAATAACACACAAGGGAATCCCCATAAGGTTAACATCTTATCTTTCAGCAGAAACTCTGCAAGCCAGAAGGGAGTGGCAGGATATACTTAAAGTGGTGAAGGAGAAAAACCTACAACCAAGATTACTCTACCCAGCAAGGATCTCATTCAGATGTGATGGAGAAATTAAAACCTTTACAGACAAGCAAAAGCTGAGAGAGTTCAGCACCACCAAACCAGCTTTACAACAAATGCTAAAGGAACTTCTCTAGGCAAGAAACACAAGAGAAGGAAAACATCTACAATAACAAACCCAAAACAGTTAAGAAAATGGGAATAGGAACATACATATCGATAATTACCTTGAATGTAAATGGATTAAATGCTCCCACCAAAAGACACAGGCTGGCTGAATGGATACAAAAACAAGACCCATATATATGCTGTCTACAAGAGACCCACTTCAGACCTAGGGACACAAACAGACTGAAAGTGAGGGGATGGAAAAAGATATTCCATGAAAATGGAAATCAAAAGAAAGCTGGAGTAGCAATTCTCATATCAGACAAAATAGACTTTAAAATAAAGAATATTACAAGAGACAAAGAAGGACACTATATAATGATCAAGGAATCGATCCAAGAGGAAGGTATAACAATTGTAAATATTTATGCACCCAACATAGGAGCACCTCAATACATAAGGCAAATACTAACAGCCATAAAAGGGGAAATCGACAGCAACACAATCATAGTAGGGGACTTTAACATCCCACTTTCACCAATGGACAGATCATCCAAAATGAAAATAAATAAGGAAACACAAGCTTTAAATGATACATTAAACAAGATGGACTTAACTGATATTTATAGGACATTCCACCCAAAAACAACAGAATACACATTTTTCTCAAGTGCTCATGGAACATTCTCCAGGATAGATCATATCTTGGGTCACAAATCAAGCCTTGGTAAATTTAAGAAAATTGAAATCGTATCAAGTATCTTTTCTGACCACAACGCTATGAGACTAGATATCAATTACAGGAAAAGATCTGTAAAAAATACAAACACATGGAGGCTACACAATACACTACTTAATAACGAAGTGATCACTGAAGAAATCAAAGGGGAAATCAAAAAATACCTAGAAACCAATGACAATGGAGATACGACGACCCAAAACCTATGGGACGCAGCAAAAGCAGTGCTGAGAGGGAAGTTTATAGCAATACAAGCCTACCTCAAGAAACAGGAAACATCTCGAATAAACAACCTAACCTTGCACCTAAAGCAATTAGAGAAAGAAGAACAAAAAAACCCCAAAGCCAGCAGAAGGAAAGAAATTATAAAGATCAGGTCAGAAATAAATGAAAAAGAAATGAAGGAAACAATAGCAAAAATCAATGAAACTAAAAGCTGGTTCTTTGAGAAGATAAACAAAATTGATAAACCATTAGCCAGACTCATCAAGAGAAAAAGGGAGAAGACTCAAATCAATAGAATTAGAAATGAAAAAGGAGAAGTAACCACTGACACTGCAGAAATACAAAAGATCATGAGAGATTACTACAAGCAACTCTATGCCAATAAAATGGACAACCTGGAAGAAATGGACAGATTCTTAGAAATGCACAAACTGCCGAGACTGAACCAGGAAGAAATAGAAAATATGAACAGATCAATCACAAGCACTGAAATTGAAACTGTGATTAAAAACCTTCCAACAAACAAAAGCCCAGGACCAGATGGCTTCACAGGTGAATTCTATCAAACATTTAGAGAAGAGCTAACACCTATCCTTCTCAAACTCTTCCAAAATATTGCAGAGGGAGGAACACTCCCAAACTCATTCTACGAGGCCACCATCACCCTGATACCAAAACCAGACAAAGATGTCACAAAGAAAGAAAACTACAGGCCAATATCACTGATGAACATAGATGCAAAAATCCTCAACAAAATACTAGCAAACAGAATCCAACAGCACATTAAAAGGATCATACACCATGATCAAGTGGGGTTTATCCCAGGAATGCAAGGATTCTTCAATATACGCAAATCAATCAATGTGATACATCATATTAACAAATTGAAGGAGAAAAACCACATGATCATCTCAATAGATGCAGAGAAAGCTTTCAACAAAATTCAACACCCATTTATGATAAAAGCCCTGCAGAAAGTAGGCATAGAGGGAACTTTCCTCAACATAATAAAGGCCATATATGACAAACCCACAGCCAACACTGTCCTCAATGGTGAAAAACTGAAACCATTTCCACTAAGATCAGGAACAAGACAAGGTTGCCCACTCTCACCACTATTATTCAACATAGTTTTGGAAGTGTTAGCCACAGCAATCAGAGAAGACAAAGAAATAAAAGGAATCCAAATCGGAAAAGAAGAAGTAAAGCTGTCACTGTTTGCAGATGACATGATACTATGCATAGAGAATCCTAAAGATGCTACCAGAAAACTCCTAGAGCTAATCAATGAATTTGGTAAAGTAGCAGGATACAAAATTAATGCACAGAAACCTCTTGCATTTCTATACACTAATGACGAAAAATCTGAAAGTGAAATTAAGAAAACACTCCCATTTACCATTGCAACAAAAAGAATAAAATATCTAGGAATAAACCTACCTAAGGAGACAAAAGACCTGTATGCAGAAAATTATAAGACACTGATGAAAGAAATTAAAGATGATACAAATAGATGGAGAGATATACCATGTTCCTGGATTGGAAGAATCAACATTGTGAAAATGACTCTACTACCCAAAGCAATCTACAGATTCAATGCAATCCCTATCAAACTACCACTGGCATTTTTCACAGAACTAGAACAAAAAATTTCACAATTTGTATGGAAACACAAAAGACCCCGAATAGCCAAAGCAATCTTGAGAACGAAAAATGGAGCTGGGGGAATCAGGCTCCCTGACTTCAGACTATATTACAAAGCTACAGTAATCAAGACAGTTTGGTACTGGCACAAAAACAGAAATACAGATCAATGGAACAGGATAGAAAGCCCAGAGATAAACCCACGCACATATGGTCACCTTATCTTTGATAAAGGAGGCAAGCATATACAGTGGAGAAAAGACAGCCTCTTCAATAAGTGGTGCTGGGAAAATTGGACAGATACATGTAAAAGTATGAAATTAGAACACTCCCTGACACCATGCACAAAAATAAACTCAAAATGGATTAAAGACCTAAGTGTAAGGCCAGACACTATCAAACTCTTAGAGGAAAACATAGGCAGAACACTCTATGACATACATCACAGCAAGATTCTTTTTGACCCAGCTCCCAGAGAGATGGAAATAAGAACACAAATAAACAAATGGGACCTAATGAAACTTAAAAGCTTTTGCACAGCAAAGGAAACCATAAACAAGACCAAAAGACAACCATCAGATTGGGAGAAAATATTTGCAAATGAAGCAACTGACAAAGGATTAATCTCCAAGATTTACAAGCAGCTCATGCAGCTCAATAACAAAAAAACGAACAACCCAATCCAAAAATGGGCAGAAGACCTAAATAGACATTTCTCCAAAGAAGATATACAGATTGCCAACAGACACATGAAAGAATGCTCAACATCATTAACCATTAGAGAAATGCAAATCAAAACTACAATGAGATATCATCTCACACCAGTCAGAATGGCCATCATCAAAAAATCTAGAAACAATAAATGCTGCAGAGGGTGTGGAGGAAAGGGAACACTCTTGCACTGTTGGTGGGAATGTAAATTGATACAGCCACTATGGAGAACAGTATGGAGCTTCCTTAAAAAACTACAAATAGAACTACCATACGACCCAGCAATCCCAATACTGGGCATATACCCTGAGAAAACCATAGTTCAAAAAGAGTCATGTACCAAAATGTTCATTGCAGCTCTATTTACAATAGCCAGGACATGTAAGCAACCTAAATGTCCATCGACAGATGAATGGATAAAGAAGATGTGGCACATATATACAATGGAATATTACTCAGCCATAAAAAGAAATGAAATGGCGGTATTTGTAATGAGGTGGATGGAGTTAGAGTCTGTCATACAGAGTGAAGTAAGTCAGAAAGAGAAAAACAAATACAGTATGCTAACACATATATACGGAATCTAAGGAAAAAAAAAAAAGGCCATGAAGAACCTAGTGGCAAGACGGGAATAAAGACACAGACCTACTAGAGAATGGACTTGAGGATATGGGGAGGGGGTGGGGTGAGATGTGACAGGGTGAGAGAGTGTCATGGACATATATACACTACCAAATGTAAAATAGATAGCTAGTGGGAAGCAGCCGCATAGCACAGGGAGATCAGCTCGGTGCTTTGTGACCACCTAGAGGGGTGGGATGGGGAGGGTGGGAGGGAGGGAAATGCAAGAGGGGAGAGATATGGGAACATATTGTATATGTATAACTGATTCACTTTGTTATAAAGCAGAAGCTAACACACCATTGTAAGGCAATTATACTTCAATAAAGATGTTCAAAAAAAAAAAAAAGAGAGAGAATATTAAAAGCAGCAAGGGAAAAGCAACAAATAACATACAAGGGAAGTCTCATAAGGCTATCAGCTGATTTTTCAGCAGAAACTCTGCAGGCCAGAAGGGAGTGGCATGATATATTTAAAGCGATGAAAGGGAAAAACCTACAACCAAGAATACTCTACCCAGCAAGACTCTCATTCAGATTTGATGGAGAAATCAAAAGCTTTACAGACAAGAAAAGCTAAAAGAATTCATCACCACCAAACCAGCTTTACAACAAATGTTAAAGGAATTTCTCTAAGTGAGAAAGAGACCACAACTAGAAACAAGAAAATTATGAAATGAAAAATTCACTGGTAAAATAAGTAAAGGTAGGAAAATCACCCTCACACAAAGCTAGTAGGGAGGTTAAAAGACAAAAGTCGTAAAATCATCTGTATCCACAATAAGCAGTTAAGGGATACACAAAACAATTAGATGCAAAATATGATATCAAAAACAGTATGCAGGGTTTTTAAAATGCATTTGAAATTGAGAGATCAGCAACTTAACACAATCATATATATATACAGACTGCTATATGAAAATCTCATGGTAACTGCAAACCAAAAATCTATAATATAATATATATACACACAAAAAAGAAAAAGGAATCCAAACATATCTGATAGTCTTCATATCAAAGAGAACAAAAGAAGAAAAGGGGGCAAAAAAGACCTATGGAAACAAATCCAAAACAATTAAAAAAATGGCACTAAGAACATACATATTGATAATTACCTTAAAAGTAAACTGGCTAATGCTCCAATCAAAAGTCAGAGTGGCTGAATAGATACAAAAACAAGACCTGTATACATGCTGCTTATAGGAGGCTCATATGAGATCTGGAGACATATACAGACTGAAAGTGAGGGCATGGAAAAAGGTATTCCACACAAATGGAAATCAAAAGAAAGCCAGAGTAGCAATACTTATACTAGACAAAATAGACTTTAAAATAAAGACTGTTACAAGAGACAAAGAGGGACATTATATAATGATAAAGGGATCAATCTAAGAAGAAGATATAACAATTGTAAATATATATGCACCCAACATAGGAGCACTTCAATATGTAAGGCAAATGTTAACAGACAAAAAAGGAGAAATCGACAGTAACACAATAATATTGGGAGAGTTTAACACCCCACTTACATCAATGGACAGATCATCCAGACAGAAAATCAATAGGGAAACACAGGCCTTAAATGACACATTAGACCAACTGGACTTAATTGGTGTATGTATGTGTGTGTATATATATATATATATATATATATATATATGTATATATATAGCATTCCATTTGAAAATAGAAAAATACACATTCAAGTACACATGGAACATTCTCCAGGATAGATCACATGTTAGGCCACAAAACGAGCCTCAGTAAATTTTAGAAAACTGAAATCATATCAAGCATCTTTTATGACCACAACACTATGAGACTAGAAATCAACTACAAGAAAAAACTGCAAAAACACAAACACGTGGAGGCTAAACAATATGCTACTAAACAACCAATGTATCACTGAAGAAATCAAAGAGGAAATCAAAAAATACTAGAGACAAGTGAAAACAAAAACAGGATGATCCAATACCCATGGGACGCAGCAGAAGCAGTTTTAAGAGAGAAGTTTATAGCAATATAAGCTTACCTCAGTAAACAAACAAAATTTCAAATAAACAATCTAACCTTACACCTAAAGGAACTAGAGAAAGAAGAAATAAAACCCAAAGTTAGTAGAAGGAAAGAAATCATAAAGATCAGAGCAGAAATAGATGAAATAGAGACTAACAATAGAAAAGATCAATGAAACTAAAAGCTAGTTCTTTGAAAGGATAAACAAAATTGATAAACCTTTAGCCAGATTCATCAAGAAAAAAAACCAGAGCTCAAATCCATAAAATCAGAAATGAAAAAGGAGAAGTTACAACTGATACTACAGAAATACAAAGCATCATAAGAGACTAGTATAAGCAACTATAGGCCAATAAAATGGATAACCTAGAAGAAACGAATAAATTTTTAGAAAGGTACAATCTCCCAAGACTGAACCAGGAAGAAATAGAAAATATGAACAGACCAATTACAAGTACTGGAATTGATTCAGTAATTTAAAAACTCCCAACAAACAAAAGTCCAGGACCAGATGGCTTCACAGGTAAATTCTACCAAACATTTAGAGACGAGTTAACACCTATCTTTCTGAAACCATTCCAAAAAATTGCAGAAAAAGGAATACTTCTAAACTCATTCTATGAGGCCACCATCACCCTGATATCAAAACCAGACAAAAATATCACACAAAAAGGAAATTACAGACCAATATCACTGAAGAACATAGATGCAAAAATCCTTAACAAAATACAAGCAAACTGACTCCAACAGTACATTAAAAGCATCATACACCATGATCAAGTGGAATTTATCCCAAGGGTGTGAGGACTTTTCAATATCTGCAAATTGATCAATGTGATATATACTAACAAACTGAAGAATAAAAGCCATATTATCATCTCAATAGATGCAGAAAAAGCTTTTGATAAAATTCAACATCCATTCATGATAAACACTCTCCAGAAAGTAGGCATAGAGGGAACATACTTCAACAAAATAGAGACCACATATGGCAAACCCACAGCTAACATCACACTCAATGGTGAAAAGCTGAAAGCATTTCCTCTAAGACCAGGAACAAGACGAGGATGCCCACTGTCACCACTTTCATTCAACGAAGTTTTGTAAGTCCTAGTCACAACAATCAGAGAAGAAAAAGAAATAAAAGGAATCCAAACTGGAGAGGAAGAAGCAAATCTGTCACTGTTTGCAGGTGACATGATACTATACATAGAAAATCCTAAAGACACCACTAGAAAACTACTAGAGCTCATCAATGAATTCGGTAAAGTTGTAGGTACAAAATTAATGCACAGAAATCTGTTGCCTTTCTGTACGCTAACAACAAACTATCAGAAAGAGAAATTAAGGAAACAATCCCATTTAGTATTGAATCAAAAAGAATAAAATACCTAGGAATAAACCTACTTAGGGAGACAAAGGACCTGTACTCTGAAAACTATAAGATGTTGATGAAAGAAATTGAAGACGACATACACTTGGAAAGATATACTGTGTTCTTGGATTGGAAGAATCAGTATTGTTAAAATGACAATACTACTGAAGGAGATCTACAGATTCAATGCCATACCTATCAAATTACCAATGGCATTTTTCAGAGAACTAGAACAAATAATTTTAAAATTTGTATGGAAACACAAAAAGACCCTGAATAGCCAAAGCAATCTTGAGAAAGAAGAATGGAGGTGGAAAAATCACACTCCCTGACTTCAGACTATACTACGAAGCTACAGTAAATAAAACTGTATGGTACTGGCACAAAAACTGAGACATAGATCAATGGAACAGGATAGAGAGCCCAGAAATAAACCCACACACTTATGGTCAATTAATATGTGACAAAAGAGGCAAGAATATACAACGGAGAAAAGCTAGTCTCTTCAATAAGTGGTGCTGGGAAAACTAGACAACTACATGTAAAAGAATGAAATTAGGACATTCACTAACATCATACAAAAATAAAGTCATAATGGATTAAGATCTAAATGTAACACCAGATACCATAAAACTCCTAGAGGAAAACATAGGCAGAACATTCTTTGACATGAATCACAGCAATATTTTTCTGGATCTGTCTCCTAGAGTAATGGAACTAAAACCAGAAATAAACAAATGGGACCTAATCAAACTTATAAGCTTTTACACAGCAAAGGAAACCATAAACAAAATGAAAAGACAACCTACAGACAGGAAGAAAATATTTTCACAATGTACAAACAGCTCATACAGCTTAACATAAAAAAACAAAACAACCCAATCAAAAAATGGGCAGAAGACCTCAACAGACATTTCTCCAAAGAAGACATCCACATGGCTAATAGACACATGAAAAGATGCTCAGCATTGCTAATCATTACAGAAATGCAAATCGAAACTATAACGAGGTATCATCTCACACTGGTCAGAATGGTCATCATCAAAAAGTCTACAAATAATAAATGCTGGAGAGGATGCAGACAAAAGGGAACCCTCCTACACTTTTGGTGGGAATGTAAATTGGTGTAGCCGCTATGGAGAGCAGTATGGAGGTTCCTTAAAAAACGACAAAAATAGAGTTACCATATGATCTAGCAAGCAATCTCACTCCTGGGCATATATCCACAAAAGACAAAAACTCTAATTAGAAAAGATACATGCACCCCAATGTTCATAGTAGCACTATTTAGAATAGCCAAGACATGGAAGCAACCTAAATGTCCATCGACAGATGAATAAAGAAGATGTAGTATGTGTGTGTGTGTGTGTGTTTGTGTACATAAAATGGAATACTACTCAGCAATTAAAAAAGAATGAAATATTGCCATTTGCAGCAACATGGAAGAACCTAGAGATTATTGTGCTCAGTGAAGTAAGTCAGAGAGAGAAAGATGAATATCATATGATATCACTTATGTGTGGAATCTAAAAAAAATGATACAAATGAACTTATTGACCAAACAGATAAAGACTCACAGACATGGAAAAGTAACTTATGGTTACCAAAGGGGAAAGGGGGCAGGGATAAATTAGGAGTTTGGAATTAACAGATCACACTACTATATATGACATAAACAACAAGGACCTACTGTATAGCACAGGGAACTATGTTCAATATCTTATAATAACTTATAATGGAAAATAATGTGTATTTACATAGCTGAATCACTTTTCTGTACACCAGAAACTAACACAACATTGTAAATCAACTATACTTCAATTAAAAACAACCACCATCCAGATTTCAGACATTTCATGAAGATCTGTGAATATCAGGCCCACATGTCTAGAAGCAGCAACTCTCTGGTGGTATATGTGATCTCCACTTCACCACAGTCACCGCCGGATCATGACCTTTACCTGCCTGGATCCTGGAGGTAACTGAATTGGCAACTTCTGGGCAAATGAGCAGGTGTCTTTCTGCATGACTTCCTGGGATCTTCATCTGCTTATGTGCATTTTAAATCTCTAAGAGGGGTATATAAGCAGTAATCCCTAAATGTAATTACCTTGAAACTCTGTGTGCATGCGTGTGTGTAGTGTTAGGGTTCTCCAGAATACAGCTCGGAAAAAGCTGCTACAGAGACCCAGAGCAAGAGGATCTGAAACAGAGCTCTTTGGTGGGATAAATTTGGTGTATCCTGAGAAGTTATTAGGGACAGGAATTTGCCACACTTTGTTTTTATGTGATTGTTTCCAGTGGAGACTCATCTCCAATTAGCCAGCAGGTTCTCTGATCCTCACATCTGCTGTGTGAATCAGATTTCTTCACGATTTTGTTGTTGTTGTTCCAGAAAGGGCAATGAAACCCAGAATGTGGAGGGAAGAATTAAAATAATTTTTGTATGTTTTTGAGAAGACAACTTATTTGATGCCTTTATCATTTCAATACTAATTAGTCATTTAAAATGTCCTTTAAAACTATATATAATTATGTGTACAGATTAGACAAAGACATTGTTGTTGCCTTCAAAATAACTTAAATAATAGAAAATCTTTGATAAAGGCATAATTTTCTGGTGACCAACAAATTTTAAGTTCTGTGGTTGGTTCGGGGTCTGTAAAACATGCAAACGTTCTTTATGTTTGGAACAGCAATTAAGGGCAGGAGTTTTGGAGTTAGACGTGATCAGAATCCCAGTTCTATTGTGGTGTGACCCTGAGTACATCACTGAATCTCTCTTTGTCTCAATTTCCCCACATTAAAATGGGAGTAACACTTGCCACATAGGATTGCTGTGAGCTCTGAGTGACATGATGAATGTAAAACACTGGGCTCAGAACACGGAGCCCACCCCGGGCAGCACTTAGAGCTACAACTAAAGCAACCTTAGGAAGGCTGGACACGTAAACCGGTTCTTTCCTCCATCCCTTTCCTTGGCTGCATGGCAAGGCCACCAGAGGGACTAGTTTAGGAGCACTTTTCTTTGTAACAGTTTTTCCTGGTGATGAAGAATTTAACTTGCTATACTTAATACCCATGTAGACACTGCCTTCCATGGTGGAAACCACCCCCTCTCCCATCCTATCAGGATATTTAAAGAAAAAAAACTGAGCCCGTCATTTTGACAGGAAAAGTCAGATTAAAAATTCACTCATACTGTATTGATCACATTGTACTGATATTTTGCTTTTCTCCCTTTTCCTTTTGACTACGTGATTGTCACAATGGTTGACCAGGTGCGAAGACAGAGTCTAGATCCAGTTATTTATCTTATGAGGATAATGAGAAGGAAAATGGTGGAAGCTGCTTTCTTTGACCTGAAATCAAACTGCCTGACTCAATGGCAAAACAAACATTCTTACAAGCCGCCAGAAGCTCCCCTACCCTGCATCAGGGTGGTGGTGTCACATGGTGAGGGGACCATGTTCATGCCACCTTGAGCGAATATCCAGCTGTTCATAGCTACTATGGAGCTAGGCAGTTTCTGTCACACGCACCGGTGCCTTAAAAAAATTCCAGATGGTCAAAATTACCACACATTCTCCTTGTGTACTGATTTATTGGCCTGCGAGGATTAATTTGGATAGAACTGGAGAAATACTTTCTATGCCAAGGATACGAGGCATTGGATCTAGCTTCTTGGCAGCAGCTACCTCATTCCCAGTGTCAAAGCACAGAAGAGAAGCCCAGTAAAATGCCAGGCCAGAGGCTCCATGGGCCCAAGAGAAAATCTGCCGCTGGAGCTCTCTTTTCTACGGAACCTATAGGGGAGGTTATGGATAGAGTGACATTCCTTTCTTTTTTTTTATATATTTATTTTATTTATTTTTGGCTGCATTGGGTCTTTGTTGCTGTGCACGGGCTTTCTCTAGTTGCGGCGAGTGGGGGCCACTCTTCGCTGCAGTGCATGGCCCTCTCACTGCAGTGGCCTCTCTTGTTGCGGAGCATGGGCTCTAGGTGCGCGGGCTTCAGTAGTTGTGGCACGTGGGCTCAGTAGTTGTGGCTCACGGGCTCCAGAGCACAGGCTCAGTAGTTGTGGCGCACGGGCTTAGCTGCTCCGTGGCATGTGGGATCTTCCCAGACCAGGGATTGAACCCGTGTCCCCTGCATTGGCAGGTGGATTCTCAACCACTGTACCACCAGGGAAGCCCCCATTCCTTTATTTTCAATTATTAGACTGTACTGCCAAGACTTGCTGAACTTTCACAAATAATAATACCTAGACTGCTCTCAGGAGCTATTATGTAATTAGGAACACATTTTGAAAGGTTAGGCACATTTTTAAAAGGAAATACTTAGATGTACAAGATAGTATTGCTTTTCTAATATCTTTATAAAATTATAGAACTCCTGTAGTTCTCATCTAGAACTCCTTTCATTGAGGTAATTCACAAAATTTGAGGGGTAGCATCTTCTCAAAGTCATTTATTATACACATTTACACATTTAATTCACTCATTCAACAAAATTATTGACAAGCCTGCTCTGTAACAGGCAGTGTTCTAGTCACTAGGGTATGGTGGTGAACAAGACAGATGCTGATCCTGCCACTGTGTGCAGTCTGGTGGGGCACAGATAAATGCAACACAGTGCTGTGAGACAGCGGGGAAAGGTGCTCTAGGAACAAAGAGGAGGGGAACGCAACCTAGACTTAAGGGATCTTCCTGGAAGCAGTGAAAGCCAATTGAGACTCTAAGAGTGAACTGAAGTTAGCCAGGTAATGGGGTGAGGAAAGAACATTTCTGATGGGAGAAACAGCATGTGCGAAAGCTAGGAAGAAGATTACATGGCCTCTTCTAGGAACTGATAATGTATTATGATGCCAGTGTAGACATCAGGTGGGAGGCAGAGTTGAGGATGTAGAGGCAAGAATGGTCCAAATCATAAAGGCCCTTATAAAGTTAGGTCCATTAGTTCAGACTTCATTCTGTAAGTGGGAAGTCATTATTCAGATCTGTGTTTTAGAAAGATTATTTGGCTGAAATGAAGAGAATGGGAGCTTTCCATTCTCCACTCTGGAGGCAGGGAGACCAGTTACAAGGCTGTTATTGTTGTCTGTATAAGATGATGGTGACCAGAGTAGCGTGTTGGCAGAAAAGATGGAGAGAAATGGACGGAGATGAGAGATATTTAGCAGAATCAACAGGACTTGGTCTTTGATTAGATGTTGGAGGAGAGACGGATGTTGTGTGTGGGAGAAAGAGACAGACAGACAGAGACAGAAAAAGATAGAGACAGAGAGATATCAGGCTTTTCGCTTGGGGGATTCTATTCCCCGAGTTAGGGAACAGAAAAGGTGAAGTAGGGTTACGGTGAAGAGCTCGGATCTGATGTGCAGTTTAAGGTGTCTTGGTATGATGGAACACAGATGTTGAGTAGGCTGTGGGCTATGTGGTTTGGTGTCAGGAGGACAGTCAGAGCCAGAGATGTGGATTTTGGAGTCATCAGCATGTGAGTGGTGAGTGGTGAGTGGAATCACAGGAGGGGGTTCCAGCGAGAGGTGTCAGGAGAGGAGAGCAGGCTGCCCAGGGTTGCACTCTGGGAACATCAGCAACAAGGAATAAGCAGAGGAGGAAGAACTTACTTGGGTGGGAGGGAGAGTTTGTGTTCAGAAAATCCAAAAGAAGAGAACCCTTAAGCTGAGGAAGTGTTTAACAGTGTCGAATGTTGCAGAGAGGTTAAATTAGGCTGAAGTACACCTATGAACGTGGACAGCAATGGAGATGTGATGATTTTGTCCAGAGCAATGTCCATGGAATAGGAGTGGAAGCCAAATCACCATGGATTGAGAGCAAATGAGCGTGCGTGCGTGCGCGCGCACACACACACACACACACACACACACACACGGTCATACGTTGTAACAGTAAATACAACCATCTCTGGAGTGTTTGTGGAGTTACTGAAACTATGAAATAGCAGAAAAATCCCAGTCTTCACTTAATTTTTTCCCCTCACTTTAATGCATTTATACGTACACACCCGCCTACCTATTTACTTATTTATCTGTCTTAAACTGTTAAGCCAAATGCCTCATTTGAATCATAGCCAAGGCTAAGGATGGGAGTGGGGTAGGGAAAGGAACAGCCATGTTTTCTTTTCCTTTTATTGTCTCATAGGGTCTGAGCAGCACCGGAGGAAGGAAGATGCCTTAGGAGCATCTAGTCCAACCCTTCCCTATGGGGATGAACTGGGGGTGGGGAGGGGCAGAAGAGAGAGAAATTAGAAGGCTATTGCAGTAGCTTGGGCTGAGACCAGGCTGACTGCAACAGCAACAGAGAAGAAAGACTGAATCAGGGTTTCTAAGTGAAGAAATAAGAGGCTTTAGTGACAAAACTGCATTGCTTCTTACTAAAAGCAACAGTATTTTCACCTTGAATATGCATAATTTTTACAGAGCTTTCAAGTGTATTAACTTATTTGCCCTTCATAAGTGACTTCTACAAGGTCACCAGCTAGTTAATAATGAACCCAGGGCCAAACCCACATCCCCTAATTTCTACTCTTATACCTTTTTCATTAATGCAACCTTGTTTCCCTCATCCTGTTCTGCAGCTCTAACCTATCATTCGCGTTAAGGATCAATCAAGGTTGTTGCTTGGCAAATATTATCTTGGTTGGAGGAAAGAACAGAACAGAGCCCTTCTGCTTGTCTCTTGTCGCTTAATTTTCTGAAACAAACCAAGTTCATTCTCTTTAGAAATACAACGTCACTGATACTACACTCAGCTGCTTTTCTGTCAGGAATGAAGGAAACTGCAATGGAATGTTAAATGAGACTCTTTCAGTCTAAGTTTTGACTGTGGTTCCAAAAAAAGGAAAGAAAAAAGAATGAAACAATAGGTGCCTGACTTGCAAAAGAAACGGTTATATATTAAAAAAAATATGTATCTATCTCCCAACATTCAGCCTATAATCCTTATAAGAGGGCTAATGTTGAAGGGGCTGGGGAGAGCATTTCCATGAAGTGAATGGTCAAGGATGTGTGTTTCTCGTGACCAGGTCTGGGCCATCAAGGGGTGAGTCAACTTGAGCTACCTTGAATTCCACCCAAGAGGCCTTCCCAGAAGGTTGAGGATTGGTGACCTTCTCATTGGAACTGCAGTTGGCTATTCCCAGCAGGAACCTCAGGCCTAAAGGCGTTCCTAGCTTGGAGAGGCAAGGAGCTCTAAATTGTGAATATGGAAGGAGGAATGTAAATATTACAGAGGATTGGATATCTTAGTTATTGAAACAACATTGTTCTTGAGAACCAAAGTGTCTGGAGGACTTTTTATCTTCATAAAGTGACTGGAAAATCTATGGGACTCTTATAGATTGAATTGTGTTCCCCCAAAAGATATGGTGAAGTCCTCACCTCTGGTGTCTACGAATGTGATCTTATTTGAAAATGGGTCTTTGCAGATATAATCAAGTTCAGATGAGGTTCTTATGGTGAAACCTTAATCCAATATCATTGGTGTCCCTATAAGAAGGGAATTTGGACACAGACAAAGAGGGAAGACGGCCATGTGAAGCTGGAGAGGAGGTTGGAGTTATGTAGCCACAAGCCAAGGAACACCTGGGGTTACCAGAAACTGGAAGAGGCAAGAAAGGATACGCCCTGGAGGCTCCGAAGGGGGCTGGAGGGGAATGGCCCTGCCAACACCTTGATTTCAGAAATGTAGCTCCCAGAGCTGTGAGACAATAAATTTCTTTTGTTTTAAGTGACCTGGGTTGTGATGCTTTGCTACAAAAGCTATAGGAAACTAATACAAAGGACCAACCTATGATTTCAGTCAGAGGCTAGCTCACAAATGGGGTTTGAAAGGGCAGTAGAAGATATAATGAAGTTTTCTTTTACTCTTAACCTATCAAATTCTGCCCATTAATTGAAATGCTAGCCTAATGCCTGATACGTGCTCAACAAATAAATACCAGTTGTGAATGAATGGTTTCCCTAGCTTACTGAGATATATTCTTTCTTACATCCTATTTCATTTAATTCTTCAAATGGGCTTATGTGCATTATTTCCATTTTATAAATGTGGAAGCTGATGTCACAGAGATTAAGTAATTTGCCCAGGGAAAATGGCTCAGAGTGCAGAACTGAGATTAGAACAGAGGGCTTCCTGACTCTAGTCTGTATTTTTCCACTCTACTATCATCAGATTAATCCAGAAACAATTGGCAAGATGTCCAATGGCCTGTGTCCTCTTATAGTTCATGTTCAGAGAACTATGCCTCATTTTTTAAAATGAGTTTTAAAAAAGTTTTATTTGGAAAATTAAACATGGACAAAGGGTAATTAAAAAGTACAATGACCTGTCATATAACCATCACAAGTTTCAACAATTTTCATGAAAACTATTTTTAAACCTTACATAAATCACATAGATAAAACATCTTTATATCTATGTGATTAATCTATGTAATGTTATGTTTTTATATCTATATTTAACTATAGAGAGATTTCTCCAAATTTACGCTCTGAGACACAGTTCCAAAACCCCTAACAGCTGACCCCAGCTTCCTGCCATCCTAACCCAAGGGCACGAGGATGGGCCACCAGAGAGAGGCCAGCTCCTCTGCCATAGGGACAGGATATTGCACCCTTTCAATCCATCACTGGCTGGGAACGCAATGCTGTGGGGGACCCTTTTGAGAGCCCACGACCACTGAAGGGCCCCCATGAGCAAAATCACTGCCGTCACAAAGGCACCATGTTGGCTGTGGGCAAATCGACTTCACAGCTGCTAATGAGGATGCACAGTGGTGGCAAATTACTATGCCTCATCTTGAAATGATTTCTTAGAATCTGGATGCAAGAATATATTTTCTTGGCAATTTTGGTCCTTAAAAAGACTAACTGAAAAGTCCATCTGTAGGAAAACAGGCAGAGAATAGGTTGGGTAGCTCAAATAAATTGAGCATGTATTAAACTCTAGATTCTAGATCTGTGTTTTGTTCTTGGATTATAAAGCTGAAAAAGACAGTTCTTGACTTCAAGGAACTCACAGTCACTTGGAAGGAGTTTTTTTGGGTATTGAAAAGTATTCTGGACCAGTGGTCAGAAGATGTGGACTCTTTTCCTGGTGCCACCACTCTTTAGGGGTGTGATGTCAGCCAACTCACATAACTTTTTTCATTTCCAAGTTTTAGGGAGATTTTTCTGTAAACTGTGAAGAGTTGTATCAGAGTTAGGTGATGTTATTGTATTTTTATAAAAACACTTTTCTTGTATGGTTTAAATGTCCGAAGAGATGTGACACAATATGTTAGTCAATAATGGATATGCTGTTAACTAGCCGAGCACAAACAACCCTGCTTAAATTCTGTAAGGACGAAACTGCATTAGTGGCTTGTGATTTATTTTTTAAAAGGATATTTAGAGTCTGAAGAACACTGCTGACTCAAGAGAAATGTAAAGGTCAATTGTTGTATCTAAGCTGTGCTGTCATGACATTTGAATAATTAAAAGGCTTTCAGAGATAATTGTAGTCCCACATTTTAACTAAGTATTTAATACAATAAACTATAAACATGCTCTGTTTTCATATGTGGAACTCCCCAGAGCCTATTAACTGTCTAGATGGCAGGAAATAGAAGGACTAAAATGTATTTAAATTAGGGATCACCCAAATCTTTCAAACTAGACTTTAGTGGGTGCTAAGAGTGTATTTTAGGGACTTCCTAAAACTCATTCAGGGTATGAGAGGACAAGGACTTTTATTTCATTTAGGTCTTTGTTTTGGGGTTTTAAAATGTATTTTAAAATAAAATACTTAAAAAATTTTTAAAAAAATGTAATACTCTTTTCTGGTAGGCAAATTAGAAAAAAATAGATGAGCAAAAAGGAGAATTAGCCCTATTAATTTTACTACCTAGATATAATAACTGGGAGCACTTTGGGATATCTCATTTTGGGCTTTTCCCTATGTTTATGCATAAAAACCATTGCTCATGAACTCTCAGGGCCAGTTACTTCCTTCCCTGAGCTCCAGTTTTCTCACCTATAAAAAGGAGTTAAGTACATACCTCGTATGGTAGTTGTGGGGAGTAAATTTCATAATACTTATAAAATATTTAGCAGAGTAGCTGGAACATAATAATGTTCAATAAATGTTAGCTATTTTAATTATTTCATTATTTACTCGTGAAAATGGAAACTTACTGTACATGTGGTTGTTTAACCTTTTATTATGGACATGTATGCATGTCAATAAATATACAACTATTACATCACTTTAATGACGTAGTAGTGTCCCATTATATAGATTTATCTCAGTATGTTTCACCTTCTCCTATTGCTATTGTAAAAATTTGTATCAAATATCTGTGGGCATGCATCTTTATGCACAAGTGATTATTTCTCTAGGATTATCAAGGAATTGCTGGGTCAAAAGGCACAAACATTTGGAAGCTTTTTGGTATATTTTGAAATTGCATTTCTGAAATATCGCACAAGTCCATTCTTCCACTAGTACTGAGTATTATCATTTAAAAAAATTCTTTGCCACAGTGGCCACTAATGATGCTGAACATTTTTTTTTTTTTTCACATACATATTCCTGGTTGCTAGAAAATTTGCAAAACTGTCTCTGGCTGGTGAAAAGACTTTAATGATTCAATTTATTTAATGGTCATAGGACAATTCTGGTTGCATATTTCTTTTTGAGTCAGTACTGGTAAATTATATTCTATTAAGAATTATTTATTGGGGCTTCCCTGGTGATGCAGTGGTTGAGAATCTGCCTGCTAATGCAGGAGACACGGGTTCGAGCCCTGGTCTGGGAAGCTCCCACATGCCGCGGAGCAACTAGGCCCATGAGCCACAACTACTGAGCCTGCGTGTCTGGAGCCTGTGCTCCGCAACAAGAGAGGCCACGATGAGAGGCCCGCGCACCATGATGAAGAGTGGCCCCCGCTTGCCGCAACTAGAGAAAGCCCTAGCACAGAAACGAAGACCCAACATAGCCAAAAATAAATAAATTAATTAATTAAAAAAAAAAAAAAGTATTTCTTTAAATTTTTTCAACTCTTGACCTTTTTTTTCTCTACTATCTTAAATCTGTTTTATCTTCAGATATGCCTCCCTTTTCACTTTTAATAGTATGTATTTGTGCCTCTTCTCTTTTTTCTTAACATTATCAGAAGTTTGTCAATTTTATTAATCTTAAAAAAAACCCCTAAGTTTCTGGCGTTGTTGTTCCTTTCTTTGTTTTCTAGTTTATTAATTTCTGCTGTTATTTTTATTCTTCCTATTTTTGGGGGGTTAATTGTTCTCTAATGTTTTAGGTGTCTTAAGTTAATGCTTAATCTACCAATGTTTAGCCTTCTCTCCTAATGTAAATATTTAAGAGTAATACCCTTGAAGGATTGCTTTATCTACGTTCTACAAGTTTCATTTTGTAGCGCTTTGGTATCACTCAGTTGTAAGAATTTATTAATTCCCATTATGATTTCTTTTGAGGTTATGAATTATTCTGAAGGGTGTTTTTAGATGACCAAATATATGAAGCTTTTCATTGTGGTCAGAGAACATGATTTACATGAAACAAATCCTTTGAAATGTGTTGAGACTAGCTGTATGGCACAAGTGAATTTGGTAACTGTTCCCAGGTGTGTCTAGAAAGAATGTATATTCTGCAGTGTGTGTAGCATTTTATATATGGTCACTAGATTAAATCCTCTGTATCTTTACTGATCTCTTTCTGCATGATATCAATTTCTTAAAGAGGCATATTAAAATAGCCATTGTAATGGTAGATTTATTTCTCTTTATAGTTTTATCCATTTTTGTTTTATATATTTTGAATGTATCTTTTTAGTTTTATACAAGTTTAGGAATGGTTTTATCTTCCTATGAATTGAGCCTTTTATATTAGTTAGAAATTCTTTTTTGCCTTTAGTATTGCTTTTGCCTTAAGGTTTTTTTTTTTCTTTTTTCTTGTACCTGATACTAATAGCTATGTCAGCTTTCTTTTGATTATAGTTTGCTTGGTATACATTTTCCATGATTTTTCTTTCAGACTTTTTGTGTCCTTATGTTTTAGGTGTGTCTTTTATAAACAGTTTAGAATTTGTTTTATTTTAAATCTAATCAGCTAATCTGTCATTTAACTGGAGAGATAGGATAATTTACACAATAACTGATATATGTGGATTTATTTCTCCATCTTATTTTGTTCTATTTTCCCCCTTTATGCCATTTTTTTGAATGACTAAGGCTTTAAAAAATTCTTTAATTCTATTTTTTTCTCCTTTAATAGGTTGGAAGTCAAACATTCTATTTCTATCATTTTTGTGATTACCCTTAAAAATTTAACATGCATATTTCACAGAAGTCTAAAGTTAATACATATATTTATCCCCCTCCTGAATAACACAAAAATTTAGGCTCTAATTGCAATCATTATTATATTTTTTCTAAAAGTTCTATTTTTTCAAAATTTGCCCAGTTACTATTGATAGTCATTTGTCTTTTACTGGTGCTTTCAATTCCCTCTTTTATTTATTTAATGAAACATTCTTTTATATTCTATATCTGATAATTCTTAAGTCTTTGAGGTATGATCTATTTGTTGTTTCTGCTGACTATCACTCAGGGCTTCCTTTCTTACATGTTTTGAGTTATCTGATTTTGAACTTATATATTTTGGGAAATTTATCTGTGAAGATTTCCTGGGGCTTGGTTTGAGAAGCATTCCTTTAGAGAGAATATGTGTATGTGTGTGTGTGTGTGTGTGTGTGTGTTTATGTATTGGTATCTATGTATGTGTATATTTATGCAAGTGTACCATGTATGTGCATATGATGTGTCATGCATGTAAGGTTTAATGTACACGTGTATTTGAGTTTGTGTGTTTGCTTATATATGCATGTATGTGTGTTTATGCATGTGTGTGTATGTGTTTATGTGTGTGTGTGTGTGTGTGTGTGTGTGTGTGTGTGTGTATGTGTATGCAAGTTTGGCAGCTGGCTGGAGGCACCACCATGGGGGGCTGCTTTAAATTGAATTCTTGGCTTAATATTTTTAGGACCACACAAGTATGAATTACAGCCTAACTTGCATGAAGACTGCTCATTGTTCCATATTGTCTTGGGAGCCCCCACTAACCAATTCTATATTTTTTTAGAATTCCTCAGTTTCTGGCCTGTTACAGTATCCCTGTCTATTATCAATAACTGATACACATTTCTTTCCCCAGCTTATCCTTCATTGACATGTGGCCCTTCAAGTTCCCTGGCTTTTTAAAACCTTAACTCCCCACTTTTTTAGGCCCAAGATTTTGTTTATTATCAACCATGTGACTGTTAAAAAATCCTTAGCTGCAGGTAAATGGGATCAATAGATAATTTAAGGTAGCTGCTAGTGTTAGTGCTTGCTTATACTCTGAATTTATGTTGCTACTTCACATTTTTGGCCTCTGGGGACTTCTCTTCCTCTGTTTAATGCTAATTCACACACTTAAAAAGATATTTTTTATTTATAATAGAAGAGTTGAAGAGTACCTACCATATTGCAGGCCTTTCTTTGTACTTTTAACTTTTATTTTCTAAGTTTGATTATACATTCAATGCATAAAGATTCACAGTTATTATATCCTCAATGTAAAATTTACTTGTAATCAATATGAACTGTCTGTTATTCCATTTGATCTTTTTTGGTTTGAATTCTACTTTACCTAGTATTGTGTCTAGTTTAGCTTTGCCCTTCTCATTATTACTAGTTTTTCTGTATGTTTTCTGTATAATTTTGTTTGCTTGTATTTCTTATAAAAACATTTAATTGTAATTTATATTCAAAACTGTGAGAGTATCTTTGTTTTCTAATGGAAGAATTTAACTAATTCATATTTATCATGAAAATTGAGATAAGAAGACTGATTTTGGTTCTTTTCCCTTATCATTTGCTATATTGATGCTTTTTCTCCTGCTTTTTGTCCTTTATTAATTTGAAAGTGTTACATTAATTTTTATTGTATTAGTAGTTACCATTCAATTAAAGACAATTTTGACCTTTTATTTCTCTACTGATTCAATAACCAGTATAATATTGAATTCCTTCATTTAAGGTGAGAGATTATTTATCCTTTTTATTCCTTTCCACTTCTACTTTAGCTTCCCAGTATTTGCTGAAAAATCAAACTTCGAGCCCTAGATTGTTAATAAAGACATTACACGTGTTTTCTTTCAGGAATCTTAGAATATATTTTTACAAATTCTTAAAAGTTTCTGGCATTTTAGTGGCATCTGTTCCTATCATTCAGTACTGATAAAGATATTTTCCACCTGTGTTTTGATTATTTCAATAATTTGAGACAGGTTAAAATCAGACAAATAAAATTCAGAATTCAGAAAATTAAATTTCCCTTAAATTGCATTTAACTTGAATGTATCAGGGCTGCCTGTACATATCGATACATCCTTAAAACACATGAATCCAACTTCAAGTGTAGTAAATGATGGCGATCTTTACTACAGCTTTTCTTGAAGAACTGTTACAGTCCCTTATCTTGAAGCCAAAAATTCATTTACTTCTGATGAGTTGTGTAAGTTTCACTGGGAATCAGGAGATTTAAATTTTAGATTCACTAATGTTATTAGACTTGGGAAATTTTACTTAAAATCTCTGGAGAAGGCACCATTATACAGTACATTATATGTATACATTATACAGTACAGAAAGCCACTGTCCTTGGACCTGCAAGGTTTGGGTTTGAATTCTGACTATTGCTACTTACTAACGTATTGGGGAATTTCTCCACCTACAAATGGATTACTACTATTTAACTCAAGATTATTTTGAGAATGAAATGTGATAGCCTATGTGCAAAACTTAGTACAGGCTTGACAAATAACAGACACTTAATAGTGTTATAGCACAGTTGGATAACAGCAAATAAAGATATCTCAAAAATAAGGGATTTGGGGGGCTTCCCTGGTGGCGCAGTGGTTAGGAATCCGCCTGCCGATGCAGGGGACACGGGTTCGTTTCCCGGTCCGGGAAGATCCCACATGTCGCGGAGCAGCTAGGCCCGTGAGCCACAACTACTGAGCCTGCGCGTCTGTAGCCTGTGCTCCGTATCGGGAGAGGTCGCGATAGTGAGAGGCCCGCGCACCGCGATGAAGAGTGGCCCCTGCTCGCTGCAACTGGAGAGAGCCCTTGCACAGAAACTAAGACCCAACACATCCAAAAATAAATAAATAAATAAATTTATTAAAAAAAAATAATAATAAGGGATTTGAAAAATAAATAATTTAACCAATGTATTGATTCATTTCACTAAGAAAACACTTTATATATATATATGTGTGTGTGTATATATATATATATACACACACACACACATACATACAGACACACACACACACACACACACACACATATATATATATATATAGAAAGTCTTATCCAGCCCCCTCCCCCAGTGTTCTGATATAGCTTGCTCTGTAATTACAGGCTTTTAAGGAGAAAAAAGTTTTCAACACAGGCTATAAAATGTATTGGTTGTTATGGAGACCATAGTCTCTAAACTAATCAGCAAATCTAGAATCTGATTATCTTGTTGAAGGAAGAGGCTTTCTCCTTTGAGAAGAGAAAATCTACTCTTTCTGGTAGAAGAGGTGGGAATTCATTCTGGAGGTGACATATTATGGGGTAATGATACTGATTTTCCTTTCCCTTTGGCCTTGAGGTAAGGAAACATAAGGATGTGACTTCTAAATAAGATTCACAAATTTGTTTGCAATATCAGGTATAGATTAAAAAGCAATTGACATAAATTAATGTTTTTTTCAGAAAGACTTAATTGTCCCTAGACTTTTGTACTGTTCTTTTCTTCAATATACTGTAATTCAGCATCATGTTTTTTACATTAAAAATATAAGTGGGATGCAATACTCAGTCTAGTTTTTACAAAATCATAAACATTGCTATTTGGTCAAGTTTTCCCAAAGAAAATAGGGCAGAAATGTCCAAATGAGTGTTAGACTATCAAATTATGCTATTGTGCTTATGTCTTATATTGAAGAGAATAAATAGAATTCTTTGAGTACATTCAACAGAAGGTTGAATTATATCAATACTTTTCAATGCCATATAAAATCACGTAAATTCTATACTTTTCCTTCATTTGCACTGAGCACGGTTTGTGACTACATCCCAGTGCGCCATTCTGGGGAGTGGAGACACAACAGTAAACACAACAAAGTCCCCACACTCATGGAGTTTCCAGTCTAGTAGAAGGATATGGTACATAGATAAATGAATAATATAAGTTCAGATGGCTATTAATACCTTGAGAAGTAATTATATAGGACAATTATGGATGACTTCTTTTAGAAGACTTCTTTTAGTGATCAAGAAAGACCTCTTAAAGGGGGTGACACATGAGCCGAGACCTAAACAACCCAGGCAAGAGCATTCTGGACAGAGAATATGGAGATGGGCATGAGCTTGGAGGGATGAAGGAACGGAAAAGCCAGTGTGGCTAAAATGTCCTATGGGACAGGGAGGAGGGACAAGAGGGAATGACAGCAGGGGTCAGATCATGTCCTGTGGACCATAAATGAGGACTTTGGAGCTCATTTTATTTGTGATGGGAAACTACCGGCAGATTTCAACTTCCATTATTGGCAGGGAAGTAACAGGATCTGACGTACCCTTTGAGAAGAGAACTTACAGTTCTCCAGGGGACAAGACTGGAAGCTGGGAGACAAGGTAGGAGGCTGTGGCAGTGGTTTGGGCCAGGGGTGCTGCTGGTGTGGAGGAACTCGTGAGGGGGGGAGATAATAGATGTAGTTGGATTCCTTTAGTTTGGTCATTATTCCAGCAGGTCCTCCTACTGGATTGGCTGTGAGGCTGTAGGGAAAGGAAGGGCATCTTCCAGGACTTTGGTTTGAGCAGACTGTGGTGCTATTACTGAAGTGGAGTAGGTACTGGTTTGGAATGGGAGATGAAGAGTTCATTTTTTGACATGTTACGCATACACTGGATACTAGAACCCAAGTGGCAGTATCAGTAGGCAATTAGATCTCTGGGGAGAAGTCAAGGTTGAAAAATCAGATTGAGAGCCATCAGGGTATAGGTGGTATTTATATCCATGGGACCGAAAGAGATGGCTAAGGAGAAAATGTAGATGAGGAAGAGAGAAGGAGCGAGAGCTGTGTCCTGGGGCTCTGTAATATAGACACAGAGGAGCCAGCAAAGGAGACTGGGGAGGAAGGGCCTGTGAGGCAGGAGAAAACCAGTAGCTAGCACAACGCACGGCTTGGCACATAATACACATTCCATACAAATCTGCTGGAGGAAAGCATGAGCGATCTGGCTTCTGCCTCCTCTGCCTGCCTCTTCATCTCATCTCCCACTGCTCCTCCAGGCCCACCCCGCATGCTAACCATACCCAATGACGCCCATGGTCCTCAACGCAAAGACACTCATCTATGCCTCTGTGCGTTTGCACGTTTTCTTCCCTCTGCTTTGAATGCCTTCTCCCTTCTGCTCGTACTCCCTTTTTAAACTGTGAGCGTGACGCCTGCTCTTGGAAAACCTTCTCCGTCCCTGTATTAGGATTCTTCATTATCTTCCACCAGATTCTGAGCTAGCTGAAGGCAAGGATAGTTATCTCTCATTTCGGTATCTCTAGTGCCTAAGGTAGAGTCTGAAAATAATAGTCACTTAACAAGTGTAATGCTTTTTTAAAACAAATACATGACGGCACCATTCAATTTGTGAGGATCAATTCAACTTCCTAGGCGACTTTACATTCTCCCTAGTTTATGTATTATCCCCCAAATTCTATGAGCAGGTTTATGGTTAGTTTACCAAACCCACAGAACAAAGTGGCACAGCATGTTCAGAGCTCTCTACTTGTGCTTATTTTACTGAAACAGAAGATGCCTTCTGTTCTGTGCACGTCTCATCCATATTTTATACAAGAGAAACCTCCTTTGACAAGGCTTTAGAAACATCACCATTTCACCACAGAGACAATTTAGATATCAACAGTGTAGAAGAGATAAAAAGCATACAGCATGGTTCAAAGTCATATCATAAAGCTTCCTTAAGCAGTCAGCATCATTCTGTGGATTCATGTAAAATGCTCCTGTTCTTTTGAAAATATTTCAAAGATCCTATAAAGGTTGTGAAGAAGTCCAATGAACTGGAATAATTTTACTGGATCACAATGCTGCTCGATCTCATGTTTAACAATGAGGCGGTATTACACATGCACCATCAATTTCTCAAAGTGGCTGCTAAAACACAGATGTGACACAGCTGTGATGTAGAACCAATTCCCTTCTATACAGTTCAGATTTCATTAGGACCCTGTACCCAGGAATCTGTAACCAGGATAGGCAACTGTTTCTATTTTCATCTGCAAACGAACAGCGCATAACAAGACTAAGAAAGGTTCACATCAAATGGTCATAAATATACAAAGAACAAGACTAAGAAAGGTTCACATCAAATGGTCATAAATATACAAAGAACAAAGTTAGCCTTGGAGCTCGTGTTCAGAGCTAAAATAGGAGACTACTTAAGAAAAATTTTAAAAGAGGGCTCTTGTTCCTGTCATTAATCCTTCCTGAATCCTGGTACAATTGTATAGAGCATCAAACCATATTTTTTCAGCATGGGAAAGAATTATCTTGTAAATGGCACAGTATTTTCAGTCATTTTAGTTGAATCTTGAGTATTTGTCCAGAACATGTCTTGTGACATATCCCTTGTAATTCGTTTTGTTGAAATCTGTTAACTTCAATAAGTATACTAATAAAGGAAGGAAAAACACTAGAGTGATAGAGAAAATGTGGGAAGAAGGCTAAGAAAAACAGTAAAAACATGAAAGGAATATTCAACCAATAATAAAATATATATAAACTATAAAACATATTACAAATTATATAATTCAGTGGCCAATTAAGATGATAAAGGACAGATAGAAACGGGAAAAAAGTGAAAAGACAAATATATATTCAGTAGGTAAAAAAGGAAGATGATTGCTTATTTACTAAAAATATGCTTCAATCCTAGTGATATCTTCTTTTTGAAATTATTATTCCCAGGTTTAAAAAAAATTAAAGGTTGAAAATATACTGTCCTTAAGAACTTCACAGGAACACAGATCTAGGAATGATGTTGGCAGAAACTGGAAAGTATACTCTGGGTGATACAGCAGTAAGTAATCTTGCGTTTCTCCCTCACCATTAGAACCTTGACAAGGAACTTGTTAGGTAAAGATCTGGTCATTAGAGAATTTACTTAGAGGTGAAAAATAACTGAATCCAGTGATGTAAGTTCATGCAAGGAATTCAGCAACAAATCCAATCAGAACTATATGCTCTCTTTTCCCATAATGGCTTAAATTGCTGCAGTAGGAATTTAGATTAGACATAAGGAAACATATTCTGATTGAAATGATTGCAAGACATTGAAATGGGTCACCTAGGAAAGTTTTAGAATATTATTTCCTAGCAACTGCTAAAAATAGAACTGATACTCAGGGATGGCCGTAGGCAAATGTGAAGAATCATAGATTCACAGATCGTGACAGAAGACAGCCTTAGAAATCATCAAATCCAGAGGTTCCTAAATTTGTCTTCACACTGAATCACCTGGGGGGATCTTTTCAAAATTTCCAAACCCAGGCCACAGCCAGGGCCACTGCAATCACAGTACCTTGGAATGGGACAGGCATCAGTATTTTGGGAAGCTCCCCAGGTATTTCCAGTGGGCAGCCTAATTAGGGTATCATGGATCTAATGAATGGTCTCAGGTTACACATAAAGAAATTGAGGCACAGAAAAGGAAAAGGACTTTTCCAAGCCTGCCAGGGCAGTGAGTGGCCCAGGAGAAATAGAGCCCAAGTCTCCTGGCCCTGATCTGACACACAGAGCGTGTTTTAAGAAAAAAAAAAAAAAACAAAAAAAAAACACCCAAACAACTTATTTTATGTTTATGAAATCAATATCTATATCATTATAGATAATTTTAAAAAAACCATTGAAATTGCCAATGAAAATTAATAATCTCTCAATCTCACTATCCAGAGATGTTTTTAATTACTGTTGATACCTTTGCATTTCCTTCTACTCTTTTCTCAAAGTGCATGTGTACTTTTAAAATTTTGTAAAAGTAAGGATCCCTCTGAGCACGGCAGTAGGCTTTCTGGAAATCCGGGGAGCTAGAGGTACTGACGGCGTTGGGCGATGCTGGGGCATATTGCTGCCGTCTTCTCCCCATCCCGGGATGGACACACAGCATGAGGCCCCATCTCTCCTGACACCTGCATTTAGCCTGAGAACCAAATGGATTCAGGATGGACTATGTAAGTTCTTCCTGAGTAAAGACACAAAGCCCAAGTGTAAAAGGCCTTCCTTGTGGACTTAGTGTCACCAACAGCTGCACACCCATATTAGGGATTCTAGAGAAGCTGCATTTGTTTCCACTCATGTGGCCACTTCACTTCCATTGTGCTTGGGATCCTTGCCTGAATAAGTCAGGACCTCACCTAAATTTACAGTGGTCTGTGTGTATTTGTGTGTATGTGTGCATGTGTGTGTGTATTCTTAGCCATCCAAAATAATAATGCAAAGCTATTATTTTGAATGGGGTAAATCTTTATCACTGATCCAAATAATCATTGTGATTCGGTGGATCCGTAAAATCAAACTTCACTAATGAAAGAAATAATTCCAGTTTCGAAGTCCATGTTGTATTATTGCCAACTGGCCAATTAAAACTTAAACCTAATTTATGAGGTGACTTAAATCTGATGCTCACAGTTCAATGTCTGTTCAGCACAGGTAGAGAATGAATGCTTTAGTATCAAAAGCCAGCTTATTTTGAAAAGGAAGATTCTCTTTAGAATACCAAATGAGTCATAAGAAATGATTTAGACAAGGAAGTGGCTAACTTGAAATGGAGCTTTCGCAAGTGTGTTCTTGACATCAATGGCTTCAATAAACACCGTTGCCATCACAGAAACACATCTCAGTTAATTAGGGGATTGGTTTTACTTACTCTGTGAAAATGAAATATTTTTTCACAATTAGGTTTAAGGGTGATCTATCTACTTTCCTTCTGTAGTCAGATCAGGTAGTCAATCTTGTATATGTCTGCATTTTCACTCCAGAGCCATGCAGGACACAGAAATAGAACATTTGACTGCTCATTCCTTTTCTATGACTGCCAAGTTTTTTGATATAGGAAGCAAATGGTGTTAATACCCATAATAGTCTGATCTGGGGCCTTGACTTGAGGTTATTTATTTATCCATTTTTATTCTTTGGATATAAGGTAACTAGGATGGGATATCCCGGTAAACCTTTTATTCTCAGATTTCACCATGCAATTCAGTTTTTCATGGGAAATCAAATTCATCTCCAATTATTTGCATGTGGCTCATGTATGATACTGATAATTTCTAGCTATGTTTTAATACCTCTCTGCCTTTTACTTTCTCTCCATGCCTCTAGCCTTCTTGGTCCATTAAATATAGCTGTGAGACCAGGGATTGATGTATATTTCAAAAAAAAAAAACAAACAAAAAACCAAGTCACTTTAATATAAATTAAAACCAACATATTAAAGAAGTCTCATGTAAGAAAAACACATCTCTAAACTAAATTCCAATTTTGAGTAATTTTTAATATTGTTTACTATCTGAATTCAGAAGTTCCTCCCTTTATCAACAGCTCCAAGGTAATGTGCAAATGTGGGTTCCAGTTCTGCCTGCCAGTAATCAGCAGTGTTTGCTTGGGCAAGTCCGTTAGTGTCTCTGGATTTCAGCCCCTTCTCTACAGTGATGAGGTGGGCCCTATGAATCCCTGGCACGAAGCATAAACTCTAAAATGGCCTGTGACATCTCTCACAGTTCAGTACCGGAGGTTCCAGAGAAGACTGGGCATCTCTGGGAATGTCATTAAGATCTGTGATGGTTAATTTTATGTGTCAACTTGACTGGCCCATAGAGTACCCAGACATTTGGTTAAAGATTTCTGTGTGTCTGTTTCTATATAAGGTTAGCATTTGAATTGGTAGACTGAGTAAAGCAGTGGCCCTCTCCAATGCAGGTCGCCATCATCTAATCCAGTGAGGGCCTGAATAGAACAAAAAGGCAGAGGAAGGGAGAATTCTTTCTACTTGTCTCCTTGAGCTGGGACATTGGTCTTCTATATTCAGACTGGGACTTACACCATCGGCTCTCCTGGTCCTCAGACCTTTGGATTTGGACTGAAACTACACCACCAGCTTTTCTGGGTCTCCAGCTTTCAGATGGCAGACTGTGGAACTTCTCAGCCTCCATAATTGTGTGAGCCAATTCCTTCTAGTAAATCTCAGTCTCTGCCTCTGTCTTTATCTCTATCTTTATATCCTACTGGTTCTGTTTCTCTGGAGAACACTGACTAATACAAGATCTAAGAGTCTGATGATTGACCATCTGGGAGGAGGAAGAAGGACTGGTTACCCTCGTGGAAAAGAACCACTTTCTTAATCAACAGGAATTATTTATGTATGGAACATCAACTGTGTACCATCATTGTGTGGTATATTATATGCCCTAGTCAAATGAATAAAGGAAATTCGCTTTACCCACAGGGAGTTTACTGATTCTTTACAGAACTCTGTAGGGTTGTGTGTTTGATGTTCTACTTATTAAACCAAAGAGAAGTATAAGTGTTTGTCATCAAAAAAGAGATATCTCTCATCATCCAGTATTTTGATTTTATGAAAACCTTTTGAAACCAACATGGGCAGATAGCTCTACTGACCTGAATATAGCATTAAAGACTAGAATTATTTTAACCCCTGACTTCACTATTTGACAAAAATAAGGTATTTAGGGCTTCCCTGGTGGCGCAGTGGTTGAGAATCTGCCTGCCAATGCAGGGGACACGGGTTCAAGCCCTGCTCTGGGAAGATCCCACATGCCACGGAGAAACTAAGCCCGTGAGCCACAATTACTGAGCCTGCGCATCTGGAGCCTGTGCTCCATAACAAGAGAGGCCGCGATAGTGAGAGGCCCGCACACCGCGATGAAGAGTGGCCCCCACTTGCTGCAACTAGAGAAAGCCCTCGCACAGAAACGAAGACCCAACGCAGCCATAAATAAATAAATAAAATTTTTAAAAAAAAGTACTTTCCCACTCTATATTTGAAGAATAATATTGCTGTGCATAAAATTCTATATATTAAAAAAAAAGGTATTTAACCTGCAGATCTCATTTTTGTTTCTTTTCAATAAACCAGGATTAATAATATTCAACATTACAGGAAGTTTTATAGAATAGTGATGATTGGTTTATATGGCACAGAATTGCTAATCAAGAGATGGGGTTTTGAAGACAGAGAAAAAAAATTTACGGTTACCAAAGGGGAAAGAGTGGGGGAGAGGGATAAATTAGGAGTTTGGGATTAGCAGACACAAACTACTATATATAAAACAGATAAACAACAAGGTCCTACTGTATAGCACAGGGAACTATAGTCAATATCCCATAGTAAACCATAATGGAAAAGAATATGAAAAAGAAAATATATGTGTATGTGTGTGTATAACTGAATCACTTTGCTGTACACCAGAAACTAACACAACATTGTAAATCAACTATACTTCAATTAAAAACAAAGTGATGGGGTTTTGTATGTTCCAGATAAATAGACTTACATTATTCCTCCTACAGAAATAAAATTCCTAGAAAATTATTTAATAGTTGGTCCTAAAAGTAAAAAAAATCCAGGAGAGAGAAAGAGATATTGAGAGACAGGCTTTCTAATATTCCTCCAAATATCAGAGCTGGAGGGTACCTGTGGCAGAGACTGCTAGCTGTCAGTCAAAATACACTTTCCTTTCTTCTGTGGTGGTAGAACTGTGGCCGTTTCCCAGCCTCCCTTGCAGTTTGGGGGATGGGTGGTGGTGGAGTGATGTGTTCGACTAAGCTCCAGCCAGTGGTGTGTGAGCAGATGAGATCTGGGCCAGAGCTTTTAGGAAGGTGGGCCTGCCTCCTTCAAGCTCCCCTTCCCCTGGTGGGGGCTGGAGAAACAACACACTTGTGACTTGGCTTTGACCATGCAGGGGAGGATAATACCCTACGGGGTCGAGGGGAAACAAATGGCAAGGAACCTGGGACCCTAAATGGTGGCATTGAGCAGATCTGTCTGCTAGTCTGGGTGTTAAGAGAATTTATCCAAGCTACTTTTTGGTCTGGAGCTTGTCTACAAATATGATGGTCTAGAAGACCAATCTGTGGATAACTGAAGTTTTGTTAGAATGGGTCAAGTCACTACTATATATAAAATAGATAACCAATAAGGGCCTACTATACAGCACAAGGAACTCTACTCAATGCTCTGTAATGGCCTGTATGGGAAAAGAACCTAAAAAAGAGAGGATACATGTATATGTATGACAGATTCACTTCGCTGTACACCTGAAACTAATACAACATTGTAAATTAACTATACCCCAATAAAAATTTTAAAAAAGGGTCAAGTCAAAGATTTAATTACTTTGGTATTTACACAATGGATATCAAGGGAGGATGAAAGAATATGGTAACTGTTCAAAACACCGACTTAAATTATGGGTGGACTCTAAATATCTCTCTTCCTTTAAATAGATTACTTATCCTTAAATTGATCTCAGACCATCCTACACGTCTTTATACTTTCACCCATTTCACCTATGTGGGTTTATCATAAGTCACTCGACATTAAGTCTCATCTATGCTTCATATCGTTTTTGAGAATAAACTTTTCTTTGTTTAAAATGGAAGGATATTGACTCATTATGAGATCAACATTGCCAGTTTTCCAATGAACTCACAACACATCTAATCTTTATGCGATCTATCTACACTTTGACGTGGGAAGCATGTTAGCTAACATGATGTGCTAAGCTTTAGGAAATCTGTATCTTAAGAAGTTAACCTCAAGATTCTTTCAATATTGCCCAAAGAATGTTTCCATATATTTTCAGAAGATTTTCTCTTTTTTGAATATTGAATCTAAGTCAGAATGATTTAAGTAGTGTTTAATCCATTAATCTCTTCCACCTACTTCAAAGAGGTGACACTGTCATAGAAAGCAAGAGAAAATATGAGGGGGTGGTAGAGACAGATAATCTTCTTGGTAGGCGGGCACCCAAGTCAGAAGTTTCTTACATGATCCTATATTAACAAACGGAGTTCAAGAATAGTCTCCAATTCCCTTCAGTCATTTAATTTCTGAGGTGCCTATCAGATGTTACATTGTTTTGAACATGACATTTCCTAGTTAAACTTAGAGATAAAGAAGGTCACTCACATTTCCAGACCAAGGAGTTTCTTGTTAGCATTAAACTCTTTCACTATCCTTGTTGTTAAACAGTAATTACCAATTTGTCTGTGCTTTTTCATATAGTGCTGCTGAGGGAAAGTTAGCCTGGAGTCTGAAGGAGAGTTATCTTGAGAGCTATGTCCTTTGAGATAGGACATAGAAATGGGAAGTTAGGAGGTAGCTTTCAATGATGCTTGTTGGGGCACAAAGTTCATCTTCTGTTAGTAAGTTAGTGACATTTCTTAAACACACATTAAAGAAGAGATACTTAGGTGAAATAAATGCATTAGAGGAAGAAGCTGCTAATATGTTCATTTACTTATCCAGCAAAAGTTTGTGGGGCCTTGTTCTGTACCAGCCTCTCTGAAAGGTGCTAAGAACATAAAGATAAGACACGGTCCCACCTGTAAGAGTTCAAAATCTCCACGTGGAGATGGACGTGTAAATCCACAATAACTATACCAGGGGTCCCAAACCCCCCGGCCGTGGACAGGTACCAGTCCATGGCCTGTTAGGAACTGGGCTGCACAGCAGGAGAGTGAGCAAAGCTTCATCTGCATCTACAGCCGCTTCCCATCGCTTGCATTACTGCCTGAGCTCCACCTCCTGTCAGCATTATGGTGAGTTGTATAATTATTCCATTATAAATTACAACGTAATAATAATAGAAATAAAGTGCACAATAGATGTAATGCACTTGAATCATCCCAAAACTATCCCCCCGCAAACCCTGGTCCATGGAAAAATTGTCTTCCACGAAACCGGTCCCTGGTGCCAAAAAGGTTGGGGACTGCTGAACTATACCATGGGATAAACTGTACTTGATGATCTCCTGAGCTGCAAAATACCTGCAATTCTTCCAGATCTTTACAGAACTCTGTAGGGTTGTGTGTTTGATAAGGGCACAGCTATCTTACTCAATTTTCTATTCCTAGCACCTAGCCCAGTGCCTGGCCCGCAGAAGGAGTTTCAAACATGTCTGATGAATTTGTTGCTACATCCAGTTTATTTTGAAGGCTGAGGCACCTAGAGAGACTAACTAGCTAAACACAGTGCCAGATGCTGGCTGGCTCTTTCCCTCTGTGCTGACAGTGATAAGAGGTATTTTTGATGTGTGGTTGCAGGTGTGCTGCCTGCCCACGTGACCTCCTCTCTCCTCTGTTGACGCAGCACAGGTCGCTCTAGGGATCTCCGTTCCTGAGCCCCTGGGGCTCCTTCCCTGCTTCTCACTTCTGTGCCTCCCAGTGCATCTTTCCCAGGCACCTGTTGTAGCTGACAGCGTGTTTAGGCTGCTGGCTAGGAAGAAAATCCAGGAGGAAGTATGGAGGAAGCTCCTTCAGGAAAGAGGCATATTTTTAAAGCCCCAAGTAGGAGTATTTGGCTCTTTGTCCTAAAATTACAATACGCTGAGCCGAGATGAATTTGCAGTGATAAAATGTAAGATATGCAGGCAAAAAGCTTCACCCACATAAGGCCTCAGGAGATCTAACCGTTGTTCAACCTGGGTTTAAGCTATGTTAGTCTTCGCACATAAACAGGTTCCCAGGTCACATAAGATATGCAATAAATGTGCACGTGGTGTTAGTTGTCTTTAGTAGAAGAGATGGAATTTTAGGGCATTTTAGCTCAATGTTAGTTGAATTGCATGTTGTCAGGTATTACATAGTGTAAGTATAGCCTAGTTCATACCATGCAGAATATAAAACATGCCCAATGTTACTCCATGGCAAGATTGGTTGGTGTTACCTGCATTGTAATAAATGTGTCTCATTGACTGACACTGAGACCAAGACAGCCACAGAGGACACTTCAGTACAGTCCCTGGTAGAAATACATACACCATAGACAGAATTGATTGTTTACATCAGCTATGAAAATGCAAATACTAAATTACATTAGAAGGTGATATGGCACGTTATAAGCAACAATAGATAGAAGTGTTTCTCACATTAGGTGATTAACAATTAGCCATCCATCCATTAATTCAACAAATATTAAATACTTACTAGGTACTAGGCACTGTTTTAGATCTTGGGGTACAGTGTTAAATAAGAGAGAAGTTTCCTTTCCTCACAGAGGTTACATTTTAAAGTGGACAGAGAACAAACAGATAAATAAAAACAAATAAGGAAAGATGAAGTGATAAATATAAGGATGAAAAACAAAACTCTAGGTGCTGTGATAGCAACTGGTGGTCAGGTTCAGCTTTTCTGAGGTGTTGACACTCAAGCTAAAATTTGAATGACAAGAAGGACCCTGCCACATGAGGATCTGGGGGAAGAATGTTCCCTGAAGAGGAAAGACAGAGTGGGGCAGAACTAGAACAAAAAATTTCACAAGTGGTATGGAAACACAAAAGACCCCAAATAGCCCAAGCAATCTTGAGAAAGAAAAATGGAGCTGGAGGAATCAGGCTCCTTGACTTCAGAATATACTACAAAGCTACAGTAATCAAGACAGTATGGTACTGGCACAAAAACAGAAATATAGATCAATGGAACAGGATAGAAAGCCCAGAGATAAACCCACGCACATATGGTCACCTTATCTTTGATAAAGGAGGCAAGAATATACAGTGTAGAAAGGACAGCCTCTTCAATAAGTGGTGCTGGGAAAACTGGACAGCTACATGTAAAACAATGAAATTAGAACACTCCCTAACACCATACACAAAGATAAACTCAAAATGGATTAAAGACCTAAATGTAAGGCCAGACACTATTAAACTCTTAGAGGAAAACATAGGCAGAACACTCCATGATATAAATCACAGCAAGATCCTTTTTGACCCACCTCCTAGAGAAATGAAAATAAAAACAAAAGTAAACAAATGGGACCTAATGAAACTTAAAAGCTTTTGCACAGCAAAGGAAACCATAAACAAGACAAAAAGACAACTCTCAGAATGGGAGAAAATATTTGCAAATGAAGCAACTGACAAAGGATTAATCTCCAAAATTTACAAGCAGCTCGTGCAGCTCAATATCAAAAATCAAACAACCCAATCCAAAAATGGGCAGAAGACCTAAATAGACATTTCTCCAAAGAAGATATACAGATTGCCAACAAACACATGAAAGAATGCTCAACATCATTAATCATTAGAGAAATGCAAATCAAAACTACAAAAAAAAAAAAAAAACTACAATAAGATATCATCTCACACCAGTCAGAGTGGCCATCATCAAGAAGTCTACAAACAATAAATGCTGGAGAGGGTGTGGAGGAAAGGGAACCCTCTTGCACTGTTGGTGGGAATGTAATTGATACAGCCACTATGGAGAACAGTATGGAGTTTCCTTAAAAAACTAAAAATAGAACTACCATATGACCCAGCAATCCCACTACTGGGCATATACCCAGAGAAAACCATAATTCAAAAAGAGTCATGTACCACAATGTTCATTGCAGCTCTATTTACAATAGCCAGGACATGCAAGCAACCTAAGTGTCCATCAACAGATGAATGGATAAAGAAGATGTGGCACATATATACAATGGAATATTACTCAGCCATAAAAAGAAACGAAACTGAGTTATTTGTAGTGAGGTGGATGGACCCAGAGTCTGTCATACAGAGTGAAGTAAGTCAGAAGGAGAAAAACAAATACAGTATGCTAACACATATATATTGAATCTAAAAAAAAAAAATGGTCATGAAGAACCTAGGGGCAAGACAGGAATAAAGACGTAGACCTACTAGAGAATGGACTTCAGGATATGGGGAGGGGGAAGGGTAAGCTGGGACAAAGTGAGAGAGTGGCATGGACATATATACGCTACCAAATGTAAAATAGCTAGCTAGTGGGAAGCAGCCACATAGCACAGGGAGATCAGCTTGGTGCTTTGTGACCACCTAGAGGGGTGGAATAGGGAGGGAGGGTGGGAGGGAGGGAGACGCGAGAGGGAAGAGATATGGGGATATACGTATATGTATAACTGATTCACTTTGTTATAAAGCAGAAACTAACACACTATTTTAGAGCAATTATACTCCAATAAAGATGTTAAAAAAAAATTAGTCCCTATGCTCACCTCTCAGTTTAAACATCTGTCAAATAAAATAATAACTGTTTTTAAAAAAAAAAAAAAAAGACAGAGTGGGGACAGCAGGCAATGAGGCTGTTGTGCAAGAGGAATAGAGAGTGCAGCAGTGCCCCGGAGCTTGTGAGGGGATTAGGCGCAGAAGGAGGACCAGGTGCCAGGTCAGGAGGCAGGATGATGACCAAAAAAATATGAGGGTTTAAGAATGGAATAGAATGTGAAATAGAAGGAATATTGGAATCAGCGATATAAAAATGGAGACTGGAAAAATTCAACTTGCTCCAGGCATGGTTTTCATCTGGGTCTTACTAGTGTTTAGAACAGTCTCTGGTAAAGCCCATCTGTGGTGCCATTCTTTATTGGTCTTGAAATGAAGAATGTGGCACTTTTAGTTCTCTTAAGAATCTTAGACTCTAATATAGTGTCTATAGTTTACCACTTCTTCCTTGATTACCAACGTAATACATGTTTATGATAGAACATTTGGAAAATATAGATAGCTAATGGAAGAAATCACTCCAAATCCAGCCACCCAAGGATAATTACTGTTAAGGTTTGGGCACAGACTCTCTTTATGCTTATACAGTGCAGTGATTCAGAATATGGGCTCTGGAGTCTGGGTAAAAATCATGACTTTGTAACTTGCTAAATGAGAGTTGTTCATTTTCAGTCTATCTTAATTGCTTATAAAATGCCACGTAACTGTCTGCAATATCTTTAAGCCTCAGTTTTCTCATCTGCAGAATGAGAATAGTAATATTACCTTCCTCATAAGACTGCTGTGAGGATTAAATGAGAATCCACGCAAAGCTCCCGAGGTAGTGCCTGGCACACAGTATGTATTCTAACATGTTAGGTATCAAGCTACTATCATTTTACGAAGTTGGGATCATACTGTAAAACTGTCAGTATATAAATTATTCCAATTATCACTAGACATTTTTACATGATGTTAAATATTTTTCTATGATGTAGTTTTTAATGGTTACATAGCATTTTATTGTAGAGATAATAACTTAGTTAATTCTCTGTAATGGGACACTTGAGCTTTTCCCAAATTTTCACTATTTAAAAAAATTCTACAGATAAAATGTTGCAAACTTTCATGATTATTTCTCTAGCATAAATTCTAAGAAGTGGCTGGGTCGAGGGGCATGTATATTTCCAAGACTCTGATGCGTTTTATTATGTCTTCTACTATGGATTTAGTTTAAACCCTGGATAAGAATAATGCTGGGAAGTAAGTAGTTCACGTATGTGTGCAGTTTTGAAGGTCTGATTTACCATCAGCTTGGTGAAACACAACCCCTGCCCCCATGCCTCGCGCCTGTTTTCTCCACACCTGTTCACACTTTCTGGTCAGCATCATTCTCCCTCATTCCTTAAGGAAGCTTCTCAGTTCCAGGCTTCCAGCTGAGCAAATGTGCTTACAATTTTCTGCTTTGCTGGGAATTCTGTACTTACCATTTACTTCACTTCACTTGAAGCTACAAACGTATAGCATTCTTAGTATATTAAAAATCCAAGCCCCTCATCTTATAATGAAGAAACTAAAGTAGAAGGGAGCAAATGTCTTGCCTGAGTTGGTCATCTGGTCCATGCCATTGTTAGACAACTACTCAAAGCTAGCTCATTCCTTTGTCTCTTGTACCTAGTTCAGCAGCCAGCACATATAGATAGCCAGTAATGTTTGCTGAATGACTACTTCAAGTAACTTATGGCATTTTAGGATTTTGCAGCTGGAAAGGACCATAGAGGTGTGGAAAAATGAGACTTATATTGGTTAATGAGATGTTTGTTGTTATTTAGTTATGAGCAACAAGTTGGAATAACAACTCTGGTCTCTCAATTCCAAAGAGACAAGGAGAAGCCAGGAGAAAACAAGGCTTCCTGGGGTGAATGGGTGTCATGTAGAGAAGGGATTCACCTAATTTTGCCTTGTTCCAGAGACGGCAAAGCCAGGGGTAAGAAAACTGGTACTTGCTTGTAGGCCAATTTCAGCCTAATCCTGGGAAGAGCTTTTTTAATTGTTAGGATTGTCCAAAACTGAAACAGGTTTTCTTGAAAAGAAGTGAGTTGCCCTTAATTGAAAATGTTCAAGTAGAAACAGGGTATGTTTGAATAAATAACTTGTCAAGTATGTTTGAAAAGAAAAAAAATTGTTTTGTATGCCTGGTTGGGATAGATGACTTCTAAGGTCTCTACCAAAACTAAGATTAAGTGATTTTATGAATAGATAGATACACAGATGGACAATTTTTTTCTTGTTGATATGTTACTTTGTAATTAAGTCTTTTGAGTTTGAACTCACTGTCTCATTATAAATGGGACCAGAGAAACTAACATACCACTGTAAAGCAATTATACTCCAATAAAGATGTTAAAAAAAAAATAAAAGGGCTTCCCTGGTGGCGCAGTGGTTGAGAATCTGCCTGCCAATGCAGGGGACACGGGTTCGAGCCCTGGTCTGGGAAGATCCCACATGCCACGGAGCAACTGGGCCCGTGAGCCACAATTTACTGAGCCTGCGTGTCTGGAGCCTGTGCTCCGCAACAAGAGAGGACGCGATGGTGAGAGGCCCGCGCACCGCGATGAAGAGTGGTCCCCACTTGCCGCAACTAGAGAAAGTCCTCGCACAGGAGCGAAGACTCAACACAGTCATAAATAAATAAATAAATAAAAAGAACGTGAATTTCTTTAAAAAAAAAAAAAAAAAAAAAGCAAACTGGGCTATTCATTTAAAAAAAATAAAAAAATAAATAAAATAAAATAAAAGGGACCAGATAAATTATAAAGTCTTTACTGCCCCAAGATTCTATGGTTCTAAATCATCTTCTTTTTAATGCTAATTCAGTGTCCTATACACAGTAGGAGCTCAAAAGAAACTTAAATTAGCTCTTAAGTCTGGAAAAATCTACATTTAAGATAAACTGAGCTACAGGCTCCATGCAGTTGAACAACTTGATTGAAACTCAGCTGGTCTCAATCAAATCTATCAGTTGATCACGTTCAAGAGCACTAAATATGCCTTAACTTTTATTTTAATTAAAAAGGTTAAAATTAAAAGAAGAAATTTGGGTGGATTGTATTGTGATGAGATAAAAGTGTTCTCTTATTAGGTTTCTGAATGATGATAGGAAATTTGGCTGGAATTATTTCCTAGAATATAAAGAATCTTTTTAATATTAAATTGCAAGTATGATTTAATTGCACTTCAAGTATGGAGTTACTGAAAGACTGCCTGCAGTATAATAATTTCATCCAAATTCTAGAGGTAAGATGGCCACATAAATGAACCATATTACAGGAATACTTTCAATTTTCAAGATTTCACATCAGTAATAGAAACAGAGGTCCTGGCAAGTTCATACTTGGGTTGGGTGAAAAGCTCAACTCTCAAATAGTCTTCTAGCAAAGCTTTGGTGAGAATCATAGATGGCACCTGTGATGCACTCTTTGTGCTTCTACCCAGGAAGGAAATGCATAAAAAACAGCAAAGGATGGTTTTTTTTGGCTTCCCTTTTCCCTTTCTTTCCTCCTTCTCTCTCCCTCTCTCTATCTCTCTTTAGAAGGCTAAATAAGGAAAGTAATGTTCAAATTAAATGTTTCATTTGATTTATCAACATTGTCATTGTTTCGGACACCCTTAACAGTAAAAAAAATTATGGCTCAAGTCAAGATGGGCTATCCATTGATTAGAATATCTCAGCCCTGCCTTTTTCCCCCACCCAGTTAGGAAAATGTATACTATTTCAGGGGTAGTAAAACCTTCTATGTTTCAGACATTGTGCTAGATGCCAGAGAGATAAAAACATCAGGCATGAACCCTGGCTTCACAGAAGCATAGCAAATGCATAGCACAGGTTCATCATGGGATGCACGCAAGGCTCAGAGTTTTCTGACCCAAGACTCCAGAAGTCACTGATAATCTACCACAGAATTGGCATAAGAGGTGACGTCTATTAGTCACCCCGGGTGGGAAGTCAAAAGTTCTCTGGTAACACGTCTCATTCTAACAATCATAGTCATGATTATTTCATGTCTATAAAGACCCATTTCATTTGTATCCTGCTGAAGTTTGATTTTTTTGAATTCCACTCTCAGAAACATGAAACAGAAAAACAAACCAAAAAACTTACCTCCACTGCTGCTTTTGCCCTTTCAAATTCCTCTTCTAAGGAGTGGTTTCTGGAAAGCAATGCACTTCCCCAGCGCTGTTCTTTGGTCAGTCGAGCCTGAAATAAACCAAACACATGGTGTTACCATTTCGGAATCACATAATACAAAAATACAAATATTTTTCCTTTTCCCATAGTACCCTAGAGTTTAAGAAGCACCTGCAACTGATGCCATTTTTGGAGTTCTTTGCAAGCATGAGGGAGTCCAAACTGGGAGGGTGCACGCATGCGTCTCCGAACAGTGAGTCTCAGCCCTGGTCGTATTAAAAACAACGCCCAGGCCCAACCTCCCAAAGACCTTACTTTTCATTGGTCTTGGTTCAAGGCATTGATATTTTAGTAAGTCTCCCCATGTGATTCTAATATGCAGCTAAGATGGAGTATCTCTATTAGTAGGCTAGACCTGGAAGCTGATATTCGAGCTTTCAGCTTGTTAGGAGGACCAGCTTCAGGTGAAACTGTGAAAGTTGCAGACATGGAAGGTAGCTGCTAGGTCTTTTTCCTTATACTCAGCTGAGCTTCATGCCGAATTCTCTTTCCTTTGCCTTATCTCTACTGGCACACATTTGTCTCACGACCCATTTCCTCAGGACATTGCTCTCTGCTCAATAATAGTCACTTAGATAAAATCATGTCTGGTAATGCCAACTGCTTTGTCACAATTAACAGGCAATGTGATATACATCTTAACTTAGCTAAATGCAAATATTTCCAGAAGACCCCCCACAAAGAGTTTGCTGGAATTTAAAAGATGTTATTATTTTAAATTTCACAATGAATACATTCTTTTTGAAAAAAAAATTAATCATGGAAAATAAGAGGTGTAATTCTAGACCTTTTTTCTTTGAAGTTACATATATTTATGCACCCATAGATAGAATATCAAAACATGTTTCAAAAAGTTTTTTGAAACATAAATGTTATGCTGTTCTGTGGTTTACCTTTTTCTACTCAACAATGTACCTTGGAGAGTCTCTACATTTTGTACTTACAGATCTACCTCAGTCTTTCCCCAGGGATTTCCCAGTAAGTATATACGGTACTTCGATTAGAGCTCTATGAGCATTCAGAGTGTTTCGATTTTTCTCCATGTAACTGCTTGCTTTCTTCTCTATCTTCTTTCTCTGCTGTGAGGTCCACGTGGATAAGATTTTGTCTGATAACTTTCGTACTGCCCCATCCCAAGCCCAGGGCCTGACAAGTGATACATGCCCCAAGGATGCCTGTGGACGGACTGCGGGAGGAGGGATTGCACTGCTAAGGCAGCTAGGCCTGGGGAGAAGGAGGAGAGAGGCTTGGAGTGAAGTCCCCCACCCCCTTTCATTGCAGGGCAGGCGTGGCTCCTCGGCCAGGTGGTAGATTACTGTCCTGCAGGGATGCTCAACCTCCACTTCTATGGGAATTACTTGAACAGGCTTGGGTCCCACCCTAGACCAGTGAAGTGACCTCTGAAGGTGGGGCCCATGAATTAAATTAAGTTTGAAAATTAAATTAAGTTTGAAAAGCTCCTGTGGTGATTTTGAAGAGCAGTCATGTTTGAGAACCAAAACTATAGTGAAACTTTGATCTTCACCCAGCACTTACCATCTATTCCGCTCAGCTGCTTTTCATTCTTTCTCCATCATCACTGGTCCTCAAGAGGAACCCCCCTCTTTAATGATTATATAGTGGGAATACCAGGGCTCACTAAATGCCAGATGCTGCTTCAAGTCCTTTACTTACTATAACTCATGTTGTCTTTTCAGCAGCCTGAGGTGGGTCCTACCATTAACTCCACGATTTTGAGGCACAGAGAGCAATTAAGTAATTAATTAAAACTTGCCCCTAGTCTCACAGCTAGTTAAGTAGTAGGGCTGGTGCTTCTGGACCATGTGCCTAACCACTGGACACACGGCCTTTCATAGGAGGCTGTGCTCAACTGGCCATTTTAGGAAGATGCAAAATATAGAAATCTGTCCCTTGGAGTTTCGTGCATGGTTGAGGGCGTTAGCCAAGAAGCCGTCTAAAAGAGTGTGGGCTGAAAATAAAAATAAAGTAATTATTAGGAAAATTTCTGAGCATAAATAACAGTCTTAGACTGCAGTTTGCTTTAGTGAATGTGAAAGGTTAATTTATTTGAACATTAATATATGTTTTCTCCTCCTTGATGTATTTACTCCCTGCTGTATCCCTGGCATCTCCTGCAAATAGTTGGTGCTCCATAAATAATCAGCAAATATTGGTTGAAAATATGCTGCCAGGGAATATATGAATGACTGAATTAAAGATATTTCTCTCAAGGTCTCCTGGCCAGTCTGGAGTCTAAGGAGGGTTTATAGGAGATTGGGAGGGACTTGTTTTTTGTCCTGTGCCTGGAGTGGCAGAGCTCTGTGCTAGCAAGCCCTGGTTCTGGGGGTGGGGCGTGGCTGCAGGATGCCCAGGTGGGGTGCCTAGTAAAGAGCAAGGCCTGTGGGCAGCTCAGGGTTGAGACCTCCGGAGCAGCGCCTGTGGTCAGAAACGGGAGGGCCATGAGGGCAGGTCGGGGCCTGCCCTGGCATCAGTGGCTTGCTCTCTGGTGGGCCAGGCCCAGTGGCCATCACGAACAAGCATCCTCCCTTATTCTCTGGGCCCCGTGGAAGCTACTACCTTTTTCTAACCCAGACAATCGAGGCAGGAAGGGGGAGATTGACACAGGTTCCAGAGATTAGATTGTGAACATATCTTTTGGGGGGCCACCATTCAGCCCACTTCAACCCTCATCTGACACTCTTGGGTGACAATATATTTGATTAACAAATATAAAGGTGCAGATGATTTATAACCTTTTAGAATTGACAGCTTGTTAGGGTGTTATAGCCTGGTAGAGAAGTTAACCCCAAAGATGACAGGACTTTACTGTCGTGTAGAAAGTTAATCAATCTTACATCTAACTTGGTAAACTTATTTTGGCACTTCTTTCCCAACTGGCTATATAAATCTCTGTTCCTTAATCCTTTGCTTTTGGAACCAAATCTTTTGTCTTCCTGCTGGTTCCTTCATGAATGAAATAAACAAATAAATTTTTAAAAATGTGGACACATAGTAAGAAATAAACTTTGTGCATTTATATAATAATGTCATGAATGACATTAGGAGAAGAAAGAGAAAGCACTAATATTTTTTCCCAAGGCACCTCCTTTTATTAGAGGCACTTTTCACCAGTGAAATATGATCTGTCTTTCCTGTGAAGCCTGACCTAACAGGACTCCATTACTGTCACTGGGGCTTCCCTTCATCAATGTTTCACGACCCAAGGGGATTATGAATCACAGGATGCAAAGCGTACCATGTATCAGGAAGAAGAGGAAAATCTCTCTCTCAGGATTCTAGACTTACAGTTCATATTCTCTTTACTGCCTGAAACAGCAAGTGTAAATAGAATCTTACTGTGCAAATGAAATTTTATTTTGATAGTACAGTTACTATTTAGGTAAGTGCTATTTTCCACATTGTTAGAAAAGCTTTATGTTATTACTAATTCAAATATTATCTACCTCACATTTTAAAGACATTTACTTTGCCCAAGGAAGCGTAAAATAAAAGTTATAAAATGTAAGAAGGTAGTGAATGTAAACAGAGGCAGTTTTCAAGCTGAGAGTAGTATACATCTAAAGGTTCTGAGACTTTTTAGCAACTCAGCAGTGTGCCCAGACATGCTGATTTAGGACTGAGAATGAAATATAGACTATAACACATAGTAAAGATCAGCCTTCTTTTCGAACAACACTTTTAAAAAAAATTTACATCTAATTTCATGACAGGCAAAACTGTAATATGGGAAAACATAAATAATGCTTGTAAACTGCAGGTATTTCTTAGTATTTAACTAGAGAAATGATAAACAGGACAGTTACACCTGTAATTCTGAGTTGCCATTATTTTGGTAACACAGTGACTGTAATAGCAGTTCTCAAGCTTTAGCATGCATTGGAATCACCTGGAGGTCATGTTCAACCGCAGTTTACAGGGCTCCACCCCCATGGGTTTCTGAGTCAGTAGGCGTGGGGTGGGGCTGTAGAATCATCATTTCTAACAAGTTCCCAGGTGATACTGATACTGCTGGTCCAGGGACCACACTGTGAGAACCTCTGATCCCAAAATTGACATTAAGTGCACGTAGGTGGAACTCTGGAGTTCACAAATATACCCTGATATAGGCATTTCTTTTCTTCTTTGCATGATTTTGAAAAATGCTCCACAGTTAACAGCAACCTCTTGGAAATGCCTTGGCTTTAAAAACAGCATTTTAATTGGTTTAAGCTAATTGGATTTTAGGGTATTACAGTCTCCAAAGAAGAAAGCATTTAATTCCCCCAGCTGTCGATTGCACTGAATGATCGGCACTAGGTGAAGGGAAAGAAGAAAGAATTAAATAACTCTAAAAATAATATTATGCTTTGTTCTCTTTATTCAAAATTATGACTGTGATCAAAATTATGATTTGCAAATGACTGTATTTGTGGCTGTCATTGTCCTAGCATAATTTTGTTGGCTACCCTCTGTAGCAGTTGTTGATAGCTTTTCATACAATTGCTAGAGATCTGCCATAGAAACACATTTTAAAAAAGCTCAGCATCTTTCCAAAAGAAATTGAAGGAGAAAAGGGATCTGCTTAACTGTAGAAAAGAAAAATATAACAACTAGCAGACCTTATGTAACGGCCATTAAAAGCACACTCTCTGAAGTCAGACTGCCTGGGGTCAAATCCTGGTTTACCATTTACTATTAATGGTGACCTTGGACAAATTAATCTCTATAATCCTCAGTTTTGTTTTTCTTTTTTTTTGGCTGTGTCATGCGGCCTGTGGGATCTTAATTCACAAACCCCAGGGCCCTTGGCAGTGAAAGCATGGAGTCCTAACCATTGGACCACCAGGGAATTCCCAATTCTCAGTATTCTCATCTGCCAAGTGTATATTCACTTATGGAGTCCATATAAGACTCAAGTGCAATAATTCATGTAAATAATACACACAAAATGCTCAGTACATAATAAGTGCTCAATAAAATTGGCTTTTGGGACTTCAATGGGAGTCCAGTGGTTAAGACTACACCCTCCCAATGCAGGGGGCACGGGTTTGATCCCTGGTTGGGGAACTAAGATCCCGCACGTCGGCGGCGTGGCCAAAAAAAGAAAAATAAACAACAAAAAAAATTGGCTTTTGTTATTATCATTTTTCTGGTTAGCGCTTATCAGGCATGACTTTGGAAATTCATTTAAAAATCTGTGTTTACATATATACAATGGAATATTACTCAGCCATAAAAAGAAATGAAATGGAGGTATTTGTAATGAGGTGGATGGAGTTAGAGTCTGTCATACAGAGTGAAGTAAGTCAGAAAGAGAAAAACAAATACAGTATGCTAACACATATATATGGAATCTAAGGAAAAAAAAAAAAAACGGTCATGAAGAACCTAGTGGCAAGACGGGAATAAAGACACAGACCTACTAGAGAATGGACTTCAGGATATGGGGAGGGGGAGGGGTGAGATGTGACAGGGTGAGAGAGTGTCATGGACATATATACACTACCAAATGTAAAATAGATAGCTAGTGGGAAGCAGCCGCATAGCACAGGGAGATCAGCTCGGTGCTTTGTGACCACCTAGAGGGGTGGGATAGGGAGGGTGGGAGGGAGGGAGATGCAAGAGGGAAGAGATATGGGAACATATGTATATGTATAACTGATTCACTTTGTTATAAAGCAGAAACTAACACACCATTGTAATGCAATTATACTTCAATAAAGATGTTTAAAAAAATAAAATAAAATAAAATGCCAGTAAAATTATGCTCCATAAAAAAAAAAAAATCTGTGTTTAGAACACTTTTGTTTAGTGGTTTTTACAGACTAGTTGGACTCATGCTAGAAGAGATCATCTAAACACTTGCCTCATTAAGGTGGTCAGGATATTTTTTCTTAATCAGTCAACAGACATTTATCATTGAAAGTATACAAAAAACCTGTACCTATGTGTCAAGAGAAAATTCCCAAAGTTTTGTGCAAAGGTGGGCAGCACATGGTTCCCATCTTCCCCCAACTATGAAATTCTATGTTATGGAACATCAAGGCAGATCAGGGCTGATTTTTAAAGGGAATGGACAGTCTATTAGCATACTTAACTAAAAATTATTTTTGGGACTAGCCTCAAAATGATAAAAGAATAAAAATTTGTCCTTTTTTTTCTGTCCTTTCACCATCAGCTTCTACTCTTGAATTTTGTAATTTGACAAACATTTTGTTTCTCCTTTTTGTTAGCATCCCTTATTATTTCACTTTAAAAAGTACTTGTTGAGTACCTAGTATGCATAGATTTTCTACTATGCTGAAGAGGATCTTCAGATTTCTTTCCTTCCTTTCTGCTTTCCTGCTGTTCTTGTTTTTCTGCCTTCTTTGCTTTGTTCCTTTCTTCCATCTTCCCTTGCTTTCTTCCTCATTGGCGGCTCACTGTGTGTGGCCAGGAGGGGAAAAGGGATATTGCTGTGGCTCCTGTGCTGTCTTCCGAAAAGCAAAACTGTATTTATGGTGTACTCTCTAATTGTTTCTACTAGACATAAAGGTCTTCATACTTCTTATAATCTCTCTCATCTTTCTAACTTTTCCACTGCCTCACTTATGGCTTTATGGATAGTAGACATTCAATCTCATTTGTTGAATTGAAATGGAACAAAATGCAAGCCATTAGCATTTCTAAGAGTAAGAGGTTGAGAATGAATTTGGGAGGGGAGGCACAAAATTGTGTATGGCCTCAGATCGGATGACAATCCTAATTCATCTTACAAAGTTTCTGGAGGAAAGTGATATTCTTTAAAATCACTTAACTCATATTAACCCTATAAACTAAGTAATAATCAGGGCTCGCAATGAGAAGGGAAATCGATGGTCTTGTGAGTTCTCTTAGGTGGATAAGCTAGGTGTGGCTGATAGGAGGTTTATGTGTGATGAAGAACAAGGGCTTTAGAAGCTGATGGGTGTGATTTGAATGCTGGGTCCTCTCCATTCTAGCTGAGTCACCTTGGGAAAATTACTTGTGTTCTCTAAGATGCGTTTCTCTTCTGAGAAATGGAGATAACATTAATTCCCAAGATTATTGTAAACATTTCAAATAATATATTAGAAATATCTTACATTTCTGTTAACATGCATTTCCTTTTACATTATTCCTTTAAAAATTTAGAAAACATATCTGCACTTTTAAAGTTTAGATTGTTCTGGTTTGGGATACTGCCAACTTGATGGAATTTTGACAATGTGGAAGGAAGCATTTGCTCTGCCAAAATCAGCAAAATCAGAGCGTTACAAGATTGTGACTCAGTATTTGGAGAGCCCGGCTGCCCCACCTTCTCATGAAGTCCAGCTTAGGGTGGAAACAGCCTGTCTTGGAGCGCTCCTTCCAGCGTCCAGACTTGAAAAAGAAATGCGTGAACCATCACTCTCCGGCAGAAGTTGGATTCTTTTTCTTTTGCCTCACCACTATCTCATTTATGGAAAAGCTAATTTTATATCATTACCTTCCGTGTCTTTCTTCAATTTTTCAAATGTTTTTTAATTTTTCAGATTGCATGATTTCTTTAAATAATTAACTCCAGGGAATACAAATAACACAGTTTGCATAATATCAAGAAACTTTATTCTTTAAATATACAGAGATTATATAATTTATTATAATCTCCTGCCACTCTGATTAGTATATTCAAAACACTATTTGAAAGAGACTAGTCTGTGTTTTTCTTTTTCCCCATCTTGAAAATGAACAAACATGAGAATTCTCATTGAGAGCTTTCATCCTCTTCGTGATTCTGAAATATGATTTTTGAGCAAAGCTTGTAAATAGCTCCTCACCTGTTGAACTAAGATAATTTATGTTGGCTTGAGGGAGAAGAAGACATTTCCTTGATTTTCCTATAAGCCATCTGAGTGACAGTGGAGCAGTAACAAATTTTGGTAAGCTGAAATTGTTTACTTGAATAGTTTGCAAGTCAGTTTAAGTCGAATTTTTATACCACTTCATCATCTTATTTACGTAGAGATCATATATTTAAGAGCAGTATGCTTCTAACAGTAAAAACACCTTTCTGTCTTTTATTACAAGTAGATGAATCAGTCTATTCTCTTGCTGTTCCATTTGAGTGACTAAATATTTTAGATGATTAAATCCCAAATTCATGAAATTTTCCTATTTATCCATAGGCTGGAATTAAAACTAGGAGATTATAAATTTCCTTAGTTTAGGCAAATCTTGTTAAGTAAACATGCAGTGTTTTTTAAGAAAACAATTTAAGGGATGAATGCTTTACAAATAATTGGTAACCTTCTAAAATAATTCACTATGATTTATCTAGACAGAACTATCTCAGGGCATTTTACATTATATTTTGGAGGACAAGGTTGGGAATCTCATACAAATTTTCCAAAGCACATTGTGTTCGCTTAAAGGCACACCGGTGGGTAAGTGGAAGGACAATGTGGTGGGATGAAATCAGACAACCAGCGGGAGAGTAGCAGTCATTGGAATAATAAGATAAATGCATTGTGGGTCTCCACGGCAACCGAGGACCCCAGCTGATCCTCCTCCCCTCCACCTCCGTGTGGAAGAGCCCACCTGTGCCAAGCCTCCCCCTGCTGCAGAGACTAGTGTTCTCCTGCTATATTAAATTGTTCCAGGGACTTCCCTGGCGGCGCAGAGGTTGAGAATCTGCCTGCCAGTGCAGGGGACACGGGTTCGAGCCCTGGTCTGGGAAGATCCCACATGCCGCGGAGCAAGTAAGCCCGTGAGCCACAACTACTGAGCCTGTGCTCTAGAGCCCACAAGCCACAACTACTGAGCCTGCGTGCCACAACTACTGAAGCCCGCGTGCCTAGAGCCCATGCTCCGCAACAAAAGCCACCGCGATGAGAAGCCCGCGCACTGCAACGAAGAGCAGCCCCCACTCGCCGTAACTAGAGAAGAGCCCGAATGCAGTAACGAAGACCCAACACAGCCATAAATAAATAAATAAATAAAATTAAAGAAAAATAAATTGTTCCAAGGATTCCAGTTTACGAAACAGTACCAATTATTTAGCTGAGTCTAAATCTCTAATGCACTTATCAAGAAACGTTTCTCTAATAAATGTTATCAATTTGCTTTTTAAAAAGATACATTCAGAATGAACAAAGATGAAGAAAATACATTTTCACGCTACATTTACAATTCATTAAGCTTCCCAGGGTTATTTGTTCTGGAAGTTAGCTGACTTGTTTTCCGGCTGAGCTCTGGGAGCAGTAATGCCCACCTCTGTCTCGTGGAGGGTGAGGTGCATGTGGAGGTGCTGTTAATGGCCTAGGTTTCCAGATGCCTTCCATTTCCTATCTGCGTCCTCCTGCCCTCTGCCGCTTACTGGTTGTGAGTGCGTCGACAATTTTCCTTACTCTCACTGTGCCTTAGTTTCCCCCTCTATAAAATGGGGTTAAAAAATACACTTAACTCATAGAGTCATTGGTCAGGATCAAGTGAGCTAATTAGTATGTATTAGAAGGCCTTCTCATAGCACTCAATAATGTTTGCTATTATCATAATTATCCCTTTACTCACTTCAGACAATGTATCTTCCCTCTTAGTTTCAATACCTTACCTAGTAAACTCAAGAAAATCTCTCTTGCTTATTTCATCCCACTTATTTCCAGCTGGATTGTAGATGCGTGAACGTGGACACATTTCTTAAGAGATCAAGGTTGTATCCTTGCAAAGTGTTTGAGCAAATGAAAACACTGAGGCTGACGGCCCTTCCTGGCCCAGCCAAGGTCACAGGCAAACCAGTTACATTGGAGTCGAGGGTCAAGTAGCAGACAGACAGGTCTGGTTCATGCCCTACTTCCACTGGTGATTAGTTGGGTGCCCCTGTAAAAGGATTTTGACTTTACCTAGACTCTTCAAAGACCTTTAAAGTGAGGCCAATAATAATTCAGGATTACTTGAGTATTAGATATAATATATGAAAAGCACAAGGTCCCTAATACTTAGAGGGTACGCACAAATGGTAGTTCTTAGTATTATCATGATTGCTAATACTATAATTATTTATTCCTTAGCAACAAATTTATTTTAATGTGACAGTCAGGATGCTGATGTGTGAGTACCTTGGTCTGTAGGGCAAAGTTGTGAATGAAGGCTCAAGATGTAAGTTCCTCTTCTTTGTGCCTGTTACATAAATTGTGCTAATACTGGAGTAGAACAGATTTTGTATTGGAAAATAAAGTAACAGTAAGTGGTAGAACAAGGAAAAAGTGCTAAGTACATGGTGAGTTCATTGACGCATTTTCCAGCCAAATCTATCAATCTATCTATCAATCTATCTATCAATCTATCTATCTATCATCTATCTATCATCAGTTATTTCAAGCATTGAGACAGATACTGAGTGAGAAAGCACATGAAATAGAAAATACGGAAAAAATACTTCAGATTTTTTTGGTGAAATTTTAAATATTTATGACATAAATTATCTATTAGAAAAAATAGGTGCATTGAGGAATTGGTTTTGTTACCTGTGTTGGAGGCACCAATTCCAGCTCCGCAGCTGACTCAGAGTTCAGGGCGCTTTTCCCACCACTCAGTTCTGGCTGAGATCTGTGCTCTGAGGACCTGTAAGGGACGCATGGAGGAAATTAATGTAAATCGAGAAGCAAATTCACCTAGAAACCCAGTCAAGAAATCTGGTTAATTTGGATCGTTGAGAACCATGGTAACAAAGCTCTCAACAGACTTTTGATGAAAAAGATATATATTTCCATTATGATGACCACGTTTGGAATTTAAGTGGCTGCAATGTGTTAGGTTTTATTGTCTCTGACTGATTTAGAATTCAGGTCAGTTATATGCAAAAAGTAAATAAATGCAAAACCATTTTTGTTACAGAGAGTTCTGCTTCATTAAAAAAGTAATTTTTGGGTGGGGAGGGGAGCTTCTCACAAAGTGTCTCAGTGAGATTTGATCTTTATATAGAATTTGAAATGTCATAATAAATGGAGATGTGTGACGGGCAACCGGAGTCTGAAACATGCCATCCTTTAGGAAGCTTTAAAAACATGGTAAAATTCAAGTGGCTAGTTTTTCTCATGGGCATCCATGGAATATGCTTAATTAGTGCATTATCCGACAGCGGCGATTAAGAAGGTCAGAAAGGTTACCTGTGTAGCCAAAAACATTTAATTTAACTATCATTCATGTTATACATTAAATATACACATATGTAAAAATACACATGCACGTATTTTGATTGGCTCAGTTACATGTTCAGAAAATTATCAACAAATATTGGACAAATATTGAATATTAAATTATGAATCTACCAAAATCCTTATTGGCTGAATTTTTGACAATTCAGATGAAATAATTTAGTTTTAGAAGCCACAATTATTAACATTAATAGGGGGTTATAAATGGCAGCAAGTATCTGGATTGACTTAATTCTTTGGCTATTTCAGTAGACAAGTACATGACACATAAATGGCTATTTTCTTTTTTTTTTAGTTTTCTTTTAAAATATTTTAATTTATTTTTAAAATTAAAAAAAAACTTTATACAATTTTTAAAGGTTACACTCCATTTACAGTTATTACAAAATATTGGCTATTCCCCGTGTAGTACAATACATCCTTGTAGCCTATCTTACACCCAATAGTTTATACTTCCCACTCACCCACCCCTATACTGACCCCCCAACTGATAACTACTAGTTTATTCTCTATATCTGCAGGTCTGCTTCTTTTTTTGTTAAATCCACTAGTTTGTTATATTTTTTAGATTCCACACATGTGACATCATACAGTATTTGTCTTTCTCTGTCTGATTTATTTTACTTAGCAGAATGCCCTCCAAGTCCACTCATGTTGCTGCAAATGGCAACGTTTCATTTTTTTTTATGGCTAAGATAAATGACTATTTTCTGATATTAAAATATCTTACCATAAAAGTTCTTTTGATCCAGTTCTAGATGAGCTTGATTTTCTCTCTGCCATGGGATGTCCCTTGCTATTTCGATCTCCATGAAACTTAACATCATCCCATTTTTCCAGTTGTGTTTGAATGTCTACTAAGGAGACAAGAAGGGGGTGAGGGGGACGGGGGAGAATACGAGGTGCAGAGAGAAGAAGAGACATTAACACTGAGAAGTCTTATACAAGTGAACTTTAACTGATGCTCTTCTACCCTAAGACCAAAGGCTGCAAGAAAATTAATTAAAACATGTACAGCTAAATAAATATGAGACCTATTAAGAGAAATGGGATTGCTTTTACAGTTAAACAATCAAGTATATTTTTTTACCTGAATTTATTTCAAGAGCTGTGTGCATTCTGAATTTTGTGTATGAGCCCATGGGATCTGGTAAAGAATGAGCATATGGAGTACTAACCTATCGGCCTCCAGCTAAGAGGTGGCTTTGAGGCATTTCTGGCACATTTCTGGAAAGAAATTCTGTTTAAAGAGATGAGCCTTGTTATTAAAAGGAGGTGGGAAGAAACTGGAACACTTTTTACAGGTTTGGTTATAGTCTACCTAATTTTTCACCAAAGAAGGGAATTTATAATGGGGATAGAGAGGAAGGAGGCAATGGAGAAAGTTAGTGTATGCTAGGACCATTGTCTCCCTGTGGCTTACTTCTTACAAAGAACCTGGCTGGTTCCCTCTCATGAACAGATGTGAGACTGTGAACAATCCACTTAGACAACCTTAGGGGCCAGTTTTTTCGTTTATAAAAAGGTAGGTTTGCAGTCAGTGTCCTCTAAAGTCGTTTAAACTATGAATTTTTATGACTTCTTCACAAGACATTTTGTCGAAAGCAGAGAAATGAAAGTATCATTTACGTGTTTATTATATTATATTGTAATGTATTTAACAATATATCCTTATGCATATGTATAAATTTCACTTATTGAAATGGAATCAACCTAGAACACATGGATGAGGAGGAGATAATTATAAAATTTTCCTCCGGAGAGACAGGCCTCAAAAAGTGACGCGGCAGAGGCGCGCAGATCCCGTGTGAGCAACGAGTTTGAGCAGCGTGCTGGTTCTCGTCCCTTTCTCTATGCTCTATCCTTGGTGAGCTTATCTACACCCATGACTGTGACGCTATTCATAGGCTTCTGACTTTCAAATCTCTATTTCCTGCTTGGTTCTCTTTCCTGAGTTCTAGATTTACACATTTCACAGTCCATTGGACATCCCGACAGAGAAGCTCCACAGTTTCCTCATATATAACAGGTTCAAAACTGAACTCGACAATTTCCACCTTGACATCCCGTCCCCCTCCCCGCCTTCTCCTCTTGTACCCTCATCACAGAGTTTGGCACATTCTATATCTCTTCCTTGCTGGCATGCATATATCTACCCAGTCCACAAGTCTTGTCTTTATTTATTTATTTTTGAACCCGTCTCCCTCTCACTATCCCCTCTGTCACTCTCTTACATGCCTGTATTGTCTCCCTGCCTCCATTCCTTTCTCCACACATCCAACAGAGAAAAATTTTTCTAAAATAGAATCTGTTGATGTCACTCCTCTGAGTAAAAACCCTTCAACCCTGCCCTCCCCCTTAAACTTAAGGGCCTGGCATCCAAGAACTCCCATTACCTGACCCCTGGTGACTCTCAGATTTATTTCTCAGTACTCTACCATTCTTGAATACTGTAGCAGTACTTGTATTTGCTTGAAAAGGCATCTTTCTGTGTTTGTCTACTTGTGTGTGACTCCCTTTCTCTTCTGTATCAGCAGTGCCCTGCCCCTTCCTTCCCACCTCTCTCTGATCCATATTTTTCATCTGGCAAATTCTTACTCAACCTTCAAGACTGCTCATATAGTTATAAGGCAACTTCTATAACCCCCTGGCCGGGTGAGGGGCTTAACCTGGGCTTTTCTTTATTGCAGCACATAGTACATATTTTATTATAATTATTTTAATCATTTTTCTATCTCTCCACTAGACTGTAAACTTACTAAGGGGCAGAAAGCTTATATTAGTTTTCTTTGTATTTCCAGCACATAGTATGGAACACAACAGATATTTAGAGAAATGTTTACTGAACAAATGAATAAACTAATTCATGGCCATCTAACATGTATATATCACAGTGCTAAGCAATTTTACATATATGTATATCCCCTTTAACCTTTGTAACTTTATGGATAAGTTACTAATATGCTCATTTTATGGATACTTACCCATCCATGTTTCCCTTGGCTTTCTGAAATAACTGTTACCTTTCTTTCTCTTAAGAAAGGAGAGCTTAATTGACTGGTTCCATGAGCTGAGGTTAAGGTCTCCTGTCTCAGGACGATGTACAGTGGAGAGAAGTACAGGCTTTGAAGTTAATTAGAGCTTGGCTCAAGTTCCAGCTCTTCCTCATACTAACTGGGATCTTGGGCAAGTTATTTAAATTTGAAAATTTGGTTCCTCATTCATTTCAAAGAGTTGTGATGAATTAACAGGCTAATATATGTAAATCATGTAGCACAGTTCTGGACATTGTAAGTCATCAGTGAATGGTAGCTGTTATTATTGTATTGGACGTATCCCCACACATGTTACATGTTATTGTTCCTTCTGGCTGTGCCCGGACCTTGAGTTAGAGTTTTATCTGTCTAGACTCTCTTCCCCTCTAGACTGAATTCTCCTAGAGAGCAAGATTCGTGTCTTATTTTTATTGTAACTCCAGTGCCTAGTGTGGTACCTGCCATCTATCAGAAACTCAATACACATGGGTTGTATAAATAAATATAAATCCACACCAGTTCTGCAGAGTTGAGCTCCCCAACTGCTATTTAATCTAAGCACAAAGAAGTGTGTCCTGTCCAGTTTCCTACATAGAATTAATCTTTTCTACTGCTTTGTCCATGGTTTTAATGTCATTTGTAGAACTTCCTTGCTGTATTAAGCACGAGTGAACAGCAGCAGACACAAGCTATTGCCTTACCTAAGTCTAGGGATGCCGTCTCTGAGTTTCGGAGTGCCTGGCCTCTCTGCTCAGCATCCGCACTGATGAGGTCAGGCCCATCAGCCTTTTTCTTGAGGGATGAGGTTTTCGATGAGGCCTCCAACTTCTTGGCTTTGGTTTGGGTTTGAGAGACGGGTTCACTCAGGTCAAGGAGATCTAAACCTGTGGTCAATACTACCAAAGATGGAAGAGGTTAAGAGAAGCTCACTCACTGCTCTGAGATTATTTTTTAAAAATAGGTTTCAGTTGGGTGCAGAAGGATTTTGCGTTTGTAGTGTAGGTTAGAAGAACCAAATTAAGTTAGCTCACCACTGATTTATAAAAATAGTTTGTATTTAGACTGGGAAGCTTGCTGCATGTTCTCCTTTATTTGGCATGGTAGAAATCTGCAGAACAGGACTTAGACCAGCCTCACCAGTGATGAAGGTTTGAAAGGAATTAAAATGATAAAATTGAATCTGAGTTCAGGTACTATTTACTTTATGGCTTTGCTTTATTTTTAAAGAGGTTTATTTCAGAGTGCAGTTTTTCCAGAGCAGAGTCAATCTATCATATTCAGAGAGATGCTTGCAAAACAGTGATGAGGAAGATTTGGTAACGTTTCTGAATGTCTCTGTGCTTTCATTTCAAACTACTAAAGTATCCAGGGTATAAAGGAATGCTGTTAATAATCTTTTATTTAATTAAGCAGTTCAATCAGAAAACGGCTTGCTGTTTGGGCTCACACTAGAGAGGTATTTTATAATCCATAGTTAATGAATAGGGTACACATGTTAATGCCTTTGCTGCTTAATATGCAAATTTAAATTTCAGTGTAACAAACCATAAAATGGTTACACTTTTACTTCCCAGCAGGTTGATTACATTGTGTTAAATACTCTAATGAAGGCAGAAATAATAATTTGTTCAAATGCAAACTAGGCAAATGAGAATTAAAAAGGCAAGCTCTGTAACTCTTCATTCTTCTTTCTCTGAAGTGCAAGTGTTTGACTAGCTCATTGTGAGAAATGGAAAATTCCTATTAGAAAAAGTCCCTCCAGCCCTCCCTCTCTTTCAGCCCTGGCACCTGGGGGGCTGGCTTCTGAACTGGCCTGATGGCTTCCTGACCTAGGGTCTCTTCACCCGGCTAGCTTAGGAAAGCCACTCAAGTGACAGGGACACTCCTTGTGCTAACCCTTCCCAGCACCGTCTGCAACCGCGGCACCTCTCCTCCTGCTCTTGCATCTCCCGGCTTGTCTCTTGGTAGGAAATGGATTTTTGTTGACATCTCAACACTCTTCCATCTACTTCCCACTTGCATTCAAGGCAGGGTCAGAGCTTAATTAATTTCACAACCAGGATTTCTTTAGTACTGAACTTTGAGCTCCTCATGAGCTAACCATCCTACGGGATTCTTAAGACAGATGTCAAGCTTTACTCTCAGTAACGTGGCTTTCTGATTTCAGTTACAAATTACAACGGATGGATGTTAATGGCGAAGGGGAAAGACCTGGCTCTACCACTGCTTAGCTGTGTGACTTGGAGTAAGCTTCTTGACCTCTCTGAGTTTCAGTGTCCTCATCTGAAAAATGCAGAATTAAGTCTGTCCTTTAGGTATGATACGAAGATTGAATTATCTAATCTATAAATCAAATATATGAAGTGCCAGGCATACTGCAGGTATTCAATAAATGTTATTTCCATTCTTTGGTGGCCAATTTGTGATGCTTTTCTTTCCTTTTCCTTGTTCTTGCTCTCCTATTTTCCCCACTCCTGTCTGTTTCAGGCAAGAATCAGATCCATACTCCGACAGAAAGAGGAAACACCACTGGGAATAAAATGGAGGATGAGACAAGATATTGGCTCTACAGAAGATGCTATGAAGTAAATTTTTCATAAAAAGGCCTGAAAGTGTCATCTCATCTGAGCTTATCTCATCCCAGTCTTCCTGAGGAGACAGGAACCACTTTCCAATGCAAGGTGCTCTGAGCTATGCGGAGTATTTTGTGGCCAGCAAGTACTTGAATGTGGGGGGAAAAGAGTAGCTTTCAGAGCTCAGCTGCCTGGCTTGACGTCTAAAATTTAAACGCAGCAAGCAGCCAAGGTAGGCTAGGATGCCACACATTTCATATCCTTTGAATGTTTAAATAGAAATTTCCAGGCCACTGTTGTGTTGGCAGGGGTTCTAGGCCCACCGTGATTTCCTTGTAACAGAAGGAAGGAAGTGGATAACAGTCTCTGGAATGCCATATATGTCTTTTTACTAATTGCACAAACAATTAAGAATTAGTCACTTGCTCCTACACTTCTTTTAGAAACAAATTACATAGGACTCGAGTCTGCTTGCATATAGGAAGTACATTTGTTACAGAATAATAACTGATGAGTATTAATTTAATTCTATATCTTTCTTACCATTCAGAATAAATGAATTACTCAAAGACTGAATTGCGAATTCAAACTTGGCTCAGTAACGTTTTTTCCCCTCCAAACTGTCCTCAGCACTTCCTGCGTTTGTTCTGAGCCCTCTGTTCCTTTGTTCTTCTCCCAGCAAATGTGAAACAACTGCTTGGCACAGACAAAAGGCCCTATTTGTTATAGTTGATGAAGGGGGTGCCTTGGAGGTTGAATGGCAAGCTTGAAGCTGAGAGAGTCCCTGGGGAACACAATTTCAAAAGCATAGAAGGATGTGTTCAGCCTTTCACTTTATGAAGACAAATCTCATTTTAGTGTGTCAGTGTGTGTGTGTGTGCGTGCATGTGGTGTGCACTTTAGTTAAGATAAAAATAAAGGGTCTCACTGTTTCATATGGGGTTCGAAGATAGCATAGCTTAGCATGGAAGGGGGTGTCTGCTCTACTGATTTCTTAATCTGATTTTAAAGATTCTCTTAGGCACATGAAGGTTTGTGTCCCAGAATTTGTGTTTAAATTAAAATAATCATCTGTTATAGCGGAAGTGAAATTGTGTGTGTACAATTGTGTGAGAGAGACAGAGAGAGTGAGTGAGAGAGAGAGAGGAGAGAAGGAAACAGAGAGTGACTTGAAGATGCTATGCTGTTGGCTTTGGAGACAGAATATGGGGCCACAAACCAAGGAATCCTGGGTACCATGAAAAAGGCAAGGACATGAATTCTCCTTTAGAGCCTCCAGAAGGAATGCAGCCCTCCTGACACCTTGATTTTAGGACATCTGAGTTCCAGAATTGTAGGATAATAAATTTGTGTTGTTTTAAGCCACTGAATTTGTGGCAATTTGTTACAGCAGCAATAGGAAAATAATATAACTGGTAGGTCAGTGTCCATAGAGGATTCAAACACAGTCCCATCACCCCCAAGCCTGTGCTCTTCACCATTTCTCTCTAGACTTGATGTGAACTTGGAAGCAATGTGCTGACCCTGTTGATGTGGCTTTGATTATTTTTTGTTTAGCTACCAATTATTTGCCAGTTTGGGTAGTCTGAGGCATAATTTAAATAGTTGGCAATCTCAAAAACTTTTTTTTTTTGATAACAATTCCACTGGGTGGAATTTCCTGAAGATAGAAGATGTAATATGTTATATAAGTATTTGTTTCTCTCTCAAGGACACATGATTGAAGATCACAACCTATTGAACTGGAAGGCTCCCACAGGGCACTGAAGATGTTTATGAATATTAGATTACTTGGGCCCTAGGAGGTGAGGCTGCTTAGAATAGTTAGGATAAAGTAGCACCTATTGTGAAGCACTGATTTGATACTTTAATGGTAAGTACAATGCTATTAACACCACTACTGTATAATGAGCCTCAGATTTGCAGTGACTTTCTCTAAAGGAATAAATCTACAAGGAGTGGTCAGAGAGGACAGACCATGGACAGCCCTGACTGGGGCAGTCACAGAATGTGCTGCAAGGAGCTGATGGGATCCCTGTTCTGATGTGTAAGCTACACTGGCATTCCAGAAAACATGGAATTCTTTAACATAATGCTTACAAAGCAAACTCCTTTAGGAAGGATTTTGCCAGTGATGTCAAATAGATAAACTGGACTTAAATAATTTAACCAACTTTTGCCTTTTTATTGGAATACATAATTAAAGCTACTTCCCAAATTTCTAAGTTCTCTAAAGAGGCATGCCATTGGGTTCATGGCTATTTGGGTTATATAAAAATGTATTTGGAAAAATTACACTAATTCTGCAGTTAAGATATTTAATTAGGTGGCTGTGATGGCATTGTGAACTTTGTTAAGGATATCTTTTCCCCTATAGATAGGGGTCTCTTTGATAGGTACACAGGTCCTATACCAAGGAGTGATACTATTATTTTTTAAATCTTGAAAAATGTTTCTATAGTAACTGTCCACTTAATAGCTCAAGATTATGGATAAATTATTTTTAGATTATGTAGATTGATAAATGTAAACCAAGGACCCCCTATTCTTCTTGCTTTTCAGAAGAGTCTTTCCTGTACTTTGACATATATTATATTTTTTGGAGATTATAGAACAAGAAGTTATTATTGCAACTTTTATAGTAATTACTTGTCCTATAACATAATCAGTATCTTAAAAATATCTATTTTCTAGTTACTGTCAGAGCATTTTTTACATGCATCTGTGTATAATATATATTTGCCATTTAAAAATCAAGGATATTAGCAATCTTGGTCTACCTACCATTTAGGGACACAGTTTAAGAGGGTCGAGGAATTAACTGTCTATCTAGATTACAGATGAATAAAAGATAATTTAGGATGTTAATGGCAAAAAAACGGAAAACATCCTTATTTGATCAGCTTGAAGTTATCATCACTGGATGACAAAAGTTAATTTTACTGTAGAAACAAGCAGAAAGTAAAAAAAAAAATTGAAATACTTAAGAACAAAATTACAATTTAGATCTTCTATGAGGTAGAAGATTGATATGTTCTTTTAGGGTCAGAGAGAAAAAACCCTGCATTTGACTGACCTTTGGAAGAGATAATTGCTATATTGTTTACTTTGTGTTAAGTTATATAAGAACTATATTCCTTATATATTTAAAGAGTTGTCAAGATGGTGGCACACTGGATTTATTTTTTCATTGGAAGAAAATGCCGAGTATAAAAGCCTCTCATCTTAATACAAGGTTCTTCAAATTTCTATTTGATTGACTTGGTACAACTTAAAGCAGGTTCTGCCCCATATTTTACTCCAAGATTGTTTACTATCCATTCCTTAAGTGTAAAGACATACATAACGCTTGGGATGTAATAGACACGTAATGTTCAATGACTGTCCTGATTTCACAATGTAATTTCATACTATTCTGAAATGATGTTCCTTTAAAATGACTATTTATTAAAAATTTGGACAGAAAATGATAACTATACCTTTTGCCCAGAAACTTTAGCTATAAAATTATTGGACCATGTTAGAATTCTTTCCAAGGTGTTCGTATGCTAAAGTTTTTCCTTTTTAAAAATGTATAATAATGTGAATTATGTTGCATATTGAGATATAAATTGTGGGTCTGGAATAATTTTAGAAAAGAACTATAATCCTCAGAGATTAACAAAAATATAGTGTTTCTGCCTTGACACACATATATATATATATATATATATTTTTTTTTTTTTGACAGAAAAGAAGATAAAAAATATATTTAAAAAGAGCAACAGTCAACGTGGTACAAATAAAACAAAGACTAAGATGATTAAATTTAATAATTCTAGTAAATATGTTAAAATTGAGTAAATATTCCAATTATCACAGAAAAATTGTCAGAGTGAATTTTCTTTTTTTTTTTTTTATGGTTTGAGCAAATATTGCAGTTCTGCAACAATGCTGATTTTATTTGTCAAATTTAAATTCTCCTAAACACATAGCTCTAGAATGCTCTTCTGTTTAGGTTACATATGGGCACCATATTTAACTGTCCAATTATCTTTTTTCTTTACATCTTTATTGGAGTATAATTGCTTTACAGTGGTGTGTTAGTTTCTGCTGTATAACAAAGTAAATCAGCTATACGTACACATATATCCCCATATCTCCTCCCTCTTGCGTCTCCCTCCCACCCTCCCTATCCCACGCCTCTAGGTGGACACAAAGCACTGAGCTGATCTCCCTGTGCTATGTGGCTGCTTCCCACTAGCTATCTATTTTACATTTGGTAATGTATATATGTCCATGCCACTCTCTCACTTCATCCCAGCTTACCCTTCCCCCTTGCTGTGTCCTCAAGTCCATTCTCTATGTCTGCGTCTTTATTCCTGTCCTGCCCCTAAGTTCTTCAGAACCATTTTTTATTTATATATTTTTTAGATTCCATATATATGTGTTAGCATACAGTATTTGTTTTTCTCTTTCTGACTTACTTCACTCTGTATGACAGTCTCTAGGTCCATCCACCTCACTACAAATAACTCAATTTCGTTTCTTTTTATGGCTGAGTAATATTCCACTGTATATATATGCCACATGTTCTTTATCTGTTCATCTGTTGATAGACACTTAGGTTGTTTGCATGTCCTGGCTATTGTAAATAGAGCTGCAATGAACATTGTGGTACATGACTCTTTTTTTTAAAAAATAAATTTATTTTATTTATTTATTTTTGGCTGCATTGGGTCTTCGTTGCTGAGCTTGGGCTTTCTCTAGTTGCTGTGAGCAGGGGTTACTCTTCGTTGCAGTGCACGGGCTTGCGGTGGCTTCTCTTGTTGCAGAGCACAGGCTCTAGGCATGCGGGCTTCAATAGTTGTGGCTCACGGGCTCTAGAGCTCAGGCTCAGTAGTTGTGGCACATGGGCTTAGTTGCTCTGCGGCATGTGGGATATTTCCAGACCAGGGCTCAAACCTGTGTCCCCTGCATTGGCAGGTGGATTCTTAACCACTGTGCCACCAGGGAAACCCCCATGACTCGGTTTGAATTATGGTTTTCTCTGGGTATATGCCCAGTAGTGAGATTGCTGGGTCATATGGTAGTTCTATTTTTAGTTTTTTAAGGAACCTCCATACTGTTCTCCATAGTGGCTGTATCAATTTACATTCCCACCAACAGTGCAACAGGGTTCCCTTTTCTCCACACCCTCTCCAGCATTTATTGTCTGTAGATTTTTTGATGATGGCCATTCTGACTGGTGTGAGGTGATATCTCTTTGTAGTTTTGATTTGCATTTCTCTAATGATTAGTAATGTTGAGCATCCTTTCATGTGTTTGTTGGCAATCTGTATATCTTCTTTGGAGAAATGTCTATTTAGGTCTTCTGCCCATTTTTGGATTGGGTTGTTTGTTTTTTGGATATTGAGCTGCATGAGCTGCTTGTATCTTTTGGAGATTAATCGTTTGTCAGTTGCTTTGTTTGCAAATATTTTCTCCCATCCTGAGGGTTGTCTTTTTGTCTTGTTTATGGTTTCCTTTGCTGTGCAAAAGCTTTTAAGTTTCATTAGGTCCTATTAGTTTATTTTTATTTCCATTTCTCTAGGAGATGGGTCAAAAAGGACCTTGCTGTGATTTATGTCATAAAATGTTCTGCCTATGTATTCCTCTAAGAGTTTTATAGTGTGTGGCTTTACATTTAGGTCTTTAATCCATTTTGAGTTTATTTTTGTGTACGGTGTTAGGGAGTGTTCTAGTTTCATTCTTTTACATGTAGCTGTCCAGTTTTCCCAGAACCACTTACTGAAGAGGCTGTCTTTTCTCCATTGTATATTCTTGCCTCCTTTATCAAAAATAAGTTGACCATATGTGTGTGGGTTTATCTCTGGGCTTTCTATCCTGTTCCATTGATCTATATTTCTGTTTTTGTGCCAGTACCATACTGTCTTGATTACTGTAGTTTTGTAGTATAGTCTGAAGTCCAGGAGCCTGATTCCTCTAGCTCCGTTTTTCTTTTTCAAGATTGCTTTGGCTATTTGGTGTCTTTTGTGTTTCCATACAAATTGTGAAGTTTTTTGTTCTAGTTCTGTGAAAAATGCCATTGGTAGTTTGATAGGGATTGCAAAGAATCTATAGATTGCTTTGGGTAGTATAGTCATTTTCACAATGTTGATTCTTCCAAGAACATGGTATAACTCTCCATCTGTTTGTATCATCTTTAATTTCTTTCATCAGTGTCTTATAGTTTTCTGCATACAGGTCTTTTGTCTGCTTGGGTAGGTTTATTCCTAGATACTTTATTCTTTTTGTTGCAATGGTAAATGGGAGTGTTTCCTTAATTTCTCTTGCAGATTTTTCATCATTAGTGTATAGGAATGCAAGAGATTTCTGTGCGTTAATTTTGTATCCAGCTACTTTACCAAATTCATTGATTAGCTGTAGTAGTTTTCTGGTAGCATCTTTAGGATTCTCTATGTATAGTATCATGTCATCTACAAACAGTGAGTTTTACTTTTCCTTTTCTGTTTTGGATTCCTTTTATTTCTTTTTCTTATCTGATTGCTGTGGCTAAAACTTCCAAAACTATGTTGAATAATAGTGGTGAGAGTGGGCAGCCTTTTCTTGTTCCTGATCTTAGCAGAAATGGTTTCAGTTTTTCACCACTGAGAACCATGTTGGCTGTGGGTTTGTCATATATGGCCTTTATTATGTGAGGTAAGTTCCCTCTATGCCCACTTTCTGTAGGGTTTTATTTTAAATATGTGTGGAATTTTGTCGAAAGTTATTTCTGCATTGATTGAGATGATCATGTGATTTTTCTCCTTCAATTTGTTAATATGGTGTATCACATTGATTGATTTGCATATACTGAAGAATCCTTGCATTCCTGGGATAAACCCCCCTTGATCATGGTGTATGACCCTTTTAATGTGCTGTTGGATTCTGTTTGCTAGTATTTTGTTGAGGATTTTTGCATCTATGTTCCTCAGTGATATTGGCCTGTAGCTTTCTTTCTTTGTGACATCTTTGTCTGGTTTTGGTATCAGGGTGATGGTGGCCTTGTAGAATGAGTTTGGGAGTGTTCCTCCCTCTGCAATATTTTGGAAGAGTTTGAGAAGGATAGGTGTTAGCTCTTCTCAAAAGGTTTGATAGAATTTGCCTGTGAAGTCAACTGGTCCTGGGCTTTTGTTTGTTGGAAGACTTTTAATCACAGTCTCAATTTCAGTGCTGTGATTAGTCTGTTTATATTTTCTATTTCTTCCTGGTTCAGTCTCGGAACGTTGTGCTTTTCTAAGAATTTGTCCATTTCTTCCAGGTTGTCCATTTTATTGGCATAGAGTTGCCGTTAGTAGTCTCTTAGGATGCTTTGTATTTCTGTGGTGTCTGTTGTAACTTCTCCTTTTTCATTTCTAATTCTATTGATTTGAGTCCTCTCCCTCTTTTTCTTGATGAGTCTGGCTAATAGGTTATTAATATTGTTTATCTTCTCAAAGAACCAGCTTTTAGTTTTATTGATCTTTGCTATTATTTCCTTCATTTCTTTTTCATTTATTTCTGATCTAATCTTTATGATTTCTTTCCTTCTGCTAACGTTGGTTTTTTTTTTGTCTTCTTTCTCTAATTGCTTTAGGTGTAAGGTTAGGTTGTTTATTTGAGATGTTTCTTGTTTCTTGAGGTAGGATTGTACTGCTATAAATTTCCCTCTTAGAATGCTTTTGCTGCATCCCATAGGCTTTGTGTCGTCCTGTTTTCATTGTCATTTGTTTCTAGGTATTTTTTGATTTCTTCAGCGATCTCTCGGTTATTAAGTAGTGTATTGTTTAGCCTCCATGTGTTTGTATTTTTTCACAGATTTTTTCCTGTAATTGATATCTAGTCTCAGAGCATTGTGGTTGGAAAAGATACTTGATACGATTTCAATTTTCTTAAATTTACCAAGACATGATTTGTGACCCAAGATATGATCTATAGTGGAGAATGTTCCATGAGCACTTGAGATGAAGTGTATTCTTGTTTTTGGATGGAATGTCCTATAAATATCAATTAAGTCCATCTTGTTTAATGTATCATTTAAAGCTTGTGTTTCCTTATTTATTTTCATTTTGGATGATCTGTCCATTGGTAAAAGTGGGGTGTTAAAGTCCCCAACTATGATTGTGTTACTGTCAATTTCCCCTTTTATGGCTGTTAACATTTGCCTTATGTATTGAGGTGCTCCTAAGTTGGGTGCATAAATATTTACAATTGTTATATCTTCTTCATGGATTGATCCCTTGATCACTATGTAGTGTCCTTCTTTGTCTCTTATAACATTCTTTATTTCAAAGTCTGTTTTGTCGGATATGAGAATTGCTACTCCAGCTTCCTTTTGATTTCCATTTGTATGGAATATCTTTTTCCATCCTCTCACTTTTAGTCTGTAATGTGTCTCTAAGTCTGAAGTGGGTCTCTTGTAGACAGCATATATACGGGTCTTTTTTTTTGTATCCATTCAGCCAGTCTATGTCTTTTGGTTGGAGCATTTAATCCATTTACATTTAAGGTAATTATCGGTATGTATATTCCTATTACCATTTTCTTAATTGTTTTGGGTTTGTTATTGTAGGTCTTTTCCTTGTCTTGTGTTTCCTGCCTAGAGAAGTTCCTTTAGCATTTGCTGTAAAGCTAGTTTGGGGGTGCTGAATTCTCTTAGCTTTTGCTTGTCTGTAAAGGTTTTAATTTCTCCATCAAATCTGAATGAGATCCTTGCTGGGTAGAGCAATCTTGGTTGTAGGTTCTTCCCTTTCTTCACTTTAAATATGTCCTGCCACACCCTTCTGGCTTGCAGGGTTTCTGCTGAGAAATCAGCTGTTAACCTTAGGATGATTCCCTTGTATGTTATTTGTTGCTTTTCCCTTGCTGCTTTTAATATTTTTTCTTTGTATTTAATTTTTGATAGTTTGTTTAATATGTGTCTTTGTGTGTTCTCCTTGGTTTTATCCTGTATGGGACTCTCTGCACTTCTTGGACTTGACTGACCATTTCCTTTCCCACTTTAGGTAAGTTTTCAACTATAATCTCTTCAAATATTTTCTCAGTCCCTTTCTTTTTCTCTTATTCTTCTGGGACCCCTATAATTCGAATGTTGGTGTGTTTAATGTTGTCCCAGAGGTCTCTGAGACTGTCCTCAATTCTTTTTTTTTTTTTTTTAACATCTTTATTGGAGTATAATTGCTTTACAATGGTGTGTTAGTTTTCTGCTTTATAACAAAGTGAATCCGTTATGCATATACATATGTCCCCATATCTCTTCCCTCTTGCATCTCCCTTCCTCCCATCCTCCCTATTGTCCTCAATTCTTTTCATTATGTTTTCTTTATTCTGCTCTGTGGTAGTTATTTCCAGTATTTTATCTTCCAGGTCACTTATCCGTTCTTCTGCCTCAGTTATTCTGTTATTAATTCCCTATAGAGAATTTTTAATTTCACTTATTGTTTTGTTCATCATTGTTTGTTTGCTATTTAGTTCTTCTAGGTCCTTGTTAAACATTTCTTGTATTTTCTCCATTCTATTTCCAAGATTTTGGATCATCTTTATTATCATTACTCTGAATTCTTTTTCAGGTTGCCTATTTCCTTTTCATTTGTTTGGTCTGCTGGGTTTTTTACCTTGCTCCTTCATCTGCTGTGTATTTGTCTGTCTTCTCATTTTGCTTAACTTACTGCGTTTGGGGTCTCCTTTTCGCAGGCTGCAGGTTTGTAGTTCCCATTGTTTTTGTTGTCTGCCCCCAGTGGGTAAGGTTGGCTCAGTGGGTTGTGTAGGCTTCCTGGTGGAGGGGACTGGTGCCTGTGTCCTGGTGGATGAGGTTGGATCTTGTCTTTCTGGTGGGCAGGACCGCATCCGGTGGTGTGTTTTGGGGTGTCTGTGAACTTATTATGATTTTAGGCAGCCTCTCTGCTAATGGGTGGGGCTGTGTTCCTGCCTTGCTAGTTGTTTGGCATGGGGTGTCCAGCACTGTAGGTTGCTGGTCGTTGATTGGAGCTGCTTCTTATTGCTGAGATGGAGATCTCTGGGAGAGCTTTTGCCATTTGATATTACATGGAGCCGGGAGGTCTCTTGTGGACCAATGTCCTGAACTCAGCTCTCCCACCTCAGAGACTCAGGCCTGACACCTGGCTGGAGCACAAAGACCCTGTCAGCCACATGGCTCAGAAGAAAAGGGAGAAAAAAAAGAAAGAAAAAAATAAAATAAAATAACGTTATTAAAATAAAAAAATTGTTAAATATAAAAAAGTAATAAAAAAAAGAAAGAAAGAAGAGAGCAACCAAACCAATAAAAAATCCACCAATGATAACAAGTGCTAAAAAGTATACTAAAAAAAAAAAAAACCAAAAAAATAACAGACTGACAGAACCCTAGGACAAATGGTAAAAGCAAAGCTATATAGACAAAATCACACAAAGAATACACATATACCTCACAAAAAGAGAAAAAGGAAAAACATATATATATATTGAAAAAAAAGGAAGAGAGCAACCAAATCAATAAACAAATTTACCAATGATAATAAGCTCTAAATACTAAACTAAGATAAACATAAAACCAGAAACAAATTAGATGCAGAAAGCAAACCCCAAGTCTACAGTTGTTCCCAAAGTCCACCGCCTCAATTTTGGGATGATTCGTTGCCTATTCAGGTATTCCACAGATGCAGGGTACATCAAGTTGATTGTGGAGATTTAATCCGCTGCCCCTGAGGCTGCTGGGAGAGATTTCCCTTTCTCTTCTTTGTTCACACAGCTGTGGGGTTCAGCTTTGGATTTGGCCCCACCTCTGCATGTAGGTCTCCTCAGGGTATCTGTTCTTCAGTCACACAGGATGGGGGTAAGTAGCAGCTGATTAGGGGGCTCTGGCTCATTCAGGCTGGGGGTATGGAGGGGTACAGAATGTGGCATGAACCTGCAGTGACAGAGGCTGGTGTGACGTTGCAACAGCCTGAGGCATGCCGTGTGTTCTCCCGGGGAAGTTGTCCCTGGATCCTGTCATGCCAGGACCCTGGCAGTGGTGGGCTGCACAGGCTCCCGGGAGGGGAGGTGTGGATAGTGACCTGTGCTTGCACATAGGCTTCTTGGTGGCTGTAGCAGCAGCCTTAGCATTTCATGCCCGTCTCTGGTGTCCGCGCTGATAGCCGCGGCACATGCCCATCTCTGGAGCTTGTTTAGGCAGTGCTCTGAATCCCCTCTCCTCGCACAACCCGAAACAATGGTCTCTTGCCTCTTAGGCAGTTCCAGACTTTTTCTGCAGACTCCCTCCCGGCTAGCTGTGGCGCACTAACCCCCTTCAGGCTGTGTTCATGCAGCCAACCCCAGTCCTCTCCCTGGGATCTGACCTCCGAAGCCAGAGCCTCAGCTCCCAGCTCCCAGCCCCCGCCCGCTCCGGCAGGTGAGCAGACAAGCCTCTCAGGCTGATGAGTGCTGGTCGGCACTGATCCTCTGTGTGGGAATCTCTCTGCTTTACCCTCTGCACCCCTGTTGCTGTGCTCTCCTCCGTGGCTCTGAAGCTTCCCCCCTGCCCACCCCCCGTCTCCACCAGTGAAGGGGCTTCCTAATGTGTGGAGACTTTTCCTCCTTCACAGCTCCCTCCCAGAGGTGCAGGTCCCATCCCTATTCTTTTGTCTCTGTTTTTCCATTTTTCTTTTGCCCTACCCAGGTATGCGGGGAGTTTCTTGCCTTTTGGGAAGTCTGAGGTCTTCTGCCAGCGTTCAGTAGGTGTTCTGTAGGAGTTGTTCCATATGTAGATGTATTTTTGATGTGTTTGTGGGGAGGAAGGTGATCTCCATGTCTTACTCCTCCGCCATCTTGACGGTCCCCCCGACATATATTTTTATGATTAAAAAAACATACTATCAAATGAGAGTCTTCCTTAAGGATAAAAATCTGTATAACCCAGATGCACTGAATGCTGAGGCCAAGAAATGAAAAACCCATAGTCTCAACATACCATTTTTCCTGACCTCTTACTTTGGAGGGTGTTATGGATTGAACTGTGTCCCCCCAAAACTCATATGTTGAAGTTTTAACCCCCAGTACCTCAGAATGTAACTTTATTTAGAAATAGGGTCAATGGAGATGTAATTAGTTAAGATGAGTCAGATTGGAGTAGAGTGGTAATAAAGAGAGGAAATTTGGACACAGAGACCAACATGCATACTGGGAGACATGCACACATGTCATGTGAAGATTAGAGTTATGCTTCCACAAGCCAAGGAGCTACCAGAAACCAGGAGAGAGGCCTGGAACAGATCCTTCCCAAGCACCTTCAGAGAAGCATGGTCCTGCTGACACCTTGATTTTGCACTTCTAGCTTCTAGAATTGTGAGACAATAAATCTCTGTTGTCTAATCCACTCATTTTGTGGCATTTTGTCATGGCAGGCCTAGGAAACTAATACAGAAGGCAACACTGTAGGTACTGGGATTGCAAGAAATTACATATTCTTTTGATATTTTTCCTCCAATATTTCACAGGTCTCTCTGTTATATGCTAGAAAAATCAAGGTGAAAAGCAGCTTTTGAGTTGGATATTATATTGCTCTCTCTGGTGAGCCCTTCCTATGTGACTTAGTTCTATCATCACTGAGAGTTGTAGAGGGTACTGGAATCAAGATCTGAGAATTATACTTTGCAGCTTTTTCTGAGAACAGCGGAAATTTCTCAGTGTACCCCATTCTCATGGATTTTCCTGCAGTTAGAGACACAAGGCTCCTCTGTATTTTGCTGGGGGTAGCTCAGTTTTGGAAGGGTGAGCTCCAGTTTCATAGGTAAGGAGGATGAAACTGATCTGACAGGATCTGAACTTGTTTCATTTCCTGCCTAAAATGTACCAAGTACAATTTTATTTGCTTGATTACTCAAAGCGATAGTTGAATTTAGAAAATGATTGCTTTGGTGTGATATAAAGAAAGTTAACGCATTTGAAAAGGGAAGTGTTGGGTGTACTGTTTTCACCTGATATCTTACAGTAATGGTAACAAGTGTTAGAGCTTACATGGTGTCAGCACTTACATAGATTGCTTCATTTAATCTTCCCAAGTAACCTATGAGATATAGATCTTACTACTATTAGGAGGAAATAGACTTAGTTATGCAACTTGCTCAAGGACACAGAGTTGTTAAGTGGCAGAGCTGGGGTTGGAATTCACGAAGTTTAACTCCAGAGACTGTAGACTACACTCCCACATAAAGTGCCTCTCTCTTGTGTTAGTTACTGTTATTGTTGTAATTTTTAGCATTTCTTAAAAATCACAATTTCCTTCACCTGTGATTTTCTTCACTTACTTAAAAGTATAATAAAACTATGCCAGGAAGCAGCAGGCTGAGGAAATGATGGGGAAATGAAATGAACTTTAACAAGACAGTATGTAATTACCCTCTCCTTCCATTAAATTCTCTCCTGCAATCCAACATAACCTTTGTTGTTTGATTCTGGACATCATTCTTTCATTCTTATTTGAACAACATGCCTTTGAGTGTGAATGTTGACTGAATGAAACCAGTGCAGAAAGGCTGCCGCTGATCCAGAAGGCGAAAAGTAGCTTTTGAGTCAAATCTTCCGTTGTGGCCTCAGGGTGGGCTGTACCTAAGTGACTTAGTTTTCGTATTAGTGAGAATTTAAGTGCAGAGGATGCTGGAGAAGGTGTGATTGATACACTGGCATCCTGCATTCACTCACTGGATGACAACTTATTAGTCCCTATACAGATAGTTTACTGTTTGATTATATTTAATTCCAGAACAATGTTCAAATAAATTGTTGTAAGAAGGAGCAAGTAATCCATTTATATGACAAAAAAAAAAATTGTCTCGATAATATCCCAAGTCTCTAGGACATTTTAATTGTCATTTCAATCCACTTGAAGGGGTTGCCTATATTTTTATTTTATTGGACTTTTGTCATACAAAATATTTCCAGCCAGAACTTGAAAAACCTTACTCTGAAAGAGATGCTTTTGTTTTAAAGAATTCCTATATGATGTGACTTGAGATGCGAAGATGTAAATATGAAAATTGGCATTGAAAAATGATTCATTGCTAATAGTGGTACTCTAATGTTTATCAAAATCGGTTGGATAATATCCATTGGAATTTCTTATATTATAAAGAAAAGCAATTTATTTTATATTGAACAGTATATATTCTAAAATTTCATTTATTTGCAAAGATTATTCTCCACTTAAAATGCATTGTGTAAAGAAAATGTGCATTTTTCTATCATGAAAATTAACTCCACTTGAGGATAAGTTAAAAGTGAAAGAATTACCGGCTGTGTTGGACGTTACTGGCCTTGCTATTGCCTCCGATTTGGTTTCACAGAGAAAGTCATCGATGGAGGGACTCAGGAGGGGTCTGCTTTCTTGCTGTTCATTCACCAGCTGGGAACAAATGAACACAGGTGTCAAAGGACTTTGTCCAACTGCAGAATCAGCTGAATTAAAGTGCAGCCTTGCAACAAAATGAGAATAGCAAGCCTACCAAAAAATAAATCAATCAATAAGTAATGGGGTAGAGGCAAGAAAGAAAAAAAAAATCAGGGGATGGGGAATGAGCCTTTTAGCACTGTCATATTTTTGATGCAGCCAAGTTCAGTTTTTAAACCTCAAGCTTTTTTTCTCCTCCTAGAACAGTTTTGGAATTATTCTCTAATTTCAGTATGTAGAATATGACACCTATTGAATCACAGTTCCTAAGGGCCAATCTCACTCTTCACCTGGACAAAAAGCTCTCACTGAGACCTGGAACCATGGCTTCAGACCTTGAGGTGACACATTCTGTTTAGGACTGGCCAGTCAGTGCTATGTGGTAAGAGCATGCCACACACACAGAGATCCGTGTGCGTGGATAAACGCTCTTTCTCTCTCTCTCTTAAAAAGCTCAAGTCACCTAAAGGCACACGCCCTTCCTTACATTTCCTTGGAATGCTTTTGTAGTGCATAACAAGTATTTTGAGAGAGTAGGAAATATTGTTATGTTAACTGTACAGGTATCCAGTATATATGTTTGTGAAAATCTGTATGTAAAAGAGATTTCTGTCAATTCAGTCATATTTCCCCATTGGCTTGTTCTCTAATTTCAGAAATCTTTCAGTTTGATTTTTAGTAGTTCTCATTATCAGTGGCAGCCAACTATTTACTTTCAGTTATTCTGCACCTCTTTGAATCCAAACATCCTTAAGTTCTGTTTCTAAGGGTAAGGGGAAAATTACACTTAAGATAACACAAGTGGTTAGTCCCTAAAAGAACTGTCTTAGTTTTTTGGGAGTTTTTATATTGGCCTTTCTTAAAATGGGCATAGTCATCTAGTTTTCTACTTGCTACAGGAAAAAGATGTGCCAAAAAATCTCTAGATTTTAAAATGCTTATTTGCAAGGCTGTATTTTAAGAGACACATAAAATAACAAATGAAGTGTTTTGAAGTCTTACCAAATCAAAATATTTTCTATGACTCACTTTCACTTCACTATTTCTCTGGCAATGTTAGTGGTATTATAGCTTAGAGCTTATGGACCATGACAAGAGACCTAAATAATGGTAAATATGGGAAGAAAAAATGCAATTCTATTATTGGTGAAGGAGGAATATGGAAGCATTAGTGATTATTAGGGGACTGAAAACCAAGAGGCACCTTTGGTACTTTTACACATTCATGCTATTATCTTAACATGGATAAATCTCAGATCTTCACTAAAATCTAAGATTTTGATAGAGTTGGCAATTTAATTTCACTCATATTAATTTCTACATGTTATCGAGGGTTCTAAGCATTAAGAATGCTCATTTTCTTTTAATGTTCAAGTTATAGAGAGAGAAAAATTTTCAACTATAAGTTTTAGTGTTACTATGTATAAAGAGTCACAGATTTCTCTAAATTATCTGAGGTCTGTTTTGGTTGTAACCTTTTTTTGGGGATGCTCCTTTAATCCACGAACAAAACTCGAGTTTCTTTGCATTTTGTTATCTGAATTTGAACATTCTTGGATATCACCCATCCTATTTATATTGAAATATTTTTTAATGTTGAGGGACTATTAGCCTTTCATGTTTTGGGGATAAAATATATTAGAATTTTTGTAAATGCCATGGTTTATGCCAGCTCTTCTGAAAATGTGATTAGTTTTCTGGGATCTGTTTTTCATTTATAGGTAGTTCAGGTAAAAATTGTGTTTATGCAATTTCTTAAAGACTCATACATTAATGTGTATTTCTTGGGAGAACTTGCCCTTTTAGCCATGTGCTTAGCATATTGAACCCATCTAGTATGATATCACCATGGTGATGTGCTCTTGATGTAGCAACAATGTCTACCTCCAGGCTGTGCCATTCTCACGGCTGTCAAGGGAGAGCTGGATTCTGCTGCTCTATAAACATCATGGAAGATGAAGGTCACCATCAAATATGGCACCACACTATACTAATAGAGTTTATTGTAACAGGCTTACATTTATTACGTTGTGCATTCTGACTACTAGGTCTTATTGACCTAGGCTAAAGTGAAAAAAGGTGCAAAAGCTCAATACAACCAATACAACTTCAACTTTAAAATACGTATGACATATGTGTGATGTCATAACTCTCTTTGTTAGCCATTATTTCTCTGAAGAAGTCTGATGTTATTGATAGATAACTAAGAAAATTTATTCTCTTAGTCCTGGTCTTGAGAAATATCCATTATTATGTAAAAGGTACATATGATTTATATTCCACAAAAGCCCCCTTATACTTTTTCTTTACTTTGGATACAATTAAATTCCTTTGTAAATAAAAGGACTAATAATTTATTTCCAAATCATAGCTCTGTGAGTAGGTGTGTAGAATAGACCTAGATTACCTATGGTTTTAGAAGACCAGGGTATTAGATTTCTGTAGATACTTTTAATTGCAAACACTGAAAAATTACAGTCTAAATTTGATAAAAGAATTATAGAAAGTAAGACCTTTCCACATAAATATCTAAATGGAAAAACAAAGGAAAGGCACAATTAATTGAAAGGCCTATCCTTTTAGGCAAGTCTTCTTTATCAGAGGTAATAGGATTTTTTTTTTTTTTTGAGTTTCTCTCCTCATTCAAACTAAAGACTTATTTTCTAGAGAAATTACTTCTAGCACTCAGATTTTCTCAGCACAGGAAGAAAAGAATACCAAAGAGGAGGTTATTCAGAGAGACCCTAGAGAGCCCAAGACTAAGGTGTGGCTTCTCCTCATAAGGTCTTTTCCACACCTACTGTCTTATTTGTGACCACACTTCACCCCTGGACTGGAGTTGTTCCCATAACATGTCTGTCCCATTCCCGTAACTGAGCTGTTCCTGTGACTTTCTTCCATAGATACAAATCAAAGAGGAGACTTCACATTACTTTCTGAGTCTGTGCTTTTCGAGCTACAGCACCGTTTAGCTGTCGGGAAATGCTGAGATTGGAGTGGGGATAGTGGCAGGGCTCAAGGGTGAAGAGGATGAAAGGCCAGATTTCAGATAGCATGGAAAGGTAATTTGGGAACTGAAGGTTTTTGGGTTTTGATTGAGATATGGAAGATGAAATAGGAGATATCATGAAAAAAAATCTTTTGTTATTAACTCTGAGGTAAGAGGCTATGTCTTACTCATATTTATATCCTTCACAACTTCGAATAGAATGTCTTCATATAAGAGGGGCTCAATAAATGGCTACCAAATGGGACAGTGACTTTGCAGAAACTGAAGATATAAAAATATCTATCTCAAACAGTCCAATTTTGAACTGTATCTTCAGTCAGATGAATTTAAGAATCATTATTTTAGCCCTACTAAGTCCCATTTTATTTTTACTTGTATAGATAAGAATGGCTTTTCACATGCCTCCCTCTTGATTTTCAAACAAATTTATGGTTTTCCTATGGTGACTTGAGAATAAGCAAACCTTTTAGGTCATAAAGTAATATTGCAAACTGAACTGAATCCTCCAAATAGTTCCCCTAAGCTTTACTCCCAAATTGTATGCCATTTATTCTGTCTTTATTCATTGGTAGGATAGAGCTTATTGACTTCCCCTTAGAATTACTTCCTTCAGTTTGAAAATACTTTATGAACTTACCTCATTTCATCCTTCTGGCACAGAGTACATTGATGTTATAAAAATAATAAAAGGTGAGTCAAAAGGTTTCCAATTTTTTTTTTTTTTTTGAATAACTGAGTGGGAGTGATTGCAATTTTGGTCCAATCAGATGATCTTAACTGAGTTAAAATGACCCACTTCATTAGTTGCTAAGGCCTTTATTTCAACTTTACATTTAAAATTTTCCTTTATTATCCTTCTTTGTCCTCTTCTCAATATTTAGATTAGTTCAAAGACCTTTCTAATGGTGACAGATTCTTATTTCTCTTTCAGGACCCCGTTCTATTGATACATTGTCTGGGAACGTTCTTCAGCTCTAGGCAGCAAGTGCCTTCTTACAACATCTCAGCGTTCCCATGCTTTACCCAATTTTATAACCTTAGTTTCACCTGTTTCCTCCCACTAGACTATGATCTCTTTGAAGGTAGAGACCTTATCCAATTAATTTTTGTATCTCATAGTGGCAGTTTAATAAATGTTGACTGATTTTATACAGTCCAAATGAATGGTGAATTGTATAAAAGAATGATTGCATGGGCATCCTCAATTTCATATGGGGTTTGATCAACTCATAGAGATGCCAGTGGTCCTCAGAAATGTTTACTAAATTCCTGGCAAATTTTAAACCACAAATCTAAGTCCACTTTCCCCCACTGTCACATCACTGAAATGCTTGGAAATCTAGAGGTATCTAAAGGAACATTTCCAAATGCAAGGCTTCTACCAAGAAGTCAAAAATGCCAAGAATGAATGCCTAATGAGAAAAATTGAAATAAAGGCATGGACCTGCCTCATTCCATCTTTGGAAGCAGGACATGGACCAATGCAAGTGGGAAGCCAGTGGTACTTCAAGAAATAACACCACTACCTCACTCAGAGATTTTAAATCAGAGATTCAAATTTGGAGATTCTGAGAGAAAGCCCTTACACAGTCAATGGACATGGAAACAAAAGGGAGTAGCAGAAGTAAGAAGACAGGTGAGAACTCGCATGTAGGAGCTTCTTGTCACTCAGAATTCAAGACTATTGATCCTTTACACCTTCCTTGTAATCACAGGTTGTAAATGAAATATTCAGTCAAATGCCTTCAATTTACTTATGACTTAGTCAGACCGGTCAGTTGATGTGGCTAAAAGTAGCCACCACAGGACAAAATTGGTTATTTTATATCAGTACTGTGTTTAGTGTTGAGCAGAATGCAGACAATATCATCCACCTTTAATGAATTATTGTCTGTTTTAAAACTTTGTCTAAAAATACATTTGCCTTAGTTCAACTTGAATTTCCTTAATTTAAATGTTAAAAAATTAAATTATTATATGATCTAAGCTGAATATTTAACCAAGATGAAAGGAGAGTATTTTGTTTTTAAATATTGCCTGCTACTTAAGCTCCAGTGCATTAAAGATAGCTTGTTTTGTGACTTAAGTCTAAGTTTATTTATCTTTAAACAATATATTGCTTAGGTGTTTCATTAAAAAATATAAAGCTAAAGTTTGTGATAGCTTATATCACTAAGAATTAACTCCAAACCAAAATACATTTTAGGTGAGAAAACAAGGTCTGTATAGGATAATAACTCATTATTCTATAATTTTACACTTCAGATTGATGATCTCAATCTATTGTTTTAGTTTAAAGTAAAATATTCTGTTTTTATTTTTAAACACTTTAGTACTTAAAGAATAATTTTAAAAGTTAAAACACTGAAGCTAATAAGCTAAAAAACAGTTGACAAATATCTCATATTTGTAATGTTGATTAAAAAGTTTGTAAAAATATACCAGTCTTTTTATCTCATCTAAATAATAGAAAAATTAAGGTTGTTTTTATATAAATAAAAACACAAATATGCTTTCAATAGACATATCTTTATGCATTTTGAAAATTCCTTTATTATTTGCACTCTCTTGATTAAAAGTACAATATATGTCATTTGTTAAGTAGGTTTTCATTCATAATTTTATAATTAAACTATCTGTTTATGGCTTTATTAGTCCTATACAAGTTTAGAAACGTGTGCAAAGCCCATCAAAATAGTCACCATATTAAAACTAACTTGACTGACTCAATCCATTGAAAAGAGGAAACAACTGAAACATTACTATGCACCCCTTAGTATTCAGCCTTTGAAGGCTTTGTCATGGTAATTCTGCCACCCGACTGAATTAATTTCTTATGAGCTAATAGTACTAATAGTACTGCCCCATCCCCCAGTTCTTTATATGGATCTCAGTGGATCTTCCTGTAAAGGATAACCATGTGATAATTTTCAACTCTTTGACTTGATCTAAATGTCAACCAACTGACAACAAATATTTTCCTGACAGGATAGTTAGACATAAAAATGTGAATCTATTCATGGAGAAATGAACAAATATTATTGTTTACAGCTTGGATAGTACTAACATCAAGGCAGGAAGGAGAATATAATTAAAGCAACTGTTTCAGGTAACAGAAAACCCAAACAAGACTGTATTTAGCAGCCTTGTGAATGTTTTTCCAATCAAGGACATTACTTTTTTATCTTTATCAGACACAAAATTAAATCAGTATCAAACTATAAGGGGTGGGGAGAGATAGAAAAACAAAGCCTGAGTTAAGAAAAAATTCCCTTGACAAGAAGAGGTCTGGAACACATAGTTTTAAGACACTGTGCTCTACAGCAAAAAATGAATGGGCTATTCCCTACTTACAAAAGTACCAGGGGAGGTGGTTAAAATGAAAATTTCTGAAGGTTCCTTATGAGAGAAAAATATTCCCTAAAGCCATTTCATTCTCATAAAGAAGAATAAAAAATTTTCTATGATATACTCAGTCTTCTGGCATATAGTTTTCCCTTCTAGCCTCAAACTGGATTTATTTATACCATTACAGTCTAGAGTAGTACTGTTCAATGGAAATATAACGAGAGCCTGGTAATTTTAAATTTTCTAGTAGCCACTTTAAAAATAGTGAAAAGAAACAGGTGAAAATAATTTTAATAACACATTTTATTTAGCCCAATATATCCAAAATACTATCATTTCAACATGTAATCAATATAAAAATTATTAATGTGATAGTTTACATTATTTTTCTTTGGACTAAATCTTCAAAACTTGGTGTGTATTTTATACTTACAGCATATCTCAATTCGGGGTATCCACAAAGCACTCAATAGCCACGTGTGGCTAGCGGCTACTGTATTGAACAGCACAGGTCTAGAGAAACTCTATTTCCTCCAAGACTTGATGGTTCACATATTTTTTCCCTTCAAAACTCTCATCAATGCACATTTGTTTCCATACTGTTTGACTTAAAGTGTTAGTCTAGGACAGCATGAACTTGAACTACTATGAAGAGCTTGACACATTGTTTAGCAAAGAATCAATAATTAAATGAAACAAAAAGAGCAATTCTCAGGGGTCCCACAATTTCTGAGTTCAGGTCACCTGGCCAACTCTTCCGTTTTGTTCAATTTGTTCAATGTACTATAAATGACTTGACTGGAGTATGCTTGGCTAAATCTCTCTAAAAGTGATCCTAATAATCACATAATACAAAAATGCTTCAATATAAACTATTCTACACTCACCAATCTGTGGAATGAACAGTTACTAAACAAATTAGGGACTCAGTGTTTCAAGGACTTATTCTGTATTTTATCAATTATGATTGTCCTGAAGACATTATTGGGAGAGCAGCAATCAGCTTCAGACATTTCTGGGATCTGTGAATGAGCAGCTGGCATCGACACACCAGTGATGAAGATGAGTCAATGTGTCCTGCAGTATGTAGCACTATGTCATAGGGGCTTTACAGGAGACATGGGACAGACATGTTTCAAGACACTAATACATTCACACAAGATAACGAGTAAGAATGTGGTATGGTACACAGATTGGATGCTGTGGTTGCCATGAGAAGTACTCACTTTTTCAGATCATTCTGCTGCTTTTTGGCTTGTGCATGCCACTGGTGCATAGCAGGGAAGAAGCCACTTGTGTATAGTGGAAAAAGTATATCAACTAATAAAACCACATTTGACTGAGAAATAATTGTATCACAGCTGTCACAGGATTAATTCTATAAGATTATCAACACAATAGGTGCATTGCATTTTATGAATCAGAACTCTCCGTTTGCTGATTCATAAACTAGTCACTATGCAACAAGAATATGATGCATCAAAGAAAGCATTATATCATCTTCATGCAGTAAAATTGTAACTATTACCTCAAAAACAGTTAATGCAACATTAGACAGGGATTAAAGAAGGAACTTGGTACACACAAATGTTCTGAATATGAGAAAACGGTAATCATTAGTTTCTTTTCTAATTAAAAAAATCAAAATTCTTATTTTGCATTAAATTTAAATTAAACTTTAGGTTATAGTGGTAATTTTGGACATTTGAAAATGATTACTGGAAAGCACATAGCAATGCATGGTTTTGAAGAAAAAGAATTTTGGGCACTAGAGCCTGTCCTAAATCGTGATGTCCTGAAATGATATGCTGCAGCACAACTATGCCAATTGCAAATTTGGATAGTTCTTACCTACTGATGAATATGGCTCTACCATTAGCTGAGAACTCCAAGTGGTTCTCACCTCCCATAACATTTGCCTGAGGAACTGTGGACTGTATATTTTGGATATGGATTCTACAAAGGCAGGAGATCAATGTAAAACTGTATATGTTTTACTATGTAAATTAAGTAAAGAATGGAGGCCTTGGTAAATATTAAGCAAATTTCTTTCCAACTATTACTATGTGTCATTGGGAAGAAGCATCTCCTCTTTTGGATTAAACAAAAACGAAAACAAAAACCTCACAACATAAGATTATCCCAAAGTCCTGGGAATCTTTATAACTTTTTTATTATTCAATTTTGATGTTATATGTTATTATAATTTTCATTACTTACAGCATAGTGTTTAGAATGAAATGAAACCACACATGTTGGCAGCAGCTGGGGATGTGATCTGATGATATTCTAAAAATAAGTTGCCATAATTTAGCTTTTGATATAAATGCCTTTCATGAGGAATTTAAATGGACATTTTTCTAAATCTAGACATGTTCATATAATTGGAACTGAATCACTGTATTTACTATTGCATTATGGAAAAAAAAGAAATGTTTAAGATAACAATCTAATCTAAATTATAAGATAAATGCAAGTAAGTAATTTTGCATTTAAGAATTTAAAACTGATAGTTCCACAGAGTGGTGATGAGTATATTATACATACATATGTATGTGGATTTTACAGGGTGTTTCAAAAGTCCCTGAGGACATACAGGATTCATTCTCAGTGTGTCTTTGCATACAAATGCAAATCTTTTTCTATACTTATTATAATAAATACGGAAAATGCCCCTCATGTGCTTTTAATAGAGATGATATTTTTGTTGTCAAGGTCACTAAGTAGAAGAGGGGCCACAAATGCCATTTTCTGCATGGAGACTCAGGGACTTCTGGCTCATTCCTGTAAATTAGTTATCCACATAAATATGTATAGACATACGTAGTATGCATAGTCACAACATAAATATATTTAACATTTAAGAAATTTTAGATATTCTACTGGTAAACTGACATATGTATGCAATATAAGTTGTATTTATTCATAGGAATTTGATTTTTTTTTTTTTTTGGTTGTTGTTCAAATGTACCGTTAGCTTAATTGTTATTTCTTTCCCAAAGTTGTTAACAAGACTCCTTTATAAAGAAGCGACATGTTTTACTTGCACATATATTTTCTTTTTCTTTTTTTAACTAAAGTTTAGTAATGAAAATTAATATCCACGAATAAGTAACTAAATGATGGAATTTTCCTTTTTTTTTTTTAGCAATTTTGGTTTTCATTTTATATTGTATAATTGTTTCATTGAAACTGTGTTTTAAAAAAAATTGGATCGAGTTAATGTTTTTTTTTTTTTTTTCTAGTTAAGAATCACAATATCTGATATATTAACATATGTCAGCTTCCTACAGGAACCCTAAGGGTCTGCCCACCTGTGATGTCATAGTAAGGAGGGGCTTTTCTTCAGCAGACTCCTCCCTCGGTATCTCCTTCATCACCATGGCAACAGCCTTATCTGCCGCCCTAGAGCCTTTCCCCTATAACAGTGAAATCAACAATGACTTGTGTCAGGAGAAATCTTTAACTTATTATTTATCACAAGATATTCTAATGTTTAAAGAGCAATCCAACATAAATGAAGAGGTAGGCTGCTGCAAGTGAATCTTGAGGCTTTTGGCTGAGGAGAAAACACACAAAATCTGAAAAAAGGTTATCTGTGAACTTTTTAGTTAGCTGCTTTTTCACCTTTACAGCTGACATATTACATTTAATTTTAACATAGTATTTTATATGTATAATATATTTTAAGGCAATTTACATGACATGACAATTTTTATAGTATTGATTTAAAAACACTATAGATTGCCTGTTATGTTCATTTAAAAATGATTCCTATATAATCCCTAAGTGTTTTGAATGACAGTGAGGAGTCTGGATTAGGGATTAGGATCAGGGTCTCACTCCCACAGAGGACTTTTGCTCGGTGATCTCTGGAGTCTGTCATTTTTGAGTGGATCGGGCATAAAAAGTAAACGTGTCATAAAACCTCTAAAAATTCTTCGGCAGCCTAACATCACAGGAATTCACCCAGCTTGTTTATTTTGGAGAGGTAGTATGAAAAAAATGTTCAACTCTCAATGTTCTTGAGATCAAAAAATTTTAATGGAATTTTAGAAATGTCTTTTAATTGGAGAATCTCATAAATCCAGGTGTAAATAAAGGAGGATTAATAATAGAGGCAATGATATATTGATATCTCCAATTTTTTGGCCTCATACAAGCATAACTATGGACTGTAAAGGGGTATGCTGGTTTTCTGGGGTTTTAGTTTACCAGATTATTAAGTTTTTGAGAGTAGATAGGGCATAAGGGAAAAAAACAAAAACCAAAATATCACCTTCCCAACCCAATTAGCAACATCTCATACTATGTAAAAATTAAATAATCTTTAAACACTTCAAAAACAAAACCTTCCATTTTCTTTGGTCTTTGGGCAGAGCCTCTCTGGAGAAAACAACCTTATACTAAGTGCACACGTGAATATCTGTGTTGTAAATCTACTTAAAATACAAATGTAGCACACAGAGATATAGGCAAAGAAACAAAAATGGACATATGAGGGTCCGTTGTCTGAAAGGGAATTAAGAGCTACGGTCACTATTAACTCCAGAGGTTAATAAATCTTGATAGTCTCTGTGCAACTAAAGAGGATAGAATTACATTATTATCTTTGGTTTGCACAGGGCTTTAAGTATTTAAAAGGTAGGTTGACTCTAAGAAGCAGAACATTGTCCATTTTTTCAGGCATTGCCTTTCTAAAATGTAATGAGTGGCAGCTTTTATTTATGGGAAGAAAAACTTTCTGTATACTTACTATATTTAAAAGTGTGTGAATCTCTTTACAATGCTGAAAATTTGTTTCTTTGGTTTGTAACTTAAGAACTAGCATTATTGAATGATAATGTGTTATTTCTATGATAGAAAATCAACTATTAGAGATTTTATTCAGCAGATATAACAGTGGTAATTTTCTTTTGTGTTCTGAAAAGTTTATATGGGCACAATCCTTAGATTAACTGAATTCTGGAAGAATAAAGGGCAACAGTGATTCACTGCATACAAATTGGGGTGCATAATGATCCCAGGTTTTTCCTTTAATGAAGCAATGTCATCTTCTTAAAATAGAGATACATACAGTTCTGAATTCTGGGAAAAGATTTATGGCACTCAAACTGACATTTTTTCAAAATATAAAAATTATTTGGATAAAACATTACATACTGTAAGCTCAGTATACCTTTATAAGCTACCCTCATCAACAGACTATATATAGTTTAACAAATATTTTTGCAGCTTATTTTTTTCAAAAGAGCAAAATCATTTGTGAAGAATTCTTTCCATGCTCCAAGAGGTTTAATAATATAGCAATAAACAAAGTGGCATGCTTATATTTAAATTCCTAATATATTTAAAAAAACATATCTAATGTTACAAGGTAAAATTTAAAAAATAATGATTCAGACTCTTTTCTTGGGCTAAGAAAAAAAATATCAATTGATAAGCATCTCAAAAAATTTCAGGTCAATATTTCAGTATACCATTTATTTGAAATGCTACCAATCTATAAACTATGTATAGGTATTTTTCACATGTGCAACTATAATAGCTAGAATTAGCAACGGACATGCCATTTCACTAAAACAAAAACAAAAGAAAACAAAAATTAGTCCTTTCATGCTGAACTCTAGAACAAAGCAGTGGTCAGCTAGAAAGGATGTATAATAAACACATGCGGTGCTTTTTATTTCTTGCAGAAAAACCCACCAAAGCCAGGGTCAGGTCACTTTTTTGAAGACAGTGCCACTTTTTCTTCAAGGTTACACCTACTACCTGAAAAGAGTCATGACACCCAGGTTAGTGCCTGCTAGCAACTTTTTTGCTTTATAGCCTTTTGGCTTTTGAGTTATTACCCCATGAGCCTCACTGTTTCACAAGTGTGGTATAGTCCGAGAACTGAGCAGGAAGGTCGGCCACGTGACATCTCCATGGTGTCTAAAACCACTGCCAAATCACATGAATGCACTCATATATCAAACCAAGATTTCCCCCAGATTGTATTGCCACCTCCACCTGGTACCTTAAAATCAAGCTGTGTCATTTCTGACTTGTCCATTTATCTTGTGGGATAATGCTTCTAGAATTCAGAACCTGTCTGATAATTGAGTTCGCAATTCATGAAACTATACAACTTGGCTTATCAGCAGCTCTGCAGGGCTGACAGTAATACAACTGTGCAGGTTTTTTTTTTTTTTAATTCAGTGTCTTAAAACATTGTAAGAAATATATACACATAATTATCCACAGTTCAAGCTCAATTTTCTAAATAGAACTACACCATAAGGTCAATATTAATCTATTATTTGAAACATCATGAAGACAGCAAAAAGGAAATATACACTGACTACACACTCAAGCAAATAAATGGATTTAGATTACATTAAACCGATATGCTTCTAAATACGTCATTCTAGCCACAAGAGAATAGTGAAACTTTACAAGTTGATTATCACATTATGACACCCTCTAGCAACTATTTCAGCCTATTTCTTTTCAAATAATACTTCAAAATCACCTTTTACCACTTCCTTATTGAATCTCTTGAGATATTTTTGACTGTTTAGAAAACAGTATCAGCATAAAGGGAAACCTCTCTTTTTTTGTGATTTGCTGTAGAAAATTCTTTGATTTTTAAAAAATTTCTTTTATCATTTTCTTTCTTCACAAATGAAATATATAAAATAGTAGCTTTTCTAACAAATAATAATTCTTGAGAATAATCTTTTTAACTAATTTCTATTATAACACCAGGCATAAATGCGTGAAACACAGAGTGTAGCAAGTGACACTAACATTTATTAAGAAAACTCAATTTTGGCCCACTTCTTCTTCTTCTTCTTCTTTTTAAAATATAGAATATAAGAAACAGAGTAGAAAATATTGGAAGTCACAGGATCTTCTCAGGCTGGATACCAGGCTGTGAAGCTATGAGGTATCCTCAGATGAGAAGGTGTGGGCTCTAGGCCTGTCTCACGGGGAAGGCATCTAACCTATTTAGAGAAGTTACTGTGTGCTGAGCACTCTGCTGGGTGTTTTGCATGTTTTTACTTGTTTGATCTCATGAGAGCCCTGTGGCGTAGGCATTACTGTCTTTGCTAGACATTTTTGGGCTTTGAGGCTCAGAGATGGTGTGATTTGCCCAAGGCCTCAAAGCTAAGCCCGGATGGGAACCAGACCCACTTCCCAGCCTGTGTGCTTCCTTCTCTACCACGCTGTTCTCTCTCCATCCAGCTTTGTTAGGGGTGGGAGGGCTCTTCCACTCTGCCCTCATCAACTGCCCTAAACGCAGGGTTTCCAATGGTATCACCCAAGTTTGGGGCAGCAACTACTTCTCAGTATAATTGCACAGTATGGATCTAAGCAGATATTTTGGAGAAATATTTTCTTTAGTCTGCAGTGGTCAGTAAGAAGCAGCCATCCGTAACTTCACTCATGAGCACATTTCTAACAAAATGTTTTCGTTTCTCCTATCTTATTAGAAAATGAACCTAACATTTCACATACACACAATTTTTTCTGTTTTGTACATCTTAATAGGCTTATAAGCTTTAGCATCTCTACAATTATTATTAAATGCTAACTCAATGCCATGAAATGCCATCTTCACTAGGATTTTCCTGAGATCTATCTTGGACACATGAAATAAAATAAGTAATTTCAGAGTAACACAGTCCATTTGTAAGCAATTTTCTAGTTGCATATTCTATTACTGCTACTATGGAGTGTGTAACTTAAAAATTATTTTTAGTATTCTTAATCTGTGGACAATAATACAGAGGCTCTTTATCAAAGATATTAAACAGAAGAAACGGAGATATATTAAATTAGGGGAAGAGTAAAAGACTACAATACTAGACATCTCTGCTAACCCTAAATTAGCTAATATATGAATTTAAATAACAGTCTTCCTTTTGTTCTGATTGTAAAATTAATATATGCTATTGCCAAAAATTGAGAAAAAACAGAAACAAGAAAGTTAAAATAGCAACCCTAACATTTTCATGCATTTTCCCCCCAAATTTTATATTTACAATATTGGAGATTAAACAGGTTTTTTTAGGATGACTGTTCTAAGGATAGACAAACTACAATCAAGTTTACAAATGTGAATGTATTGAATATATTTCTTCATACATACATACATGTAAGCAAGTACCTGCCATTTAGATCATTTTAGCAACACTGTTTGAAATGAAATGATATTCAGTATTGCATATGCTGAAAAATTATATATCTCATAAATTCCAGACCCTGGACTTAACATGCACCTGTGGGAAACTGGCCACAAAAAGGCTAATTTCTGATGGCTATTCTTGTCTCTCATGTGCAGAGCCAGGATAACCTTCTTTTACTTGGGAAGGTAAATGTCATGATAAGTGTCATGCTCTCTTCAAACTTCTCTTTCAACATGGGAAAACGTTAGATCAATGTTCCATGAATGGTGGCGATCTTTGCCTACCATATTATGTCTTCTCCTAGTTGTGTGTTCCTGTAGATTTCTTCCAACATAGAGCAGGGTTCAAACCATGCTGGTTCTATCACAGTAACATTTAACTCATCCCCATCCCCAACAGAATGTTTTGTAAATTTTAAAGGTGGTACAAATAGAACTAAATCTGAGCATACTGGTCAATCCTTGGTTCTAAACATCCTGAAGGAAGCACAGATCTAGATGTAAACAATTGGGAAGCATGGATGGAATGCTCTCTTTTCTTAACTAGCAATTCATATGAGGAATTGAAAAATCATTATGAATTCACCACTGGTTCAGTGATCTGTTTATAGCTGGAAATAATATGATTACTGATTCCTTAATAAGGGTAGTCAAGTTGCAGTAAGGAAATTGATGCCTCTAGTTAAAATAATGACACACGGCATTTAAAAGGAAGACATCTAGTTGATTTGTTGATTCTCCATATCTTTCTCTCTTACTTTTTTTTTTTTTTTCCCTCCAGCATTGTTTTTCCCAGATGACTCTCCAAACCATCACCTTTGCAATGAAGTCTTCTGAGGTGAATGAGGACTGATTCTAATTACATTCTACTATATAACTCCTATGCCCTCGGTTCATGTTATGTGCTATTTGGCACTTTTTGTTGTGTGTGGTGTATGTGTATGTGGTGATGGGAGAGTCGTGGATAACAATCTCTTTAATTCTAAACCTCCACACATGAAAGTCGCTGGGATTCCACGCCCCCCGCATGCACACTCACTGTCCTTGGCCTGAATGATTGGTGTAGGGGCTCGTTATGACTTTTATAGGCCCTCAAACTTTTGCCTTCATGGGCCCCTTCCTCCATAAAAAAAAAAGGTAGAAGAATGTATTTTATGACTAAGCTGTATCAAGAAAAATATAATCCAGACTGAATTTATTATTACACATTCATTATTATAATAGTCATTTTGGGGGTTCTGATTTTAAGAAAGATATAATTAAAACATTTTTATGGGTCCTTAAGAGTATCTTGGGCCCTCTGAACTATGTCCACTGGGCTGGTGCATAAGGTGACCCTGGGTTTGTGTCTTCTCCATAGTCAGTGTGGTGTCCCTGGGGCTGCTCTCTCTCTCACCTCCGGGTAGTCCATTTCGGCAGCAGCTGCTTCCATCACCTCCTCAGCACCTCCACAGCAGCTGTTCCTGCCCTAACAGGCCCCCTTACCACCAATGCTGCTCTTACTATTTTTGTTCGCATTCAGGGTGTCTCCCCTAACAGTACTCACCAATCATAATAGGTGCCCAATCAGTAGCTTTCATCTTGTAGTTCTTAAAACACCTTCAGAAAACGTGGAACATTTAGGCCTGAAGCAGAAAACACTGGTGTGTAAAACTGATGTGACTCTTAAAATGTGGTCTCTCCCTCAGAAAATAGGCCTAAGCACTTTAGTCTCTCCTGTCTCAGGGTGTGTTCTTGACCATCCAGGAGCACTTTTGAGGAAGTTGAGTCCACCTCTATCTCTATTTTTATTTAAAAAAAATCAGTCCTCAATGACCAGGGTCACCAACTGGTCCCAAAGCACTCCTTGTCATTTTTTCTAATTTCACAGTGGGTCACTTGAGGAACAGGATTGCCCATACCCCAAATTCCTGAGTTGTGCATGGAGATTAAGCTCCTCCCAGGGACCTTGTTATAATCCTTTATTTTGTAAAATGTTCTGTGACTGTCTCATCAATGAAACTACCTTGTGCGAACAAAGATTGTGCTTGATTCTTTTGAACTACTTCGTATTCTTTGGTATAGTGATAGACACTCAAGTTCACTCAGTAAATACAAGTAACTACTAAATTCTTTTTTCACGTGACGGTACTGAAATCACGTAATATGGCCAACTCTGACAGAAGGTGATTTTGAATTACATAAAAAGTCTTAGACATTTAAAGAAATGAAATAGTTTCAAAATAAAAATAAAATCTAAATAAAATTTCATTAAAATTTATAAAATGTTACCAAGTAAAGATGCTTAAAATTGGCTTTGAAGGACAGATAAGACTTCTTTTTAATTAACAAGATCCATTTGTCCACAATTTACCATTTGTTTGTTCTCTGGAGAAGGTTAAACATTCCCCATCTCACTCCCACCTTGTCCCCCAGGCATATTTACTCTGTTTGCTTAGCAAGCTTTCCTGACAAAGGGTCAAAGTCGCATCACTCAGTGTTCACTCATCTATAACCAGTTCTCAATTAGTGAAGTTTTACTATCAGGCTTACTCTGATTAACGTGGCTTTAAATTACTTGGAACCTATTTTGCCTTAATATTGAGTTTCTCTATTATGCACCTGGAAACAACTTTTGTTACCTAAAATGGTCTGGTTTAAAAAAATTGTTTTCTTTTGACCTTGTTTGGCTTATGCTGAGGATGACATAAATAATACATATTCAATAATTAAGAAGTAACATTTAATTTCTGGTATGATATGTTTTCCTTTCTTGTATGATAAATCCCAAATTTGTTATTTATATTTATATAAATATATTTATGTTTGAGAGGCCTTTGATGATTGTGTGAAATATGTAACCAAAAAAATGCAATGGTAATTAGAGGGTTACTTTTGTTATTTTCAATTGCTTGTTAAATACCTCAGATGATTTGCAAAACAGGCATTTGGGGGAGGGGGGTTATTTTTAAACAAAAGGAAAAAGACTGAAAACACAAAGTTCTAAAGATTACTTTGTTATTTTTTTTCTTTTCAAAAAATATCCTGCCAAATACAAATACTCCAGACTACTTGTATCTTACTTGCACAAATGGATACGTATCCAACACTCAAGAGAAAGTAAGGTGTTATGAGAATCATTCATCACCAGCATAAATAGTTGCTGAAATTCTGCTGAATCAGTGGTGTTTGGGGCATAGGGAGAGGTGAGACATGGCCTCTCTCTGGGAGGGGTTAGGAGAAGAGGTATTGAGGTCTGGTTTCTAAGTGCTTGAAATTAGCCAAGGTGGTATAGTACACAAGATAGTAAAATGTGGAAGGATAGTGGTGTGGAAACTTGGGAGGAACCATGTACAAAAAAACAGTTTCTTTATCACTCCCATCTTTTCCACATATTCTTGATTGGAAAGTTTTGCAAAGAAAATATAATAAATAAGAATCCCTGTAGATAAATATGTGGTTAAGACAATGAAACAGTTCCCTTGAATTGATTTGATTACCTGTGAAACTCTTTTTCTTATCGGTGATTAGATGCATCCCCCAACATCTTGCCCCTAGTAAGTAAAATCTATTTACCAAGTAAAAAAAACAAAGAAGAAAGAATTCCATCCCCCTACCAAATTGGAGGCCTTTCAACATTGACTATTGTTATCTTAGAGCAAAGAAATTGAATCCCACCTCTTTTAAAAAATAGATGTAAAGACCATGTGGTAAATATATTGTTACCAAATTTTTGAATTTGAGATAGCAAATTTATGCAGATGTCATAAGGTAGAATTACACTGTGTCCACTTTCTTTCTAGAGGAGGGCTAGTAACTAGTGAACTTGAATTCCCCTTTATGAATGTTTCAGGCAAACTCTATTCCTAATTTATGAATAAGCGCTGTGGACTTGGAGTCTGACTACTCAGTAGCCTTCTTTGTATCTTTCCTCATTTTCTGGCAGGTGCAAGTTTTTACCAGCTTGTTCTCCAGTCACCAAATGCTCCAGTTTTGTTGATGTAACTTAGGAAAACTAAATTACAGAAACTAGGCTAAATTCACAAGCTACTAGCCAAAAAGGTCTCAGCTAAGGTACTCCACCTGCCTGACTTCCCTGAAACAGTTCTAAGAGAGAAGCTGAGGCTTTGGGCATTTCTATTCTAAAATTCTGGATCAGACTCTGGCATCTCTGCTTATCTTGATAGTCCTCTGGGGGGTCATCAGCAGTGTGTGAGTTGCCTCCTCCCTCATGCCTTCTGGTTCCTTAAAAGGATGAACAGGGGCTTCCCTGGTGGCGCAGTGGTTGAGAGTCTGCCTGCCAATGCAGGGGACACGGGTTTGAGCCCTGGTCTGGGAAGATCCCACATGCTGCGGAGCAACTGGGCCCATGAGCCACAACTACTGAGCCTGCGCGTCTGTAGCCTGTGCTCTGCAACAAGAGAGGCCGCGATAATGAGAGGCCCGCGCACCGCAATGAAGAGTGGCCCCCGCTTGCCCCAACTAGAGAAAGCCCTTGCACAGAAACGAAGACCCAACACAGCCATAAATAAATAAATAAATAAATAAATTAATTAATAAATAAGTTAATTAAAAAAAAAAAAAAAAAAGGATGAACAGTCTTTCTCACTCTGGGGAGAGAAGTTAGGGTAAGTATGGAGAGACACCGGAGTGATGAGCCCCAGTCACTGTGTGGCCATGGGATTAACAGCTAATGGAGCCGGTGTAGCCTCCATGGTCAGCGGAAGGGAAAGAAGGATTGCATGGTGTGGCATGCTGGCACAAACACCATGACTGGAGTCAGAAGACCGGAGTTTCAAATCCCAGCTCTTTTATAAATTATTCTCTCTAAGGCTTCATTTTACCTTCTGAAAATAGGATAGAAATACTATATTTCTACTTCATACATTTATGAGAGTTAAGTATATATGAAAGCACTTCCACAACGCCTGGCACATGGTAGTGACTCAATAAATATTAATTGACTCTGAATGGTTACTGCTGAACTCATGGACTCTGTGGGCTAAGTGTCCTTATGAAGTAGGTAGCAGAAGATACAATATTATGTTTGTGAGATTCATCCATGGAGTAAGTAGCAATAGTTATTACATTCTATCCACTGTATAGTATTTCATCATCTGAATATACCACAATTTATCCATTAAACCGTTGATGGACATTTGGGTTGTTTCTAGCTTTTGGTTATTACAGAAGCCACCGTAATGAACTTGAGTTTAGAAGCCATATGGAATGTAAGAGGAGCAATAAGTATGAAAGCAGTAAAGAGATTTCAATAACAGCAACAGAGGCAGAGAATAGTCACAGTATGGCTAGGAGACCAGGTTTGGGATGACCTAAATCAAAACCATATGACCTAGCAATCCCAGTACTGGGCATATACCCTGAGAAAACCATAATTCAAAAAGAGTCATGTACCACAATGTTCATTGCAGCTCTATTTACAATAGCAAGGACATGGAAGCAACCTAAGTGTCCATCGACAGATGAATGGATAAAGAAGATGTGGCACATATATACAATGGAATATTACTCAGCCATAAAAAGAAACGAAATTGAGTTATTTGTAGTGAGGTGGATGGACCTAGAGTCTGTCATACAGAGTGAAGTAAGTCAGAAAGAGAAAAACAAATACCGTATGCTAACACATATATATGGAATCTAAAAAAAAAAATGGCTCTGAAAAACCTAGGGGCAGGACGGGAATAAAGACGCAGACATAGAGAATGGACTTGAGGACAAGGGGAGGGGGAAGGGTAAGCTGGGAGGAAGTGAGAGAGTGGCATGGACTTATATACACTACCAAATGTAAAATAGATAGCTATATAGATAGTGGGAAGCAGCCGCATAGCACAGGGAGATCAGCTCAGTGCCTTGTGACCACCTAGAGGGGTGGGATAGGGAGGGTGGGAGGGAGACACAAGACGGAGGAGATATGGGGATATATGTATATGTATAGCTGATTCACTTTGTTATAAAGCAGAAACTAACACACCATTGTAAAGCAATTATACACCAATAAAGATGTTAAAAAAAAAAAAAAAAAGACTTATAAGGCAGAGGAATCAAGGCTCTGAAGCAAGGCCAGGATGCTGAATCTAGCCACTAGGGATAATGAGAAACCAGTTTCTAATGAGCTGAGATTAGTAACTGTTATGGTCTGAATTGTGTCTCTTCAAAATTCATATATTGAAGGCCTAACACCCAGTAGCTCAGAATGTGACTGTATTTGGAGGTATGGTCTTTATTAAGGTGGTAATTAAGTTAAAATGAAGTATTAGGGTGGGCCCTAATTCAATATGACTTCTTATAAGAAGAGGAAATTAGGACATAGAAGGAAGACTATGTGAAGGCATGAGGAGAAGACAGCCATCTATAAGCTAAGGAGAGAGGCTTCAGAAGAAGCCAATCCTGACACCTTGATCTCAGAATTCTAGTCTCCAGAACTGTGAGCAAATAAATTTCTGTTGTTTAAGCCACCCAGCTTGCGGCACTGTGTTACGGACACCCTAGTAAACTAATACAATAATGAAAAAACTACCCATGATTACAAAGTAATCTTACTTTCGTACTTCAATAAATTGTTTAGAAACATCCAAAGACAATTCAGTTACAGGTCTATTTTAAGCCTTCTCAGTTAATTCCTTTTGCGATTTCTAATCTGATCAAAAGGACTTTGTGGATATTGAAAACTATAAATTTTGAACCCAGGTGGCCAAAATTGGCCACTATGGTGATATCCCATCAGGGACTATGACCTACTTGTCAGGGAGTGTTACCTAAAAGAAATTCAAATGAAGATTGTGCGTGGAGTGGTCAGCCAGTGCCAATAGGAGCTGTGTGTTGGTTCCCAAACTTGAATAGAGATTTTAGCGACAACATGTAAAAGTGAGAACTCAATATACACTAATAATTTTAAAAACCAGCAAAATCCTATTAGCTGAGTAAATTATTTTCCATATGTATTTGGGTGTCTACAGTATCTGAAAGAACTATTTATTATTTTGAAAGAGTAATTTGATAAGGCTACACTATAATGAAATGTAAAAGCTAATGGACTTCCCCTAACAATAGAAAAACAAGGCAAATCTGGATCTGGCCCATTCAGGTAGCAGTTGCAAAACTCCAAGGTACCATGAGATTGCTGATGAATTCACAGACTGTGTTATGTGCTCTAGGGTTGACAATGGTAGGGCCCTAATATGGTAGGGCCATATTAGGAAATCTATTCAACCAAAGTTATATAATCACAATAAAAAAGATGACCTTCAACTTTCAAAGTCTAAGAAAGGCTTCAACAATAGAAGACCTTAAGAGTGTTAAAACATTTCTAGCAGTTCTAAAAGTATATATTTCTACTAATGAGTTCACTGGTTTGTCTGATGAATTACAAATTCACACCACATTCATATCTTGTTCCTAAATTCTGAAGGATTAGAACAGTTTGGTGGACCGTTGAGTTCATGGAGGTGTTGAGTCATTTCTACACCCTACTTTAGGCAGATTGCCTATATCGCCTATACTGGAAATATGTCTTTAATCTATGTCCCAAGTCACTACAGGCAAAAGAGTGATTTGATAATATTAATTTTAAATTGCCTATGAAGTTTTTCTCAATCTCCTAAAGATGTATTCTCTGCTATCCCTTACATTTTCTTCCTCCTGAATGTCAGATATATATCAAAATAGATTAAGTTAACATTCAAAAGAGATTTGGCCTGAACTTACTTCAACCTACTAAATAAAACATTATGATCTATTAGTTTCAAAGATAAAAGCAACTACATGATAGTGATATTTCATTAGACAGATTGAAATTGATTCTAATTCTAGATAGATGTTATGTGTATAGAAAAAAATTAATTTCTTTAAGATCCTAGTTTTTCCCACATCAACATATACCAGAGTTTATTAAGCTTTTAAAAGGTTCCCAGAAAGTATAAAAGGTCTTAGATTCTCCACTTAAGCTATTCCTCTAAACACTAAATTGAAGAAAGCTCAAAATGGTTTAAATCTATCAAAATTTGTCTGAAAATTTACCATTACTCTTCCCTCCTCCACAGATTAACAATATCACACTATTTCCTTTTAGCCACTTATAATCTGTTCAGTTATAGTAAAACAAAAACCTAATTAACCAGTATCCTCAATTAATTTTTCCAGAAAATGTCATGTTTAGAAGAAAAAATTAATTTACAAACAAACAACCTCATTTGAAGGATACTAAAGATTCCAAGTTATGCCCCACAGTCAGTATATATTCAGCCCATCTCTGACAATTACATCTGGGTACCACTCAGTAAGGAAAGATGCACTGAGTAATAGCCCTGAGGACAGTAATATCTCCATTCTTCAAAGAAAGAATTAGGTATAGTGTTATTGTACTTAGTAATACAGAAAGAAGCATTAATACATTTTAGAAAGATCTGCCACTAAAAAAGTTTTTTTTCCCCTTTTGGTCAATCTTGATGCAATGAAAAATTTCAATTAATAACAACACTCAAATAGCTCTGAGTGTTCTGGTTAATTGAAACCTTGTAATATTTCACTAGACTCAAAAACACAAAGACTTCTTTTTAACTTCTTATACTTAAACACACTTTTCCTCAAATGTCAACACCAAAGTAATAGAAGATCAGTTATTTTAAAGGCTTACTTCCTGTTTTTTTCCCTTAGTCCATCACAGATCACAGTTGCTTTTAGTTGTGACACATACATGTATGTCATATATGTTCTGTCATACCTAAATATATATATTATATATGTTATCTATTACTATATCTATATCTATATCATGACTAACTTATGCAACTGAATAAAAATGTTAGATTCATTTTCTAGTCTTATTTCCATCTATGATAAACATTTGTTGCAAATGTCTTTTAAGCGAATTTAAATTTCAGTAAAAATATAACATACTTTGCTGCAGAACTTGTATATTAAAGTCATCAAAATTTAGAAATTCCAGAAATATTTTTTTCTGCTTGACCTTTCCAACAACTTAAAAAAATTTTTTTCAGTAGGCTTAGAGTTAAGCTGACATTTTCTTTGAAAAGTGAGAATGAAGCTGTTTGCATTTTTACTCTCATTTAAAAAAAAAAACGCTTATTTTCTTAGAGAAGATTTAATTGGAAATAGAAATGTGCTTCTTGACTTTGGATATTTTAATATCACAGTGGTTTCAGTTACGACAACAATAATACAAACTATGTCACAGTAAACAAAGAAAGTGATAGTTTTTGAAAGAATTTAACTTGGATTTCTCTATTATGGAACTTATTGTCTATTTAGGTCTCTTTTAACTAGTATTGTATAATTTTACTCATTTATTTGTTTTAGTTTAAATTCTGTGAAGGTTTATAGTTTATTTAAAAATCATATCATACCATGTCAATAATTTTATCTTTTTCCCCTTCTCCAAAATGAACAATGAAATTAGGTACTTCATACGCTGGGATCTTTTATGAATGTGGTTTCCCTCTATATGATATTTGTGACTGCAGAGGCAAGAGCAAGAGTTGACAAAAATACACAGACTGGATCTTTCATTTGATTAGCCTGGGTTTCAGAAAGTTGATGTCTCAAGTGCAAACGTGGTTCAGAATGTCAATCTTCCTACAGGGCACCAAATTTCAACAGAGGACAGTCCAAATTGTAAGAGTTGCCTGGCATCATGAACGTTCTTGAGAGAAGGGGCTCTTTGTGACTCTGTCCCTCCTTGGGTCTGCAGGATCCTCTTCCATCACTTCCTCTCCTGCAGCTCCCTTCTTACCAGCTCTTCTGCACCACTCCCCACGCCAGTGAAGGCTGTATGGATGCAAGTTTCTGCATCTCTGCAGAGACTGTTTTCTTCACTTGGAATTCCCATCTCTTCATCTCTACCTGTTGAATTCCGTCTATTCTTCCAGATCCCGTTCAATGACGATTTTTTCTTTCGTTGAAGTCTAGACTTTGATCTCCCTGAAGCTGGACACTGAGTCTCATATTCTGCATTGTGTTGCCACAAGCGCAGTGTCTTGTGGGTAGAGGGGCGCTAAATGAAGGTTCGTTGAGTGAATGAATGAATGAAGGCATGGGTAGATGGATAGATGATATATAGTCCTATCTGCCTATGACTTCTTGAGGTTTCTCCTAAACCTGGGTTACAGAAGTATGACACTACCTCCTTCACATACCCCTCCACCACTAAGCAGAAACTGGAAATTTTGGCTTCTGGCTAAGAATTTAATGGCATCCTTACCCGTGATAATTAAAAACCCTTTGATCTCACTGTAGTAGCCAAGGCAAAGGCTATTATGAGTATATGGTTCATCCATGGGCTCTTTTCATATTTTCTGCAAATCCCTTTGTGGAGGTGGTGGAAATCACATTTACTTTGGATTAAAACATAGTAGGAATTTGAAATAGGGAAAAAGGAGAGAAAGAAGATTGTCTAAAAAAACTCTGCATAACTAAAAAAAAAATTTGGTGGCAATTTAGTTCTCTCTTCTACCTCCTTCCCCTTCAAGTTACATCCCCAAACTTCCAGTGATATCTGCTGGAGACCCAGATACCTTCTGTAAGATGCAACTTTTTTGCTTGTAATTGAGGAATAGATGTTCCACATGTTCCACACTCATACTGACAAGGTGTGGAAGAAGGAGAGAAAACAGAGAAGTGACTTGTACGCTTTGCTTTGTACCACATATGAAGAGCCCAGAACAGTGCCTGACACAGAGTAGGTTGAATGAATTTTTAAAAATCCCTCTGATAAAGCAGGAGCAGGAGCTCAGAGCCAGAACACTTAGTATCCCCCCAATTTGCAGAAATCTTGTGAAGTGGTGCTGGGATGGAGAGGCACTGAATTTCATAGTGCAGGAGTGCTTTGAGTCAATCTTATTTTGATCCTAAGATTCAGGGAGACCCAACTGGCATAGAGGTTATATAAAATTAAAGAGAAGAAACTATAACTTTAATCAAGGCTGCCTTAAGGAAGGACTAGTACATTCTTGTTCAGTGATATTGAAACCAACACAAATTAACTTAGTGCTGAGAGATATGCAGAGAAGTCCCCTAGTTTTTGAAGATTATTGGAAAAAGTTGAAAATTGCAATGATGTTTTTATGTGGAAATATAGTGATTATGTGTTCTGCCTCGAGGAGGGTAGAAAGCATTTTCTGACTTTCTGAGTTAAACAATTTCCTGAACAATATGAGAATGAAGGAGACACAGGGAGAGTGTTATAGAGTCACCTCTGGAGAAGATGGCTGTGTGCATTAGATGTGCTCTTCACTTTGATGCCTCCAAAAATAAAACAGTTCTTTACTTGATGTTTAACAATGACCCCAGCAATTTCTGCTTCTTGGGAAACTCTTCAGAACTATAAACTTATTTGAAGAGTGTCATGGTCCAAAGAAGAGATGAACATCAGAGCATCTAGCTAATTAAAATAACTATCAAAATGGTATTAAACGTGTTATAGTTTCCAGTTGAATTCTCACAAACACTTCTTTGAAGTGGATATGATTATACCCTCATTTTAGAGAAGAGGTACTTGAAGCTCAGAAAGAATAACTTGCCCAAAGACAGGTACCTAGTAATAGTAGTAGTAGTAATAATAGTAATCACTTTTTGAGCATCTAAAATGTACCAGGCACTGTGCTGAATACTTTACATATATTTCAACAGTACCTAGGTCACAACAACTCTTTGAGGTGTATACTTTTATTATACCCATTGTACAGATGAAGAAACTGAGACAAAGAGAGGTAAGCAGAAAGAGCTAGTCAGTGTCAGAGCTGGGACAGCAGCCCAGAGTCTGACCTCAGGGTCTGTATTTTTAACTACTATGTTTTATTGTCTCTCATTAAAGCTGTGATCAGAAGTCAAGTCTGTCTAATACTGGGGCCACACTCTTAGCCGTGCCCCTCTACTACCACTAGGTTCCACTTAGTGGTACTTCAGAATTTCCTTTGCAGTTTATTTCCTCCTTGGGCAGAAGTAGCCATATGCGGACAATTTCCTGTTGTTAAACAGGCCACACAGCTGGTGGAAGGGTGAGTGCCAGGATTTGGGCACAGGCACATCCGACCCCCAAGCCCGTGCCCTTTCTTCCATACTGCGCTGGATGCCTTGACAGGAAAAGCCCTGAAGACACCATGGCACAGCAGCTTATGAGTGTTATTGAACGGATTCATTAGTAAAAGTTCCTTTCTACCTCCCTCTGGACCAAGAGGCAGAAAGCCTAGGTTTAAATCCCAGCACTCCCACTTATGAGGGTGTCACTTTGGGTAAAGTTGCCTTTCTGAGCTTCTCCGCTCTCATCTGTTAAAATGGGAATAATGATACCCACTTCACAGTGCTGTGCGAAAGAACTCAGCAAAGGGAGTGAACAGTGTGGGCGTTTGATAGACATTAGTTTCCTTTTTTTTTTTTCTTCCTTGCTCTTTTGTCTCATCCCTCTCTTCTCTTGGGCAAAAGATATCACCATGTTTAAGTGATACAAGCACTATGCTACAATTGGCGTATATTTGTGTGTACTTCATGAGACATCCACAGATGGTAGAGAAGAAAAGGGGTCCTATGAAGTGAAAACATTTGAGACTTCTTTCAGTCTTCAAGTTCTACTGAATTCTCTTAACATACCATATATTTCAGGCCAGCTCAAGCCCAGCCGTGGGTTTGGAAGCACATTCCACAGATACCAGGACTTGATCAAGTACCATCTCATTCTATGTTCTTGTGACTTCACATCCATCTATCCTGGATTGTCTTTTGTGTACACCACAGTTACCAGCACAGAGGGAAAGGCAAGGTCAGGGAAGTAACAAGACACTCTGTCAAACTCTTTATGTTGAAGGTCAAATAGAATTCTTAAAACAGCCCAGAAAAGTAGGTCCTAATGCTTCCTTTAATAATGCTGAAGGTTAAAGTGGCAAGGTGGGATTTAATCTGGGTTTGTTTAACAATGAAGCTGAAGAACTTCCACTATTACAGCAAGCCGCCTCCCTCTAGGTACGTGATAAGCATGAGCTAAACGGATATAGTTTTTAGCTCGCGAAACCCTTCCCAGCCAGAACTACTCCTTGATAAGGGAGAGGTCTATTTTGGTGAGTGATTACAGGGATCCTTCACAGGCACTCTTGAGTCAACACTTGATGGAACTCAGGCTCTATGCTGCTTACATGTATAAATTACACGGTCAGCATTTAGGAGAATGTTTACTTCCTTTTGAGTAGTTTGTCTGCAAATAAGATAGGCTGCTACTGGGTGAGTAGTTTATGGTCGGGACATAGGTGCATCGTATTTCTGTGATGAATGGGAAGATAAGCTTAGCAAGGGCTTTCACTCAACTACCTTTGAAATGAAAAAAGAAAAAAAAAAATGAAACAGCAAATAACTTCCTTAAAATAGTTAAGTGTAACTTCCTTAAAATATTTAAATGTTAGAATTGTTTGTCTTTCTTAGTTCTAGAGAGAGACCTGACAAGATGTCCATCAGAAAAAAAGAATAAGGAACTACCCTTGTAGGTTCCCTGCTCCCAAATATATTCTCTGGAGCCAAAATATACTAAATAGGAAAGAGGGAGCACCAAGCTTCTGATCTGGGAAGAACCTCTATAATGGCTGTCTGTCATCTCTCTACTCCTAATCAGAACCAGTTCTCTCTCCTTCAGATGGCTCTTCTTTCTTAATCCTTTTCTTTTTAGAGGGAAACTCACTGACGCTTCCCCTTTCCCGATTCAACTTCCTTTTGACTTAGGTTGGGTCCTTAATAGAATGAAATTTGTGTTTAAACATCCATTCCCTTATCTTTAACAGAGAACCTGAAACATCCATTTTTCTAAAGCAAAGCTTAAGTCACAAGCGTTTAGACAAAACATATCATGGTTTTATGTGGGAAAAGAGAAAGGCATTAATGGAGAACCTGTTATGGGACTGGTATACATTACATGTTTGATCTAATTTTTTTTTTTAATTTTATTTATTTATTTATTTATGGCTGTGTTGGGTCTTCGTTTCTGGGCGAGGGCTTTCTCTAGTTGTGGCAAGCGGGGACCACTCTTCATCGCGGTGCACGGGCCTCTCACTATCGCGGCCTCTCTTGTTGCGGAGCACAAGCTCCAGACGCGCAGGCTCAGTAGTTGTGGCTCACGGGCCCAGTTGCTCCATGGCATGTGGGATCTTCCCAGACCAGGGCTCGAACCCGTGTCCCCTGCATTAGCAGGCAGATTCTTAACCACTGTGCCACCAGGGAAGCCCTGTTTGATCTAATTTAATCCTCACAAAAATCTTTCAAAATGAAGGTATTATTCTGCCCAAGTTTAATAAAAAGGAGACAGACTTGAAAGAGTTAAGTAATTTGCCCAAGATCATTGGGAGGCTATGTATCTATTTTCTAGAATGCCTTCATAAACTTTTCATGTCTTCACAAACATAAGTTCCATGAGTACATTTTTGTTCACATTTCATGGTGAGCAAAACCACATCAGTTTTGTTCACCATGAAATCTCCATCACCTCAGAGAGTTCTTCACACTTAATAGACGCTCAGAAAGTATTTTGGAATAAACTTATTTGCACCTTTCTATATAAACAGATCTAAGTTAGCTTTCAAAATTAATAAAATTGAGAGAGAAAACACACAATATATGTACATAGACTCAGTGTTGCATAATATAGAGTCAAAAGTAAGTCTGGTACAAAAATGAATACCATGAGCTTCATTTTCCTAAGACACTTATTGCTAACTAGGAACACTGAATCCTAACCAGGTGCATAATTTCTAGTTTCTTTAAGACAGGAAACAAACCAGTTGCCCTGGACACGTACAGCTCTTCTAAAAAGAGATCTCTTCCCTCCTAGGGAATTCTACCCTAGGAGAGGGTACTAGATAATATAACAAGTAATGTCTTAAAAATATCTTTAAGGGAGGCATGATAATGAATGCATTCTATTAGGTTGTTTCTCACTGTGTCTGTCCACAGTGGCCAGTAGCATAACACTAGAGCATAATCCAGCAAATGCCATCATGTCAATCGGATACGAGCTTAAGCAACTAGCAGAATGAAGACTTCTACTTATGATCTCAGTCTGCACTGGTGTTACTCAACTCTCTGATGCTGGCAACTCATATTTGAACTAAATTACAAATGTGTTCTGCTCAATTATTTGCTAAGAGTCCATCTAAAGTTTTTCCTGTCTATGCCCTCAATCTTTATGACTATTTTTCCAGTACTTCGAATCCCATGAAGTATCATCACAAGCACAATGGGAGTGAAGAGAGACATATGTGATCCAAGACTCTGAGAGGGATGACTCAGTCAGCATTCTCACCCTTGGTACACAAGGGTAGGAACAGCTACTGTGTCATCTGGAGCATGGCAATGAGCATAGTCACTGGTTCTTCCTGATATGCTTGCAACCATCTGGGCCTCTAACATCCATTCACATTCAGGCACATCCCCTACTACTCCAACTCCTACATCTTTTGGCAGGAAATACCCACACAGCTGGACTGGATTCATAGGATGTTTTTATTTTTTGCCTCATTAAACTGTAACTTTCCTCAATCAACGTGTGTTTTCTTTATATTCTAGCCCAGAAATCATTTATCAGGAAGAAGCCATCTCAGAGAAGTGCTTCAGGAAAAGGTTTTGCAATGGGCAACAAAAGCATGTTGCTTCTGATTTATGGAGCATTCACACAATTCTTTCTCCTCTACTCCTTGCAATATACACATATTTACTGTATATTCTGTAAAAAGTTCTCTCTGGAGCTGGCTAGGCAAGTTTGTAAATGCTGTGACTATGATTTGTTGCCTGTAAGATTATGGATTAGAGAGCAGTAAGTTAGCCAGTCAACAAATATTGCCAGGCACTGTACCAGGCTGAGGAGACAGTGGTAAACAAGACAGATGCGACCCTTGCAATTTAGAAGCAATGAGAGCTAGTATACACATATTTTCAAGTGTGATAAATTCCATCAAGGAGAAGCACAAGGTGCTGTAAGAAGAGACAATAGCGGGCTGTAAGACAAATACCCTTTCTTTTATTTAGATGTGCCAGGATAATGTCTCCTCTTGCTTGTCCAGTGCTGCCTTTAGAATTTGAGAGCTTTCCTGCTTTGACTTCTCATATCATATCTGTTTGAAGGACAAAATATTCACTAAAACTATTTTAAGCTGGTGATCAGAATGCCATTCAACTAATTTAAAAATCTTCATTCATGTAGGAAGATCAACCTTGCTCTTTATGAAAAAGAATTCCATATTCATTTCATAGGAAAATTTAATTAGGAACTTTAATATATTGGTTATTTACTTTAAATTCTCTGTGAATTAGTCTGCTCAAAGACTTCAGGTGAATTCTTGATTACTCCAATAAAGGGAAAATTGGCATAAATATTTATCCAGTGAGATTGGATTCATGTTCCTCCACAGAGCATTGGGAAAACTACCATTGGTAGGAGAGTAGCAGATTGCAGCGGTTCTCAAGTGCAGCACCTGCAACAGCAGCATCGGCATCTCCCGGGAACCTGTTAGAAATGCAAATTCTTGGACCCTACTCGCAACCTACTGAATCAGAAACTCTAGGGGTGGAGCCATCGAGCTGTGTTTTAACAAGCCCTCCAGGTGATTCTGGAGCGTGCTAAAGTTTGAAAACCAGTAGCATAGTGGTTAAGATCATGGGTTTGGAATCAGACAGATCTGGATTCCACTCCTAGTTCTACCACTTAGTAGCTGTGGGACTATAGATAACAACATCTTTAAGCCACCGTTTCCCTATCTGTACAATAGGCACAGTAATAATAGTGTTTAACTTGTAAGTTTGATGTAAGGATTAAAAGAAGCAATGCTTATAAAGTAGGCAAGCACAGTAAGTATTTAAAAAGTGTTGGCTGTTATTTTTAATAAAGTTTTAGCTGTTTTTCATCTATGTGACTGGACTAATGGGGTTATTGACCTTGTTTACGGGCAGGACAAGGTGGGGCTATATTTATTTCTAATCAAGTGACATCCTGTGCAAGTACACAGTGAATATCAAAACTATCATCAGAGCTATCAAAGTATTTCAAAGATATAGAAACTAAGGTATATAATTGAGAGATATCCTTTGGCCACCACACTGGGAGCATTGGGTACAGAAGCTTCTCTCATACTAGGAGGTTTTCACAGGCTTCAATTTTATCTGGGGTAGGTCTGACCCAGACCCTATCAGAGCGACCTCGGTCTGGGACGCTGCAATGAAGTCTTCCTTGTTGCCTTAGCAGCTCAGCTGATACCTATCTCTTTAGAACACTTTCTCTGAACCTCTCCTATGGCACTGATCATTTCTGCCATGTATTATGTGTATTATAGGTAATTATGAGCATGCTGTTACTCCCCAACTAGATGTTACCTTCCTGAGACAGGGCCTAAATCTGAGTCATCTTCATGTATACACTGATGTGTATAAAATTGATGACTAATAAGAACCTGCACTATAAACAAACAAACAAACAAACAGAACAACTAATACTAAACTTTCTTTGGGTTATTTGTATGGAAATATGTTAATATAAATGTTTCAGACATTACATGAAATTTCTAAAAATCTTATATGTTCTGGTATAATGTTATAAGTCATAATTCTAGTTATTACTTTAAAATGTATATCTCAGAAATAACCAAATTTCCTTGTCAATTGCATTATTATGAACTTTCATCAAATCTTTAACCATGGTCATTTTTAAGTCTTTTGTCATTTACAGACAGTTCTGGGTGTACTCTGATGCTTTCGCAAAAATGTTCCTATAAAAGGGTTTCATCTTCAAGGAATTCATGGAAAAGACTCTGACAAGTACAGGTTTCTGGTAACTGACTATATTGCTGAACTGAATGAATAAGCATTTTCAGAACTCTGATGGAAAACTGATGAATTCACAAAAGTGCTAACAAAAGATCAAGATGAAAAAAAAATTAATTACATGGGACTGAGTGAACTGATGAGGATGATTATAATTTTTGTGACTTTCTGATTGAATTAAAAAAAAAATCCCACAAGGACTCAGAGGCAAAAAATATACAAATCAATTTTCACTGCAAAGTAAAGAAGCTGTTACAGTGGAGGATTACTGGACTGAATGTCAATATTATGACATAGTACGAGTGTGTTTTGTGTTTGGTAATTGCAATCATTGTTGCTTTTGCTGTGGTTATCCATTTACAATGCTTGGTGTCAGTTTATTTATCTCTTGTAAAAATAAAATACAGTGTGTGTGTGAAAAAAAATAAAATAAAAAAACAAAAACAAAAAAAAAAACAAAACAAAACAAACAAAAATCTGAGTCATCTTCATACCGCCCTCAGCATCTACCGTTATGCCTAGCCCCTGGGATGGGATCAATGTCTTTGGAATGAAAAAATGAGTAAATGAATGAGTGAACTAATGTTTCCAAACCTAAGTGCAAAAGCTGAAACAATGTACTTTGTCCTCTTACCACGGTAGACGGGCACTCACTGTAAGAAAAGAGACAAGCTGTCTTATCTTCCCCCAAAGTGAAATTTAATCCTTATTATCAGTTAGAAAGAAAATGGAAGCAAGTGGATTTTGCCTCCTAGACCCAGGTGGCAAATGCATATCCTGTTCTTATTAAGTACTTGTGATTTCTGGACAGTGATTCAATCTCTTAGGACCATGGAAATATCCCCACCTGCAAAGAGGATCGTATTTCCTTGCTGCCTTATACTTTAAATATATTAAGAGGGTCAATAAAAAAAGTAGATTAATCTTTGTATTTTAGGATATAGTGCAGTACACTGCACATAGGAGGTGCTCAATCAATATTTATTAAATAAATGAATGAAAGAAAAAGGGCTGTAAAGCACTGAACTTGGCAGAGTAAGAAGAAAGCAATCAAGCAAATATAATAAGATGACTTATCACTTTCATTTTAGAAGCCAGACATTCTGGCTCTTTCTTAACTCAAGCTGGAAGACTCTGTGCAGAATCTGAGAAGGTAAGATTGGAAAGTGCAGTCGAGGGAAGAGTTCACATTAGACATTCATCTTCCCCTTTCCTGGGGGGTGGGTGGGGGGATGTTCAGAGGTCAGAGGAAGTGACTTGCTTAAAAAAGGTTTCGCAGGCAGCAGTGTTTTCAATAATAATGGTGGTCATTCTTTGAACTCTGCCTAGTGTTATGTTTCTTTCTTTAACTTTTTGAACAGGTGTTACATGGCTCAAAAATAAAAAAATTAAAGAAGATATCTAATGGAAAATCTTCCTCACACCCCTATCCCCCATCTCCCTGATTTATCCATCCCCAGCACCCCATCCATAAGTAACACTGTGATTAGTTTCTTATGTATCCTCCCAGAGTTTCTCTATGCTTATACAAGCAAACACAGAGCCTATACATATTTTTATTTTCCCACCCTTTTAATGACAAGAGGTAACATACTATGCCAATTATTCTGTACCTTGCTTTACCACTTAATACATCTTAAAGGTTCTTCTATATCAGTACATAGAGAATTTCTTCATTTTTATTATATCTGCATAATATTCAGTTGCAAGGGTATACCTAATTTAGTTATCTAGTATCTTATTAGTAACTATTATCTAATTTTCGCCATTATAATCATTGCTATAATAAATAACCTTGAACATAGTGCTACATATTTTCAAGGAGAAATATTAACTCACTATCCTCACTATCCCTAAATTTAGGAGAATTATCTTGATTTTAGGTCAGACAGAAACAAATGAAAAATCTATACAAATATTCTGTAAGAGTGTTAACATTTCAATTACTTGATTTTATTATTCTACCTAACTCTGGGTACTCCTCTCTTAAATAATAATTAAAATATTATAGCATAAAATATAAGCACAGATGAAGTTATTAAAGAAAATGTAAGCATGATGAGGTTTCTGATGGATTCTATTGAAAAGTATTTTCTCTCTGTGGTCTATACTATGTGTCATTTACCCCACACACACCTTTACTCTTGATTTCAAACCAATCCCCACCCTCCACATGCTCCTCCTAAGTCTTCTAACATCCCTGTTTCGGGCACTAGTATTCATTCCGTCACTCAGGTCTAAAATCTTGGAATTATCCTGAGTCCCCTCTTTCTCTCACCTCCAACATCCAATCTGTCAGCAAGTTTTTTCAACTCTACCTTCAAAATAAATCTTGAGTCTACTTCTCACCACCACCGCTGCTGCCACCCTGCTCTCATCTTTCACCTGGACTGCTGAACTAGAATCCTGGCTGACGTCCTCTTCCACCTGTCACGCTGCCCTCACAACCCCCTCAGTATTCTCCTTAACAATCCGAGTGGTCTTTTGAAAAGGCTAATCACAATTGGCCACCATTTATCTTTCCCATCTTGACAACCTCTCCTGCTCTTTCACCGTGTGCCCCAGTCACACTTCCGGGTCCTGGAACAGAACTAGACTTGTTCCCAGCCCAAGGCTTTGCAGTTGCTGCCCCCTTTGCCTGCCACCAGACCCTTGTGGCTTCTTTTCATGTTCAGGTCTCAACTCAGGTGTCACCTCCTTAGAGTGGCCCCCTGATCACATTATCAAAAATAGTACCTCCATCACTTTCTATCCCTTTATCTTGTGCATATTCTCTTCATAGGACTTATCAACAATTATGGGTATTTTTCTAAACTGAGACCCAGCAGAGCCTGGGCTTTCTCATTTGTTGCTACTTCTATAGCACTTAGAGTAGTGCCTGGCACATAGTAGGTATTCAGTAAATATCTGTGGAATGAATACATGGATTATAAAATAAAATTTTGTTTGTGCAAATTTTCCAGATAGTTTTGGAAATGACATAGAATTGAAACCTAGGCTTCAACACATAGAAGTGCTATCATCCAAAACAGCTTTCATAATGTCTATGTAATGTCCCATTTTAGAATGTGTCATAAAAAAGCAGTGGTGTGGAACCTGACAGATCTGAAATAGTTTTAAATATATATATGTCTTTGGAAATTTGGGGCAAATTGCTTAAACTCTCTGTAGCTCATTTTTCTCATTTGTAAAATGGGGATTTGAATGATACGAACTCAAGTTATATTCTAATTATCTATAAATTGAACAAGTATTTATTGAACATCTACTACGTCTCAGCCACTGTGCTGGGCATTTGGGATCCTTGGTGAACAAGGCTGATGACAGCACTCCATTCGTGGAGTTTATGGCTTAGTGAGGGACTCGTGTTTTTCTAAATGGTGATAAGCGTGATGAGGAGAGGTGTGTGGTACAATGAGAGCCCAGAGTAGGGGCCCTGACCAAGTCTAGGACATCAGGATAGAAAGACATGTGACTTGCAATCCAATGGGTGGTTCTAGTTAATTAGGCACAGAGAGGTTGGGGAAACTTCTGGGCAGAGGGGACAAGCCAGCCAGGGCAAGGAGGGTGGCATGTTCCAAGAAGGGGAAGCAGGCCAGTGTGACAGGGAGAGGTAGGCAGGGGCTACCCTGTGTTACTCAAAGTGTGCTGTGCAGACCTGTGAACTGTCCGCTACCATACTGTGATGAGATAGGTATAGAAATTGAAAGTACGCGTTTAGAAATTTTTTATAGCAATTTCACAAAGTCATTTTATATTTGTTTAACCTAATAGTAAAAAACTTGGGCTTACATTTTGCATGACTTTTTGTTTTCATTTTATTTATCTGAGTAATTCATCTCTATTGCGTTTATAAAAGCATCAATCCACAACAGATTGGACACTAAAAAGCAAAAGTAGCCCTTGAGTAAAGACAGTGCAGCTGTGGGCTGGATCTTGTGAGCCAAGTTTGGTTTTCATCTTTTGAGAGATAAGCATAAATGCAGCAAATGCTCATGTAGCTGGCATACCAATTAACAGTTTGAATGGGAGGTAAAAAGTTTCATCCAACAATTTCCTTTACCTCAATAATAGCTGAGTAAAACCAACCTACATGCACTTACAGGAAACTACCAGTAAATTGTGAGCCTTTGGAAGGGATTTATTCTTTCCTGGATCTCCAGAGGCTACTTAATTACAGGGAGAAGTTCAATAATATTGCTGAATTAAATTACAGCTATAATTCAGAATAGTCACTCTCAAAGTTTTCAGCCTGTGACCCAACTGGGAGCAACTGTACCACTCCTGTTAGGCCCCTGCTTTGTCCAAGGCTCACTGTTCCAGGAGAGAGAAGGGTCATCTGCAGTTGGGGAATGAGGCAGGGCTATGGCCTCACAGGCCACACCCCTTCTCATCCCAAGCTTCGAAACAGGATGCAAAGTGGCTTTTGAAAACATTTAGGAACAAGTGGTGAGTGGCGGAAGGGGTGGCATTTAAACAGTTGTGTATCTGAATTACAATCTCGACTTTCCAACTGATTCTGGCTTGAATTTTAAGTACTTTCTTCTTTTCCCACAAGTAACCATCAGTTACCACTGGCAGCACATAGTTCTTTCTGTGTCAGATCTAAAGCTCACTGATTCTCATAAAAACCCAGCAATCCCTACTGATGTTACAGAGAAGAACTGAGGGTGAAGAACTGGAGTTGGCTTACACTCATTCGGTTTTATCATATGGGGAACAAAATCACCAGAGCATGAGCCCCAGTTTTTGTTGAAGGTAATTAAATGCCAACACACTCCAGCAAAATCACCAAGATCCAAGCTCGAAGCCCCTTTATTCTATTACCCTTCACTACATCCTCTTTAGCCTGATGTCTGAAATCTGGAAGCAGTTGTCCCTGCCATTAGTGTGAGTTATTGAGAGCCCAGCTGTAATTCGATCCTTCTTTTCTGACTCTAAGTTGTATCCCAAAGGGAAGCATGTCATGCTAGCAGGGCTCATATGATAATGACTTATCCCATCAAGTCTCAACCGTCTTGTAATGGAGAAAAGCAGTGGCAAGGATTATTCGAAACAAGGGATAATCCTAAGTGGCATGTTTAGAAATCCTGAATTTTTTTTGAAGAATACCTCTAACCTCCCAAATACAGTTAAAATCAGGTTGCTTCCCTGGCTGACAGCAGGGGGCAGCAGATCAGAGTCGGGTCCAGCTCCGTGAAAGCAGTTTCAAAGATGGAAAATTTACTGCAGAAAAATCCTCAAAGTGCTTAAATCTAAATATGGGAAACCTAACAGTTGATTCCTCATTTAAATTTTTTTAAAAAAGATCTGAGTTAAGCATAAAGAGTTTTGCATTTATTTTCAGTTCATATTCTAGTTTATATTAGGTTGAACCTCATGAAATTGCCATTTTTTTGTGTGTGTAAGCAAAAGCTATTAAATGTTGGCAATTTCAAAGGGTTAAAGCAAGTATTTTGAGCAGAATTGAGATATAAAAGTTCTCTTCAAGTAGACATGAAGAAGAGCACATGTTTGCAGGCAGCAACAGACCTTGGTTCAGAGAGACGGTGATGAGTCCTTGTGGACAGTGAGGCCAGGTCCTGTCTAACTGGCGCCTCTGTTTCTTCCTGCTCCCCACAGCTGGGATCATGGGTAGCCCCCAAACCCCCATCCATGGTGTCTGTCCTTGAACCCAGCACTTCTTCAGCTTCGGTCACACCGCCCCCGTTCACCCTGTGAATATTCACCTTGCTGTCCCAGTCACTCTCTGAGCACCAGATCAGAACTCAGCTCCGGTTAAAATCACAGGCTCCACAGCACTCCCCTTCCTTTCAGACCTCCTATTCGGAAAATAAGGTTTCTGTGCCTGAGTCGCTGAGCCTTGCGTAAGTTCTTGGTTTGTTCTGTCAGTGGTTCTCAAAGTGTGGTCTGTGGTCTGGACCGGAAGCACCAGCATCACCTGGGAACTTGTTTACAAAGCAGATTCTCGGCTCCAACCTACTGAATTAGACCCTCTGGGGGCGGCGTCCAACAATGTGAACTTTAACAAGCCCTCCAGGTGATCTGAATGAGTGCTGAAGTTGAGAACTACTGGACTAGGTCAGAAAACCTAGTTTCTCCTCTGGTCTGTTTTCTGTTACCAATGGCCTTTTACAACCTTCCTTTTCTGGACAGTTTCTAATTTCCTTCCCAGCAGCTTAAAGTTCAGCTGAATCCCAGGCTGTAGCTGGGTCCCTGTTATGACTTCTCAGTTGCCAAATGCCACCCTCCTGGGATGCTGATATCATCTACTCTGGGTTCCGAAATGTTAGCCTCTGCCCATCTGTTGGAACCCAGAAAGCTGGCCATTAGTGTCAACTGCAACTGGGTTTGTGGTACCTGTGAACTTGGTGCTTTGCCTGCCTATATGAAACTCCTCTGGATGGGCTCTACCCCCCCAGACCCGTTCTGCCTTGGTGGGCAGGTCCCATACTGCATCTGGTCCTTCTCTAACTTGTTACGACCAAACAACCATCTTTGGATTTGACATATGGTAAATGTTTCCTAGGTTGTTTACATCTGAGCAAGCAAAAATAAGAGGAAATGTTAGGATCTGTCATTCAAAGTGGATACCTTAATTCTAAAAGAGGCCCCAATTTTTCTTTTTTTTCCCTAAAGACATTTTATGTGTGCTCAAACCTTTCATCATTTTCGTCTGTATAGTGAAATGGAGGAAAAGGGAAATGCCATCTCATTCAAATGTGAATTTTGAGAAAGAAATCATATTATTTTAGCACAACTTCAAATTTTCTTCCAGATAACACCTGCTTGCTTATTTGTCCATTTCCCCATTAGGTGCTGAGTTCCTTGAAGAAGGAAATTTTTGTCTAATTCATTCAAGCACTAGCCTGCAAGATGGTAGCTACTCAACGAGTGTTTGAGAAATGAATGAATGGAAACACACACACATGCACTCTCACAGGCAAAGATAAAAGATTTATTTCTCCAGATTGTCTAGATAATTAAATGTTGCTAAAAGAAAAATGGACTGTTTGCATTTGACCAAGATCTAAGCTCAACATCTATTGTCATGTTCAAGATGGGGAGCTAGTGTTAATTAGTGCCAGGGTTGGGTATCTCTGTCAATAAGGAGCCTGGCAAAGCTACTGTCATTAGAATGCAGATCATCATCACACCTTAGGCTGTTAAGACCTCAAGGAACCCATTTCATTTTTTGGAGGAGGAAACTGGGGCCTATAGGGGTGAAGTCAATTTTATAAGGTCACCAAGTTGGTTGGTGTCAAAACCTAGACAGAACCCAGACTTCCTGACTATTAATTCTTTTCCCCGTCTGCTTTAGAAATCATGTTTGGCATATATTTATAATGATAGAACCACATTGGAAAGGATGACTTTTCCCCAAATACTTTTTTCAAGATTATAAATATCTTAAGAAATGACAAGATGCCTGAAGCCGTATGCTCTGATGTGTTTAAATTATTCTTATCTGTTTCTTTTAAGAGAAACTCGCTATGTGTTTTTCTCCTAAAGAGGTTCAAAGAAGTGTTGTTTCCAAGCTTGTAAATTAAAAATTCCTTGGATACAGCACGGTCCAATTAACTCAAATGCTAACCAGAGGGGTCCTGAGATATTCAATTAATTTTCATGTATCCTGAACTCAATTTTTTTTAGCTTCACTTGTAATGAAAGAAATAGAAATTAAAATGAGATGTTGATTTTTGTTTATCAGACTGGCAAAGATTAAAAAGAGAGACACTCTCTTGGCTGGAATATAGGAAAATAAGATCATGTGCTAGGGTTCAAGATGGCAGAGTAGAAGGATGTGAGCTCACTCCCTCTTGGCGAGCGCACCGGAATCAAAACTAACTGCTGAACAGTCATCGACAGGAAGACACTGGACCTCACCAAAAAAGATACCCCACATCCAAAGACAAAGGAGAAGCCACAATGAGACAGTAGGAGGGGTGCAATCACAATAAAATCAAATCCCAGAACTGCTGGGTGGGTGACTCACAAACTGGAGAACACTTATACCACAGAAGTCCACCCACTGGAGTGAAGGTTCTGAGCCCCACATCAGGCTTCCCAACCTGGGGGTCCGGCAATGGGAGGAGGAATTCCTACAGAATCAGACTAGCGGGATTTGATTGCAGGACTTCGACAGGACTAGGGGAAACAGAGACTCCACTCTTGGAGGGCACACACAAAGTAGTGTGCGCATCAGGACCCAGAGGAAGGAGCAGTGACCCCAGCAGGTAGGTCTGGTTCAGCAGTGACTGAACCAGACTTACCTGCTAGTGTTGGAGGGTCTCCTGCAGAGGCGGGGGGTAGCTGTGGCTCACCATGAGGACAAGGACACTGGCAGCAGAAGTTCTGGGAAGTACTCCTTGGCGTGAGCCTTCCCAGAGTCCGCCATTAGTGCCACCAAAGAGCCGGGTAGGCTTCAGTGTTGGGTCGCCTCAGGCCAAACAACCAACAGGGAGGGAACCCAGCCACACCCATCAGCAGACAAGCGGATTAAAGCTTTACTGAGCACTGCCCACCAGAGCAACCCCCAGCTCTACCCACCACCAGTCCCTCCCATCAGGAAACTTGCACAAGCCTCTTAGATAGCCTCATCCACCAGAAGGCAGACAGCAGAAGCAAGAAGAACTACAATCCTGCATCCTGTGGAAAAAAACCACATTCACAGAAAGATAGACAAGATGAAAAGGCAGAGGGCTATGTAAAAGACAAAGGAACAAGACAAAACCCCAGAAAAACAACTAAATGAAGTGGAGATAGGAAACCTTTCAGAAAAAGAATTCAGAATAATGATAGTGAAGAAGATCCAGGACCTCAGAAAAAGAAGGGAGGCAAAGATCGAGAAGATGCAAGAAATGATTAACAAAGACCTAGAAGAATTAAAGAACAAACAAACAGAGGTGAACAATACAATAACTGAAATGAAAAATACACTAGAAGGAATCAATAGCAGAATAACTGAGGCAGAAGAACGGATAAGTGACCTGGAAGACAGAATGGTGGAATTCACTGCCACGGAACAGAATAAAGATAAAAGAATGAAAAGAAATGAAGACAGCCTAAGAGACCTCTGGGACAACATTAAACACAACAACATTCTCATTATAGGAGTCCCAGAAGGAGAAGAGAGAGAGAAAGGACCCGTGAAAATCTTTGAGGAGATTATAGTCGAAAACTTCCCTAACATGGGAAAGGAAATAGCCACCCAAGTCCAGGAAGCACAGAGAGTCCCAGGCAGGATTAACCCAAGGAGAAACACACCGAGACACATAGTAATCAAATTGGCAAAAATTAAAGACAAAGAAAAATTATTGAAAGCAGCAAGGGAAAAACGACAAATAACATACAAGGGAACTCCCATAAGGTTAACAGCTGATTTCTCAGCAGAAACTCTACAAGCCAGAAGGGAGTGGCATGATATATTTAAAGTGATGAAAGGGAAGAACGTACAACCATGATTACTCTACACAGCAAGGATCTCATTCAGATTCGATGGAGAAATCAAAAGCTTTACAGACAAGCAAACGCTAAGAGAATTCAGCACCACCAAACCAGCTCTACAACGAATGTTAAGGAACTTCTCTAAGTGGGAAACACAAGAGAAGAAAAGGACCTACAAAAACAAACTCAAAACAATTAAGAAAATGGTCATAGGAACATACATAACCATAATTACCTTAAACGTGAATGGGTTAAGCTACAACCAAAAGACAAAGGTTCACTGAATGGATACAAAAACAAGACCCATATATATGCTGTCTACAAGAGACCCACTTCAGACCTAGGGACACATACAGACTGAAAGTGACGGGATGGAAAAAGATATTCCATGCAAATGGAAATCAAAAGAAAGCTGGAGTAGCTATACTCATATCAGATAAAATAGATTTTAAAATAAAGAATGTTACAAGAGACAAAGAAGGATACTACATGATGATCAAGGGATCAATCCAAGAAGAAGATATAACAATTATAAATATATATGCACCCAACATAGGAGCATCTCAATACATAAGGCAACTGCTAACAGCTCTAAGAGAGGAAATCAACAGTAACACAATAATAATGGGGGACTTTAACACCTCACTTACACCAATGGACAGATCATCCAAACAGAAAATTAATAAGGAAACACAAACTTTAAATGACACAATAGACCAGATAGATTTAATTGATATTTATAGGACATTCCATCCAAAAAGAGCAGATTACACTTTCTTCTCAAGTGCACACGGAACATTCTCCAGGATAGATCACATCTTGGGTCGCAAATCAAGCCTCAGTAAATTTAAGAAAATTGAAATCCTATCAAGCATCTCTTCTGACCACAACGCTATAAGATTAGAAATCAATTACAGGGAAAAAAAACGTAAAAAACACTGACACATGGAGGCTAAACAATACGTTACTAAATAACCAAGAGATCACTGAAGAAATCAAAGAGGAAATAAAAAAATACCTAGAGACAAATGACAATGAAAACACGATGATCCAAAACCTATGTGATGCAGCAAAAACAGTTCTAAGAGGGAAGTTTATAGCAATACAAGCCTAACTCAAAAAACAAGAAAAATCTCAGATAAACAAACCAACCTTACACTTAAAGGAACTAGAGAAAGAAGAACAAACAAAACCCAAAGTTAGTAGAAGGAAAGAAATCATAAAGATCAGAGCAGAAATAACTGAAATAGAAACAAAGAAAACAATAGCAAAGATCAATACAACTAAAAGCTGGTTCTTTGAGAAGATAAACAAAATTGACAAACCATTAGCCAGACTCATCAAGAAAAAGAGGGAGAGGACTCAAATCAATCAAATCAGAAATGAAAAAGGAGAAGTTACAACAGACACCGCAGAAATACAAAGCATCCTAAGGGACTACTACAAGCAACTCTATGCCAATAAAATGGACAACCTGGAAGAAATGGACAAATTCTTAGAAAGTTATAACCTTCCGAGACGGAACCAGGAAGAAATAGAAAATATGAACAGACAAATCACAAGTAATGAAATTGAAACTGTGATTAAAAATCTTCCAACAAACAAAAGTCCAGGACCAGATGGCTTCACAGGCGAATTCTATCAAACATTTAGAGAAGAGCTAACACCCATCCTTCTCAAACTCTTCCAAAAAATTGCAGAGGAAGGAACACTCCCAAACTCATTCTATGAGGCCACAATCATCCTGATACCAAAACGAGACAAAGATACTACAAAAAAAGAAAATTACAGACCAATATCACTGATGAATATAGAAAAACAGAAATATAGATCAATGGAACAGGATACAAAGCCCAGAGATAAACCCACGCACCTATGGTCAACTAATCTATGACAAAGGAGGCAAGGATATACAATGGAGAAAAGACAGTCTCTTCAATAAGTGGTGCTGGGAAAACTGGATAGCTACATGTGAAAGAATGAAATTAGAACACTCCCTAACACCATACACAAAAATAAACTCAAAATGGATTCGAGACCTAAATGTAAGACCGGACACTATAAAACTCTTAGAGGAAAACATAGGAAGAACACTCTTTGACATAAATCACAGCAAGATCTTTTTTGATCCACCTCCTAGAGTAATGGAAATAAAAACGAAAATAAACAAATGGGACCTAATGACACTTCAAAGTTTTTGCACAGCAAAGGAAACCATAAACAAGACGAAAAGACAACCCTCAGAATGGGAGAAAATATCTGCAAACGAATCAACGGACAAAGGATTAATCTCCAAAATACATAAACAGCTCATGTAACTCAATATCAAAAAAACCAACAACCCCATCCAAAAATGCGCAGAAGACCTAAATAGACATTTCTGCAAAGAAGACATACAGATGGCCAGGAAGCACACGAAAAGCTGCTCAACATCACTAATTATTAGAGAAATGCAAATCAAAACTACAATGAGGTATCACCTCACACCAGTTAGAATGGGCATCATCAGAAAATCTACAAATAACAAATGCTGGAGAGGGTGTGGAGAAAAGGGAACCCTCTTTCACTGTTGGTAGGAATGTAAATTGATATAGCCACTATGGAGAACAGTATGGAGGTTCCTTAAAAAACTCAAAATAGAATTACCATGTGACCCAGAAATCTCACTACTGGGCATATACCCAGAGAAAACCATAATTCAAAAAGACACATGCACCCCAATGTTTATTGCAGCAGTATTTATGATAGCCAGGTCATGGAAGCACCCTAAATGCCCATCAACAGACGAATGGATAAAGAAGAAGTGGTACGTATATACAGTGGAATATTACTCAGCCATAAAAAGGAATGAAATTGGGTCATTTATCAAGACGTGGATGGATCAGGAGACTGTCATACAGAGTGAAGTAAGTCAGAAGGAGAAAAACAAATATTGTGTATTAATGCATATATGTGGAACCTAGACAAATGGTACAGATGAACCGGTTTGCAGGGCAGAAATAGAGACACAGATGTAGATAACTAACGTATGAACACCAAGGTGGGAAAGCGGCGGGGGTGGTGGTGGTAGTGGTGTGATGAACTGGGAGATTGGGATTGACATATATACACTACTATGTATAAAATGGATAACTAATAAGAACCTGCTGTATAAAAATAAATAAAATAAAAGTCAAAAAAAAAAGAAAAAAAAAGATTCATGTGCTGTATATGGGACAGAAATTGACATAGTCTTTTTGAAGGGCAGTTTGCTGATGGAGTGAAACTTTTTTTTTTTTTTTAATTAATTAATTAATTTATTTATTTATTTATTTATTTTGGCTGTGTTGGGTCTTCGCTTCTGTGCAAGGGCTTTCTCTAGTTGCAGCAAGCAGGGGCCACTCTTCATCGCGGTGCGCGGGCCTCTCCCTATCGTGGCCTCTATCGTTGCGGAGCACAGGCTCCAGACGCGCAGGCTCAGCAATTGTGGCTCACGGGCCTAGTCGCTCCGCGTCATGTGGGATCCTCCCAGACCAGGGCTCGAACCTGTGTCCCCTGCATTAGCAGGCAGACTCTCAACCACTGCGCCACCAGGGAAGCCCGGAGTGAAACTTTTAAATGCACATGGTCTTCTAGCAACAGTTTTGCTTCTAGTTATTTATGCTAATGATATCAGAAAAGTACAAAGATATCCATGTTCAAGGATATTTATTCTAATATTATTTAGAAGTATGAAAACCTAGAAGCACTCTAAAGTCTATGAATTGGGAATTAGTTATATATATTATAATATAATGTAATCCATAAAACAAAATTTTACATAGTTATTAAAATATATAAATTATATTTACCAAGATCTAAAGGGCCCCAGGACATAGGGAGGAGAGAAAAAATACGGTTCACCGCCTCAGGTATAGCATGATCATAGTTATGTAAAATTGTTTGTGTGTATGTGTGTGTGTGATTATAGGGAGGCATGTGTAAGGATAACCCCCAAAATGTTAAAAGTGATTACCTTAAGATGGTAAATTTGAACTGCTTTTTTTCCCCCTTTATGTTTGCATGAATTTTATACATGAGCAGGTATAAGCTTTATAATTAGAAAGAAAAAAAGATCTACCTTCATATTGTAAACAAAATGAAGCCGAATATGTTTGATATTGCCAAATTATGCTTTATGATATTTTGAGGAATGAACACTAGGCAAATACATTTAAGACATTTCAAAAGGCACAAGTGATTGGGTTTCAAATATAATTTGATTTGAATCTTATTACAAATTGGAAAAATAAAAGTTAACTTAAGCTCCATTTATGTTAACTTTTTTAATAAAGACACTTTTGATGGACTAATTCATGACCCCAGACTTTTTATCCACACACATTTTGTATTGTTTCTAGCAGTGACGGATATCCTGGACCATGTGTGTTCTTCCTGATCATGTACTCAGTGACTCTAGCTACCAGGAAATCTACGGCCAGTCATGGAAATCACAATGGCAACCTGCTGCAGAACTGCTATGTGCACATGTGCCTTCCATGCAGGAGCTACCCCTACCTACCCCACCAGCCGATGCTGCTAACGTTGGCACTCCAGGGAGCTAGTCCTAGATTAAGTGACTGGATGCCATGGAACAATGCATGATTCCCTCTTTTGAGAAAACCAATTTCAACACCAGTGAAATATCTATTACTAAAAAGCAAGCATTTCAAATGAATTTTTAACTGAATTGGAAAGTAGTCTGAAATTTACAACCAGAAACATTGATAAAATACAGATAGAATTTTAACAGTTCTAATGAATTATGTTGAGTCTTTACTTTTCAGATTTCAAGGTATGGCAAGCGGGCCTGTATGTCTGGTGTCAAGTGAGAGAGGAAGGTACTTAAAACACATTGTTGAATGAATGCAGTTCCACTTTACATTACACTTTTTTGAGTACTAGAGTCCTTGAAGAGCCCTATCCCCAGAGATTCTGATTCAGTAGGTCTGTGGGGAGCCCCTGAATTTGCATTTCTAATAAGCTCCCAGGTGGTGCCGATGGACAACCTTGAGTAACAATGCTTTAGACTGCAGTCCGTTCCCTATATTTTCTGACACTTGAGAGTTTGAATTGTGGCCCATTTTGACATGCCTGATGAAAGAAGAGCACTTCTCTCTCTGGGAAGGTTGTCACAGTACTCAGAAGGACACAATGGGACACAAAAGAAGAAGGGAACATCCTCCCAGACCAGCTAGGAAGATCTGCCAAATCCAGCCTGGCAATTGATGAGCGTAGCAGATGCCGTGGCCAGCTTGCTTTCACATCCAGTCTGCACCAACCTTCTCCAGAGTGAGTAGGTTGGCATACAATTCGTGCATATGAATAGATGCTACTCTGGAAGTTGTCCTATATGTATTTGCATAGAGTAAAATTTGCATTTACATGTAGCACAATTCTGTGCAAGCGGATATGGTAGGATCTATGTATATACATAGGAGGAAGACTGGAAAGGATGTGTATACGGAACCAGGAATTAAGCTAAATGGCTGTTGGGTAAACTGGACTATTTAGGGAGAAGGAAGGGCAGTGAGAATTAGCATTTATGAAGCCTCCATTATCTACCATGAACTGTTGAGAATCTTCACACAGTGTCTCAATTACTTCTAAGCACTAATGACATAATGAAATGGGCTCCATGGTCCTCATTTGGTGCACGAGGTCTCTGAGTTCCAGAGGTGAAACAACTTGCCTAGTAAAAATGAAGTTACTGAACAGCAGATCTGGAATTCAGTTACATCTGACTTCAAAGTCTATATTTTCTCCACTCTACTCTCACTGACAAAACATGAAGCAAATAAATAATTATTTGACCAGAAAATATTATTATGAATCTAATACCAATTTGTATTCCATAGACCATTTATTATTGTGGTTGTGTGGGGTTTTGCTGAGTACACAAAAGGGCTCAATACTAATACTCTAATTGTTTGGAAACTACCATCTCTAAAATATTGATCATCTTATGTGGTAGCATTTGATTGAATTAATGTAATTTTTCAAAATTTTTTTTTTTTTTTTTTGCTGATCCAATCTCCTATGTTAAAGAGTCATTGTGTTTGTGTGCCTCCACATTACAAATGATCAGATGTCAATTTTAAAGCATTTTGGATAGCAAAGGACCAGACTTTGGCAGAAGTAATCTGGCCAGGAATCAAATCCAGAAGAAAAACCAAGCTTATGAAAAGTCCTCTATGATTTTGTTGTTATGTGAGAATTGTTTTTTAAAGGTTGTATATGTGGAGGCGGAGGAACTGAGAGAGCTACTGAGGTGAGAAGACTTAACATTAACCCTAACTTACAATATGAAATATACTGCTGTAGCCACAAAAAATATTTTTGAAGAATTTATAACACAGGAAAATGATAATGTGCCATGTTACATGAAAAAAGAGAACCAAAGTGTATATGTAGGTGATTTCAGTTAAGGAAAACCATATATGCATAGAAAAAAAAGATTTGGAGGAACTACCACAAAATAGTGTTATCTTTGGGATGTGCTTATGGGTCATTTTTGCTTTCTTTAAACCTGTGTGTAATTTTTTGTTGTTTATTTTTACCATGAGCATAGATTAATACGAAGAAATGCACATTTTATTTTTTTAAGTTAACCTACTGATTATTTCCCTATTGAAGTTTAAAGGAAGCAGAACAAATTATTTTGAAAGTTATAATTTGTATGTATGTATGTAATTTTCATGGTAGCCCACCTTCTAGTGTGTGTATGCAAGTGTGTGTGTGTGCATGCGTGTGAGAGAGATGGAGAGAGGGAGGGAGAGAGGAGGGAGAGAGAGAGAGAGAGAGAGAGAGAGAGAGAGAGAAGAAATGAAGAGATGGGAATAGGGTAGTGTGAGGGTGGTAGAATGGCTGATATTTTTCATCTGGAATCAGGTTCACACACCGGCAGAGTACTTCACCATCTTTCAGAATGAAAGGTGTCAATACATTTCAGATGGGATTCGTCTACTTATTTGAACAAATGGAAAGGAAGGAGAGGAAGGAGTTTTTGTCTGTGTAAGAGAGAACATAACTCTTGGGTTCTTGAAGGATGAAGTGAGTTAATAAACCTCTTAGAACACTTGGCATTTAGGAAATGTTAGCTATTATTATTGAATCAAAAGGAGCTGCTTTTAGTTTCTAATTTAAGCTTGGATCTAATGATTTCCCCCTTTTTGTCCCTTCTAGGTAGCCTAATTTTGCTCTGCTAACTTTCAGGAAAACCTTCAATTTGCAAAGGAAGCTTGACTATCAAGGAATTAGGTCTTTGCTAGAGGGGCTGGACACAGTTTTGTGTAGGTGCCCTTGACAGGAGAAGGGACAGGGTGTCATGTGCCTCCTAGAGAGTCTAGTCACCCAGAAGGATCAGGATGAGTAGGGATTTATATGGTTCTTGCCCTTCCAGCCTTTCCCTCTGGTACTATCCCTGAGATCACCTTGAAAGTCTTAGTCCTCACTCCATGGCTACAAGCACTGTCTTCAGCACAGACATGTGCTGGGCTGGGCTTTCTGAAAATAAAAGTCAGAGAAATACACCTGACAGCTTGCATAATAGCTAAGATGGCATCAGTGGGCTATTGCAGTCACCTAAGCAGTCAACGCATGTTTATTGTGTCCCTAATATATACAAAGTGCTAAAAAAAAATATAAACAAATGTATAAAAGCAGATGTTATCCTCAGGAGCTTCAAGCAGTCTTGTGTGATGGTGTTTACCATGTTGCAATAGTAAAAAAGTTCGTACTGTTTTATATAGAGAGAAATACTAATAAAATCCAATTAAAGTGTGGAGTTTAGTTAATGGTAATGTACCAAAGAACCAATACTGGTTTATTAGCTGTGGCAAATGTACCATACTAATGTAAGATGCTAACAACAGGGGAAACTGAATGCAGGGCATGTGGGGACCCTCTGTTTAACCTTTGTACTTTTCGGTAAATCTAAAACTATTCTAAAAGAAAAAGTTTATTTGAAAAAATCAAATAGCATTTGTTAAGCACTGTAAACAGTTTGCCTGCAAACACACTTTCGATCTTTCAGCTCTGGCTTCCTATCATGTAACCGTCATATGACAATCAATCACCTTAATTTTATTCTCTCCAGGAAAGCCCAATGTGTTCCCCAGTTCCAGTCATAAGCCCCAGCTGCACAGAATCTAGGCTTTGGGGTTGCCCTTGCAGTGGATGTAAGACGTATGTAACCAAATGTGGTAGAAATCAGGTCAGCTCTTTGGCTTGGGAGAAGCAGGGAGTCCGCAGTGTTTCTGAATACCTGGTTCTAAGGATTTGGTAATTCTGCAATCTTAGTTCAAGGGTGTTGGTATCATTTCTCAGGGGTGTCCAACAGTCAACAAGTTTGGTGCATTTAGAACAGGAAGGAGGCAGGAAGATGAGGCTTCTCTTGTGTAGAATGATAATGCTGTCCCCTCTCTGCGTTTCCTCTGAAAAGTAGGGAGGCATCTACCAGGTCAAGCATTGCTGGGTTCCCCTTGACTAAGCAGGGCAGCAGCACCAGCACCTCTACCACCTCTTACCTCCACCTCCTCCATCTCCACCTCTACCACCTCTATTACCTCCACCTCCTCCATCTCCACCTCTACCACCTCTATTACCTCCACCTCCTCCATCCCCACATCTACTTCCTCTATTACCTCCACCTCCTTCATCACAACCTCTACCACCTCTATTACTTCCACCTCTTCCATCTCCACCTCTACCACCCCCACCACTTCTACTACTCCCTCAACCTCCCATCACCTCTGCCACCACCTCTACCACCATCATCTCTACCACTACCTCCCATACCTCTGCCAACTCCAACATCACTTTCACCACCACCATTCCCACTGTATCACCACCACCTCATAATTACGGCATCAGAGGGCTTACTAAACATCATGATGATTGACTCTGAAGAGGTAAACATCTTTTTTTTTTAAATATATTAAAATAAAAATTTGGCTGCACTATGTAGGCACGTGGGATCCTACTTCCCCTACCAGGGATCAAACCCATGCCCCCTGCATTGGAAGTGTGGAGTCTCAACCACTAGACCACCAGGGAAGTCCCTGAAGAGGTAAATATCTTTTAGGTGAACTATGCGGAGGTGAATATAGAAAATGGGGCGAACCCTCTCAAGCAAAGCTCCAGAGAGACGAAATTGCTCATGATGTTCAGACCAGCAATCCCTCTTTTCACCTATTTAAGTGTGGGCTAGCTGACCACCCTCTTTCCCATTAGATTCAAAAGAGTACAGATGCTAGATGCACCCTGCCCATTCCTCACTTGGATGGATGAGACATTACAAGATATTTAATCTGCTAATCTCTTCAAAATTGTGCATCTGCACAAAAGGTTTTCAAATCCAGTTACTCTGGAGATTCAACAAGAGCTATCTGGTATAATTAGATCAGCATGATGAATTCAAACCTCTAAACCATCATTTAACACCTTGGCGGGTAAGGGAAATAGTGTGTTTAATAAAACTGTCTGCCTCCATTGGGATTGGCATTATAAGCTTCATTAACATAACCACAGAAAATAAGAGTCGATGGGGAAAATACCACAGAGCAACACAATGAAAAGGTGAACACTCTAAGTGGGGAAAGGAGCTTTCAAAGGAGACGTGTCTCAAGGGGGGATGCAGGGGTAGGGGCACGGGAAGCTCAAATTCCTTTCTTAGAGTGTTTCAAATTCATGGGAGTCATTGTTCCATTTCAGAAGCTAAATTGCGGAGCGGGGGGTTGCTGCATCTTCTAAATGCTCTGGGACCTGCAGTTGCTGCTTCGTGCACGTTATGAGACCAGTGCTGGCCTGTCTTAAGCCATTAGACCCCAGTCCTAAACCTCCTCTGTAGTTCAGCATACAGTACCTATTGCATTAGAAGTGAAGTTCTGGTGTAGCAATTGTCAGAAGTGTTTTATCCATCGGGATCACAAAACGTGAGCCCTGAACGGATGGCCGGGCCTAGTGAATGGCTTGTGAAATGGGGAAAAGATTGCCTCGTGCTCTTGGAACTCTGCCGCAGGACTTGGTGCCATTTGAATTCCTCTGGAAAATTCACTGCTCCTAAGAATTAACACCTCAGATTCTTTGTCCTGAAAATTAAGTTTCTTACATGACCTTCGTTTTTATGAGGGTAGAGTTTCTAGGACAATAATTTTTGATTAAGCATCCTTTGAAATAAAGATACTGAAAAAAAAAATCCCAGGAGTGATCAGCCCTGAAAAACAGGATTAATATCTCTCACTAGAAAGTGTCAGTAAAGGTTTCTTGAAATTCTTAGTCTAGTGGTTCTCAAAGTGTGGTCCTTAGACCAGAAGTACCTGCATCACTGAAGCACTTGCTGGAAATGCAAATTCTCTAATGAATCAGAAGCTCTGTGGGTGGGACTTGTGTTGATGGTCATTTTTGAAGCCTTAAACTAAAGCAAGATATTCTAGAGGGTTCTGAAGAGAGTGAATAAAATATTTAGGTCTTAGGGAATTAAGTTTCAAAGGAAGTCTGAAGAGAGCAGAGGCTGGATCTTAGTTTTGAATGCATGTGGCTTTCTGTGTTAACCACAGACACGTAGAATTTTAAGCCTGGAGGAGACCTTATAACAAACAGCCCAGTTAGGCCCCTCATTTATACAAGTGCAGAGAGGTCCAAAGAGGTGACAATTCACATTCCTAAACTTCTTTCACGACCCAGAGCTGAGCATCCCAACCAACATGTTCATAAGCCGTGAAGAGGTTACAGTCGGGCCAGGAGCTGCTCTTGAACCCCACAGAGTAACAAGACAGGTCTTGGGTGTTAGGCAAGGTTTGTGACCAGGCACATCTCCTTGGAGAGTGGCCTGAGAAGAGCAGGGTCTGATGGTACACAGCTGAAAAAAATCGGGACGCACTTACCCAGGGACAGAACGAGTTCATGTTATTTAGTATCAACTTACTGTCCTATAAAATGAGGGTGGATAAAAAAATAAAATGAGACTGGTATGATCACAGCCAAATAGTTCTCCAGCAGGATATCCTGGAAATGCTTGGCATTGGGGCTCCTCAGCATTTCACAAGGTGCAGAATTTTAATTTTATTCACCAGAATTCCAGGGAGGGGGATGGAGCATGTGCCGATCCTTGTTGGGTACCATTCGGAGCTGGGGACTTGGCCATGCTTCCCAGGAGCTGTGTACATAGGGGACAGTCAAGTCCGAGGAGCCTGGACTTTGGGTACGGATGAGCGGAGATGGATGAAGACAAAGTATGGAGGAGGGGGATGGGCAGGGAGGGAGAAGAGAAGGAGAGAAGGAGATTGATTTTAGCAGTTCCAGTGAATGGGTAAGTTTAATGAGAAGGAAAGAGATATATTAGCGAGAGGCTTTCTGTGTGAGGCGCTGTGAGACCCCCCTCAGTCACCACTATCAGGAAACTTCATTAATTATCTGCAGTATTCTTCAAAGCATCTGTTTCTTTGAAATGACACTGTTCATAGCTCCGACTGTGTGCAGCTCCAGTTATATTCAGGTAAGGTAAACTCTATACAGGATTCATATCCCTCTAAAGGAACAGCAAGCTTATACTCCATTTTTATTCTGTCTGTATTTTTAGAGCAAGATAAAACTCCTTAAAAACAAAATGGAGTCAATCCTCAGAGGCTTAATTTAGAGAAATTTCCCCCTCATTTATTGAAGATTAAAGAAACTAATACATTTGTAGTCCAAATAATGATCTTCTAGCACCCAAGAGAAATAAGTGACCTACTACTGCACTGTTTAGAGGTTTTAAGATGTAAAAGACAGAAGGAAAAGAGTATTAGCAACCTTCTCTCTTCCCCCAAATCATTTAACGAGTGCTTCCTATGTGCCAGACACTATGGAGACAGGAAAGATGAATAAGATATAGTCAATGGTCCTTTACATTCAGGGAGATTGAAGTATAATAGTAGTGACAAACAGGGATAAAACACAGTGTGAAAAATGGCAGATGATAGAAGTATGCCAAGTGTGGGACACAGGATTAGAAGTACCATTTATTACTTATTGCAGGCCAAGTGCTATTGTAAACATTAAAGATGTATTTACTTTTTTTATTGTGGTAAAATATATATAACACGAAACTTACCATTTTAGCCATTTTTAAGCGTATAGTTCAGTGGCATTAAGTACATTCACACTGTTGTGCAACCATCACCACTATCCATCTCCACAACTTTTTCATCTTCCCAAACTGAATCTCTGTACCCATTAAATACTAGCTCCGCATTCCCGGCTCCCAGAGCGCCTGGCAACCACCACCATTCTTTCTGTCTCTGTGAATGTGACTACTCTAGATTCTTCACATGTATGGAACATTTATGCTTTTGTGTCTGGCTTATTTCGCTCAGTATAATGTTATGGTAAGCATTTAACATGTAGCATTCGTGTGATTCTCACAACCCTGTCAGGTTGGCAGCATTCCCCCCATTTTACAGATGAAGTAACTGATGATCAGAGAGTTACTGGCTCAAAAATCACAGATCATAAATAGCACAGCTGGGATTGAACCCTGGTCTGCATGGTGCTAAAGCCTTTGCCAGGACACTGATTCACCTGGCAGGGAAGAGAGGGGAGACAGGGTAGTTACAAAAATTCAACCAACCAACCAACCTACCTGCCCAAACCTTCCTGACATAGCTCACATTAGTTGTAGGATTAGGACATCTCTCCCTTTGAAAGTAACAAGACTTTTAATCAGTTATTTCAAAAAGGAGGTTGACAGGAGGGAGACGATCGGGATCTAAGGTTCGCTCTGCTTTTCACAACTGTGAGAAGAAACTCTTGTGGTAAATACACTATCGCTCTATGGCAGGGGTCCCCAACCCTTGGGCCACGGACCGGTACTGGTCTGCAGCCTGTTAGGAACCAGGCCGTACAGGCCGAGGTGAGCCGTGAGCGAGCGAAGCTTCATCTGCCGCTCCCCATCGCTCCCCATCGCTAGCATTACTGCCTGAACCATCCCCCCATCCCCGCCCCCCGTGGAAGAACTGTCTTCCACGAAACTGGTCCCTGGTGCCAAAAAGGTTGGGGACCGCTGTTCTGTGGAATCCTCCTAGAAAGTGGCTGCCGAACTGAAAGTAATTGTGACAGCCTTTTCTGTGTTGCTCCAAACAAGCAAGGGACACATTTTTCCTTTGAGGGCTCCTTTCTGAGGCTGATACTTCGGTTGTCTTGACTGTCTTAGAACTCTTTGCCCCAGGAGTCTAACGAGGGCCACTCCCAATGCAGCACACCTCTTGGGGCTGTTTGGGAGAGGGCTGTGTCTATAGCAGCCAGAGCAATGACAGCACTCTGGGATCGCGGTGATCATCAGCTCGCCTGGAACCTCTGACCACTGCCTCTTTGCCCGTGCCCAAGGCCCCCATCTCTCCAGCGATGAAATCCCCTCCCTTTTGAATCTCCTGGTCCTCACCTGCCTCATGTTGCACGCAGATTCTCCCTCCCTGCCCATACCCATGAGATGGATGGCTTCTCCCCAACTCCTGCCTTCCCTGGGGGGCACACATTGAGGATGATAGGCAGGCACAAGGCTCACCTCTCAACTCAACCTCCCAGATCTCACACCCTGGTTTAGCCGCTTGAGGAAGGCTGCCTCTTGTGATAGAAGTGAGAACAATCAAAGGACACAGTTTCAGGCTGACCTTTTCTTTCTCTCCCCATTATGTCCTTTTATGTTAATTACAGCAGATATAGTGGAAAGAGTATAACACTTTGGCATCAGGAGACCTGGGTTCCAATTCTGACTCTATTAGTTACAAGCTGGGCGTCCTTAAGCAATGCACTAATGTCCTCTGAACTTCAGTTTTCTTGCTTGTCAAATGGGGATAATAATAATACTGACATCCAAGGTTGTTGTATGACAATCAAATGGTATAACACATACCAAAGTGCTTGTAAAAATAAAACACTAAGCAAGAATTTAAAAAAAAAATTTTTTTTACTGTATTTACTTTTAGGACCAAATTTAATTTTCTGTTTATGGTACATGAAGGTCGGTGCTGGGTTCAAAGCAAAATCTTTATATTAAGTTAGCTCCACCATCAGCATTTGCCCTGCATGACCACTCACTGTATGCCCAGTGGTCACCTTGGCAATGGGGAAACGAATCATCTCATCTTTTAGCACAGAGATAGCCAAGCCAATACTTATTCCTTGCATAAATGAGTGAATTGTTCATTTGTTGCACAATGAATCACATCTACTTCCTCATTTCCTAAAATGAAATCACCTGATGAATTGGAAGAATGAAGATGAAACCTGGCTTTTAATTCATTTATTCAAAGTATTTAAATGTGTAACAATTAGCCTGCAGTAAATTATTGTGAGAACAGAGACTCACGTTCAGTTAGTCAAATTCTTTGCTGTAGTGTTTAGATACGGAAACTCAGTTTCTGTCCACTGAAAGCTGATTTTCTGGGAAGCTGAATGCATTCTGAATTCTGTGAGCAATATTTCTTCTACCACGTGAAGAATCACAAAAAGGCAGATGAGGCAGTGCATGCAAAGCATGTGACATCTGTGGCCCACTGCTGTCATTATATCAGAGACAGAAAAACAAGGCTTGAATTCTTAGATGCTTAAGTCAGACAAAGGTCTCTTGGAGGGCTCAGTCACAATTCTCAACACAATGCTTAATTCTACCAATTCTACTCCATCTCCTTTTTCCTTTCTACATCAACTATTCAAATTCCTTGCGCAAAGCAGAAGGAAACAGGACCAGATAAGGCTTCCTGGTAAAACTGGGTAGCTCGAATATTTTGAGCAAGAGATGCTAAATTTTAATGAGACTCTTGACAAACTTTCCAGAAGAATATGTCCTCCCAAAGAAATTAATGATCAAAAAAGTTTGTAAACTTATAGCCATTCAAATTACAGTTAGGACCATTTATGAACGCACAGACTACTTTCCCATATAAAAACAGATCATAATATTAATATCTTTCATCAGGGGTTATTCCAAACTTTGGAGAGTAGAGAGATTACACCAGAAATTTTAGAAACATGAGTCCACGTCAGTTCCTGTTGGAAGAGCAACTATTAACTCAGACGACAGCAGATTTCTGCCTTCAGAGATGCATGAGAGATGAGACGTTTGCTCTCAACTCAGCCTCTTAAGAAGAAACTTTTATTCAACAAGAATCAAAAGACGTTGGTCCCTGTTAGAAGAGCTCAGATTTGAGTTCAAATCCGGTCTTGAATACTCAGGCAGTTTTCTTAACCTCTCGACCTTAGGGTTCATCATTTGTGAAAATGAGGATAAAATTGCTTATCTCACACCGCTGTTGTGTGGATTAAATGAAATGTCTGGAAAGATCTAGCATGGCCTGGCATGTATCAGGAGCTTAATAAATATCAGTTTCCCTTTTTCTTCCCTTTATCTTCCTCCAGTTTAATATTTTTTTTACAAAATTAATTATGCTCCTTAAAATGATCTATCACATGTTACTGGTGTATTGTGTTGATAAGCCAAATCTTTTGCAAATCTTGTAAGATTTTCAGTTATGCCCATTTTAAGGCACGTTTAGCAGTTTTTCTATTATTATTTGAGGAAGGAACACAAACACTTCTTGAGCATCTGTGAACACCCATAACAATCTGCAAGCCCCATTTCTATACACACAGAAACAGAACACACTCTAATGAAGGGAAAGGCAAGATTACAAAACTAGTAAGTGGCAGAATCAGGACTTAAACTCAGATCTCTTAAGCTCTCCCTCTATGTCCTCTTCCCAATGCAAGACTGCCTCTCAATATGTTTATTTCTTGATCTTCTGTTGTAATGCTGACCCCAAAGTCATACTTGAAATGAGAAAAGCTGTGCAGTGCTGGCACTTAGAACGTCTCCTATTTTACCGACTGGTTTAGAAACAACAGACTGAAAAACTGAAGACAATTTGTAACTGGTTTCCTTGTGATTCCACTGGATGGAACCAAGTTAACTGCATTCCCCATATCACATGCCCAGTAACCAGGGAGGGGCTAGTGGATGGGAGTTCCTAGGTTGCTCTTTTTTGATGTGGTTTGGACAGTGTGCAGTGGGCTAGAGCTTGAGCACTAGGATGCCAGGGCTGGGACAGAGTGGCTGAGTGATGACTCAGGATTCCAAGCTGGTGTCCCCACTGAGGAAGGATATTTGGCATCAGTCATTAAGAGCACAGACTTTTAATTCCAGTTAAAGTCCTCTCTCTGTCATTTACTATCTTGTGCCCTTGAACAACTTTCTCAATCTAAGTGTCAGTATCCTCCTGCTTTGATTGGGGTTAATGGCACCTACCTCTCAAGGTTATTTATAAAGGTTAAAGAACTAATGTATATAAACCTCTCAACATGATGGCAGGCTAGCTAAGACTACAGCCTCCACCGGGGTCCAGCATCTTGGCAGCTCCCACAGTGCCCACACAGTACATGGCGCATACTAGAGGCTCGGTAAATGTTTAACAGGATTGTACCTTCTATCCACAGAAGGAACCTTTCCTTAGGAGTGCTGCAGCATTTCCTTAGCTCAGTGCCCGGTTCTCCTGGTGCAGCACTTGCTGCTGCTTCATGGCAGCTGGTTCCTCTGCTAGGCAGCTTTGACGGGAAGGTCTGTTAAACATACCAGATCAGAATCCGCCTCCTGGGGACTTCCCTGGTGGTGCAGTGGTTATGAGTGCGTCTGCCCACAGATGTAGAGAACGGACATATGGACACCAAGGGGGGAAAACCGCGGTGGGGTGGGGATGGTGGTGTGCTGAATTGGGCAATTGGGATTGACATGTATACACTGATGTGTATAAAATTGATGACTAATAAGAACCTGCAGTATAAAAAAACAAACAGGGCTTCCCTGGTGGCGCAGTGGTTGAGAATCTGCCTGCTAATGCAGGGGACACAGGTTCGAGCCCTGGTCTGGGAAGATCGCACATGCCGCGGAGCAGCTGGGCCCGTGAGCCACAACTGCTGAGCCTGCGCATCTGGAGCCTGTGCTCTGCAACAAGAGAGGCCGCGATAGTGAGAGGCCCGGGCACTGCGATGAAGAGTGGCCTCCGCTTGCCACAACTAGAGAAAGCCCTCACACAGAAACGAAGACCCAACATAGCCATAAATAAATTAATTAGTTAAAAAAAAAAAAAGTGGGACTCCTGATATTCATCCCACAAAACAAACAAACAAACAAACAAAACAACTAACACTAAACTTTCTTTGGGTTATTTGTATGGAAATATGTTAATATAAATGTTTCAGACATTACATGAAATTTATAAACATCTTATATGTTCTGGTATAATGTTATAAGTCATAATTCTAGTTATTACTTTAAAATGTATATCTCAGAAATAACTAAATTTCCTTGTCAATTGCATTATTATGAACTTTCATCAAATCTTTAACCGTGGTCATTTTTAAGTCTTTTGTCCTTTACAGACAGTTCTGGGTGTACTCTGATGCTTTCACAAAAATGTTCCTATAAAAGGGTTTCATCTTCAAGGAATTCATGGAAAAGACTCTGACACGTACAGGTTTCTGGTAACTGACTATACTGCTGAACTGAATGAATAAGCATTTTCAGAACTCTAATGGAAAACTGATGAATTCATAAAAGTGTTAACAAAAGATCAAGATGAAAAAAAAATTAATTACATGGGACTGAGTGAACTGATGAGGATGATTATAATTTTTGTGACTTTCTGTTTGAATAAAAAAAAAAAATCCCACAAGGACTCAGAGGCAAAAAATATACAAATCAATTTTCACTGCAAAGTAAAGGAGCTGTTACAGAGGAGGATTACTGGACTAAATGTCAATATTATGACATAGTAGGAGTGGGTTTTGTGTTTGGTAATTGCAATCATTGTTGCTTTTGTTGTGGTTATCCATTTACAATGATTGGTGTCAGTCTATTTATCTCTTGTAAAAATAAAATACAGTGTGTGTGTGTGAGAAAAAAAAAAGAATAACCATTAAATATTAAGAAAAAAAAAAAAAAAGAGTGCGTCTGCCAATGTAGGGGACACAGGTTCGAGCCCTGGCCCAAGAAGTTCCCACATACCACGGAGCAACTAAGCCCGTGCGCCACAACTACTGAGCCTACGCTCTAGAGCCCGCGAGCCACAGCTACTGAGCCCGTGTGCGACAACTACTGAAGCCCGTGCGCCTAGAGCCTGCGCTCCGCAACAAGAGAAGCCACCGCAATGAGAAGCTCCTGAACCCCAACAAAGAGTAGCCCCCGCTCGCAGCAACTAGAGAAAAACCCGCACACAGCGACGAAGACCCAACACAGCCAAAAAGAAAGAAAGAAAGAAAGAAAGAATCCGCCTCCTTCTACTTCCTCTCATTTGTCTCAGTGATCCCACTCAAGGTCACACAGTATATTTCTCTGCCTCTTCTATGTGGTTGCAGAGTGAAATTGTATGACTACGGTATTTTTCAAAGCTTGAAAGCTGGTGGCCTGCAAGCTAAATTCAGTGTATACTTAGATGTGTCTTGTTACCTGCAATGTTGAAGAATTTTACATCTGAATGTTCTCATTGGGGCATTCATGTTCCAGTTTGCCACAGTCCTTACCTCTCCCTACGGCCTTATACTCAGCTTCACTCTTTTATGTGGTCGCCCCTTACCCCCAACCTTTGATTCTGTGACCCATGGTGAGCACAAAGAGGAAGTATTTTGAAATCAGAAATGATCTGAACTTGAGTCCACGCTCTTGCTGGCTGTAGGAAACAGGGTAAGCGGACTGGCATCCACGAATCATAGTTTCCTCAATGGTAGACAGGTTGCTCCCACCTGCCTTCCAAGATTGCTGCGAAGATTAAGTGAAATAGTTCCTAGCACAGTGCTGGGCACAGGCAGGGACTTAGGAAATATAAATTCACTGCACGACAGCCCTATCTCCTCACTGAAATTCCTTGTTTACAGGTCCAACATGGAGACTGAAGAAAGAAAAATATCAGAGATGAAAGAGTTGGGTGAGTAACTACATTAGAATAGAAATGATGATGAGAACAACAAGCAAGTAAGAAGAGGATAAAACAACTAATTCCCAAAGCATACGTGGATTCTTAATAAGTCCAAGTAGAGTCAGTAACAGGGTTTCAATGGCTCCTGAAAGGGCAGAAGCTCGGGGTGAGGTGAGCTAGAGCCAGGCCAGTTAAGTCAGAATCCCTGTAGGTGGGACCCAAGCATCAGTTTTTTAAAAAGTCCCCAGGCTGTGCCAGTGTGCAGCTATGACTGAGAATCCAGGAGCCAGAGTCTCTCCCACCCACACAGTACATAGAGCCAGGAAGGCCTTCAATTAGTGTAGGCAGATTTTGCCAATTCAGGCTCTCCTGGACACCAAGGGCCCACCTCTAAATGTGTAAAATAGGGATGCGATATACATGGATTTTTGCATTGACAAAAAGAGAAGGATCAGTGCGCAAAATCTGCCATGAATTATTATCTCTGTGGGCCAGTGTCAGTAGCAATGGGTATGCACTGAGCAGTCACTGGCTGTGTGGGGCTTCACGGTATATGAGACATGGACCCCTTCCTTCAGTAATTTTCAATTGGATGGAGGCTCTCATAAACTAATGAGCAAGGCAGACATGGCAAATCCCTTCCTGAGACATGGAGAAAGTGCTTTCATCTGACAAATTGGTGGCGTCCTTCTCAGTTCTACACACTGGGTGTATCTAACTATTAGAAATGAGATTGACATTCCTAAGTATTAAAAAATGCTTTAAAAAAGTTTAAACTTAAACTCTTAATTAAAAGGTGATAATAATAGTTATTATTATAGTTGCTATTAACTGATCATCTACTATGTGCCGAGGATACCTTATTTCTCTCATGCCAACTCTGTGAGGCAGGTATGACTATCCTCATTTTTTTAACCAAAGAAAAGTTTTAGGGAGGTTAAGAAACTTGTCCATAATCACAGCTAGAAAGTGGCTGAGTTCAGATTAAAACCTAGGTGGGTTTAAAAGGCTTATTCTATTCAGCAGCTTGATTCTCAAAACAAACAAACAAACAAAACAATATAAAGAGAATACTGATATGAAGTAAATCGCATTCTTTCCTTTGTAGTTTCCAAATTTTTTACAATAACTATATTTTACATGTTATAATCAAAAGTTTTTTTGAAAGAAGGAAAAAAATGAATGGTAAGTATAGGGATCAGATCTATTATTTAGAACATTGTTATTAATCAGATACTTTTTCTTAATTAAAAGCATTAACATCCAGGAATAAATAAAAATGTATTTGACTTTCTATAATTATAAACAAATTTCCTGGATTTATATTTCAGAGCAAGGGACCTGGAAGTTCAGTTCCCATTTTCATAATGGTCTTTGCATTTGAGACACAGACACCTCCTAAAGTTATTAAACGATCAAACTTCACAAAAGAAGCGGCAGACAGAACCCTAATGCGATCCTTATTTAGCAAATTGTCTTCCTTCCTAAAGGATTTTAGCTTCTGTTTGGTCTTTTTCTAAAGTACCTGCCAAAAACAGCTCGGCTTCCCCCTCTCCTGTTTGACTGTGGTCAGCAAGGTGAGAAATTACGAGCAGGAAAATGAGAATTTGGAAATGGGTGCTGACATAGTTGTCATCTCACCAGAGAAGATGAATGAGGAGACAAATAGGAACGCAGAACGGGAGAAAATACAATTTGGTGTGTAGAGCCAAGGAGAGAATTAGAGCTCAGTGAAATTTCCTCCCTGCAGGAGTTACCAATTCAATCCTGGAAAATTATAAATGATACTATCACGTGTAAAACTGGGTAGGCACGGGCTACATTTCTTTACTTTTCCCTGATCCCCCATCCCCACCAGTCGCTGAGAAAACAAAGTACTAGAAAAACAAAAGGAATGCTTACCTCAGATGTTCTCTCTGTGGAAGCACAGGAGACTTTTACTAACCTGAAGCTGCTAAAGCTATTAATGCTCATTGTTAAAATGCACTTTTAACACAATTATATAAACTGGCAACTAAGAAGTTTTAAAGAAACATTTTTGCTGATGGAGATTTTCAACACAAGCAATCAGTATATCTATATTCATGGGAAGAGACTTTAATAATATTTAATTAAAGGCCACACAAAGAGTAAGCAGATCCTATGACTAGCTTTCCTGGTTCTAATTCCACTGTGTCTCTTCTATGTAGAGGAAATACATGGCTTTATTTGTAAGTGATGTTTGGAACAGCATTATTTCTAGTCTGATTAGTTGTACAGCTCTTTCTCATTATTTTTTTATTTTTAGTCAGTTTTGTAGTATTTTATTTTTGAAAATTGTTTTGGGGGGAATTAATGAATTGCAAAATACGGAACTAAAAAGAACAGAAAAGTAGTTTAAAAATCCAGTGTCCAGAGATAATCACTTTTAATAATTTAGAGTGTTTCCTTAGAGTCTTTTCTGCTAAGCATGTTTTAACACAGTTGGATCTTTCCAAATTTTCGTCTTGTGTTTGTGTTTTGCTTAATATGTTGCAAGCATTTTTTTCCATGTCAGTAAAAACTCGGTCAGCATGATTTTAAGTTGTACCTAGTATTCTAAATTATGAAAGGCCAACCAATTGCTATCTTTTAAATTTAGAGCCCCTGAAGCCTCTACTTTCCTGTAACACATCTGGTAGAACTGCACACAAGGTTGCTTACGTTAATGTTGGACTGCCGTCCATAGCAGTGAGAATGGTGTTTTGTTCCCAAGTACAAATAAAGAACCTGAGCGGGGCAGGTGGCCTTCTCGCCCCACTCCCACATGCTACCTTCCTCATACAAGGGGAAACCAATGGAGTCCTCAAAGGTAGGAGGAATTAGTAGCTTCATTCCACCAGCAAGGTGGAGTCTGGAGTAGTCTTATGGTCATGGACAAGGGACCGGGAGGGGCAAGCATTTATTAAAAATCTACTGTGAGCAGGAGAGTGCTAGGTGCTGGGAATATCAAGATGAATAAGACGTAGTTTCCTCCTTATAAGGGCTGGCAATGCTGGCCCAGTCTGTACAACTGGGTTGCAACATCATTTGCTCAGGGAACCTGTCCTCATCTTGGCTGAGACCTCGACACCTCACCTAACCACTTGTCAGCCTCTTTCCCTGAACCATCAGCCTTTGCTGAGGGTCTGCTGTAAAAGGACAGGTTCCTTAGTATTGTAGAACTGTGGCTGAAGCACAAAGCACTGCCTGAAATCCCACTGCCACCTGAACATCCTCTGTTAGTGGTACTTGCATTGCATGGCCAGCTTCTTTATGTTCCGGTCAGCTTTTGCTCCCTTCCTGCTGCCCTGCGGTGCCGGGGTCTCAGCATGTGTCATAGTCAAACTTGCTGGACAATTAGGGCCGCCTTAGGAAAAAAATCCCTTTTTCCTATCTTTTCACATCTTCTATTTGTACTCATAGTGTCTGCTGAGGGCCTGTTTCATACACCACACCCCAGTAAGCACTATGGGAGCTAATGGCAGGAGTGGGACTGGACAGCTATTGAGGCACTTAGAGTCTAGTTGAAAATACTAAGATGTGTGAGAGACAAAAGTACGATCATGATAACGTGCCCCTCACTGACACTGTATGTCCCAAGGGAACAAAGCAAAGGGGAGCTTAAAGAACTGATGAGGGGAGTGATGAATGAGGAAAGGCTGAGATGAAATTGATGAGCATTCTGAAACAGGGTAACATGAGAAAGGGCTTGGACCAAAATGTGTGTTGTCTAATGGCAAAGGGTATCAGACTGCAGTGAAATTATTAATTCCACAAGATCCAAGTACTGCTGGCCGTTTCTTGTTTTAGAATATACACAGGCGAGTCTCTTCCCTCTTGTACTGCGAAATGCTGGAGATACCACTGCAGATACTTTGCATATTCTCTAAAAACAGTTCTTCCTCTCTCCCTACCCACACCTTAATTAAACAATATTGGACTCTGTGAGTTTGTAAGATAAAATTGTTAAGAAAAATTTGCAAAATGTGTGATATATGCTATTTTCCTTTGTCATTGACTTCAGAGGTGAAATTTATTTTTGACAATTTTAGAATGACAATTGTGGCTGAGATTGCTAGTTTTCTATCCCAATACCTTTCTCCCTTAGTAACATGCTTTTTAGGTGGACATATTACCATGCAGAATAAGTGACTCTATATCTCCTAGGCCCTACCCCTTTCCAGTAGCCAGTGTGATCATATGACTAAGTTCTGGGCAATGAAATATAAATTAAAGGACTCTATGGAACTTCTGGGAAGTCTCCTTAAAAGGAGGGGTGGATAAAAGAAAAGGAAAAGGGGATAAAAAAGGAGGGGTAGATAGTCCCTGCCCTCCTCTCCCCTCCTTTCTTCTTTCCTGCTTCTTGGCACTCAAAGATAATGGATGGAGATTCAAAATAGCCATTTTAGAAAATAAGGAGTAGGGCTTCTTCCAAGATACAGCAGAGCAGAGAGCTGGAAGAAGCATGCACCCCTGATGACTTCGGGAAGCTCCTATGCCAGCCTTGGACGGTGAAACTCCAGACTTCTTTTTAAGTGAGAGAGAAACTTCTGCCTTTTACAAGCCACTTTGTTTAGGCATTAATTTCATAAATATATAGAGAACATATACCTCTCAAGAGGAGGAACAACGTATATGCCACTTGGTCCATAGTGGTGTTCAACAATGTGATGATGATGATGATGATGGCGATGACGACAGTGATGACGATTAAACTAAAAGCAATGAAACAAAGTGGCTTCAATAAACTGTGCGTAGTTATTTTTATTTAAAGATTCTACTGCTGGTGCTATTTAATCTATTTGTATGCAGGTGTAATCAAGGAGGTCCGCATGATGTAATAAAAATTCTTGAGCTACTTAACATTAAAAGATTTCATTGCATTTTGTTTTGAGAAGCAAGAAGGCTGTATCATTTATATGTGTCTTTAAGTTGGCTTCCACAGTGCTGTGAGGAGTGTCCCTAAGTGACCCAACCCTTGGTGATGGAGAGTCTGTGAACTCTGGGGGCCTCGCCATGACTCTGGGTGGAAATGGCAGAATGATGTCGGGAAATCCATTCCACCAAAAGTGAAGGAGCAAACAGCGTCTCTGAGGAAGAGACTCAAAGGCCAACATGCAGCAAATCATGAAGGAAGAGGAAGGGCTGGAAAGGGAGACCGTGGTCAACCAATATGAATACAGTGAGAAAGCAAATGTTTGGCAACTAATGAAGCTAAAAGTGGGCAAGGGACTCAAAATATCCCCAAAGGTGAAATATTTTGCATAGGTAACCCCCTTTATCTACTTTAGTTTTCTGGAAAAATTATGAAAATTTTTAACTCCTCTGTTTCCCAACATTGTTAATTCCATAAATCCCAGAAGGGGTGTGAGGGGCGATCTCACCTAGCTACTGGGAAACTTCACTGCTTCTTAAGTTCCAGAGAGATTTCTTTTTTGTTCTTTTGCACCTGCCTTGGATAGCTTTACTTAAATAGTACTTCTACAAGAACAAGCTCAGGAATTAACGTTTAGTGAAGAAAAAAATCTGCCATGAATATAGGAGCTTTGGTGCTCAGAATGGGAGGAAAACCCAGTGAAATGAGCCACTTTTCCAGTACAATTGATCTTTAGGCCAATTACGAGTAAAATATAGGCATAGTTGTGTGCAAGCTGGGACATAGGACACTACATTCTTCATTTTTGTTTGTTTCTTGTGTTTCAAGAGAACCCGCTGCCTGCTCACTTCCCTTATTTAGCACTTGCCTTCTTCCAACGAATCTCCAAGAAGGGACTGGCAATTCCGAAGCTGGTGACCACCAGGGGCTTTGTTTTGACCCTGACTCAGCCCCACCTTTCTCTTTGCTGACTTAAACAAGTTTTGTTTTTTAAAGAAGACTCTTTTATTTAAACTCCCATGGGTGCTAGGCAATATACAGTAACTAATGACTGTCTCTTTAAATTAAACAAAATGCAGTGCAGTTTAATTTTCTTGATGACTTGTAGGAAGGGAGTTGATGGGAAGAGCATGGGCTTTGGAAGGAGACTTTATTTCAATTCCATTTTTCCTGTTTTACTAGTTATGTGGCTCTTTTCAAGTTTCTCAACCCTTCTCAGCCTTGGGTTATTTTCCCCATTCTTAAAAATTGGCATAATAATAATATCTCTCAGATTGTTGTCTGGCACATAGTATCAACAGATGCTCAACAACGTTAATTCCCTTTTATTCCCACCCCTCCCCCACTCCTGTCATAATGAAACTAAATTGGACAGTTGGGGTATAAAATGTGATCCACCCAACTCCACTAATCTCATCCACAATGCTTATGCATGTGTTTAAAATGACCTCTGCACAAGCTGACTTAACTAAATTTTTCTGCACCCTGTCCCCAAATCTGGCCTCACCATGAACTTTAAACCTTAGATGTGTTTTTCGGATTATTTTTTTTCTTCCTGATAGGCTGGAAGTTCTGAGGAAGCTGATCATGGGCCTCCCCTGTGATGTCAGAAGCAGATTTCTAAATAAGGAAGAATAATGAAAACTCATTGGTGGTTACTACTCTTTCACACCAGTGTACCCTGAAATAATTGTTCCAAAGGCGCTTTATTGATAGAGAGCCTGATTCCCTTCAAAGCTATACAAAGCAGTTCTAAATGCCAGCTTACTTCAGGAGAGGAAGTTCTTTGGCACTTCACTGACGCTAACTTGGTTTTTCTGTGTTTTGAGAGATATGATGTGACTTTTCTGCTAAAGACTCATTATAAACTCTGCATGTTTTTCATTTTTATGAAGGCTCAGGTGTTAACAGATTCATCTAGGAGGACTTCTTCTAGTTTTGGGGGGGCAGATATATTGTTTTTACTTGGAATGTGCAATTTCTTGACTACTAAATAAAGTTTAGAAGCCTCAGAATAAGTTTTGCTTTTCCAGGAAAAAAAATTTGCTCATTTAAAAAAATAGAATCAGTAGTGATAGAAACACTAATGTTATTTCTCTAGAACTATCTATTTATAATGTCATCTTTTCAAGACAGCTGAAAAACATAAATATGAAAACATCCACTTTTCCTCTCATTATGATTAGAGAGAAATTTATCAAAAGAATCATTCAAAAAGAAATGCAATGTAATTATATCACTTGTAAATTAATAAAATTAAGCCACACTTTGCCTCCCTTCCTACGTTTTACTGCTCTAAAAGTAATAGTTCTGCATGTGTTCACTTTTCTACAGGGGATCTCATTTTTAAATTGCTCTTTAACACAAGAGATTGATTCATAACCCCAGGGCCTTAGTAAGTGGCTTCCTTGAAAATGATACCATTTTGGATTTATTCATAGGAAGTAATCCTCTTGAGTGGCTCAGATGATTTTTTTTTTTTTTAGTTTTCTTTAATAAATTCTTCAGGAATTCTTATGAGATAGAAGTAGGGAAAATATTATCACTTTGCTGATAGGAACGTCAAGGCTTAGAGATTTGTTCAAGGTCAAAGAGAAAGCCATTGGCAAAGCCAGAAACTTGAATCCTAGCATCCTCACTTGTATTTTAGTTCTGCTAAACTAACTTCCTGTACCCCCTGGATCTGCATTAATGTAAGAGTTTTGCATTTTGGGACCCGAGCAACAATTTTAAAGTCTAGAATACTTGCAAAAGACTATATATTCTAAAATGCATTCACAATTATTTCTTTTTGTCATTGCCTTTCAATATGAAGAAGTCATAGGACTTTTAAGTCTATTACCCTGTTCATATAAGTTGCTTAGACTTCAATATAGGTCTTTAAGTCTGTGTATCTTTTTGGCGTAGGACTATCCTAGTGGGTCCATACATCTGTGTCCTCAATGCATGTGGTACCAGAGTAAATTATATCCCAAGTTATTTGTGGCTCTAACAATATTTAGTCAATTTCCCTTCTCAGCAAACTTAAAAATTCATGCAAACCAAATTTATGCAAATCCATGTTTGTGATTCGGCTGTGGTCAGCCTCAGGAAGCAGAATCCTGTATAACTGCAGTGTAGGATGTGATTTAAACTTGAGGTTTTACAAGAGCAGTGCAACGTGTGTGGTAGCATCTCCACTGATACTTAAAGGTTCAGAGGGATATGAAATGATGACAATGTGCAAATTCCCATAAATATGCATAATTCATGGTAAATCAGTATACGTCTAATCATAGCAATGTACACAATTTTCTTGCAATCCCTTCCTTTCCTTTTTAATTTGATAACTTGCATCCTGAAAGAAGAAGGGAAAGATCTGGATGGTCACTGCACAAGCCAGGGAAAGTTGTGGGGCAAAAAAATGCCTAAGGCTCACCTTGATTCAATATAAGGCAACCATTAAAATGACATTTATCAAAATTAAATAGTGATGTGGAAAAAGTGAGTCTGGCATAGTGTTACATAAAGAGGGAGATATAAAACTGAATGCATACTAACTGCAACTATGCAAAAATTTAAATTATGCTTGTGACTATGCAAAAATGAGAGAGTATGTAAAATGAAGAGTCCTTGGGAACATGGGTGATACTTTTGATCTTGTTCAAAGTTTCTGAGGAGGGTTTTGTATACTCATAAGCAGAGTAACCAGTGAGAAGGGACCCCAGGGGTGACTGTCAGCTCTCCAGTACCAACATGTAAGGCTCTTGGAGAGAGGCTGGGTGCTGCTTTTGGGAGGATGCAGGAATCACCAGGAGCTTGGAGGGGCAGAGTTGTGGCCAGTGAAAGACTGGAGGGGGTGGCAGAATATCAATTCTCAGACCACTTTTCTAGATGGGCAGGCAGAGAAACTGGAGATCTGCCAACAACCGGGGATAAACTAGCTGTACTGAATAGTTCAGCAGGGACTTTAGCCTGAGCAGAAAGGTCAGTCCCTGTGGGGCAGCTGGCGGAAAGACATTTCCAGAGCACAGCAATCTACTCCAGTAATGGAAAGCTACTCAACAAATGCTGAAGCGATGCGCTTTCTTTCTTGTTCCAGGCATGGAATTTTTCAAATGTAGTGAGCACAGAGAAAATCCTAGGTGCAAAGTAAGGATTTAACTTATCACGAGAAGCACCTCAGATGGGAGGACTCGAACCCGAGTAGCAACCCTAATGCAGTACCTGCCTTTTACTGGTTCCCTTGCAAGGCTGCCTGGTTACCTGGTCCTACCATTCAGTACAGTGCAGGGTCCCAGTGGCCTCAGAGGTGGGCATTTATCCAAGGACTGGGCAACTGCCCTTTTTCATAGATTTGCTTCTGGGCATGTGTGTTGATGACTATGTATCCACATATTCTCTATTTCTCTCTCTCTCTTTCTCTTACACACACACACACACACACACACAGACACACACGAATACTGTCTTTTGAAGGGAGAATATTTCTTTTCCAATTTGCCCATCTTAATTGATTTATGCTTTTCCCTACCCTATATATCTTTCCCTTACAAACAGAAAGACTTTCTCAGATTTTACCCTATTACAGTCCTAGCACCGTCAAGATAATAACAGATCTCCTTGATAAGTCAGGGGAGCATGAGGAAAGGATAACTTCCTAACTGTGAACTCTTTGGGCCCAGAGCAGTCAGGCACAGCCACACAGACTGCGGGCACAGCACGTCTCCTTGGGGTTGTGGAATGCAGCAGCCTGGCATAAAACTCCCTATGCCTTAGTGTGCATTGTGAAATGGGGATGATGGTACCTACCTCATAGATTTGTTGGGAGGATTAAATGAGTTAATATATATAAAGTGTTTAGAACAGGATGTAGCACATAGTAAATGCTATATAAGTGTGTGTTGTTATTAACCTTTTAATAAAAGTGGTTTAAGGTTAGAAGCGCTTAAGACAAAGATTACCTTAATAAGTTTTACCTCTTAGTCTCCATCATCTGTACTTTCTTTACGAAACAACCTGGGTCACAGGATTGATCACTGTGTAGGTTCACTTTAATGAATGAAACTGGGAGGGAATGTTTGTAAGGTTAGGAACAGTGAAATTAAGGACTTAAGATGCTTAATTTGTCTTAACTCCTTTTCTTTTGTAGTCCTTGGAAATCAAAGTTTAACATCTTTACCAAAATAATAACTGATCTTTTCTTGACACCAAAAATTTGAATAATCTAAAACAGTGCTTCTCAAACTACAGTGAGGATCGGAATTCCCTGGAAGCTCGTTACAACTAATTCCTGGGCCCCAACCTTACAGACTCTGATTCAGTCCGGGATTCAGTCTATGAATTTCAAACAAAATGCAGGTGACGCTGGTGCTGCTGCTCTATGGACCTCTCTTTGAACAGCCAGGCTCTAAAAAACATATTTGGTCATTGTTCCCCCAAACCATGTCTTGTCCTGGGAATACACTGAACACTAGGAAGACTCTGTAATTCTTCCAGGACCATGACTAGGGAAATGACACACATCTCAGAGGCCTCAGGGTCCTAAGTACTCCCTGAAGTCCTCAGTTCCAAACCTGCTGCAGCACCTGCACCATAACTACCTATTGACCGAAGCCCCACGCTGTACTGTCGGCTTCCTAAAGGCCATGCCTATGTTTATGTCATTTCTGTGTCCCAGCACCTGGCAAATACCTAGCGAGAAATAGGCTGTTAAGAAGTTTTTGTAAAATAAATGAATGAAGTAGGAAGTTAGATCATTTCCATCAAAATAATGCTATTGTTTTTTTTCAAAAGCAGCATCCCATGTATCTTTGGAAGTTAAGTTACCTCATAATTAAGAGGAAGACAATTTAATTTTGCTCACATAGTCTATCTTAGAACCGGTTTTTAAACATATGATTCCCTGCTTGGTGGTCCCTCCTGGATACTGACAGCTAAATGTTGCCAGCGTCGCCTGAACTGGTTCTGCTGGGTTCTCCACGGCTCTCCCTCCTGTATCACATGAGAGGAAGCGTCTTGGGAACAGGGCAGAATCAAGCCCCAGCTTTTTTTAGAACAACAAAAGGTGTAAACGTGCTAAATGTGACTAAATATTTTCCCCACAACCAAACCCCAGAAGACACATAGCAAAATTGTTTACATATCAAACTTCTATAAACAATAGGTTCTCAGATTTTTCTGTTTTCCCATTTGCTCCTTATCCTTTTTAAGGAATAGGCTTCACTTTTGTTTTCTTTTTTACCCTTCTCACTCCCCCTGACCCCACATCTATGGGGTTTAGGAAGTCTGTCTGCAGAGCCAAGAGGGGTTTGTTCATTCTCTTTCTCCTCTCCTAGCATTTGGATTCTCAAAGGGGAAAGTCTCTAGCACAACCAAGAGAAGGGCTCCTTCCCTCCATCTATATCCTTCACTCTTAGGGGATACATCAGAAGATTTTGTGATGTGTATCATATATGTACATACATGCACAGGACAAAGGCAAAAAGGGAGGAAGAATGTTACACACTTGGGGTGCTTCAAGTTGTTCAGTATGAACGGGGCACGGAGGGGGGATAACAGGGTAGTCAGGGACTGGACCATCCATGGCCTGCAAGCCCAACTGAGGCGTCTGCGTAATATGTGGGAGACAGCGAGAAGCATCACTTCTCTCTGTGTCTTGAGTGTCTGTCACCTGTAGCCCAAGCAGTGTTGGGGTCCGTGCATGTCTTGTACGGCTACTGTGGTTCATAAAACCACAGTGGAAGGATTTTAAATCAAGTTCCTTGGAGTTTGGATGAAAGGGTAAGATTGCTCATTCATTTAGTGAAAGACAAATTTCTTCCATTTTTTTAAAACGCAAAGTTTCTAAGGTTTTATATCTTTAGCTTAAAAGTTTAAGAATAACTAAGCCTGTTTGTGAGCTTCAATTTGTTTTATTCTGTACTAAACAACTTGATTAAAAAAATCCATCAGCTGATGCACCATCACTCATCTCTTTTTCAGAAGCTACTCCCATAGTTCACAGAAATTAATGGGTCAATTTTGGGGACACATTTAAAATTTAAAGATAAAAGCTGAGAGTGTAGGGAAGTGATAATTGGACAACCTTTGACTGGAAGAAAACTACTTCCATGCTTAGTGTTTTTCTACAAGAAATCATTAATTATTCACTAATTATACAATTGAGATAATTTAGTTAGAAAAGAGTGATGAATGAACATTTTTTTTTCTATTCAGAGCCTCTAGCACAAAGCCGAGATGGTACATTCTCTCACCATTTCTTTAATAAGTCACTTATTCATATATTTCAAGAATGAGATCATTTGGCCAAAAAATACTATGATGAGGAATAAATAACAATTGTATTGAATGATCATTTGTGTGTGCATATGTTTTTCCTAGATCACAAGATAGGAAGGAAGTGGTACTCACCCTGTCTGGGGGTAGACCATATGAAAAATTAATGACTAAAAATGGAAATGACAGAATCATAGAGTTGTTTTGAAGAAAGAGAAGGAGCAATGGAGCATTAAAAAAAAAAAAAAAAAGCAGGTTTGCAAGAACTGTGTTTCTGTCAAACCTTATAGGTGCAGTGCCAGAATAAGAGACACATTCCAAAGGCAGGGATCAGAGAGTGGGGCTGAGCAGAAAGGAAAAGACATGTACTGCAAAGTCTGGATGGGAGAGAAATAAAAGCACAACCACAGAAATGACAAGGTCAGGGCAATGGCAGAGCACTGGCATCTAGGTCCAAAGTCAGAAGAGAAGGAAGGGAAGTCTACTCTCTAAACTTTTGTTTTCTTTTTTACCCTTCTCACTCCCCCCGACCCCACATCTATGGGGTTTAGGAAGTCTGTCTGCAGAGCCAAGAGGGGTTTGTTCATTCTCTTTCTCCTCTCCTAGCATTTGGATTCTCAAAGGGGAAAGTCTGTTTAAGTATCAAAAAAAAGTAAGTATCAAAAAAAGAAAAAAACATTTGTACGGTCTTTCTGTTCCTTAATCTTTTTTATTTATCAGATTTTGAATTTGTAACATAAATCTTTTCAGTATAAATATTTCCACCCACAACTGCTTTTCGAAGCCCTTATGACAACAGACACTGATGGAATCAGTAACCAGTGAGAGTCACAGGCAGGGTTCATTAGACAAAGCACTGGCAACCCATTCAGAATGGACAGACTAGGCAGCTAGATGCTGAACTGTGGGCCTGGCTCACAATCCCCAAGGCCAATTGAAAGGGAGATGATAAGTTGATCCAGGTGGAGAAGACCTGGGAGATGAGCTGTGGAAGAACCCTCTGCTTCAACGTGGAGGAAACACTCTGCTAAGCTCATTAGGGGGAATCTTAGGAGATTCAAATTCCACTTCTAAAACTGGGAAGTTGTCACAAAGTTTGTGAGAACCTCGTTATGAGGTAGGAAGCATCTCATATTAACATCCTTTCATAAAAGTTTATCAGGCAAATTTAATAGAGTCAGCTGTGCACTTGAAAGACACACTGCTCTCAAGTGATTTCTCTGGATTGACTGGTATGCCTAGCTTACCAGCATGAGGGAGTTTGGAAGAAAGGCTAAGAAGCAGTTTAATTTAGGAAGGCAGTTATAGGGGTAGATGAATGAAGCCAGGACGAGAGGCTGCAGACCCGAATTCTAATATTCCCTGTGATATAAAATAACCTAGTGACACAGTCAAGCTACTTCCCTAACTAAGACTCAACTTATTCTGGTTGAAGTAGAACCAATATAATCAAACTTCTTAGCAGCAGCGCCCTTTCATCACCCAAAGCTTGTCTGCGCACCTGGGGCCAACTTACTCTCTAAGGGGTGGCACCACGTGCGTGAACCCCCTCCTCTATTCAAAGTGGCTGGGAACGGGGTCCACGGAGCACAGTTTTAAAACCACTGGATTAGATTATCTTCTGAAATTCCTTCCAGCTCTAATGTCTACAGTTCTCAGACTGACCAGATGAATCTACTTAAAACAACACCAGCACCAACAAAACAAAACAAATTCCCCAAACACAAAACCAGTAAAAGCACAACAAACCTTCCACAGTGAAAGGTTGAATGGTTTCTTTTCAAGTTGTGTTCCAAATGGCTGAGTTTAAGCATTACTGTCCCGGCCTGTTATTTTCATATATCACATCATTTTTACATTCAGCCAGCACTTTTCCCCATTAGATTAAAAAAATGGGCTATTGGAAAATTACTTACATCTATATATTTTTCCAGTCTGAAAGTCCAGTTTTTTATGCTGCATCTAATGAACATAGGCTGTACATTAATATCTTAAAATAAAGATATATAATGGCATTTAAGATATTTGTTGAACTTGAAGTGGTAACTCATGGTCTCTCTTTTTCAGTGGTTACAGTTTTTGACTGAGCCCTGTGGTTTGCATTACTGTTTGCAAACTTGGGGAAGAGGGACTTGTGGAGGAAAGCTGGGTACTTGCTACTCTGCAAGGCGGGTACCTTGTTTACTCTCTGAGTTGCTAAGTTGGTAACACTAGGAGGTAGTAAAAGTCCTGAATAGGAAATATCAGCAATACTTTCCACTTACAAATATCTGACCTACTCATTTTATCAAATGGGGACTTTTTTACATTTTAGGTAACAAGTTCTCTTTTGAGGTACTTGAACCTCCGGGGGACTGAAGACCATCTGACAATTATATCTTTTTATTTATTTATTTATTTTATTTGTTTATTTTTGGCTGTGTTGGGTCTTCGTTGCTGTGCGCGGGCTTTCTCTAGTTGCGGCGAGCAGGGACTACTCTTTGTTGTGGGCATGGGCTTCTCATTGCGGTGGCTTCTCTTGTTTCTGAGCACGGGCTCTAGGTGCGCGGGTTGCAGTAGCTGTGGCTCGCGGGCTCTAGAGGGCAGGCTCAGTAGTTGTGGCACACGGGCTTAGTTGCTCCGCAGCATGTGGGATCTTCCCGGACCAGGGCTCGAACCCATGTCCCCTGCACTGGCAGGCGGATTCTTAACGACTGTGCCACCAGGGAAGCCCTGACAATTATATCTTAATGTCTATTGTTTTAATCAGATCGACAACTAGGTTAGGTTAGGTTTCAAGGGAGAGGGTGTAAAGCAGGAGAGAAACGGGGCGAGCAGAGGCCCACTCGGGCCCATGTCGGCATCCTACTCTCCTTTGATCTTAGAGTCTCATGAGTGTAACAGGTCACAAACTGGAACCCCAGGGCTGTAAACAGAACCACACTATTTTGTTTGACTACACATTGCTATAAAATTTAAAAACTGGTTTTAAACATTTAAAAAGCAGCAGATTAATTGCTTCTCTTGAAAAATTAGTATATGTGGTGATCCTGAGCCCATTTTTCAACAAGATGGCAATTAGCTGGGGCTGGTAGGTGCTGCTCCTTCTAGAGGGGCCAGCTGGTGACATTAGCCACTGCCCCCCTCACTCCCTATTTTTCTTACACACAGTCTGTTCCCCTCATTTCTGTACTTGGTTGATCCAAGGAGACATTTGTATCTATGATCTCAAAATAGACTTTATTGTTTAAATTATAACTCAGTCCTGAAGAAATCCAAGGGGATTCTATACCTACTAAATCTAAGGCTTTTACCATCAACTCCCACCACTCACCCACCCCAGTACCTGACATTTATAAAGCACTTATTTCATGCCATGCACTTTGCTAAGCCTTTATTTACAGCAACTTATTTATCCTAACAACTACTTTATGAAGTAAATAGAATTTTCTTCATTTTATAGCAGAGCAGCCTGAGGCTGGTTAATTTTCCCAAGATAATATAGCTACTACATGGCTGTAGCCAGTTTTCATTCAGATTCCTGACTGTGAAAGCCTCCCTCATAACCACTGTGTAACAACTTTGCTATATTCACAATGGCCAACACGAGCAGTGGCAGAGGAGCCAGGAGCCCCGAAAAGGCACCAGACTAGAGTAACTGACAGTATCTTACAGAAGGCACGCAAACTGCTTACTAGGAAAGCAGTGGGAATAAGCAAAGTGAAAATGTGATGCAACAACCAACTCAACATTCAGGAAGTGTGAGCTGCTGATGGAAAGAGCATGAGACAAAATAGCCGTGGTCCTGGATTCTAGACTTGGTTCTGACCAGAGGAGGCTGAGCTGGACACAAGGCTCTCCAGAGGGGCATCCCCATGTGAACCTCACAACAGACATCTGAGCATAATAATAATACCATCTGAGATGGTATTATTCCACTTTACAGATGAAGAAACAGAAACTCAGAGAACTTAAATTGCTCACTCCAAGGTCTTCTGCTTAGTAAGTGGCATAGCCAAGACTAGAAACTAGGACAATGGCCTCCTACTTCATTCATTTCAGGTGTCTCCTGCCTGCCCCTGTGTCACTCTATAAAGAGCAACCCTCTACATTTTCTGGCCTTCTATCTTCAGATCTCAGTAATGTGTCAGAAGACTCTGAAATTAAGATATTAGGTCTGCCCTTTTTGTTTTTCCTAGAGTCAGAGGTGATGCCTAGGGGAATCAGTATACTAAATTGAAATGCATCAAGTCAAAAAACCAAAAAAACCTCTCAGCATTGTGAGTTTACAAGGAAAAATAAAGTAAGATATTTTGCATTACTGTGACTTCCACCCCTCACCCCCTTCTCAATTACCAGTAACTCAGAACTATTTTCATATTACTTGACACAAATAGGTAATATTTAGGAATAAAAGATGGGTAAAAATGCCTTTCTCCCAGTAATTTTTCTATTTAACCTTGTGCAAAACTTTCCCCTTGCCTTGTACATTTATTGATGATAAATAGCTTTGCTGACAAGATGGCATTGATTGGACTACAGTAGTGAATCTTTGTTTACTCCAGTGCTGGTTTCAGATAGATAGCAAATTTGAAAAGCTTCGGCAGATAGCAAATTTGAAAAGCTTTGGCCTCTCTCATCACACCTAAATATGGCTTATATTCATTGAACCATTTCTCATCTATCAATCTTTCCGAGGAAAATGCTAATGAGCCTATGTCTGCTGTGAGCATAATGGGGGCAACCACAACGGCATAATGTGCTTGGCCCTTCCAGAGTCTCACAGTATCCCGCTTCAGAATCTCCAGGCTGCCCAGCTTGTTTCTTTTCTGCAAGTCTAAAGGGGGTTTCTGTTCTTGGTGACCAACATGGGGTTCCAAGAAGGTACCCAGGGAGAGTGTTATACATGACGCCAAGAGACAGGGTCTCATGCTTTATAAGCCTTCTCAGAGGTAAATGGGATCTGACTTATATTTAAATTAAGTCACCATATTGATATGGCAAAAAAAAGCACTGGCCAGATGGTGCTGAGTACAAGGCAGTGACACATATCACCCCCATTCCTTTTACTATTTATGAGTCCGAGAATCAGGTCAGCTGCTTAGATGGTGGTGTGACCACACTAACTGTTAGCAGAAGGAAGTTCAGTATCTTTTCCTGTTAATCTGTTTTTCTCATTCTTCCATTTTTCTTTCACGTTGGCCTATATTTTCCTCTTTAGGATTCATTCCCACAATGACCACTAGGATAAAATTACAATCCTACTCAAATGCTTATGTGCTACTGGAAACACAAGGGGGTGGCGATACTTTGTCTCTTCTTTTTCTTTAGAGAAAAATCACAGAAATTCTAGTTTCCGTTGCTTTCTGCTCGGGCTTCTCCTACAAATTTAAAAGGAAACTCTCACAAGGGTTTGGGGCTAAGAAAGGTATGTGTTGTCTCTCCCCACGGCGCCTCTCACGTCTGGTCAAGGCCCTCTTGGAGGAGGCTGTGTAGGTACAGGAAGGGTGAGTGGATGGCAACAACCATCTTTCAGCTCTAATTTTGTGCACATTTGTTTTGAAGGGCTTTTCTCTCCTAATAAGCTATAGGGGCCAAGAGGGAAGTAAACTGCTAAGGAGTGTTTGTGGAAAAGATTATCCCTGTGAGGGTTCAATAAATAAATACTGGCCAATTATGATACTTCCTAGTAGATGGTTATTTTATATAATTAGAGCACTGAAGCAAAACAGCTTCTTAATGCCCACCTATGGGATGACCAGTAATGGGCAACCGTAGAGAGCTATATAGGATGATAGATGGTGTACTGGATTGCACGTCAGGGGGGAAGGCTGGCTTCCAGTCCTCTCTGTGTACCTAAGCAGGGACTCGGGGGAAACTCGATTCACCTTTCTAGATCTCAATGTTCCTGTTTGCTGAATTGGGGTTGTGTGGTGGTGTTATGGACTGAATGTTTGTGTCCCCTCCGAATTCATATGTTAAAGCCCTAACCCTTAATGTGGTTGTATTTGGAGACAGGCCTGCAAGGAGGTGATAATGGTTAAATGATGCCTTAAGAATGGGGCCCTAAAAAGACAGAGAGACACCAGAGCTCACTCTCTCTCTCTCTCTGCCATATGAGGATGTGAGGATAAAGTGAGAAGTTGGTTATCTACAAGTCAGGAAGAGAGCCTTCGCCAGAAACCAACCATGCCAGCCCGTTTATCTTGGACTTCCTAGCCGCCAGAGCTGTGAGAAAGAAATCTGTGTTGTTTAAGCCACCCAGTCTATGATATTTTGTATGGCAGGCCAAGCAGACTAATAGGTGGTGATGACTAGCTACTTAAAATGACATAATGGTTATAAATTCATCTTCTTAGAGAAACTCTAAGAGCTGGGAAGAGAAGAGTAGTATTTTACAAATAAGGAAATACCTCAAATCACAAGACTACCACAAGAACACAAGGCTACTAAGTGGAATTCAGTCAGATGCAAACCTGGGTCTTTAAGGCACCTTTAGTTGTAAATGTCCGTGATTTTCTTGTTTCCAGCATCATTACACTGGATGTCTATGAATTCTAGGTTTTAGGTTTCCAGGTAATGCCCAGTTGAAGAATGTCAAATTTATCACAAGTCATACATAGGTTTTTTCTCTTTAGAACTGCAAGAGTTGTTTCCTTTGACCCGGCCATTCTCAAAGTATGGTCTGGGACCAGCAGTGCGAACTGAGGACTTAGAAATCCGAATTCTTGGGCCCTACCTCTCGACCTGCAGAATCAGAAACTCTGGGGGTGGGTGGGGCCCAGCAATCTGTGTTCTGAGAAGCCCTCTAGAGGATTCTGAGGCTGCTAAAACTTGAGAACCATGGTTCTGATCCATGTACACTTGTTTCCTTTGTCATAGGTTGACATTTGACATTTCCCCACCTTACTGCACTGAAAGATATGCAGCTGCAACTCTGAGTCCTACAATCAACTCAATCTACGACATACTGTGAAAACTATTTTGAAATGCTTGAACCTACAAGTGTATCCCCTTTATAGTGATAATATTCTATAATTTTGTGTCAGCCTTGGTTACCTCCTTTAAGTCTGCTTGGAATTTGAAAACATTTTAGAAAAAAAGCTATCTTGGTGAACATATCACAAACCTTGAGCTAAATTGACTCTATTCTAATTAAAAATAGTAATTTAAAATAGAATTTATTTATTCAAAGTGGCTAATGTTTTTAATCACTTACTCAAGGTACTTGACCATCTACTCCCCCACTCCCACCCCTGATATCTCAGCAACTTCAAAGAAAATTCATTTGTACATGAAATCTATTCCTAAACAAGATGCACTCCCTTCCAATCAGGAAAGAATATGTTAAAAAATAATAAGAATAATCCAAAATACATATTTAAAATTTCTTTTAAATATGTATTTATTCTAGAAAGCCAAATATAGAACTAATTTTATATATTTTATTATAATTATATGTATATAATAACTGTATATATGTCTATTATATACGTTATATAATTATACACATAATGAAATATCTGTATATATTTATATCAAATGTCTGGGTTTTAGAGGTATAAAGATTTTTATCTAATGCTTCCTTTGATTACTTTCCTATGCTTGAAATTTGAAAACTCTAGGGATTTTTGGAGAATATGGACTTCAATGCCAATGTGATACATTTATATTTAAATGACTATAGAAGTGTGTGGGTGTGTGATTACATATTATACGGCAGCTCCTATTACTTTAGGACATCAACACTAATCTAAGAATTCTCTGGAATGTTTTCATGTGTATCTCAAATAAATCTTGCCACTAAAATTTCACAAAAAGAGAAGCACAATATTGCCTTTTAAGAAGAAAACCTTACACATTTCCAAAATTACTTTTTCTTATGTAGAAATAACACAGAAATCACCTTTTACCCCCTTGAATGTGGGCAGCCAGAGTGAACAAAATCCTCATACTCTGGGCTGCTTCTGCTATTAATTTGCTTACATAAGCAAAATTGTGGGCTTTCTGTGGAAGTACAAGACTGGCAAATCACATGACTGATAAAACGGCATATAGCTTGCACAGCACTTGTAGAGCGACAGCTTCTGAATGACAGATTAAATGAGTTTAGTAGACTTCTACCCTTCACAGCACTCCAACTATTTTATTTAAAGCTTTTTGCAATTATATGAAGATTGACTAACAAATTTCTACCATGTTTCTGAAAAGACATAGGAAGACGAAATAGAACATAAAGATTCCTTCCCCCCTGCCAAAATATATATAACAACTGTGAGATGAAGCACTATTAGAAAAAAGTGTTTTACCACATCCACACATAAACACACATACACTTTTAAAGTTGATCTCTTAAACTTAGGAAGAATTTTTTTGTAGTGTTATAAAGACTAATTAGAGTGTTTTCCCAAATATTTTACTTCGAGGTGTCAACGCTGTCATTGTTTCTACCTAGGATTTGTTCATTACAGCAACACCAAATAAACCTTCCCCAAAAGGAAGGACTACTCTTACTGCCAACAGCAAACACCAAAGCCAACTCATATTCATAATTACTCATCTTTTGAGACATGTTTTGACATGAATGACTCAGCAAAGCTGGGTCACTGCCAACTGGTGCCAACTGGTCCAACGGCACCGGAGGAAACATGATAACTACAGAGACAACAGTGACTGAGAAACTGAATCCTCCCTCATTTGATCCAGGTAAGAAAAGTGTTATTTTCTGAAGAAGCAGGAAAGTGGGTTCTCTTTTTTAAAAGATTGCTTAACAGTTAATAAATGTGTTTAGGCACAACAATATAAATTTTGTGAAAAGTACCACGAGAATAAAAGAACAATGACTCCCTTTTCTGAATCCCCAAATTCACTTAAAACAAAAAGAAGCTTTAGGAAAAACTAAAGAAAAGAAAGAAAGAAAACAAAAGCAGCTTTGGGGGCAGAATGATAGTAAGGAAGTATAAAAAGAGTAGGAATTTAACTTCTACATGATTAAAGAAGAAATAAAAAATAAAACTTTTAATTGTAATAGAGAAATTTATAGGTATATATGTTCTCATAATATACTCAATTGTATTTTACTAGTTCATTTGCCAGGGAGGTCCAGTCCTTTCATCAGAATGCTAGTCTACAGCACAGGATCTATGGGAGATGGAGATCACACACCCCAAGTAATTAATCTGGCATAGTTAAAATGAGAGCTAATAGCCCAGCAGAGCCCTCAGGCTCCAGTCCCACTTATCTTATTAACCGAACTGACAATTTGGCGCTGAGTAGAAACATAGGGCCATATCCAACACTCTTCCACCCTGGTTTACTCAGAAGCAGGAGAGTGAAGATAAGGCAAGAAAAACTTGAAGGTAGTTTGAGTGAACCCTGTAGTATGGACATATTCTGCACCTCCTGGGGAGATGCTTTTTTTCAGTTTTCCCCAGAAGACCACTTCAGTTACCTTAATTATTCCAGGTCTAATAAGCCAGTTGGTAAGTTAATTGTTTCTGGTTGCTATCTTCTGATGGTCATTTTTCCTTTTTTCAGAAATAGACACAAGGGCTCCTTTAATGCAATCACCATGATGCAAAACAGACTGCATGATTAGGAAACTGTCTAAATTCAACTTGGCTTTCTGTAACTTGCTGACTGCCTTCTTTCTAACTTCTTCATCTGCTCAGATTCCTTTGAATTATTTCTCTATCTCCACCTGAGCTTACATCAGAATCAGAGCCACTTACACATGAAATAGATGTGCAGTTATCTTGTCTCCCTGATAATTAACAAAGACGTTAAGGGCTAATGCCAATTCAGTGGCACGAGCTGGATACCTTCCATTACCTGTCTTTGTTTATGGTATATTAAGCAGTTTTCATTTCACCTTATGGGCCCATATGAAATATAAGCTAGATGTTTCTCAAATCACAGGCAGTATTAAAGAATATTAAATAGCTTCTTTTTTTGTTTGTTTTTTAAAAAAGTCTCTAAATTTACTGCAGACAATCTGAGAAAGTAAATTGGGCAATATGTTTAAACTTCTCAGTTTTTTAAAGTCTTATATCCCTGTCCTCTTAAATTATATTCATTGTTTTACACTTATAGTAGCATTTTTCATTTTCAAAATAATTTACTTTCTGGTTCTTATTTAAATATTTTTTTCCCAACAAATTGTCATTGTACTGATTTCATTTTTCAAGTGGGGCTTTTAATTTCCAAAAATTCTCTTATCTTGCTCTGCTTTATTTTTCATCATTCTTACATACAGGACATACATGTTGACATCATGCAGAAGTCAGTGCATCAGAGGCATTAGACGGGGAGGCTTAGCTGCTTTCAAAATCTATCTTATTATGCAGGCCTCAGTTAGACGAGCTAAGCTAATATAGCTTCCAGGGCAGGGCTGAAAGCTCAAAGGGCTTCAGTTGTCAAAAATCTACAGTGCAACATTAGAAAATGTATGTAAGCATTCACTTACCTGCTTTTGATCAACAATTATTTTCAGGTCTTCATCACTGCTTAGTTTTCCATATCCTTTTTCTTTACTTTTCTTGTGAAAGAATAATTTTAAATGATCATTTAGTTTCTTTCCATTAATAATGTTAATTCCCACTTAATACTTTTTAAAGATAAAAGTCTTTTCTTAGCATTGTTCACTAGTCATAATACATCATTCTTTATGCCAATCTCTCATGGACAACAGAAAATATCTTTATTAAACTGCTGGCTCCCGCTTAGCCTCTCCCATCCAAATTATACTTTTAATCCTTCTCTGAATATTGTTATGCTTTTCTTTTTTCAATTCCATATTTTTAGAAAAGATTCTTTAATATTTCGAGATAAATAAGCAACTCCTTAAAGAGTCCCAGCACATTTTTCTTAAAGACTGAAACTGCATTTAGTGATTATATTATGCTTAAGATTTCAACTATCAAATGTTTTATTTTAATCCTTTATATATTTTTAAGACTAAGCAAGAATAACACCACTCAGATAACGAATCTTCAGATTTTCTGTGTTTGCTTATAAATCTGATGAAAAGTAACATTGGAAAAGCAACTCAGAAATAATTTTAAAAAGATAAGTAAAATAATTTTCAAAATTAGGTAGTTTGAAAAGTTGGTAGGGTACAGACCATTTTAAAAAATGTACTTTATTGGCATTTCCCCCCCATCTATCTTCCCCATAGCAAAAGTTCATAACTTTATAAGTTAGAAAAGGACATAGATCATTACAATCATTTTACTGTTGTGTTATAGGAGAAAGATAATATGTCTGAGTCTTTTCTTTTTCTTTCTCCCAGTGCAATGGTTAAAGGAAATACCAGGAATGACAGTTGCTTCTTCATAATTTCAGAAACATAGTACCTTCATAGAGGACCAGTAAGAAAAAGAAAAGAAAATTCACTACATAATTAGCTGTAATCCAAGGTTATTATTTTTAAAAAATAATCCAAGCTGTAATCCAAGGTTATTATTTTTAAAAAAAGCAATTCTTGTTCTCGGTAATAATTATATCAACTAGAATTAAGGGAATTAAAAATATCTGTTTGCATCTACTGTGCCATATTAGGATCCTCATCTCATTGGGGGAAGAATTACATCCTTCAGCGAACATGACATAAATCTTCTTTATACTGTGGGAAACGATTCTTGTCCGTTTTTTCTCCTGTAACATTTCAAAAGCAGATTTCCATATTTCCTCCCCAATAAACATACCTCCTATTTTTGTGGGTTTTTTTTCTGTAATAAAGATATTTTTCTGAATCTTCAAGTATTAGGATGCATAAATAAAATCTGAATTCTCATTCATATATTAATGAGTTTAACCACTTAGAACAGAACAGATGGCCACAGTATTTCTCTCTATTATTATTCTTGTCCTCATTTGAGGTTCCATTTCAGGATTGATGGAAAACAAAGAGAACAAGGTTGGTTTTGATCAAGATGGACTTCCTTCCTACCACTTTGCTTTAGTCCACTGGTTGCCGTAAGATATTGTCCAGAGACCGTCTAATGCAAAAGATTTAGAAATGCCTTTCTGAATATTGATCTGTATACGTACCAAGTAGCTCATGTGCATGACCCGACTTCTGGACAAAAGGACATTAAGTAGAGATGGAATGTGGGTCTTTCCATCCATTTCACTGTCAGACATCCCAGAATTCTTTGCACCAGCAGCAGTGGCTTCATTGCCAGAACTTGCTGACCAGAGAACCACAGATCTTGCCCAGCAACAGTATTTATAGTGTACCACAATAATCGAAGTATCCCCGAATCACTGTCTTGACTTTGTAAACATTGTGAAATTTTGGGTTAGCACAAAAAATTATTGAAACTAAAATTTCTTCTTTTCTAGCTTATATCCAAGTATATGTTCCCTGACTGCTGTTCTAGTTTAATGCTCAAAAAACCCCTCCATCTATTATTAATTATACACATTTTTATATTTCATCTCACGCATATGGACTACTCAGCTTCTCTGTCATAAAAGCTTTCAATTCTCCCTTTTCAATGTCCTGCCCCAGACTTTCTTGTGATTAGCAAATCACTGCTAATAGATATAACAATGTCGGCATTCACAGAACGTAATTCAAGATCGCCATTTCTGCCAATACCAGATTCAACTTTTCCAATTTAATCCCAACTCCCTATCTGTTTTATTACTAAATTTTACGAGGAAGAGGCTAGGGAAGGAGATTATATCCCCAACTACTGTAAGTAGAAGTTGGCATTTTCCAAGAGTGGGAGGAGGCATTTAGAGCTCTGGGCTTGCTCTTAAGCCCCTAGTTTCCAAACAACAGACAACTGTACACAGAGTCAGAAGCCTTCCAGTTTTACTCTAGAGTTAAGCAATATTTTCTAGCTCACCCCATAACGCAGGGGGATTAAGCCTTTTCTAAGCCATAATGGTTATTCGCTCACTTACTGCTTATTTCTAGTGCGGGTATAATCCTCTTTCAAGCACTCAGCTTCCCACTTTGACTGCTTAGATCAGCCAGCCCAGGCCGGGGTCTTCAGCTCTCCTCCCTCCTCCCAGCCGGGAATCCCTGTCTTCTATCTCTGCACTTTGTCAGGCACAAAAAGCAACTCCATAGTTTCTGCGTGGTCTTTCACATTAGCCAAAGGACTGAACTCGAAGGAGAAAGCAAGCTAACCTCCCCACTGTCCCAGCGCGAGGAGGCAGGGCTTCTGTGGGAGGAGAAGCCCGAGGGTAATCACTTCCTGTGCTCCTCCCACCTCCCCTGGCAGCCACTGGAGCTGAGGATTTCAACTGAGGCAGTAAGGTTAGGCCCCTGTCCACCTCAGCCTGAGCATGCTGCCTGTTGAGAGCCGATTTTGTGCACTGCTCCCCTGTGTGCAGCTGAGGAGGGAGCGTCAGTGCAGTGGAGCTAAAACAGTGCAGCTGAGGAGGGAGCGTCAGTGCAGTGGAGCTAAAACAGTGAGGACCTCGAGGTGGGAGAAGTAAGGAAAGGAAGGAAATAGTCATCATTTGCTGAGACTGCCTCCCTCCCTGTGAGAAGCTTTCAGCTCAGGGTAAGTGTCCAGTCTCTGAAACTCCAAACACAGTATCTCCCCTCTCCATCACACATTATGAACCCTTTCTGAGTAACTGATAGGAGAACTATCTAGTTACTTTTTAATACTGCCAAATTTTTTAATACCACTGAATCAGAGCTGTTGTTTTCTTAGGAACATCGAGCCTAACTGGTAATCTTTCCTCTCTGTAAATGTTCCACCAGCTCTCCTTGACCCTATCTACCTCCACAAAAGTGAAACAGAAAGCTGGGTTTATTCACTTGAACTAAATAAACCATAAAACTTGGAAACTGTATAGGAAAACCATATATGGCCACAGATATAGAATGTATTATATAAGGACATTTTGCAAGTAAGTAACAAAACAATAATAAAATTTGATGGGATAGAGACCTGACAAATGAAGTACCCAATGTTCATTTTAGAATAAGAGTTTATGAAAAAGAAAGAGTTTTAACTGAAAGCTACTAGTTGTATATGGGTTGAATTAAAAGGATTCATCATACTCACTAGGAATGGAATATATAAGGGAAGTTTTGAAAGGGAAAAGGAACACATGATTTAATTAATTGTACAAATTAGCCTCAATGACAATTTTTGCCTAACTATAGATGTCAAAATAAATATAAAGGTTTGCATACAAAATTAAAAAAATATTATTACTATTACTTATTCAATACTGCAATGTGATAAATAGTAGACCTGAATTTATTTAAGCAAATGTTAATGAAGAATAATAATATACACAAAAGAAGCAAAGACCTTCCCACTCCCTTCGTGGTTGTCAGTATTCAGTTCCTATCTTCTTATTTTTCCTACCTTCAATCCCTTCTTCACGACCACCTTCCTTCCTGCAGCCTGCAAAATTGCTCAGTTTTCCCTGTTCTAAAAGATGACTTCCTCACACCTGCTTTCCCCTAATGACATTCATTTAATCTCTCTTATCTCTTTACCATCAAGCTTGAAAGAGTGGTCCGTGCTCACTAGCCATAGTTCCTTCCTTTCTCTTCACTTCTAAACCAATCACAATCAGGTTGCAATTTACTAGAGTTGCATTCTTGACGGTCACCAATGGACTCCTAATTATCAAATTCTCTAGCAGCCCTTTTTAGAACTAATTGTATGAATTAGTCCCAAATACAACTTAGGATTGACTATAGATGTCAAAATAAATGCAAATATTACTTCTTTCAGTGGTCAGGTCTGTATCATGTATTTTCAGAAATGTCTTTGTTGTTATTTACACCGGTACAGCTGTTACATGGTGTTGCCACCAGGTGAATAGGACATCAGCAAGAGGGGGGAGGACTGGGAAAGGAGACACTGTGCTAAGAAGACACTTGCTGAGTTTGAGGTGTCTGTGGAAAGTTCATCCAAGTGGAAAGATCCAGTTGGCCGCTTGGTTATATAGATCTATATTTTTAGAAGAGAGATAGGGCAAGACATATGGATTGATGGGGATAATTAAAATTGTAGGAGTGGTCGAACTCATTAAAAAAGAAAATGTAGAGTCAGAAGAGAAGAGGACTAAGGCTGGAGTCGTGGAGAATCATTACATTTAAAGAATGGGCCAAAGAACCCAGTGAAGGAGGCAGAATAGGAGTGGCCATAGGTATAGGAGGAGAACCAGAATGCAGTCCAAGGAAAACAAGTCGTAGACGGTGTCAAATGCTGATGAAAGGTTAAATAAGGAGAACTGCACACTTTCACTGTATTTGGCATTTTGGAAGTCATCAAGGATGTTAGGAACAGAAGAATTAGTGAAGGTGGAATCAAGATTAGAGTAAATTAATGAATATATTGGTGGTAAGGGTGAGAGAGGACTTATTTTCCCTTAGAAAACTTGAATAAAAAGGGAAAGAGGGGAAATTTGTTAAGGTGGTAGATCTCATCTTGTGTTCTTAGGCCACAGCTTAAAAAAAGAGAGACAGAGAGAAAGAGGAGCAAGAATGCTAGTGAAAAGACAAAAAATACAGAGTGAGAATACTGGGAAAGTTATAGTTTTCCCCCCTTTCCTTGTGTAAAGGTATTGAGTATGTTTATGGTTCAAGAAGGAGCAGTAATAAAAGTGAAAATGTAGATACCTGAGGTTGAACGGGAATAATTCATGAAGCAAGAAAGTAAGAACAAAGTGCTTTTGGAGAAAAACTGCATGTTTCTCTTTTAACATTTACAATTTTGTGGTATATATTTACATAAGAAAAACCTAGAAGGATATATACCAAATATTAAAAATCCTTTTCTCTGGGCGATGGAATTATGCATGATTTGTGTGTTCTCTTTATACTTGGCAGTTCTTTTTGGAATAAGAATGAATTTCTTTTATAATAATAATAAGAAAGAAAACAAAATATGATTGCTTGAGAGATCCATACAATTGCCATAGAAAAGACTCATTTTAAGTCTACTTTGCAGAAAAGCGACTGGGTCAGGGCTTTACCCTTCCTTTAATATGTTTCTGGAGGGATAAATACTAGTTTTTTTTTTTTTTCTTTAAATGTAAGTTTCATGGTACAGTTATTGCTTCTGTCCCTTGTGGCCAGTGTGGTAGGATGGTGAAGTGGATGTTTTGTTTATTGTATTTAATAAGTCCCTTTCCTCTTCACTCTCCCTTATAATATTAGCTTTCAGTTTTTGATATCATTTTGGTCCCATGTCCCTTCTTTTTTTAAAAGATCCGCAGTGTCAGCACATCTACCAACACCACTGCTGTGGGAGCCAAAGAAACAATGAAAGGAGAAAACAGAAAAAGAGGGAGGAGTTTCTCCCCAAAGACTTGGAATAAAAGCTTGAGAGTTTCTCCATTTAGGACATAAGCCTGGACAGACCTTTTAAATAGAAAGTAATCACCTTACCAATTAAAAGGACAATTTGCAGATCTTTTATTTTTCTTATAGATGGAGGAAATCAACCTTCTGAAGGGGAAATTCATTACAGAGAATTATTTGCAGAGGTGCTTATTACACTTGGCATTTTTCAAGAACTATTTTTTTCTTTTTTAAAGACATTCACAGTTGTGTTCTCCCCCCCACCAACTGTGATGTTATGGAAAAACAAAATAGCCACAGGGTGTAATTTTTTAGTTTCGGGCCAGGCTTGAGGAAACATAACATATGGTAATCAAATTCTGTCCTAAAGGTATATTGCTGGGTGAAAAAAGAAATGTAAGCACAACAAATATGTTGATGCATTTTAAACCACGTTTTAAGTCATATGCATATGACCAGATATTTAGTAATTTTTTGATTTTAAGGCTAAGTGTAATTGGGAAAATAGATGTTCCAGTTACTTACTAGTTGAACAATAAAATGGCAGTGATGTACATTATAATTTTCACTATAGCCTTGCAGACCCTCCTTAATGCTGCCTTTCCTATCTTTAGAGTGGCTCTTGGTCTATAAGAAAATAACCTGAAGAGTTTTAAAGCTTCTTAGAATATTTTCTATTTTCCAGGTTTTTCAAAGATGAGAATTCTCCGACATAAATATCCATTAAGGTTGCTCAATCTTATGTCATTGTACGATGACATTTTCTCAAGAACACAAGTTCAGTATTAGGTATGCACCTTCTTACATATCTTTTCCAATATTTTATCATAAGAAATCAAACATACAGCAAAGTTAAAAGAATTTTACAGTGAGCATCTGTAAACTTACTACCTAGATTCTACCACTAACATTTTACTATACTTGCTTTTTGCATATCTGTCCATCTATCTGCTGATTTTAAGGCTAAGTCTAATTGGGAAAGTATAGTACATATAGTATATACTATTTTAAAAGTATAGTACATATAGTACATACTATCACATTTTTACAGATTCTTTCCTCCAAGGTTTATTTAATTTAATTTAATTTTAAAACGCAAAAAGCAAAACCATTGGTTTAGTAAGCTTCCAAAATAAGAGCACTAAAAGTTTAGGATTTGTTACCCTACAGCAAATCATTACTTTCATTTGAAAAGCAAATCAGTGAACTGCATTTCTAGTGCTAGTGATAGGTCCTATCACTAAGATTAGGGAAGAGAATTTCTGATCAAAGGGCTGGGATTTTTATAGCTCTCAGTCAAAAGCAAGTGATCAAACTCAACTTTCTGAGATGAATACAGGGTGTGATAGGCAGTTCCAGTTGATATTAATCATCGTTCTTAATTTCATATTCTTTGATCATCAGTGTTTCCTGCAAATAACTTCACTTTACTCTGGGCTATGCAGTATTTACCTCTGGTACATCCAACAAAAGTAGCAAGACTCAGGCAGGGCTAAGATGGCTAATGGCTACTCAGAGGGGTTACATATGCTCTAAGGAATAGTACAGTACTTGGGTGGTTTATTGAGATTAAGTAGGCAGAAAACAAAAATTAAACTTGAAATTTCAGTTATGTCAGCTTCAGCAATGTTCCACATTACTTTGAGGACAATAAATACACTCTTCTTAACCCTCCCTCACTTCCAAAACCAAACAAAACCACTTTCAAAGAAAAAAACAAACAAAAAATGATGTCCTACTCAACAGGAAAATTCTGAGTCCAATTCTTTCATCTGAAAGGTTCTTGTCTCTACAAAAATCATTTTCTCATCTCCTCTAGACTAGGCTCTTGAAGCTGTAAATGCAGTGGTATATCATGTAATGACTGATATATAAAAATTGTTTCCTGCCTGATGAAGACGACTGAAAAATGATATATATTTCAGTCTACTGGATTTCTTGGCATTATGTGGTATTGGTGCTATTTCCAAGGCAAGGTGAAACTTAAAGCACTCCCATTTGGCAGTTTTACCTGTCATCACTCGAAGAGCAGGGCTGGCGTGCTTGTTGGTGTGAGACAGGTAAGGGGCCTGAGAGAACTGCCATTGTTTTGGATCCTCAAATGGTAAATAAACACTACTGTCACATAAAAAGTCTCCTTTCCCCCCCAAAAACTAATAAAAAGGCAAACTATGTATTCTATATTTTTGTAGCTTGAGAAAAATAAGGAATAATCTGTTTAAAGCTCAAACTGTTACTTGATGCTCTGCTTCTGATCCTTATTGACATGATTTCTTGTTGTTACATGCGTTGGCCCTACCAGATGGGGGCTAGAAGCGTGTTACGCCAAAATCAAAAACAGTGCTTATCACTGGCCTCTCCAGTGGCTCCTTTTCCCTCTCACTGGTGCACCTGGTTGGTGCACCTGGCATCGCACACCTGCTAATGACTCCTTTATAACCACTGATCTGGACATGATGATTTCATGTCTTTGTGAGAGAAAACAGCAATCTTTTAACTTTAATAAAAAGGAAAGAAAAAACTTGCTGCCTCTATAAGCATTCTGTTTGCCAGGTATATTACGCCTCTGTGATGCACAGATGACACTGATGCCAGTGCTTGAGAAAAATTTGTCTATGAAATTTTGTTTCTGACAAGAGTCAACCCAAAGTTTGTGCTTCAGCCAGAAAATCTATGCAGAAAGTTAAAGTTGTTTACCATTAAGCTACATCTATGTGACTCATTGACTTGTAACCAGCTTTTTAAAAATTATGGCTAAAATAACTTGAGGATTTTTTTCTTTTTTATATGGATCTACACACAGCCACAACAGCTTAGAATATATCTTTCCTCTTCCTGAGAGTGATATTCCCTGGAGGTATAGCCCAATACTCCTACCTCTGGGCTCTCCCCCGTGGCCTTGATAACCTCAGGAATCCTAACTCAACACTACAGTTCTTGTCATTTCTCCATCAGTCTCCTGATGGCTTCTTTTGTTCATCCCTTTTCTGCAATGGCTTATAAATTCATTGATGACAACATTATAGATAAGACATGGAAATCCCCAGAAGGTAGGCAGGTCTGGGTTCCCATTCATCTTTGTCATGGATAAAGGCTTCTGGGCAATTACTTGTTCAGGGAGCTCTTCTAAGCCATAGGATGTACAGGCGCAAGAAAGATCTGGGCCATCGACAGCTCATTTATCCACTGGACATGTGACAATCAGTTAAAAGATTAAAACAGCAGAGTCCAGGGGACATGTAGCCCTTCACACACAACTTTTTGACAAAGGTCAACTAACACCTTGCTTGATATAGAAAGTATTACTGCTAATGAGGGGAAAAATAAAGTGGCATATAATGAAAGGCAAAGTTTAAATAGTTTTATTTATATAAAGTATTGTCACCAACCACCTGAGATCAAGTATCCTCTGAATCCTTGGCTCAAGTAAAAAGGAGTCTGATGGCTAGAAACTGTATATTTGAGTTACGAGGCAATTTTTTTTTTAACTTGGGAAGGTGCAAGGTAGAGTGTGTGACAATGTCAGACGTTCAAATACTTTATGAGTTTGTTTAGACAAAATCGTATTAATTTAGAAAAGGGGTTGCTTCATGTTGATGCATGGTGAACCTTTTAGTACTAGGCATGCTAGATTCAGTCAATACAGTTATGTGATAGTAATCACAAAAAGAGTAATAGGTAGTGGGTCACTCCTGACATTCTCAGAAAACATGACATCCATTACTGGAAAAAATAAGCACAAATGCATACAAATACATACGGCATTTTTGCACTTTGCTGATTTTTACAGGAAATTCCATATGACTTAATCAGCTGATAAGAAAGAAATAGTTTTCAAAAAATAAACAACTATAAAACCTCCCTTATTTGGTGATGAGATAAGGGATAGAGGGAGCTTCTCAAATATGGTCATTTATTTTTCCTTGGCATAAGTATGGAGTATATTCATTTTATTCTCGTACTACTTTAAACATTTTATATATATTGTACTTCACAATAGAAGTATATTAGTAAAATTTTATTTTTAATACATTCTATAGATTCAAAATATCAATTTTTTTCCATAAAAGAGACTTCCGTGTCATGTCTAAGGTGATAATGGAATAGATTTTGCCATATTTTTGGTCTACTTTACCACTATATTTTGAGCTTCCTGAGGTCAGGGGCTGTGTTATTCACTCATCCTCTAAGTATTTTTGATCGTCTACTATGAACGTGCTGAGATCTGGGGCTCTAGAGCCCACAAGGGAGGTGTGGTCCCCTGGTCTCGGAAAGCTCGATGCCTACTGGGGAAAGGAGGGAATTAAGCAAGCAGTTATAAACTTGTGAGGAACCTATGACAGAGGAGTCTGGAGATGTGAAGGAGACCATGGGACTTCACTTTGTGTAAAGATCAGAGGATGCCTGGAAGAGACACTGGGATTTGAATGATGAGGCCAAGCCATCCAGGTGGAAGAGAGGGCATGCAGCGGGAAGACCAAAGTTAGGAGGTGGCAGGGTCTTCTAACATCAGAAAGGAGGACGGTGTGGCTGAAGCAGAGTTGGGTTTTGGGAGGGTGATCTCAGATGAGGCTGCAGAGGAAGGTGGGGTCTCGAAAATCACATCTTTATGTTAAAGGCAATGTGGAGCCATGCAGGGTTTTAAGCAGGAGAGTGACATTATCACATCTGTGCTTTAGGAGGCCTACTCTGGCTTAAGTGTGGGAAATGGATTGGAGGAAAGAAGAGTGAAGCAAGGAGAGCAGCTGAGGGCCACTAAAGGGGTCAGTGTGTGTCAGCCATGGAGCCTTTTACAATTGGTGTGTTGTTGGTTGAGAGCTGACCACACACTAATTCTGACATGCTTAATTCATCACTTTGTGTACCATAGATTACTTTTTCAATACTGGCAACTATAAGTGATAAAAGCATCTGTATTTTCTGTAGTTAGGGATTAAATTAGCAGTGAATGGGCCTACAAACAGCACATTCTAGGCACTCACTTATTTTGGTAACATGTAAAATTATTTTAGGAAAAGTACGATGAAACAAAAAAACTTTTGAGAGATAGAGATTGATAGCTAGAGAGAGAGAGAATATATTTTGACTAATATAGAAAAACATTTTGCATTTAATGAAGGATATTTTTGCACTCTGTAAAGTTCTAAAGCAACATCTAAACTTTTCTTATTGTTTCTTGCTATTTGACAAAAACAAAGGGAGTCTGTTTAAAAAAAATACAATGCAAAATTTTTCAGTACTGCAGAACAACTAAAAGGATTTATTGTGATTTTGGACATCAGCAACAAGAATTCTTTATGCAAACCTAAGACGTGAACTGCCCAGGGAGTATAAAATATTGAAAAAGAATGTATTTACTCATTGCTTCCATTGCATTTCACTTGTTTTTAACTTGTCAGAGGATAAAACTTCATAATGGGGGAAAGCTGGAGTAAGGTGAGGTAGAGTAAGGTAGATTCAATCACAATATTTATCTTCTTCCTCAAAGTTTCTGTGGGGATTCTCGCAACTTAATGAGACACTGCTTTGTTATTTATATTTAAAAATAATTACGTTACATGCAAACTACTGAGGATATTCAGCTACATGTAAGCAAACCTCAGAGCTACAGAACAGACTTCTTTCTACAAGACCACAGCATCCCAGTGAATATAGATCTTCTTCCATCAGTTCTAACCTTTGCATTTTTCCTTTTTTTCCTCTTCAGGAATCAAACCCAAATCTTAGATGCTTGTATTATGGAGGTCGTCACAAAATTATAAAGAGACAATGAGAAAGACTCCTTGAACAATACAGATCAGAGAAATTTTAGTGATAAAGAGCATGAAGCTTATATCAACTTGAGAGCCCTGTAGGGTCTCTTTGAAGACTTTTCTTGCAATCACCGATTAATACCTGAAGTGGATACTATATTGATAACACAGTACTGAGAGACAGAGGCTGGCTGCAGCTCAATTAATTTAAATACATCTTTGGAAGTAGATGTAGACTTTAATAAAGAGTCTTTTAAAAACTCTGCACTCTTGCAAAATCGTCCTGGGTAGGCGAGTGTGAGGGTTTTAGAGATGAAGTGAGGCTCCAGTAAAAGGAACAGCTGAATTGCCATGGATATAGGACTGTGCCCCACATGGACAAAGCTTTTTAAGATTATAAAAACAGAAGCTTCTCCTTATAAGAAACACTAAAGGGCTTCCCTGGTAGTGCAGTGGTTGAGAGTCTGCCTGCCGGTGCAGGGGACATGGGTTCGAGCCCTGGTCTGGGAGGATCCCACATGCCATGGAGCAACTGGGCCCGTGAGCCACAACTACTGAGCCTGCGCATCTGGAGCCTGTGCTCCGCAACAAGATAGGCCGCGATAGTGAGAGGCCCGCGCACCGCGATGAAGAGTGGCCCCCGCTTGCCACAACTGGAGAGAGCCCTCGCACAGAAACGAAGACCCAACACAGCCATAAATAAATAAGTAAAATTTAAAAAAAAAAAAAAAAGAAACCCTAAAAAAAAATTTTTAAGTGCAGAAGTGTGCTTATCACATTAATGATGCTCAGTAAACATTTAATGAAATCCTTTTGCTTTATAGCAAAAAGGAAAAGATTAACAACTCCCATTACTCCTAACCCCTCTTATTCTCTCTTGTTGTCATCCCCCAATATTTATATACAGACATACACATATATATGTTTATAAATATATATGTTCATATATATGTATATATACACAAATGTATTTTTATGACGTAAAAGTGGATGTATTGGGTTGGCCAAAAAGTGCCTTCGGTTTTTAAGTAAAAATAAAAGACACATTTTTCATTTTCACCGAGAACTTTATTGAACAATGCATTCACTGTTTTGTTCCACTACATTCTACCATTTTTCAGGCAACTTCATAATTCTATCTTTCCAAAACTTTTTATCTTTTTGAGCAAAGGACTGTTCCAGGTGCTTTTTACAGTCTTCCAGGGAACTGAAATTTTTTCCATTATGAGAATTTTGTAAAGACTGAAATAAATGGAAATCTGAAGGTTCAGTGTCTGGTGAATACGGTAGATGAATCAGAACTTTCCAGCCAAGCTGTAACAGTTTTTGCCTGGTCATCAAAAAACATGCAGTCTTGCGTTATCCTGATGGACGATTATGTGTTTTCTGTTGACTAATTCTGGACGCTTTTCGTCAAGTGCTGCTTTCAGTTGGTCTAATTGGGAGCAGTACTTGTTGGAATTAATTGTTTCGTTTTCCGGAAGGAGCTCATAATAGAGGACTCCCTTCCAATCCCACCATATACACAATATCACCTTCTTTGGTTGAAGACCGGCCTTTGGTGTGGTTGGTGGTGGTTCATTTCACTTGCCCCACGATTTCTTCCGTTCCCCATTATTGTACAGTATATCCACTTTTCATCACCCGTCACAATTTGTTTTTAAAATGGACCGTTTTCTTTACGTTTAAGTAGAGAATCGCATGTGGAAATATGGTCAAGAAGGTTTTTTTCGCTTACCTTAAGTGGAACCCAAACATCAACGCGATGAACAGAACCAAGCTGGTGCAAATGATTTTCAATGCTTGATTTGGATACTTTGAGTATGCCGCTTATCTCCCACATGGTATAACATTTCCCAATATTTTAATTATGATTATTATCAACTTCAACTGGTCTACCCAACTGTGCAGCATCGTCTAGCAAGAAATCTCCAGCACGAAACTTCACAAACCACTTTTGACACGTTTGATCAGTCACAGCACCTTCTCCATATACTGCACAAATCTTTTTTTGTTTCAGTTGTGTTTTTACCTTTCTTGAAATGATAAAGTATAATATGCCAGAAATGTTGGTTTTTTTCTTCCATCTTCAATATTAAAATGGCTACACAAAAATTCACCAATTTTGAGAAGTCTTTTTTTAAATGCACGCTGATATGAGAGCTGTCGCATACAATCTAACAAAATTGTTTCTAATGAAGTTAAAGACAACTAAGTGCTACTAGAGCCATCTTATGGAGAAAACTGAATGAACCTTTTGGCCAACCCAATAGTATAAATACTAAACTATGCTTTTTACTCAACAATATATTGTGAATATCTTCATGTTAACACACATTCATATCTATCTTACACATCCAAATCCACCTTACATTAAGAGTTTTTGTTAAGAAATCCAGAAAATCATCAGAATGACGCATGCCTTCAACACTTAAGATGCAATGCTAGTTCATGAGTGTTGTCCACAGAACCCTGGTGGTTTCTGAGATTCTTTCAGGTGATCTGTGAAGTTAAAACTATTTTTTATAATAGTATTAAAATGTTATTTACCTTTTTTTGCTGTGTTGACATTTGCATTAATGGTGCAAAGGCAACAGTGGGTAAAACTGTTAGCGCCTTAGTAAGAATCAAGGTGGTGGCACCAAACTGTACTTGTTGGGAACTGAACTGGCCACTTTAAAATAAATGAAATAGCATTTTTACTTGAAAAAAATGACTGACAGACAAACTATGGCTACTTAGGTTTGGAAATCTTACATTTTTTCCCCCCAAATAAATGAAGAGAGTCTTGCAAGGAGAACAACTAATTTTTGTTGCCAAAATTCTAACTTTCGATGAAAGTTAGAATATTGGAAACTTGTATCTGCCACTGTGAGCTTGATAACTTCCAGATAGTTAAAGATGTTCCTGATGAGCTCAGTGATATTAATGAAGTATTTTTGATATTATATAATGAAGTATGGCAACATTTGGAAGATATGAATAACTCAGTGAATTAACATTTTCCAAGTGACAGATACATGGCATGTTATCAAAACTGTGCATGAATTAAAGATCCATACAAAGTGTAAGGAAAAACAATGGATTTTAATATAAAAAGTACACAAAGTTTATTGATATCACTGAAAATGCCACACTGCTACTAAACTTTATGAAATAACATGTCAAGTTTTGATATAGCATCAAAGACTTCATAATTATTTGAAATGGCTATTAAAATACTCCTTCCTTTCCCAACTGTATAGTTGTATGAAGACAAATTTTTCTTTTTATATTTCAACCCCCCAAATTGCAACAGATTAATTGCAGAAGCAGATAGAATTCAATTTTCCTCTATTAAGCCCTTATATTAATGAAATTTGCAAAAATGTAAAACAATGCCATGCCTCTCACCAAAATTTCTATTTTTTAAAAATAGAGTTAAAAAACTGTTATGGGTGTTAGCAATGAGTGATTTATTGCTATTTTTCAATGAATTTAATAAGTACATAGTTAAAATTTTTCATAGTCTTCTTTTTTAATACAGTAAATGCCAATAGATATAATCCATATAAACAAAAGGTCTTTGGGGTCTTTAATATTTTTTAAGAGTACAGAGAGGGCATTGAGACAAAAGTTTGAAAACCACTGATATAATAGAAAGAATGTAAACTTGTTCTGAGGTGGTAGAACAATTTGCCCTTGGAAAATTAGTTTTTATTTTCCTTCTCTTTAATAATGATAAACAAAGTCAATTTATCCCTTTTAGAATCTGGTGGAAAATTCCATAATAGACCATGTCAAAAATTAAATTAGTTTTACGATAAATTGCATTGTGTGTTACTTAGTATATATCTGAATTATATTTAATGATTATAGCTTTAGAGTTTACAAATACTTATTACATGGGTTACATCCTTTACATTTTCTAGGCAATTCCATGAAGGTAGGTATTATATTCCTTATTTATATTAATAGATGAGGAAATGGATTCTAAGAAGAAAAAGTGCTTTGTCCATCTGGAAAGTGCTAGAACAGAATCAAATTTAGGTCTGCTAACCTTATGTTCTGTGCTCTTTTTTCATCTTTGGATGGGAGAAAGTCTTTTTGGTTATCATCAGCATAGGCTATGCACTTCAGCTCTTGTACAGTAGAAACAAGGGCTGGGTATGGCCATACCTTTTGGATTTGAGCAAGGATCCTGACTTCTCCCAGCCCATTTCCACTGCCTATATATAAGGATTGTAGAAAATAATATATGCCGAGTTATGTGGAATAGTGCTTAGTATACACTAGGTCCTGTTATTATTATTTTTCCTACCTAGCATAACAGTGTAACCCTACACAAGGCCAGAGTAGCTTGGGTTTCACCCATATCTTAGGTCAAATATGAAAGGGCTCAGTCAATAAGACAGAAATAGATGAACAACATATAAAAAAGCTTCAGAACAATTGTAGGCCTGAACAGCAAAAACAGAAATGCAGTCTTTTCCAGGCTGGAAGCCAGAGGTCATTCTATATATGCTGTTGACCTACACCTCAACTCTGCATTCAAATTTAGAGGTGACCAGATAGGTCAATACATGTACAAGCTGTATGGCTTTGAGCAAGTTACTTAACTCCTCTATGCCTGAGTTTTCTCATCTGAGAATAATAACAGAACCTATCTCCTTGAGTTGTTGTGAGAAAAAATTTAATTAATACATGTGAAGTGCTTAGAACAGTGCTTGACACATATAATACTCAAATAAATAAAAGCTATTATTAGCTGATATCTTTCCTTCCTTCCGTCTCGTACTTCCTTCTTCCCTCTCTTCCTTCCTTTTCCTCCTCTCTCCCACCTCATCTTTTCCCTCCCTTCCTTCCTCCCTACCTCCCTCCCTCCTTCTCTCCCCCCCTCCCTTCTTTCCTTCCTTCCTGGTTAACAGTGTGTAGCCACTAAGCAGTCTTTCTAGCAAGATGGTAAGACTCACCAAAGGTGGTTCAGAACCTCAATCTTGAAGTTAACAAATTTTTTTGGACTGGGATTTAAAAATAGAACCTGGCGAGAAGCAATTCTTGCTGTGTCAACTTTTAGAAAGCTGTACTGAGAAAATCCAGCAGAGCTTTATTTTAAGAAGACCCTGAATGGCTTAGCTGCAGTTCATGGATACATCAGAACATCCCCTTGACGGTTTGCTTTCCTGTGAACCTAAAACAAAACAACAGGAATAGTTCTGGCCTGACAAAACCTCGCCCTTGCAAAAAGCCAACTAAACCGAACTCAGATGCTTCTGTCAAGTAAGTGGAGCAGAACCCCAGCAGTGAGCCTTCGCCGCTGACCCTTTTGAAGTTCACCTCTTTGTTAAATCTACTTTTAACACAAACTGGATTTTTTACAGTGTGTTTCAGGGATGATGCAAAATATTAAGGATACAGGAAAAAAAATGACTACAGATGGTGGATTTGGAAAGTAGGTAGAGGAGGACTTTGGTTTGTGTTAACATCTGGGTCCTAGCCTTGTTTTTATCCCTTTTTTTTAGTGGGCTGGTTATCTCAACTCTCTTGAGCTCAGCTTTTCCACTTTCAAAGTAAGGGTTTATACTATATGATCTTTCATATTGTTGATTCTATGATTTCTTTTGAAACTACTGGGAAGCCAGTTAATTAGTAATTTTATAGTGATTAAGAAGAGGACCATTGTTAATTAAAGAAAGAAGCTAAGCCTAATAAAATATTGATATAACTTTAATTCAAATACTGAGGAGGATTTAGGGTCTTCCACAAGCTGCTATGTACACTTCCTTCATATCTGTCAAACTCAATATTTCTTAATATAAGAAAAGACTGCATGCAACAAACTTAAGTCTCCATTCTGATGCAACAAATAGAAGTAGCTGAAATTGGATGTGAAAATATGTTTCTCAAGAAAGAATATGTCAGTGCTTATCAACTTTAAGTGTATGTGTAAATACCTATGCAGGAAAACTAGTCAGGCAACAAGGTACAGAATTCACTGAAGGGAGTGAAAAGTGGAGACACAAAAGTAGTTAGAGCCTAATCACAAGTAATGAACTTGAAAGAAGATATCAGCAAAAGGAATGGAATTGCCAGGGTTTGGCAAGTTGGTGTTTATATAGAAATAAACTTAGATGTATATTCTTTGTGCTATTTTGGAAGATTCTTTACTGAAAAATCAGTAAAATGCCATTTCAAGATAAAACTTTAAAAGATGACTTTACATATTATGTTCCAAAGAATAGAGGATGGACTTGGAGTGGTTTTTCTGGCACTGATCTTCGAATTGACTGAATTCACTGGCATTTTTTGCACAGGCCTCCAAGGAAACCAGTGGTAGGGATAAGTCTGAGGCCACGGAACAGAACTAAGATGCCCGGCTCTATCCACTATAGGCAGCCAGGGACCATGGCCTGCACTTGCCTTGTTTGTCCAACCAGCACCAACTGCAGCTTCTGATACCGAGCAAGCACTCAGTAAATATTAAAAGTTAATTGATTGATAAGGATCGGCATCCCCCATCCCATCTTAAATGACCGTTGTACCCATGAAACCAACCGAATTAATCCAAACCAACCCACCCTTCCAGTTCTCTGTTATCATTTCCACAATTTTACTGAGTAATTTAAACTTGTAAAAAAGCATTCAAATTTGTTAAATCAAGTAGAACAGTTGTACTAATTCATATGCTAATATTAAAGATGAAATAATTGAATCACACAGAAAGGTTAAGTTACTTGTTCAAAGTCAAAATGAATAAAAAGTAGATAATGTTTGTCCTTAAGAACATAACCCATAACATTTTCCTTTGGGTTCCTAAATTTGACTAAGAGATGCACACCCCTTCCTACCTTCACCTCCCAATTCTTTCCTACTATTTATCGGGTTCCTAATATGCCCCAGTCACTGCACAACACTCAGGAGACACAGAAATGAATTAGGCCAGTACCCTGTCTTCCAGAATCTCATTAGATAAAATGATTTCCCAAAATTTCCCACTCCATTTTATTGTCACGAGATTTTCAATAAGTCATTACAGAATTTCTTCTGGTGGTAAAGATCTTTGAAAATGCAACCAAATCAGTTTAAAAACTATAATTAAGCACATATGTTGTGCTTGGCATTACAGCAATGTAAAATTTAAATAAACTTAAATTTCTGTAATATTCAGACCTGTATACTACATGCAACATAAAATATTACAAACATTTTACATTTGAATAGCACATTAGTGTTCACAAACTTCTTTCATTCATCTGTTTAATACTTATTGAACACATAGTTATTTTGTTCTCATGATAACCCTATGAGGTAATGATAACACTGAGTATTTATGATGGGCCAGGCATATTCTAAGCATTTTACATGTATTTATTCACCTAGTTCTCACTATAACTGTACGAGAACTTTATCACTTTCATATACAGATGAGGAAACTGAGGAAAAGCTGAGGAAAAGAGAGGTTAAGTATTGAGAGCTTTCCCAAGGAAGAGCCAGGGTTTGTTCTATACAAATGTCCAGGTTCCACTCTTAGAGATTTTGATACAATTGGTCTGGGGTGGGCTTGGGCATCAGCATTATTTTTAAAAAGTAATCACTTAAAAACACCCCTCAGGTGATTCCAATGTGCAGCTAAATGTTGAAAATGACATGAGTGAAGTCAGTGTCCCCATGTAAGCAGTGGTTCACAATCAGAACAGCTGTATTTATGACTAATGTAAGAAATGATTAAATTTAGGGCAATCTGTAACAGTCTAGAGACCCCATGAAATCCAAGAGTCTATTCTAAATATGAGGGAATTGGCTGAATTACAGAAGGCAGATTTATTTTATTTAAAAAAATTTATTTATGTTTATTTTTGGCTGTATTGGGTCTTCGTTGCTGTGTCCGTACTTTCTCTAGTTGGGGCGAGTGGGGGTTACTCTTCGTTGCGGTGCGCGGGCTTCACGGGCTTCTCACTGTGGTGGCTTCTCTTGTTGCAGAGCACAGGTTCTAGGCGTGTGGGTTTCAGTAGTTGTGGCATGCGGGTTCAGTAGTTGTGGCTCGTGGGCTCTAGAGCGCAGCCTCAGTAGTTGTGGCTCATTGGCTTAGTTGCTTTGCAGCATGTGGGATCTTCCCCGACTAGGGCTCGAACCCGTGTCCCCTGCATTGGTAGGCGGATTCTTAACCACTGCACCACCAGGGAAGACCCTAGAGGGCAGATTTATTAATGTCTACAGCAGGGAGGTGAAGCACCGGGAAAAAAGAGCATGTGGCTCCTGTTAGCATAAGTCTTTAGACTTAGCTGCTCCCCGTATTACAGCTGTCCAATAAAGTACAAACTGATATACTGAAATCCTTTTTGACACAAATTTCTAAATCTGGGGCTGAGCAGTTGGAGGGTTCTCTTATGTGTTGCACCATAGGATATGGTCAAGTGTAACCATCATTGCAGGCCTGGGTCGGGTATGTGAGAAGATCAGAATGTTGGAGCAAAGACACAAGGCCAAGGTGACTGTATCCACTACAGACACATGCTATTGTATAATAGCTGGGTCGTCATAGCAGCTGGCAATTTCTTACCAGCATTGCCACAAAGACTAAGCCCTTTGTCTGGGGCCTAACCAGAGCTGCTTTCTGAGATGTTTAAGACCTCAATATCTTTACTTTCCATCCGTTCATCTCTGGGTCTTCATCTTGTGGTTCTTCCTTCTTGCCTATTTTTTAGGAGAAAACATTGCCTGACAGGATGAAGCTCTTCACCTCTGGTTCAGATGTCATTTCCCTCACACGGATTTTGCTACTTTGCTTCACCAATTATTCTCTCACCTGCATCTTCCATCTCTCACTCTCCCTCAGTTCTTTCCGTCTGTGTATAAATGGGCACAGCTCTTCTGCTGCCTAAATCATTTCTAAGATCATACTATCCTCCCTCTTTCTCTCTCTTACCCTTCTCTCTAAAACACACAGTATTTTTTTTTAATTCAAGAAAGTAAATCATACAAAGCATGTAACAAAGTATATTTACTTTAGTCATTTGCTTGATACCAACAAATCAAATCTAGACTATCCTGTCTCCTCGATATTTAATTGCCATTGTGTTTACTTATGAAACTAGTATACTAGATATTTGGTTTTGCTCTTAAAAAATAGGAGATATGAATAATGTCACCTCCTGAGCCCTCCTTATGTGTGAGACTTTGTGAGGAACGTTAGTGAATCCTACCCAGATAGTGCCCTCAGAGAGCAAGTAGTCTAGTGATTAAAATGAAGACAGAGTAGACATATACAAAGCAGATATGCTCTGAAGTGATACTTGATATAATCTATTCTGCCCAGCCTCATAGAAGTATCCTGATTATTAGATTGTTAAAGGTTTATTCAAGCCATGTACAAAGGCGAAAATGTAGAAGCAAACATTTAATTTCCATAGCTGAAAGGAAAATCTAAAGAAAATTTAGTCTAACCTCTGTTCCCCCAACATTACAGATGGGAGAAAAAAATGAAGCTAAAGATTTAGTTGAGTGACTAAAAATAAACCACTGTGTGTTTATCAAATAATGATTTTATACCAGAGCTGGAGTAGGTAAACCAGGAGATGCAGTGGAAGTGTAGCAAATGGTCATTTTGTCTCCATAGTTTTGCCTTTTCTAGATGTCATATAGTTGGAACCATACAGTATGTAACCTTTTAAGATTGGCTTCTTTCACTTAGTAATATGCATTTAAAGTTCCTCCATGTCTTTTCCTGGCTTGATAGCTCATTTCTTTTTAGCACTGAGTAACATTCCACTGTCTGCATGTACCACCATTTATCCATTCACCTACTGAAGGGCATCTTGGTTGCTTCCAGGTTTTAGCAATTATGAAGAAAGCTGCTATAAATATCCACGTGAATGTTTTTGTATGAATGTAAGTTTGCAACTCCTTTGGGTGAATAATACCAAGGAGTGTGGTTGCAGGATCGTATGGTTAAGAGCATGTTTAGTTTGGTAAATCACCAAACTATCTTCCAAGGTGGCTGTAGGGTTTTGCCTTCTCAACAGCACTGTATGAGAGCTACCTGTTGTTCCACATCCTCACCAGCATTTGGTGTTATCAGGGTTTCACAGGTGTGTAGTGGTATCTTGTGATTTTATTTGCATTTCCCTGGTGACGTGTGATGTGGAGCATATTTTCATATGCTTATTTGCCACCTGTGTATCTCTTTGGTGAGATGTCTCTTAAGGTCTTTGGCCCATTTTTTAAAAAAATCAAATTGTTTGTTTTCTTATTACTGAGTTTTAAGAGTTCTTTGCATATTTTGGATAATAGTCTTTTATCAGATGTATCTTTTGTAAATATTTTCTCCCAGTCCTGTGGCTTTTTCTAATTCTCTTGACACTGTCTTTTGCAGAGCAGTTTTTAATTTTAATGAAATCCAGCTGATCAATAATTTCTTATTTTGCTCATTTTTTTCCAGAGTTTTTGATAGATACAAAAATGATAAGGGGTCAAAATATATATATATATATATATATATATATATATATATATATATATATATATATATATATATATATTTATACCTTGCTTTCTTGATTTAATATATTATGAGCTTCCTTCCTGTAAACATGTACACTTCTACAGCATCATTTTCAATGGCTAAGCAATGTTACATAGTTTATCACTAGTGATGGAAATTTTAAGTTTTTATTGAGTTTTGTTGTCATCGTTTATAAAATAAGGCTTCAAACCATGTCCTTGTAGCTAAAACTATGTGCACACCCTTTGGAGGGGGCTTGATAAATAATGTTAGCTATATTTATTTTTCATTGTGCTCTCAAGCAATGATCTGTGAATTTGATTTGAAAACATTGTTTTAATCATTTTAAGTTAAATATTTTAAACATATGTGGAAGTTGACAAATACTTTTATGGGATGATATAATATGTGTTATTTTTATAGTCTAGTCTTTATTTTGTTTGTTGTTTTTGTTGTTGTTTGTTTTTTCGTGTTTTTTTGCTTGCGTACTCCTCCTGCCTCCCAGTATATTCATATCGCCAAATATAGACACTATCCATCTCATTCATAATTAACAATGCAATATGTATTTTCTCTATTTTAGCCACAGTTATAGTCAAACACACATATTTGTAGTTAAATACATTTAATCATATACACATATACATTAGCTAAGATTGTCATTGTCTTACATTTTACAAATAATATATGACACTTCTCTGTCCTGTTTTTTTCTCTCACAATTATGCCTCGTTTTAAACAATCACCTAAATTAACCTTCGTAGCTCTAGTTCGTTATTTTTAATGCTTGCATGTTATTCTAAGTATGGATGTACCGTGACTTTTCAACCATTTTTTAAAATGGGCGTTCACTTGGTTCCCTTTTCCCCCTCAGTTCTGAACAATGTTGCAACTAGCATCTTTGTGCATGTTTTCTTCGGTTCTGGTTGTTTTAGTTCTATGGGATAGATTCCTAGGAGTAGGATTGCAGAATAAAAAAGTATACACAATTTTAATTTTAAAATTGTTTAAAAATTTTGCTAGATCATAATTATATGATTATACCTTTCCTCCATCCTTGGCAGCAATAGGTATTAACTGCTTTAATTTTTTTTCTCGGTCTGATGGGTATAAAGTGATGTCTTTCATTTCCCTATAAGTTAATTTGAACATCTTTTCATGTTTGTTGACCATTTGGAGTTTTCCCCCTAGAAAGCCCCACTTGTATCCTTTCCCCAGTTTTATGTTGGGTGGCTGGTCAATTTACTGGCAATTCGTGAAAACTTGGCTATTAACCCTTTGTCAGCTGTGTTGCAAGTATTTTTCCAAACCTGTATTTTTCTATCAATATAACCCTTTTTGGGTGCATGTTCTTAATTTTTCTATCAAGAAGTATATTTACTTCAGTTTCAAGTGCAGCTAGAACATTCAGCTGCCCTAGAATTGTAGAGAGGCCACCTAACACATAGTATTTTACAATAAAAGACTGAGATAATGGCAAACATAATAAAACTTCCTTTCAGAACAATTTGACAAGTATAGTTAATAATCTTGCTAAATCAGGAAACAATCGCAATCGCAATGCAGAATGTCCCATAAAGATCTAAATTATCTTATATTTTAATAGCATGTTAAATCTGGAGGGGATATTATCTTTAGACAAATCTTCATTCATTTCACAGGCTAGGAAAGTAGGATAGATGAGACCAAACAGTTTCTATTTTCAAAAAGAGAAAAGAGTGATATAAATCGAACCCATTCTGGGTTATTAGTGGAGATGTAAACTGACACAATTCAGGTGAGTATTTGGAGCCTGGCGTCAAATATGCTATTGAGACATTTTTTTCTAAATAGAGCCAGAAGTCTTGGCAGCTCTGTAAACAAGTTGATTCAGAAAACTCAGTCTCCAAAGGGAGCTTAGCTCAGTCTATTCGATCATGCGAAACACAGAAAACACCTGGGTCTTAATCCTTTATTAGAACAATCTATATTATGCCCCATGCTTACGTGTTACTGAATGAGGAGTATATTAGGTTTTAAGAAAGACTGTCTAATTTCTGTGGCCTCAGACTGTGCACTAAAAACAAAACAAAAACAAACAAACAAAAAAATCACCCTAAACTTCCATACATTTTAGTACCAAGCTGCGGAGAGCCAAAATACTATAATTATTTGATTAAATTTATATTATTGATATTTTAATCTTTCAAATAAAGTGTCCAAACCTATGTAAACCAAAAAGCCATATATATAGGCCTTCATTATTTTAAAGGTTTAATAAAAATAAAAACGTTAATAAAAATAAAACTTTTCATATCTAAAAGCTCCCGAAGCCTCAGATCTTTTATTGAAGTTCAATTATACAGTACAGCTGTTTCTCAATTTGGAAGATAATTTTATACATTTTAAATAAAAATGTCATAAATTTAACCTAAAAATTTTCCAAGAAGGACAAAAGACAAATAAACAATAATTATATCTTACCTAATGCTCCTTAACAGGCTACTTTGGCTCCCTTTGGTTTCTAAAATGACAATATTAAAAAAGTAGTTAAATTTCTTAAAATCTAGTAGAAATCTGTTCTGTAAATAAGTGAAGAGGGTTTACACAATAATGATTTGAATTTAAAAATGAGGCATGTGAGGTAGTGCTCTAGCAAGTGCTACTGACCCCTGCTTTTATCCCAATCAGTATCCCCCTTGACTATTTATACAGAGAATCTTACATTTTTCTTTTCCACAAGAGATCTGACAATATCAGTTATAAAGAGAGAGTGCTATTTGGAAGCGCCTTTCCAACTTGGAAGTAGTATTATTTGAGTAGTACGAGTTTAGAAAGGTCATCCTGTAAGTTTATTTTTTGCTCTTGAACTGCTTAAAAAAACCTTGGCTGGAAAATTAAATCCTGAGAACCTTATCAGCGAATTTCTGTGGTCCTTGAACTTAGACCATAGAGACCTCTGTTTAGAGACATCTGTTGCTAGGTGTATAGATGGTCAAATTTAGTAAAAGCATTTCAGATGATATTTTCACAGTTTTACATTCATGATAGCCAAGGCAAATTCATTTTAAATTATTGATTAAAAATATTTACTGTATTTACCATTTGGTAAAATCTGGAAATAAGAATGGAGACTCAAATTGCAGATAAAGTTTTTTGTCAAGCTAAAGGAAACTATTAATATATGTGGTTCACAAAATATTAACATAATGTCCATAACTACTAGGTATATTAATATGAATGAAAATGATATCAGTACTACACTGGGACCCAAATATATACCAAACAAAATGAAATGGAAACTTGGTACTGAGCTATCTTAACCTGTTGTTTTTTGCAGAGATTCAGTCTTGCTGCATCAAAACTACCTGGATTTTTGCTAAAAATGACATCCCTGGGCTCCACCCAAGATACTGAAATCAAACCTCTGGAATGGGGAGCTGTGCTTTCAAAAGCACTCCAGGTGGACTTCTTATGCATTCAAGCATGAATATCATCGACTTTGACAAAGCAGACTATCTAGCTGACCTCATCAGCTGTTTGATCTGAATCACTCTATAAGGATTTGAATAAAAGAAATGCAAAATACAGACTAGAATTATCTAAAACTTAGGTATTTCAGATAAACCAGCCTAGTTAAAATTTTGCTTAATATTTTTGTAAATGCAGGATCTAGATTACATTAATTTTATGAAATCTGCCAAAGGCTTAAAAAATGTTTTTAAAATAAAATTTTAGCTCCTGAACATTTTTTCTTATTGTGTTAATATTTAAGCATAAAACGGTAACATTTTTTCATAATATATGTAGGAGAACGTAATCATTCTGATTGGAAGAGAAATAATGTGTTAAAAATAGGCATTGAAAATGGTGAAATTATAATGAATTGTAGGAACCCGTCATGTGTTATTTAGTTGAGGTTCTCACTAGATTTAGATCTGATCTCTGAAAATGGGGAAAAATATATTGAATTTTATGATCTTTACTGTCCTTTTAAAGCTAAGGAGATCATGTCTTTCCTCTGCTCAAACTCTTCTAGTAGTTTTTTTTTTGACTCATATTTAGAATAAAATCCAAAGTCCTTATGGTTTAGACTTGCACTGTTCAATACAGTAGTTCATCACATATATCTAAGTACATTTTAATCAGTTAAAGTAAAATAAAATTAAAAATTCATTTTCTTACTTAGAGTAAGCCATATTTCTAGAGCTCAATAGCCACATGTGGTCAGTGGCTACTGTTTTGGGCAGTATAATATGTGGAGCATTTTCATCATGGCAGCAAGTTCTGTTGGGCAGAGCTAATCTAGAAGTCTCTGCATGATCTGGTCTTTTCTTGCCTTGGTTACTTTACCCTTTACTTCTTTTCACCTGCTCACTCAGCTCTAGCAACAACTGGCCCCTTGCTAGTCTCAGACATTCCAAACTGGTCCTGCCTCAGGGCTCTCCCACTTGCTATTCCATCCACCTAAAACACTGTTCCTCCAGATATTCACATCTCACCTTAGGTCTCTGCTCAAGACACCTCCTTGGAGAGTGCTGATCTAAGTATCATCCACATTATTCTTTATGCTTTTATCCTGCCTTATTTTTCTTTCCAGCACTTGTCACCGCATTATATAGTTTAGTCTTTCCTTTTTCCGTCTCTCTCTCACTGTAATTTCTATGAGATCAGGGTCTTCGTTTAGTTTACTTCTATATGCCTGGCCATAGGCATATGGAAGTAAACTATATGCCTATTGTTTACTCCAGTGGTTTTCCACAGGGGGTGATTTTGCCCCCAGGGGATGTCTGGCGAGGTCTAGAGACAGTTTTGATTGTCAGAACTGGGAGGGTGCTACTGGCATCTAGTGGGTGGATGGTAGGGATGCCGCTGAACATCCTACAGTGCCCAGGGAAGCCCCGCACAACACAGGATTAACTACTGGGCCTAAAATGTTAATAGTACTGATGCTGAGAAATTTGTGTTGACAAATTTCTCAAATATTAATTATCCACTGAAAATATATAACAATTACTCTGTTGGGGCAAAAGTGAATCACAGGTGTGGTTTACCAAATGACTCAGCAACTAATATTTTCTCCTAGTTCACTTATGTTTAAGGCAAATGGAATGAAAATATGTCTAAAACTGATATTCTTCAGCTAACTGCTTTCGCATCTGTACACTTTCTCATCTGCATACAATCTTATACTTTCATCTGTATAAAAATGTTATTTCATTTAAGAACTTCAATAATATCCTCTTTTTTTCATCTTTGCCATATTCCATTGTCCCAAATGTCTTTTCCTGTGTATGTTTTGTGGCATTAACTATTATTAATTTAGTGTGATTCATTGAGGTATTAAATAAATTACTCCTTTTTAACCTTCCTTATGAACTGGGTTTAAATAATAACAGAGAATTGGCAAGGGGTAGTGGACAGGGTGCTGGTCAATAGGACACCTGTGTTCAATACAGGATCCTCCACTGGTTAGCTTATGTGGCCTTGAGCAAGATGTGCCATTTAACTAAGATGCAAAAGTGACAGCACCTCACACAGGGCTGGACACAGTAAAAGACTGCATCCATCCACATCTTCCCTTCTGTCCAGTCAATACTCTGTGAACTACATGAAACTAACACACCTTGAAAAACTTCCTTGGCGATCTCCACCTAAAACAAGGTTAGTTGTCAATTACAGTGTATTACTGAAATCCAAATTATGGAGATTCTGAAAACTCTCTGGGAAATGAAACATCAAAAGCAAAGTTGGATTAGAAGTTCCTTCATATCTTTTTGTTGCTGAGAGAAAAGCTTTTAAGCATTAATGGTGATTTAGCTATTCAGAGCAGGTGGCTTCATTATCTTAAAATGTGTCAAATTACACTAATTACCAAAAAGGGCAACGTAAGCTATGTTATAAGAAAACGGTAGCATCCTCTCCTAAAAAGATGACTGGGGAAATGCACGTGACTTACGGTTTCTAAGATACCTAATAATTCAGAAGTTGCCAAGCATTTTGATAATGTGACCTTTTTCTCCTTCCCATCTTTTGCCATTATAGAAAATTATAAAGAGCATTGTTTAGTAGGTCTTTGGAATAATTTGCTTCAGTGACTTTAAAGGAAGTAGAATCCTTGATTTTGAATGCAAATAAGATGTAGTTTGCTGATGCAGTCTTTTACTTCTCACGACTGAACTGTAAGTTTCAATTCTTGAGTGATCCCTTACTCGCTCTTCCGTCCCCTCCTTCCTCCCCCTTCTCTTTTTATCCTTTTCAAAGAAATAACAACAGACCACATTTAAAGGGCTATTTTTTAAACTCCAGAAGACTGAAAAGAGTAAGAGTTTTTCAAAGGCAAAGAGCAACCAGGCGCTGAACTTTGGAAGGCAAGAATGATGATGAGCATAGCTTCTTAGCACTGCCTGTCTGCGAAGAAACCATAAAATTCAATATCTAACTTGGCAGCTGGAATCCTTATAGAAAGAAACAATCCTGCCCCTTTAATTTTATTTTCTCCTCTCATCATCTTATGGCAATTTGCCTAGTGGAAGAGAATCATGAAGCCTAAAATAACTTAATTTTTAAATGGCTTTATATCCATCACCTTCATGGTAATCCCATTTGCCCCAGGTTTGGTAAACAGCCCCTCACAGAGTAGTGATACGATCTGTAATTAGACTTTTAAAAACTACTCTGAGATGAGCAAGGAAGAAAAGCATTCTCAGTTTAATTTACTTGTAAATGTTATGATAATAGAAAGATATTTTGCCTTATTGATATTTTAATGCTAACATCTATCAACAAGGATCTATTTAAGGTTACCTGAACACTAGCATAAAACAATATGCAATTAAGTAGAGTATTTTTGCACAATCTTTTTATGAGAAAGAGGCAAATAATCTCCCTCTCTCACCATCTTTATCACAACAAACTGATAATAGAGATTTCATTAAATATAAATAAATAACTATATAAATAAAAGGAAAGCAACAACCCCAAACTGGTAGGTTTTGTTTTGGAGTCAGTGCAATTTAAGCCTAATATCTTCTTTAGAAGAATTATATGATTACAATACTCAGCAAGGAGAACTGATGTTTAAAATGTTGACCCTGGTTCAGGTCTACCAAAAAAAGGTTGAATTATGTTTAAGTTTATGTTTAACATACTTTATTTAGTAAGGTGATGACATAAAATAATAGATAAAAGAGTTCAACAATATGGAGGAAATAAAAAGGTTAATGATCCTCATTTTATGGAATATATATTATGCAAAAAAACGATAAATTCCAGCAAATGGAATATATAGCATACATGGGAAGAATATATTAAATTATCTGTGGTAATCCCTTTTAAATGTTTTTATTTTAGTGAAGATTTTCTGACTTTATATGATCAAACTGTTCTTTGGGATGCAGAGTTAATTTTTAAAGGTATCTCTCTGAATCACAATGAAAAATCAAGTACTCATTCCATGGAGCTAAAAAGAATAGAATTCTATTCACAATTATGTTACTAAGGGAATTTCTTTTTTAATTATTCAGCAATTTTCAGTAAGAAATTGCAAATGGTTCTCAATTGAGCTTTCTGTAGTTTTCATAGCAGTACTTTTTTCTAGATTGTTTTCATTTTAGGAAGAATGATCAGCTTTGTTCCCTTGAGTAAATTAGTATTTATTTTTATATAATTTAAGATGTAAGAATGACTTTATACAAATATATAACAATAAATGCTTGATTTTTAATAAACAAAATGCACAACAGTGTATTGTCCAGGATACATTTAGTCATGTTCAAGTATTAACTGCAACATGTATGAGTGTAAGTCTCTGTGTCTGTGCATGAACGTGTACGTTTAAAATTCTCAGTACTTTAGTCTGAAGCTAGGGAGCCTGATTCCTCCGGCTTCATTTTCTTTCTCTGGATTGCTTTGGCTATTCGGGTCTTTTGTTTTTCCATTCAAATTGCAAAATTTTTTGTTCTAATTCTGTGAAAAATGCCATTGGTAATTTGAAAGGGACTGCATTGAGTCTGTAGATTGCTTTGGGTAGTATAGTCATTTTCACAATACTGATTCCTCCAATCCAAGAACATGGTATATCTCTCCATCTGTTTGTGTTGCTATACTACAAAGCTACAGTAATCAAAACAGTGTGGTAATGGCACAAAAACAGAAATATAGATCAATGGAACAGGATAGAAAACCCAGAGATAAACCCACGCACATATGGTCACCTAATCTATGGCAAAGGAGGCAAGGATATACAATGGAGAAAAGACAGTCTCTTCAATAAGTGGTGCTGGGAAAACTGGACAGCAACATATAAAAGAATGAAATTAGAACACTCCCTAACACCATACACAAAAATAAACTCAAAATGGATTGAAGACCTAAGTATAAGGCCAGATACTATAAAACTCTTAGAGGAAAACATAGGCAGAATACTGTTTGACATAAATCACAGCAAGATCTTTTTTGATCCACCTCCTAAGGTAATGACAATAAAAACAAAAATAAACAAATGGATCTAATTAAACTCAAAAGCTTTTGCACAGCAAAGGAAACCATAAACAAAACAAAAAGACAACTCTTAGAATGGGAGAAAATATTTGCAAATGAAGCAACCGACAAGGGATTAATCTCCAAAATAAATAAACAGCTCATGCAGCTCAACATCAAAAAAACCCAAATAACCCAATCAAAAAATGGGTGGAAGATCTAAATAGACATTTCTCCAAAGAAGACATACAGATGTCCAAGAGGTGCATGAAAAGCTGCTCAACATCACTAATTATTAGAGAAATGCAAATCAAAACTACAATGAGGTATCACCTTACACCAGTCAGAATGGCCATCGTCAAAAAATCTACAAACAATAAATGCTGGAGAGGGTGTGGAGAAAAGGGAACCCTCCTAAACTGTTGGTGGGAATGTAAATTTGTACAGCTACTATAGAGAACAATATGGCGGTTCCTTAAAAAACTACAGAAACAGAACTACCATATGACCCAGCAATCCCACTCCTGGGTATATACCTGGAGAAAACCATAATTTGAAAGGATGCATGAACCCAAATATTCAATGCAGCACTATTTACAATAGCCAGGACATGGAAGCAACCTAAATGTCCATCAGCAGAGGGATGGATAAAGAAGATGTGGTACACATATACAATGGAATATTACTCAGCTATAAAAAAGAACAAAATAATGCCATTTGCAGCAACATGGATGGACCTAGAGATTGTCATACTGAGTGAAGTAAGCCAGACAGAGAAAGACAAATATCATATGATATCGCTTATATGTGGAATCTTAAAAAAGGGTACAAATAAACTTATTTACAAAACACAGGTAGAGTCACAGATGTAGAAAACAAACTTATGGTTTCCAGGGGATAAGTGGGGGCGGAGGTGTACACTTTGCTGTACACCTGAAACTAACACAACATTGTAAATCAACTATACTCTAATAAAAATTATTTAAAAAATAAAATTGTCAATACTTTAATTTTTCTCACCTTCAGATTAGGTCTCAGTAACTCAAAATGATGGCAAAGAATGTTTTTTTGGGATAAAAAAACTTAATCCTTACCTTATTCTTTAAGAATACATAAGTTTATAAGTTTTACTATATTTAAAATTTTTACTTTTGTTATAAAATTCCTAAATTCATGTCTTAACCTTTATCATTTTAATACTTGTTTTCCATAATTTTTGGATCACTTGCTAAGACTATTAGTCTTGATTCTACTTAGTATCTTTAACTATAGCTTGGAACTACAGAGCATTCCCTTAGAACTTCATTTCCAGAGAGAGTTAAGCTCAATATGGTATGTGACATGCTTAGTAGAATGCCTGGTATATAGTAAGCATCCTGTAAAGGTTGCCTATTTTGATATCCTCTCATTCCTCTCTTTGAAACTGTCCCACCCCCTCCTCACCGGCTTCCTGGCCTCCACTCTCACCCCCTTCACCAATCCATTCTCCATTGTTGCTGCACTGTGTCCCTTGTTTACCCTCTATGGCTCCCCATTGCCCTCAGCACAAAGTCCATGATCTTCACCATGGTCCACGAAGCTTCATACCAAGTGGACCCTGCCCATTTGTCCTCTCTCACCCCTCATATTCAACTTGTGAGCCGTGGCCACATTTTCATTGCCCTCTCTTGCCAGCCTCTGGGGGCCTTTCCTCTTTCCCTCACTAACTCTGGCACGTCCCTTAGTTCTCAGTGAGGATCTTCCTCTGGGAAGCCTCCTCTAACCCTGCATCCCACTCAGGTATGATTTAGGGCCCTTCCCTGTGCTCCGGCACTAATTTGCCTACTCCAGGAGGCTCTGAAGCCCACAGCTGCCTCTGGCTGCTCAGTTCCTAGCACTTGGGTAGCACACGGCAGATAATTGGAATGAAATGTAATTAGCATTTCATGGTATCCTGAGGATATTCAGCTCCAATTACAGAAAGAATAGTCCAGGAAAAAATGACTAAAAAATAATAATTGTCATATCGTGGATGACTTTGTATTTCCTTCTTTCTTTATTGTCCAAATTTTCTACAATGACCATGTATGACTTCTACGATCAGAAACAAAATCTTAATTTTTAATTGCCTCTTAAGTTTTGTTGAACTTCTCTACATGTCTATTTATCACATGCCATTGTGAACTGCCAGAACTGCCAGTATAGACTGATGGCATTGAGAAATCTTAGCATCGTTGGATGGGAAATGTGATAACACATCCAAGCTTATGACCTTGAAGAGACTGAGAGCAGAATGAAAATTAATGAAATGTGTTTTATGTTTTCTGTGACATGTCAGCAGGTCCCCCTTAGGAAATTATTAGTTGAGGAAGGAACCATCCTTCTTATTCTGTGCTTCAGTTAAGGGACAATGTACAATGTGCGTGACTTTAGTGCTAAGAATAGGCAAAGAAAGGAGATTCAAAATCCCCAAATTACAGGCATGCAGAGCTATTACTTCAATTAAAATTTAAAAAACAAACTCATGGGTTATAGTTTCCAGAAAGCATGCTGGAAATTTAAATCTGGGAACTTGTTAAAAAAAACAAAACAAAAACAAACAAACAAAAAAACACAGAAAGTAGTCTGGCTTAACAGAAGCTAAACTCTTTTCTTCTTTTTTATAAATTTATTTATTTATTTATTTAATTTATTTGGCTGCACTGGGTCTTCGTTGCTGCACACGGGCTTTTTCTAGTTGCGAGGAGTGGGGGCTACTCTTTGTTGCAGTGCGCTGGCTTCTCATTGCGGTGTCTTCTCTTGTTGCGGAGCACGGGCTCTAGGTGCGCAGGCTTCAGTAGTTGTGGCACGTGGGCTCATTAGTTGTGGCTCGCGGGCTCTACAGCACAGGCTCAGTAGTTGTGGTGCATGGGCTTAGTTGCTCCGTGGCATGTGGGATCTTCCTGGGCCACGGATTGAACCCGTGTCCCCTGCATTGGCAGGCGGATTCTTAACCACTGCGCCACCAGGGAAGTCCCCAGAAGCTAAACTCTTAAGTCATATAAGGATAGTCTTAAAAAATGCGTAATAAAAAAGGGTGCTCTATCTCACATGACCTTATTGAAAAAATAAGACAAATCTTTTCCATTAAATTATTTCTTCTTCTGGGAGGGGAAAAAAACCCAACCACCCTGAAATCTGAATTGGGATTGTTATGATAATTTTGATCTTGCAATTGCAGCTATTTCACCAAGGCTCTTATTTCATCCCTGCACTGTACTTACCATAATATGCTGGCTACATGTAAACATCAGTGTATTCTTTCCATTATTTTTAAACCATTTTACAGCATCAACATAGAGTATAAACATGAATAAGGTATATTCCTTTCAAGTAAGGGATCTGAGAGGTGAACACAAATAACAATAACCCACTTGTAAAAGTGCTGTGAGAAAGGAACAGATGTAATGCTATGGGGATTCCAGGTGGAAAGGGCTCTGTCTTCTTCCTTAGCAGAGCCTTGGAGAAATGCTTTGCTGAAAGATGAGTTGGCTCTGTAACTCCCTTGAGGACAGGACCATACCTCATTCATCTTTGCATTCTTTGCTGCTAACACTCCAATAAATGCTTAAAAATGCTTGTTTAATAATATTGTACACAAGTGGGTGGACTCTGGAGCCAGATTTTCTGGGCTCAAATTCCATCTTTGCCAAGTTAGAGAATGAGCTACTGGAATTTAATTATAATATACAGAAAATGTGTTTTCTCCAAAATAAGGTTTTGTTTTTGTCTTTGTTTTGTTTTAAATTATGATGTAATGTTATATACTATCTGTTCTCTGCATAACAGAAGAGTAAGAAGAATAAGCTCCATTCATGGTACAGGCATCCATAATTGTCTCATACAGTGAGATGTTCTTTAAAGTGCTAATCATCCTGTATTATTAAAAACCCAAACAAAGCAACAACCCTGATGTCTTACTGTATTGAACTAGAATTTCAGAGTTGGAGGGGCCCTCAGACCATTCTGTATGTTAATTTCCTCGCTATTCAGGTGAGGAAACCAAATTGTAGAGAGGACTCTGGTTAGAAGAATGGAAGACAATGATAAGAGAGATTTGAAACAAATTGTCGGGACTTTTCTCTTGACGCATAGGCACTTAATCAGTGTATAATAAATAAAAGAGTAAACATGGAATGAATAATCAACCTGTGAAATTATAGAAAAATATAATGGAGGTATTTGAGCTTAAGTTTATAAAGACAGAAAAATAATGGCTAATAGCGATTTAGACAACAAATGGGAGTAAGTAAACAGGGAAAAACATTCCTTTCCATAAAAAGCAAGAAGTAAAGGCTATAATACCACCACTACCACCAACATGTAATATCCCATCTTTTTGTCCTTGATTCTATTCTATCCTTCATTTTATTCTAGTACCTGAATCTCATCCCCAGGAAAATGTGGGAGATCACACCACAGAGAAGAATGACTTTGACTGATGGTTAGATCACAGCATTCAACGTTTTATATAAATCCTCACTGGTATTTCTAATATTTAAGTTAACTTCCTATTAACTAGATGTCAGCTCAGTGCTTTGAAATATTTTTTTGATATCTATATCCATTTCTGTCTGTATGTGAATGTTCATGATCCTGTCTTTAAGGAATTTCTAATTTAAAACAGATGAGATGCACAAGGTGCTAACACGGAACTCCTATCCTCAAGTGACATTTAAATTTCGTTGTTTAATTTGTCCTTGAATATATCTAGTTAGGTTATCTGTCCAGGGAAGAACAAGATAGAGAATGATTGCTGGTTTCTCTCTCAAGAGAAGCAGGTGTGTCCCACCAGAGCAGCCGGAGCCAGGGTTAGTTCCGGAAGTGCTGCGCGCCAGTAAACGCCTGGTCTTGCCCTCTTCTCTGAGCTGAAGGATGCTGAGCTGCCAAGGACTCAGACAGAGGACTGCTGGTGGATTTGTTTTCAATCACTTTTAGGATGTAAATACTATATTTAGTTTTAAAGTATTTTTCTTAAATGTTGCTGTTTATTATTTTAGTTAATGTATTTGCATCAATGTCTGAACACTTTTTATAGATATAAATAATTTTGCATTTATCCTCTGAGTTGTTTGCTTTGTTAATCAATACCTAAATCAATGAGAATCCTGAAGAATAGAGCATTACTGATTCATGAAGAAAAATATTTAACTTAAAATCTTATTTCTAAAATTTTTATTGTAAAAAGTAATTAATGTTCATTAACATGTTATATTTATATATGAAGTTATTTTTCCACAGCGAAATTTTATACTCGGTTAACTTCTATAAAAGATTTTCTCGGCTTCCCTGGTGGCGCAGTGGTTGAGAATCCGCCTGCCGATGCAGGGGATATGGGTTCGAGCCCGGGTCTGGGAAGATCCCACATGCCGCGGAGCAACTGGGCCCGTGAGCCACAATTACTGAGCCTGCGCGTCTGGAGCCTGTGCTCCGCAACAAGAGATGCCGCGATAGTGAGAGACCCGCGCACCGCGACGAAGAGTGGCCCCCGCTTGCCGCAACTAGAGACAGCCCTTGCACAGAAACGAAGACCCAACACAGACAAAAATAAATAATAAATAAATAAATTTATTAAAAAAAAAATATTTTCTCTAGTGGGTAAATTGCTGTGTCATGATAAAAGGAAAAAAAGATTTGTTTACAGACTTGAGACTAATTTTTTGTATGAAGGAAATCAGGATAACTACTATACCACTATATTCTTGACTTTTGAATGAAGTGGCAGTTTATCAAACTCAAAAGTTTACCTATCCCCAGGCAGAAATATCTTTAATAATCTTCTCTCTGCTGTTTTGGGAAAGGGACATTTTTTCTCGCAAAACATCTAGGGTATGAAATAACAAAAAAATGAATATATGGATTACTCATTCAAGCCCCAGGATGCCTTCACAGATTTCTCTCCCTTTATACATTTCTAAAATGTGTTTTAAAGCTGTGGTCAGTAAAAACCTACCCTTTTCAACCAAAAAGAAGATTTAAACTATTATATTTGATTGGGGACTATTTTTTGACACCTAATTCAAAACACTGTAAATATGGTTTACTAATTTACTCTTAAACTGAGTATACTACTTCTGTAAGTCATGTGCAACTGAGCCATATTTTTAAATGCTTATTTTCCATATACTTCACATTTTATTATATTGCCTCGTGAAAATTCTTGAATTGTTTCCTTATTTTATTTAAATCTGATCTTGCTATGTAAGTTTTCTTGTGTCTTTTCAGATAAATTACAAACTCCCTAAGGAGAAGGAGTATAATAAAGCTTCGTTTCCATAAAAAGAGGCACTCAAAAATATTTGATAACGAATGAATGACCATTTGCTTCTATCAACACAACTTAGATATACACCTTTCAGAAATGTTTAGTTTCAGAGAAAGGAATCAGGCTTCAAAATAAAGAAAAAGTAAGATGAGGAATGAAGACTCAGGGTGGGTGGATATCAGATTTGCTGAAGAGATCTATTTCTTATCCTGCTGTGTTTCTCGGATTTTATTTTAGCACCAACAGTTTCGAAATCAGATAAGATTTCCTGGGAGTGTGGCCAGAAAAAAAATTGGATTTCAGTCATTTATATTTATTATGGTTTGACAGCGTGTCAGGTACCGTATGGAACATATACACTACATGAGAATCCCCTTTTCCTCCAAAGGTTGTGCTCTGATTTCCCACCCACATACCATATACCTTATATGAACAAAAACAAAACACGTGTACCAATTGCTGTGATGATTAGTTTTATACTTGCAATTTTTCCATCATTTGGTAGGTCTGTGTTAACCTTATTATTAAATGGGCTGGAGTTGTTTTGGCCAGTGTGTGGTTCCTGCAAGCATATTTTAAAGGAAATAACACTAACTGTAGCATTGGGAAGCTAGCCCTGGCTTTGCGACTAACCAGTTGTAACTGACAATTACCAGAAATGCCAAGTGACTAACAATCTGTGCCTCTGTTAGTGATACGATCTGTCCTTCTGACTTGACAACAGTGTCATGAACATAAACTACGCTATAAATCAGAACATGATTTTCTTTTTTTAGTGAGAGGCTCTGGTTAAAGCCAATACAAACATTTGTGACTGTGCAGCTCTTTCCAAACTTGTCTTTTGTTTGGTCTGTTTTTAGTGGGGGAGGAGGAGAGCTTCTGTTGACCTGGAGACCTCGACCGCTGTGATAGGAGACTGGCTGGTGCTCTGAAGAGCAGCAGACACTTCACAGAAGGCTTGAGGCACAGCATTTAGACTGTTCCCAACAAGCCTGTCGTCCACGCCTGCCGGTCCTGGCTGGTGACATCCACCTGCTCTGCTTCTCAAAGGGTTCCCCTTGCCTCTGGAATGGCTCTTGGAGATTGTTGCAGATTCAGTTTATTCAAGTTGTCTGGGATACTTGTTGTGATGCAGGACAGCAGGGCTAGAGTTTCTGGGTTGCTCTTTTAGAGGCATTTTGGAGCCTCAGAATTCAGTGTAACCAACACATTTTACAGTCAGGTGTGAATGGTCAATAAGAAGAAAGCATTTCTTCAAGCTCTATGTATTGGTGTCTATTTTAATTGTGTGCACAAGGGGGTGGGAAGTGAGAAAGAAGAAGCAGCAAATGATCTTTTCCATTACTAAGTGGGGTTGCATCCTACAAGCTGGGGACAGGGCCTTCGAATGGATCAAATAGACTATTTAAAGCCATATAGAGTCATAGTTGGGAATAAAGTCAAGAATTGGAACTCTAAGTCTCTGGATTTTTAGGTTTTTATGTAGATTGTGATTCACTTGTACAATTATGCTTGCTTAAAGGATGCATGGATAAATGCGTAAACGTTCATCCCATTTGATCAGTTTTTTTTGTTCTCTAATAAATCAGTGTTAGTCAAAAACTTTCACTGTCCACAGATATTAACCTTGCTAGCTTCCCATAAAAGAGAGCTCCTAGCTCTGGTTAGTTTTAGTTTCTGATCTCTACTTTTGACTTACAAGTTCACCGTATTTTAAAATTTCAAAATGGCAAGCATAGCTTTAGAGTCTAGTTTCCCATTTTTATTTGTCATGCTTGTTCCTCCAATTCTCTCTAAATGGGTACAGCAAAGGCAGTTTACAAAGGATCTGCAGCTGTATCAGATGAACAGCACACCAATTATCTACATTTCTTTGGGGTTCACTGAGGAAATGAGATAGATAAACGGAAAAACAATACGTCTCACTGAAACTAACTTAGTCCACTAATTGGTTTGAGGATATAATTTCCATTATGATAACATTACTGTAGAATTTTTTAAGAGGAAGTGCTAGTCTGTGTTTTAATGAGACACTGTATTAATTGTCTACTGTGAGCAACCCTGTAAACTTAATAATAGAAAGGCATTTCTTATGCAGAGAACCCAGTGCTAAAATTTGGCAACAAATCTGTGTTCTCATTGTCAAGAGTCAGAAATAAAAAAAAAAAATCAAGCTTTTTTATGACTTATTACACACTTCAGTTTTCTACTTTGAGATGCTCAGAGAGGTTCAGAAACTTGTCCAAGGTCACACAGGTAAGGAGTGCTATAACTTGGATTAATACCTCACTCAAAAATTTTCCCCATGTCTTTGAAACCATAAGGAAAATGTGAAGATCATCTACTTAGTCAAATAATGCTGTTACATTCATTTCACTCATAATAATATAATTCATGGGGATAAATAACAGATGATTATTATTTCATGTAATAAGCAAATCATGCAATTAACTGATAAAAGAAAAATCCAAATCCACAAGGCCAAATATCAAAACTAAGTAGAAAAAAAGCAGAGTAGATATAATACTAGTCTAATGTTACAGTAAAGTTGGATCAATAGATTTTTCCTCCCAAAATCCAATTTCATAAATATATGATAAACTCTACATATCATTTATTGAAATTGCTTTTTTATTGTATTAAGTAATATATCAAAATGTTAATTTACTAAATTTTAGTTTAGAGTTATAAAATAATAGTATTGGGGAAAGATTAAGATTCTGTTTAGTCATTCTGTGGATGAGAAAACTGGAACTCATAGAGATTAAGAGGTGTTCCGCAAATCATTCACTAGTTAGAGCAGAAAGAGGCCTGGGATACAATTCTCCTGCCTACTGGTCACACAATTTCTTTGGTTCCTCACACCTGCCCCCTTCCCTTTTTGTTATTAATCAGACAGCAATTTGAATGTATATATTACTCAGGATTAATTGGTTTTTAAAGGGAATACTCCACTTTCATAATTTAATTTAATTCCATCTTCAAAGAGCCTGGATAAGATTCTCAATCTATACTGGTCTATGGGAATCTCCAGAAGTTTAACTCAAACCAAACGAATTAATTCAGGCTAATTAAAAGATGAATGATGATTCATGACTTAATCCAACAAGTACTGTTCACCTACCACGAGCAGGCTCTGTGCTAAGTGTGTTAAAAAGATGAACAAGACGTAGCCAAGAGAACTCACAAGAAAGCAGGGTGAGGGGATGTGAGACAGAGGTCTGCAGAGGTGCAGGGTGCCAGGAGAGCAGAGAGGAGGGTATCTACCCCTACCCTAGAGAATTCAGGGAAGACTCCTTGTAGGAAATAACCTTTAACTCCTTTAACTGAATGTTGAAGGATGAGCAAGGATTAACCAAGTATTGGTTACGGATGAGATGGCGGGTGTTCTGGGTAGGGACCATCATGAGAAAAGGTCAGAGGCATGGAAGCATGGGTGAAGTTTGGGGAAGTGCCAAAATGTAGCAAGACAAGAGTCCAGGGTGCTCATGGGGAAGCTGTAGATGAGAAGACCAGATAAGTAGACCTTATAGGTCATATTTTATTTTGGAGGCTAGTGTTTCCCACACGTCAGTGTGCACTAAACTCACCTGCAGAGTGTTAAAGTGAGGATTCCCAGGCCTTACCTTCATGGAGCCTGATTCAGTAGGGCTGCAGTGGGTTCTAGTTACCTGTATTTTTAACAAACACTCTAGATAACTATTCTAGAGAAGATTGCACTTGGAGAAACACTGTTATAGATGATGGTGTACCCTGAAAGTAGTTTAAATAGAAGGGTGATATGATGAAATTAATGCTGTAGCGAAGAGGGTGGTAAGGTACATGTGACCCTGGCAGCAAAGGGACTAGTTGGGGAGCTATAGTGACTCTTCAGATAAAGACAATAGAGTGATCTAAGATGGTGACTGTGAGGATGGAGAGACAGGGCAGAGTACGAGTGAATTAGGAAGTAAGTGCTGGAGCATTTAGATTTAATTTGGGGAGTGAGAGAGAAAGAAGAGTGGATGAGAGAGAAAGAGGAGAGGATGGTTCCCAGGTTTCTGACATAGATAACTGAGTAGGTGGTGGTGCTATTAAGCAATCCAGGAAAATAGAAGGGGTGGGCTTTATGGAAGTTACTGGTGGTGATAATGAGTCCTGTTTGGAACATGCTGACTTTGAGTTGGATCAGGTAGAGGTACTGGTATTTAGTTGGGAAGAAATAACTGGTTTGTAGATACATATTTAGGCTGAGCATAGATGCCAGATAAACTATGTTTTCAGCTTAATTAGTTTAACAATTCTTTACCTGCAAACAGCCTATCTATTTAAACATTTATTAAAAATGGCAGAATCATGTGCAGAACAAGCCACAGGTAAAATAGTAATTTTTGACAAGCGAAGTACAGAGTACTCGTGCTTTAATTCTTAACTAGACGATTAGTTAAATTAGTGCTTCCTTGATATAACACAGAACATTTACATTCTTTTCTTATAGACTCTGAAACCAGGACATGATCACATGAATGTGCTAGAAGTTGATCTCTGAAAAAATTAATTTTAACAAAATCAACTATAAAAGAAAACATGATTTTTATTTTGGTACTTTTAATTTTATATTGCATTAGTTGATCAATACTATTACATTCTGATTTTTGTTATTTCTTGGCCTTCTACTCCTAAAGTAATGGAAAGTTCAAAATTAATTTAAATAGGGAATGGTGGTTCCACTTTAAGTAGATGTTTTAATATCAGTTGAGATTAGTAAGACCTATGCATATTTCCAGTAATCTTGATCCTGCCATTTACTAGCTCTCTTTCAAGAAAGCTGGTATTTTCTCTTTCCCTGCAAAAAATGAATCTCTAAGAACGGAAGAAATAAGAGAGCTCCCCCAGATAAGTAGGGACTAATTTTTCAATACTAAAGTCAGATGTTTTAAATATGGGTTTAATACAGGTTAAAGCCTTAAAGTAAGTACTTTTATAATAGCAAAGTACAAAATAAAACATAAAAGTAAAATATTATATTTAGGTAAGTGACAGATTTTGGGGGGGATATTTTGACTTAGTTTATACATGCAACCCAAGATTCTGCTTCTACACATGCAACACAAAGTGACTCTGCATTAGAATTCTGAGCTCAAGTTAATCCCACAGCCTTACTTTCCTGGCTTCCTGGGCATTTCTATTCTAGGGAAGCTTTCTGCACCAAAAGATCGGTGTCTTACAGCTGTTTGTACTCCACTAGGAGAGTGCACCCCATCACAGACAAAGGTAGTCTCAAGGAACTAAGTTAATATACACAGATGTTGAGTTTAGAGAATTGATAGAGCTGTATGGATTTAGCATCTGTCTTGCATAAATGGCAGGAAGAATGCATCATAGATTTCTACCCTCTAAGGCCATGCAACGTTCTAGAAAACTTGCAAAATCCTTTTGTCCCCTGTTAGTCGAGTCATTTTGCAATAGCTGAGTTACTGACATGGAGACGCGGGCTGAATTTGCTATTCAGGCTCAAGCAATAGAATAAAAAAATGAAGACCCAGATTCTGGTCCTCAGTCCCCAACTGATTTGATGTAGAAGTTTGGGTGAGACAGTCAGACCCTATGAGCTGCATTCTCCTTATCAGCATGACAAAGATAAAATATCTGTCCTTTGCCAACCTTACTGAAGCAGTTTAGAGATTAACTTTTATGAGGCTCTCACAAAAAGTGACTATTGTAGTAGAGATAATCAGTATTCTATCACAGCTGAGAGTTCTGCCATATTGCGGATAGCTTTGTCTTAAAGTATCTCTTGTTATTTGCAGAATGGGGAGGAGAAGTACAGCAGGATCCTCCTAAGTAGCATATTCTTTAGAGATTCAGGAGAGGTTGATCTTTAGTTTCATAAGAAATAACAAGTATCTTGATGTTAGGAAAGCTTTTAAATTTATTTTCCATGATATGGTTATTAGTAAACTGGAAAAATCTGCCCTGACCAAACCCTCAGAGATGTATTAGATCACTAATTAAGGGCCTGATAATAATAGAATCCTAGAGCTGTAAGGAAAGCCAGTAATATTCTAAGCCAACCATCTTCCATAAAGACTAGCAAACTCACATCCAATCTGTGTTTGAATATCTTTGGTAAAATTGAGTTCATTTCTCCACCTTTCATTATACACCTACACACACATACATATGGTTGTACATATTGGTTGTCCAAGGGTGTCTGGATCAGGGGGCACAAGTCAGGTCTGAAATCCAACCCTCTAACTCCACCTGCCAAATCATATGCCTGGGTGTGTTATTGTGTCCTCCAGGGAAAAGGAGAGTCTTTATGTATTCAGCCCACTCAGAGAGGGTCTCTTTTTATAATTTGCCCAGAGATGGCACATATCACTGGCATAGTTATTTCCTCTCTTCTATTAGAGAGAGCTTTGACATGTGATTTTTGAATCTTTTTACCCTGTATCTGAATGAGAAGAATTACTCTTCCATATCTCAGGCTCTCAAATCAGAGTAACTGTGGGAGACATAATAATAAGATCTCCATATTTAGACAGGCTCACAAAATAGACACGTCCCCTGGATGACCATTCTGAGTGCAGCTCCTTCCTTGGATTCCTGGAAAAATGTGTGTGTGTGTGTGTGTGTGTGTGCATGTGTGTATCTGGAAAGGTCAAGGCTAGAGGTGTAAGCAACCCTTACAACTGGGTGTAAGCAAATGACGTCCTCCTAGGACAGTTCTAACGATGATGTTCTGTCATCTCAGTGGTCTCAGGGGTGTGTGTGTGTTAGCACTATTATCAGAATCACTGTTGACAACTAGCTGAGGTGGTGAGGAGGCGTTAGAACCTCCTAGACACCTCCTCCTTTTTTGTTCCCCCCCTCTTGGAATCGGTGGTTTAAAAAATGTCCATGCAGGGGAGGGGAGTCCCTTGAGGAAAGGAAGGTGGCCACCTGGGGCCCTTTGGTGTAGGCGCAGAGGTGTGGGGGAGAGGAGCTGCCCAAGGCTCACACCAAAATCTCATAGGTGGTGCCACCCACCCCTGGCACCTTCTTGGCTCCTCCCCTTGTGAGGCTACTGAGAGGTGGCTGGCCTGGGCCAGGAGATTCTAGAGGCATGGATTCTAATTCCAAGTGGCCTTGGCCAGTTAGAGATATAGTTAGAAACCATTAGGAGAACCTATTATATTTCTAAATCTGCAGCCCCAAACTGTCCTCAGGCTTTAAAAAGGTTGAACCCATTAAACTGCATAGACTGCTTTGACAGTGGAGTGTTGCTTAATTACAGTGGCAATCTAATTATAAGGTTTATAAGGTTTCCCTGTAATTGATTCCCTTTCCAGTGTGTGAAAACTTCACTTGATATGTATTCACTTCTGAAACTCATGGGAATAGACCAGATTCTGGGGCCATGTGTCTTAGAATCAGGAAGACCATGCCAATTGCACTTTGGAGTCCTTATTCAGGACACTAAGGGACTCTTCTGAGTATTTCAATTATTCATTCTTTTATTCTTTCTTTCATCCATTCATTCATCAATTCATTCTTTCATTCATTCAATAAATACTACATTAATAGTATGTACCTAGCACTTCTAGTCTCCAGGGATATAAAGATGTATTGAATATATAGTCAGTGCCACAGAAGGGCTTACAAGTAGCTGGGGAGACTGACAAAAATAAATATTTAAAACTAAATGTCAATTATGGTATAAATGATGGATATAAGATGCTAAGTAAGCATTAAGGAAGACATCCCTAATTCTGCATTGTGTGTGGGGGAGGTGGAAGGGTGCTGGTGGAGGCACAGGGCAGCACTCACGGAGGAGATAACATTTGGGTGGAATATAAAGGATGAGTAAATATTCAGTGTACTGGAGGCAAGAGTTTTGGGATAGGGAAATGAAAAAAAAAAAATCCAGAACTGTGAGAGAAGAAGAAAATCAAGCATCTGTCACTATTGTAAACAGCCAAGTATAATGGGCACTGCTGTGGCTAAACTCCTTCTTCCACATACAACATATATGAAACACTTTGCCAGCTCTGTAAAAACATAAGAGCTACCCTATCAAATTACCAATGGCAATTTTCACAGAACTAGCAATTCCCTGACTTCACACTATACTACAAAGCTACAATAATCAAAACAGTATGGTACTGGCACAAACACAGACACATAGACCAATGGAACAGGATAGAAAGCCCAGAAATAAACCCATGCACTTATGGTCAATTAATCCATGACAAAGGAGGCAAGAATATAAAATGGAGAAAAGACAGTCTCTTCAATAAGCGTTACTGGAAAAACTGGACAGCTACCTGTAAAAAAATGAAATTACAATATTCTCTAACACCATATACAAAAATAAACTCAAAATGGATTAAAGACCTAAATGCAAGACAGGATACTATAAAGCTCCTAGAGGAAAACATAGGCAGAACACTCTTTGACATAAATCACAGCAATATTTTTTGGAATCCATCTCCTAGACCAATGGAAATAAAAACAAAAATAAATAAATGGGACCTAATTAAACTTATAAACTTCTGCACAGCAAAGGAAACCATAAACAAAATGAAAAGACAACCTACGGAATGAGAGAAAATATTTACAAATGATGCAACTGATAAGGGCTTAATATTAAAACATACAAACAGTTCATACAGCTTAATACCAAAAAATGGGCAGAAGACCTAAATAGACATTTCTCCAAAGAAGAAATACAGATGGCCAATAGACACATGAAAAGATTCTCAACATCTCTAATTATTTGAAAAATGCAAATCAAAACTACAATGAGGTTATCACCTCACACCAGTCAGAATGGCCATTATCAAAAAGTCTACAAATAATAATGATGGAGAGGGTGTGGAGAAAAGGGAACCCTCCTACACATTGGTGGGAATGTAAATTGGTGCAACCACTTTGGAGAACAGTCTGGAGGTTTCTTAAAAAACTAAAAAACAGTTACCATATGATCCAACAATCCCACTCCTGGACACATATCCAGAAAAGATGAAAACTGTAATTTGAAAAGATACATGCACCCCAACGTTCATAGCAGCATTACATACAATAGCCAAGACATGGAAGCAACCTAAATATCCATCGACAGACGAATGGATAAAGAAGATATGGTATATATATATATATATATATACACACACACAATGGAATGTTACTCAGCCATAAAAAAGAATGAAATAATGCCATTTACAGCAACATGGATGGACCTAGAGATTATCATACTAAGTGAGGTAAGTCAGACAAATATATGACGTCACTTATATGTGGAATCTAAAAAAATGATACACACTTATATGTGGAGCCTAAAATATGACACAAATGAACCTATCTATGAAACAGAAACAGAATCATGGATAGAGAACGGACTGGTGGTTGCCAAGGGGGAGGGGGTTGGGGGAGGGGTGAAATGGGAGGTTTGGGTTAGCCGATATAAGCTTTTATATATAGAATGGATAAACAACAAGGTCCTACTATATGGCACAGAGAACTATATTCAATATCCTATGATAAACCATAATGGAAGAATATAAAAAAAATAATGTATATATAAGTATAACTGAATCTTTTTGCTGTACAGCAGAAATTAACATAGCATTGTAAATCAACTATATTTCAATTAAAAAAAAAACATAAGAGCTAATCCTTACAAAGTCATCACAACGTATGGGTACATTTATTATATTCTTGCCATAGATGGGGAAAGTGAGGTTTAGAGAGGATAAGTTATTAGAGCAAGATCCCACAGATAATATGTGGTGAATCTAGGATTTGAACTTGGGACTGTCTGATCCTGAGCGCAAGCTCTTAACCAGTATGTTTCTGTAGCCTCTTCAAATGTGAGAGATCATTAAGCAATGTCTGATGCATGCCATCAAAAGCCTTTCAGCATCTTTCCCCCACCCCCTCATTTTTGGGGAAGGCTATTAGTACCAGAAGTCTGGGCCATCAAGATCTAGCCCTCAGTTTCCTCATATGTGAAATGACAAAGTTGTGCTATGTGAACCCTAAAGACATTTATATCTCCAGGATTCTATTTTAATTTAATCTTGCCCCAAGCTTAAGAACACTTTCTTTTGTCTTACATAACCTTCCTAAAGGCTTATGTAATAGGCTGCATATCAATATTAATGACTCAAATGCATAGAGCACCTTGATTATAATCATTCTTTGGATGAATATGAAACACTAATGTGCCCAGTTTTCCACATTAAGTTCCTGCGTATGGAGGGAAAAATGTTCTTATCACTAAGGTACATGATATGTATTTTAATCCCCTGATTAATTACTAAATCCTTCGCAGGGCTCTTTCTAATTTCTCAAAAAGAATGGAAGTGAGCAGTAAATGGACACTGATGAATGACGGAGGGATCATTCTACTCTTCTTTGCTGCATGATTTAATAAACCAATATATTCTAGCTTTACTGTATTCTCCTGCAGGCATGCATGTAATGGCAGGTAGTACCAAATAAGCACAGGACTTAAAGAGAATTATTTTCTTTTAACTCTTATCCCTCAAGGCCGATTGAACTCTAGTTAGGTCAAGATAGAGAGGTGTTTGTTTTACTTTCAAGCAATATCTATAACATGTTATAGTGGATACTGGCTTTTTAATTTTTTTAACTTTCCCAAATCTAAACTCTATATTTGGGAAACTGTCCACTTTTGGAATATTGGTGGCAAGCAGAAATGTACTTTCCCAGACTACCTTGCAAATACGGTATGGATGTGTTGACTCAGTTCCACCAACCAGCTACACCTGACCCCACTTTGAATTGAGTTTTGGGGGCACATAGTCATGGTAGAACATTCATCCTGGGAGTGGGGGGCAGCAGCTGAAGCTCCAACATGGGGTTTTCGTGGTCCCTCCATTTGGAGCCTAGTTCTAGGAGTCTGTGAGTATCCTAATGTGTTTTTTAAAAATATTTTAGAAACCTTTTTATTTTGAAATAATCACAAGCCTACAGAAAAATTGCAAGAATAGTACAATGGACTCCCATAATACACTTTACCCAGATTTACCAATTTTTAACATTTTGCTATATTTGGGCATTCTCTCTCTATGTAATTATATCATGCATATTATTATTTTCATTACTCCAAATCACTTGAGAGTAGGTTACCTGTACTATGCCCCTTTGCCCCTTCATGCTGCAGCATGTATTCCCTGTGAACAAAGATATTTTCTTGCCACAGCCATAGTTTAGTTATCAAAATCAGCACATATAACAGTAACACTAATCTAACATCTAGTCCATATTCAAGTCTCAATTGTGCCACACTGTGCTTTATGACAATTTTCTTTCCCAGTCCAAGATCTAGTCCACTATCACGTACTGCATTTAGCTGTCATTGTCTCTTTTGTCTTCTTTTAATTTATAAACATCTCAGTTTTTCCTTGTTTTTCATGATACATTTTTGAAAAACATAATCTGCTTATTCTATAGAATATCCCTCATTTTAGGTTTGTCTGAGATTTTCTCATGATTATATTCAGGTTGTGCATCCTTAGCAGTACTACTATAGGAATGATGTGTCCTTCTCAGGGCATTGCATCCAGAGATGGACATCCAGTTGATCACCTTATCGGTGATCTTGATTTTGGTAACTTAGTGTGCAATTTCTCCATGGAAAAGGCATGATTTTTTGTTTTGTAATTTATGTGGGTGACATTTTGATGTTATATAAATATCCTGTTTCTCCTCAAACTGCCTCTTTCCTCAGATTTAGCATCCATTGACCATTATTCTTGCTTGAATCAATTTTTACTACGATTTTTGCAAAAATGGTGATTTTTCTATCTTCAACATTCTTTCCATGCTTTCAATTGTCCAAATATACTTCTAATAAATTCCCTTTATGCTTAAATGAGCCAGAGTTGTCTTCTGTTTTCTGAGTTGTTTCTTACAGCTAAGAACTCCTGATGGCTTTACTTGTATATTTAGGCAACTAGTTCCAAGAACCTATCAAACCAGTTTACTCAAATGGTCAGACTAGTCAGTCCAAGGAGAGACAGTGAGGAACACCTTTAGGAAATAAAAATGATAAAGCTTTTCATGGCACTTCATTCCACTTTTAAAACAGACTTACAGACCAGACTTTCTTCCATTGTCAGCCAAACAAATGACTAGTAAAATTGAATATGTAAAATATCAAATAGGTTCCTTAAGAAACTATTTGATATTTTACATATTCAATTTTAGTAGATTCCTTAAGAAACTAAAAATAGAACTACCATAGGATCCAGCAATCCCACTCCTGGGCATATGTCTGGAGAAAAACATGGTTCAAAAGGATACATGCACCCCAATATTCGTTGCAGTGCTGTTTACGATAGCCAAGACATGGAAGCAACCTATGTGTCCATCAACAGATGAACGGATAAAGATGATGTGGTACATATATACAATGGAATATTGCTCAGCCATTAAAAAGAATGAAATAATGCCATTTACAGCAACATGGATGGACCTGGAGATTATCATACAAAGTGAAGTAAATCAGACAGAGAAAGACAAATAACATATGATATCACTTATATGCGGAAACTTAAAAAAAGTGATACAAATGAACTTATTTACAAAACAGAAACAGATGCACAGACTTAGAGAATGAACTTATGGTTACCAGGGGGGAAGGGTGGGGGGGGGAGGGATAGACTGGGAGTTTGAGATTGACATGTACACACTGCTATATTTAAAATAGATAAACAACAAGGACCTAATGTATAGCACAGGTAACGCTGCTCAATATTCTGTAATAACCTAAATGGTAAAAGAGTTTGAAAAAGAATAGATACATGTATATTTATAACTGAATCACTTTGCTGTACACCTGAAACTAATACAACATTGTTCATCAACTATGTTCCAATATAAAATAAAAATTAAAAAAAAATAAAAGATTTAAAAAAATCAAATAGTTACACTAACAGCAAAAAGCAGGAAAAAATCAATTTTTGTGACTAAATGCCAAACACTTGGATATTTGAAAACATCTAGTAGTTTATTATAATGCTTACTTTTCACTTAGATTTTTATTGTAATTCAAAATAAAGAGTAAAAAGTGTAATGGGAATAGCACACTAGGATAAGGCAGCTTTCATTACAGTACTACCTCTGCTAACTAAGTTATATGGGACCTTTTGAGCAAGTCTCTTATTTACCGGACCTCAGTTTCCTCATCAGTGAAATGAAATGGTTGAACAAAACAATTTCAAGAGTCCTTCAAATTCAGGATTCTGTGACCTCAAAACTGAACATTACTGCAGTTGTTGGAGACATAAGGAACTGTTAACCTAGAATATTCTAATCCATGTATGGATTCAAGATTATTCTGGTATAAAGACCTAACACCTGTGAGATAACTCCCAAGTTATTCAGAGAATAGAAACATCAGAACAATTTAGAGGACAATTTAGTCTAAAGATGCTACAGCAGTCTTAGGCTGTCTGAGTAGATGTTTTTCCCAGGAGATAAATAATCTTACAGTGCTTGGCATTGGTCAGATCACATCTTGAGCACTGTGTCTTGTTCTGAGGCCATACTTTCGTGGAGCCATTAAGCATCAGAAATGTCATTATGAGAAACGATTAGTGAACTGGGCTGTTTATCTTGGAGAAGAAAAGATTTAATGGGATGAAGACATAATAGTTCTCTAAATATTTGAAGGCTTATTATATTCAGATGGAACATAATATGTTTGCTGAGCTTTCCCCAGACGGAAAAACTATAACCAATTAGGCGGAGGTTATGATATCAATATAAGAAAGAAATTTTATTCAAATATAGTTGTGATAGTTGCTCTTGCCAGCTCCTCTCTCAGGTACCTCATTATGCCTCTGTGATGTCAGAAAACTAGCCAAGAATCTAACTTTTTGCTAAGGTCTCAGTGCAATACATCAGGTCCTGTTCTCTATGTAGATGTTTTCAGATCAGTGCATCCTAAATGTTAATGTACGTATAAATCACTGGGTATCTTGGAAAATTCAGTTTCTGATTCAGTAGGTCTGGAGTGGGACCTGAGAGTCTGCATTTCCAATAAGCTCCCGGGTGTTTCATGTGCACATAATCACCTGTCCGTTCAGATGTTATGTCCCTGCATGATCAGAGGATACCATTCCACATAAGCATGTATGTTACAGTTAACACCCATGTGAAAGGAAGTAAAAAGATGTTTTGCACCTCTAGCAGCTTCATGTTATGATGTTTAAAGGTTTTCCTCTTTCTCATCTCCTTGAAGAGGTTCCATATTTTCTAACCTTTCACTATTTTTGATCACTTTGCATCATGGTACTGGCATGGCTCTGTCTGATGCTCACCCATATACTTTCAGAGAACCGGGAATATTCCCCCCAGGACATACTGGGTTTTGCTTACTATAGGTCATTACTTCAGTCGACTATAACCATTTTTGGTGGGACACACAGACACGCACACACAAACACACATGCCATCTCACGGTGCTTTTCACTGGATTTCATCCACAGGCATAATGGTCTCGTGTCAGAGGCCTGCGTGTGCACAGGGGCACTGTGCTCTGTTCACATTCAGCTCCCCCTTCACTCTTGACCTCTTCCATCTCCAAGCAGGCAGCTCACCACAGTGAGAACTGGGTACTGTATCCAGCGTCTTCTTACTGTCGTTGCCTTGAGGAAACTTTTTACCTCACCCTGATATGATACCAGTTTTAACCTTCAAGGATGTACAGAATAATCCTATTCCCTTCTTACATAATAATCCTTCATATATTTATATAAAGTCATCATGGTCTCCTCGAGTCTTTACTTTCCAAGCTAAACATCCCCAGTTCCTTCTATCATTACTCACACGAAATGGTTCTGAATTCTTCTACCATACCAGTTGCTTTAAAAACGGCATAATTTTTAAGAGGCTGTGTGGGAGTGGGAATTTTGTGGCTCCCTAGGTAGATTTCTGGCATCTGGCATCACAACAGCACCAATCAGCTCTTGGAATCTCCATGATTTATAGATGACCATATGGCATTCTGTTTGGAAGAAAAAGTTTTTGCTACACCACCTCCCACTTACAGAGTTTGTCTGGTTTCTCAGGGCTTTCTATGCATGAAGAGGAGCTTTGGGGAGTTGTGTATGCACCTGCAATGCAAACTCTCCTACTTGGCTTAGGTTCACCCCATTTCAGAGCTGTTGGCAGAGTTCTGTGTGTTTCTCTTGAATGAAATGGTGGATAAGCAGCCTCTTCCTATCTAAATGAGCTCATTATTTTTCATCTGTGAAATTTTTAATGGTCATTATCTAAAAATAATAAAGATGATCAATCTAGTGAAATCTCACATGGAGAATAATAACGGTTATTTATCTAATAGAGTTTTAATAAGAGAAGTAGTATATTGGTACTAATAAGGATCCGTCAAAAATGACAATATGACACCTAAAGCACAAAGAACAAAATAAAAAATAAACAAGTGGGACTACTTCAAAGTAAAAAAGCTTCTGCACAGCAAAAGAAACCATGAACAAAATGAAAAGAAAACCTATGTAACTGGAAAAAATATTTGTAAAACATATACCTGATAAAGGGTTAATATTAAAAATATATGAAGAACTTATAGCAAAAAAACCAAATAACCCAATTAAAAGTGGGCAAAGGACCTGAATAGACAATTCTCCAAGGAAGATATAAGAAAGGCTACACGTACATGAAAAGATGCTCAACATCACTAGGCATTAGGGAAAAGCAAATTAAAACCACAATGAGATATTACCTCATGTCTGTTAGAATGGCCAACATCCAAAAAACAAGAAATAACAAATGCTGGTGTGGATGTGGAGAAAAGGGAATTGTTGTGCACTGTTGGTGGGATTGCAAATTGGTACGGTGACTAGGAAAACAATATGGAGGATCCTCAAAAATTTTAAAATAGAACTACTATATGATCCAGCAATTCCACTTTTGGGAATATACCCAAAGGAAACAAAAACACTAACTCAAAAAATATTGGCACACCCACATTCCTAGCAGCACTATTTACAATTGCTAAGACATGAAAACAACTGAAGTGTCCACTGGTGGATGAATGGCTAAAGAAGTTGTGGTATATATATATATATATGTATATATATGTATATATATATATATATATATACATATATATATATATATATACACATACACATACATACACATACATACATACACACACAATGGATTATTACTCAGCCATAAAAAATGAGGACATCGTACCATTTGTGACAACATGGATGGACTTTCAAGGCATTATGCTAAGTGAAATAAGTCAGTCAGAGATAGGCAAATACTATATGATCTCACTTATATGTGAAATCTAAGAACAAATAAACAATCTCAGAAAAAGAGATCAGACTTGTGATCTACCTAAGGCAGAGGGTGAAGGAGGGGGAATTGGAGGGGGAATTGGAGGAAGGCGGTCAAAAGGCACAAACTTCCAGTCATAAGATAAATAAGTACTAGGGAGGTAATGCACAACCTGATGACTACAGCTAATATTGCTGGATGATATATAGGAAAGTTGTTAGAATAAAACCTAAGAGCTCTCGTCACAAGGAAGAAATGTTCTTCCTTTTTCCCTTCTTTCTTTTTACTGTATCTACATAAGAAGATGGACGGTAGCCTAACCTGTTGTGTCACAATATAGGTAAGTCAAACCATCATGCTGTATGCTTTAAACTTACACAGTGATGTGTGTCAATTATGTCTCAATAAAACTGGGGAAAAAAACAGACAAAATATACAAAACAATGATTTTTAAACACTGGGAAGAAAGGCCTCACAGGATCCCTGAGAGAAGGGAAACAAATAAGGTGAGCACTGTGACTGCCCTACTTACAGCCGGGAAAGAGTTTCCAGGACATAATGTAGGAAGCGAGGACCCCAAAATGTCTGGTATCCTCACTAAGCTGAGGAGACAGAGTGGAGGATTTGAGGAGGCCCGGGTGTTAGACTCTACAGGGCAGAATGCTAGGGAGAAGTCTGCACAGAGTGAGAGCTCTGGAGACATGCAAAGGCTTCCCCCACTAGTCTTCCCCTGAGTTCTGATCATGTATGTGAGGAAGCTACCCTCAGACCATCAGAAAGGAACAGCCAGAGCACTTCTTAGAGCTCAGACAGGGCTATAAAGAGTTCACATGCCCAAAACCAAGTCAAGAAATCTCCTGATGAGTGGGACATCAGATAAAGTACTCAGAAGAATATTACCTCAGAAGACGGGACAAGTCAGCCCTATCCCAAAAAATTTTGGTAGCTTCTAGTATCACGTAAAAACTCTTAAAAGCAAACCTTGAAATGATCAAACCGTTTCCAAGTATGTTAGTTGTGTCCAAACACAAAACTTAAAAAACAAAGGAATTAAAAAATATCCAGCACCCAACAATGTAAGATTCGCAATGTCTGGCATCCAATCAAAAAGTACCAGGCATACAAAGAAGCAGGAAAATACAGCCCATAATGAAGATAAAAATCAATCAATAGAAACAGTCCACAAAACGACACAGATAACAGAATTGGTAAACAAGGACATTAAAACAGCTACTGGTAAATGTACTTTCACGTGTTCACTGCCTACCTGCTAGGTCATAAATGTATTCTCCTATTTTAACCTACTTGGGATGGACTTCTGTGTACATGCAAAATAGAAGTCAAGATTCACCTTTAAAAAAATTATATAGATATCCAATTAACCAAGAATCATTGATTGACAAAGAACATTTTCCTCTTGCAATGCCAGTGTCACCTCTGTCATAAATAACGTATTTATAAAAGAAAAAAAAATGACATTATATGACAATACTGGTAGTTTGCTATATTAGACTCTGGGCTCTGAACAATTAGCCATGGTCTTGATATTTAACCAACAGGGTATTAGCTATCTTCCTGTTTATATTCTGTAAAATATAATAATATATAAGATATATAAATCTTTCTTAACAGGCTGGGAAAAAAGTCTTCCATTTGGTATCCCTAGTAAAGGGGATGGCATAGGTGAGGAGGGGTGGGAAGTGGGTGAGGTGAAGACGAAGGAAGGGGTCATTGAAAGAAATGTAACCCCCAATTCACAGCATCTGGTCTCTGATCCGTGGGTTACATGCTATAGTTCAAGGTGATTTTTTTCCTTCTACAAAGTCTGAATGATAAAAAGGCTTCATATTTCAGAAACTTGGCAACCCCATTTTCCTTATTGGTGTATTTGAAATGACATCATGTTTAGATGTCGCCAAACACTCAGATTGGACTTAGGTCCCATAGGGAAACATTAGGCTGTAGTGTGCCCTCACTTTCAGTGCAGGAAATGCACACCAGTTATTCCATAAATGTATCAAGAAATTAATTCTAGAATATAAAATCTTTAAACGGCGCTAACTTATGCCTGTGTTGGCAACATGTGATCTCAATGAAAAGTGTAAAAAAGCAGGCTGCCAGATGTTTTGACTACATGGTGCATCACATCTTAATGTTTCTTAGGTTGGCAGTGGTAATACTAGAGATGCAAGATTTTAAAATTAACAAGTTCTGTTTTAACCTTTTCTTATTCTTTACTTTAAAAATGTTTTATAGTCAAAACATTTGTATGCTAGAATTTTTTCTTTCAAACACATGTTTTTAGGAAGAATGTTTATAAACCATAAACAAAATCTAGGAAGAACATATTGTGTTTCTTACAGTAAGTCTATAATGTAAACTGTTGGCCGGTATAGCTGGGGAATGAGATTTTCAGGTTAATCAAGTATTCAGCAATATTATACCATAAGTATTATAATTTTTAAGTGCTAGAAGCTCAGTATTACTCTCATACCAAGCATGATTTGCTTGTAAATATATAGGAAGGCACTTCGGAATCTTGCTGGAGCTTGTGTCATAATTTTGCACAGCAGCTTCAGCGTACATGAATTTCCTTCAACAGAGTTCTAGTTAATACTATTTCAGACAATAAATTCATGTCTGAAATAAATTCATTCAAGGAGTATTAATACTGATTATCATTCATAGGAGGACTTCGAGGAGGAAAGGCAGGTACTATTTGAGCTGGTGGGGGGGGAGAGGGGAGGGGAGGGCGGTAGCTATCCATGACCAAATCAACAAAATCAACCTCAGCCCTAGGCCGGCATTACCTCATTCTCCTTAAAACATAACCCTCCCCTGCAAAAAACTCCTAATTTTCAAAGATTTCCCCCTAAAAATGCAAATATGGTGTGTGTGTGTATGTGTGTGGTATATTGGTATTAATTATATTTTTGTTAGCAAAGGGTTGATAAAGAAATGACAGGATAGAAAATGGTGGCATCAGGAGGGGAAAAATGGATCTTTTAGAAAAGTGGAAGTATCCATGACAAATATTATCTACTTTACAATTCTGCTTTAGGTATCAGTTATGACAAACTGCTGTCACAGATGTTGAAAACATTCTATGCCCTTACTTTGGACTGGCTTCTTATGTTCGTTGTTTCTAGTGAACCGAATGAGTCTCCAGTGGCCAGATCTAATGTATTAACATAATTTATGTTATCCAAGCTGTTCCCCTTCATGAAAAAAATTTTTTAAAGGCTTAAGTAAAGTCGTAAATAAAAACGCAAAACCCCTTTGGGGGAAGACAAATAAATGGCTACTTTTTGAAATGTTAATAATTTTATAATTTTTGTCATTTAAATTTTCTTAATTAATGTCTTGTGAAGCCAGAGGGTGTGGAATTTTTCCTCAGCAGGCTTGAATAAGTCAAAAAAGTCTGTTTTCAATGCCTATAATAAAGATCAGTTACAATTACGAATAGATTTTTTTGTTTGATTGTCTTCTGAAATAACTTTCTTTTGTAACAAAAAATACTACTGGGGATCCTTTATTAAAAACAAGAAAATCTTAGTTCAAAATTGAAATTATATTGCCTTGTATTTATACCATTTCAGAAAAAAGGTTTGGCTAAGGGAACATTCAGAGACATGTAATTATTTTGCTCTAATTGGCAGTGTTAAGTCATATGGCCATATACAAATAAGCATCGCAGTGCAGAGCACACAGCGGTATTGGAGGGATTAAGATCACAGGTCATCTATGAGAAACAGAAAGTTGGTTAGAACTGATGCCAAAGTGCATTTAAACACCATTGGCCCCCTGGTCAAAAGGGAAAAAGAAGTAAATCTAAAAGTCACTAAAGAAACAACCTTTGCTTAAGTTGCTGGGGTGATGAATTCCCCTTGGAAATAATTGCTGAGGCACTTGGAAAACAGCACAGCTCTGGGGCCCTACTCCTAAGAAATATACCTGTGGCATTCACTTTGAAACCAAGAAATCTACACTACTATGCAGTGCTGTCTATCTATCTGTAATAGATGTCAACTTTTATCTTCTAATGAACTAGCAGAGTAAACCAAATGTGTGATTTTAAAATATTGTGGCTTCTAAAATGAATTCAGTTTCTATGGTAAACTGGATGAATTAGACATATATATAAGAATTAATAGACTTTATTTACAAAATCGTTAAGTTGCAGAAACAAAGGCACTACAGGAGTTTTAAATCAGACTATTTTTTAAGACTTCATGTGAACACCTCCCCACTCAGACTGTCTAGTTACAAAGCATTTTATTTTAAAATCTCTTGGATACAGAAACGAGTAGAATTAGAAGGCAGAGCTAATGATTGCAAATATTTTCTGTTTCACTCCTGTTTTAAGGTATCAGCCAAGTAACACCAGTGTTTCAAATGAACTCCAAAGTTGGCAGAAATGTTAGTAAATCTGCTCATCCCTGGTCCACTTTACCAAATATGTATTCAGATTTTAAATCACAAATATTTTGGAGTGTTTGGGCTATGCTTCTTTTCCCTTGTGATTAGAGTCAGGTAGCACAGGAAGATGATACTATCTCTGATAAGGAAAGATTCTTTATTTAATGTAAATGTACCAACACAATGGAAATTTTGTCTATAGGCTAAATACTATTCTCTGGGAAAGAGACTGGGGTTTTAAAATGTCAGCAAGTAACTATATTATAAATCAGATTGAAATAAGTGGTTTTTTTGGGGGTGGGGCGTTCCCACTCAGATGATCATATCATTTAATAGCTACTAAACTATTAAAGCCTTAGAAGTTAACATCAGTGGTCAATAGTAAAAAGGAGAAAAGTACTGTGCTCTGAAATTTTGGCAAGCATATTGATTACAGTATTTAGTAATGTTTCCAAGCTAAGCTTGGCAGCAAAGATTTGTGAGTTTTACTGCAAGCCATCATATTTGCTGTTATAGAAGTACACAAGCAAAAAACATTAAGGCAGGATCATATGCAGAGTCTTACATTTTGTCTATTCTCTCAAAGTGAAATGAAACCCTCAGACATTATTCTAGACAATTCAAGTTTCAGTAACATCAATCCTTGAAGTATTCAGAAAATTTAGTTTAAATTGTTTTGGGGGTGCCTGAGTTTATCAGATTGTTGCTTCAATTCTTCATTCACAAAAACATATTTTCAAATAAAAAAGAATGTGGAAAGTTTTAGTAAATTGCTCAAGTAGTCAATTATGAATTTTGTGTGAATGAGCAATTTTCTGAAGATTGACTCCATTTATTAAAATCTTCCTATTTTTACGCCTGTGGAGAAACTGTTTAGGTATAATAAATAGATAATACATAAAATTATAAGTATCATTCTTGGGTGAAGATGAAACATAGAACTATGGTAATAACCCTTTGTTAATTTTTTTAGCTGTGATTGTTTGAATGGTTCTTTGTTACTAAACTTTCCAATTAGTGTAGCTTTAATAAGAAACATGCAGATCGTATTTATTGTTTATATTTAGAAATATACTTCAGGCACTAATTATTGTCCAACAACTGTGATATAATTCTATTAATAATTTTCAAAACAGGATGATGTCAGTAATACGGGAAATGCTTTTAGAATTCTGATAGTGCTGATTCAGAATTCTTACAAAACTTAGGAATATGATACAATACCATTTTATATAAAAATAAATTATAATGCAAAAGAATTTCCCCAAAGACTCGGAAATTAAATATTGGGTAATACTAAGTCACAAATGCAGTAACATGTTAACTTATCTATTTTAAATTGCTCTAAAGACACATAAGTAACATCCTCAGTATTCATACACATTATACACCAGGGTGAAAGCACCACATATGATAACTGTATTTGACCATCTTTGTAATGGAAAGGAAGCCCAAACATTAAGTCCATGACTAAAGCATTTAGGAACAGTAAAAAAAGAGCTCAGTTTATACTTTAGGAAGCTGAGTTAGTATTTCATTTTTTTCCCCTCAAAGCATACACCTGCCTTTATAAGGAAGAACCAACCATGTGAATGAGAACTGGAATCAAGGTTAAAGTAATCTTGCCCAAGAGAGTAGAGAACATCAGAGAGAAGCAGTGGCTCAGCTCAGATGAGTTTTAATAACCAGAGACAGCACCTCCCCTGAAAAACATTAGAGTCTCTTGGACATGTTTGAAATTCATCCTCCTAAGTCATCCTGTGACTATAGGGATAGATGACAATGTCCCATCATCTGAAGGGGGAAAATACAGCACAAACCATTTTAAAAATTATCACTTTAAAAAATAATACGAAAGTGGCAAAGTGTTCCAACTGCCAAGAAACCTTTGCAGATGATATAGGAAAAGCTTTGTCTTTCCTATTATTGTTTGCCCTTCAGTTGACATACATGCCGAGTTGCATCAATAGGATTACAACGGAAACACGGTCATCTCCAGGTTTCCTCTTTTTGGATTCCTTTAATTTGTTTAAAGAAACAGGCTCAGGGAATGCACAGAAAACAAACTTCCCAATCAAAGTTCTGAGGTATTTCCTCCCCTTTTCCCACAGAAACCCGTCTAGTTTTACCGAAAGCACCGGACTGAAATGTTATGGTCACGTTGCACCACTTCACTTGTTGAACTGTATGAAGGCAGCACTTGACCACAGTAACTTGGTGAACCCCCTGGCTCCTATATTAGTCCCCAAGATCCCTATCCAGTTCGATGGAAGTGTCTTACCTGCATGTGTCCCTGGTACATTCTGCTTCAGCTTCTTTAGGGCTCCCTGAGGCTGCCGGATGCTTTCCCCCCCGTGCTGACTTGCACACCAACAGAGGGGAGAAGATGGGTTCTCAGAGGGTGCCCCGGAGCCAGGTCAAGGCTCCAGGTAGCCTGGCCGGCGGCGGCCCCTTGACAGCGCTTTAGGCTGTCGGGAACTGTTCTTCGCTCGGGGTTCTGAAAGCGGACACAGCAGAGCAAGCAGAGGAGGCGAGGAGCCCCGGCGGCCACACTCTCCCGCAGGCGCAGGTCCTGCTCGCCGGGCGTCTCTAAAACTCACTCCTTCTCCGCCGAACACTTTCTCGCTTCCTGCCTGGCTGCCTCATGTCTCTCTCACTCTTTCCACAGCGAACCCCTTCCTCCTCCCCGCCCTGACGTGAGCGCCCACACCAGCCGCTGCCGCCGCCGCCGCAGCTGCCGAGCGGGGCGCGCGCCGCCCTCCCGGCCGCGTCCCTGCCGAGAGGCCGCGGGGCCGGACACGCGCGCGCGCGTCCCCGGCGGGCCCCGGGAGCGGCCGAGGCAGGCGCGCGCCCCACTGCGCGCGTGATCGGGAATGCGCGCACGTGGCGCCTAAGTGCCCGCGGGCGGTGGCGGTCTTACTAGGTGTTCAGGTGCGGCATCGGCTTCTAGGGAGACTCCAGCCGAGCTGGCGGCTAGTTGCAAGAAAAGTAGGAGGAATATATATGTATTGTCTCTCCAGGAGCCATCAATACCGACTAAGCCCATCATCCTACAGACAGAATAAGCTGAGCACGGGGGTTTCCGAAGAGTTTACTTCTGTTCTGATTTAGCTCTCACAAGTTACCTCCCTGTCAATCGGTGAATTAAGCCTCTCCCCACTCACCCCACCCCTAATTCATTGCTGACTACCCTGAAATTGCAAACTCCAGTCCCTAAGGGCCTTCCACGATTTGTTTTTCTCTCTAGCACTTAACATCACCTAACATCCTGTATATTTTATATATTTATTGTCTGTCTCTATATATACAATGTTATTTCCATGAGATCAGGGATATTTGGGGAAAGAATGTATCTGTTTTTGCACGGTGTGTCAGGGCATAGTACAGTACCTCCTGGCACATGGTAGGCACCCTATAAATATTTGTTGAATGAATGGGTGTTTACTATGTAATATATAGGTAGAGTGCATTTAATATGTCTCAAGTCGAAGAGAGTGGATAGTTTGATGTAATGTTTACATTATAAATGTATATACATACACATACACACACCATGTGCTGGTGTATGTGTGTATACCTTGATTACCTACTTTTGTTGGTAAAAAGATCTCCAATCACACATGTCCCCCAAATTATATACAACGTGATATAATCCCCCAAATCTTGCATATAGCATGATATACTTTTCATAAAGTTAAAAACAAAGACCAAACTCCCTAGGAATATAAACGTATTTGTATATAACTATATGAAAAGAAAAGCAGTAGAACAATTAATATAGTCTTTAAAATGTTGGTGACGCTGGGTAAGGGGAGGTATGGGAAAGAGATGAGGAGGTATTTTATATGAAGGTTAATTGTCAGTGTTTTAGCTATTAAGTTGGGTGGTGATTCACAGACATGTATTATCCTATAAAAATCAAATGTAACTAAATAAAACAAAGCCATGCATGGATTAGTGAGGAGAGAGTGAAAGGAACCCCCAAAAATGGTTAATCCAATTTAATGCACCTGAGGTCCTAAAACAATCAACCAACCAAACACAAAATGACTAAGACTTGTAGGCAGGAGACATGGATTCTTATTGGACTCCACCAGTAGTTAACCTTGGACAATTTCCTTTACCTTCTTTAAACTTCAGCTTTTTAATGTCTAAACCTTGCATGATAAACTGATTGTTTTACCTTGAGAACTGAGATATGTTCATAAGCACTGTAAACTGTAAAGTACCATCCAGTTCTTGTTTTATTGTCCTTTATAGGACAGAGCACTGGAATAGGAATCAGTAGGTAGAAGTGCAATTTCTGTCTCACTACCTCACTGGTCTCTTGGGCAAGTGTACTAATTCTCTATTTCCTCACTTTTGAAGTAAGGCAAGTATCTGCCCAGCCTACTGCACAGGGCTGACTGAATGTATGCAGAGGGAGTTGTCAATTTTAAACCACCATATACAAGTATGTAAACAGGCTTTTTCCTGTCCATAAAATATGAGTGATGATTTCCTGAGACCTCAAGCTCTATAAATTTTAAAGGGGGAAATTATTTATTATAAAACACTTGCATGTTGTCAATAGTATAGAAACCTTAGGGAAATTCTAGTATTTTATTTGAAGGTGCTAGAAATCTGTGAAGTAACACTGGGGCCAGAATTTTCCAATCCATTATATGCTTATTTTTATCTAATGGAAGATTCAAGGAGCCATCAACCATAAAAACATTTGAACCTGTATGGCAACTACTTGGAGTTGAAGACAGAAGTCAATATATCCTCTTTTTAAAACCTAGGTAACGCATTTAGCTACTCCCTACATTCACAAAATCTCAGGAACGCAAGTGCATCTGTGAAAGCATCCCTCTCTCTGTTTGTTCATTCATGCATGCATTCATTCATTCTTATTAAGAACTTAGTATGTGGGAAAGCTGTGCCAGGTGCTGAAATACACTGATGAATGAGACAGACATGCTCTCCATCTCCATGGCGCCCACAGTCCAGCTTCCTGACAGGAGTACATTTTACCATCCCAGAAAGAGAAATCTGTCTAGACTTTTCTTAAAACAACAACAACAGCAACTCTACAGAGATTTCATAATTTCCCCATTTCTCTTATCTAAGAGTTCACATCTAACCTCTTCTAGTCAAACATTTACTCCTTAGTTATGAACTTTATCTCTGCGGCACAAATATTTCCTTCAAAGCCTATAAATATGAACTGTGTGAGCAAAGGCACTTGGCTGGTTACCAATTCAAGTGTCAGTATCTTGAGATACTCTCGATTCACAGAACCATCTAGCAATTTACATATGTCATTTGGCTAGGCCAGAAATTTTCAACCAGATCTAGCATTTTAGCTCAAGTAATATGGTGTCTTGGTGCAAAAAGAAACTTTCCATGTGCAAGTAGACATACCAGTATAAAATCGATAGGATAAAGCAGGCGTGAATTTTATGATACACATAACAAAAAGCTGAATCATAATATAATTATATTTGTGGAAATCTTTTTTTGCAAATCAGATTGTCTTTAAGAGATCTTGAAAGGAGAAAATGTGCATAACTTTCTCTATTCTATGACTGCAGTAATGGTGAGAAATGCATCTCTTTGTGTAATCCCTGGTCCCCCCTGGGAATCATTAAGGTAAGCTGGCAGAAGGCAAACAAACAAAACCAGAGATGCAGCAGCTTGAAAAAGGTGTGGTTCTTTTGGAACAAAGGCAAGTGGCAACAGCTGTGTGTCTGCTTCTCTGATACCAGAAATATTTGAATAAAAATGGAAATCTCTGCCAAACATCAATATACTTTGACTTTTCACAGGATTTTCTAGTTTTCATATTAATAACTGGAATCATGGGAAAACAACTTTGAAGATGAACTTGTAATAAGCGTCAAACTCAAACAATTACATCTACGATATGAAGCAAAAAAAGAATGTCTCCGTAAACACTGTGGAAGGAACAGTTACTAATGAATCTTTCCTATACATCTCATTGGCAGTAATGCTGCCATCAGCAACAGTTAAACTTATAAGCGGCTGGGCCATGACTGCCCATCTAAACCCAGCATAATTTATGTTATGAAGGCACACATTGTTTCTGAGGAAAATAAAGATAAGCCGTGTTTCAGTCCTTTTGCATGATTGTTTTGCAACCTAAGATCGACATGATTTACTACCAGACCCAAGGTCCAGAATATATTTCTCATTTTAAATTCAAAGACGCTTGTTACTCAAAGTGTGGTCTGTTGACAAGCAGCATCAGATTCTCCTGGGAGCTTGTTAGAAATGCAGACTCTTGGGCCCCATCCCTGACCTACTGAATCAGAATCTGCATTTTAACAAGATCCCCAAGTGCTTTCTATGCACCACCAAATTTGAGCAGTACTGTGGCCTAGAAGGTTTATTTATTCGTGTAAACGTGGTAAAGCTAACGCTTGCCTTTGCAATGATAGCATGTGACCAACATCAGTGCCAAGAGAAAAGTACAACACACATCATTCTCCATTTATAAGATAATCTCAATGTATTTTGAGTGGCCAAAGGACTTGGCACAAAATCATAACACACCCAGTTTTCTTATAGCAAGAAATGTGCTAATATTGCTTGCAGTTTTAATCACTATAACAAAATTAAAGAGTCGAGTGGTAGCAGAATATATTTTGTATTGATCAAATTAAGTTTTGTTTATTAGTAAACGAATCCTCCTGCATATTAAATGGCTATTGAAAATTCAAGATTTATTAAATCTTTTAAAAAGCTGAGTAATAATGATGATGTCAGTATGCTTGTGGACTTAAAAAAAATTAGGGATAATAGTCTTTTGGTGATTCAACCAATTCTTTTATAATCTGTACAATTCAAACACTGCTGCTCAAAGATGGTATAGGAGAGAACAAAAGTCAAAATAACTGTAGACCCAAATTAAAATGACTAATTCGTTTTTATTTTTCAATCAGAGGGAGGAACATTTTGTTGAAATTTGCCCGATTGCCCTTCTTGTCTCTTTGACACACTGAATGGGATTAGCTGGTGTTCAGGGCATTAGATCTGGAAAGAATTTCAAAAGCCCACACAGCAGACCCCAAGGTGGTGGGGGAATTATGGTTGAAGAAAAGTATCAATATACAGACTCTGATGACTAGGAGATGGCAGCAATGTTCTTCCAAATGAACAAACAAGGTGGATGCTTCAGAGTTGGACCTCCTATCAAACCAGTTTGAGAAATCACACTACAATAATTTACACTTTACACTTGTTTTGTTTTCTTTGACAACTTTGCAAACAAAAATGTCTCTTGCTTTTGACTCCTCCTTTCACCACCATCCTAGCACAGACTCCCTAAACCTCTTACCAATCTCAAAGCTAGTTTTATCACCTTTATCCATCTCACAGTCCGAACTATCATCTACTTTGCACCCAGGTTAATTTCACAAAGGCCAGCACTGATCACATTACTGCCCCGTTCAAATACCGTGTTGGTTTCCTATTGCCAACTGATATCCAAAAACTTTAGCTTTTTATTCATAGTCATGGAATATAGTTTACCACACAGAGCCATTTCTTCTAGTGGCGGGAAGAACTGTCTTTTCGCTTTGAGGAACTGTCTCTTCCCCACTCTAGCCCATTTGTATGGTGGGAAACATTTTACTACTAGGCTTTCAGGGTGAAACATATGACCCAGGCTGAGTCCACCAGGACATTCAATCCCTACTGGTCACACATTTGACCAAGTCAACCAACCAGGGCAAATGGACTCAGCTCCAGGATTATGTAGGAACAGACTGATTCTTCATTAGACTCGGTGTTCTAATGATGTAAGCTTGAAGCTGTCAGCATCTAGCAGCTGACATTAAATAAACCACACTTAAAGCTAGCCTACCTATGTACTTTAAGTTATTTCAACTAGCACATTCCCTTTTCCAGTTGAGCTGAATTTTCTGTCACTTGCCACCAAAAGAATACTTATTAATACAATGGTCTTCCACAAACTGGCCCCTGTCTTTTTTCAATTCTGTGCATTCCCTAACTTTTGTAGTAATTTTACTTTTATATTATTCCCCAAATAATATCCAAATTATCCAATAATATCCAAGTAAGTCCAAGTTACACTTCTACGCTTTCCGCTTGTTGGAATGTATTCTCTCTCCCTACTCTTTTGGAATGAAAGCTCATTCATTTTCCAAGTTTGGTCTCAAATTCTATTACCTTCATGAAGCCTTTATTGATCCTCCAGTTAATACATCCCCTTGCTGGGAACTCCTTTATCATAAAGCTTTTCCTTTGTTTAAGTATTTCTATGCTTTTTTTTTTTCTTAACTCCCTATTAAATGTAGGCAGATGGAGACAAGAACTTTGTTTTATTCTTTGTTTTGCTTAAATAACTTACACCATCTTGAATGGAAAATTCTCAATAGTAATTCAAGAACATAAATTATTTTGGGTGTATTTGAAATAGTATATAATTTTTGAAAATAAAATAATTTAAAATAATTTACTCGGAAGGCACATTTCAGATATAGTTCTTTTAAATAAAATATTACCGAAACTGTTGATTTTATGTAGAATCACACAGCTAAGGCTGGGAAAAAGCTTATGGTTTTTGTGGCCTGACTACATCCTTTTTTCAAATGAAGAATGTGAGGACCAACTAAATCAAATGATTATTCTTGAATGCTTTGACAGATGTGAAACAAATAATTATGACTGAATAAAGAAATTTGGGAGTATAATTAACTCAAAGTACACGAATGATGATAAAATTCAGTTTGTGCCACAATAATGCTGATATCTGAAAAATTTTTTGATGAATTAATACCCTAAGGGAAGAAATGCAATGGATGAATTGTTAGACTTAGGAAAAGTTGCAAATCCTCATAAAGATTTGCAAAGGCATTTTAGGAATGTGATAGAATCAAAGGTTTACCTCATATCAATGAAAATGGTCTTGGTTTTGCTACTCACAAAGAGAGGGGATTTGATTTTTTTAAAGAGTTCTTGTTAGAGGGAGAGACAAGCAATATTATATCAGTTAGAGAGGTGATATAATCTACAAAGAATGAAGAATTATTTCTCAAGGTAAATCCATGGTTTCTAATCCTGGTTCAGATAATTCTCTTTTCTTAGATTATCCTACTCCCATTTATCTACTGTTAAAACAGACAGTTATATGGGGGAAAACGAACCTTAAGGCTTTTTTGAAAGAGGAAGTAAGATTTTGATGTGATATATAATGCCTGTGGGTAAATGCTTGTAAAATTATAACGTTTTAGAAGTAAAATAATCTTGGTATTTAGTAAAGTTTAGGCGATTTTGTAGATCAATGGTAGAGACTAATTTTTTTAAATTCCACAAAGAATGAATCACTAGAATCACTAGAATCTTGTATATTATTGTAATAAACATCCATAGTGCCTGAGTTTATACTCTTATTATTTCCTTTCTGGACTAACTTATAAGAGTTTCCTAAATTTTTCACCCTCCCCTTTCTCTTTATTCTAATCGATTCTCTATAATGCAATGAGAGTCAACATTCAAAAATAAATGTAAATTAATTTAAAAAGCCTTCAACTTTCTCCAATAACAAGAGGATAAAATCCACATTATTTTCAAGACAAGCAAAGCTCTTTGCTATTTTTTCCTTCCAAGCTTCTTTTCTCACAAGTCACCAAATATAATCCAGGATTATCTGGCTCTTTGCCGTCCCTAGAATATGCTGTGCTGGATCGCACCTCTGTGTCTTCACGCATGCTGTTCCCTCCATTTGCAGCTCTCTCCCTTTCTTCTTCTCCTCCACATGCTGGGGAATCCATAGGTTTGTTTCAGGCCATTGCTCAAGTGTCAGCTCCACTGTGAAGTTTTCCTTTACTCCTGTATGCCTTGTTTGTGACTGCATATTCGTTTTATACGCATGCCATCAGTGGTGTTATCTCACAAGAGTGCACTTATTGATTTACATATCTGCCTTCTCACTAGGCTGTGAGGTCCTTGCAGCAGAAGTTGTGCTTACACATCACTGTGTCCTCAGGACTGAGCACAGTGCCTGGCACACTGTGAGTGCTTACTCAACATTTGGTGAATGAATAAACTTCCATCTTTCCATTAATAATATGTTTTGAACTTTCTGAAGTGATGCATCAGTTTTTAGTGAGTAAATGTGCAAAAAAGCCATGTCAATGCTAATGAAGAAAAAGAAATTATGTTTTTTTTCTATTTATCAAAATAAGGAATTGGGCATTTGAAACAAATGGAGTCTTTTAAGCCCTCTAATGCAGAGTTATTTTCAGGCACATGCAGTATTAACTAAATAAGATCCACAGAAGGGTAGAGCTGAAAGGGATGCTGGATATCACCTGGATCATGCACTTGATTTTACAGATGAAGAACCTGAGGCCTAGATAAGTTAAGGGACTAACTCGATCAAGGCCTCTGTCCTGGCCAGCCTCTATAACCAGCTCAAAAGTGCTGGAATCCCAGGGCTTGAGTGCTTCAAGAAAAGGAGTGTAAAAACTACCTGACCAGCCAATTGGACCTTCCTGAAAACTAGGACAGGCCAGAGGAGGCCCAGACCAGTGTTGAAGATGTGATTCTTCACCCAATGTGAAGAAGAAAAGCTTCTGAGGTGAGGTGGGGTGGGTAGGAAATGTGATAGATTCTCTGCCGGAATGAGTTGATAAGGCTCATTTATATCAGCAAGTACTCCTAAGGGGATTGATCCAATTTGGTATATGGGAATATAGCTTGAGCTTTGGAATCTCTCAGGCTTTGAGAAGAAAAAATATTCACAGCATAAAAAGCAGACAATGGGCAATTATACTTAATATGCAAATACTCTTATGAATACAGTTTTTAAAAATAATCCAATAGGAACATGGGCAAAGCATGAATAAAAATTATAAAATAAGAAGTATAAATGGTCAATAAATATAAATGATAAACAAATAAAAAGTTAGCAAAAGTAGCAATGAAAGAAGTGGTTACTTGAATGTAAGAGCATCATTGCACTTATCAGGTTCGCAGTTTTTTTTTTAAAGAAAATGCTCAGTATTGAGTGACGTTTTAAATGAATACTTTCTTACAGAATTAGTACAACTTTTCTGGAGGATGGTTTGGTAATATGGATCAAGATCTTCAAAAATGTTTATACCTGGTGACTTAGTATTTCCACTTTCAATAATTTAGAAATAATCGCAAATTTACACTAAGATTTATATATGAAGCATTGCTTGTAATAGTGGAAAACGGAAACAACTTAAATGGCCAACAATAGGAAAATGATAATTTATTAATTTGGATATGATGGAACACTCTTCTTCTTTAAAAATAGTGACTTGGATACTAAAGCATGGAAAACGTATGAGTAAATATTAATGAAAAAGTGGTTTCTGTCATAATAATAATAGCAGAATGCATATATATATATATCCATTAAATATTTATATATATATATATGGTGTGTGTGTACACATACTATATATTTATATATATATAAAATTCCTTGCTATCTGACTACTACTGTACGAACATTCATTGTAATCACTTGTAAAAAAAATTACCCCAAATTAACTAACCAATTCAGTATCCAAATTCATTATCTAAATTAAAAACAAAACTATAAGGGATTTGCAAATACTGTTTAGGGAAGACTCTTCAGTTGCCCCTGAGTCCTGGCAAGAGGGTGTACAGATCGCTGCGGGCTCATTGCACCTGTTTCCTACAGGCGTGTAAACAAGACGTGCATTATCACTACCATTTTCCCCACCTCCCTGATGGTCTAGACATTCAACACTACCAGAGATCACTTCTGTAAGGCACCTAAGGGGTCTACCAGCCCAGGTCCAACTCAGATCTTATTTTTATTATCTAACTCATTATTTTATCATTTGTGTTACAGTACATATTTCTTGTAGTACAGAGGGAAAATGTAATTTGTGTTTGCTAATGTACAGTCTCCATGTGTACTGCATGTAAACATACTTACCAATGAGTTCATTAAGAGTTTAATAATTAGGTGATTGATGTTTTATATGCTTTATATTATGCAGAAATTCTTGGTGGATTGTTACATTCATGTTTAAGAGTATTTTAATGACATTTGAGGAAATTACTTGGAAGGTTTTGATGGGCTGAGAACTTTTTTTTTTTGTATTTAGAGTACTGGAATATGGCTCCTGTTAATTGGATATCTAACATTTTTTGAGAAGCATATTATATTCAGCTAATGAAGATAAGGAGAGACTCTTGTGGTATTTTTGATTTTTGTACTGGAATTAAATGCCCCTGAAATGTTAGCAGTGTCTTCTCTGTGATACTGTGAGTTTATGTTCTTTTACATTATATTTCCATGTTTTCTGAATTTTGTAAAAATAAGGTTTTGCCATGAAGTATTTCCAGTAAAGCAAAAGAAGGAAGAGTGATAAAGGAGGCTCTCAGGACTTGACTTCTGTGACTTCAGTGAGGGGGGGAAGAAGTTGAACCATATTTGTGTAAGGGATGTGGGAAGAATGTGCTTCTGCATAAATTTATCACGATTAAAAAGCTAAGTTTATGACATGGGTTCTGAGCGAAGAGTTTATTAATAACTATTTAGCAGGATCCTCTTTTTTTCTCTTTTGCACCTTAAGAATTCATGTCACTTTGGGTCTCTTGAGTGGTATTGTGAGCCAGCAACTAGAATCATGAATTCTACGCACCTAACATTAGTACAGCTTGTATTTATATTATTTGTAAAGAAGGAACGTGAATATTTACAAGTATTGTTAAAACTGTGTGGTAGAGACAACCAAACAGTTTCTGTACCTCAGCTGTCCCCAAGTTCTCCAGCCTTCCGGATTCTCTTTTAGTAAGAGTAGTGGAGGTTCTTTGTAGCACTTGAATTGCAGGAAGTCCTGTGTGCCCTTACTTCCCCATTCTGAGACTTCCCAGGGTGTACCCGGATGACTTCTTTGGGTTTCTTGCTTTCTCACTACTATTCTTCAGGCTTCTGTAGCAAGTCACATAGCACTTTGTCCCATGTGTGAACATAGGTCCCATCTGAAATCCCCCAAACTTGTAAGACCAGCCTGTGGTTTTTAAAAAAACGTTATAGAAGGCTTGAGGTTAACAGAAGGGGTTTATAATGTAGAAGATGGAAAACACAACTGGGGGGTAGATACTGCTATTTCCAGCTGGCCAGTCTCCCATTTCCCTTGGCTAATGCCATATTAGAGGGGCCCACTCCTCTCCCTCATTTAGGATTGATTTTGAACACGAACTCTCTGTTCTTGAGTCCAGGGCCCCTAAACCTGGAAGCATTTTTGGGTTCCAGAAATGACACTCAATGAAGAGGGCCTTTTATTTATCATGCAGAGTAATGTCACTCCTCAGTGTCCGTTTGAGATCAGGATCTTGCTCTTTTATTTCCAAAGGCCCATTATTTCTCAAACAAGAGACTCCTGAGGGCAAAAGGTGAAACCAAGCCCCCATCATGAGTAACAGAAAGAAGTAAATAAACTTTGAAATTGAAGGATGTTTCAAAAAGTTTCAAAGCTCTTAGAATCAATTCCTTGGACTTAGTTCAAAGAACTTGATCTCTCTTTCCATTATCCCCCCATTCTCTCAAAAGTCTTTGCAAACAGAAAAGTTTTCCAAGTATTTGAGTTAGTACATCAAGGCAGCCCTAATATTGGTTGGTTGGGAGTATGTGTGTAGGGTGTTTTCCAAAGCAAACTTCAGCAGTCATGCTTTCTTTTTTCCCTGTTACCTTTCCAATGAGCCACGGTTGGGAAATTAAAGTTAATAACACTGAAGTCATTATTATCAATTTAAGATATTCAAAATATCATTGAATCCCAGCTCAGATACATACCAGACATATGTAGCTTTTGTAAATCACTGAATATCCCTGGGCCTTAATTTCCTCACCCGTAAGATGGGGATAACGATACCTACCATTAAGATATGTTGCAAAGGTTATAGATAAATTCTGTAGAGCACTAAGCATGGTGTCTTGTACATCATAGAGATTAATAAATTTTAATTATTGTGATTATAATTATAATCATAAAGATTATGTCTTCAACTTCTTTGTTCCTCTTTCCCTCTGTCACAGTCACCTGGCAAAAGCCCAATTCTGATTAAATCCAATCTTTGACTATTTTGATACCTGCTACACATTGCCGGCCTCATCTTAAATTCAGCACCACAAATCGTAAGTAGGTCTTTTGTGCTGCCCCGCAATCCTTTATTTCCTTAGTCAGTCTAGTGTCTCCTGCTTCTGATCCTCAACGCCTCTTTACCTTAACTCACTCTCAGTTGATTACTTCAATTTTTTATTTCACTGGGTAAGTAGGAAAAACCAAGAAGATAATTACCACACTCTCCTACCACCTCATCTATTAATCTACCTGCATCTGTGCCTGAATGCTTTACTTTCCTTTTGTTTCAAAAGACAAAAGTTCTGCTCCTGAGGCCAACTCTTCCCCTTGTGAACTGGATCCCATTCTCTCTTGTCTCCTCAGGAACTTCATGCCTGCGATTTTCCCATCTCTCTCATACATTATAAACTGTCCCCACTTTACTGCTCATTTCCATTAGCCTAAAAACATGGATATCGCCCACCTTAAAACAACACACTCCTGACTCCTCATTCTCCTCCAGCTATCAATCTTTTCCCTGTTCCTTTACAGCTAAGCTTTTTAAGAGATTTGATTATTCCAGATGTTTTTACTTCTCCGTTTCTAATTTCTCAGGAATCTAATCTATAAGGCCTTTTGACTATCCTGCATCACCAAAAGTGCTTTGTAAAGGTCGATAATGGCCTTTATGTCATCAGATCTAATGGTCAATTCTCAGTCACCATCTTACTCGACCTGTTGGCAGCATCTGATACAGATTGTCACCCTTACTTCTCAGAACACTGGGACACCACTCTCTTTCGGCTTCCTTCTACCTCACTGCTCTTTCTTCTTCTCCATGGCTGGTTTCTCCTCAGCTGAACATGGGTGTGCACTGGGGCTCAGTCCTTGGGCCCTGTCTTTATCTCCATTCATTCTCTGGAGGATCTCATTCAGTCCCATGACTTCTTTACACTGATGATTCAATACTTTTGTCTCCAGCCCTGTTCTCGCCCATGAACTCCAGACTTGCATTTACAACTGCTTACTTGACATTTCTGCTTAAATGCCTAATAAACATTTCAAACCTAGTAGTCCCCCAAGTCAAACTCTTGTTTCCCACTTCCCTCTAAATCTGTTCTTTCCACAGCTTTCCCATTCTTCTAGTTGTTCAGGCCCAAAACCTTGAATCACCCTTGATTATGCTCTTTCTGTCATATTCCAAATCCAAACCATCAGCAAATCCTGCCCACTCTACCTTTGAAGTAGGCAAACTACTTCCTTCTACCTCTCCAGTTTTCACTCTGGTCTTTCACCTGGACATGAAGCTGACTGGCCTTGCTTCCACCCTCCCCCTCTGCAGACTCTTTTCCACAGCAGCCAGAATAACTCTTTTAAAGCACTGTTCCGCTCATTCTGAGACCTCATGCCTGCAACACTACATGGTCTGCCACAGTAGCCTCTCTGACCTTGCCTTCTCTTACATTTCCTTTGGTTGTCAGTTGGCCCAGGCACACGAGCCTCCCTGCTGCTCCTCCACCACCCCAATCATACTTCAACCTTCCTCCAGCTATCTATAACGCTCATTTTCTCACTTCAACCTTGGGAATCTGTACATAGAAGGTTCTTCCTCCAGCTGTCTATAACGCTCATTTTCTCACTTCCTTCAAGCCTTTGCTCAAAAGTCATTAACAAATCTACCTCTCATTATTCTCTTTGAAATAGTTTATTTGGTTTTTGTTCCAGTTTCTAATTCAGAGCTCCTAAAACCACTGGAATTTCCAGTGAGGAGAGTGATACAGCTGTCTTTTATTATGTTAATGAGGCGACTTTTGGATGCACTGAAGTATGGGAACTGGTTGCCAGTAGAGCCAACCAGGTGATTAGAGGGTTGGAACTTTCAGTCTCCCCTCACCCCTGACCTCTGGGGAGGGGAAAGGGACTCATGAGTGGGTTCAATTGCCAATTGCCAATGACTTAATCAATCATGTCTATGTAATGAAACCTCCATAAAAACACCAAAGGACAGAGTTCAGAGAGCTTCTAGGTTGATGAACACATGGAGATTCAGGGAGAGTGGCCTTGGAGAGGGCAGGGAGCTCAGCACCCCCTCCCCATACCTTGCCCTACATATCTTTCCCATCTGGCTGTTCCTGGGTCATATCCTTTTGTAATAAACCAGTGTTCTAGTAAGTAATATGTTTCTCTGAGTTCTATGAGCTGCTCAAGCATATTAATTGAACCTGAGTAAGGTGTCATTGGAATCTATAGCCAGTCAGTCAGAAGCACAGGTGACAACATGGACTCGCAATTGGCATTTGAAGTGGAGGGCAGTCTTGTGAGACTGAGCCCTTAACATTTTTAATTTGGTGCTGTCTTCAGGTAGATAGTGTCGGAATTGAGTTAAATGGCAGGGCATCCAGCTGATGTCTGAGAATTGCTGGTAGTGTGGGGAAGTCCTACATTCCTCCCAACACACATTAAAATTGGTGATCAAAATCCTTAGTCCCCTTAACTGAAATACTAGTTTTATAAGAGAAAGACTTTGTCTGATTATTGCTATATCCTTAAATACACACACACAAACACACAAATACACACAAACACACGTATGTATACATATATGTACACACATACATGGATGTATATTTGCATTTCATGTGTGTGTTTACATCTTTGCTGAATAGATTACAATTCAGAGGACCTTCAACTAAGTCTAAGTTATATTTATCTAGGGCAGTATTCAGAGTCTGGACTACTTCTCTGTAAAGCACTTTCTCCACCTGACCTCTTGCTCTGCTTGCTTTGAAGTATGTTTTTCTCATTTTCTCACTCAATTTTGATGGCTGTTGATACCACCCAGCATTTCTGCCTCATATCCCATCTAACCACAACCAATGGCTTCAACTGTTATGCTTGACTCACTTTAAATAGCCATGTCTAGCCCGAGCTGTGATTTGCCCTGACAGATCAATTTCCCTACTGCGTACTTCACGAGCTACTTGGTGGCACAGCCAGTATCAGCTCCATGTACCATAACTTCCTGCCCAGTGCTTCACCTATCATACTGAACTCTCAGTGCATTCTGTATGGAAGGAAAAAAGAAAATAACTCAAATACATCCCATCAAGCAGCTGAGAGGGCACTTGAACAGCTTTCAATGAAGACTATGAGGATATACACTTTTCAAACAATCAAACATCTTACATGGCACCAGATTTGAAGAAAGCTATCCAGCTACTATTGGGGTTTTAAACCAATCTTTGAGTCCCATGATTTCTTATTCATTGATTCTCTGGCTTCTGGAGAAGTCATCACTTTCTCAATAGTCATTAAATGGCAGAAACAAATTTTTCTTCCGATGAAGCAGCCAGTGGCAGCACAAAAATCTCCCTAGGGATGTTTATAGGTTCTTAGTGGGAGTGAGCAATGTTGTAGTCTTCTAGAAGGCAACCTAGACAAATGTATTACATTACAAAATGTGCAAATGTTTTGGCCCCAAATTTCATTGCAAGAAATTTACCGTACGGATATACTCATTAAAGTTTACCATGATATAAATTCAAGGATGTTCATTGTAGCACTCTTTGAAATAGAAAACTTTCGGAAACCACCGAAACTCAGTAGGGTCTTGTTTAAAGTGGACTTTGGGAAATTAATTTTTATGTAATCATTACAAAAGACGAGATGATTTTTATTATGTGTTTAAGTGGAAAGATGGCTATAACATATTGATTTAAAAATCATATTATGGAACATTATATAAAGTATGAACACACTAACTTAAAATATTTATTTGTGCATAGAAGTCCAGGCTATGTTAAAACTGTTAACAGTGGATACCTCTAGGGATTGGGATTATAAGAGGTGTCTGTGTGCGCTGCAGGGGTGGGGAGGAGAGTGTGTGGAGATGAAGGGGAGCTCTCTTGGGCTACTTTCTTTATTATTTGATATTTGAAGACAAAATTACAAAATAATTTTATAATAAAAATAATTAAATATTTTAATTGTGAAAAAATCTTTGAGAGCATTTGAAATTTCTACTGCAATAACATCTCCTGGGATTATTGTTACTGTCTATGCCAATCTTGTATAACTTTATGTCTCCAGCACCAAGACACTTTTGGGGTCGATGGGCCCATTATTTCCTCATCCTTTCACCACCGTGGGACCGGTATTTAGCCTCTGCTATGCCTTCATATAACTGAGTTTTCATAAAACATTTAATAGTGTTAGCTATTTTAAATTCCCTCTTCCCTATCTATCTATCTATCTATCTATCTATCTATCTATCTATCTAACTCAGATACTGCAAAGTAGCCTCAGGATCTTTAATTTAGAAATGCAACTACGGGATTTGTCATTGAAACATCTACCATCAGGGTCTCTTGACAATGATAAAAAATATGAGCCATATTCTCAGGCTCCATGGCTGCCCCAGTGTTCTCTGAGGGTCTGAATACTGCTTATTTTCTCCCCATGCACCCAAAAGCTAGCCCATCGCTGTGAAGTGTTCTTCAGATACTGACAGAACAAGCCTAGAAATAACATCTCAGAAGCTTGGGGGAAATACTTCTTGTTGCAAAAGAAATAAACAAAAATCATATTTGGTGAATTGCTTTTCTTTTTTAAAAAGTATAAAAGGCCAGAGCAACTGGTGGTTCCTGATGCTTCTTAATTTTGTTAACCAAGTTCCTTGGATTGGAAAGAGAAAAGGAAAGAGATTGCCTTCTTTCATGCTGAGGGAAGCAGAAATGGAAATTATTCCCATTGTTGCTTAGCTCAAACACTTGGGAATTTATTGACAGTTCAGCAAAAATAGAGAAAAGGAGAAAAGACTAAGCATTCTGTATTTGGGCAAGTCCTTCTTCTGCATATACAATCATGTGAGGTCAGGTGTCCTTTAAGGCCATCACAAGGACTCGTGGAAAAGGAAGAAGCTATTCGGAATTAACCCCTAAAGAAATTTGAGAAACAGCTGTTTTCTTTTGGGCGCTCCTTCCCCACTTTGCATTCCTCTGCTCTTTTTCACCCAGATGACCATTGGTTATACTGGTCCAATGACCTAAGGCAGAGTTCAGTGTCCTAGAAATAAGTTCAGCTGGAAATAAGTGTCTTATCTATCAGCTGCTTTTAACATTCAAGGTCCTTTTGTTTTCCCAAGGAGTACCTGTGAGGATCCCAAGCATATGATTTTCATATACCATGTATGCCTTTTCCCTGGCTTAAAGGATTGTCTGCGGCAGGGATTAGGTAGAGGCCATAGTTAAGGGAGATTTTGATAGGACTGGCACCCTAGATCCTAATAGGCCATTTACATTATCTGTACTTGTACATACATCATCTCACTCCATCTTCCCATGAACTTGGTGAAGAGGCAGAGTGGAAGATGGCCACCATTTTTTGGACCCTCATCCTATTGAGAGGTTGGGTCTGTGTCCCCTGTTCATGAATCTGGGTTGGCCCTGCAACTGTACAACCAGGAGAATATGGAGAAGCATCACTGAGTCCATTTCTGGGCCCATGTCTTAAGAGATTAGCAATTTCAACCTCCTGTCTCTTAGAACAAACTCTCCAAGAGCTCTGAGCTGCCTTGTTAGAAGTCTTATTATTGTACTTGAGACTGTCATACTGGAGAGACTACATGTAGGTACATTGGGCCACAGTCCCAGTTGAGCCTGGCCTTCCACACGATCCAGCGAAGGCACAGATGTGAGAGTGAAGGCATCTTGGACCTTCAGAACAGCTCATACGCTAGCTGAATAACATGGAGTGACCTCGGTCAATGCTGCATGGAGCAGACACATTACCTGCTCGATTTCCTGATCCAGGAATCATAAGCTAAAATAAAGTGGTGGTTGTTTTAAGCCACTAAGTTATAGGGAAACTTGTTACACAGCCATAGGTAGATAACTGGAACAGACAATAATTATCCCAGTTTACAGATGAACTCTGAAATGAGGCCCAGAATGCTGTTGTGACTTGTTTAAGGACTTGAATACAAACTCTCTTACTAAAAGTACAGTCTATTACACCACATTTCTTCTTTATGATAATACTACTTTTCCACTTTAAAGAATGGTCTTTTAAATCCTAAAACACATGCAATTTATCATGACTTGTTGCACTGTTTCAGAAAGCTTAGGGCAAAATTTAAAGCTCAATTATATTAATTATAGATTTTACTCACTCCTAGTTTTCTATTTCTAATTTACTAATCTATCTTATGTGTTAAATCTTTTTTGGAGAGAAGTGAAACATTTAAAAATTCAATAAAATACTCATCGCTGTGCCAAACTCAATTGATGGCCCTGTTTTAGAGTTGCCAGATAAAATACAGGATATAAGTATCTAAAATGTATTCATTGTTTATCAATGAAATTCAAATTTATTGGGCTTCCTGCATTTTTGTTTGCTAGATCTGGTAATATTATCCTCTGTGCCAACTCCAAAGAATTGTTTCTTATCTATTAACTTCGCTACGGGCATCTGGTTCAGGGGGATATCAACAGACAGTTGTAGCTCAAACCTACCTGGGTGGGAAATGGTAAACAGGTAACCAGAGTTCAAAAAGATTTATGTGAAGCCTGAGGTAGTGTCTTCACCAATCATCAGCCCCAGGCAGAACTCCAGCAAAAAAAAGTTGATTTATTTCCTGCCTTCACTCTCCAGCCTCCCTGCCTATCTCTTTCTCCAATCCTGGGATCCATTCCCACAAGGCCCTGATCAAACTAGCTCTTATTGTCTAATCATTTGTATATTAAATATGAATTGAGAATCTACCATGTGCCAGGCACAGTCATCAGTGGCTACTGAGGATTGAATCTATAAAAGAAAGCCTCAGGGCATAAGAGGAAAGAATCACCACATATTCAGAAGCAACATGATGCATTTTATATTTCACCATGTGTAACCAAGTCCTGTGGGAAGGCCTTACAAAGAAGGTTCTATCTGAGCTGAGAATTGACAGAGAAGTAGGAGTTTTCCAGGTGAAGGGGTCTGGTGGGTGAAGGACATTTCAGTCAGAGGAAGCAGCAAGTGAAATCTCCTGGAACATTCAGTGTGGCTGCCGTGGGGAGAGGGTAATACAAGACTGGAAAGGAAGTTGGGTTGTGAGAGTCTTAATGGCCAGCTAACGTAACAGGATATTTTTTCAAACAGACACAGTGAGCAATGAAGATTTTTAAGCCAAGGAGTTACACAATAAGATTTAATTTTAGAATATTTCTGGAAGCCGTGTGAGGACTGACCAGAGTAGGAAGACTAAATAGGGGATTACTATGCTAATTATGGGGGAGACAACGAGGTGCTAAACCAGGTGAGGGGCATTGGAACTGGAGAGGAGGGGCAGAATTCAAAAGGGAATTCTATGAGGGAACCACAAGTGCCATGACAACTTGTTAACTGTAGTTTTTGTGTTTTTTTTCTGATGCATATTGGAATGCATTTTTTTTAACTTTTTTTTTTATTCAAACAGAAAGTCACAAAAATTATAATCATCCTCATCAGTTCACTCAGTCCCATGAAATTAATTTTTTTTTCATCTTGGTCTTTTGTTAGCACTTTTATGAATTCATCAGTTTTCCATTAGAGTTCTGAAAATGCTTATTCATTCAGTTCAGCAGTATAGTCAGTTAACTGTAGTTTTATAGATGGTCTTTGATTATTAGAAGTCATCAATATAGACATAAACACATTTTTTAGTAGAAAATTCCAGGATCTATGACAATGGAGATACTGTTTTAATGTCTTCAAAACAAATTAGGGAGATGATTCTTTACTCTGTCCAGTCTTAAGAATTTTTTGATTGCAACCCTTATGAAAAACACTTTTCTGTAGGTAAATTCCAAACAAATCTGTTTTACTAGTCCTAAACTAGGTTTAGACAGTCAAAGTGAAATGGAAGGCTGGAATAAATATCTAGATAATTTGAGCAAACTTCATGCTGACCTAGGTTCATACCTTGACTGCCATTAATTAGTTGTGTGATGAAGGTCAGTGTTCTTAGACCCTATATCCTGTGTCCTCATCTGTAAAATGAGGAAAACAAGACCTACCAGCCTGCCTGACAAAGTTATCATGGAGATCAATTATGAAAATTATTATATAATATACGGCCATTGCTATTAACATCTTACACTAGTAACATAATAATAGTGAACATTTGCTTAGTGCTTACAATGTATCAGACTCTGTGCTAAGGGATTTAAATGTATTCTCTTATTAATTTTTACAATGGCCTATGAGATGGATACTATTATCCCCACTTTATAAATGAGGTAACTGAGGCATAGAGAGATTAAGTAAATTGCCCAACGTCACATGGATGGTATGTGATGGAATTCTAACACAGGTTGTCACCCATCCATGCTCATTCTGACTAACAGTACTGCATCCTTGCATCCTTCTGTGTAGCTCTTTATAATTCACACACTTTTCACACACATGTGTCTAGGTAAAGAATTACTGAGTAACTTTGTTGAGTACCTACTTACGTCTCTGAAATTGTGTTTGGCGCTCATTTAGTCCTCACACCTGTGAAGTAATTATCTGGTGAGGAAACTGAGGTTTAAATTTAAACAATTTCCCCAAGATCACATAGGAAAGCCTCAGGACTGGACAGAGTAAGGTATCATCTAACTAATAGTACTACTGGAGCTAGGATTTAAAGTCAGGTCTCCTAATTTCACATTATTTTTCACTGCTTAATGGTGCCTCATATGCTCATATGTGCATATGCCTCCGTGTGCACTTTCAAAGGGAAATCTGTGCCATAAAGGAGTCTGTGACTTGCCAACTGGAATCCACTGCTCCCACCATCAGGACCTGCTGTTAGTACTCATAGTCTCCCCGTGGCTTCTGGGTAGAGGTGTGATGACAGAGAACAGCTTGGCTTGAAGAATGTTACAGGAGAATTTCCTGACCTGTGTTCATGATGCCCCCTGCTTATTATGCTAGCAGGCCAGGTGCTGTCTGAAGCCCAGCTTCACAGAGTTAACGCTAATAAATATTGTTATAATGTTATAGCAGAGATGCTCAAGCTTTATCATGAATAAGAATCAGCCAGGGAACTTGATAGAAATCTAAGTTTACTGGCCTAATCCCTAGAGATTTTGGTTCTGAGGGTCTAGGTGTGGCATTTTCTAGTAAGCATTCTAGGTGCTTCTGATGCAGGAAATTCTTGAATGATATTTTAAGAAACACTGGGCTGTACTCTTTTCTGTTCTCCATCACCATGGCAATCCACGTCCTACTGCATTAGTTTTTGTAAGGGTTGGAATAAGCAAGATTGTAAATGTGATCTTTGCCATGAATTCAGAAATGTCTGTATTTGGGATTTTGGTCTGGTAATCTTATCTTTTTTGTTGTGAGTTCTGGGTGACTTGACATATAACACACGTCATTAGCTCTGGAAATGCCACTGTGTGGACCTCCCAACATCTCAGCACATAGTGGCTTAGATGTATATAATGTATCAGTAGATGAGTTAAACCAAAACTACATAAAAGTCTACAAATAAAGAGGAGAAAAGGGAAAGCTAGCAGTGCTCTCTATCTGTGAAATGCAGGTTATTACTGAATGTAAGGAAGTACAGTGTGTTGGGTGTAACTGTAGAAACCACATAAATAAAGGGAGGTTTAAGGAATACAAGCCATGAGGGTTTGAAATATCTGCTGAATTAAGACTTTTCCTCCTTAAGTAGGTTCTCAGGAGAGCTCAAGTCAATTTTTTTTTTAGTATTTATTTATTTATTTATTTATTTATTTATTTATTTATTTATGGCTGTGTTGGGTCTTCGTTTCTGTGTGAGGGCTTTCTCTAGTTGTGGCAAGCGGGGGCCACTCTTCATTGCGGTGCGCAGGCCCCTCACTATCGCGGCCTCTCTTGTTGCGGAGCACAGGCTCCAGACGCGCAGGCTCAGCAATTGTGGCTCACGGGTCTAGTCGTTCCGTGGCATGTGGGATCTTCCCAGACCAGGGCTCGAACCCGTGTCCCCTGCATTGGCAGGCAGACTCTCAACCACTGCGCCACCAGGGAAGCCCCCAAGTCAATTTTTTTAACGCTCACATTTTAGAGCCTAACCAGTGAATTAAGCCATTAATTCCTTTTCCAATTAAATGAAATGTTTATCATTTAACCTACTTTGTGAAGTTTATAGAACATGTTTATACTTAATGAATATAATGAACTCTTTTCCTTTCAAATCTCCTTTTGAAAGACCACCCCCCGCCCCACCCTCTACACCCGCCAACCAAGAAAGGATCTCTGTTATGTTATTCTAATATATACATAGCTGCTGCACCTGATTACTGAGTCAGCTGTGGCTAACTAGGATGAATAAATTCAACTATATTCCAACATACCAGAATATTACTGAGAATCTGATGCTAAGAACTGCCCCCAAAAAATGAGTTCACTAAATCAGTGCTATGAGGGAGTTTATAAGTTTATAAGGCTATCATTTATTGGGTGAATATTTACAAGTTAAAACTAACCTCTGGCTAATAGCAATATTCTTATTTTTAAAAAATTGGAATCTTTCATGTCTATTCTAATGGGGCAAGTTTATGATTAACTCTAAATTTCTCTTCTTTACAATGATTAGAAGTGGAATTAATCTTCATGGCATCTGTACAGAGCCTGGAATTTTGAACATTGCAACAACAGAACATCACAGGTTAGACTTTACTTGAGGATGGCCACCTGTACTTTTGACTTTGAGCAAATATTGATTGAGAGACTCATATTTACAAGATGTTGTGCTAAAATTATAATAATAGTTCCTAATTTATCATAATGCCTTGCCTCACATAGTACAAACTGTTTTCGGATTCAAATGACCGTTACTGATCTGCCAAAACCCTCCCAACGTAGCCAGGGAATGTGCCATCATCCTCGTTTGACTTGACCACTATAGGTCCACTCCGCTGCTTCTCATCGTGTGATAAAATAATCATAGATCAATTTAAGGTCTATCACTCAGACAAGGGAAAAAGAGAGATCTAGAAACCAAACTAGTGAAATCAGTTGTTCAATTTAAACCTCAGATATAATTTTTTCTAGTCTAATTTTATCCAGATATTAGAGAATCATTTAATTATTTTTAATGAGATAAGTCAGAATGATATTCTAAAGGTAGTATTTCTGAAGAATATTTATGAACTTGGAAAATTCTCATGGTGTAATTTTAGGTGTTCACATAACTGTATATGCAATATAATCTTAATTTTAAAATATATGTACCTATTCAGACACACAAAAAAACACTGGGAAGAAATACATCAAAATGTCAATGATAGGAGCTGAACTTCATTAGTCACTAGGAAAATATAAAGTAAAACCACAATATGACAACACTTTATCCACCAAAATTGCTGAAGTGAAAAAGAAAGAAAATACCAAGTTTTGGTGAAGATGTGGAACAACTAAAGTCTCATGCTCTGCTAGTAGGAGTGTAAATTGGTACCACCACTTTGAAAAACCATTTGGCAGTATAAATTAAACTGTATGTGTATTCTATACATATCTTATGACTCAGCAATTCTAAGTAAATATCTAACATAAGTGCAAATATATGTTTACCACAAAACATGTACAGGAATGTTCATACTAGAATTTTTCTTAATTGCCCCAAACTGGTGGTATATTCACAGCTATGAGAATGAATAAGCTATAACTATACAAAATGATATGTATAAATTTAACAAATCTCTGTTTTCTTAATGATGAGAGAAAGAAGATATTTTATAAATGAGAAGGAGACAAAACTCACTTATGGTATTAGAAATCAGGATAATGGTATTTCTCTTTGGTGGAGGGTTGTGACTAAAAGGGAGCATGAAGTGGAGAGGATGCTGAGTTACTGGTAATATACTATTTCTTGATCTGGGAGCTGGAAGCTGGTTACACAGTTGTGTTTGTGAAAATTTACTTATCTAAATACATATGATTATTGAAATTTTCTTAGGGTTTTTATGCAACAACTTAAAATCTCCCAAAAAGAAAGAAAAATTAATGCCTGTTGTTCTCCACAGTGGGATATGGGCAAATTTTTGATTCTTATTTATACCTTCCATTATTTTCTGTATAATGAATATATAATACTCTTATAATTGGAAAAAATGTATTCAAAGGAATGTTTTCATATACAGTTTCTTGAAAGGTATTAATTATTATGATAATACTTTAAACTCCATGAAAAAAATTCAAATTAAAAATAAATCTTTCCTATCTGCTATCCTATAGTCCTATGAGGTGCTCAGGGCAACCTGCATTATTTCCTACTTAATTAGAATCTCTTTGGGTCAGATTCAGGAACTGAATATTTTTTCAACATTCCTAGGTTATTCTTATTCATAATTGATTTTGAGAACTAGGTAGTTCATACTGTTGCAAAGAGGAGTGTCTTACAAAAGAAGAGCATTAAGGGGAGAAATTTGTTCTCCCTGCTGTTCAAAGTCATTTCCCTGGCCAAAGAAGTCGTCATCTAAAAACTTGAAAATATTTTTACTTCTGCATTGCATAAGTGAATTATAAGATGTCAGAGAAAATTATACTGTACCAAAGGCCTGCTCTATTGTTATCTAAGGAAACTTCATAATAATTTTGAAAATGATAAGTGGTGATGTGAGCCAGTTGCCCAGTTTGTGATTTATGTGATATTATGTTGAGATAATCCTAGTTACTGCATTGTGCTTAAAGATTATTCGTAATAAAACATTTGTTTTAATCTGAATTCTCATTAAAGACATTATCGATCAATATTTATTGAGTATTCATTATATATTAGATATTGAGAAATAGAGCAAAATGTCAAATAACATGGCTATTTCCCTCTACCAAACTCCACTGCTTGGAGGATGGTATATAGCAACAGTCTGTGATGGCAGAGAAATTCAGAGGCAAGAATATCTAACCATGAGTTCTTGTGTATACGATAATGTGATTAGGCTGATAATTTTTCACCTTAAATAGTTCATAATTATAAAGCTCAGCAAAATTTGCATTAGTCTTATATAGTAGTTTCCAGAATAGATTAATTCACAGTACATAATTGTGAAATTACTTCCAAGTGAGAATCTTTAATGTTTTCTTTTAATCAATACCACCTGCCTTCCTATTAATAACCATAACTGTTTATACTATAATTTTTTCCACTTTGTGCTTGCATAAAATGCCCTTCACTTCACAGATAGGTGAAAACAATTTGAAAATGCCTTCAGAAGGCACTTTCTGAACTTAAACTATGTTATAATAAACTGTTCCCAGAACAATATTAATCATGACTATCTTGACTCTATTTTTGAATAAAATACGGTTCTGCTTTAAAATCCATTCAACCAGAAATTATAAAAAAGATAAACATTTCATCTGAATGCAATTTTGAAATCTTTGCTTCTAGGTTCTGCTTGAAGAATCTTGAATGTGTTCAGTTAAGGTTTCCCAATTATTTTCATGATTGTTGATTGTGATGTCACAGATACCAAAACTCTGAAGAAAGTAGCTAGGCAGAGATCAAAACGCATTTTCCGTAGGTAGGCAACTTCACCTACAGAGAAGTCATCTTTTTACCATTTGTGCATAAATAAGTACAGCATGGAGTAACCCTAGAGAACAGAGAATTTCACTCTCTTATTTGATACTTGCAGTAACTGAACCCCAGAGATTATAGAAGCCATATCCAAGTACATATAGCTAGTTAGCAGCAGCTGTTTCTAGTTTAAAAAAAAAAGAAGAAAAAGAAAAAAGGTCTTATGAATCCTACTTCTTTGCTTTTTTAATTGCACAGAATAGGTTCTACTTTGTCAAATACATTGTCCTATGATAATACAAGGAGCAATAAAATTTATTATACTATTAATATTTATAATTTTTATCTGTGAAACCTTCTGATAAGAATCTAAGAAGTAAATATGGCTCCCTTAGATGTAAGTTATGTTTTAGCCAAACCAAATTTCTAGCAGCCCTCCTTAGTGTCTTTGACCATGCTTTATACCTTCTCTGTTCTTCATCTGGTTACCTACTAGTTCTCACTTTTTATTATAAACTGCTAAATTAAAGCCCACTTTATTGTTACACTTATGGGACAGAGTGTAGAGTCAGGTATGTTTGCATAATTTATGCCTTTGCCTAATATTTACAGAATTGAGTAACAAAAATATCAGGAACAAAAACAGAGATAAAATTTCATCTTTAGGAATACTAGGGGCATGACCACAAAGTCATATTACAAGTTCACCAGATGTAATGCATTTGGATGAAGATAAATGAGGACACTAAGGTTTGGATCAGTAAGTGGGTGAGGACGTTCCAGTGATGAAAGAGAGCCATGGGAGATAAAGAAGGAAATGACCCAGTTGAGATTCATTCTTTCTCCACAGAACAGGAGAGGAGCAGGTCTAATGGCAAAATCACATTTCACTATAATTTTAACTCCTAGATGGGTTTTAAACAGGAATATGGTACATAGTTGGAGGCAAGATTTAGCCTAAAGAGAGCTTGTAAATAATACTTGGTGGTGGTGGTGGTAATGGTGGGAGATTTGAAGCTACTTAGTAAAATCTGTAAAAGACTAGTTAGGGAGACCAAAGCTGGGGAACAGTTAAATACTAGGTATTCTTTTCCTAAAAATAGTGGAAAGCTCCCAGGGCAAGGTATTCAAATTTCCATAGAAGTAGGCAGATATAACCCACCTAGACTTTGGCTACCAGTTTCTCCAGTTTACTCTTCACACAGCTCCTAGTAACTGAATGACTAATTAAGAGCTATGGGCTTATGCACTAGGTTTTCAGCGCAAAGTCTAAGGGAATAAATAAACCATACCTACATAAACTAGGAATAGAATCTTAGTGAAGTTCAATGACAAATAAAGAGTCCTTAAGCTATACTGACAGAAATAGCACATCCATCAAGGGGAAAAAATCAGTATGGTCTCAGACTTGCCAGCTTCATTAGAAGTAAAAGATTATGGAACAACGATAAAAAGTTTTGAGGAAAATGAATGTTGTTAATCTTCAAGAAAGGAGTTCAAATCTCCTCTTCATTACTTCTTCCACTCCAGGAAAGAGGAGAATTGATCTCGGTTAGATCCTATAGTAACACGTAGCCTAGGCTTGCTAATGGGGAGAGTCATTGTGTAATGAAAATTAAAAGATCATTGCAACCGGATATGCCTCTCTCTTCTATATTTCCCTTTCATAATGCTGAGCTGTTAAGGACCAAGCACCTTGACTCGGCATTACGGAAGGCAAATAATCGTAGTTAAGCATTCAGAATTAAGGAAAAATCATTATCCATATTTCTTGTTTACTGCTGCTGGTATGTGTATATTTTATCAACCTGGAGAAAAGAAATAGGGCCTATCTTAGCCTGATTTTGTCAAAAGCTATTTAAGCCTAATATATTTACAGCCTAGGAATAGCTCACGTGGGCCGTTCCAAACCAACAGAGTTCTCTGCGTTGGGCTGTAGAAAAGTGTTAAAAGAAGTTAACTAGGAATGACTCACAAAGATATGAAGTTAGAAAGTAATTCAGGGTTTCTGTTCAAGATGGGGTTGTGATTCCATGTTTGAGTCCTCACTTGCCATTCTAAATATATAGCAGTGATAGATAAACTCTAAAGTGAAAACATTGAAAAGACATGCTGAACAAAAAATTTACCTGTGCATATGAAAATGCAAGAGAAAACCAAAAATAGTAAACTAAAAGCCTACTAGACTTTGGGACCAGAATTAGGCAAATCTGTGATGGAGTAACAGAGTTTAAATGTGCTCCATGAAAGGCAGGAGACAAGGGTCAGGCTTACTGCTTAAAATAGGGGTTGTGTTGGTGCTCCATCATCCATGAAAGGAAGTTGTAAAAAGTTGTGACCAAAAATTTCCTGAATTATAGATAGAGTATATTGAGAGATGGAAGTAAGCACAGAATCAAAGCTAGGACCTGGGTCAATCTACCTGCTAGTTCAGACTAATTATCATCAGGTACTTGAAAGGGGACCCTGGGACAAGGTGGAATTTAAGACAACTGTAAAACTGTTAGGCAAGGAGGAACGTGCACAGTGGTAAAAAACAAATTCCCACAGAAAGTAACAGTTCAAATTAAAATTCAAACACACTAAGAAAAGTAATACTAAGAAAACCAACAAAATTAAAAATGAGGAAGTAAATTAACTCAAGGCTAACTTTGGGTTAATTAACTTGCAGGTTAATCCTGAACATAAAAAATGTAAATATTGGAATAAGAAAATCAATATTCAGGTAAACTATAGACTAGAAAAAGTCAAAGGGAGAATTAACGAATCGGAATATGGCATAGGAATTCAACCAAAACTCATAGAAAGAAAAGTTAAAAGACATTGATTAATTGATATATTCTAATATAAATTTAATAAAAATCCAGAAATGAGGATATAAAGAATAGTAGAAAAGAAATATTCAAATATATTATGGTTAAGAATATTCTAAAATTAAAGAAACACATGAGCCTCATTTGAAAATGCCCACTGTATTATTTCTTAGAGCTGCTGTAACAAAGTACCACAGACTGGGTGGCTTAAAATAATAGAAATGTATTGTTTCACAGCTCTGGAGGCTAGAAGTCCAAAATCAAGGTGTTAGCAGCATAGATTCCTTCTGAGGGCTATAAGGAAGAATTTGTTCTCTGCCTCTCTCCTATCTTCTGGTGGTTTACTGGCGATATTGGTGTTCCTTGGCTTGTAGGTGCATCATCCCAATCTCAGCCTTGATCTTCACATGGCATTTTCTCTGTGTCTCTAACTCTTCTTTGTATGTCTGTCACTATGTGCAAACTTCCCCCTTTTAAAAGGATGACAGTCATATTGAATTGAAGTCCACCCCCAATGATCTCATTTTGATTAACCCTGTAAGGACCCTGTTTCCAAATAAAGTCAAATTCTGAGGCACTGTGATTAGAACTTCAACACGTCTTTTTTAGGGGACACAATTAAATCCATAAAACTCTCCAAATATTGAACAGGAAAAATAAAGTGAAACTTCGGAAAATCAAAGAGCAAGATAACCAGAAAGAAGAGGTGGATTGACGGTAGAATTCTCATCAGCAGCAAAATTGTCAGAAGACAAAGGAAGAATGTCTTCAAACAGCTAAGGGAAATTGAGCTAGAATTCCACACCCAATTAAAAGAATCATTCCAGTAAGGGTTAAATAAATCATTGTTTTCAAACAGGGAGTTCTAGAAAGTTTACCACTCATAGATTTTTGCATAAAAACTTACTAAAATTGAATCTAAAGGAGTAGGGTGCAAGGACCTACAGTGAGTTCAGAAATTGATAACACATATTAGAATAGCAATGAACTGCTAAATGTAAAAAAACATATTTTTATGTGGGCACTTTTATAGAATCTATTTAACAAAATCAAGAAACATTGGGAAATGATAAAAATTTATTAAGGACTTATTTAGGAGGATAGAAAAACTGAATAACTTTAGAGTTTGCTAGAGGAATTTATAGATAAATATATATGGCAAATATATCAGACAAACACAGTCAAAAAGAAATAGGAGGCAATGGTATTAATATCAAACAAAGGTGATTTCTAGGCAGTAAAAATGAAAAAAATATTAACGTCACAAACATTACAAATTTAAAAATCAGGAGAAAAAAATGAGACCCACAATGAGAAAAACAAATCAATAGCCCAGTTAAAAAATGAACAATGGTTATACAAAGGTGATTAATAGAAAAAATACAAATGGCCAAGAAACATGAAAATATATGAAACTGCATTAATAATCAGATAAGTGAAAAAAATAAACTATGAAATATATTTTGGCTTTTGGATCAGTATAGATTAAAATACAGATAAAATCCATTATTAATGAAGATGTGAGGAAATAATCACTCTCAAGTTTTGTTCATGGGAGTTAGTTAAATGGGTAGTTCTTTTTGTAAGTAATCTGGTATATAAATAAATTGTAAATTGAGCAAATTATTTGATCCAGGATATAATCCCACTTTTAGAAATTTAATCTAAGGAGATAATTACAAAGATGTTCTTCACGTTGTTTATAATACCACCTTGAGAATTCAAAGTAATCATTTTAATATTTATTTGTTTGGCTGCGTAGGGTCTTAGTTGCGGCATGTGGGATCTAGTTCCCTGACCAGGGATCGAACCCAGGCCCCCTGCATTGGGAACGCAGAGTCTTAGCCACTGTGCCACCAGGGAAGTCCCAGCAATCATTTTAAAGATGACAAGGCAGAGCAGCATAAAACAGGGATGGCTCTTTGGCATCCTTCATTGTTCTCTTTAACTTTTATCTGAGAAACTTTAAACCACTTTAGTCACTGCACTATAGAATACAGAAACATAAACTTTTCCTTTTAAATTGAAAACATGATTTTATTGTCATAAATTAGGAGTGGGCTCAATAAACAACAGGCAACCAAACATATTACCTAATTATCATCAGAAGGATGGACCTAAGATGCTCCTAGCCAAAACTGTCCTTCTTGGCAGACATCTTCCATTACATCAACACATTAAGATACCTGCAGTTAATTTATTTTGAAGGATTTCATTAGATAGTTCAATATTATGGCTATGGTTTTAACACCTTCCTTGAAAAATGCCTAGGCTACTGTCATTGAGCCCTGTTCCATGATGGAGTCACAAATGCAGATGTCTGCAGATGCTGGAGAGGTAAAGTAATTGAGTAGAGTAGTCTGGATGAGAAATGTAGTCAGCTGGGGAGCACAGGATTCTTTGAGTATAATCTCAGTTTTTAGCAGTTAGGCAATTTGGTGGATGTTTCCAATGGTTTCACTCAATGAATAAGTCCAGTCTTTGTGGGGATCCTATGGCAGTGGACAGTGAAAGCCACTGGATTGGGACATTTGATTTAATTTACTATATCACCAGGTCTCTTGTCCATTTCTATGAAAGCAGCTACATTTTCAGAAATGCTGTATCAGCTTTTGCAGTAATTCTGTATCAGCTGAGATTGGCTTGCAATCCTCTAGGACCTTTCTCTCTCAGTCATTTCCCATAGAACTAGTGTTGTATTTTATGTGCCTGGCCATAAAATTTTACTGACTAGCCCAGAATAGTACTTTCCCCACAGGATCTGGTCCAGCCTGTGAGGTATGTTCCACCATCACCTTCTTCAAGAATCAGTATTATTCAGGATGAGTAATCTCCGTTTCCTATCATCACCCTTCCAGTAATTGAAGTGCATTTTTGACTGAATTGATGAAGAAAGATAAAACTGAATACACTCTAGTTCACAGGTTCTAATCTGTGGTACAGATTAGGACTACATCAGAATTGAAATAGTCCCAGAAGGTATTCTAAACAACAACAACAAAACTATCTATCTCTTTAGACTTGACTGAAATCAGTTTTTCTAATCTCAAAGCTGTTTCTCCCTCCATGTTCCCTATCCCAATGAGTTGGATTAACATCTATCCAGTTTTCCAAGCCAAAAACACAAGCATGTCTTTGATTCCTATTCCTTCCCAACTACCTCTCTTCTAACAACTCCCATCTTGTCTTGTCAATTTTATCTTAATTGACTCTAATTCATCTACTGCCTTTACTATAATTAAGGATACTATCATTTTAAAAGGCCCCTGATTGTTCTCCTTTGATCCATCCTTGTCCCCTGTAATTTGCTTCCTACACCGCAGCCAAAGTGACCTTTTCAAGATGTAAATCTGATTATCTCACTTGACCACTTAAATCTTTTCAGTTGTCTTCAGGTAAAGGTTCCATGGCTTAACATGGAGGTTATAAGGCTTATAAGGTCCATTAGAATGATGTCTGTTTACCTTTCAATCTCATTTTTTACCACTCCCCTTTGGACCATTCTGAGCTATATTCAGTTTTTCCAATAATGCCTTTTTCCTTCCCTAACCTTTAGTTCTTTGAACAAGTTCTTCCCTCTGGGATCCTCTTCCACCTGCTCTTTACCTGGCTAATTTATGAGAACATTTCAAGTCTTATTGGGTATCACTTTGTGTAGGATGATTTCTCTGATCCCTAATCCTGGTTCAGATGCCCCCTCTGTTGTACTAACTCCATAGTACTTATTATACCAAATTGTAATTGTCTGTTTACTTACCTGTATGCAAAACCCCAGTGCACTAGATGATAAATTCCTGAAGATTGAAATTATATTTGTTTTATTTGTCTAGCACTTAGCACAATGGTAGGTGAAAAATATGCTTAAATATTCACTAAACGTTAAACATTCACTAACTAATGAATGAATAAATGAATAAATGAACTGGAATAGATCTTGGCTAGGAATATTTACTGGGAGTCCAGTCTATAGAGAACCAGACTAGGCCAAACTGAGGCTATTGTGGGCTAATAGTAATATAAACGGTCTTTTACATATACTAAGAAGATTAGAATATTTTCAACATTTAGCATTGTTAAAAATATTTTTCAACTAATATCAAATAAGCATTAATGGCAAAGTGCCTTTTAGTAAACAGATGCCATTCATATTGTTATGAACACTTAACAAGTGCCAGCAATGTGTGAACCTCTAGTCAGAATGTTGTGTTAGACAAAGTTGCTGCTTGGGAACTAAATTTGACAGACAATGTGCAAACACAGTACAGGCCTGGGTTATGCTCAACAGAAGGAGGAGTGATAAGACTCTCCAGTCTGTGTGTAAGCTTTTTTCCCAACAGGATATGAAATTCAATATTTTGGAGAATGTTTAAAAATCTGTTTCACTGGGAATTTGAGGGTTACAAGGGGAGGCCCATGAGTCAGACAGGTAAGTCCAAAACCGGCTCTTCTATTTACTACTTAGAGGAGATCCTTAGTGGTGCTGAACCTCAGTTTTAAGTATTCATAAGATAACAATAATAATAATATCTGTTTCTGTGATGATAAATTTTATTTGCCAACTTGACTGGGTTAAGGGATGCTCAGATAGTTGGTCATTATTTCTGGGTATGTCTGTGAGGGTGTCTCAGGATGAGATTAGCATTTGAATCAGTAGACTGAGTAAAGCAGATTGCCTTCTCCAATGTAGGTGAGCACCACCCAATCCATTGAGGGCCTGAATAGAAAAAGGAGGAGGAGGAAGGACTAATTTGCTCTCTTTTCTTGATTTGGGATGCCCATATTCTCCTTCCTTTGGACATTGAAGCTCCTGGTTCTCGGGTTTAAACTCTGGGACTTACATCAGCAACCCCTCTGGTTCTCAGGCCTCTGGCCTTGGGCTGGATTATACTACTAGCTTTCCTGGTTCTCTAGCTTGAAGATGGCATACTGTGGAAATTCTTGGCCTCCATAACCATGCAAGCAAATTCTGATGAAAAATCTCCTCTCACATATCTATATATATCCTATTGGTTCTGTTCCTCTGGAGAACCCTGACAAATAATCTCAAAGATTTACTATGGTGAAGATTAAACAACATTGAATATTTAAGATTCTTGGCATAGTACGTGGTACATAGAAAGGACTCTCAGTAAATGTTAGGTACTAAAATTCTTTAGTCCAACACTAACATTTCACTGATGTTGAAACCAAGATGTTAAATGAAATCACCTATGGGCTCACAGCTAGTTAGTAAAAGGCAGAAGACTGCAACTAAGATCTTCTGATTCCTCTTTATCTCCCCTATACCTGGTGCCCTTTACCTGATTGTTTGAATACAGTGCATGAATACAAATTGAGGAGGCATCATAACCCATGGTGTCCCAGGGTCAATATTCTTATGAAATATAAGTATTGTTTAATTTCTTGTCACTCTGCCCATCTTCTATGTCAGTTATGAGCAGTAATAAGGAGAAAAGAACATGGAGAATTATGTAAGCAAAGAAAATGCCACGATCTGAAGAAAAAAGTAATGAGGTTAGAAAGAATATTAGCTGTGTAGACTTGTTCTTTTGTGTTATAAATGTAGTACCAAGGTGGCAAGTATATATTTGATTAAATGTAGTGATAAGTATATATTTGATATCAGAGGTGGCAATTTGATGATCAAAAGGAACATACCTTGTTCATTAATTTTATCAGCTAGTAGAGATGCATGAAAATTTAAATATTTATTCTTTTGATTTTCTAAGGCTTTTCTACTTTAAAATATGTTTTGAAAATGCAAATATCCTAATATGTTAATAGGGATTTGGATCTAAAAATATTTTTCTTTCTTTTTAAAGTTTAGTTGATGTACAATTAAAAACATTTTTCTAGTGAATGGGACACATGATAGGTGGATGGATTTGTGTAAGGGGTTGCCAGAAGGATAAAGATGATTAGCAAAGCATACTTTTAAAATAATAGTTCTTGATTCTGCCAGTATTCATTTATTTATTCATTTTTCAAAACTTAGAGAACTAATAAGAACAGATACTACACTTGATCTTAGCCAAAATCCCAAGGGGTGATACATTTTCATGTCCAGCCATGACTAAGATATTCATTTTGGATTTAATCTCCTGACCTAAACAACCATAAAACTGGAAAAATAAATAAGGTAACTGTTTTCAGGAACTGGTAAACAGGCAGTGCAGGACTGTGATCCTTGAGAGAAGGGAAACACATGTAATGAGCTCCCTGTTTACCCCAGCTTTCTGTCCTGAGGCATTTTCCTGATTGTGGTGCAGGTAGGTTGAACCCAAGCAGAAACCAGAGGTCTGCCTCTGATGAGACAGAGATCAGAGTTTAGGGCTGCAGAAATGCCTGGAATTTGTGTAGCAGAGATTGGAAACAAGAGAGGGGAGTGTATGAGGAGTACCCAGATGTTGGCAGGTGGGTTTTGCTCATGTCTTTGAATAAGCAGATCTTGTACTGGGTAAAACCCTTCAAGGGCCAGCATACAGCAACTGTGCAAAAGGTTAAGAAATAAACTGATGAAAAAGAGGCCACAGAGAGCTGGGAGATGAATGTCACTCCATCCAGAGTGGAGAGAACTTACTGTCTACCTCAAAAATCCAGTGAAAAGTGGATTAGGGCACACTTTAATAGAAAAAAATCCCACACCTTACAGTAAGTGCTATGCACTAGGACTAGGGATAAAACTCAAACAGACTCATCCTAACAAAACATAAATCAATAGAAATTATCCAAACTAAAGCAAAGAAAGAAAAAAGATTTTAATAAATATACAGAGACATAGTAACTTGTGAAACAATATCAAGTAACATATCAAGTTACATATAACACATATGTAATTGGAGCCTCAGTGGGAGAGGAGATGCAAAACTAAGCAAAAATATATTTTAAGAAATAACAGCCAAAAGTTTCCTAAATTTGTCAAAAAACACCAACCTAGGAATCCCAGAAGTTCAGTGAATCCCAAGTAGGGTAAATACAAAGAAAGCCACACTAGGCATATAAATGTCAAACTGCTGAAAATCAAAGATAAAGAGAAAAATACTGCAGCCAGAGGTAAAAAGATACAATAATGCATGGAAACAATGATAAGAATAATAGCTCATTTCTTATCAGAAAAAATAGAGGCTCAAAACAAGGGCATGAAATCGTCAAAGTAATTAATCAACAACAAAATGTCAACCAGAAATCGGTACATGGTAAAAAAATGAAAGAAGTTTTTGATAGAAGTTTTGTGCTACACAAAATGCTGAAAGAGTTTTTTCAGGTTGAAGAAATAGAAAACAACAGAAAGGAATGAAGAGCACTGGAAATGACAACAATTTAGGTGAATGTAAAAAAAAAAAAACCTACCTTTTTCATTTCTTGATTTCTTTAAAAGACAACTCAGAGTTTAAAACAAAAATATCACATTTCTGTGTGGCTTATAATATACATAGAAGGAAAATCTATGACAACAATAACACAAAGGATAGGAGAGAGGTAAACAAAATTATAGAATGTGCTGTTCCAAGGTTCTTATATTTCATCTGAAGAGGTACAATACTATTTTAAAGTAGGTGACAGTAAATAAAGGATAAATATTGTAATTACTAGAACAACTATCAAAAGATTACTGAGATATACAACTCAAAAGTCAATAGGCAAAATAAGATGGAATACTAAAAGTATGCAGTTAATCCAAAGGAAGGAAGACAAGAAGAAAGGGGCAAAAACAATTAGAAACTAACTGTATCAGTAATTAAAAGAAATGAAGATGGACCAAATACTTTAAAGGCAGGGATAGTCAGATTGCACATAAAAACACAAGACTTAAGTGTGTGCTATCTTTAAAAAGTGTGCTCTAAATATAAAGACTCAGAAATAAAAGGCAAAAAAAAAAAAAAGCCATAAAACGCTAAGCTATTCATAAATGAAAAACTCTCAGAAAACTGGGAATAGGAGAGAACTTCCTTAATCTCATAAAGGGCATTTACTAAAAACCTACAGCAAATATTATACCTAGTGATAATATATTGAGTGCTTCCCCTCTAAGATTGGGAACTAAGCAATGGTATCTGTCCTCACTACCTTTTAACTTGTACCAGTTGTCCTATTCAGTGCAATAAAACAAGACTAAAAGGCATGCAATTGGGAAGCCAGAAGTAAATTTACCTTTAGTTGCAGATGACATCTTTGGATTTGTAGAAATCCTAAGAAATCTAAAAAAACACTACTGAAACTAATTAATATTTTGGAAGAAGATTTCAGAATTCAGTATTGTTCAATATAAAAAAATCTTGAAAAAGAAAAACAGAGTTGAGGCACTTTCTACTACCTGATTTTAAAACAATAAAGATTACAGTATTGGTGTATTGCAATATTGGTGTAATTAAGACAAGTAGATCATATGAACAGCATAGATAGTCCAGGAAAAAATGCACACGTATACAATAATTAATTTTTGAAAAAAGGAGCCAAAACAATCCAATGGTGAAAGGATGATGCTGGAACAATTGTATAAAGTAGCCATTCTCAACCACGGGCAATTTTGTCTCCCACCCCCAACATTCGGCAATGTCTCTAGACATTGTTGATGGTCGCAATGGAGTAGGGGCACTACTGGCATCTAGTGGGTAGAGACCAGGAATGCTGTTAAGCATCCTACAGTGAATAGGACAGCCTCCTATACAAAGTATTTTCTGACCCCAAATGTCAGAGAAATCCTGGAATAAAGGTATGAAAAGAAAAATGAGCTTCCATTCCTACCTCAAACTATGTATAAAAATAATCTGTGAAAGACTAGGTCTATGAATCTGAAAAGATTCATAGACCTAAACGTGACAGCTAAATTATAAACTATATGGAATAAAACATAGGAAACTATCTCCATGGCATTAGGACAGGCAGATTTCTTAGGCAGAACAAAAGAAGCATTAATCATTAAAAAAATAATTGATGAATTAGTTTTCGTCAAAATTTAAAAGTTCTTCCCATCCAAAGATGTTATTTGTAGTGAGGTGGATGGACCTAGAGTCTGTCATACAGAGTGAAGTAAGTCAGAAAGCGAAAACAAACACCGTATGCTAACACATATATATGGAATCTAAAAAAAGAAAATGGTTCTGATGAACCTACCGGCAGGACAGGAATAAAGACGCAGACGTAGAGAATGGACTTGAGGACACGGCGGTGGGGGGGGGGGGGGAGGGTAAGCTGGGATGAAGTGAGAGAGTAGTAATGAAATATATACACTACCAAACGTAAAATAGCTAGCTAGTGGGAAGCAGTCGCAAAGCACAGGGAGATCAGCTCAGTGCTCTGTGACCACCTAGAGTGGTGGGATAGGGAGGGTGGGAGGGAGGCGCAAAAGGGAGGGGATATGGGGGTATAGGTATATGTATAGCTGATTCACTTTGTTATACAGCAACAACTAACACAACAATGTAAAGCAATTATACTCCAATAAAGATGTAAAAAAACAAAAGACAAAAAAACACCTTTTTGATCAATATTAGACAAGACTTTTAGCTTTAATACTGACATCTTGAAATTTGTCTTTATGGGGAAAAACTAAAATGATTAGTGAATGTCTATCTATCTATTAAAAAAAACCCACAATGAGATACCACTACATAACCACCAAAATAGCTAAAATTAAAAAGACTAATAGTACCATGACAAAGATGTCATAGTCCTTAACAAATGGAATGCTTGACATTACTGGTAAGAGTGTAAAATGTCACAACCACTTGGAAGATGGCTGGTAGTTTTTTAAAATAAACGCCTACCTAGCAATTTCACTCCTAGGTATTTACTCAAGAGAAATGAGAACATTTGGCCAAAAAAAAAAAAAAATGTGCAAGAATGTTTATAGAAGCTTTATTCATAACTGCTAAAAACTGAAGATCACCTAAATGTTCATCAACAGAAACTTGCAGATATTGATACAATGGAATAGTACTCATCAATAAATAACGAACTTCTGATGTACACAAAAATAGGGATACATCTCATATTGAGTGAAAGAATATAGAAAAGTACATACTGTGTAATTCCAATTATATAAAGTTGAAGAAAGTTCTATGGGGATAGAAATAAGAACAGTGGTTGCCGATGTGGGAGCAGGTAATGACTGGAGGGGGAGTGAGGAAATTTCTAGGGTCAAGGAAATGCTCTATATTTTAGTTTCTGTTATCCTTTACATTTCTCTTTGATTCTTTTTCTTGATTGTATTACCTCTATCCTTCAGTGACAAGTTATTAAAGTTGTATTTTCAACTAAAATTCTCTCTCTCTTTCCTTCACTTTTTAAAAAAATACATCTTTATTGGAGTGTAATTGCTTCACAATACTGTGTTAGTTTCTGTTGTACAACAAAGGGAATCAGTCATATGCATACACATGTCCCCATATCCCCTCCCTCAGGAGCCTCCCTCCCATCCTCCCTATCCCACCCCTCTAGGTCATCGCAAAGCACCAAACTGATCTCCCTGTGCTATGCGGCTGCGTCCCTCTAGCTATTTTACATTTTTGAAAGTTTAAATGGATAACTGTTGTTTTGGATATACATTATGGTGAAGATACAGTGTTCCTTCCATCTGGTGAGATCATCAACCACAAGTTCCTGACTCCTGTTAAGATGTATCTAATCTAGATTGGTCAATTATTAGAGTATCTGTTCAGATTGCATCACACACAGGCTGTGTGTGCATTAAGCAGGGCCAAAGTTTTTGCAGAGTTTGTCTCAGATGCTGGGAGGAGAGGACCTCTTTCCTTCTGAGATCCCATGCAAGGGTGATATGAGCCTGGAGCTGGGAAGGGGCAGCCATTTTTGCCTCCACGTGAAGGGAGCCTGTGGTGAATAAAGTTAACACAGAGGAAAGTAGAGCTGAGAGAATGAGAGAGATGTTTGATGACACCTTGCATCCGGTTTGCTCCTAGACTTTTTTTGTTATGTGAGCTATTAGTTAGTGCTTACTCCTTTTTTTTTTCTTTTTTCTTTTTGGCATGAGCTAGTTTGAAGGGCTTCTGCCATTTGCAACCAAAGGAGGCCTGACTAATATAACAGGATTGCTGTTTTAAGAAGCTTCTCAATTAGAGTTCTCAAAGGAGCCTGCAGGAGGTATTCAGTGACCTTACAAAGCAGTAGGAGTTTGATTGACTTTTTGGAAGAATGAAAAACTGAACATACTATATCTCACCTTCATATCTGTCGGGGGAAAAGCAGATGGATCCAGCAATCTCCTATAACTGCTTACTTGGGTAAATCACTCAGGACTACAGGGATTTGCTATTTTATGAAATTAAAAGAAAGAACAACAGGAGCTATTATCTAACTTTTGAAAAAGAAGAATGCCTGCAGGTTCTTAGGGCCCAGCAGGGAAGAGGTCATAAGCAGCTTATCAGTCTTGCAGTAATCAAAGGTTGCATGCTTTGTGCCTTGCTAGGGTTAACATCAGCTATTTTCTAGTTTCCACACAGGGAGATTTTCCACATTCTCTGCGAAAAGAGTTTAAGATTCCCAAATGCTCATCTCTTAATTTAGGTCTCCTCATGGGGGAAAAAAATAGCTATTCTATAACAATGATTCCAAAGAAATGTTGGATCTAAAGCCTCTGATTTGGGAGGTCTGAAAGACTATAAGCTATGCCAAAGGGCAAAAGTTAGAGGCAAACATCCTGCATGGAAACCCTTAAATTAGGCCATCCTATTTTTTAGTTTTAACGAGGTAACACTCTGGTTGATGCAGGCTGCACAGTGAGTCAGTGGCACACTAAGTCTGAAAGGGAGATGTCAGGAGGCTAAGGATACCGAAGAGCTCCAGGGGAGGGCAATCCACTAGGGTTTCCTAACCCACCACTTGCTGGGTGTCCTTCAAAGGTACCCCTCACCCCCAAATATGAATCAGAAAATTTGGAAAATAAAGAAAAAAAAAGATACTCATGAGTTAAACCATTCTTGGCAACATTTTGTCATATTTCCTTCTGGCATTTTTACCTTAATATATGTTCTTCACGTAATTGTAATCACAGTACACATACAGTTTAGCACGTACTTTTTTCAACATTATATTTTCCCATTTAAAAATAATATTTGTAATAAGCATTTTAAATGACTACATACTATTTTTATCTATGAAAGTAATTCTTCTATTTTAGAAGAAAATCCCTTTGAGAATTGGAAAAGCTTCTACTCCACTGATTCTCATCCCTCAGTGTGCTTCAGATTAACATAGAGGCTTTAAAAAGCTCACTGTCTGAGCCTCGTTCTCAGAAATTCAGGAGTGGGCCCAGGCAACAACATTAAAAAAAGTAAAAACGGATTTTTCTAATGTGTTCAGGATTGAGAACCACTGAAATGCCCCCCACCCCCGTAGGTATATATCCTCAAAATTGACTGTACAGCAGTAAGATTCATGGATTCGTTGGGTTCAAAAACTCCAGGTTATCCCATAGTTTATATAACACAGTTTACATAATTATTACCTAATTTTTCGACAGATTTTTCAATGTTTCCCCATTATAAATAATGCAGCTGTGGACATGTGGTTGTATACGACATTTGTCAGAAGTAGGATTCCCAGGTCAAAGCACATGACAATTTCATGGCTGTTTTTACGTATTGCCAAATGGCCTCACTTTGGGGGTCCTCTTACCACACTCCTTCTGTCTCATATGTGTGCATATCAGTATTCAACCAGACTTAAAGGGACCCTTCTGCAGCCCTCTGGAGCTCTCTCTCTCTCTCCGGTCCAGCTCTCTCCTCCACAATACCCTTCCCATCAAATTCTAGCCGCTGAGTCCCCTCCAAACTTTAAACTCGGCCTCCCCAAGTTAGCAGAACTGAAGGGCTGTCTGGGTTCCCCCTTTCTGTGTAGCAGCATGGAGACTGCCTCTAGGCAGAAATCTGGGGCGACAGTGCTTGTTTTCCTCCTCTTGGGATTACAGGCCTGTGCTGCTTCTTGTCCAATGTCTAAAAACCACGGTTTCATGTGTTTTTTTCGGTTTCCTGGTTGTTCAAGGTGAATGAAATAAACCCGGTCCTCCTCTTACTTAACTTTGGCTGGAAGCAGACGTGAGTCCATTTTTACTTAACGTAATTACTAATAAGTTTGGATTTATTTCTACCAAGTTATTCATGCTTTCTATTCCCCCCATCCCTTTTTTTTTCCTGTTCTTTTTCTCTACTTTCTTGATAGTGGTTTTCACAGTGTTCTCCAGAAAGCCCTAGAAGTCCACAGAGACCACTTTTGGCAGTGTGGACAGGGGTTGTGTATACATGGAAGTAAGTTGTCCTGTAATATATATGGTTTGTAAAATGAGTGCACTGCAAATAAAAAATTTTAAATAAATTTATCAAGATAATTAGTGATGAATTATCTATTTAATTACACAGCCATTCCTGCTTATCCATTTAATATTTACTGAACGAACACATGTATATCAGGGACAATGCCAGTTTGTTTGTATTTGTTCTTTCAGGGAGCTCATCTCTGAAGTACACTACAAGGACTTATTCTTTTTTTTTTTTTTTTTTTTAACATCTTTATTGAAGTATAATTGCCTTACAATGGTGTGTTAGCTTCTGCTTTATAACAAAGTGAATCAGTTATACATATACAATATGTTCCCATTTCTCTTCCCTCTTGCATCTCCCTCCCTCCCACCCTCCCCATCCCATCCCTCTAGATGGTCACAAAGCACCGAGCTGATCTCCCTGTGCTATGCGGCTGCTTCCCACTAGTTATCTATTTTACATTTGGTAGTGTATATATGTCCATGACACTCTCTTACCCTGTCACATCTCACCCCACCCCCTCCCCATATCCTCAAGTCCATTCTCTAGTAGGTCTGTGTCTTTATTCCCGTCTTGCCACTAGGTTCTTCATGGCCTTTTTTTTTTTTTTTTTTTTTTTCCCCTTAGATTCCATATATATGTGTTAGCATACTGTATTTGTTTTTCTCTTTCTGACTTACTTCACTCTGTATGACAGACTCTAACTCCATCCACCTCATTACAAATACCTCCATTTCATTTCTTTTTATGGCTGAGTAATATTCCATTGTATATATGTGCCACATCTTCTTTATCCATTCATCTGTCGATGGACATTTAGATTGCTTCCATGTCCTGGCTATTGTAAATAGAGCTGCAATGAACATTTTGGTACATGACTCTTTTTGACCTATGGTTTTCTCAGGGTATATGCCCAGTAGTGGGATTGCTGGGTCGTATGGTAGTTCTATTTGTAGTTTTTTAAGGAACCTCCATACTGTTCTCCATAGTGGCTGTATCAATTTACATTCCCACCAACAGTGCAAGAGTGTTCCCTTTCCTCCACACCCTCTCCAGCATTTATTGTTTCTAGATTTTTTGATGATGGCCATTCTGACCGGTGTGAGATGATATCTCATTGTAGTTTTGATTTGCATTTCTCTAATGATTAATGATGTTGAGCATTCTTTCATGTGTCTGTAGGCCATCTGTATATCTTCTTTGGAGAAATGTCTATTTAGGTCTTCGGCCCATTTTTGGATTGGGTTGTTCGTTTTTTTGTTATTGAGCTGCATGAGCTGCTTGTAAATCTTGGAGATTAATCCTTTGTCAGTTGCTTCATTTGCAAATATTTTCTCCCATTCTGATGGTTGTCTTTTGGTCTTGTTTATGGTTTCCTTTGCTGTGCAAAAGCTTTTAAGTTTCATTAGGTCCCATTTGTTTATTTGTGTTCTTATTTCCATTTCTCTGGGAGCTGGGTCAAAAAGAATCTTGCTGTGATGTATGTCATAGAGTGTTCTGCCTATGTTTTCCTCTAAGAGTTTGATAGTGTCTGCCCTTACACTTAGGTCTTTAATCCATTTTGAGTTTATTTTTGTGCATGGTGTCAGGAGTGTTCTATTTTCATACTTTTACATGTACCTGTCCAATTTTCCCAGCACCACTTATTGAAGAGGCTGTCTTTTCTCCACTGTATATGCTTGCCTCCTTTATCAAAAATAAGGTGCCCATATGTGTGTGGGTTTATCTCTGGGCTTTCTATCCTGTTCCATTGATCTATATTTCTGTTTTTGTGCCAGTACCAAACTGTCTTGATTACTGAAGCTTTGTAATATAGTCTGAAGTCAGGGAGCCTGATTCCCCCAGCTCCATTTTTCGTTCTCAAGATTGCTTTGGCTATTCGGGGTCTTTTGTGTTTCCATACAAATTGTGAAATTTTTTGTTCTAGTTCTGTGAAAAATGCCAGTGGTAGTTTGATAGGGATTGCATTGAATCTGTAGATTGCTTTGGGTAGTAGAGTCATTTTCACAATGTTGATTCTTCCAATCCAGGAACATGGTATATCTCTCCATCTATTTGTATCATCTTTAATTTCTTTCATCAGTGTCTTATAATTTTCTGCATACAGGTCTTTTGTCTCCTTAGGTAGGTTTATTCCTAGATATTTTATTCTTTTTGTTGCAATGGTAAATGGGAGTGTTTTCTTAATTTCACTTTCAGATTTTTCGTCATTAGTGTATAGAAATGCAAGAGATTTCTGTGCATTAATTTTGTATCCTGCTACTTTACCAAATTCATTGATTAGCTCTAGGAGTTTCTGGTAGCATTTTAGGATTCTCTATGTATAGTATCATGTCATCTGCAAATAGTGACAGCTTTACTTCTTCTTTTCCGATTTGGATTCTTTTATTTCTTTGTCTTCTCTGATTGCTGTGGCTAACACTTCCAAAACTATGTTGAATAATAGTGGTGAGAGTGGGCAACCTTGTCTTGTTCTGATCTTAGTGGAAATGTTTTCAGTTTTTCACCATTGAGGCTAATGTTGGCTGTGGGTTTGTCATATAATGGCCTTTATTATGTTGAGGAAAGTTCCCTCTATGCCTACTTTCTGCAGGGCTTTTATCATAAATGGGTGTTGAATTTTGTCGAAAGCTTTCTCTGCATCTATTGAGATGATCATATGGTTTTTCTCCTTCAGTTTGTTAATATGATGTATCACATTGATTGATTTGCGTATATTGAAGAATCCTTGCATTCCTGGATAAACCCCACTTGATCATGGTGTATGATCCTTTTAATGTGCTGTTGGATTCTGTTTGCTAGTATTTTGTTGAGGATTTTTGCATCTATGTTCATCAGTGATATTGGCCTGTAGTTTTCTTTCTTTGTGACATCTTTGTCTGGTTTTGGTATCAGGGTGATGGTGGCCTCGTAGAATGAGTTTGGGAGTGTTCCTCCCTCTGCAATATTTTGGAAGAGTTTGAGAAGGATAGGTGTTAGCTCTTCTCTAAATGTTTGATAGAATTCACCTGTGAAGCCATCTGGTCCTGGGCTTTTGTTTGTTGGAAGGTTTTTAATCACAGTTTCAATTTCAGTGCTTGTGATTGGTCTGTTCATATTTTCTATTTCTTCCTGGTTCAGTCTCGGCAGTTTGTGCCTTTCTAAGAATCTGTCCATTTCTTCCAGGTTGTCCATTTTATTGGCATAGAGTTGCTTGTAGTAATCTCTCATGATCTTTTGTATTTCTGCAGTGTCAGTGGTTACTTCTCCTTTTTCATTTCTAATTCTATTGATCTGAGTCTTCTCCCTTTTTCTCTTGATGAGTCTGGCTAATGGTTTATCAATTTTGTTTATCTTCTCAAAGAACCAGCTTTTAGTTTCATTGATTTTTGCTATTGTTTCCTTCATTTCTTTTTCATTTATTTCTGACCTGATCTTTATAATTTCTTTCCTTCTGCTGGCTTTGGGGTTTTTTTGTTCTTCTTTCTCTAATTGCTTTAGGTGCAAGGTTAGGTTGTTTATTCGAGATGTTTCCTGTTTCTTGAGGTAGGCTTGTATTGCTATAAACTTCCCTCTTAGCACTGCTTTTGCTGCGTCCCATAGGTTTTGGGTCGTCGTATCTCCATTGTCATTTGTTTCTAGGTATATTTTGATTTCCCCTTTGATTTCTTCAGTGATCACTTCGTTATTAAGTAATGTATTGTGTAGCCTCCATGTGTTTGTATTTTTTACAGGTCTTTTCCTGTAATTGATATCTAGTCTCATAGCGTTGTGGTCGGAAAAGATACTTGATACGATTTCAATTTTCTTAAATTTACCAAGGCTTGATTTGTGACCCAAGATATGATCTATCCTGGAGAATGTTCCATGAGCACTTGAGAAAAATGTGTATTCTGTTGTTTTTGGATGGAATGTCCTATAAATATCAATTAAGTCAATCTTGTTTAATGTATCATTTAAAGCTTGTGTTTCCTTATTTATTTTCATTTTGGATGATCTGTCCATTGGTGAGAGTGGGGTGTTAAAGTCCCCTACTATGATTGTGTTGCTGTCGATTTCCCCTTTTATGGCTGTTAGTATTTGCCTTATGTATTGAGGTGCTCCTATGTTGGGTGCATAAATATTTACAATTGTTATACCTTCCTCTTGTATCGATCCCTTGATCATTATATAGTGTCCTTCTTTGTCTCTTGTAATAGTCTTTATTTTAAAGTCTATTTTGTCTGATATGAGAATTGCTACTCCAGCTTTCTTTTGATTTCCATTTGCATGGAATATCTTTTTCCATCCCCTCACTTTCAGTCTATATGTGTCTCTAGGTCTGAAGTGGGTCTCTTGTAGACAGCATATATATGGGTCTTGTTTTTGTATCCATTCAGCCAGCCTGTGTCTTTTGGTGGGAGCATTTAATCCATTTACATTCAAGGTAATTATCGATATGTATGTTCCTATTCCCATTTTCTTAAATGTTTTGGGTTTGTTATTGTAGGTGTTTTCCTTCTCTTGTGTTTCTTGCCTAGAGAAGTTCCTTTAGCATTTGTTGTAAAGCTGGTTTGGTGGTGCTGAACTCTCTCAGCTTTTGCTTGTCTGTAAAGGTTTTAATTTCTCCATCGAATCTGAATGAGATCCTTGCTGGGTAGTGTAATCTTGGTTGCAGGTTTTTCTCCTTCATCACTTTAAGTATATCCTGCCACTCCCTTCTGGCTTGCAGAGTTTCTGCTGAAAGATCAGATGTTAACCTTATGGGGATTCCCTTGTGTGTTATTTGTTTTTTTTCCCTTGCTGCCTTTAATATGTTTTCCTTATATTTAATTTTTGATAGTTTGATTAATATGTGTCTTGGTGTGTTTCTCCTTGGGTTTATCCTGTATGGGACTCTCTGTGCTTCCAGGACTTGATTAACTATTTCCTTTCCCATATTAGGGAAGTTTTCAACTATAATCTCTTCAAATATCTTCTCAGTCCCTTTCTTTTTCTCTTCTTCTTCTGGGACCCCTATAATTCGAATGTTGGCGCGTTTAATGTTGTCCCAGAGGTCTCTGAGACTGTCCTCAGTTCTTTTCATTCTTTTTTCTTTATCCTGCTCTGCAGTAGTTATTTCCACCATTTTATCTTCCAGGTCACTTATCCTTTCTTCTGCCTCAGTTATTCTGCTATTGATCCCATCTAGAGTATTTTTAATTTCATTTATTGTGGTTTTCATCATTGCTTGGTTCCTCTTTAGTTCTTCTACGTCCTTGTTAAATGTTTCTTGCATTTTGTCTATTCTATTTCCAAGATTTTGGATCATCCTTACTATCATTATTCTGAATTCTTTTTCAGGTAGACTACCTATTTCCTCTTCATTTGTTAAGTCTGGTATGTTCTGACCCTGCTCCTTCATCTGCTGTGTGTTTTTCTGTCGTCTCATTTTGCTTATCTTACTGTGTTTGGGGTCTCCTTTTCACAGGCTGCAGGTTCGTAGTTCCTGTTGTTTTTGGTATCTGTCCCCAGTGGCTAAGGTTGGTTCAGTGGGTTGTGTAGGCTTCCTGGTGGAGGGAACTAGTGCCTGAGCTCTGGTGGATGAGGTTGGCTCTTGTCTTTCTGGTGGGCACGTCCACGTCTGGTGGTGTATTTTGGGGTGTCTGTGGCCTTATTATGATTTTAGGCAGCCTCTCTGCTAATGGATGGGGCTGTGTTCCTGTCTTGCTAGTTGTTTGGCATATGGTGTCCAGCACTGTAGCTTGTTGGTCGTTGAGTGAAGCTGGGTCTTGATGTTGAGATAGAGATCTCTGAGAGATTTTTGCCGTTTGGCATTACGTGAAGCTGGGAGGTCTCTTGTGGACCAGTGTCCTGAAGTTGGCTCTCCCACCTCAGAGGCACGGCCCTGATGCCTGGCTGGAGCACCAAGAGCCTTTCGTCCACACGGCTCAGAGTAAAAGGGAGAAAAAATAGAAAGAAAGACAGAAAGAAAGAAAGAGGCTATAATATAGTGAAGTAAAATAAAGCTATTGTAAAGCAAAGCTATACAGACAAAATCGCACCCAGACGCATATACATATACACTCACAAATAAAGGAAAAGGGGAAAAATTAATATATCCTGCTCCCAAAGTCCACCTCCTGAATTTGGGATGATTCGTTGTCTATTCAGGTATTCACCAGATGCAGGCACATCAAGTTGTTTGTGGAGTTTTAATCCGCTGCTTCTAAGGTTGCTGGGAGAGATTTCCCCTTATCTTCCCTGTTCGCACAGTTCCTGGGGTTCAGCTTTGGATTTGGACCCGCCTCTGCGTGTAGGTCGCCTGAGGGCGTCTATTCCCCGCACAGACAGGACGGGGTTAAAGGAGCAGCTGCTTCGGGGGCTCTGGCTGACTCAGGCCGCGGGGAGGGAGGTGTACAGAGGAGGCGGGGTGAGCCTGCGGCGGCCGAGGCCGGCGTGACGTTGCACCAGCCTGAGGCGGGCAGTGCGTTCTCCCGGGGAACTTGTCCCCGGATCACGGGACCCTGGCAGTGGCGGGCTGCACAGGCTCCCGGAAGGGGCGATGTGGAGAGTGACTTGTGCTCACACACAGGCTTTTTGGAGGCGGCAGCAGCAGCCCCAGCATCTCACGCCCGTCTCTGGGGTCCGTGCTGATCGCCGCGGCTCACGCCTTTCTCTGGAGTTCGTTTAGGCGGCACTCTGAATCCCCTCTCCTTGCGCGCCGCGAAACAAAGAGGCAAGAAAAAGTCTCTTGCCTCTTCGGCAGCTGCAGACTTTTTCCCGGACTCCCTACCAGCCAGCTGCGGTGCGCTAACCCCTTCAGGCTGTGTTCACGCCGCCAGCCCCAGTCCTCTCCCTGCGATCCAACCGAAACCGAAACCCGAGCCTCAGCTCCCAGCCCCGCCCGCCCCGGCGGGGGAGCAGACAAGCCTCTCGGGCTGGTGAGTGCTGCTCCGCGCCAAGCCTCTGTGCGGGAGTCTCTCCGTTTTTTTCCTCTGTGCCCCTGTTGCTGTGGGGTCTGCGGTGATCGCCGCGACTCGCGCCCTTCTCTGGAGTTCGTTTAGGCGGCGCTCTGAATCCCCTCTCCTTGCGCGCCGCGAAACAAAGAGGCAAGAAAAAGTCTCTTGCCTCTTCGGCAGCTGCAGACTTTTTCCCGGTCTCCCTCCCAGCCCGCTGTTGTGCGCTAATCCCTTCAGGCTGTGTTCACGCTGCCAGCCTCAGTCCTCTCCCTGCGATCCGACCGAAGCCGAGCCTCAGCTCCCAGCCCCGCCCGCCCCGGCGGGTGAGCAGACAAGCCTCTCGGGCTGGAGAGTGCTGCTCGGCGCCGAGCCTCTGTGCGGGAATCTCTCCGTTTTTCCCTCTGCGCCCCTGTTGCTGTGGGATCCGCGTTGGTAGCTGCGGCTCGCGCCCGTCTCTGAAGTTCGTTTAGGCAGCGCTCTGAATCCCCTCTCCTCGCGCACCAGGAAACAAAGAGGGAAGAAAAAGTCTCTTGCCTCTTCGGCAGCTGCAGACTTTTTCCCGGACTCCCTCTTGGCTAGCTGTGGTGCACTAACGCCTTCAGGCTGTGTTCACGCCGCCAACCCCAGTCCTCTCCCTGCGATCCGACCGAAGCCCGAGCCTCAGCTCCCAGCCCCGCCCGCCCCGGCGGGTGAGCAGACAAGCCTCTCGGGCTGGAGAGTGCTGCTCGGCGCCGAGCCTCCGTGCGGGAACCTCTCCGCTTTGCCCTCCGCACCCCTGTGGCTGCACTCTCCTCCGTGGCTCCGAAGCTTCCCCCCTCTGCCACCCGCAGTCTCCGCCCGCGAAGGGGCTTCCTAGTGCGTGGAAACCTTTCCTCCTTCACGGCTCCCTCCCACTAGTGCAGGTGCCGTCCCTATTCTTTTGTCTCTGTTATTTCTTTTTTCTTTTGCCCTACCCAAGTACGGGGGGAGTTTCTTGCCTTTTTGGAGGTCGGACGTTTTCTGCCAGCGTTCAGTGGGTGTTCTGTAGGAGCAGTTCCACGTGTAGATGTATTTCTACTGTATCTGTGGGAAGGAAGGTGATCTCCGCGTCTTACTCTTCCGCCATCTTCCCGAGGACCCCCAAGGACTTATTCTTACAATTGAAATTTTCAGGCATCTTCTTTAGTCTATTGTATTTGTTTTCAGTGATCATATTCTCCCTTGAATGAACTCATTTATTTAGTTCTATATCTGTCTCCTTTACTAGGCTTGATGGATGAGAGGGCAGAGATTTAGGTACTAGCATGTGGTAGGTACTGGAAAAGTATTTAACTAGTTGAATTGCACAGAATAGTGGAAGTCAAATTGTAGAAGCATTGTCAAAAAAAAGAAAGCTATGGTTCCTCCCCAAATTTTCCAGGCAAAAAGTTGACCCTGTCTTTGTTTCACTGCTGTACTCCTGTGAAATATAGGGATTTACAGATATTAATATGATTGCAACTATATCTTTTCTGTTGAATATAATTCTGTATTATTTATAAGTCTGTTGTTATGTAGATGAACACTGACTTCCCTTTCTACAGATTTGACTTGTCCCTATCAGGCATGGCTCAAGCACATGCGTCAGTATCAACTGCAATGCTTGTTAATAATGAAGATTTTTTCTGATCCACTCCCCAAGAACTATGCAATCAGAATCTCTAGGGAGGGATACGTGGCATTTACATTTCTAATAAGTGTCCAGGTGATTCTATCATTGGATAAACATTGGCCTAGGCACTTGGTCCTGATTTATCAAGGAAAATAACCCATGTTTTTCACTAGGGAAGAGGTTCTCACCAACTCTTTTCTGTGCCCCAGTCCTCCCACCCCAGCCATACAGATGGGTAGAAGGCTCTCCTAGAATACTAATGACTTATCCATTTATGAGTAAGGTCAGTTTAGAAACCACCCTCTACTGTACTGTTATCTTTAGAGACTACTAGCAAGTCAATCTTAATTAAGAATGTCAAATGAAAATGAGGTACAGTTATGGGTTCAGCAGCTAAGTGCTTTTCTTACAAATGAGAGTAAACTCCCAGCTGTTTTGCAGGACCCTTTAGCATAAGATATCAATACATTGGTCAGATGTCTTTGCTTGCCACCACCATAGCTCACCTGAGCACTTAGAGATGGGCTACAATGCAAACTAAAGAATACCTCTCCGATTTCCGCACAGAGGATCGGTGCCGACCAGCTCTCAACAGCCTGAGAAGCTTGTCTGCTCACCCGCCAGGGCGGGTGAGGGCTGGGAGCTGAGGCTCGGGCTTTGGAGGTCAGATCCCAGGGAGAGGACTGGGGTTGGCTGAGTGAACACAGCCTGAAGGGGGCTAGTGTGCCATGGCTAGCTGGGGTGGGGGGGGGGGGCGGAGTCTGGGAAAAAGTCTGGACCTGCATAAGAGGCAAGAGATCACTGTTTCAGGGTGCGCGAGAAGAGGGGATTCCTTCCCTGTCTGCCGACAGAAGATAGAGCACTGCCTAAACAAGCTGCAGAGACGGGCACGAGCAGCGGCTATCAGCTTGGACACCACAGATGGGCATGAAACGCTAATGCTGCTACTGCAGCCACCAAGAATCCTGTGTGCGAGCACAGGTCACTATCCACACCTCCCCTCCCGGGAGCCTGTGCAGCCCACCACTGCCAGGGTCCCGTGACCCAGGGACAACTTCCCTGGGAGAACACATGGTGCACCTCAGGCAGTTGCAATGTCACACCGGCCTCTGCCGTCACAGGCTCGCCCCACATTCCAATTATAACTACCGTACCCCACACTTCCCCAGCATGAGTGAGCCACAGCCCACTAATCAGCCACTGCTTTAACCCCCTCCTGTCTGGGAAGGAACAGAAGCCTGAGGGCGACCTACACGCAGAGGTGGGGCCAAATCCAAAGCTGAACCCCAGGAGCTGTGCAAACAAAGAAGAGAAAGGAAAATCTCTCCCAGCAGCCTCAGGAGCAGAAACAAATTCACCATTGTAGTTAAAGACTCCAACACCCTTCTCCCATTAGCTGACAGATCCTACAGGCAGAGAACAGTAAGAATATAGTTGAACTGAACAGTATCATCAGTTAACTGGATCAGATTCACATTTATAGAGGACTTCATACAATAGCAGACTACACACTCTTCTAAAACTCACAAGGAACATTCATCAAGATAAACTACATTCTGGACCATAAAACACATCTTAACAAATCTAAAAGGATAGAAATCATACAAAGTATGCTCTCAGGCCACAGTGGAATTAAACTGGAAATCAATAACAGAAAGATAGCTGGAAAATTCCAAAGTAATTGGAGGGTAAACAATACACTTATAAATAAAAAGTGGATGAAAGAAAAAGTTGCAAGGGAAATTTTAAAAATATTTCAAACCAAATATCAAAATTGTGGGAAACAGCAAAAGCAGTGCTTACAGGGAAATTTATGGCACTGAATGACTATACTAAAAAGAAGAAAGATTTAAAATGAAAATCTAAATCTCCACTTTAGGAAACTAGAGTAAGAAAAGCAGTTTAAGAGAAAGCAAGCACAAGAAAAGAAATAATGAAAATTAGAAGAAATCAATGAAGTTGAAAACCAGAAATCAAAGAAACCAAATCTGCTTCTCTGAAAAGATCAACAAAATTGATAAACCTTAGTCAACCTAACCAAGAAAAAAGAGAGAAGACACAAATAAGCATATAAAAAGATACTCAACATCATATGCCATCAGGGAATTGCAAATTGAAACAATAATGTTATACTACCTCTAATTCCAAAACAGTGACAACACCAAATGCTGATAAGGATATGGAGCATTGGGCACTCTCATTCATTGCCGGAGGGAATGCAAACTGGTACAGCACTTGGGAAGACAGTTTGGCAGTTTCTTACAAAGCTAAACACAGGCTTACTGTATGGTCCAACAATTGCACCTGTAGGTATTTACCCAAAGGAGTTGAAAACTTATGTCCACACAAAACCCTGCAAATCAATATTTATACAACTTTATTCATAATTGTGGTTCACGCATACAATGGAATATTATTCAGTGATAAAAAGAAATGAGCTATCAAGCCACAAAAAGAAATAGAGGAAACTTAAATGAATATTACTAAGTGAAAGAAGCCATGATTCCAACTATCTCACATTCTGGAAAAGGCAAAACTATAGAGATAGTAAAAAATCAGTGATTTCCAGGGATTTGGGAGAGGGAAGAAGGATGATTAGTTGAAGCACAGGGGATTTTCAAGGTAGTGAAACTATTCTGTATGATACTGTAAAGTTGGATACAGGATATTATGTATTTTTCAAAACCCATAGAACTGTACTACACAAAGCGTTAACCTGGATGTAAACTATGGACTTTAGCTAATAATAATGTATTGATATTGGTTCATTAGTTGTAACAAATGTACCACACTAAAGTAAGATGTTGATAATAGGGGAAACCATGTGGGGGAGTTGGGAGTACACAGTGATGCTCTGTACTACCTCTTCAACTTTTATGTAAATTTGAAACTGTTCTAAAAAATAAAATCTATTAATTAAAATATATACATTTGCTCTACTTTACAATTCTGATTTGTGCTGCCCCATAGGAGCTGTGATATTAAACCCCTTCAAAACAATAAAAAAAATCACAACTTAAAGATCCAAATAAGTCTTATTCTTTTGGAGCAGTTACCTCAAGGGGCAGTGTCCTTGTTCCAAAGACTGTTTTAACATCTGTAGGATAAACCCCTTGAAGTGTTGCCTTCAGCGCTCATTTACAAGTTGTATCACAGGCTTTTGTTTTCCTGCCTCACATGCCCTCAGCCCACCTCTGGTTAGAGCTGCAGCTGCAGTGGACAGCTGCATGAGAACTTAGAGGCACGTGGATAGCTTCACACTTGAAGTTTTCATGCCTTTTCCAGACCTGCAGGAGTCCATTCAGCCACTCAGGGGGACAATCCAGAAATACAGAACATTGAAGAACTCAGGCTGCTTTCAACCAATGGGAGTCAGTGGATAAATACCTCAGCTTCCTGTCCTTTGGAAAATTCTTGGAAGTATTCTGTACATGTTTAACAATCCCAGTACAGTTGAGATCCCAATGGTCCCAACAATGACCTTGAAAAACACTCTTATACTGACCTTTTCTCTTCCCTGCTTCACTCTCACCACTCTCTCATTCGTGATTCTTGAGACCACTGCCTAAATAAACTCCTTGGACTCTGGTTCTTGTCTCCAGCTCTGCTTGCAGGAGTAATAAAACTAAAACACATATTATATGGATAATGAATCCAGGAAAGAAAACAACTATGGCCACGTATTTTAAAGATGTCCTAGTGAAACAAATCTGCAAACTGGTTAGAGAAAAGCCTCCTGAGAACACTGTTAAGCTATGCTTTAACTGGTGTTTAAGAATAGAGAACTAAAAACATCTAGAATGAAATAATGACTTACAACTACCAACACTGGAAAAGTCTTCCCTTCCCTCTCACAGAACTATCAAGATCTTAATAATTGTGACCCATGGGCCGTACTTGAACCTACTCCACATCATTCATAGCCTTTTCTTTCCCCAAGGCTTCACTGAAGAGATCTGCAGGATATTTTTCATACCTTGAGATTTGACCAGGCATTAAAGACAGATCATGGTATCCACGGAATTAAAGAGTGAAGTGTGAGATGGATATGGCAAGAACAGCTTCGATCTGGGTAGTAGCACCCAAAACAATGTTGTGGGGCATCTTCACAGGCATGGCCACAAGAAATCTAGAGAGAAGTGAAATATGAGCAAGAAATTTTGCAGGCAGCCAAACTGCATCTAGCAGGTGTGAGAACGGACAACAGACTCTCTACCTGTGGTGGTTTAAAAATAATGTCCAGAAATTCTTCACTACTCCTCCCTCCAAAAGGGGAGACTAATTCTCTTCCATTTGAGTATGGACTGGACTTAGTGACTCACTTTTAACTAATAGGATATGATGGCTATGTCATTGTGTGACATCTGAGACCAGGTCATAAATAAATTGGTGGCCTACTCTTTGCTCTCTCTCTCTTTCTTGAATCTAAACACAAGATTCTTGCTCTGAGGGAAGCCAGCTACCATGTCATGAAGGCACTCAAGCAGCACTAGAGAGAGGCCCATGTGACAATGAACTGAGTCTCTCTGCTAATAACCATGTGAATGAGCCATTTTGCAAGTAGACTCCAGCCCCAATTAAACCTTTGGATGACAGCAGCTCTGATCAACATCTTGACTTTCAACTTCATAAGCAACTCTGAGCTAAACCACCAGCTAACCTGTAAGTGATTCTGATTTTGTTGCCTTAAAAGATAAAGTTCAAACTTCTAGAAAGGCACACAAGAGCCTTCATGATCTGATCTTTATTCCCTCACCTCCTGGTTTTCTTCCTCATGCAGCCCCTTTTAGTCATACTAATCTGCCTTCTGTTCTATTACCATACCATTTCCCCTCATGCCTAGCATATGCTCTGTTCTCTGTCTGTAGGTCTCTACTCGTCTTGCTTCAACTGTCTCCATCTGGAAAATTCTTGCTTATTATTTATGCCTGAGCTCAAGCGCTGTCCTCTCTGTGAACATTTTTTCTGACTTCTTCAGGAAGTTTCAGGGCATCTTTCCTCATGTTTTCAGGGATCCTTGTGCATAACTCTCTTACTATACTCAATGTGATGTAAATATTCGTGCCCTTACCTTTCCACTCATTAGTACAGGGACTGATGTGTATTTTCTTTTTCTTTTTTTTTAAACAATCCAAGCATCTTTTATTGTATAAAGTAAATGAAGGTGTTCCATTGTTGAATTCAGTAATTGAATGAACTACCATAGTGTTAATGAACTCTTGCAATTCAAAAACAAATATAAGAAAGTTGGAAATCTAACTGAATTCTTATTCAGCAAACATGTATGAGCACTGTCTATGTGCCATGCATAATGCTTTGTATTACTGTCTACACTAGCTTATTAAATCTTCATAATAATCTGTGGAAAGGCATAGGTTTTATTATCCCCCCTTACCTTATAGTTTAGGTAGACCCAGGACTTAAACCCAGATCTCCTGTTTCTGATCTGAGAATTCTCCCTCCATAGTCCCACAGCCTTACTTCAGTAACAATAACAAGCATATCAGAGAAAATCCTTTAGGGACATTAAAGGATGAATTGGGGCCATGTCCTATTGCATTCCAGAAGAATATTTTTCAGTGTTTGTCTTATCAACATTTCAATAAATACTTCATGCAAAGCAGTAGTTAATAAACACTCATGTCCTGACCAAACAGTTTTCTCCTTCTGTTGTGGCCTCTTGAGCTATAAAGGCAAGAGGCATGAAAGAAAACCAGCAAAGCATTTTATGACAACCATACTGGTGAGCCAGTAACTCAAAGAAAGGTAATTATTATAATCATCAGAAAGTGTTCTCGGTCCTAATGAAAGGTTTTCCCTGGGGAAGCTCTTGGTGGTAGTTATTCACAGAAATTATTTCTCAGAAGCCCACGGCAGATTGACTAGACCAATTTTCAATTACAATGCAGTACTTTCCAAGTGGTAGAAGAGTGAAAGACATTTTTTAAAGAGAGCAGTTTCCTATCTGATAAATAACTACCCGCCCTGGCATGAAATTTAATAGTAGTTGTGGCATTGTACATCAAAAAGTAAACTGCGGTGTACGAAGTTAACAGATTTTCAGTGTGGATGCTGCCAACTTATTCTTTCCTAGAAGCACCAAGCAGTGGCAAATCATGAAAAACACTACCTCAGCTGTTGATTCCATATTAGATTGTAGACACATCTAAAATAAGGTTAGTCACCTGTTGACCTAAAACAAAAAGAAGACCAATTATTTCTCCAGCAAAAACTGCAATTCAGGGTCTGCAACCACTGCGAGCCACATGCAAGTCCCTGCACAGCAAGGCGAGGAGAACTCTTTTAAAAAAATGAGGGGAAAAGAAAGTTGGGAGGGCTGTAGTAAACAATTCCTCCACTGGAGGAATTGAGAGTTCAAAGTATAGTGGCTTTTCATTGGCTGAGTTGTGACAATCTCTCATTGCCTGAGCTTTAGCCAGGCAAGAAGTGGAAGTCTTTCTTCTTCCTGTTTGGCTCTGCTATTGTGTAGGGCATGAGAGCTCCCCCTTCTGACCCCTTAACTCTATTTTAATTGAAGTTTCTGTTTATTAATTTTCACACACCTTAGCAAGAATTATGAGTGAGGTCTCTGTTTTGGTTTTCTACACATTTATGTGTATAAGCATGTTACTGGTAGACATTAATGTGCAATTTAATAAGAGAATCATAGCCAAGGCCTCTGTGAGTATAACTGATAGCCCTACTATGTGTTTTCATAGCTTATTTTGTGTGTATACCTTGAATGGAATCTAATATATCATCATAATGCATTGATATGTTTATTTTAAAAATCACTGATATGATTTTCTGGAGGGCAGAGATTATGCTTTAATATTTTGTTTTCTTAGTGTTTGAATGAACGAATGAAATAATAGAATATGCATCATCACATTTTTAATCATGTATGGTAAACATTTGTTTTTGCCTGCCTGGCATCCCTTCTCTCTTCTTCTGGTAATGTCACTTTCATTATCCTACAAGAAACCACCTCTACTCTCAATTCACATAGTTTTGGGCATGGGGTGCAGTGAGGTGGAAAGATGACTTTAACTCCAATTCTAAGAGTTGGCAAAACTGTATATTTCTTTCTTTTGGCCCAGTGATTCATGGATAGGCACATAAACAAAGTTGGTTCAATTACAGTGAATCTTGGAAGTTTCACTGGACACACTGGAAAAGTGGCACCTATGCCAAAGGTCAGGCACCTATTCCAGCTCTGTCAGGAACTTCTCATTTATATGAGCCAATAAGTTCCCAATTATTTGACCAGTTTGAGTTGAGTTTGTGTCTTTGACTCCTTTTGTTGTATTTCCTCCAAGGGTTTGTAAATCCCTCAGATTAGATTCCAATAGAGTCCTATGATGCTGGAATGGTCAGTGGGGACTAATTAGGTTTAGCCATATTTTCTCCAGAAGTTTGGTGTTTGTCAAATGCATTGAAAAACAAACAAGTTAATAAGTAGGTAGATAGACAGACAGACAGTTAGATAATCTGTAAAAAGTCCTGAAGCATGGACTCTAAAAATTGATCATTTAACCATATGCTCCTGCATCTATCATTCCACGTGGAGCTCTTAGAGGCCAGGTCATCTTCTTATGCTCACTGTGGCACTGAAATATTAAGTCAGTCTCTTGAACTATCTCAGGGGATTACATTGCATGTGGCCCAGGATTTTCTAAGTCAACAAGCCCAGGTACATACTCTACTGAATGGAAAATGGAAGGCTGACACTTCCCAGGGTTTATCTCAAATGCACCTTAGACTACAGCTTTGACAAATGAGTCATTTTGATGCTGAATTTCCTCATCTATAAAGGGGTAGGATTTATTGGTTACATGTATAGCAAGGGACAGAAGGTTCAATAAGGCAGTTTTTTTTTTTGGTGTTAAAACTCCAACGGTAATTTCATTTCTATTATTTTATTAAAGAGTGTGAATAAAGAACAAAATACTGAAGACCTAGGTGAAAAGTCTCAAGGCTTTGCCTCAAAATTAATATCCTAGGTATTCTAGGATACATTACAACTAGCAGTATTATGTTTCACTATTTAAAGGGAGTGACTGAGGAGATATAATAAAGTACTGAGAGAAGGGAATACAAGTTGGTTTTAATGTGACAAAGGATTTGGGGTCAGTGAAGTCAGTCAATCCCGGAGAAGTAATCAATAGAAGAGGCATAAGAAAAAACTGGACGATATCCTCATTGGTCAGTATTAGATTTAGAAAACACATAATTTTAGGATTTAGAGCCACAAAGACAGTTGGCTTCATTGAAATGTACTCAAAACAGGATTTGAATCTCACCCTTCTTCTAGCAACAGCGTAGCTATGGAAATTGGGAAAAACATAAAACCTTGGTTTCTGTAAAGTGAAAATAAAAATAAATTTTTCATCATGTAGTTGCTTAGTTGTTAAAATAAATGATATGATGATCATCATAGTTAACAGTAACTTTATCTAGTACATAATATGGGCCAAGCACTGTGCTAAGTGCCAGCATATTATCTCATTTAGTTCTCAAGACAACCTGATGAAATAGGGCTACTGTTATTCACATTTTACAAATAGGGAAAATGGGGCAGGGTGGGGACAGGTTACACAGAGAGGTTATGCACCTTGCCTAAATCCCTCAGCTAGTAAGTGACAAAACAGGCTTTCCACCAAGGCAATCTACACCAGGATTTTTTAAAGTGTCTCTGTATTGCTTTTCTCCTAGAGCAGATAGTAACAACTTAATAAATCAGAGTTGAAACTGAATCACACAAATGCTCAAACTAGGGAAGATGATTGAAGATTACCCAAATGGGAACAAAATGTAGTAGACAGGTGACTTGTCCCTGGTTCCATTTTAATAAATGTAGTGCTGATTCAAGATGTGGCACCATGCTCTAGATCCAATGCCAGATCCATTTTTCTTCCTTTATCTGGCTTTTTTGCTTGATTCTTTGAAATGGTAACTCTTTCAACTCCTGCCTTCTTCAGTTTGAAGCAGAATGGGGAATGAATTTACACAGCAACAATTCTTTAAAATTCTTCAAGTTTCTTAAACTTGCTTACAAAAGGCACCATCTTGAATCACCAGTTTACTGGGATTTTCTCTGCATCTAGCAAAAGTGCCTGCACATTGTATACTGACTCCATGTTTGCATGAACTGTGACTGATGCAATGCCTTTCCTGTTGCATGGACATACAAAAGATGGGTTAGATCTGTAGTTTCAAAACCTCTTGAGGTCCTGAAGCCTTTAAAGAGAAGATTGACAAGGGAAGAAGTAGCCTTACCAGATAGTAAACACATTATAAAGTAACAATACTTCAAATAACATCATTAGGCATACAAATAGACAGATTGATTGAACACAACACAAAGTCCAGAAATAGACAAATAAATAATTTGGTAGATCATAAACATGTTCAAATCCATAGGGTAAAGATGAATTATACAATGAATAGTTTCAGGGGAAATGGGTAGCCATATAAGACAACAAAATTGGAACCATACCGTAAGTCTCATTAGGTCAATAGATCAAATATTTAAGTATAAAGGTTTAAGTGTTTAAAAATGAGAGAATAAAAAAAATTCAAGATTGGGGAAGCTCTGTCTAGCTATGACATAAAACTCAAAAGCCATAAAGGAAAAGCTTAATAAATTTACCTCATATATTTTTTACAAAGATGACCATATACAAAGACAAAAGACAAATAATGTAATAGGAAGATATTTGCAAATTACCTCACAAATAGAGGGTTAGTTTTCCTGAAATATAAAACATTTCTAAAAATTGATGAGAAAAAGACCATAAAACCAATTGAAAAAAATGGACAAAGACTATGAATTGGCAGTTCACAAAAAAGGAAAGAAAAACAGTACTTAATCATACAAAAATGCTTATCATCATTTATAATAAAAGAATTTCTTTTATTACACTGATATCACAGTTTTTTTTTCACCTGGTAAAGATGAAAAGTTTGATAATACACTGTGATGGTGAGAATGTGGGAAAACAGATACTCTCACATGTTGATAGTGAGAGTGTAAATTGTCCTATGGAGGATGATTTGACAATACCCATCAAAATTACAAAAGATATAATGTTTGATCCAGCAATTCCACTTCTAGGAGTTCATCCTATACATAGGGGAAACTGACATCTATTTATGTACTGATATGAAGTGATCTACAATATACATTGTTAAGTGAAAAAACAAGGTGTGAAACAGGATATGTGAGTATACTTTTGTGCATAAAATATATTTGGACCAGAATCTGGGGAAAGAAACTGAATGGCTGGAGGACACAGATGGGAAGGAGACTTTTCACTATTTACCATTTTTGTATTTTGTATTTTTAACCACATGAAAGTATTACCTTTTCAATAAAGATTTATTATATAGATTTATTATATTATTTAATTTATTAAATACATTTTCAAAGAAAAATACTAATACTCCATATAGATGGAAACATTTAAACATAGATTTTGTATCAGTTGGCAATTAATGAAGCATGTAAGGGTAAGTGCTGAAATAATAATTATAGAATAAGTATATTTTTCAGTAGCGTTATTTTATAAGCCCAGATTCCCTAGCTTTTCCTCTTAAATTCCTATTTAAAAATCTTCAAAAAATGTATGCAAGTGAGGCAGTTTTTTTAGCAGCCTCGGAAACCAAGGCTAAGTATCATCTATTTACCAGACATTTGGAGAAATGTGTGTAAGGTAAAATGCTGATTTGACGGGAAAAAACCGGGAGATCCATGGTGTTGTCCCAGGTAACTAAATAGGAACAAGCCCACTCCCATGACATATCTAAATGAGAGACAAAGTTTTCTGACCTGTACCTGGATACCAAGGATAGTCTGAGGGACTCTTTGGACTTTCTCTTTGGCTTCCCTTCATGTTTACAGATTGGCTGCAGGAAGAGCATAGGCCCCAACCTAGATCCAGATAAAAACTGTCACTTAAAAGAGATCTTGAAAGTCCAGAGATAAACCCAAGCACCTATGGTCAACTAATCTATGACAAAGGAGGCAAGAATGTACAATGGAGAAAAGACAGTCTCTTCAATAAGTGGTGCTGGGAAAACTGGACAGCTACACGTAAAAGAATGAAATTAGAAAACTCTCTAACACCATACACAAAAAATAAACTTAAAATGGATTAAAGACCTAAATGTAAGCCCGGATACTATGAAACTCTTAGAGGAAAACACAGGCAGAACACTCTCTGACACAAATCGCAGCAATATCTTTTTTGATCCACTTCCTAGAGTAATGAAAATAAAAACAAAAATAAACAAATGGGACCTAATTAAATTTAAAAGCTTTTGCACAGCAAAGGAAACCATAAACAAAACAAAAAGACAACCCACAGAATGGGAGAAAATATTTGCAAACAAAGTGACTGACAAGGGGTTAGTCTCCAAAATATACAAACAGCTCATGCAGCTCAATATCAAAAAAAAACAAACAACCAAATCAAAAAATGGATGGAAGAACTAAATAGACATTTCTCCAAAGAAGACATACAGATGGCCAAAAAGCACATGAAAAGATGCTCAACATCACTAATGATTAGAGAAATGCAAATCAAAACTACAATGAGGTATCACCTCACACCAGTCAGAATGGCCATCATCAAGAAGTCTACAAACAATAAATGCTGGAGAGGGTGTGGAGAAGAGGGAGCCCTCCTACACTGTTGGTGGAAAGGTAAACTGGTACAGCCATTATGGAGAACAGTATGGATGTTCCTTAAAAAACTAAATATAGAACTACCATATGATCCAGCAATCCCACTCCTGGACATATATCCGGAGAAAACCATAATTTGAAAGGATACATGCACCCCAATGTTCATTGCAGCACTATTTACAACAGCCAAGACATGGAAGCAACCTAAATGTCCATTGACAGAGGAGTGGATAAAGAAGATGTAGTACATATATACAATGAAATATTAGTCATAAAAACGAACTAAATAATGCCATTTGCAGCAACATAAATGGACCTAGAGATTGTCATACTGAGTGAAGTAAGTCGGACAGAGAAAGACTAATATATGATATCGCTTATATGTGGAAGGTAAAAAAATTGTACAAATGAATTTATTTATGAAACAGAAAGAGTCACAGATGTAGAAAACAAACTTATGGTTACCAGGGGGGATCAGGGGGAGGGATAAATTGGGAGATTGGGATTGAGATATACACACTACTATATATAAAATATAACTAATAAGGACTTACTGTATAGCACAGGGAACTCTACTCAATACACTGTAATGACCTATATGGGAAGAGAATCTAAAAAAGAGTGGATATATGTATATGTATAACTGGTTCACTTTGCTGTACACCTCAAACTAATACAACATTGTAAATCAAGTATACTCCAATAAAAATTATTTAAAAAAAATAAGCGATCCTGTATGGCAGGGTCTTTCTTTAGAAATTCTGTCCATGTTATATTTTATAGATATGAAGCTCCCCCCATGGCTTTGGTTTCTTTTGTTGCCCAGATAGTTTGATCTCTAAATTGGTCTGATGTCAATATTTATTTACATATTTTAAAATTTTAGGCTATTAATCTGAAACTAAAGACCTCTCTGTAATTTATGAATTAAATTTAACTCCTATTTGACTATAAAATCACAATACACACACACACAACTTCCTATTGTGAATAGTAAATAAGCAAAATCATATGACTTTTGAAAAAAAATTCTGCAGCTCCACGTATTACTGAAGATTGGAGGAGTTGGCTCCCTCTGCAAAGATGGATTTACTGAAAGAAGCACGTGTGATCATTTTCTGTCTGCTGTCAGCTTCATCCTGCCCTTTCATGCTTTGTTCAATATTGCAGAGAAGAGAAGCCTAAAAACTACATTTCACAGACCCCCTTGCAAGCATGGTTCTTCTGGTTGGGTTCTATCAATGGGAAGCACTATAGTAGGAGATTAGACTCGGAGGCAGGAGAAAAAGAAGAAGCCATTTTTTTCCCTATTTTGGGTTTTGGTGGCTCTTCTAGCAGTGACGGCTGCACGGGGTGAATGCAGTCTCCTGGGTTCCTCTCAGACAATGTGGTCCAGCGGCTATGGCAGTAGGGAGTGCTTTGTCATCCCCATCAACATAGCGCTCAGGCAGTCTGATTCCAGCAGCAACAGTGACAGAAGCTACTGCAGCGTCCGTGGAAATGTGAGTTCCACACTTCCTGCAGTGGTAGTAGCAGCAGTGGCTCCAAAGTCAGTGGCAGGTGCTCGGTAGCCTTGGGGATGAAGTTCTTGTGGGCACGGCATACAACCATTTTCCTTCAGCCTCGATGGGTAGTCGCTTCTTGTACTTACCAGTATCCCCCCCGCACCTTTACTTCTTTAGACCTCCTATTTGTAACCAATGTCCCATATTACATTTCCACTGATTGAAAAACCTAACATAGCTTCTTTTCCTCACTGACTTACACAAAACAGAAGAATATTTAGGCGATTCATGATTTATGGATGAAAGAAGACTTAAGAGAATGTTCCTTTTTGAAATCAGATCAGGATGTCATAGAAAAGGAACCATGTAAGGTAAAGAAGTGCTACGTGGAGATGAAAAACAATATTGTGCTACTTTAAACCACCAAGGAGACCCAGCAGAAAAGCAAGGTAGGGCACCAACTCATTATTCTGAAAACTGATAAAGGTAGAGAATCAAGCATTTATTCTTCCTTTCCTGTATGAACAGGATATGTCAGGGTACCAAATAGTTATTGAAGGAAAATTCTTCTTTAATCAAAGAATCACAGCTAATAAATGCAGAACAAATGATAGAATTAGAAAATCACTATTTTGCAATACCTAATGGAATAATGGATCTAAGTAACAATCAGCAGTGGCTGCTAATTGTAAAAGGTTAATGGAAAATTATAATAGATGGACCTGAGAGGACACCACCTGAGCCCGGTAATTAATCTTAATGTCACCCAAAGTTGACCAAACAGATATGTGCCACATGATGTAAAGCAGGAGAAATTACACAGCACCACCTATAAAATATCGCTGAAGAAAGGATTTGATCTAATTAAGCCTGAAGATATAAGTACTAGTTTTAAGGAAAAAAGGGAAAAAGAAGAATATGCTAATTTACACTGCAAGATACAATCAGCCAAATCCAGAATGTGGGAAATTCTACAGTTTTTCTCCCCAAATAAATATTTTTTGAAAAGGGGGAGAGTACACTGATATCCAATAAAAGAGACTTAAAGAACAAATAGTTGCAATGTGTGGTCTTTATTAACTGTGAGAAGACAGCTTTTGAGACAGTTGGGGAAAATAAAGCATAGACAGGGTATTATATAATATTAAGAAATTATTGTCAGTTTTGTTGGGTGTAATATGTTATTTTGTGTGTGTGAGTTTTTAAAAAAAATCCCTTTCTGTTAAAAGTATGAAGTGTCTGTGGGAGAAATGATATAATGCTGGGGATGTGCTTTAAAATGCTCCACCACTTTACTTCCATTAAAGGAAGAAAAAAAAAGTGTTGGGGTGGGTATAAATTAAACAAGAATATCAGACTGGTTATAATTGTTGTACCTGTGTGATAGGCACATGGAGGCTCATTATATATTTTTGTATGAAATTTTTCTAATAAACAGTTTAAAATAATTTTCTTTACGAAATACTTTTGTAACCCAGAGGCTCATGATTGTTTATTTGTTTTAAATTGTCAATTAACAGCTAACTTCTATATTTTATAAAATATTTAAAACCACTTCAAATATTGGGATTTCTTATCCCAATTTGTTTGAGTTTCAAGTTCAAGCTGAGAAGACTTGCGCTGCTGCAAACACACATCATGATAGATAATTCATAAAAAGAACATTTAAAAGGCACAGTGGCATTAAAACAAGATAAACACCTCAATGGATCAGAAGTAGAACATAACACAAAGACTAATGAGAGAGGGGCTGAAGCTGTAGGTCTTTTGGAGTTTAGGGTGTTTACACTAGGGATACAAAGACAAATGTTTGCTTACCAGCCTGACACTTGTATAAGACAATGAGCTGCTTGAAGACAGGCACCATATGTCTTCATCTTAATATGCCTAGAAAAGTGCCTGGAACACATTAGGCAATAATTGAGTAAATAACGAGCAAGCAAAAAACTTGAGGAAAGGATAGAAAATAAGACCAGAAATATGCTTGATCAAAAGAAAAATGCAAGCTTGAATTTGTACAAGCACTAAATGGACATGTGTTATTATTCTTCTGTTATAGTGCAGTTGGGAATCTGCCTGCCAATGCAGGGGACACGGGTTCGATCCCTGGTCCGGAAGTATCCCACATGCTGCGGAGCAAATAGGCCCGTGCGCCACAACTGCTGAGCCTGTGCTCCAAGGCCCGTGAGCCACAGCTGCTGAGCCCATGTGCCACAACTACTGAAGCCCGCGCGCCTAGAGCCCGTGCTCAGCAACAAGAGAAGCCGCTGCAATGAGAAGCCCGCGCACTGCAAGGAAGAGTAGCCCCTGCTCACTGCAACTAAAGTCCACACAGTGGAAAAAATCTCTCTGTGGGGCTCAAGAGCCCTTACATAATGATTTTTTTCTTCTCATATGAAGAAGATGAATAGACAGATTGTGGCCATGATTTACTGTTCTAAAGCAAAGTACTGCCAAGCCATGCACCCCTTCCAAAAAGAAAGACTGCATCTCTGCCCTGAGAGAGGAAAATGTGTCATACCCACAGGTTTCTACTTAAACCTCTTTGTTTAGAAATCCCGCTTGCTTACTGTTGTGATACAGATACATACAGGTGTATATTTAAAAATAAATCAGATAGAACTCATCTCATATGTATCGCAAATTCAGTAAAAAGGATTATTATTGAATGGCATGTGGTCACACAATTTCTACCCCAGTAAAAATATAAAGGAGATAAAAATTTGTCCCCCTTTCCATGGAAACATCGTAAAGTTTTTCTTATAAGAACTTGTCTGGACATTGCTGGCAAATTCCTATGCTCACCCCTTTCCTCACACAAGTTATATAATTTCCAGGGTCTAGGATTATTTGGGCTGTCAAACAGGGCTTTGGAGGGCTGCGATCATTGTAATAAATATCTGGATACTGCTTGCATGATATGTGATACAGAGGAAAGAGAGTGAAATTCTTTCTCTCTCATTTTCAATTCAAAGGGTCAAATTATGGTCTAGCCAGAGAGAGGCAGCCTAGGTATGGTAGCTCCTACCAAACCACCTCAAAATGAAATGCTAAACTGCTTAGATGTTATAAATCTGGGTAAAATTCAGCTTTTGCACATCACATAAGTGGTCAATTGCTGGGCAGGAAAAGTCATTATTTCCTAAGGAGAACCCTTGTAACTTATATTGAGAGAAGAATCATGGCCTTTTGTATTTGCTGCTAATTTTAATTAATGAAAAATACTGATACCCACATGTATAATATATAAATGAAGTGGAAAAATCCTTGGATTGAAAGCTCAGTTCTGGTGCCAATTCTGCCTGGCCAACTGTGTGATCGTAGGAAAGTCACTTGACTCTTTGAGAGTTAGTTTTCCTATCTATAAAATCAGGGGGCTTAGGCAAGACTCAATCAGGTGGTCTTTAAAGCCCCTTTCAGCTCTGTCATGTGAGTTTAGGCTCTATAATGTATGTGTGTAAAATTATGTAAGCATTTTAAAAAGCCACATAGATATGCAGAGAAGTCAATGAGTAACAATGTTGAAGATTTTTGGCACCTACTATTGTGTGAGATGATATAGCAAGAAAAAGAGAGAAATATCTCCTTTTTATTTTCACTGATGTTCATAAAATGGTCCCATTTAAAAGCTGTGGAAGATAGAAAATGAATTAAAATGCTAAGCATTAAGTGTATATGAAACACTTAAGTATTCTAAATATAAGACACAAAGACCCAATTTTTAATTAAAAGTCATTTTACCAATAGGAAATTTTCTGAAAAATAATAACCACATTACTACCTATCTCTATATTCATAATCAACTGCTACTCTTTCTTTATAGAGGAGACATGGCAGCTACCAAAACTAATTGTAATCGTGTGTGTTTGTGTGTGTGTGTTTGTGTGTGTGTATGAATGTTCTTAATCTCCCTATTACATTTCAGAGTCACGAACACAAACCTCCCAAACCTGGATACTATTGTTAGTGTATGGTTTTAAGAAATTGCTATCAGAATTCCTAGAGCCTCAGATATTACCCTGAGATATGAATAAATGACACCCATTTATAACCTGCCACCTCCCTTTGGCACTTCATAAGTTTAACTTCAAAGTCTAGTGATATGGCTGACTCTATTTTCAGTCCCTGTAAAGTTGTGCATTTGAAGTGGGAGCAACATTGGCAAAAAAGTGAGAGACAGTGGACTGACATGGCATGTGATCACTTCAGGTATCAAGACTTTGGCACGTTGTTTACGGGAGATTCTATCTCATTAGAAAAGCATGAAGAGATGCGTGGTGGTATTGTACCAAAGTACTTAATGTCCCAAAGGCAACCTTTGGTACAAACAGGATATTTAAAAATTGCTATTAAAAATTTATTTTATTACAGATGGAGAGTCACAAGAAAGGAATGTACTGTATCTAACTTAAAAAAATTATGAATAATAATAGGTAGTGTGGTGCAGTATTAAGGCTATTGGGCTGTGAGTCAGATGAACTTTTACCTGTTTTGTGCTTTCCCACTTCTATCTGAGTGAATTTGGACAAACCATCTTAATGTCCTAGCTTTCTTTTCCTCATCTGTAAATTAAGCATAATATGGTTGACTTTGCCTACCTCAAGGGGCTGTTAGAGACTCCAGTAGATATATATGATTGTGCTTTTGCCTGTGGTGAAGCAATTACCTAATATAAAGGAGTCTTCCCTATTATTATCAAGAAAAATATATGTTATTTCTAGTACCTATAACTACAATCACAGAAGTGTTTAGAAAACTCAAATTCCCTTTTCCTGGTATATTCATGAAATGTGGACTCCTCTAACCTTATCATCAATCACAATTCCCCTGGATTCTACACACAATTTGCTATGGTTAATTTTATGTGACAACCTGACTGGGTCACAGGGTGCCCAGACATTTGGTTAAACATTTCTGAGTGTGTCTGTGAGGGTGTTTCTGGAAGAGATTAGCATTTGAATTCGTAGACTGAGTAAAGCAGATTGACGTCATCCATGTGGGTGGGCATCATCCAATCCACTGAAAACTGAATAGAACAAAAAAAGGTGGAGGAAGGGAAAAATGCTCTCTCTCTGTCTGACTGATTGAGCTGATACATTAACCTTCCCCTGCCTTCAGACTTCAACTCACTCCATTGGAGCTCCTGATTTTCAAGACCTTTGTACTCAGACTAGAACTTACAACACTGGTTCTCTAGTTCTCAGGTCTTCAAACTTGGACTTGGACTTGCACCACTGGTTCTCCTGGTTCTCAGAACTTCAGGCTCAGACTGGAACTATACAACTAACTTTCCTGGGTCTCCAACTTGCAGATGGCAAAGAGTAGTCTCCATAACTGTGTGAGTCAATTCTTTATAATAAATTTCTATCTCCACCTCTCTCTCTATATATATTATTTACATATTTCTTTACAATTATTTATATTATATATATCTCCTATTGGTTTATTTTTCTGGAGAATCCCAACCAATATACAAATTCCATGTTTTTCAAATATTTATTAGAGAGTGGTATAAATACACTGTAGCTCTTCTCCTAGTTAAAAATATTTGGCTGATTTAAGGATCTACTTTAACTCCCGATAATAACTTTTATCTTGAAGACCAAAGAAATGTGTGTTCCAGTTCCTTGGTCCTATATGCATCTGGAATTTTATGTGTTTGCAGCTGATGTCAAATCCTCATCTCCCAGACATGCTCTGCCTGCCCAATCAGAATCACATTTGTCCTCACTGAAATCACCTCAAGGTGCTGCTCCTCACAACTTCTATTCACTCTGCCCACAATGTAACAGCCACACCAAGAAATATGAGAGCCACGGTACATTGACCTCTTCCCTATGGGCAACTGATATGTTTTATCTCATTTAATCCTCACGACCATCCAACAATGCTGATATTATTTTCTCATTTTACAGTTGAGGAAACTGGCTTTTAAAGGGTAATTAAGTTACTCAAGGATACCCAGCAAACAGTGGAACTAATAACTGGATTCAAAGCCACCCAGCAGGTAAATCTATGTGAGCTCAACTACTAGGCATATTTTCCTCTTCCCTCAGCTGCATAGTTTTTTGTCCATCTAAGTTATTCAAGCTCAAAGCAATTTATTAGAGCCAGGTTATATGATTTCCTCTGGTATTTTTTTGTTTTTGTTTTTGTTTTGACTGAGATTGTACTTATTATTAATTATATTGATAAAATAATGTTTATATCTCAATGTGAAGATGAATCTAAGACCAAGTTACAAATGTGTGGTAAACAATAACAAAGTGAGGCTTATTAATCTGACTAAAGTACAAGGCCCAGTGCAAATAGTAAAATCCTTAGGCATACGTTAGTTGAAGTGACTAGAAAAATTTGACTTTATCTTACAGTCTCTATATCTGTTGAAATTCCCCATCTGTTCATGAATGTTGTCTACCTTTTCCATTAGACCCTTTAACATGTTAATCATAATAATTATTTTTTTTAACATCTTTATTGGAGTATAATTGCTTTACAATGGTGTGTTAGTTTCTGCTTTATAACAAAGTGAATCAGCTATACATATACATATATCCCCATATACCCTCCCTCTTGTCTCTCCCTCCCACCCTCCCTATCCCGCCCCTCTAGGTGGACACAAAGCACTGAGCTGATCTCCCTGTGCTATGTGGCAACTTCCCACTAGCTATCAATTTTACATTTGGTAGAGTATATATGCCCATGCCACTCTCTCACTTCGTTCCAGCTTACCTGTCCCACTTCCCATGTCCTCAAGTCCATTCTCTATGTCTGCATCTTTATTCCTGTCCTGCCCCTAGGTTCTTCATAACCATTGTTTTTTTTTTATTAGATTCCATATATACGTGTTAGCATATGGTATTTATTTCTCTTTCTGACTTACTTCATTCTGTATGACAGATGCTAGGCCCATCCACCTCACTACAAATAAATCAATTTCCTTTCTTTTTATGGCTGAGTAATATTCCATTGTATATATGTGCTACATCTTCTTTATCCATTCATCTGTCGATGGACACTTAGGTTGCTTCCATGTCCTGGGATTGTAAATAGAGCTGCAATGAACATTGTGGTACATGACTCTTTTTGAATTATGGTTTTCTAGGGTACATGCCCAGTAGTGGGATTGTTGGGTCATATGGTAGTTGTATTTTTAGTGTTTTAAGGAACTTCCATACTGTTCTCCATAGTGGCTGTATCAATTTACATTCCCACCAACAGTGCAAGAGGGTTCCCTTTTCTCCACACCCTCTCCAGCATTTATTGTTTGTAGACTTCTTGATGATGGCCATTCTGACTGGTGTGAGGTGATACCTCATTGTAGTTTTGATTTGCATTTCTCTAATGATTAGTGATGTTGAGCATCCTTTCATGTGTTTGTTGGCAATCTGTTATGTCTTCTTTGGAGAAATGTCTATTTAAGTCTTCTGCCGATTTTTTGATTGAGTTGTTTGCTTTTTAGATAATGAGCTGCATGAGCTGCTGGTAAATTTTGGAGATTAATCCTTTGTCAGTTGCTTCATCTAATAATATTTTCTCCCATTCTGAGGTTTGTCTTTTCTCTTGTTTATTGTTTCCTTTGCTGTGCAAAAGCTTTTCAGTTTCATTAGGTCCCATTTATTTGTTTTTGTTTTTATTTCCATTTCTCTAGGAGGTGGGTCACAAAGGATTTGCTGTGATTTATGTCATAGAGTGTTCTGCCTATGTTTTCCTCTAAGAGTTTTATAGTGTCTGGCTTTACATTTAGGTCTTTAAATCATTTTGAGATTATTTTTGTGTATGGTGTTAGGGAGTGTTGTAATTTCATTCTTTTACATGTAGCTGTCCAGTTTTCCCAGCACCACTTATTGAAGAGGCTGTCTTCTCTCCATTGTATATTCTTGCCTCCTTTATCAAAGATAAGGTGACCATGTGTGCATGAGTTTATTTCTGGGCTTTCTAACGTGTTCCATTGATCTATATTTTTGTTTTTGTGCCAATACCATACTGCCTTGATTACTGTAACTTTTTAGTATAGTCTGAAGTCCGGGAGCCTGATTCCTACAGCTCTGTTTTTCGTTCTCAAGACTGCATTGGCTATTCGGGGTCTTTTGTGTTTCCATACAAATTGTGAAATTTTTTGCTCTTGTTCTGTGAAAAATGCCATTGGTAGTTTGATAGGGATTGCATTGAATCTGTAGATTGCTTTGGATAGTATAGTCATTTTCACAATGTTAATTCTTCCAATCCAAGAACATGGTATATCTCTCCATCTGTTTGTATCATCTTTAATTTCTTTTTTCACTGTCTTATAGTTTTCTGCATAGAAGTCTTTTGTCTCCTTAGGTAGCTTTGTTCCTAGGTATTTTATTCTTTTGTTGCAATGGTAAATGGGAGTGTTTCCTTAATTTCTCTTTCAGATTTTTCATCATTAGTGTATAGGAATGCAAGAGATTTCTGTGCATTAATTTTCTATCCTGCTACTTTACCAAATTCATTGATTACCTCTAGTAGTTTTCTGGTAGCATGTTTAGGATTCTGTATGTATAGTATCATGTCATCTGCAAACAGTGACAGCTTTACTTCTTTTCCCATTTGCATTCTTTTATTTCTTTTTCTTCTCTGATTGCTGTGGCTAAAACTTCTAAAACTATGTTGAATAATAGTGGTGAGAGTGGACAACCTTGTCTTGTTCCTGATCTTAGAGGAAATGCTTTCAGTTTTTCACCACTGAGAACAATGTTGGCTGTGGGTTTGTCATATATGGCCTTTATTATGTTGAGGTAAGTTCCCTCTATGCCTACTTTCTGGAGGGTTTTTATCATCAATGGGTGTTGCATTTTGTGGAAAGCTTTTTCCACATCGATTGAGATGATCATATGGTTTTTCTCTTTCAATTTATTAATATGGTTTATCACATTGATTGATTTGTGTATATTAAAGAATCCTTGCATTCCTGGGATAAACCCCACTGGATCATGGTGCACGATCCTTTTAATGTGCTTTTGGATTCTGTTTGCTAGTATTCTGCTGAGGATTTTTGCATCTATGTTCATCAGTGATGTTGGTGTGTAGTTTTCTTTCTTTGTGACATCTTTGTCTGGTTTTGGTATCAGGGTGATGGTGGCTTCATAGAATGAGTTTGGGATTGTTCCTCCGTCTGCTATATTTGAGTTTGGGAGTGTTCCTCCCTCTGCTATATTTTGGAAGAGTTTGAGAAGGATAGGTGTTAGTGCTTCTCTAAATGTGTGATAGAATTCGCCTGTGAAGCCATCTGGTCCTGGACTTCTGTTTGTTGGAAGAGTTTTAACCACAGTTCCAATTTCAGTACTTGTGATTAGTCTGTTTATATTTTTTACTTCTTCCTGGTTCAGTCTCGGAAGGGTTGTGCTTTTCTAAGAATTTGTCCATGTCTTCCAGGTTGAACATTTTATTAGCATATAGTTGCTTGTAGTAATCTCCCATGATCCTTTGTATTTCTGCAGTGTCAGTTGTTACTTCTCCTTTTTAATTTCTAATTCTATTGATTGAATCTTTTCCCTTTTTTTCTAGATGAGTCTGGCTAATGGTTTATCAGTTTTGTTTATCTTCTCAATGAACCAGTTTTTAGTTTTATTGATCTTTGTTATCATCTCCTTCATTTCTTTTTCATTTATTTCTGATCTGATCTTTATGATTTCTTTCCTTCTGCTAACTTTGGGGTTTCTTTGTTCTTCTTTCTCTAATTGCTTTAGGTGTAAGGTTAGGTTGTTTATTTGAGATGTTTCTTCTTTCTTGAGGGAGGATTGTATTGCTATAAACTTCTCTCTTAGAACTGCTTTTGCTGCATCCCATAAGTTTTGGGTCGTTGTGTTTTCATTGTCATTTGTTTCTAGGTATTTTTTGATTTCCTCAGTGATCTCTTGGTTATTGAATAGCGTATTGTTTAGCCTCCATGTGTTTGTATTTTTTACAAATTTTTTTCCTGTAATTGATATCTAGTCTAATAGTGTTGTGGTCGGAAAAGATACTTGATACGATTTCAATTTTCTTATATTTACTGAGGCTTGATTTGTGACCCATGATATGATCCTTCCTGGAGAATGTTCCATGAGCACTTGAGAAGAAAGTGTATTCTGTTGTTTTCGGATGGAATGTCCTATAAATATCAATTAACTCCATCTTGTTTAAAGTATCATTTAAAGCTTGTGTTTCCTTATTTTCACTTTGGATTATCGGTCCATTGGTGAAAGTGGGGTGTCAAAGTCCCCTACTATGATTGTGTCTCTGTCAATTTCCCCTTTTTTGGCTGTTAGCATTTGCCTTATGTATTGAGGTGCTCCTTTGTTGGGTGCATAAATATTTACAATTGTTATCTTCTTCTTGGATTGATCCCTTGATCATTATGTAGTGTTCTTCTTTGTCTCTTGTAATAGTCTTTATTTTAAAGTCTATGTTGTCTGATATGAGAATTGCTACTCCAGGTTTCTTTTGATTTCCATTTGCATTGAAAATCTTTTTCCATCCTCTCACTTTCAGTCTGTATGTGTCCCTAGGTCTGAAGTGGGTCTCTTGTAGACAGCATATATACTGGTCTTGTTTTTTATCCATTCAGCTATTCTATGTCTTTTGGTTGGAGCATTTAATCCATTTACATTTAAGGTAGTTATCGATATGTATGTCCCTATTACCATTTTCTTAATTGTTTTGGGTTTGTTATTGTAGGTCTTTTCCTTCTCTTGTGTTTACTGCCTAGAAAAGTTCCTTTAGCCTTTGTTGTAAAGCTGGTTTGGTGGTGCTGAATTCTCTTAGCTTTTGCTTATCTGCAAAGCAAGCAAATTTTTTAAATTTCTCCATCGAATCTGAATGAGATCCTTGCTGGGTAGAGTAATCTTGATTGTAGGTTTTTCCCTTTCATCACTTTAAATATGTCCTGCCACTCCCTTCTGGCTTGCAGAGTTTCTGTTGAAAGATCAGCTGTTAACCTTATGGGGATTCCCTTGTGTGTTATTTGCTGTTTTTCCCTTGCTGCGTTTAATATTTTTTCTTTGTATTTAATTTTTGATAGTTTGATTAATATGTGTCTTGGAGTGTTTCTCCTTGGATTTATCCTGTATGGGACTCTCTGCACTTCCTGGACTTGACTGACTATTTCCTTTCCCATATTAGGGAAGTTTTCAAATATAATCTCTTCAAATATTTCCTCAGTCCGTTTCTTATTCTATTCTTTTTTGGGACCCCTAAAATTCGAATGTTGGTGCATTTAATGTTGTCCCAGAGGTGTCTGAGACTGTCCTCAATTCTTTTCATTCTTTTTTCTTTATTCTGCTCTGCGGTGGTTATTTCCACTATTTTTTATTCCAGGTCACTTATCCGTTCTTCTGCCTCAGTTATTCTGTTATTGATTCTTTCTAGAGAATTTTTAATTTCATTTATTGTGTTGTTCATCATTGTTTGTTTGCTGTTTAGTTCTTCTAGGTCCTTGTTAAATGTTTCTTGTATTTTCTACATTCTATTTCCAAGATTTTGATTAATCTTTACTATCATTTCTCTGAATTCTTTTTCAGTTAGACTGCATATTTACTCTTCATTTGTTTGGTCTGATGGGCTTTACGTTGCCCTTTATCTGCTGTATGTTTCTCTGTCTTCTCATTTTGCTTAACTTACTGTGTTTGGGGTCTCCTTTTTGCAGGCTGCAGGTTCGCAGTTCCCGTTGTTTTTGGTGTCTTCCCCCAGTGGCTAAGGTTGGTTCAGCGGGTTGTGCAGGCTTCCTGGTGGAGGGGACTGGTGCCTGTGTTCTGGAGGATGAGGCTGGATCCTGTCTTTCTGGTGGGCAGGACCACATCCAGTGGTGTGTTTTGGGGTTCCCGTGACCTTATTATGATTTTAGGCAGCCTCTCTGCTGATGGGTGGGGTTGTGTTCCTATCTTGCTAGTTGTTTGGCATAGGGTGTCCAGCACTGTAGTTTGCCGGTCTTTGAGTGGAGCTGGGTCTTAGCATTGAGATGGAGATCTCTGGGAGAGCTTTACCATTTGATATTATGTGGAGCCGGGAGGTCTCTGGTGGTCCATTGTCCTGAACTCAGCTCTCCCACCTCATTGGCACAGGCCTGACACCTGGCCAGAGCACCAAGACCCTGTCAACCACATTGCTCAGAAGAAAAGGGAGAAAAATAATTTAAAAATAAATAAGTATATTAAATAAAGTTAGTAAAATAAGACAAAACAAATTATTAAAAGTTTTAAAAAATTAAAAATAAACAAACAAATAAAAAATGGTCAGACAGAACCCTAGGACAAAGTGTAATAGCAAAGCTATACAGACAATGTCACACAAAGAAGCATACACATACACACTCTGAAAAAGAGAAAAAGGAAAAAATATATATATCTATATATATAAAAAAAGGAAGAGAGCAACCAAATCAATAAACAAATCTACTAATGGTAATGAAGTCTAAATTCTAAACTAAAATAAACATAAAACCAGAAACAAATTAGATGTAGAAAGCCAACCCCAAGTCTACAGTTACTCCCAACGTCCATAGCCTGAATTTTGGGATGATTTGTTGTCTATTCAGGTATTCCACAGATGCAGGGTACATGAAGGTGATTGTGGAGATTTAATCCACTGCTCCTGAGACTACTGGGAGAAATTTCCGTTTCTCTTCTTTGTTTGTACAGCTCCTGGGGTTCAGCTTTGGATTTAGCCCCGACTCTGCGTGTAGGTCACCTGAGGGCATCTGTTCTTCGCTCAGACAGGATGGGGTTAAAGTAGCAGCTGATTAGGGGGCTCTGGTTCACTCAGGCCGTGGGGAGGGATGGGTACAGAATGCACGGCGAGGCTGCGGCGGCAGAGGCCCGTGTGACGTTGCAACAGCCTGAGGCACACCGTGTGTTCTCCTGGGGAAGTTGTCCCTGGATCACGGGACCCTGGCAGTGGTGGGCTGCACAGCCTCCTGGGAGGGGAGGTGTTGATAGTGACCTGTGCTTGCACACAGGCGTCTTGGTGGCTGCAGCAGTAGCCTTAGCGTTTCATGCCCGTCTCTGGGGTCTGCGCTGATAGCAGCTGCTCGCACCCGTCTCTGGAGCTCGTTTAGGCGGTGCTCTGAATCCCCTCTCCTCACGCACCCCAAAACAATGGTCTCTTGCCTCTTTGGCAGTTCCAGACTCCCTCCCGGCTAGCTGTGGCACACTAGCCCACTTCAGGCTGTGTTCACGCAGCCAACCCCAGTCCTCTCCCTGCGATCCGACCGAAGCCCGAGCCTCAGCTCCCAGCCCCCGCCTGCCCTGGTGGGTGAGCAGACAAGCCTCTCAGGCTGGTGAGTGCTGGTCGGCACCGATCCTCTGTGCGGGAGTCTCTCTGCTTTGCCGTCTGCACCCCTGTTGCTGCACTCTCCTCAGTGGCTCCAAAGCTTTCCCCCCACCACCCCGTGTCTCCACTAGTGAAGGGGCTTCCTAGTGTGTGGAAACCTTTCCTCCTTCACAGCTCCCTCCTACTGGTGCAGGTCCCGTCCCTATTCTTTTGTGTCTGTTTTTTCTTTTTTCTTTTGCCCTACCCAGGTACGTGGGGAGTTCCTTGCCTTTTGAGAAGTCTGAGGTCTTCTGCCAGCATTCAGTAAGTGTTCTGTAGGAGTTGTTCCACATGTAGATGTATTTCTGATGTATTTGTGGGGAGGAAGGAGATCTCCACGTCTTAATCCTCCACCATCTTGAAGGTCTGATTCTTCCGGTATTTTATGTAACATTTTCAAAACAGCCCAGACATGCACGGTGACCCTGTTTTTGCCTGTCAGCAATTTTTTTTCATTCTGAAAGGATTCTATCAAATTTGGTAAGTTGATATTCTATAAATCCCTACTGCCTCCTTTAATGCAGTCATAACTTTCTGCGGGCTGGTTCCTAGGGACAAAGCTTTATAGTCCATAACTTTTCAGTGAAAGATTTACTATGTGGTGGAATTAGTACATGCCGTGAATTTCACAGCTTTTCCACCTCAAATGGCATTTCTAAGTCAGCACATTAGGTTTCCCATATGTACTGCCACAAATAGTAATTCTTCCTCAGAGTTCAGGAAGATTTGCAGAAACAAGTATTTCCAAATTAAATCTTATTCATATTTTTTGCTCAGTATAAACCAGCCTAACTTGATGAGTGCCTTTGACATGTTGGGGAATAATTAAATTTAATTTTCATGTATATCATCGAAATGAAAAATATTTCTGCTGTCCTGTGGTGGCTAATACTATGCTATTGCCTTCCTGATCTTAAAAGGGATGGGAAATGGATTCTAAGAGAATAGTGCAGTCCACAAAGTTCTAGGAGAAAACATTCTAGAATAATACAATCTCTGCTGATACAGCAGCTTTTATTTTAGCCCTTAGGGATAAAACTGGGAATGTACTTGATGGAATTTGTTTTTCTTTTGAAAAGGTAGAAAGGTAATTTGACCTATTTATCATCCGAAGGTTCTTCAAAAATTCACTGGCTTTTACATTAAGTAGCTGGCTGCCTTGGAGTGATGCCTCCCCCACTGTCATTGCCCCATAGCTACAGAGACACATCGTTTCCAAGGCACTGTCCTCAGCGTTACCAGCTTTTCTCTGGGGCCCCTTAACTGTGCCTTAGGAGAGGAGAACATCAGCATTTTGAAATTAGAATATTTAAACTGTAAAAAAAAATTCACTGGCTTTTAAAGGGCAGACCTGAGAGGAAAGTCTTAGAATCATATTCTCCAGATTGTCAGCAAGTACTGAAGTGGAGTGGGGCCTTTACTATTATTGGACTTTTAAATATTATTAATAATAACTAAAACAAAAGTTCAATGTATTTAGAACCCCTTTGGAGGCAGGGTCTGTTTCTAAAGTTCCCTATATTCCTATGAGATAGTCTTGTTGTTATATCTGTTTACAGTTGAGGAATTTGAGCCTCAGAATGGTGAAGCAATTTTCCTGATGTCACACAGCTAGTAAATGACTAATCTGTGATTTGGCCCTAGGGTCTGGATATATCCAAACCCTGTGCTCTTTCTAATACAATATATCATACATAAGAGCACAGTTTCAAAAAGCAGACTCGGGCTTTCAAACTTAGACACTGACAATTGCTATCTGTGTAAACTCCACTTACTTTACATTTCTGAAGTTCAGATCCCTCATGTATAAAATTATCACCATCATCATCATTATTTAGTCAGGCTTATTGTGGGGATTAAATGAGTTAATACATGCAGAGTTTTTTTACTCTCTGCCTGTCCCATACATAGCACCCAATGAGTGTTAGTTATTTTTCATATCACCATACCAGGTAGACCCTCTTTATGAGGTTAAGGCATAGATAGAACGTTGGGGAATCAATAAGGCTACCTCCTTTATACATGATTGAATTGATTGTGAAGCAATAAAAAGACACATTGATAACTTAAAGAGTCACCGTAACAGAAATCTTTGGCCCATAAATTAAAATTGTATTGCCAAACGTTATTCAATTTGAACACAAGCAATAATGATGAGAGGACATTTTTGACCTACTCATTCACTCATTCAACAGACTCAACACTTCTGTTTGCCTTGTTTTCTCCTCTAGAGTATGAAAGTATGTGTGGAATTCACCCCTGGGTAAGAGTTGGCTCTGCCTGAAAATTCCAATCTGTGTCAGAGCCATGAACGAAGGGCTGAACTTTATAAAACTTGAGACAACTTGGTTTCATTAAACTTATAACTTATATACTGCTCATTTATTAAAAAGCTATTTTTTAAAGTGATGCAGTTTCTTGAAAAGAACACAGAGTGACTGTACTTATTGCCTAATCAATTGAGTTCTTTTTATTCAGAGTCCTCTTTATTCCCTTTATTTTTTCTGAATGTTTGAATGGAGACACTTAAGGTAGAGTGAGGTGAAGTGATTCAAGAACAGCTCGGAGCGACATGGTGCCAAGACCCGAAAGTCCCTGCTCGGATCTGCTTCCCTGAAGCAGCTTTGCTCATATACACAGCTGTATAAATTATACTGATTTGAAAGAAACAAAACACCTTTTGTACTTGTCTTACTTGGAGTTCTTTTTCTTCCATGCCAAAATTCTTTCTCTGTAAGAGTAATAGCAAAGATTTGCTTTGCAAAACTCTGGGCTCAGAGCTGGAAGTGGGGGCTGGGGAGAAAGGAGGAATTTGATCCTGATTTTTTTTTTTTATCATGTAGTAGGCTGAGATTCCCTCCCGTGTGATAAAAAATAAAATGAAGCCAGATGGTAGGGATTGTTTATGGGATCTGAAGTAAAGTATTAAGTCATTAAAATTTGGAGGCTCTTCTCATTTATTCCAGCTTCCTCTTCTCACCAAATCCCTATTTTCTGTGGCTAGCGGTGCAGGGAGATGATGTCTGGGTGGCAGATGTGAATGCCTCCTTGCACTGGGCCACAGTTAAAGAGCATCTTTGCTTCTATCAGATCTCCAGCCTGGAGTGAATGTAAAGGAATGTGCTTTCCCAATAGGAGTCTAGAAAGGTGCATGGCAGTCCCTGTATTAGAAATAGGGAAAGGTTATCTACCCTAAGTTTTAAGGCGTTTAAAACCTGAATGTACTTTGAGGCCCATTTCTTGGCACAGGCTTTTCTGAGGGCTCCTTAGAGAAGAATTTAGCTTCATCCATGGATAGAGGAGGGACGTTTTCCAGTATAATGAATCCTGAATGGATATGCTCAATGCTAATTTAAAAATTGCTGGCTGGTGTTATCTGTAAAATGGGAAGATGACATTGTCCTGCTGTCAGATTTTTAGAGAATGAAATCAATAAAGTCTACTCAAACTATTTATGGGAGTGATCTTGCTATTGCATGTAATTCTTGCCAATAAAACATCCTCAGAATTAAGCAAAGAGTTTGCATTAAAAAGCTGTAAGCCTTAGGTTGCATTTTGTCAAGTAACAGTTTTCCCTTGATGAGCCCACATTAACCCTTTTGTGATAGTTAAGTGTACAGGGCTAGAAATTAGACTGATTGGGTTTAAATTTGGGTTTAAGTCGTAACTCTGCTACTTACTAACCAAGTGAATTTGGACACTTAACACTTTTAAGCTATTGTTTGTTTATTCACCTATAAAATGGAGATATTAATAGCTCTTACCTCATAATTATATGTGAGGAAGCTAAACTGAGCAATGTATGTAAAGTCTTTTGCACAGTTTCTGGACCATACTTCCTGGCTCTTGATAAACAGAGCTACCCATCTTAACTAAACAATATCAATCTAACCTTCACTGTTTAACTGATAAAGAATCATTTACAGGAAAGCTTACCAAAATATATAAAGAGCCTTAAGGAACCACACAGACAATTGAGTCTCCTTGGAGGCACTCAATGACCAGCTGCTTTTTATACATGGTGAGAAACAGGGGTGTCTGTGTCAGGCTGCAGGGCTCTCCCCAACAGTGCAGTATGGCTGGTAATGGTGGGGCTGTCACATCAAAAGCTACTGGGTTCTAATGCTAAGTAAGTAGACGGTAGTGGAGGGTGGGCAGGAATTTGGATCTGGAAGGACTGTGGGAGGTTTTCATTGCTTTGGAGTAAACTCCTCCCAGGCCTATCTCATTCTTGATCCAGGACTGTGGGGACAATCAGGGAGATAGGGAGAAAAGAACAGGAAACAGAAGTCCACAAAAGCCCTTGGGAACCTCTCCTATTTTGAGGTGAGGAAAGGCTGTGCTGTGGACAGATCCCCCCACTGCAGAGTTTTACTGGAGCTTTCATTCAAACCTCTCCTGGTTCTAAAATGTGTTTTATGAGCTTTCAGAACCTCTGAATTTCACAGCCTCTGAATCTTCTGTGTTTCCCTATTTAAAATTTTTACTTCTATAAACATGCAAGTGTTTGCATTTCATCTATTCCGAAACCATAAAGTATGTACAATATATGAATACATTCCTGGAGAAATATCATGCATGTAGAGAAAGCGTCGCTTTACCACCACCTGGAAACAGATTGAATATGGTTTGTTTGTAATTTGTTATAGGAATGGGATCATTCTACAAATATTTTTCTGCAACTTTTTTTACTTACTAACGTATCTATGAGATTTCCATGATAGTACATATACATATACACACTTATGATCAATTAATCTATAACAAAGAGAGCAAAAGAAAAGACAGTCTCTTCAATAAGTGGTACTGGGGAAACTGGACACCTACATGTAAAAGAATGAAATTAGAACATTCTCTAACATCATATACAGAAATAAACTCAAAAATGGATTGAAGACCTAAATGTAAGGCCAGATACTATAAAAGTCCCAGAGGAAAGAAAACATAGGCAGAACAGTCTTTGACATAAATTGTAGCAATACTTTTTTGGATATGTCTCCTATAGTGATGGAAACAAAAGCAAAAATAAACAAATGGTACCTAATTTAACTTAAAAGCTTTTGCACAGCAAAGGAAACCATCAACAAAACGAAAAGACAACCTACTGAATGGGAGAAGCAATTTGCAAATGATATGACCGATAAGGGGTTAATATCCAATTTATATAAACAGCTCATACAACTCAACATCAAAAAAACAAACAACCTGATTGAAAAATGGGCAGAAAACCTGAATAGATATGTTTCCAAAGACGAAATGCAGATGGCCAATAGGCACATGAAAAGATGCTCAACATCGCTAATCATCAGAGAAATGCAATTCAAGACACAATGACATATCACCCCACACTGGCCAGAATGGCTACCCTCAAAAAGAACACAGATAACAAATGTTGGTGAGGATGTGGAGAAAAGGAAACCCTCTGACACTGTTGGTGGGAATGTAAATTGATGCAGCCACTGTGGAAAACATTATAGAAGTTTCTCAAAGCACTAAAAATAGAACTACCATATGACCCAGCGATTTCATTCCTGGATAGGTATCTGAAAAAAACAAAAACAGTAATTTGAAAAGATAGTTGCACCCCAATGTTCATAGCAGTACAATTTATAGTAGCCAAGACAAGGAAGCAACCTAAGTGCCCATCAATAGATGAATGGATAAAGAAGAAGTGGTGTATATATGTATATATACACACATATATATATACACACACATATATATACACACACACATACATACATACACACATACACAATGGAATACTACTCAGCCATAAAAAAGAATAAAATTTTGCCATTTGCAGCAATGTGGATGGACTTGGAGGGCATTATGCTAAGTGAAATAAGTCAGACAGAGAATGACAAATGCTGTATGATATCACTTATATGTGGAATCTAAAAAAATACAACAAACTAGTGAATATAACAAAAAAGAAGCAGGCTCACAGATATAGAGAACTAACTAGTGGTTACAAGTGGGGAGAGGGAAAGGGGAAGGGGCAATACAGGGAAAGGGAGTTATTATGGCATTATATGAAATCATCTATGTGAAACTTTTGAAAACTGTAAAGCACTATAGAATCTAAAAATCATGCAAAATTTTATAAAATTAAAAAAATATACATCTAATTTATTATTTTTAACTGCTACATAGTATTCTATAGTATGAACAACAGAAAATTTCAGAATTTCTCTATTGATGATAATGTTTGGTTTCCAAAAGTTTATTATTACAATAATATTGTAGTAAGCACCTTTTTTACATATATCAAATAAATGCCTAGAAATAATTGTTGGGTCATAGGATATGCAAATTTTAAATATTGATCAAACCTATCATTGCCCTTCAAAATTTCTGTACCAATTTATATTTTCTGCAGAGTGATGAGGAACTTACCAACTCTGGACATTATTTACCTTCAAAATTTTGATAATAGGTAAAAATTTATTTCATTAATATTTTTAAATGCATTTCCCTGATTATGTATAAAGTTAACTCTCTTTATGTTAATCATCTATATTTCGTTTGTGAATCATTTATTTTTGCCTATCTTTTATTTGATTTGTTTTTCTTTTATTATTAATTGGTAGGAATTCTTTATATACTTTATGTATTAATTTTCTGTCATTCTCTTTTTACTTTTTTTTAGTTCGGATCATTTTATTAGTGGATGGCTTAAAATAATATTATGCACATAATAAAATGATTAAGTTGATATGAAAAATATTGAGCCATTTCTTATTGTTTTATGTTTTCCTAGTTTCAACATTTTTCTAGTCAAAAAACAAGTTTTACAAGTTTAAGTAAAAAATGAAAAAGATAAGATGCTGAATGGCCCATTACTGATGGCTTTGTGTTAAGAATGCTCTTAGTGGTTTCTGGAGGTGACTTTAAGGTAAATGTTAATTATAATTCGTTAACTACTATCTATGAAACAAATCCTATATACAACTTATTGTGTTAAAAAAAATAACATCACAGGCCTTTTTTGATGGCCATTTTACTTTTTTATGGCACCTCTGTAGTATGGATTTAAGATTTTTGGATAGTCAAATATGTTTAAGTTTTCTTTATGGCTTCTGGATTTGGTATTTTGTGTAGCAAGCATTTCTAAAACGTGCTGTATTTTCTGTTAATATTTTATAGTTAGCTTGTTGTGCTTAAAACTTAATCAATGAGGAATTATTTTTGGATATGTTCTGTTTTGAGTTGTGTAGTCTGAATTGTCTATTCAATCATTTGCCCATTTTGTATTTGGTTTATTTGCTTTCTCTTATTGTTTAGAAGGAATTCTTTGTATATTATGCATCAAATTTTCTTTCTACTATCTTTTAATTTTATTTATTGTGTCTTTATCATCCAATCTTTAAAATATTCCATGTTTTCTTCCAGCGTTTTTGTTTTAGTTTGTTATATTTTGTACTTTATAAGGAATTTTTTTATTGTGGTTAAATATAAATAACATAAAATTTACCATTTTAACATTTTTTACATGTACAGTTCAGTGGCATTAAATACATTCATATTGTTATGCAATCATTACCACCGTCAATCTCCAGAACTTTTTCTTCTTCCCGAACTGAAACTGTACACCCATTAAATAATAACTCTCCATTCCTTCCTCCTCCCAGCCCCTGGAAACAAACATTCCATTTTCTTTATTAATCTGACTGCTCTAGGAACCTCATATAAGTCGAAGCATACAATATCTGTCCTTTCATGTCTAGTTTACTTCACTTTTGACTATTGTGAACAAAGCTGTATGAACATGAGTGTACAAATAACTGCTCTAGTAGGGGTACTTGAGCTCGAGTAGGAATACATAAATTCAACAACTTAGATGAAATAGATCAATTTCTTGAAAGACACAAACTACCAAGGAAGTAGTATTTTATTTTTTTTTTGGAATTTGAGAAAGCCGTTAAGTACTTCAAAGAAAGATATCTATCTCTCTGTATCAAAGTACCTAACACAGTGCTTGCTTCTTTGTGGATGTTTGATAAGTTGTGGTTATTGTTATACTATAATATTGATAATATTACATAAAACATTTGAAGACTGAATGAAAAAAGGAATGATATACTAAATAGAATTTGGATATGCCTTGCTTAGAAGAGTTGCATTGCTTACATCCTTTCCGGGTCAAATTATTCATTCATGCACTGGTCTTCCATTTTCTGAGTTCCTTAAAATGATTATTGGATGAGTGAATGAGTCTGTGATGCTAGGTACTAGGAATATGTAGATGAAAAACATGACGCCCATCCCTGAGCAGCTCATAATCTACCAAGACCTAATTGAGTATATGTAATGAGATAGGGATTCAACATATTCCCAAACAGACATAAAGTGATTTATCTGGAAGAGATAAATCTAGTACAGTAAAGCTCATCTTGAGAAGTGAGAGACGTCTTCCTAGAGCTAATAGTTAAGCTATGCTCTGAAGGGTCTATACTTTACGTGATTTCACTTTATTGGAACATAGGCAGAGAAGTGAGCAAAGGAAGAGTGGCCCAGGTATTCTAGGGAATGGCTTGAGCAAAGGTCCACAGGAATGAAATGCTTCTGAGAAATGTCAAATAGTCTAGGTTAGAGCATAGAGTATGGAGGGAATAGTTGGAGAAGGCAGATACTGGAAGGAATGCAAGACCAGAGGTGAAGGACTGGGTTTCTTAAGGAGTTACTAATGGTCAATTTGAATCTGTATTAACATTATGAGAAAACTATTTTGTGGTGATGGTAGAGGGAAGGAGATTCTTCAGTATGTCTTCAGACCCTGTATAAACAATACTATATTTGTCATCACTTAACGATGCCCTTGATTCCATTAACTACACGTTTATTTTGAATTATGCTTTTACAGTATTTTTCAATTTGAAAGCTCCACTTTATTGAATCAGGAAATGTGTCCATATTTTGTAATTCTACCACAAAGCTGTTCTGTAATTACTTTTAATAGGAGTTAAATCCGTTATCTCAATTTATAAAGATCATCAGTGGCTTAACTGCAAATCACATTAGTGTTAGAAACCATGTGGCAGTTTAAGGCTTATGATCTATAGGAATGTGACTGAGAATTAGAGATGGGAGGAAGAAGCCCAGAGTGAAGATCACACACGAAAGAAACCCTGCAGAAAGACAACGTCACAGAGTAAAATAAAATTGATCTTGGAGAACTTGAAGGGAAGTTGCTGAAATACAGTCAATTTAAGTATTCTAATGATAAAACACTGCAGGAAACCCCATTTCTATGACCTATAGAATATATATTTATTAGTTATTTCCTATAGCCAGTTTTTAAAAGTATCCTTCAAAATATAGGCAATAAATTTAGTCTATCTGGGTGGCTGAAAGTTACTCTGTAGTGATGCCTCTCAGGAAGACTACCGTTTCTTCCCTAAGCTCATGATCCACCCCTTGAGGCATCAAATATACATAATGTTCCATTAAGATTAAATACTATGGAGAGCATATAATGGATAATTAAAGCATTGGCTGGAATAATAAGTCATTACATCCACAGACATTTATTGAATACCTATGATGTTCCACAAACAATGTTTTGAGTGCTTGGGATACATCTGTGAGCAAAACAATTCCTGCCTTCGTGAAGCTTATATCAGGGAGGAAAAACTTTTTCTCTACTCTCTTAGGTTCAGTGAGTGGGGGGCCTGCAAATTATACTAACAAAAGACAGATTAATAGGAGTAAAAGCACACAACTTTTATTAATATTTATGTGCATAGGAATTCCCCCCAAAGACGTAAAACTCAAAGAAGCAATTAGACTCAGGGCCTACATTCCTTTTTAACAAAGGAAAGAGGGTTTGGGCTTCAAGAGATAAAAAATTATGGGAAAGTAACTAGGAAATATATGAAAGAACTAATGGAAGATAAGGACTATTTTAGTAAGGTCTGTTTATGCAAAGTCATCATGGTGTCAACTCTCCATCTTAGAAGATAAGCGTATCTCTTCTCTCCCTGGTATGGGAGGTGGGCACCATCCTCAAAGGCAAATGTATGCCCGCTTTTTAGTAAATAAAGAGAGAGCAGAGAACTCTTTCTGTATCTGTTGATTCTCAATTGCCTCCACTCGAAGTAATCCTTATGCCAAACTGGCATTATTTGAGGGTGGCATATTCTGATTCCCTTCATTTACATTGCACAAAGATGATTGTGCAATATGCTTATCTAAATATAAATGTTTGTCTCCTTGGACTCAGAATTATCTTCTAATCCAGGTCTTCTCAAACTTAAATATGCAAAGTATCACCTTGGGAATCTTGCAGATGCTGATTCAGTAGGTCTGGGTGGTGTCTGAGATTCAGCCTTTCTAATCTAATAGCTGATGCCCATGCTGATGGCCCATGGACCTCATTTGAGTTGCAAGGTAACTCATGATTTCTCTATCTCGTTTGCTATCCAGAAAACTAGTCAAGGAAGATTCTTTAAGGGAAAAAAAGAAAAAGGTATTTTTAATCAAGTAAGTTTGAGAATGGCTGTATAGTATATTTTTCTCTCAAAGATTCATAATGCACATTACCATGCAAAGAGCTTTGGGAATTTCTTCGGTAAAGAGACTGTTTAACTTCGTTTTACCTATCTTGTTACAAAATAACACCAAAATTGTCCAAAAGACACTTGTTTAGGAGACATTGATAAATTTCCACCTAAGGAATGTTTCATGTTTGCCATTAGCCACTCTATATACTTTGCTTCTACCTGGCTGCTATTCAATAATTTTCTGTTTTAGAGTCAAAATTATAAGCCTCAAAACTGGAGTTAGTTGTGGTTAAGAGTAAAATAATTTATAGATCATAATGGCATTTGATGAGAAATCCCTGGAGAAAATAATCTTGTTGACAAAAGAAAAACACAAAAAACTCTTTGAAAATTTCAGAGCTGTGCTGTTTACTGCCCTTTGTAGCAAGATAAAGACAAGAAGGGTAATGACTATTAATATTCCAGGAACCATAAAAGTACAAGGAATGAAGAGATAGATAGGACTTAGATGAATGTGGCAAATATTTTATATAATTTAAAAACTATTCATCTTTTATCTTGTTATCATGATCACAGTTTCTATTTTTTCCATATTCAAAGGAAGAAGAACAAGAATATCTCTGTGGTATTCAACTGTTTAACTATGAAGTTAAAAAAAAAATCTCTTAGGAAGAAACATTTAATTGTGAGGTTTGCAGTAACCACAAATTTTGCACAGTATATTGCTGTAAGGAATCTTATTTGTTCACTTAAGCTATACTTGAACTCCCCAGACTTGTGCTAATTTTAGTCAATCTCTGTAAATGAACTCTTCAAAAGACTTATGTAAATTAGCCCACTACACTATATTATGTGGATTCTTTTGTTAAGGGCACTAGTCTATAGCTTCCTTCCTTCCGCAGTCCATGGAAATCAAGGGTACCGCTAACAAGATTCTGATTCCAACACAATGGGAAGCTACATCCTTTCACCCTTTGTGTTACACCGTTTTATGGATATTTGAGATTGATCTGTTCTATAATCTGTAGTAGAAAGTGCAAATGTAGGAATGTGACTTGTGTAGCAGCACCCACCTCACCTCCTGAGGGGTTATGGACAGAGAAAATTATAAACACTGTTAGTCTCCTTTTACTATAGAGATTGGAGGGGGTAGGGCTGGCCTCAGTGAAACAAAAAGCTTCCCCTGAAGATCCCTTGAAGATGGGGAGAAGCTGACACTGGGCTATAATTTGAAGATTTGAAAATTTTCATTCCAGGAAGCCTTTGTTATTTTCTTTGTTCTTGATTAGAGATTTGATAGGATCATGAAGCAGAAAACTGTAAATAACAGTTTGCTGCTGTTAGATCTTACCTAGAGAAAGCAAGAGCAAACTGCACCTGAATTGGCATTAAACTGGTAGCTCTCTAGATCAAGAATGGTTTCCTTTATTTTTCCAACTTCACCACTTATAATAGACAATGCACGCAGTAGGTGACCAATACATGGATTTTCTTTTTTCCGTTTTTAAAACCTCTTTTTTATTTTTAAAGTGATTTGAAGACATATATAAAGGAGCAAAAGCTAGCTATCTTTCCCCTGACTGTTATATAATTGATGTGTCCAAAGCTGTAGTTTAATTTTGGTGGTGTTTTTTACTTTGGGGTTTCTATGGGGTGTTTTGTTACTTTTGGGTTCCTGTAATTGTGTACTGTAATGACACAATTAAATTCAAATGGAGCTGGCACAAATGTGTTCTTGCTCCACTAAAAGACTATTCTTGAAGCCTGTTTACTGAAACTGACATAACATTAAAAAATCACTTACTTGATGAATAGTGTGGCTAAGTAAAGTCTTTTAACCCAGTAAAATAAGGAGGAATCAATCAACAAACTCTTACATTTTAAGTATATTTTTGTCTGCCTTTCATATATAAAAGACTTTCTTCCAAAAGGAAAAATTTTACACAGTCCATGTTTAATATGTGCAAATTATTGTGCCTTTTGCCAATTGTTATTTCTACAGATAATCTCTCAAAAAGTCACTTTAAACTAATGAAAAAAGATAATTATTTTGAAAGTGTCCTACTCAGTGCTTATTTTTCTAGTCCTGGAAAACATGAAAGAATTAAGTTTCCTTCCCTCCCCAACCCAAGTCCGCTTTTCCAATAGGCATAAACATTAACAGACCTTGTCATTATAAGAAGCAAATGTTCCAACTGTGATACTGTGATTCAGACTTGTGTTCTAAATTAAATTATTAGGTTTTAACGATATCATTTAACAGGAATGGTCTATCTTTGTAAAGGTAATTTCTGTGAACCTATGGGTAGGATTTTCTCTGAACTAAGTAGAACATCTTTAGTTTATCATGTGGGTGAACAGGTCCAAATATTAAGTTGTAGAACAAAAACTCTTCTTAGAGGGTCTCTTGCAGTCTATTATTAAATGTACATTCTATAGTTGATTTTACTCCAGGGAAAAGTGCATGTGATACTTTTCATAAAATATTTTCTACAAGTACAAATATTCTGAGACTATACTGGAGAAATTGAGGAAGTCACAATGGTTACTTGATCACTTCAGTCATCAGGATTCATCAGATATTTGTTATGTTTTATGTCTTGAGGTACCATAATTTTTGATTTGCTTCTTTATTTTATTTTATCACCCAGTTAATTTATCTTCAACTCCATATTTGGCAACACTTAGCTTTTGCCTGAGGCAGTATTTCCAAGGGGGTAGTTTTACTTCTTCCAATACTTCCATTTAGAAGACTTGAGACATAAATTGCACCTTAGTGTTTTGGCCTTATTTCTCACTGGTTTATAATTATCTTACTCATATTTTAATAGGCAGAATGCAGATTTTTTTTTAATAAATGTATTTTTTTAAAACGCATTGTTTACTTTATTTATTTATTTATTTTATTTATTTTTATTTATTTATTTATTTTTGGCTGTGTTGGGTCTTCGTTTCTGCGCGAGGGCTTTCTCTAGTTGTGGCAAGCGGGGGCCACTCTTCATCGCGGTGCGCGGGCCTCTCACTGTCGCGGCCTCTCTTGTTGTGGAGCACAGGCTCCAGACGCACAGGCTCAGTAATTGTGGCTCACGGGCCTAGTTGCTCCGCGGCATGTGGGATCCTCCCAGACCAGGGCTTGAACCCGTGTGTCCTGCATTGGCAGGCAGATTCTCAACCACTGCGCCACCGGGGAAGCCCCAGAATGCAGATTTTTTAAGGGGCTGAAGAATTTACTTATGATAATCCCCAAAACTCATTTTAAAAAGAGAATATTGTAGATGCAACCATGGGGGCTAAGTTTTAAGTACTTCACTACCTTTTATAGTAGAATCAGCAGTTGTCATCTTGCTTCTATGTGAGGGTTCCAGAGTAGGTGTTTTATATATATATTGCCTCATTCAATCTTCATAACAACCCTTCTCTGTAAGTCCTGATCATGGGCATTGACAGAAGGACTTTCTCAGGATTATACAGCTTTCTAAGAAAAAGCCAGAAATTTGAACTCAGACCTGACTGACTCCAATTCTTGCACTCTGCCCCTATACCTCAATGCACCCTCTCCCTTCATGCTGTAAGAGATTAAAATCTTAGGCAAAAGAAACTAGAACATTTTTTATAACTAACTCTGCTAACACCCACCACCTACGACTTGAATGGGGGAAAGAGAACATATTTTAGTAAGTCAGTACTGAGACATCCTCTGGTGTGACTGGTGTGATCACCACTTCTTTTTTCCTAATTATTGTCTCACAGACATCAGTGTCTGAAAACTAGGAGAAATGATCACATATAGAATCATTATTTTGTTCTTTATCATTTCTTTTTCATGCTTTGCTGAGAAAAACCACACTAAATAGAAGAGCTTAAAAGCCAGAGAGTAAGGGCAACAGGAACTTCTGACTATGCTAAAAGTCCCTCTCATCCAGAAAATCTCATTCAAACTTAAAACTGAGGCAAATATAGGAGGCATTTTAACGTAAAATGACCTGACATCTTAGAGTCACACACTCTAAGATGCAAAGTGGTGCTTAGGAAAAAAAACCCCCATTTTTCTAATGAATGCTGAAAAAACTAGATGGGTGGAGACTGATCACAGCTGAGCATCTCTGAGCAAAGTGCCGACCATGGAAGTGTGCTGTTTAGGTAACATCCATAAATCCCACAGAGACTATATTGTTGAAAGTGAACTTCTAGAAGAGGTAAGGCTGGGAAACAAGGGGTTCAGTCAAACTGATTCAGTCAACCAACAGACAAGTATTTATTGATAGTTGTATCAGCTCTGAGCATATTCAGTGGCAAGTAACAGGATGCCATGGTAACAGTGGCTTAAGCAGATAGGGCTTTGTCTCCAGAAGAGCCAGTCTTGAGCTGGCTGATATGGATGACTCATCAGTGTCAGCAGGGACCCAAGCTCCTTCTGTCTTTCCACTCTGATGTCTTTAATATACAGCCATTTGTTTGTTTGTTTATTTGTGTTTTGGTCTCCCAATCTCAAAAGTTTTCTTAGATATTTAAGTCTTGTGTCCAGGCAGGAAGAAGGCAGAACATAGAAGCAAAAAACCCAAAAAACCAAAAAAACATGCTTTCACTCTTGACACAGCCTCTCCACATGGCTAGTGTGGGCTTCCTTATACCATACGATGGTCACCTCAAGGTAATCAGATTTCTTGCATGGTGGCTCAGGCTAGAAAAAAGGTGGGGGGCAGGGGAAGAGGAAACTTCTGGGTGTCATAAAGGCTAAGCCTGGAGGTGATACAGCATCACTTCTATCACACTCTATTGGTGGAAGCAGTCACAGGCTGGCCCAGATTCAAGGGAAGTAGCTATAGACACCCCTCTTCCCCCCACTTCTCAATGGGAGGAACGTCAAAGAATTTAACTTCATCTTTATCATAGTTTGCACTTGTCACAAATTATTTATATTTCCTCCACAGGCAAAAATACACTTACCCCTCCCAAGATCCAAAAAAGTCTCATCCATGATGGCCTTAGGCTCAGGCTCAATGTCTAGGATCTCACAATCTGTATCAGATCCAGGTGGAGATAAGGCTTTTAAGATGGCTCTTTGATTCCATTTCCTTGAGTGTAATTCCACTCAAGCTGAAGAGCTATGAGCTAAAAAGACAAGTTATCTGTCCCCCATACTTCATGGACCAATATTGGACCTTCAAGATGTGGAAACTCTAGAGAGCAAGGAGAAACTGATGCTGGAGCACCAGAAGTTAAGCAGAACAAACAGCCTGAGAAGGAACTTTGCCCCTCTCCTATGTCATTTATTCCAAAGATCTTCATCTAGAGGCCTCCATATCCTGCTTTTATATTTTGGATCTAATAAAAAACACTCCAGTATTCCTTGAGACAAGAATTGAGTCTTTCCACAGAAACCACAGAAGGCATAATTCACCAACGATCAAATCAGAAATGAAGATCTCTGTATTACTATAAATTTCTACATGAAAAATTATTTATTTATTTATTTAATTTTAGATTGTATTGTTTTATTTTTTTATGAATTTTTATTGGCATATAGTTGTTTTACAATCTATATTAAAATTTAAAATTCAAGGCACTGGAACCAAGAAGACTGCAAGTTACGACTGTCAGACATACTACCATACATTCCAATTTATGCTGTTCCATTTAAGTCATTTCAATCACTACATAGGAATTCAGACTTCTCTTGTACACCAGCTCTATTTATAAAAGCAACAGCAACATTTAATAAAATAACATTTTGCAGATGCGTACTTTTGGAGCAACTCCTTTGTAATGGGAAAACATAGTTGTCATAACACTTTGGATAAGCTTGTTTGGAAAATATCTGCCCTGCTTCCTTATTTACTTGTTCATTCCTCTCCCCTACTTTCTTCTCCTTTCTTTCTCTTCCCTTCCTTTCTTTCCTTCCTTCCTTCCATCTTGCCTCTCTCTCTCCCTTCTTTCCTCCATTCTCCTCTCCTCATTCTCTACTTTCTTAGCATAGTGTTCACTCTACTTTTGAGACAGACAGTTCTTTCATAGCAAAAAAAAGCCCCCTCCAAAAAAAATCCCAAATAAACCCCCTCGTATTTAGCTCTGAGAACTTGTGAGTATTACCATATTAAATGTCATAGATAAATGTCTAGAAAATGTTAAATTGCTGAAGGTAATTAAATATATCTGTCAAATTTCTTTTTTTATTTTGTAATTGTAGTCAACCCATTTCAGTCATCTGTCCTTTGCTTTGCCACTAAAGAGAAAAAGAAATACTCTAAACTGTAAAAACAACCAATGTTCTCTTTATAGCAGTTGAAAGTCAAAACAACTTATCCATATTCATTGACGATTGTGGGTGATAGTTTATGTATTGACATTTTAAAAATACCTACTTTCAGGTTGAAATCAGTACACTTATGGCCTCTATTTGTTTAAAAGTTTTATAATATCCTGAAGTTATAGAATTTTATGAATAAAAGACCATCTGGCTCCCTAGGGTGTGAATTTTTTCCAGCTTCTTTGAATGGAGCTTTATTTTCAGAAACAAGCTACATTTAAAAAATGGGTTTGTGATGAATAAACCAGTGAGGCCTCATAAAGTGCCAATTTTGTCTTTTCAGGGGAGCCTTTCATTATCCCTTATTTCCATCTCTTTATCCTTCCTATGTCCACAAGAAATGGAAATTATTTTAGGTCTCTATTACTTACCTTCTCTTTGTCTTGAGTTTTTACCCCAAGGAGTCTGGGATTGAATCAAAGTGAACCAAGATAACTAGTACCATTGAATATGGAGGCCCTCCATGTTAAGTTGGGGAAGACAGCATAAGACATGTTTCCCCACCCCCACCCCCACCCTGCCAAAGATTCCCATGCAAATAATCCAGTCAATAGTGAAGACCAGAGACACACCTACAGCAGTTCTGGAGATGAGGAATGGTGTCATTCACATTCTAGAAGCATCAGCAATGTTCTATAAATAGAATGCAGGTGGTACAGACTGATTAGAGACAGAGGGTTGACTCATAACTTTTCTCCAAGAAATATGAATTGTGCTAGGGAATTAAGCTGTGTGTATTAGCTTTGTTAGGTTATGGGGTTTTGCTTTTTTTTTAATTATTTGGCCATGCCATGTGGCAGGTGGGATCTCAGTTCCCCAACCAGGGATTGAACCTGTGGTCCCTGCAGTGGAAGAAAGGAGTCTTACCACTGGACTACCAGGGAAGTCCCACTAGGTTATGTTTTGTAAGAAACAGCCCCAGAATCTCAGTGGCTTACAAAACAAAAAATTTTTTCAACATGTAAATGTTCATGCATGACAACACTAGAAGACATAAATGAAGTAGACTGATGCCCATAACTTTACCTAGAATAACTGAGTGCCAAAACTAGAAAGATAGACCAATAGAGATATGTTGCATGACTCAAACGTTATAAGCAACATTGCCAAGGAGAAGTTATGTCCAAATAGTGACCAGAATTTGGTCAAATTCACAACAAAAGAAAGTTGTATTCTATAAAATTCAGTATTTACCCAAATTATTTTTAAAATTATGTTTCTATATGAGATAAATATATGTTATAAAACTGTTATAGTTTTTACTTATGTGACTATCCAGTGGGATATTTAAAAGTGTGTGGACATGAGATAATTCTTCAATATGTGGAACTTTCCTTTAAATGGCAGGATGTCTAGCATCTAGTATTTATTATCTACCCACTAATGAACAATAGTCCTTTTGAATCACTGGGACAAACAAAATTGCCCCAACAAATTTTCAAAGTGCCTTCCCTAAGGGTGGTACACCTCTACTGAGAACCAATGCAGGAAATGAATAAAACAGGGTATATGTCTATTAATACATAAAACCAAAAAAGGAAAGGAAACAATACAAATATCAAGGAAGATATGATAAAGGAAAGAGCAAGAAAATATTAAAACAGGAGAACAACAAATAATAGAAAGAAAATGGTGTTCTGCTTCTGCCTAGAATGTAGGAAACTAGAGTGTTGTTCCCATTCTAACAACAACAACATCAAAGCCAAATAAACCATAAAACCATAACTTTCTTTGAACTTTTCAGAAAACTGACATTTCAGGCCTAAAATCTAAGGAAAGACAGGTTCCTTCAAAGAGATGGGGCATGAACACTGGTTCCCCTTGGCCGAGCACAGGAGGAAGAGATGTCAGGTACCATTCAAACAGACAGGAAGAATTCAGCTAAAATTTTTAACAAATTGCTAAAGGCCAAATGTGGGCTTGTGTGAGACTATAAAATCCCTGGAGACCACAGATACAAGTGGATTTTACACCAACTCACAGGATCTTCTCACATGTCTCTGTGGGGGGTACTTATGAGAAAGACTGAAAGGGAGACCAGAGAAAGCCTCTGTTGGTAGTGCAGGCATGGAGAGAGGGAGTGGCCTCCCTTGTGGGAAAAGCAAAAACTGCGTGGGTCCTACCTACCTAGAGGAGAAAAGCCTTAAGCCTCTCAGGGAAGGGAAGCAAATCTTGTTGTCTCTAGGACGCAGGTGAAGATTTATTGCAGCTGCAGAAAGGGTAAAAGCTAGAAAACAAAGCCTTCTATATTGTGTAGTGGTGGTAGGCAGCTTTCCTGGACCCCAACCATTAGAGTTATTCTACTGTTGGGGAAGGAGTAGGAATCTCATTTCTACACCAGGTCTCCTGAAGATAAAAGGCAGAACTTGGCTGCCACTGGGGAGGAGAGACAAGACCACTGGAGAAGTTACATCTAACAAACCCAGGGATGCCGGACCTGCTTAAGACAGGCTGGACCAAGACAAAAGATAACATTCCTTCCAGTAACCACCAGATAGACAAGAACTAAGTACCAAGAAACAGGTGTCTACTATGGGGGATGGGGCAAGAGCATGCAGAGGGATGGCCTCTAAGGTACAGGTACACAGCAAAGGTCAAAATATGAGAGCAGAGCAGAATTATTAAGAAAAACTCAATATGCACGCTAGCCACCAACTTAAGGACTAGGTAATGCTAGCAGAATTTTCAGTTGGTGAGCATTGGAAGTTAATAGTAGCAACAACAAAACCCAAACCCAGACCAATTCTTAACTAGATTTACTCAACCACTCACAGTAATCCTTTAGCAGTGAAAGAGGCATAAATATTATATGCCTTTCTAGGCATAAGTATATTTATCTTAGCATCTACTCTCAAACAATAAAAAAACTACGTCACACAAAAAAGCAAGAAGGAAAAAAAAAAAGCAAATAAACTAGTGTCACGATACAAGACAATCAACAAACCAGACTCAGAGATGACCCAGATGTTGGAATTATTAGATAGGGATTATAAAATATGTTAATATGTTAAAGGCTCTAGTGGAAAAAGTAGACAACATTCATGAACAGATGGGGAATTTCAGCAAACAGAAACTATGAGTCAAATGGACATTCTAGAAATAAAAATTCAATCACAGAGATGAGGAATTCCTTTAACAGGCAGACTCAACTAAGCCAAAAAAAAAAAAAAAAAAGAATCAGTGTATTTGAAGATAGGATAATGAAAATTATAAAGTAAAAATTCTTAAAACAACACAGCATCAAGAGCTGTGGGACACCATCAAAAGCTCTAATATATGTATAACTTTAAGTTTAAAAGGAGAAGAGAGAACAGAATATAGAAGAAGGAATATTCAGAAAGATAAAATTCAAGAATTTCCTTCCAAATAATGAAAGACCCACAGATCCAATAACTCAAGAGAAATCCAAACAGGATTAATACAAAAGAAACAAAACCCACAACCTATATATATATACACATATAATATTCAAACTGCTAAAACCAAAGATAAAGAGAAAATCTTGAAGATAGCCAAAGGAAAAAAAAAGAACAACACATTACACGCAGCAGAACAAAGATAAGAATTACAATGGACTTCTCATTAGCAACTCTGTCAGCTAGATGCAATGGGATGACATCTTTAAAGTGCTGAAAGAATAAAAACTGTCAACCAAGAATTCTATATCCAGTAAAATATCTTTCAGTAGTAGTAAAGAAACACATAGGTATCAAAATATATATTTTATATAGCTATATCAAAATATATCTAACCTCAAGTCCTAGATCTAAACACTAGGTCAACCTAATGTCCAATTCCAGCTACTAATTTTACCTCCTAACCCTTCAAGCCATTCCTCTTACAAACCCCACACAATGATCTTACAACACCTTTCACAGGTCAAACAGTTTATAATGCAAAGAAGAAAGTTAAAAAGTAAAAAGAAATCCACAAAATTACATTTCCCACTGAGAAAGAGCCTGTCTCCTGAGTTTTTTATGTACCCTTTTAAGAATTTAAGTGGCTTTAAATAAAGGCATTTTAAAACAAGACTTCTGGAATCAATTTCTCAATGTTCAATTAAAAAAAAACTTGGTACACATTTGCTACAATGAAAATATAATTTATGTTTTTAAAGCCTCCATTTAAAATGGCTTTTGTACCTTTCATGAATGTGATTAAAACATATTTTTCAATGTATTAACTTCAGAAATGAAATTTTATCTTTTGTTTTGACTCCCTGTCAAAGAAATTCCCACTTCTACATTACCTCTCTCTTTCACTATTTTCCCATTTCAAGTCCTCCCCCAATCCATTTTTTTGACGTTTTCTTGAATTTTTTCATTCCATAAATATGTATTCCGTTCTATACTATGACACTGAAAACATTATGAGTTTTACATTATGGAATTTAATTTCAAGAATTATGATTACTTTGTTTTGTAGCCATAGTTACTGCTGTTTTTCAGTGGATTCAGAACTTCCTGACAGTTTTCTTTTTCTTACTGTGTCTTTACCTTTTGTGAGTTAATTGGTTGATTCATCTTTAAGATGGCTGAATTGCATCTTCAAGCAGATTTTTCAGACAAGTTTTATGAGTTCCTGAGTATTTGAGATTATCCTTCCTTTACCTTTACTTGTCAGTGATAGTCTAGTAAATAAATTTTAATTCACATCATTTACCCCTTAATAGTCTTTAAAAATATTTTTCCCCTTTAAAAATATTTTTTTCCTTTAAAAATATTTTGAGATGAGCCTAAATGTAACAAAGATGTCCCTTAGTTCTTTAATAATTAGCTAAAATGTTCAAAGTCCATCTGATATAACTCTAGGAAGACTGAACTCTCAATGTATTACCTTTTTTAGTATTTAAGAGAATTTGAATTTTTCACAGCTTGATACCAATTATCACTGACCACCTTGTGCTATCATAGATCAATACTCTGGCCTCCCTCACCCATTTCTCTTGTCATCTTGTCTTAGGCATCTCTCCTGCTTTGCCCATGCTAGTGTAGTTTTCTCTTGATATTTTTCTCAAGGGGTGTACACATGCCATTTTTTAAAAATCCTCAAAGCATAAATAATCTGGCTATAGTATTTAACAAAAGGGTCACGGTGTAAAAAATTAACATGTAGCATAGTGCAGTGATTAAAAGTGTGGCCTCTGTAGCCAGACTGCCTGGGTTAGAATTTTGTCTCCACCATTTACTAGTTTGTGATCTTGGGCAAGTTACGTAATCTTGCTTTGCCTGTTCTCTCAGTTTTAAAGTGGGAAAAATAATAGTGCCATCATGAAGACTGCATGAATTGTTTATAAAATGCTTAGCCCAGTGCCCAGCATTTAGTAAGTGCTGTATGAATGTTTGTCAAATAACTAAAACAAACAAAAAAAGTGTGACAAAAGTGAACTCAAAATCTTTAACAAATTTGAATATTTGGCTATAATTCACTGGCCAAATTAGTACTCAGCAGATAACTGTTAGAATATTGCTCAGCACATTAAAAAAAAAAAAACAATAAATAGTAGTTGTTATTATTATTTACTCTGTAGATCTTTCTTCAGCCTCCCGTATAGCATGGGTCAGCAGCTTGCCTCCTTAGGATTGAAATGCTCTTAAATATGTCCCTACCATTTTATTTTACTTTTTTTTTTCTCCAGCTTTACTTAGGTACAATTGAGAAATAAAATTATATATATCTAAAGTGTACAACATGATAATTTAATATACGTATACATTATGAAATGTTACCACTGCCCTTACTACATTAAATCTAGGCCTCCAGATCTGACTCAGACTCAGGAAGAAGAAAAACTCAATACTATATATCCCAGCACCCCACACAGGAGCCCCTCTGAATCCAATGAAGGCAATCTTTTACATTAGTATACATACAAACATAGAAGTTAGCTTTTCATTTTCTCAACATCCCCTTTCCAAAAGAGCCATCATAATCTAAACATCTACCAAAGTGTTGGTTCCAAAACCAGAGAGCAGTTTCTAATGGTGAATTCAAACATCCACCTCCATCAGGAGAAAGAAACTACTGGCAACATGCAGCAATGTGTTACCTTTGCTTTTAAAGAATCCTTTCTTTACCTTTGAAATTCAAAAACGTCATCAGAAAAGTCATGTGTTAGAGTCAGCTTTCATTTACTTTGATATGTTTATACACTGTCAAAAAGTAATTTCTCAAAATTTCTAGTAAATAATTCTTTTTCGTCCTGGGTTTCTGTCATTGAAATTGGTTTTTCATAATTTTAATGATATGAGGGTCCTTCACTGGGAACTTTCAGGAGTGTGAAATTTAGACACATTTGCTCAAATACCCATCTTATTCAAAGGCTGAAGACTGTTTAGAAGTAATAAAAATGAGACCCTAATATTTAAAAAAATTATTAGACACAGCTAAAGCTTTATTGAGAGGTAAATTCATACCTCTATATACTTTCAGGGTTAAAGAATAAATAAGTAAATATTCTACTCAATAAGTTAAGAAAAACAAAAATAAAGTATAAAATAAACAAATAAAAACATACAGCAAGAAATAGATGAAGTGTAAAACAGAATTATAGATTAGGGAGGAGATCAAGATGGCAGAGTAGGAGGACACAGGGCTCACCTCCCTCACAAACACATCAAAGCTACAACTACATATTGAGTGACTCTTGCTGAAATTGACCTGGGGACTAGCAAGATGGCTTTTGTACAACCAAGGCTATAAAGAGAGATCAAAGTGAGTCTGGTAGGAAGGGAGAAGAAGCAATCTGGTTGAGACCCACAACCCTAGCATGGGACCCAGAAGATGAGGATGATATAATAAGCCCGGGGATCCTCTTTGGGGAGTGAAAGATTCAAGCCTCATATTAGGCACCCCAGCCCTGGGTTCAACATTGAGAAGATGAGCTCCCTTAGCTGGTTTGAAAACCAGTGGAGATTACTGGAAGGCTGTAAGAAATTGAGACTTTGCTCTTGAAGAGTGTACACACAGACTTGCTTACTCCCAGTCACAGTGCGGAGGCAGCAGATGAAAACTTCCTGGGGCTCTAGCTTCCTTGCCAGGACTACCCCAGCACACTGCCCAGCCTTCACTAGGCTCCTGCTCCAGCACCTCTTGCTCCAGTGCTGCTCCTCACAAAGGCAGAGGCTGCTATTGTCAATGAGAGTGCTCATACTTGGAGGGATTGAAGCTGGCTTGGACCCTGGCCCTGCTTCTGATGAGGGCAGAGGCAGCCAATGTCAGCATGTATGTCACTGCACATACTCAGGAGGGAGCAAAAGTAGCTCCATGGAGGATACTGCCATTGCTGGAGCCCACATCCCTGCATAGACTTGGGGGGCGGGTAGCAAAGTCAGGTTAGTGGTGTGGCACCAACCCCTCCAGCTGCAATCCAGCCTCTAACCAAGGCACACACACCATGCACATGGGGAGGGGGAGGGTAGAAAGTGAAACCAGCACAGAAGTGCAGCCCCAAGCCCTCAGGCTCTGGCCATGCCCTAAGCCAAGGCAGAGATAACCATTACATCCTGGAGCAGCCCATTTCTCTCAGGCTCCTGCTCCAGCCCCACAGCCCCTGCCTACACCCCCGGTAGAGTAGCTTGTACCCTACCCCCCATCAAGGTAGTGGCTACAGCACACTCTGCGGGGAAGATGCAGGCTGTGCTCACTTCAGATCCAGCTCTCCAGTCAAAGCCACTGGGCACACATACTCTGCCAACACCCAAGAAAACCCCTTCAAGACCAGGATAGGTAACTGTTTCACCTAATTTCACAGAGCTAAAGAGAGTTAAACAAAATGAGGAGAGAGAGGAACATGTTTCAAATGAAAGAACAAGACAAATCCCCTGAAAAAGCCTTAATGAAACAGAGATAAATAATTTGTCTGATTAAAAATTCAAAGCAATAATAATAAGAATGCTAACATAATGGGGGAAAAGAATAGATGAACACAGCAAGAATTTTAACAAAGAACTGGAAGATATAAAGAAGAACCAGTCATCTGAAGAATACAATAACTGATATGGAAAATACACTAGAGGGAATTAACAGATTAGGTGATACAGAAGAATACATACACAATCTGGAAGATAGAATAATGAAAATCACTGAATCAGAACAACAAAAAGAAAAACAATGGGCCTTTGGGACAATATCAAGTGTACTAAAATTTGCATTATAGGGGTCACAGGAGAAGAGAAGGAAGAAGGGGTAAAAAATATATTTGATGAAATTATGGCTGAAAACTTTCCAAACCTGAAGAAGGAAGCAGATATCCAGGTAAAGGAGGCACAGAGATTTCCAACAAGATGAACCCAAAGAGATCCACACCTAAACATATTATAATTAAAATGGCAAAATTAAAGAGACAATTTTGAAGGAAGCCAGAGGAAAACAAAGAGTCATATACATGGGAACCCTCATAAGGCTATCAGCTGATATTTCAAATGTAACTTTGCAGGCTAGAAGGGAGTGGCATAATATCTTTAAATGCTGAAAGAAAAAAAAAACCCTACAACTTAGGATATTCTACCCAGCAAGGTTATCATTCGGAATTGAAGGAGAGATAAAGGACTTCTCAGACAAGCAAAAACTAAGAGTTCGTCGACACTAAACCAACCTTAGAAGAAGTGTTAAAGGGTCTTCTTTAAGTGAAAAAGAAAAGGCTGCAACAAGAAATAAATTATAGGAAGGGAAAATCCCATTGGTAAAGACAAATGTATAGTAAAGACTGTGGATCAACCACTTAAATAAGCTAGTATGAAGGTTAAAAGATAAAAAATGTAAAATCAGCTATAACTGCAATAAAGAGTTAAGGGATAGACATGAAGATATAAAATGTGACATCAAAAACACAAATCGTAGGGTAGGGAAGAAAAATGTAGAGCTTTTGGAATGTGTTTGAACTTAAATGACTATGAGTTTAAAGCAAGTAGATACAGTTACAGGTCAATATATATGAACTCCATGGTAACCACAAATCAAAATCCTAAAATAGATACATAAAAACTAGAAAGGAACACAAACACAACAGTAATGAAAACCATCAAACCACAAGGGAAGAGATTAAAAGAAGAACAGAAAAGAACTACAAAAACAACCAGAAAACAAGTAAGAAATTGGCAATAAGTGTACGTACTTATCAATAATTACCTTAAATGTCAATGGACTAAATGCTTCAATCAAAAGACATAGGGTGGCTAATTGGATAAAACAATAACAACAAGAAGATCCATCTATATGCTGCTTACAAGAGACTCACTTCAGAGGTAAAGACATACACAGACTACAGTAAGGAAATGGGAAAGAGATATTCTATTCAAATGGATGAAAAGAAAGCTGGTGTAGGAATACTCACATTAGACAAAGTAGATTTTAAAACAAAGTCTAATATATACACTACCAAATGTAAAATAGATAGCTACGGGGAAGCAGCCGCATAGCACAGAGAGATCAGCTTGGTGTTTTGTGACCACCTAGAGGGGTAGGAGAAGGAGGATAGGAGGGAGACACAAGAGGGAGGAGATATAGGTATATATGTATATGTGTAGCTGATTCACTTTGTTATAAAGCAGAAACTAACACACCATTGTAAAGCAATTATACTGCAATAAAGATGTTACCAAAAAAACCCCAAAAAACAAAGTCTATAACTAAAGACAAAGAACGGCATTATATAATGATAAAGGGATGAGTACAAGAAGAGGATATAATATTCATTAACATATATGCATCAAATATAGGAGCACCTAAATACATAAAGCAAATATTAACAGATATAAGGGAGAAATGGACAATAATACAATCTTAGTGGGGGCTTTAACACCCCACTTACATCAATGGACACAAATTATCCAGACAGAAAAATCAGTAAGGAAACAATGGCCTTAAATGACACATTAGACCAGTGGCACTTAATAGATATCTACAGGACATTCCATCCCCAAACAGCAGAACACATTCTTTTCAACTGCACATGAAATGTTCCCCAGGATATATCACATGCTAGGCCACAAAACAAATCTCAACTAATTTAAGAGGATAAAAATTATATCAAGCATCTTTTCTGACTGTAATGTATGAAACTAGAAATCAATTACAGGAAGAAAATTGGGAAAAACACAAACTCATGAAGACTCAATAGCATGCTACTAAAAAATCAATGGGTCAATGAAGAAATCAAAGAGGAAATCAGAAAATACATTGAGACAAATGAAAATAAAAACACACGTTCCAAATTCTATGGGTCAGAACAAAAGACGTTCTAAAAAAGAAGTTTATAGTGATAAAGGCCTACCTCAAGAAACAAACAAACAAAAATCTCAAACTACCTAACTTACCATCTAAAGGAATTATAAAAATAAGAACAAACAAAACCCAAAGTCAGCAGAAGGAAGGAAATAATAAAGGTCAGAGAGGAAATAAATAAAATAGAGATAAAAAGCCAATAGAAAATATCAATGAAACCAAGAGCTGGTTTTTTGAAAAGACAAAATTCATAAGCCTTTAGCCAGGCTTATTAAGAAAAAAGAGACAGAGGACTCGAATAAACAAAATAAGAAATGAAAGAGAAGAATAACAACCCATACCACAAGATTATAAAAAATCATAAAAGAGTACTATGAAGTTATATGTCAACAAATTGGACAACCCAGAAGAAATGGACAAATTTCTAGAAACATATAACCTTCCAAAACTGAAACAGGAAGAAACAGACAATAAAAGAGACTGACCTCTAGTAGTGAAATTGAATTTATAATTTAAAAACTCCTAACAAACAGACGTCCAGGACTGGGCAGCTTCACAGAAGAATTCTAACAAGCATATAAAGAAGAGTTAATACCTACCCTTCTCAAACTATTCTAAAAAGTTGAAGAGGAGTGAAGACTCCCAAATTCATTCTATAAGGCCACTATTCTCCTGATACCTAAACCAGACAAAGATACTAAAGAAGAAAAAAGAAAAGAAAAGAAAATTGCAGACCAATATCTCTAAAGAATATAGATGCAAAAATCCTCAACAAAATATTAGCAAGTCAAATTCAACAATACATAAAAAGGATCATACACCACGATCAAGTGAGATTCACTCCAGGGTTGTAAGGATGTCTCAGTATCTACAAATCAATCAAAGTGATACACCACATTAACAAAATGAAGGATTAAAATCACAGGATCATCTCAATAGATACAGAAAAAGGATTTGGCAAAATTCAACACCCATTCATGATAAAAACTCTCAACAAAGTTGGTCTTATGGGAACATATCTCAACATAATAAAGGCCATTTATGACAAATCCACAGCCAACATCATACTCAGTGGTGGAAAAACTGAAAGCTTTTCCTCTAAAACTGGGAACAAAACAAGGATTCCCATTCTTGCCATTTCTATTTAACATAGTATTGGAAATTCTAGCCACAGTAATCAGACAAGACTAAGAAATAAAAGGCATCCAATTTGGAAGGGGAAAAGAGAAACTGTCACTATTTGCAGATGACATGACTCTATATGTACAAAACCCTAAAGTCTCCACCAAAAAACTTGTAGAATAAATGCATTCAGTAAAGTTGCAGGATACAAGATTAGTATATAGAAATATGTTGCTCTTCTATACACTAATAATATTAGAAAGAGAAAGCAAGAAAACAACCCCATTTATAATCACATCAAAAAGAATAGAATACCTGGGAATAAACTTAACCATGGAAGTAAAAGAGCTATATTTTGAAAACTATAAGACATTGATGAGGAAATTGAAAATGATACAAATTGAAAGATAGCCTGTGTTCACACCTAGATATGAGCAGAGAAATGAGGGGCACAGGCCAAATGACAGGAAACGATACATCGCATAAACAATGAGTGTCCTCATTGTTTACAAGAGGGTCCTTGGGCAAAGAAAATCAGGAACCTCCAGACTGACAGGAAACTACACATTTTGGGGTGATAAGTGTCCTGCAGGCAGACAGAAAGGTGGGAAAAAGCCAGAATGTTCAGCATTCGAATGTAACCTTTTGCTTATTATGCCCTCATTACAAAAAAATTAGCCTTGCAGACAAGAAGTTCCCATCATGCACCAATGCCATGACACTTCTGATCAAGACTAAATAAGGACAAAAATTCCTCCTTCCCTTGGGAAGGAGGAACTAGGATGAAAATCAGGGAATACGACCCCCAAACCCCTCCTTCCCCAATTAATATTCTGTCCCTTTATTTCTACACCACATATAACTGGCTTGCCAAAGAAACCCAGGGCAGCTACTCACCTGAGTCTGCCCGCTTTCCCCTTGAGAGTGTACTATTGCTTAATAAATCCTCGCTTTGCTTTCTTGACTTCCCTGTCTTGTCTCTGAATTCTTTCTGAGATGAAACAAGAACCTATTCTCCAGGAACATCTTGAAGGAATGAAAAAGCTATAAATTATATACTTTTTATTTTAATGAAATGGTGCTCAACATCACTAATAAACAGGGAAATATAAATCATATAACAATGAGATATCACTTCATACCTTTTAGGATATTTACTATCAAAAAAAAAACCCAAATGATAACAAGTGTTAGTGAGAACGTGGAAAAATTGTACATTTGTACACTGTTGGTGGGAGTGTAAAATGGTGTAGCCAATATTGAAAACAGTACAAAGTCTTTAAAAAATTAAAAATAGAATAATCATATTATCAAGCAATTTCACTTCTTGACTAAATATCCAAAAGAACTGAAATCAAGATTGTGAAGAGACATTTGCACTTCCATCTTCATTGTAGCATTATTCACAATTGCCAAGACACAGAAACAACTCAGAATTTCATTGACAGGTAAGTGGATAAAGAAAATGTGGTATATACATTCAATCAGAAGAGAAGAGAACAAAATAGGAAAGGGGAAAAAATACCTGCAAAAACAAATCCAAAACAATTAACAAAATGGCAATAAGAACATACACATCAATAATTACCTTAAATGTAAACAGATTAAATGCATCAGACAAAAGACATATACTGGCTGAATGGATACAAAAACAAGACCCATATGTATGCTTTCTACAAGAGACCCACCTCAGATCTAGAGACACGTACAGACTGAAAGTGAGGGGATGGAAAAAAGTATTCCATGCAAATGGAAATCAAAAGAAAGCTGGAGTAGCAATACTCATATCAGACCAAATGGACTTTAAAATAAAGACTGTTACAAGAGACAAAGAAGAACACTACATAATGATCAAGGGATCAATTCACAAAGAAGATATAACAGTTATAAATATATATATATATGCACCCAACATAAAAGCACCTCAATATATAAGGCAAATGCTAACAGCCATAAAAGGAGAAATTGACAGTAACACAATATTAATATTTAACACCCCACTTACATCAATGGACAGATCATCCAGACAGAAAATCAATAAGGAAACACAGGCCTTAAATGCCACATTAGACCAGATGGATTTAATTGATATTTATAGAGCATTCCATCTGAAAGCAGCAGAATAAACATTCTTTTCAAGTGCACATGGAACATCCTCCAGGATAGATCATATGCTGGGCCACAAAGCAAGCCTTGGTAAATTTAAGAAAACTGAAATCATATCAAGCATCTTTTCCGACCACAACACTATGAGATTAGAAATCAACTACAAGAAAAAAAACTCAAAAAAACACAAACACATGGAGCCTAAACAATATGCTACTAAACAACCAATGGATCACTGAAGAAATCAAAGAAGAAATTAAAAAGATTACTTAGAGACAAATGAAAAAGAAAATACAACAATCCAAAACCTATGGGACACAGCAAAAGCAGTTCTAAGAGGGAAGTTTATAGCGATAAAAGCTTACCTCAGGAAACAAGAAAAATCTCAAATAAACGACCTAACTTTACACCTAAAGCAACTAGAGAATAAAGAACAAACAAAACCCAAAGTTAGTAGAATGAAAGAAATCATAAAGATCAGAGCAGAAATAAATGAAATAGAGACTAAGTAAACAATACAAAAGATCAATGAAACTAAAAGCTGTTTTTTTAAAAAGATAAACAAAATTGATAAACCTTTAGCCAGAGTAACCAAGACAAATAGAGAGAGGGCCCAAATCAATAAAACAAGAAATGAAAAAGAAGTTACAACCAAGATCACAGAAATACAAAGGACCATAAGAGACTTCTACAAGCAACTACATGCCAAAAAAATGGACAACCCAGAAGAAATGAACAAATTCTCAGAAAGCTATAACATTAATAGGAAAGAAAATTATTTCAACACAGAGGCAGGGAAGTAGTTCTTAAATAAAATTCAAAAGAACAAACCATTGTTTTCTTAAGCCATTAGTTAAAAGCAATTAATTGGTTATATCAAAATTAAGGATTTCTGTTTGTGGACACCATGCACAAAATTAGACAGAGGTGACTTACTGAGAAGACAGAATAAGAAACAGATAATACTAGAATATATCTAAAAGTCATGGTGGATAAGACTAAATGGTCTTATATATAACAATAAGAGTTGCAGAAGGAGAAAATGGGGGAGAGGTAATATTCACAGACATAATGGAAAAGATAGGTATGAGTCCTAATACTGGAGAGACAGTCAATACTGGGCAGGAATAATAAAAACATGAGTGAAAGTGGTTAAGGTACAAACTTCTAGTAATAAGATAAATAATTCCTGGGGTTATAATTTACAGCACAGCAACAATAGTTACGAATACTGCACTGTACATCTGGAAGACGCTAAGAGTAGATTTTTAAAGTTCTCAGCATAAGAAAAAAATGGTAACTATGTGTTATGATGGATATCAACTAAATTTATTGTGATGATCATTTTGCCATATATACATACATTACATCATTAGGTTATACAGCTAAAACTAATACAATGTTATATGTCAATTATATCTCAATTTACAAAACCAGAAAAAAACCCCCACAAAACTCCAAATCTTTACCTAGGCTTATGGTGGTGAAATTGCAGAATATCAAAGATATAGAGAAAAATCTCAAAAGCAACCAGAGAAAAGACAAATTCTCTTCCAAAAAGCAATGAGTAGGTCAAGAGCTAACTTCTCAAGAGCAATAGTAGATATTTAGACAACGGAATAACATTTTCAAAGTTCAGAAAATACCTGTCAAATAAAGTATAAAGAATGAGAAAAGATGGATGGTTTTCAAAAACTTAGAAAGTTGGCTGCTCATAGACATTTACTGAAGAAATTATTTACAGATATAATTTTAAGTCAGCCAGCTATTTGGGAATAAAAGGAATAATAAAATGTACAGTAAATATAGGAAAAAATGATAAGTTAAAAACCAAATAATGTGGTAGAAACAAGTACAAATGTATGTGTAATCAAAATACATGCAAGTGGAACAAACTTAAAAGACAGACTCTTAGACTTGAGACAAATAAAACAAAATCTAGGTATTTAATGTGGCACACAAATTATAATAACCTAAATCAATAATGAAATATACCAAGTTCTAGGTGGGATTTTTAAATCCTGCAAGCATGTTACTTTTCTTCATATTTAGCTATAAATTTCATGAAATTCCAACAATAAAAACTTGATTCAAAATTTACCTAGAAGTGGAGAGGCCCAAGAACTGGCAAGACAATTCTAGGAAAAACATTGAAAAGAGTTAAAATGTATGAAAGAACTAAGTCTCTAAAACATAGTGATGAATTTTAAAAATTGTAGAAAGAACCATAAATACAATTTAGATGGATTTAAAAATACAAATAAATATTTATATAGTTTGTGCATATTTGCATACTTATGTAGTAAATGAATAGATACATGGACTGAAGTGATACACGTCAAATTCATTCTTGTTGTCTTTGAGGAGACAGAATGGAGAATGGGCTTGGTTGAGGATCAAAAGGAATTCAACTTTATATATTTATTTTATTTAATTTAAATAGATTAAGTAAAACATTGTTTTTATTTTTTTTAAACTGTAGCAAATGTGACGGATATTATATATTCAATCTCGGTGGTATGTATGAGGGTTTGAATATTACTCTTGGTCCTTCATTAATATTTTACCAATCAAATGGAATATATGGATAATAAGCAAAAACATTATTAGCACTATTGTAGAGGGAGAATAAGTGGAAATCTTTTAGCCATTGACAGATCAAAGTGACAAAAACTAAATAAGATTTAAATATTTTGAATATATTATTATTAAAGCCAAATATATATATATGTGTATGTGTATAATATTCATGACATATTTATAAAAATTGATCACATAAACCACATATTGCATTTTTATTTCTCTCCAAAGGCAAAACTGTACAGGTCACAGCCCCTGAAATTAATGGAATCAATTAGTAATTTAATAAGAATAATTTTGTTTAATCCAACAAAACGAAAGAACATTAACAGAAAGAACTCTTTCAATTAAAAAATATTCAAATAATTTTACATCAATGAGGAAATCCAAATTACATTAATAGATTATTAAATGTAATTGAAAAAACAAGAATCACCAGACATTTGAGGAAAGCCTATAGCATGATAGAAAAACCAAGAGACCAAAATGGAAAAACTGTCTCTAGAGACAGCAAATATAAATTAGGAAAAAGAAGAGAACTTCCAAAAGAAAACTCCAATTATTAACTTCAGGGAAATTCAAGACCATATTGCATGCATATTACTAGTACTATCTTCTTTGGGAAAGGCAAATTCAAACAAGATAAACCCTTGAAAATTAAATATATGATTGCTACGTTAAAAAATAGTTTAAGATTTGTAAAATAAAGAACTTACATAGAATGTAGAATAAAAAGACAACCATAAAAATATGTGGAAAATGACAAGATACATACAGGGTCACTTCTAGGAATCTGATATCCAGTTAGGTGACCATCCATATAGAGACTAGAGAAGAACTGGAAAGAGACTATGGAGCAAACGCCTTTAAATACCTGAGGAAGAACAATTTTCAAAGTAAACTTCTCTTCCCAGTCATATTATTAACAAGTGTAAGGACAGGATAAAAATATTTTAAAATATGAAGGGACTCAGATACTGTCTTTCTTAGGATTTATTTTTTAAGAGGATGTACTCTGTTGAAATAAGGGAATGAATTAAAATTGGAGGTCAATGAAAAATGAAGGAAAATGAAGTTCTACCTCTGGCTCAGAGAACAGTCCAGATGGGAGAGGTGGGAGAACAAAGCGTTCTGGGGAAAAACGAAACAACTTAAAGTGTGATAGAACATATGCAATGATGGAAAGCTTGGGAATATGTTATACTATAAAAGCACACCGAGAAATGCAGTCAGAGATTCCATGAAAGCAAAACAAACAAAAGAAAACTATACAAGAAAGTCATGATTCAAAGAGGCAGCCATCAAATATGTGGCATGTCTCGGGTTGCTTAGTAATGTGTAAACAAGAGGAATAAATTTAAACTTGGCCCAATCCTTTGACGGCACAGGCACCCATTAAAACTGTTTTAAAACAACAACAACAACTGAAAATATTACCTAGTCATTAGAGTGTAATCACTATGTATTTGTTTTCAACTTTTAGGATTTACAGTTTATAAGAGAACTGTGGAGAAACTAAGATAATAGAAGAAAATAAAAATGACAATGAAAAAGCTAAGATAAAGTCCACTTCAATTGGGATCTGAAGGGAAAGGGAAGCTGGATAATGATAATATTCTTATGCAAAGACAGTAGTGAAAAGCTGTGTATATTGTTATTGGGAAAAGAAGTGATGGTTAAAGATGTTGCTGTAAATGGAATTGAAAATAGTGGTATATAGTTCTGGTGAGAAAAGAGGGAGGGGGAAGGGTGTGTGATTAAATCGTGTTAAATCCTTATCTATCGAAACAAGAAGTCAACAGATGATATCTAAATTATGTGAATCTTGAAATAGAAATTTAGTGATCAGTGATCTTAGTTAGAGATAAGATTATCACTAGAGGTTTTAAGACAAAATTGGTTTAAATGGCTATCACCAGTTAGAGGCACTTCAGTGGAGAGGGATAGGGTATAAGTTGGTTAATTTTCTTTATGGTTCTTCAGAATTCTAATATTTAACCTTGTGCATACATTTACTCTGAAAAAAATCTGCGAATCAAAGGCTATGTAAAATAAAATGACAGTGAGAAAACTACATAAGGAATATATAGAATGTGGTAAAAAAAATGAATTCAGAGATAAATCAATAGACTATATTAAATAAGAAAGAATTAAAATAAATGAAAAAATAATTCAATGCAAGTTAGAAAAACATGACTAAGGAGACCAGAAAGAAGGGGACAATAATGATACAACTAAAAATTAAAAATTAGAAAAAAAGAAAATTATAAATGGTTCTTAATATATCTGACACTATTTTAAATGTCTTACTTGTTTAACTCCTTTAATCCTCATAAAAAACTACAAGGGAATCACTATTATTATGCTCATTTTCAGGTGAGGACGTTGAGGTACAGATAGATAACTTGCCCAGAGTTATCTAGTAAACAACAGAGGAAGAATTCAATCTAGTGGTGTGCTGGTAAATGCTTGGCAATGATTGACAAATAGTTCTCCTCTCACACTCCCTGCTCCCTCCAAAAAGCCTTGATTTGTAGTGTTTGCAAGAACTTCCACCGTGATCAATTTCAAGCTACCAAAAAGTAGACACTGAGTAGAGTTGGAAGGAGATGCACATAATTTGCCCCTACAAGCGTGTTTGAGCAGGCTCTAGCACACCACTGATTCTAATTCAGGCAATCTGACCCCAGAGGATTAAAGCAGAAACCAGCATTGATGGCATTCTAAGGACATTTCCATTAATTTTACTTCTAAGAGACAGATATTCTGTCATTGTTAGATTGCTAATATTACCATAATAACACACTATTAATTAATGCAATGAAACAAGTTAAGTGACTACACAGTTACCAAAGTGAAAAAAGTGACATTCAATTTCAGCCAAGTAAAGGAGGGATTTAGTCAATAAATGACATTGGACCACTGGCATATGTAGTCAGGTTAGAGCCCTATCTTACACTATATCAAAATAAATTCCAGAGGAATTAAATACCTAAATTAAAAAAAAAACTTAAAGCATTAGAACAAAATTTGAAGAGAATATTTTTGTCATTGGATACAGGGGACTTTTTGCAGCAAGTTACAAAATGAAAGATGGTTAACATGTGTTTGAATGAGTAGATAAGAAAATGTATATAATCAATAATAAATTAGCAAAAAATGTGATTATTTGGGGGCTGGGATTGGATGTACGTTACATATCTACATCTGTATCTCTATCAATATCTTTATGGATTCTTGGTGATTTCCACTTTGTTGTGTTTTTGGTATTTTTCAAAGAAAATATAGTTTATGATAGAGGAATACAACCTACAAATTTGGACTAAATGGATTTTCTGGCTAGTAAACATATACAAATTGAATAAGAGGAACTAGAAAATATGAATGGACGAAAAGCAGAGAAAAACAGAACTCATCAAATTCTCTCTCTCATTCCTTCCTGCTCAATGAAAAGCTTCAAGTTTAGTGTGTGTTGGATATAGGTCATTTTAACTTTCAAGGATCAACTAATTCTCAAGTTATATATTCAGTTTTAAATCCAGGAAAAAATTAAGAAGTTTTCCAATTCAATTTATGTATTCATTTAACAAATATTTATTGGGTACCTACTCCATTAGATTCTGGGGCTACAGTATTGAATGAGAGTTCTCATGGAGTTTAACTCCAGAAAAATAATAATAAAATCAAGTTATCATATATAATTATAATATCAAAATCTGGTAAAGATAGCAAACAAACAACAACAAAAAAACCCCAGAATAATCTGAAGGATAGATAGATGCAAAATAGATGCAAAGTAACCTATTAAATATTAAGTAATTGAATTAGCAGTATATTAGGAGACAATTATACCAAAGCCAATTAGGTTCTATTTCAGACATACAAAGATGATGCATCATTAAAAAAATAAATCACTAATAGCATCAGTGGGTAGTTCAAAGAAAAAATATACATGATCTACCCAATACCTGTTTCTTCACTTAATATTAGTTTATTTAACAAATATTTATGAATACTTAATTCCAAGTGCTCTACTAGGCACTGGGCATAAAATAGTGAAAAAGATGGGTACTGTCCCTGGTTTCAGATAGTTTACATAATAGTGGGGAAGACAGAGTGGTAACCAAGTAATTGTACTACAGAGTAAAAACGGCTTTGTAAACCAAATACAGGTGCTAAGGGGGCCATATATCAAAGGTATCTCTCCCAACCTGTGTGTCAGGGAAGGCTTGCTGATGCAAGGAGTTAGCTAGCAAAGAAGGAAAAAAAAGTATTTGGGGCAGAAGAAATAATATGGACAAAGACTGCAAATTGAGAGAAAATAGAATATGGCTGGAATGTAGAGGTAGATGGCTGGTGGTGAGAGATGGAAGATGGAAGCTGGAGAGCTAAGCAGGGGCAGATGATAAGTTCCTTGTAAGCCATATTAAGGAGTTTAAATTTTATTCTAAGAGCCATTGAAAGGCTTTAACTAGGAGGGTGACATAATCAGTTTTGTATTTCAGAAAAGTTCATTTGAGCAGAAGTATGGGAATGAATTGTGGAGGCTCTGCACAAGCAGATAGTTAAAAATTCATATGATAATAGAAAGGATAACAGTATAAACTAAGGCAGTAGAAGAGGAAAGCCAGGGCAGTTTTAAGAGATATTTAGGAGGTAGAATTGTGAAGTCTTAGTGTTGACTGAATATGGAATATGGGAGAGGGGAAGGTAGAGGGAAGGGTCAAGAGCAGGCTGGGTGGTGGTAGGAGTTTTGCTAAAAGCTCTCATTAATTGTGTTATCATTTTCTCAAAGTCATAAAAGTTATTTCCTGACAAATTTATTCTTAAAAATAAAATACCAGAGACATTCCTATGAAAATCTGTAACAAGATAATAATACCCATTATTACTACCATTATTTAATGTTATATTTCAAATGGTAGCTAGTGTAATAATGCAGGGAAATGAATAAAAATAATTCTTGGAAGCCAAACAACTATTATCATTATATGCAGATGACATGTCTATGTAGGTAGAAAACCTAGATGTCTCAAGAAGAAACCTATTATAAAAAATTAGCAACCTGTAAAATTTCAAATTATAAATTGAATTTTTAAAAAAATCAGTAGTTTCTCACTGTATCAGCAAAAACACACTAGAAAATATAATAAAACACTTTCTTTTCAAAATAAAATTCAAACATGAAATACCTAAAAACAGGTTAAGAATTAATCAGTATTGAGATGAAAGAAAATACAAAACTTTATTGAATAAACAGGGACTCATATGAAGTTCTTGAATATGGAGACACTAAGAGAAAAAAGTCAAGTTTCTCAAATTGATTTATAAATCTTATATAACTTGATTTTAGAGTTAATCTAGAAAGTGTGAGAACAGCCAAGAAAATTCTTGAAATTTTAAAAAAGAATTCTGATTAGGAATTATACTGCCAGATATGAAAATATATTTTAAAGTCATGATAATTAGAAGTCTGGTACTGTTACATAATTAGATAGCACAGTAGCATAGATTAGAATGCCTCAAAATATTGCCAATTATATGCCAATTTTAGTGTATGATGAAAGTAGCATTTAAACTAGGGAGAAAAAATGGGAGTGTGATTGAATAGATGCATTCATCTCTTCTCCCTATGGAAACCTTTCTAAAATATCAGTAAAAGGATTTTTAAACAGCGTAGAACTACAAGTATAAATGGATCAGGAGAGAAAACAGAAGCAGATGAGAGATATATAAGTTTTGGAAAACAGAGAGCAAATGGAGGAATAGTAAGTAACTAACTCAGTGAGGGAAGGAAGCTATAACCTATGTGCCTGCAGAGAGTGACGCTGAAGTGAAGTCCAGACACAGTGGATGGTGATAAAGTTGAAAACAGGAAGATTGGGGGATGCCTATGTCCTGAATCATGGGTCTCCTCCAACATCATTCCTATAACAACAGCCAGTTATTTATCTACCCCAGGCTGAATAAAAGAGGATTACTTTCTTGGGAAATTGAGAAGGGGCCCCAATGTCAGTTATTTAGGCTCCATTATCTAAAAACTTATCTTCCAAATTGCTCTAAAATGAAGCCTACCATTTAAAAGCTCATCTTTTCTTCTCCTCCCCCTAGAAAAACTCCAATCATATTTTTGGAAACTTTCTCTTAAATGTGCATGGTATACTAGAAAATTAAGCAAAACCTCCAACTTGAAATAAAGAGAACAAACAAATAAAATCCTCAGAGGGAACAAAGACAAAAAAAAAACCACACCCAAAAAAAATACCGCCCTATAATTTATATCCTCAGAAAGATAAGAGAAGGTATTGCATCCATGAAATAATAACAGGATAATATATAAAAGGAAGAAACAAACCAGGAAAGAACTCTTAGAAATTAAAAAATGAGAACCAGAACAACAACAACATATCAATAAAAGGGTTGAAAATAAAGTTAAGAAAGTGTTACAAAAAGTAGAACGCAAAAAACTGAGATAGGATGCACTAAAGATCTAGTCTTGAGAAAGAGGATCGAGCATCGTAGGCATGGGAGTAGGTCAATTGTGTAAGGAAGGTATACCAAGTAAGATTAGAAGCAGGGCACAGAATAGAGCAGTTCATTTATGGTCTCATGATAGTCTTCTGTAGATTCATACTATAAATTTATGTTACTAAATTATGTTACTGTTGTCAGACCTTAAGGTTTTTTTCTCCAGTTTTAAACTCTTACAATTTTGCAGTAAACAGTTTTGCCCACAAATCATTGCATAAATTTCAGTCTATTTTTTAGGATAAGATACCAGAAATGCAATTACTGGATGCTGTCCCACTTTGAAGTGGTAAGGTACTTAGGAAACCAGTTGAATGTTTAAGGAATTTTTATGAGCTAAGTGGGGTATGACATTCTTGAGAAACTATCCTGAGTGATCAGTTCTTTCCAGGGATAATGTAGTTGTGAAAACAGTATTTTCTCAGCTTAGTAGGGGAAGGTTGGGCCTCTTTCAGGTCTCTCAGATGTTAAAAGTTATTGGAGGAGTATTTGGGGTCATCAGACAGAAACAAACCCTCAAAAGCATATTTACAAGGAACTTGTGATGAAGAAGCCAAGGGTTCTCTCCCCAGCTTTTCCAGGGAAGAGAGGAGTGGAGTTGAGTTTGAGATTAGGAATATGGAGGACAAATACCCAGTGAGAAATACTCTATTGCTCTCTGCCTGGTAATAGTCATCACTACTTTATTCACCTGTGTCCAGGCCTCATCACACTTTGGCTAAAGCTGCTTTGTTACTCTTTCTTTGTTATTCTTTCTTCGAGGCAGCATGGGAAGATGCATGAGCTTCAGAATTACAAAGGCCTGAGGATTTTATTTAGTTCTTCCATTTATTTGACGGTATTCCAATTATTTATTGCTGAAAAACAAACCACCTCATGAAAGTGCAATTTGGGCAGGGTTTGGCAGGGACAGTTTGTCTCTGTTCCACTTAGAACCAGCTGGCGTGGCTAAAAGACTGGAGGCTGGAGTCATCTGAAGCAGGGTTTCTCAACCTCAGTACTGTTGTCATTTGGATTGAACATTCTTTGTTGTGGGGGACTGTGAATTGTAGAATACCTAGTAGTACTCTGGTCCTCTACCTACTAGCTGCTAGTAGTACTCCCTTTCAAGTGGTAACAACCAAAAATATCTCCAAAAATTGTCAAATGTTCCCTCCCAGGGGAGTAGGGAGGCAACACCGTCCATGTGAAAACCAATGTGAAGGCTTGCTTGCTATCACGTATGTGATAGTTGATGCTGGCTATTGACTGATACCTTAGGGGAGACTAATGTGTAGGCTGGAACACCTACACATGATCTCTTCAAAACAATGTGCTTCCTCACTATGTGGTGAGGTGACCACTATGTGGTGGCTGACTTCCAAGGGCAAGTATTGAGGTGGGGCAGGGAAAGCCATATTGCTTTTTATGACATAGCTCTGGATGTCATGCAGCTTCACTTTCTGGGAAAAGACGTTCTGTAGCATAGTCCTCACGAACCAGAGAATGCTCTCTGGAACAGCAAGTAGTAGCTGATGTCTGAGTCTTTGTGCTGGCACATTATGATGAAAACAAGCTACCTTCCTGCCTCCTTGCTTTACCTTACTGTTTTGAAATTGGGCCTGGCCACAAAATTTGAGATAGCAGAAATATTAATTGATTATAATTTAAGATCAAAGTCACTTAATGGTACAAAGGGAAAAACTGACCAAATAAAACAGAGCCTTTGCTATTTGTAGAGGAGACTCCTTGGCAGCAGGGGTTGAGAGCAATAAGGTCTTGCTCTTGGCTTCAATAGGACTGTTCACCTTAATAGGATTCTTAACCTTCCACAAAATAGTTCTATCCTGGTGTTCTAACCCATAGAAATTCATTTCAAAGTAAAGTAAAAAAATCCTATCTCTAAAAGAGGTGTATATTGCAACATTATGTATAGTTGATAACAATGTAAAAGTCCAGCAAGAGAGGAATTACTATGGAAAGTGGTACATTCACTGGATGAAATATTGCATATTATTAAAATATTGGTTATTAAAAGCAGGAAAAATGCTTGGGTATAATGCTAAATGAACCTGATGAAATTTAAAATTATATGAATATTATAATTTCTTTGTTCCAACATTTAAAAAATTACAACAAAGACAATAATTATATAAAAATTCAAATACATGCATATAATCTCATTATTAAAATTAAAAAAACTCTAAGAAGTAATAATAACTCTTTATGACTCTCTCTAATTTTACTCTTGTTTCCAGATGTAATCATTATCAATACCATGGTGCATTTCCCTTCTTACCTTCTATATATTTCCATGTTTCATTTTTTAAGTAATGAGATTATATTAAATCTATTGTTCTACAACATGATTTTATTACTTAATGATATGTGTTGGAAATCTTTTCCATAATTGACATTGCTATTATTATCATTGCATCACATTTTTAAACATCTATGGAATTCCCCGGGATGAACATGTTGTAACCATTCTTACTGATGCAAATTTAGATGATATCTGTTTTTTTTAAAACTCTACAAACAATTATTCAATGAGCATTATTGCACATATATCTTTTTGCACTTGTATGAATATTTCTGAAGGATGATACCTCAAAATAGAATTTTAATAGATACTGCAAATTGCCCCCCATACACTTTTTCCATTATATATTCCAACAAATGGAATATAGCAGTGCCTGTCCAAAAGTGAATATTTTCAGTCTCTTGAATTTTTGCCAATAAATGATGCCTTATAATTTCAATTTTCCTGATTACCAGTAAAGCATGCTTATTGCCCATTTATATTTTTTTCTTCTATGAATTGCCTGTTTGCATCCTTTATGAGCATTATTATTTCAACAAGGAAAAAATAATAAAATGATGAAAAGAAATGCATAAAGATATTCATAGTCATTGTATTAGGGAGTAGAATTGTAAGCGATTTTTTTCTCTCCTGTAATTTAAAAATTTTTTAATGTGGTTAAGAGTAAAAGGTTTTTGTTTGTTTGTTTTAAGTGAAAGGAAAAGTCATAAGTACTCTGTGCCTATTCCTTCAAAAGTCCCTTTGGGACTGTTTATTAAAAATAAACCTACACCCTAATTGGCCATGGAAAAAAAGCCCGTGCCGTTTGTTCATCATTTGAGGCTTCATGCTTTTTATAAGCTTAAAAAGCAATACTGATTGTTGGTTCTGAACCTTCTGCTATGGTGGATTCCAGATTCTGTTGTGTCATCTCCACTGAAAATTGGGCATCAGTATGCTTTTAGCTGGTAAAATTGTATAAATTAATCTCACAAGAAACTGTTGAAAGAATCTAAGTGATAACAATGAATGATCTCATAAAGAACATATTTTATAGGGGGAAATTATTTATTATTTCATAAAATTGTCATTTTTCGCTTGTCCATTCTAGGTAAAGCATATCTGAGAACTACAGCAACTCTGTTTGGTGACCCTGAACAAAGTCTGATATTGAAGAATGTAATGGGATGAAGCACACGCTGACCTCTGGTCCCCATATTGATTTTAATTCTTTCCATATTGATCTTTGCTCAGAAAGGAGGCCAGGAGGAAGCTACAGTATTTCTGGGGACAGATGACACAGCTTGGAGTAGGGGAGAGGACTGAAGCAAGGACCTTGGTTACCAGGCTGTTTGCAGTGATCTGGACATGAGGTGATAACAAACTCAAAGTGGATTTAAGTGAGGAAGATTCAACACCTGGAGTTGGGCTTTGGAGTTGGATAAGCTTGGGTTCAAATCCAGACTTGGTTTCTTTCTAGTTGTCAGACTTTGGGCAAGTAATATCTTATGAGAATTAAATGAGATAAATGTATGTAAAGTGCTTTACACACAGCAAGAGATATAAAGATACCGCTCAAGAAATAGTGGTATGACATTGATCTTTTTTTTTTTTTTAAGTTTAATAAAGCCAAAATCATGGTAGGGATCCAGTCATGGAGACTGGTGTTGGAGTTCAGAATCCATGCCCTGGAAGGCTTGAGGGAAGTCCTGGCCTGTACTATTCCCGTTGTTTCACGCTTGTTCCTTGATTCCTGCTTGGTCCCCTAGTTCCTCAAGGATTTAGAATCTGTACAGGTTCACCTGAGGATGAAACATTAAACTATTTGGCTATGCCTGTTTAAATTCCCCTAGTCTAATGGCAGGATTGGCTTCATATCTTACAGTGAGGATAAAGTGGACCCCTAGGGGATCTCCAGAGCGGGGGGACAGGGAGCCAGGCTGGAAAGTACTGACAAGAGATGGTCTGAGAGGCATTTAGAAGGAGGAAAAAAAAAAGCCTTACTAACAGCTCTGAGGTATCAGTGAAGGAGGGAAGAGAGTTGAAAATGTTCTGGCCTGAAAGAGATGGAGTACTAGAGACTAGGATTCTCACCATATGATTCTTCATACATTCTGTAGCTCATAGAATTGGAATGCAGTCAAAGCAAGTCTTCATCTAGTGCATCTAGTTTACCACACTATAATTCTTAATACTTCTGTTTTCTATTTGATCACTTCTATTTCTTTTTTTTGGAAAGACCTCTCTCTGTTCCTTCTCATCACTTTACTTATACTGCATTTGCATAAATGACATCCATAGCATCCAAGATTGCTATTAGCAGTAGCCAATGATTTTTACAAATTTTCTCTGACACAAACTGATTTCAGAAAGAGGTTGAATTTCTTTTTTTTTTTTTTTTTTACCACAAACTGATTTTGCAGAAAGGTTCCCTGGAAATAACTTTTTGATTGTACAAGATATCTCCAAATGATTTGAATTTATGATACAGATGACTAATAAGGGGTTAATATCCAAAATATATAAACAGCTCATACAACTCAATATCAAAAAAAACAAACCAGCCAATTAAAAAATGGGCAGAAGACCTAAACAGACACTTTTCCAAAGAAGACATACAGATGGCCAACAGGCAAATGAAAAGATTCTCAACATTGTTAATCATCAGAGAAATGCAATTCAAAACCACAATGAGATATCATCTTACACCTGTCAGAATGGCTATCATCAAAAAGATCACAAATAACAAACGGCGAGAACATGGAGAAAAGGGAACCCTCGTACACTGTTGGTGGGAATGTAAATCGGTGCAGCCACCATGGAAAACAGTACAGAAGTTTCTCAAAAAACTAAAAATAGAACTGCCATATGATCCAGGAATTCCACTTCTGGGTATATTTCTGAAGAAAACAAAAACACTAATTCGAAAAGATACATACACCCCAATGTTCATAACAGCATTATTTATAATAGTCAAGATATGGAAGCAACCTAAGTGCCCATAAACAGATGAATGGATAAAAAAGATTATATATATATGCACATACATACAATGGAATACTACTTAGCCATAAAAAGGAATGAAATTTTGCCATTTGCAAAACCTTGGATGGACCTGGAAGGTATTATGCTAAGTGAAATAAGTCAGACAGAGAAAGACAAATACTGTATGCTTTCACTTATATGTGGAATCTAAAAACTACAACAAACTAGTCAATATAACAAAATGGAAAAGACTCACAGATGTAGAGAGCAAACCAGTGGTTATCAGTAGGGAAAGGGAAGGGGGAGGGGCAAGATAGGGGTAGGGGATTAAGAGGAAAGTAGAGTGACAGTGGTTCCTTGAAGTATCTTCCTGGAATGTCAATTTTACTATACTCTTTAGATGAAGACATTTTACACTAAATAAGCATTTATGCAGAAATGTCTAGATGCATCACCGTGGAATAGAAACAATGTCATCCTATACCAGAACTCCAGAGTATGACAACTCTGAGATCACCACCTGCCAACTCTATCAGGATGTCCAGGCTTTTCTAGTGGCTCCTGATATGTTCAAGGGTCCCAAGGGGGCTCACTCAAGTTCAGAGGGTGAGTCCCGTCTGCTCTAATCTTTCACTAGCTGATGTGGACCTCAGATGTTCTTTCTTGAGGATGGAGATCAACACAAACATGGCTCTGGAAGCTGAATATGTAAGAACCTGGTCACCTCTGTGTGACTGCTGCTGCCCAGCCTTAGCATGGATGCTTAGTTCAGCTGCTTTCTGTCTGTCTGCGCCAACTTCTTCTGCAGCCCAGCACTCTATGGATGTCCTGTCTGCTGGATGCCCTCCCTTGCTCTGGATGCAGGAGAGGGGTGCTACTCTCTTCTTCTCTACTGATTCTTCCAAGCATCCCCAGGTTCTTCTCAGAGTCTAGGGCCTTTCACCTTGTGTAAAAGGAATCCTGGATCTCTCCCCAGGCATGTCCCATATCACTTCCAGACTGGCATATGGCCATGGGCAGCTTACGTCCCATGACTGGAGTTTATTCAGGTCCTCTACAAGTAAGTGGCATGATCTCCTTTACCAACTTACAGTACAAATACAGATACGCTTTACAAATAGGTACACTTTTTGTTTTTCAAATCAATTGTTCATGTTCTGCAGCCCTCCTCTAAGTCATTCAACCACTCTAGGGCCTACTCTGTCCATAGGGATTAGTCCCTTCTCCAAATGCCAAGCAAAGAAATGTAAAAACCCAATTAACCTATTAGCACCATTGGTTGGATGGCCACATGTTGCTGTGGGATCCTAATCTCAAAGGTACTTGTCCAGGCACAGTGACACCCTTGCTGGCACAGGGTGCAATCGTGTCTCATGCTTGCCTCCAAGGTTATTGCTGTCTTAGTTTGTGCTTCTAAGATCAGCCACTGCTCCCCTAGATATGACTGCATGCCTGGTAGATGAATCTGGACAAGCTTTCAAGTTTCAGCCCAATGTAGTGCTGAAGCCACAAATGTCTGGGCCCAATCCACCTTCCTTTTTCCTCATGGTAAGTTACTTTTGGATAACAGGGCAATTGGTAGGTTTCCCAACCAGCAGACCTTTGTTGGGGCTATGCTAACCCAACAAAAAAAATTTTTTTTATTTTTAAAAATAATTTTGAATGTCAAAACCAGAAAGGGCTCATTAGTTTTTCAGGAAATCTTTTAACTCCTTATTCACTTTGGCTCCCCTCAAAAAGTTTTGCATATTGAAGGATATTATAATGACAAGGAAACTATATTGAGCATCTGTCATCTCTGACTCTCGGGAGAAATGTGCTAAGTCACATTAGGTGTCCCAGTCTCCCAATCTAAGGATAGCTTTAAGTTCTGAGTACAGCTGATCCCTGCCTCAGAAAGGGAACAAAGTTTCACTTTATTTAATATCTGGCTCCCCACTTCATACTCTAGTAAATTTTCAGTATGACAGATAGTGAGAACATAGCTTTTTTTTTTTTTTTTCAGAAAAAACAGCCCACACCTAAACACTGTTATTCCTAAATTCTGAGTTAATCTATTTTATCCATGGTTACCTGATTATACATAGGCGTCTTATGGATTGTAAAGCAAAACCCATATTATTTTTTATAGATAAAACATGAAATGGCAATGGTATTTTAAGCTTAAGGTGAGTAGTTATGGGCCGAACCCCCAGATTCATGGCATTTAGGGGTACTTTGGAGGGAAAATTGAGAACTACCCTAGGGCTCCAAGTGTAAAGACATTGTTAAACTACAGGTCTTCTAATAGACCTTAAGAAACACTATTAGGTCCAAAGTTTTGAATTTCCATGTTACGTAATATGCATTAATAAAACTATACATTATTACTTCTCTGCAAGAGTGGTTAGTGTAACCTGTACTCTTATAAATGTACAAGACTATCAGACTTTGCAGAGAAGTAGAAACAAATTCAGCCAGTCAGAATTCAGTGATGGTCCTGCTACATACAATACACCCATATATGATGAGTTTTTGTCAAAGTACGGTAGCTAACCTATAGTGATGGTTGATAAGATACTGCCTAAACTGCTAATAGAGCAATTTTAAAAGGTTAAAATATTGAATAATTAAAAACTAAGAAGATTTTACTCTGAAAAAAATGTCAATGACTATGAGAATGCAATAAGATAGAAAAATCTTAGGTGAGAATATCAGACAATATTAGAATATGTTTCCAATTTTTCAACATGACAAAGGGGACAGTTTGAAGAACACAACTTGCCTCCCCTCCCACAGTCTTCAGCTTTAGAGACCATTCAGTGTCTGACTCATACTGGTGGCCTATGGGCCAAATCCTGCTGACTGACATATTTACTTTAGCCAGCATTGTAAACATTTTGAATAAATTGCCAACATTAAAAAAAAATTGTACAATTAAAAAAAGGAATTCCTAAGTTTCTTTAAAAAGAAAAAAGAATTGGTAACAGCTGTGTGTGGCATATGACCCCATCAGGACCACCCCTCTGCATGATTCAAAGAGATGCCATCCACATGGATTCCAAGTTAATGATGGTCCCTAGAACTGCACAGTATTTTGATCCTCAACTCCTTATCTAGATTGAATCATTTATTTATGTTACTTAGGCAACCCATGTTTAGGGATTCTATGCACCATAAACCGTATACAAATATTTAGTATTACTCTTCTTTTCCCTATGGAAATCATCAGTGTCTAAATGGAGCTCATGCAAGAGAACAAAAAAGGGGTCAAAACCAGGGACTCACTATAGAGATTCTTCAGAGTTAGTCAAAATAACAAGCATGGAGGAATAGGAAGGTGAGGAATGATCACAGTTGTCTAGCAGCTGACATTGTTCCAAATCTAGGAATAATAGTTGAATTCTAGGAAGTCTGTCTGTACAGAAAATGAACTAGCAACAAGACTGGGTGCGGGAGAAATCTCTAGTTCTAAGAAACAAGGCAGGATTCTCTCATCCTTATTGAAGCTGGGAATTGAGCAGGCAATCAAAGTTGAGGTTTAGTTGCTGGTATTGCTTTGTATGCTGGAAATCATATCATGCATCAATGTAAAACCAACATCAAGGCAAATCTGGTAATGAGCTCTCCAACTGGAAATCTTGGATTTGCTGAATTATATGCCTGATTAGGAATGGGGCTGGTCAAATTCAGGAGAGAAGGTTATACACACAAATACATTGAGCCCTACGTGGTGATTAAGTTTACTCAGCTATGGGGGTTGGACTGATAAGAGACAAAGGGTCTAAAAATCTATTAGAGTCAGACTAAAAGAAAGTGCTGATGACTTTAATGCCCTGAAATAAATTGTTAGAGAAGAATGGCCAACATTCTGTAATTCAGTGCAGAGAGTTGAGTGGTTTCTTACCATTTAATACATTTCTTCATGTCCACATTGAGCCAGTCCTCCTGAATTAAATATAGAACCATGGGTCAAGAATTTTCAAACTTTTTTTTAATCTTTCCAATCCAGGGTTAATCATCCTTCCTTATTAGGCAAACAAGAATGTGTTCCAGATGCTATCCTGTCTGTATCCGCTCTTTGCTAGAAATTATGGAACTAGATTCAGTGCCACACAAAAGTGGTGAGAAGCTGGAGCAGCATGGCGGCACCTTGCTGGCCAATTGAGAAGGCAACTGTCTCTGGGCAAATGCACAGTACAATCTTAGCCATAGCTCTACCATCTGGTACTGATTTTACAGTTGCATTTCCTAAAGACTCAGCAAAATGACAAATGAATGAGAAAGTGATTCTTTCCTTGTCAATCTAATTACTTATGAAAAGTCACCAGTTACTTCTGTACTCATCCATGTGATGTTCCAGGACATCGCATAACTAATTAGAATGAACTTGACAGGGTAAGAGGAACCAGGTCCTAAAACTGGGGCAGAGATGAAAGAAATACCTCTAAATTATATCTATTTAATTGATTATTCATGCATAATTTCAAAAAATAGTGGCAACTATTATTACTCTCACCTATTATTGACCACATACTAAATATGCACTAACATTCCACATAGCATTTAAACAGCAATGGAGCCAGACTACCTATTTGAAGAAGTTCCTGGGTTTAACAATCTGTTTATAGATGGATTGGTGATGGGGGTGGAATGTATCCTTTTCTCACTTGCAAAAGCTTTATCCAAAAATTAGAAATGAAGCAAAAAATCGGGCAGCGTATATTTTTTCCACTATCTTATGAGGACAGTGTTTAACAGATTCACCTTAGGATATTTAGGAGAATGTCCTTTGTCCAGACTTAGTGAAGATACATGTTACATGCTAATTTATAGATGTGTGTCTGGTAGGAATGCAAATAATTTCTGTTCAGTTGCAAAGATAACACTAAGGGTTATAGTTTATTGCCTTGTAGGTGTTTTGTATCTATTAGCAAATTCATTTTAATCATTCTTTTGTGTGATTGACTGTATAACTCTCCATTTTCAAATTATCTTCTTTGCACCAGCCTTTCCATCTCGCTGGTTTGCTTATTAGTTACTAAATTAAATAAAATATTAGACAATGTTCAGTCTATATGTGCATCAAAGTCATGGTCTTAACTTTTGGTAAATGAAAACAGATATTCTGGAGGCATGGCCATTGCTGCTGATTGTTGGACCAAGCAACATCTGCAGTCCTGCTGAATATTACTAAAACTGCCATAGATTCTCCTGCATCCCAGAGTTGACAGCTACTGCAGCTGGATGTACCACCAGAAGCAGAAAAACAACAGCTTCTCTCTTCCTTCCAACTTCCCAGCCATTTGCAGAGCCAGCAGAGCCTCCTTTTGCACAAGGTAACCAAAAGAAGGTTGGCAAGAGTCCAGAAAGTTTGTAGACTTCTTGCTAACTATGATATTTGGAAGAATACAAAAAGGAAGAGATGGAACTTAAAAGAGAGCTAAAAAGCAAATAACTGACACAAGGAACAAATAAATGTAGATGGAAGGGGGCACTAAAAATACCCCCTATATTATCTATAAGGTACATAGAAGGTACAATAATTATAAATCCCATTTTACAAGATATGTGGGTTCAGAGAAGTTAAGTAACTCACCCAAGATCACACAGCCATTATGTGGCAGAACTGGGATTGGATGTAGGCTTAATTCTAACATTGACTGTTTACCCATTATGCTATATTGCATCCCTTACAAGGTGGGAGACAAACAAGAATAGTTGGTAGTGCAGTCGGGCAAAGTATTGAGAAGATTAAACAAAAACTGATGAAGCCAGGGTGATGGGAATCCAGGAACCAGCAATATTAGGAGATCGGAGCAAGCAGATAAAAATCTATGGCCCCTAAAACATACCCATCCATCATTCTGAAACTTAGATTCCAGTTCTAAACCTTAGAGGACTTAAGAGAGAATGAAGGGGAAAAAATGAGGTATAAATTACTGGATAGAGATGCAATCACAGAACAAGCCAAGAGTTCTTTATTAGCTAGGGCAGAGGATCAAGGTTAGAAAGCCACAGGGTCCAGGCTAAAAGATCTAGTTAACTAACTGAAGTCTATATTGGGAATTCCAGGAGATAATCATAATTGCATCTTAGTTGGTTATTTTGTTCCTCCCCGTCATCATTCTATAGTGATTAAGGACAGGATGAACTTCAGATGAGTGTCTGCTCTCCTCAAAGAATTGGAACTAAAGGCTTGCTAATCAATTGTCTGGTCTCTGCTAATACACGTGGAACTCAGAGAGAATGAGCTTAAATTAAAATACAGGAGAATGTCTGCATAGCCATTTTTAACTTTAGAGAATACTTATCAATGAGATCTCTTATCACTTATCATTCACACACTCATTAATTCACTTAAAAATATAAATTAAGCACTGAACTAAATCTGGGAATACAAAGATGAATCAAACTCATTCCTTGCCTTCAAAGTTATTGTCATCTGGAGAGGAGTCAAATATGTGTTGCTAGCTATCTGTAATGTAAAGCAGAATTTAATAAAGAAGTAAAGAATTGCAGGAGAAGAGAAAATAATGGCTCAAATTCTCACTGAGGGGTGAGATGGGTTTATAGAAGAGGCTGCATTGTGGTGATTCTTAATTAAAGCAGGATCATACTATTTATATGAAACATGCGTATGTTTAAAATTTTATATTTTGAGGACACTAGTAAATGTGGATGTATCTCCTCTTTTAATAGCCGTTTATGTGCTTTTAAATTTATATCCCTTGCCCAACACCACACACACACGTTTGTATTTGAACTTAAAACGTCTGGATGTACTCACAGGGTAAGTTTTGAAGTGACGTGAGGTGGGGAGGGAGATGAACAGATGTCTTGTACTTTTTGGTTCATACACTACTATTTTGATTGATGTTTTTAGGATAAGCATGAAATACCTTTATAATAAATTATCTTCCATAAATAATACCTCTTCCTTTCCAGATCAATATGATTCTGACAGGGAGAGCATGGTAGGACTGGGGGCAGAGGAAAGGAAATGGAAGATAGTATACAGTTTTGGAGTAAAGAGTTATGGAACTTGAGGCTAATTGTGTTGGGTCCTAAGTGCTTGAGTACTCAGAAATCTTTTAACTGAAAGTGATAGAAAACCAGACTTAATTTGGCTTATGAATAAAGGGAAATAATTATCCAAAGTAACTGAAAAGTCCAGAGGAGATGTCTTTTTCAGGCATAGCTGAATCCAGGTGCTTAAACACTAACTTCAGAAATATTTAACTCTTCATTTCTTGCCTCTACTTTTCTATAGCTGGGCTTATTTTCAGGCATGAAAATGGCACTGGCAGCCCCAAGCTAATATCCTGTTGGGTTAGGAACCTGAATAGAAAGAAAGCTTTATATTTCCCCAAGTTCTAACAGAAGTCTCAGAGCCAGCACTCTTTGGCCTGACTTCAGCCATGTCCCCCTGTGAAGACTCACTGGTTCCAGTGGATCTGAGGGCTGAATTCAGTAGCATTTGCCTAATTTTCCCACCTCAAAAGTGTCTTCCCCCGAAAATGAGCAAAAAGTTTAAGAGATGTGCTTAAGGCAGTTATCAGAAGGGGCAATGGATTATGGACAGAAAAACACAACAGAAAAGTCGTGCTAAGGGATTTTCAGATTTGAGGACAGGGGGCATGAAATCTTTCTTAAAGCCTTTAGCATGAGTAAGAAATGAGAGCATCCAGCTAATGAGACACAGCTACAGTCTGGGGAATGACAGGCTCCCGGCATGCACGACAAAAATGACCTCGGACACCACAGTAGATGGTGAGTTATCCATAAGAAAACACCGCTCTGGTTGTTTTCAGGAGAATGAAAAAAATCCATACTGCAAGATATGGATGCATAGTCCCAAAGTAGCTAATTTGCTCATAAGGCAATCTTTTAGTATTGGGAGAATAAGAAGAAATGTCCCCACTTGTGCATGCAGGTGACCCAAAGACTCACTGTCATTGAAACATGTAACTCTCTTTTTTTAAATTAATCAGAATGTGCCCTGTTTGCCTATGAGCAGCAGCTTATCTTCCCAGAATTTTCTTTCTAGTTCCTTCTCCTGCATATTCATTCTCCTCCCTCAGCCCTCTTATTGACAAACTAAAATGACATTATTTCTGCTATATAATGCAGAGGCTTGTAAAGTGAGTAGTATATGCTTCCATTTGTCATCTGCCTTATTTGGCTGATTTTGAGCCCATGTCTCTATCACCTTGGTTTCAGTCCTGAATGCTTTCTTCTCTGTTTCTTAATGGTGGTTTCAGCACTGGAAGCAGCTTTGTCACAGGGGGCTAAGAACTGTGTGTCTGCTCAAGCGTTCCTCATAAGTGAGTGTGTCAGAAACAAGTCTGAAAGACTGAAAATGCACACACGTACACACACACAACTGTGGAATATAATCTGGGCTCATCCACTGTCTCATCATCTCCCCACCCCCTGCCAGCACTATGACCTCATCAGATATGATGATGGTTCATTAAGCGCTGACATACTTTTGTTACTCATTAAAGTTTAGAAGATACAAAATATCATCCATTACTTAGATTAACTATAGGGGAATAACTACACCATGCTCATGTTTGTTCATTCTTCATTGCCATAATTTTCTTTTTAGATACCGGTTGTGGAGGGGATGTGGGATTGAATGACGTGAGCTTTAAGATTCCTTTCAACATATTAACACTGAAATTCTGATATAACTATGATTCTATGAATTCACATCAAAATCTAGCTTCGCTTTATTCCTCAGTGAAAACCTACGACAGCCTCTTACCACACCTAATGTGTTACACTGTTTTTTAGAAATTATATCTCAGAATGTTTGCTGTAGTATCATGCATAATTAGAAATAAAATAAATTTGCCAAAATAAACAAATTTTGCTTTATGAGCTAGTGTTCTTTACTTTTTAATCATATTTCTATATGATGAATTGTAAAACACCCTAATATGCAGTAATGCTCCTTGTTATTAATTATTAATGGCAGGTGGATGTAATCCACCATTTTATATGCTGCTGTGTTTTTACCTCAGTTCTGGTTCCAACTCTGGTTGCTTTTACCAGATAGGCAGCTTTGAACAAGTACTAACCTCTCTAGGCCTCAGTTTCCCCATGACAAAAAAAAAAAAGTAGCTACTAACTTAGCATATATGGCAGGATATTATGAAGACTGATCACATAAATGCAGATTAAAAGATTTTGCTAAATTATAAACTACATATAATTTTAAAATATAAAGTATATACAGCTATAGGATTTGGTTTGAATGCAGACCATAAGCTCTTTAAGTGTAAGGATGTGGTCTATTTTGTTCATAACAGTGCCTGACGTAATAGACACTCAATGAATACAAATAAACATTTGTAAATGAATAAGTGAATGACTATTTCTGGACTACTTAACACTAGGCCAGTGTTATAGGTTGCATTGCGTTGCCCAAAAGGATAACACTGGGACCTCAAAATGTGACCTTATTTGGAAATAAGATCTTTATAGATATAATCAAGTTAAGATAAGGTTATACCAAATTAAGTTGGGCCCTAATCTAATGACTGATGCCCTCATAAGAAGAGGGAAATTTGGATTCAGAAACAGAGTGGAGAAGACCATGTGAAGACAGATGGAGAGATTGGAGTGATGCATTAATAAGCCAGTGAATGTCAGCAACCACAAGAAACTAGAAGAGTCGAACAAGGATCCTCCCCTAGAGCCTTCAGAGAGATCATGGCCCTGCTGACACCTTGATTTCAGACTTCTAGCCTGTGAGAGAATGCACTTCTGCTGTTTTAAGCCACCTACTTTAGCATTTTGCTATGTCAGCCCTAGGAAACGGATACAGCCAGGATCCTGAACATGTGGCACATGTTTGTGATGATGAAGGGGATCACTGTTTGATCTCAGTCTTCATACTTAGAAATTTTTTTAGAAGGGAATTTGATTTACCTTGACTTATATGAATGCCTGGAACAATTAATTGTCACAACAGAGGTTTCTTTATTATCGTAAAGGATAATCAGCAATATCTATTAAGTATTATTAGCAATTATTCTGTCTTAGATAATACAATCTTAAGCTCACCCAACTGTCTAAATCTTCTGTTTTCTGAAAAACAATTACTTCCATCTAAACTATTTTTCAACATATACTACTTAGATGTTAATAGTTCAATAATATGATTCCCAAAAGATATATGGTTGATCATTACACAAGTCATATTTCCAGAAAGAAATATTCTATTTGCCATATGCAACTTTCTTGCTACAGCCTAGTCATTGCATGACTTGCATAGTTAACTACTGCTTGCCTGTAGAGTTTAAAATTAATGTACCAATGGGCTATGGGGCAACTCCATCTCAAAACATTTAGTGAGCACATAGAGATTTGAAGACTGGAATAGCCTTCTAAGAGAGATTACTTTTGGTCCATGGATTTTGTGTGGCAATATGACTGGTGCATCTATGTTGTGGATATCATTAAACGATAAATGATGACATTTGTTGTTAAGGCAATTTTAAGCCTCATACCAACAGTTTGTAATCATCATTAACATACAACCCTTCCCACTTTTCCAAAATCTAAAAAATGTACTTATGATTCAAAAATCATTCTTATGAGGTACTCCCAACTTTTCAATTCAGTTTTTTTCAGCACTTCTGAATTATTATATAAATATACAAAGTTCTCCATAGGTTCATCATAGGACAGAATTTATAGAAACTTCTTCTATGTGGGTACCCAATTAATATTCAAAGGCATTTCAAATATGCCAAGATTTGTCATGAATTATGCATTGTTTTAGATTTTTGTAATCTCCTTACTTTGAAATATGTGCTATAGATCTTGCTCTTATTCCTCTAGTTTCTGATATAACATTTTTATTTGAATCATTTTTCTGTTCTAGCTTTTTTCTAAGGAGTAAACAAAGTATGATGATTTGCTAAAGTGAGAATGAAGCTAGCTATTTATTTATTTGTAAGGGCAACAAGTGTTTATTAGCTTCTCTACGAGCCGGGCTGAAGACGCAGCTCCTCTCCCAGACCGTGGCTGCCCACCCTGTGCGAGGTGGTCCCCCTCCGAGCTCCCTGGAGCCACACCCATGGCGGGGCAGACCCCGGGGGAGCGGAAGGCAGCGTTCTGCACCCCACGTGAGGGACGGGGACAGGGAGGAAAATAATCAGGAGAAGCAAACACTTTGCAAGGTTTTGTTTGTTAGTTTGACAGCAGGTACTGGTAGAGGGGGTTCCCGGGCAGGGCTACCGCCCTGTGTTCCGCGTGGTCGCATGAAGAGACCCACGCTGGCGCTGGTGGTCAAGGGGAACCAGGCAGACAAGATCAGCCGGAACGCACTGATTTCGAGGCTTTGTGTTCATTTCGCCCTCGGCCCCTTCACGATTGGCTTCCCAATGGCTTTCCCCCAGAGCTTGAGGCCGATGGCTCTCTCCATCTTGCCCAGAACCTGGTTGTGAGGAATGGCCCGGCCACTCTCATAGTCCGCGATGACCTGTGGCTTTTCGTTGGTTTTCGTCGCCTGGTCCTTCTGTGTCAGCCCTTTGCTCTTCCGGCCCTGCTGGATCACCTTGCCCACCTCCAGGGTCACCCGGTCGTGGTGCAGCTCCTCAGTCTCCCGGTCCAGCTTGGCTGTGTTCTTGGGGATCGAATGCTGTTTGTTCTGGCCGGCGGCCCATTTCTTGGAAGTCTCCACATCCTCTCCTCACCTCGTCTCTGAGCTGCTAAGATGGCCTGCTTGGACTTGGCCTGGGCGGGCGGCCGTGGGGCCCTTTTTGTGCAGCACTGTCGCGTGTCCCAGTCACTCTCAGCCATGGCGGGGCAGGCGGGGCAGACTGGGCAGGTGGTCCGTCCGGCAGCTCCTGGGCAGCTGCTGGAGACCCGGCGACGCTACGTCCCCTCGTCGCTCGGCCGCTTCCTAGAATGAAGCTTTTTAAAAATCTCAGAATGCCTTAGGTTGCACAAAGTTGTTTTTGTCGTTTTTCTTTATGTGCATAGGTGCCAGTATTGTGTAATGGCATTTTATTTTAAATTTTTGTGCACAGGATTGTCAAGGGTTTGCTCAAATATATTAGGTTTCACATTATTGGACTCCTTTGGTCAGAAAAACAATAGTCTCCATGCCAATATCCAAGCTGACCCAAGCTGATCCATTAAAAATATAGCATATTATTGCATTTTTGTCCCAACAGCCATCAAATAATGGTAAGGCTTTCTTTTTTTTTTTTCATGTTATTTTAGAGACATCTGTTTACCTGCACCTGGAACTCTAGGTAATGTATTTGTGCAAGATATCCCAATAAAAAAGGGGGCAAGGACAATGTCAGATAGAGTGGGAAGAGTATTTTCCAATTCATTATTAATATGATTATTAGCTTCTCATTTAAAAAACACTGCCTTAATAATATTTGCTGCCATGCTACCATTCAAAGAAACACTTGCAGCATCCATATTTTGGCAAGAGAATACGAAAAAATCATCTGTCTGGGAAACTATTTGAACAGTATCTCCAATAACATAATTTTTAATTTTTTGTTCTATTTAATCAATGCTGAAATAGATGAACCTCTATTTCATTTTCTCATTTTTGGACTCATTAATAGATCAAAGAAATTAGAGATGTTTTGATTAAACCATTATTCTGCCTGAAAAAGATAATATCCCTGGTGAATTTTTAAAAATCATTAGAATTTAGCAAACTGGATTTTAAAAAATTATAGGCTTTTGTATATAGAAAAAATCCGATTAATTTGATCACAGAGTAATTGTGAGAGATACATTATGCAGATATATTTTTGTAAGACAATTTTTTGTTTTGCTTATATGAATGTTTCGCTTAAATTGATTGTCTATCCTTAAGTCACCTCTGTTTCACCCTTTCTGTTGCTTTCTGATAGTATATGACCATTTATCCAAAACTTAAACTGCTTAAAGGCAAAAAGGCATAGTAAAACCACAGTCAAAATTTATCTCTTCTAGTTCCTAAATGTCATCCAAATCGTACAGGTATACATTTCCAGTTAACAGGTGAAGGAGTATTCTTCAGATTCTGCTCTCCACCTCTCCATTCTAGTAGATCCTTTGTCAAAATCCATTTCCCCTGTCACGTTTTGCCTTGTGTTACTCTTGGCTTCCTCTCTGTCCCATTTTGATCTTTTCTCATCTTTACAGATAAAGACTCCCAGACTTAAAGAGGTTTAAATAACTTGCCCAAAGTCACAAAACTAGTTAATATTGACACCAATCTGTCTGACACCTAAACTCTTATTCTTTCTACTATTTCAAAAACTACTCCAGAAAGAGGGATTCCACATACATTTGCGTGTTGACTATGAAAAGTAAATATGTTAGAACAATGCTTCTCAAACTTTAATGTACATACAAATAAACTAGAGATCTTTTTAAAATGCATATTCTGATTCAGGAGGTCTGGGGTAGGGCCTGACCTTCTGTATGTCTCACTAGCTCCCAGGGGATGCTGAGACTGCCACATTTTCAGTAGGAAGACCTTGTAAGACCTAGCAGAAGTTGGATGTTGTTAATAGAGATACTATTGGATTTTGCTCACTACTTTTCTTACAAACACTCCACAGTTTTTAGTGTATATTATATTACTCATTCTTAAATATTTTTAAGTGATGATCACGAGTCAAATATTTTGAATTTATTGTTATAATAAAATAAATTCAAATAAATTAATAATCAGGATTATTAGCTAATCCATCAGTTCCTCATGTCCTTTCTCTTTTGCAGTGGAACTGGTGAAGCCATCATGAATAAAATAAATGAATTGAATATGATCTACTACATTCTCTTGAGGCCATTTTCTCAAGAGAGACAATGGGGATTACGTGGACAATTTTGAAAATATGCTGTCTCCTGCCCCTTCCAACATTTTTATCAAGGTGAAAACAGGTACAAGAAATGTGACAAACAGCCTTGAAGGGATGCAAATCACCACGGGGTGGACAGAAGAACAGGTATGACAATAGGGAAAGGGGTGTTCTCAAAGAAGCACAGGGATTGGGGCAGAGCTTCAAGAACCAGACAAACCTAAGTAGGAATCATGGCTTGCCTCCTACTGAGCATATGACTTTGGGCAAGTCATTTATCCTTGCTAAGCTTAGTTTTCTAATTGGCAAACATCTACCTTGCAATGTTATTGTTATAACAGAATGATGGATGTAAAAGAACCTGACACATAGTAGGCAAGACACAAATTGATATCCTTTTCATATTTCTGCATGAAGGTGAGCTGCTAAGTGCAGATTTTAGGCATACAGGCTTGAGGGGGTCTTCCCAGCTTTTTCTTTCTTGTCCCTTCTCTGGAGTTTCTGTTCAGTTGTCCTCAGCACCAAACAGTATCAGAGAATGAGGTCTAGCGGAATTAATCCAATCCCAGACAAGGCACTCTCGGTGATATCTGGGTCACTCAACATCTCACTTATGTTTGCACATACATTATAATACTATGGGTCATAAATATTTTACCAATTAATGCAGTTGGGACTAGGCCCATCCCTACAGTCATTAAATGAAGCCTGCTTGGTTTGGTCAGAAAGCATTACTTGACATACTTGTGCAGAATAAATCTTGCATGTGTTTTTGATGCAGAGAGAAACCAGAAAGTTTAAATAATGAGTAATTAAGATTCTGAAAATAATGAATTCCACCATTTTTAAAGCAGATCCTTCGGTGAATTTCTGTTAGCATTTGACATTTAGATCTTTAGTCCTACTTAGCACAAACCAGGTTTCTCAGCACCAACCTCCTCTCCCAAATCTATGATAACTAAAGGTAGTCCTTTAGAGCTATTTTGGACACCATTTTAACTGATTAGTAATGAGGCGTGAAGAGCAGGGTGGAAGTAGGAAGTTAGGTCTAGGACTCATCAGTATGCTCACCAAAACAGCAAAGTGATTTGAATTTTCCTATCTAGGTGCTATTTCAGGAGACAATGGAAATGCTTTTTAGCCTCTGGATTAATGGGTTTGGGGTGGAATAACCTTTCTGGGAAGATATATTCATCTCTATAGTTAAGATGGCACTAAGGTCCGTTTTAGAGCTTACTGTCTGTGGATAAAGCAGATGCTTCTGGGTGTCCAATAGCCGAGAAAATACAATATCACTAAACAGATTTCCTACTACTAATTCACTGATTTCTCCACTTCTTTTATAGCCATTATTCTCTACCTTCTTTCACTTCCATGGTTATCTAGCTTGGATTCTGCAGTCAAATATCACAATTAGTCCCTGACCCTATCCTCTGCAACACATCTCCCTGAAAAAAACCCATCCTGAATGAACCCATCACTCATCTTTGCTGAGCCTTCACCAGAGCAACTAAGTAGATGGCAGAGAAAAACTACACTGCCAAGCAGACTTATATTGTTCATTTGCCTCACCTGAGTCCTTGACACTGCCCAGAAATCTCTTCTTCCAATAAACTTGATCTTCCATCCATAGTAACTACCAGTTCATACCTTCTCTATTCTTCTCTGACCTCCCATCCCCTCCCCTCATCATTGCCAGTTTTTGCTAATGACATAGCATAAGACATGCTAGAGAAAATAGAAGTTATTGGTTATTCTGGATGTGTCTGTGAGGCTGTTCCTGAATGAAACTGACATTTGAATGGGTAGACAGAGTAAAGCAGATTGCCTTCTGCAATGTGGGTTGGCATCATTCAATCCATTGAGGCCCTGAATAGAGAACAAAAGGTGAAGTAATAGTATTTGCTCTCTGACTGATAGAGTTGGGACATTATTCTTCTCCTGCTTTCAGACTTGGACATGGGCTGGAACTTATACCATTATCTCCACTTGGTCTCCAGCCAATTCCTTACAATAAATATCTATCTATCTATCTATCTATCTTATTATTATTATATATTATGTAAATATTTTACAAATAAAATATTGGTTCTGTTTTTCTGGAGAACCCAGAATAATACAAGCACCTAGCAGATATTCATGGACTCAGAGATAAAAGGGAACTTAGAAACTATTTTACCTCTCAAACCAGTTCTTGCAATATGATAGCCATCTGAGTGAGTTCTTATAATTTGAGACAGATTGTGTAAAGTCAGTGTTTGACACTGCAACAAAGGTTCTTGGGAATTTTATGTGTAATGTTCCATATATGCATTTACATATATGTATCTGTACATTTCTCCATAGAGAAGCTGCTAGGCTTTCATCAGTTTCTTTTAAAAAATTTTTTATTATGAAAAATTTTAAACATATACAAATGTGGAGAGAATAGTATTATAAACCTTCATGTACTCATCACCCAGATTCAACAATATTAACTGATGACCGATATTACTTCATCCTCACCCCCTCCCACTATTTTGAAACAAATCCCAGACATCATATGATTTTATGATTAAATGCCAAACAGTTAATTTACAAATACATTTTTAGGACATAATCCTCTACTGATTTGAAGATTGCCTGTATTTACACCTTGAGTTGAATAATGTATTTATTAATTTCCTATTCTCTTTTCCTTATGGACATTCTTCCATGTATGGGAAAGAAAAAAATCTCTCTGCCAACTACGTAACCATATTTTTCTATTTATGTAGACTATTTTGAGTAGAGAGTCAAATTTTGGTTCTGTTACTAAGTATGTGACTTTGGGCAAGATTTTAGCTGTCTCTTTTGCATCTGTAAAATGCAAAAATGCTTGAGGATTGTGCCTGTGACATGGCACTCATAATGTTGGCTATTATTATTTACGATGACAACTAGAGCTAGAATATGCAGGTGAAAGTGATGGCATCTGTAGAGCTAGAATATGCAGGTGAAAGTGATGGCATCTGTAATTCTTGTAGTAACTCTAAGAGTCAAGTATATAGCAGATGCTCAGAAAATGCCACCAAGAAGCAAATAATTCACCTTTTCCTCTTTTCATCTTAGAGAATGCCAAGTGCCCTTGTGTGCCCTTATAATAGCTGTCTCCCATGCTGAGGGGATAACACGGCAGATTGATCCCCTCTAATGGCACACAGAGTCTCAGCTTACGTCTAGTGATAAATAATGAAGCAAGATAACGGATCCTGCCTGTAGTCAATTATCTCAGGTCCCTGTTTCTTAGTCTTCCAATGGGCCCTCAATAGGGACTTACGTAGCCACAGAAACAAGAGAAAAATTGAGAAATAAAGAAAAAACAATTCCATCTGTGAAACTGATGATGGATGCTATCCAAACCTGTGAACAAAACCTGAAGTGCTAACTCTATGCACTGCTGATGCCTTTAATTATGTGACTTTGACAGATGGAAAGATCATTATGCAGTTTTTATTTAAGAAGCTTTGCAACTGTAGTTTTTGTGCCAAGGGTAATCAGTCACATTAAAGAATTTGCCAGAAAGTAAACTCTACCTTATTTATAGCTTACTAGGTCCTAATTATGCTTCATAAATGGACAGTCATATAATAAGGCAAACACAAAATATACAGGACTGCAAATTACTACACAGCAGTTACATGTCAGAACAGGCAGCTATTTCAAACCATATAATACTTTCCTGGCAATATGCAGCAAACACACTCCAGATAATACCTTGTTGAGGCAGAATTCCGAAGATCTGAAATGATGTTTTTCCTCAGTCTTGGTTTCAGCAAGACCTTCAGAAAGTTACTGAATAATCATTGTTTGCCATATATATATATATATATATATATATATATATATATATATATATATATATACATATATATATACACACACATATATATTATATATATACTCATATATACATATATGCATATTCATTCCTCTTTGTGTAGTCCATGCCTATATGGCTTTATCTGACTGCAAGGATTTTCCATTCCCGCCTGCTAGTTCTCTAAAGTACTGCCTTTAGGGTCACCTGCATTGGTGTCTTACTTATCCTTGAGTTACATCATCTTATGATATTTTATTTTCCTTCCTCTTGTATTCTTAACTTGGTGGGAATTTTACTCACCTCCTCCCTAATCTCCTTATCATGATCTCCTTGTAAAGAGGAGATCTAGAAATCCAGAACCTGGAGGGGACCCTGGATGTATAATCTGTGGGTGACTACTGAATGGTTAGAGGTGTCCTATCTTTTTTGGTTCCATGGCTACCTCTCAATCCAAACTTTTATCATCAAGCTATTGCAGTTCCAAGGCTGTGGTCTCCTCACTCCTCTCCCCTCCTGGCTTAACCTGCATGCTCCTGAAAGATGGATCTTCTTAAAGCATGATCCTCATACATTCCCCCTGTTCAAGAACCTTCAGTGGATCTCTTACCTCTAGAACAAAATCCAAAGCCTGGCATTCTAACTCTTCATGACCTAGCCCCAGTCAACCTTTCTATTCTTGTCCCTCTGCTTATTAATGTATACCTTCTGCTCTAACTATAGTGGACTGTTTAACATTCCCTGGCTTCTCTTTTCTAATCTTTTACTCCTTAACACATTCCCATTGTTCTGCTTTAAACACCTTTTCAAATAATCTTTGCTTCTTTGAACCCTAGACTTCCTTTCTGGTTGAGGCAGGAGAACTCTTCCAATGTGTTCACCCTCAATGCAGTTTCAAACACTGGCCATGCATATGGATATTATATTCATTTGGCATTTGGAATATTCCAAATTATTATTCTTCCTTTTTTATATTTCAGGTTTTCCCATTTGCAAACAGCCTGTTCGTTTTTTGAGGGCAGAAACTACATATACATCTTGTTAAATTATAAGCTACCACAGCTTGGGACTCAGACAGGTAAAACATGAATGTAAAGAACATGAGGATTAGCCTCAAACAGATTAAAACTCTGACCCTGGCACTTGCTAGCTGTGTGCCACTGGATGAGTCATCTAAACTCTGTGAACCCCAGTTCCTTCACCTATAAAATAGGGATAACAGTATTCTATCTTAGAGGGTTGCTGTAAGAGGCAAATGGCATAATAAATTAAACATGACCAGTAAATTATAGCTATGCGGATATTAAATTTGTCTTGTATCTTCAATGCTGAGCACAGTGACTGGCAAATAGTTGGTATTTAATAAACATTAATTGAATTAAACTGCATTTATGTTCATAGCATCTATCTCAGGCTACTACCACTCCTGATGTAAATAATGCTTCCAACTTAGTTGAGTTCCTTAAAATCAAGCATAACTACTGTTTTGAACTTGTCAATACAAAAAATAGTATTATAAACTTTTATGTCAATAAAATAAAAATATCTTCAGTTATAAACATCTGGATTTCAGTTGAATGCAAACCTTTCTGTGGTTTAAATGATGGGGAAGCTTCTTGACAATCAAGTTAACATGTACCTGCCAACACTGTGAATCGGATACAATAGATACAAGTAAATCACCTAAATTTCAGTAAAAGAAATAGCTGGTCAGTATAAAAGAAAGTATTAGAGAGAAAAGAATGGAAAAGGAGGTAAATATCTTCAGAACTTGGGGAGGGAGGTTGGTGTGATGGAGACAACAAAGACAGAGGATACCACTGCTAGTTCTATTTTTTGCCTCAAACTAACCCTTCACTTCAGACTTGTATTTGTAAATTAGTGCAGTTGGAATAAACTATAATTTCATACACTTTGTCATTTGTAAACCATCTTGACGATTTTTTGCCATAACTAGGTACTATGTGAGCTATTATTTACTTAATATTTCTTTAAATCGACTGACCTTTATTTTACTAAAATAAATTTATTATAAAATTAAATGACATATTACAACCTAGAAAACCAGAATCGGTTGCCATAAATAAAAGATAACGATGAAAATAAACAAAAACAGAGCTATCTTACAAAAAGAATTCATGAAATAAAGCTTCCTACTGAAAGATTTGAGCCTGAATTTGACCTTTCTTTCATAAAAAGGGGGACTATCAAGTATTAAGATGTTAAGAAAAAATAGCACAAACATCAGATCCCCTTTTTCATGTAATCCAAATATATTGAAAGAAAATTGAAAAGAAAATGACTTCCTTACTTGACGACTCATTGTTGTTAGTTGCCATGCCCCAACACTATCAGACTGTGGACTCTCAGCAACAGTATGAACCCTCACTAGGTATTCTAGCTATATAGATTGAATCTAAACATTCAGTCATAATTAACATGTGGCAAACAAAGCAGAAGTGAAAAGTTTATACCAAAGGTTATAGCCCAGGGTATACTATGACAAAATACTTATGGCTACACTGTAGTTTTGTATTCTACTGATAATTTCATCTGACAATTTTAAACTCTCGATGTGTTTGCAGAATCTCAGAACAGTCTCAGTAATCAATCAGGCAACAATCACAATATTTACCTTTGAAGGCTGTTGAACCTCACACAAAACAACGATATACTTTATCTCATTTGATAATTTGGGGGTAAGAAGGAATGGGTATCAACTTTTGCATGAATCAGAGTAAGATCAGTCCAAAATCGTTACCCTCTAAATCTATGGTTTTGAGAAAAATTATTTATTCTCAATTATTTCTGAAGGTGGTCTTTATTTTATTTTTTTAACATCTTTATTGGAGTATAATTGCTTTACAATGGTGTGTTACTTTCTGCTTTAAAACAAGGTGAATCAACTATACGTATACATATATCCCCATATCCCCTCCCTCTTGTGTCTCCCTCCCACCCTCCCTATCCCACCCCTCAATGTGGTCACAAAACACCAAGCTGATCTCCCTGTGCTATGCAGCTGCTGCCCACTAGCTATCTATTTCACATTTGGTAGTGTATATATGTCCATGCCACTCTCTCACTTCATCCCAGCTAACCCTTCCCCCTCCCCATGTCCTCAAGTCCATTCTCTATGTCTGTGTCTTTATTCCTGTCCTGCCCCTAGGTTCTTCATAACCATTTTTTTTTTTTTAGATTCCATATATATGTGTTAGCATACAGTACTTGCTTTTCTCTTTCTAACTTACTTCACTCTGTATGACAGACTCTAAGTCCATCCACCTCACTACAAATAACTCAATTTCGTTTCTTTTTATGGCTCAGCAATATTCCATTATATATATGTGCCACATCTTCTTTATCCATTCATCTGTCGATGGACCTGTAGGTTGCTTCCATGTCCTGGCTATTGTAAATAGAGCTGCAATGAAAATTGTGGTACATGACTCTTTTTGAATTATGGCTTTCTCAGGGTATATGCCAGGTAGTGGGATGGCTGGGTCGTATGGTAGTTCTATTTTTAGTTTTTTAAGGAACCTCCATACTGTTTTCCATAGTGGCTGTATCAATTTACATTCCCACCAAGAGTGCGAGAGGGTTACCTTTTCTCCACACCCTCTCCAGCATTTATTGTTTGTAGATTTTTTGATGATGGTCATTCTGACTGGTGTGAGGTGATACCTCATTGTACTTTTGATTTGCATTTCTCTAATGATTAGTAACGTTGAGCATTCTTTCATCTGTTTGTTGGCTATCTCTACGTCTTCTTTGGAGAAATGTCTATTTAGGTCTTCTGCCCATTTTTGGATGGCGTTGTTTGTTTTTTTGATATTGAGCTGCATGAGCTGCTTGTATATTTTGGAGATTAATCCTTTGTCAGTTGCTTCATTTGCAAGTATTTTCTCCCATTCTGAGGGGTGTTTTTTCGTCTTGTTTATGGTTTCCTTTGCTGTGCAAAAGCTTTTCAGTTTCATTAGGTCCCATTTGCTTATTTTTGTTTTTATTTCCATTTCTCTAGGAGATGGGTCACAAAGGATCTTGCTGTGATTTATGTCATAGAGCGTTCTGCCTATGTTTTCCTCTAAGAGTTTTATAGTGTCTGGCCTTACACTTAGGTCTTTAATCCATTTTGAGTTTATTTTTGTGTATGGTGTTAGGGAGTGTTCTAATTTCATTCTTTTACATGTAGCTGTCCAGTTTTCCCAGCACCATTTATTGAAGAGGCTGCCTTTTTTCCATTATATATTCTTGCGTCCTTTATCAAAAATAAGGTGAACATATGTGCGTGGGTTTATCTCTGGGCTTTCTATACTGTTCCATTGATCTATGTTTCTGTTTTTGTGCCAGTACCATACTGTCTTGATTACTGTAGCTTTGTAGTACAGTCTGAAGTCTGGGAGCCTGATTCCTCTGGATTCATTTTACTTTCTCAACATTGTCTGGGCTATTCGAGGTCTTTTGTGTTTCCATACAAACTGAAATTTTTTGCTCTAGTTCTGTGAAAAATGCCATTGGTAGTTTGATAGGGACTGCATTGAATCTGTAGATTGCTTTGGGTAGTATAGTCATTTTCACAATGTTGATTCTTCCAATCCAAGAACACGGTACATCTCTCCATCTGTTTGATCATCTCTAATTTCTTTCATCAGTGTCTTACAGTTTTCTGCATACAGGTCTTTTGTGTCCTTAGGTAGATTTATTCCTAGGTATTTTATTCTTTTTGTTGCAGTGGTAAATGGGAGTGTTTCCTTCATTTCTCTCTCAGATTTTTCATCATTAGTGTATAGGAATGCAAGAGATTTCTGTGCATTAATTTTCTATCCTGCTACTTTACCAAATTCATTGATTACCTCTAGTAGTTTTCTGGTAGTGTCTTTAGGATTCTCTAAGTATAGTATCATGTCATCTGCAAACAGTGACAGCTTTACTTCTTCTTTTCCAATTTGGATTCCTTTTACTTCTTTTTCTTCTACAACTGCTGTGGCTAACACTTCCAAAACTATGTTGAATAATAGTGGTGACAGTGGGCAACCTTGTCTTCTTCCTGATCTTAGAGGAAATGGCTTCAGTTTTTCACCATTGAGAATGATGTTGGCTGTGGGTGTGTAATATATGGCCTTTATTATATTGAGGTAAGTTCCCTCCATGCCTACTTTCTGGAGGGTTTTTATCATCAATGGGTGTTGAATTTTGTTGAAAGCTTTTTCTGCATCTATTGAGATGATCATATGGTTTTTCTCCTTCAATTTATTAATATCGTTTATCACATTGATTGATTTGCGTATATTTCAGAATCCTTGCATTCCTGGGATAAACCCCACTTGAGCATGGTTTATGATCCTTTTAATGTGATGATGGATTCTGTTCGCTAGTATTTTGTTGAGGATTTTTGCATCTATGTTCATCAGTGATATTGGCCTGTAGTTTTCTTTCTTTGTGACATCTTTGTCTGGTTTTGTTATCAGGGTGATGGTGGCTGCGTAGAATGAGTTTTGGAGTGTTCCACCCTCTGCTATATTTTGGAAGGCTTTGAGAAGGATAGGTGTTAGCTCTTCTCTAAGTGTTTGATAGAATTCGCCTATGAAGCCATCTAGTCCTGGACTTTTGTTTGCTGGAAGATTTTTTTTTTTTTCACACACACACACTGTATTTTATTTTTACAAGAGATAAATAAACTGACACCAAGCATTGTAAATGGATGACCACAACATAAGCAACAATGATTGCAATTACCAAAAACGAAACACACTCATACTATGTCATAGTATTGACATTCAGTCCAGTTGTTGGAAGATTTTTAATCACAGTCCCAATTTCAGTCCTTGTGATTGGTTTGTTTATATTTTCTATTTCTTCCTGGTTCAGTCTTGGAAGGTTGTACTTTTCTAAGATTTGTCCATTTTTTCCAGGTTGTCCATTTTATTGGCATATAGTTGCTTGTAGTAATCTCTCATGATCCTTTGTATTTCTGCAGTGTCAGTTCTCCTTTTTCATTTCTAAATCTATTGATTTGAGTCTTCTCCGTTTTTTTCTTGATGAGTCAGCTAATGGTTTATCAATTTTGTTTATCTTCTCAAAGAACCAGCTTTTAGTTTTACTGATCTTTGTTATTGTTTCCTTCATTTCTTTTTCATTTATTTCTGATCTGATCCTTATTTTTTCTTTCCTTCTGCTAACTTTGGGGCTATTTTGTTCCTATTTCCCTAATTGCTTTAGGTGTAAGTTTAGGTTGTTTATTTGAGATGTTTTTTCTTTCTGGAGGTAGGATTGTATTGCTATAAACTTCCCTCTTAGAACTGCTGTTGCTTTTGCTGTATCCCATAGGTTTTGGGTGGTCATGTTTTCAATGTCATTTGTTTGTAGGTATTTTTTATTTCCTCTTTGATTTCTTTAGTGATCACTTGGCTATTAAGTAGTGTATTGTTTAGCCTCCATGTGTTTGTATTTTTTACAGATTTTTTTCCTATAATTGATATCTAGTCTCATAGTGTTGTGGTCAGAAAAGATACTTGATATGATTTCAGTTTTCTTAAATTTACCGTGGCTAGATTTGTGACCCAAGATATGTTCTATCCTGGAGAATGTGCCATGAGCACTTGAGAAGAAAGTGTATTGTGTTGTTTTTGGATGGAATGTCCTATATATATCAATTAAGTCCATCTTGTTTAATGTATCATTTAAAGCTTGTGTTTCCTTATTTATTTTCATTTTGGATGATCTGTCCATTGGTGAAAGTGGGGTGTTAAAGTCCCCTACTATTATTGTCTTACTGTTGATTTCCCCTTTTATAGCTGTTAGCATTTGACTTATCTATGGAGGTGCTCCTATGTTGGGTGCATAATATTTTCAATTGATATATCTTCTTCTTGGATTGATCCCTTGATCATTATGTAGTATCTTTCTTTGTCTCTTGTAATATTCTTTATTTTAAAGTCTATTTTGTCTGATATGAGAATTTCCACTCCAGCTTTGATTTCCATTTGCATGGAATATTTTTTTCCATCACCTCACTTTCAGTCTGTATGTGTCCCTAGGTATGAAGTGGGTCTCTTGTGGACAGCATATGTACAGGTCTTGTTTTTGTATCCATTCAGGCAGTCTATGTCTTTTGGTTGGAGCATTTAATCCATTTACATTTAAGGTAATTATCGATATGTATGTTCCTATTACCATTTTCTTAATTGTTTTGGGTTTGTTATTGTAGCTCTTTTCCTTCTCTTGTGTTTCCTGCCTAGAGAAATTCCTTTAGCATTTGTTGTAAAGCTGGTTTGGTGGTGCTGAATTCTCTTAGCTTTTGCTTGTCTGTAAAGGTTTTAACTTCTCCGTCAAATCTGAATGAGATCCTTGCTGAGTAGAGTAATCTTGGTTGTAGGTTTTACCCTTTTATCACTTTAAATATGTCCTTCCACTCCCTTCTCGCTTGCAGGGTTTCTGCTGAAAGATCAGCTGTTAAGCTTATGGGGATTCCTTTGTATGTTATTTGTTGTTTTTCCCTTGGTGCTTTTAATATTTTTTCTTTGTATTTAATTTTTGATAGTTTGATTAGTATGTGTCTTGGCGTGTTTCTCCTTGGATTTATCCTGTATGGGACTCTCTGTGCTTCCTGGACTTGATTGACTATTTCTTTTCCCATATTAGGGAAGTTTTCAACTATAATCTCTTCAAATATTTTCTCAGGCCTTTTCTTTTTCTCTTCTTCTTCTGGCACCCATATAATTCAAATGTTGGTGCATTTAATGTTGTCCCAGATGTCTCTGAGACTGTCCCCAATTCTTTTCATTCTTTTTTCTTTATTTGGCTCTGCAGTAGTTATTTCCACTATTTTATCTTCATGGTTACTTACCCGTTCTTACGCCTTAGTTATTCTGCTATTGATTACTTCTAGAGAATTTTAAATTTCATTTATTGTGGTGTTCATCATTGTTTGTGCTGTTTAGTTCTTCTAGGTTCTTGTTAAACGTTTCTTGTATTTTCTCCATTCTGTTTCCAAGGTTTTGGATCATCTTTACTATCATTACTCTGAATTCTTTTTCAGGTAGACTGCCTATTTCCTCTTCATTTGTTTGGTCTGATGAGTTTTTACCTTGCTCCTTCATCTGCTGTGTGTTTCTCTGTCTTCTCGTTTTGCTTAACTTACTGTGTTTGCGGTCTCCTTTTCACAGGCTGCAGGTTCGCAGTTCCCGTTGTTTTTTCATGTCTGCCCCCATTGACTAAGGTTGGTTCAGCGGGTTGTGCAGGCTTCCTGGTGGAGGGGACTGGTGTCTGTGTTCTGGAGGATGAGGTTGGATCCTGTCTTTCTGGTGGGCAGGACCACATCCAGTGGTGTGTTTTGGGGTTCCCGTGACCTTATTATGATTTTAGGCAGCCCCTCTGCTGATGGGTGGGGTTTTGTTCTTGTCTTGCTAGTTGTTTGGCATAGGATGTCCAGCACTGTAGCTTGCTGGTCTTTGAGTGGTGTTGGGTCTTAGCATTGAGATGGAGATCTCTGGGAGTGCTTTCGCCATTTGACATTACATGGAGCCGGGAGGTTTCTGGTGGTCCAGTGTCCTAAACTCGGCTCTCCCACCTCAGAGGCACAGGCCCAACACATGCCTGGAGCACCAAGACCCTGTCAGCCACATGGATCAGAAGAAAAGGGAGACATAACAAAAGAAAGAAAGAAAAAAATGAAATGAAATAAAGTTATTAAAATAAAAATTAAAAAATAATTATGAAAGATTTTAAAAAATTAAAAAGAAAAGAAGAAAAAAAAAGGAAGGAAAGAAGAGAGTGACCAAACCAAAAAACAAATCCACCAATGATAAGAAGTGCTAAAAACTATACCAAAAAAAAAACCAAAAAAAAAAAACGGACAGACAGAACCCTCGGACAAATGGTAAGAGCAAAGCTATACAGACAAAATCTCACAAAGAAGCATACATATACACACTCATAAAAAGAGAAAAAGGAAAAAAATATATATATCATTGCTCCCAAAGTCCACCATCTCAATTTTGGGATGATTCGTTGTCTATTCAGGTATTCCACAGATGAAGGGTACATCAAGTTGATAGTGGAGATTTAATCTGCTGCTTCTGAGGCTGCTGGGAGAGATTTCCCTTTCTCTTCTTTGTTCGCACAGCTCCTGGGGTTCAGCTTTGGATTTGGCCTCACCTCTGCGTGTAGGTCGCCTGAGGGCATCTGTTCCCGCTCAGACAGGACGGGGTTAAAGTAGCAGCTGATTAGGGGGCTCTGGCTCACTCAGGACAGGGTGGAGGGAGGGGTACGGAATGCGGGGCGAGCCTGCGGCGGCAGAGGCTGGCATGACCTTGCACCAGCCTGAGGCACGCCCTGTGTTCTCCCGGGGAAGTTATCCCTGGATCACGGGACCCTGGCAGTGGCGGGCTGCACAGTCTCCCAGGAGGGGAGGTGTGGAGAGTGACCTGTGCTTGCACACAGGCTTCTTGGTGGCGGCAGCAGCAGCCTTAGCGTCTCATGCCCATCTCTGGGGTCCATGCTGAGAGCCGCGGCTCGTGCCCATCTCTGGAGCTTGTTTAAGCGGTGCTCTGAATCCCCTCTCCTCGCACATCCCGAAACAATGGTCTTTTGCCTCTTAGGCAGTTCCAGACTTTTTCCCGGACTCCCTCCCAGCTAGCTGTGACACACTAGCCCCCTTCAGGCTGTGTTCACGCAGCCAACCCCAGTCCTCTCCCTGGGATCTGTACTCTGAAGCCCGAGCCTCAGCTCCCAGCCCCGCCTGCCCCGGCGGGTGAGCAGACAAGCCTCTCGGGCTGGTGAGTGCTGGTCGGCAGCGATCCTGTATGAGGGAATCTCTCCACTTTGCCCTCCGCACCCCTGTTGCTGCTCTCTCCTCTGTGGCTCCGAAGCTTTCCCACCACCCAACCTCCGTGTCCACCAGTGAATGGGCTTCCTAGTGTGTGGAAACTTTTCCTCCTTCACAGCTCCTTCTCAGTGGTGCAGGTCCCTTCCCTATTCTTTTGTCTCTGTTTTTTCTTTTTTCTTTTGCCCTACCCAGGTACGTGGAGAGTTTCTTGCCTTTTTGGGAAGTCTGAGGTGTCCTGCCAGCGTTCAGTAGGTGTTCTGTAGGAGTTGTTCCACATATAGATGTACTTCTGATGTATTTACGGGGAGGAAGGCGATCTCCAGGTCTCACTCCTCTGCTATCTTGAAGGTCTCCTGAAGGTGGTCTTTAAAGATAGCAATATGGGAGGCTCCAGAACTCCTCCTCCCAAATACACACCAAATGTGAGGCAATTCCCTCGGAAAGAAATCCAGAAACTAACAGAGTGACTCTCACACATTGGTCAAACAAGAAAATATGCATATCAAAATGGGCCACTTTGAGTCACCAGTATCTCCTTGGAAGAATCTTGTACACACATCTGTACCCTAGCTTTTGTGGCTGTCATCCAAAGGACAGGTCCCCAGACAGCCTGTTCTGATAGTCAATGTGGCTTCCATTTAGGAGTTCCACATGACTGCAGGAAACAAAGAAGCATTTAATAACTGGCTATCCCTCCAGAGCTCAGCACAGAGGGAGCAGGCAAAAATGCCCAACTCCCAATTTTTACCTGAAAGAGGCCTAACTACACACTTTCCCAGCTACTGCCTGAGAGTCTGGTTTCCAACCAACTTGCATCTAGGTGCTAAGTGCAATCCTCCTCTATGGGACACTGATGGGTCTAGGCACACCATCAGCTACTGACAGCCACTAAGAAGAAAGCAGGTTGGACAATCACAAAGACATTTACTGAACATTCCATCCAACACCAGCAGAATACACGTTCTTCTCAAGTGCCCATGGAACATTCTCCAGGATAGAGCATATGTTGGGTCACAAAATAAGTCTTAATAAATTGAAGAAGATTAAAATCATATCAAGTGTCTTTTTCTGACCACAATGATATGAAAGTAGAAATCAATTACAAGAAGAAAACTAGAAAATTCACACATGTGTGAAGATTAAACAACATGTTTCTGAACCAATGGGTCATGAAAAAGTCAAAACAGAAATAAAAATAAGTCTTCCAACAAATTAAAATGAAAGCACAACATACCAAAACTTATGGAACGTAGCAAAAGCAGTGCTAAGAGGGAAGTTATAGAGATAAATGCTGATATTATCAAATAAGAAAGATCTCAAGTAAACAACCTAACTTTACACCTCAAGATACTAGAAAAAGAACAAAAAGCCCAAAGTAAGTAGAAGGAAGGAAATAACAAAGGTCAGAGAGGAAATAAATGGAAAAAAAGACCTTAAAAAATAGAAAAGACCAATGAAACTAGGAGCTAGCTTTTTGAAAAGATAAACCAAATAGCCAAACCATTAGCTAGACTCATGAAGAAAAAAAACAGAGGGGGTACTAAAGTAGATAAAATTATAAATGAAAGAGGAGACATTCCAACTGATACTCCATAAATATAAAGGATCGTAAGAGACTACTATGAACAATTATACCACCTATACATTGGACAACCTAGAAGAAATAGATAAATTCCTAGTAACATACACCCTACCACAACTGAAACATGAAAAATAAAAAAATATGAATGAACCAATTATTAGGAGGAAGATTGAATCATTAATCAAAACTCCAGGACCAGACAGCTTCACTGGTCAATTCTACCAAACATTTAAAGAAAATTAATACAAATCCTTCTCACATTCTTCCAAAAAAGAGAAGAGAACATTTTTCAAACTCATTTTACAAGGCCGCATTAACCTGATACCAAAATCAGACAAAGATACTAAAGAAAAGAAAATTACAGGCCAATATCCCAGATGAATATAGATGCAAAAATCCTCAACAAAATATTAGCTAACTGAATTCCACAGTACATTAAAAGGACCATACCCCATAATCAAGTGGGATCTATTCCAGGGATGGTTCAACAACCACAAATCAATCAATGTGATACACCATATTAACAAAATGAAGGATAAAAATCATATGATCATCTACATAGATTCAGGAAAAGCATTTGAAAGACATCAACATCCTTTCATGATAAAATCGCTCAACTAACTGGACATAAAGGGAACATACCTGAGCATAATAAAGGTCACATAGACAAACCTACAACTAACATCATACTTAATGGTGAAAAGCTGAAGTTTTCTTCTAAGATCAGGAACAAACAATGGTGGCCATTCTCATCACTCCCACTCAACATAGTACTGGAAGTCCTAGTCAGACCAATTAAGCAATAAAAAGAAATAGAAGACATCCAAGTTGGAAAGGAAAAGGTAAAAAATGTCCCTATTTGCAGATGACATGGTATTATGTATAAAAAACACTAAACACTCCTCCAAATACTGTTAGAACTAATAAAGAAATTCAGTAAAGTTGCAGGATACAAAATGAATGTACAAAAACCAGTTACATTTCTATACAGTAACAACAAACTATCAGAAAGAGAAATTGAAAAAAATCCCATTTACAATAACATCAAAAAGAATAAAATACTTAGGAATAAATTTAATTAAGGAGATGAAAGATCTCTGCAGGGAAAACTATAAGACATTGATGAAAGAAATTAAAGAAGACACAAATAATTGAAAAGATTCTGTTTTCATGGATTGGATGAATTAATTTGTTAAAATGTCTACACTACTTAAAGCAATTGGCAGATTCAATGTAATCCCTATCAAAATTCAAATAGTTTTTTTTCACAGAAATTGAAAAAATTCCTAAAAGTTGTATGGAACCACAAAAGACCTTGAATAGCCAAAGTAGTCTTGAGAAAGAACAAAGCTGGATAATACATTAAGTTCAATTTTTAATTTTTTGAGAAATCTCCATATTATTTTCCACAATGGCTGTACCAATTTACATTCCCACCTACAGTATATAATTGTTCCCTTTTTTCCACATCCTTACCAACATTTGTTAATTCTTTTCTTTTTGATAATAGCCATCCAAGAGATGTGAGGTGATATCTCATTGTGGTTTTGATTTGCATTCCCCTGATGATCAGTGACACTGAGCACCTTTTCATATACTTATTGGCCATCTTTATGTGTTTTTTTTTTTTTTTGAAAAAATGTCTGTTTGGGTCCTTTGCTCATTTTAAAATTGGATTATTTATTTATTTTTGCTATTGAGTTGTATGAATTCTTTATATATTTTGGATAGTAACCCCTTATCAGACATATGGCTTGCAAGTACATTTTCCCATTCCGTAGGTTCCCTTTTCAAATTATTGATTGTTTCCTTTGCTGTGCAGAAGCTCTTTAGTTTGATGTAGTCCCACTTGTTTATTTTTGCTTTTGTTGACTGTACTTTTGGTGTCTTATCTAAGAAATCATTGCCTAGATCAATGCCAGAGCTTTTTCCATATGTTTTCTTCTAGAAGTATCAGTTTCAGGTCTTACATTTAAGTCTTTGATTCATTTTGAGTTAATTTTTCAAACGGTGTAAGATAGGGGTCCAGTTTCTTTCTTTTGCATTTGGATATCCAGTTTTCCCAACACCATTTATTGAAGAGACAATCCTTTTCCCATTGTGTACTCTTGGCACCCTTGTCAAAAATTAGTTTATCATACATATGGGTTTATGTCTGGGCTCTCTATTCTGTTCCACTGGTCTATGTATCTGTTTTTAATTCTAATACCACACTGTTTTGATTGCTATTGCTCTGTAATATAACCTGAAATCAGGAAGTGTGATGTCTCCAGTTTTACTCTTCTTTCTCAGGACTGCTTTGGCTAGTCAGGGTTTTTTGTAGTTCCATATGAATTTTATGACAGTTTTTTCTATGTCTGTGAAAAATGGCACCAAAATTTTGATAAGAGATATGTTGAATCTTTTTTGAAGAAGCCACTTTCATAGAAACAGAGAATAGAATGTTGGTTTTCAGGGGCTGGGCGTAGGAGAAAATGAGATGATATAGGTCAAAGGGTATACATTTTCAGTTATAAGAAGAATAAGTTCTGAGGTTCTAACGTACAGCATGATGACTATAGTTACTAATACAGTGCTGTACACTTAAAAATTGCTGAGAGTAGATCTTAAGCATTCTTACCACAAAAAAAGAGTTAACTATGTGAGGTGATGAATGCATTAATTATCTTGATCTTGGTAATCATTCTACCATGTATATGTATATCAAATCATGTTGTACACTTTAAATACATACAATTATATTTTTCAATTATTCCTCAATAAAGTTAAAAAAGAAATAAGGACAAAGCTGGAAGCAAATTGTATATCTGATAAGCAGTTATTGTTCAAAGTACTTAAAGAACTATATAACTCAGGAGAAGAAGAACAGTCAATTAAAAAATGGGCAGAGGAACTGAATAGACATCTTTTCAAAAAAGACATAAACATGGTCAACAGGTACATGAAAAGATGCTCAACTAGTCATTAGGGAAATACATATCGAAACCATGATAAGCTATCACCTCACACTTGTTAGAATGGCTATTATCAAAAGACGAGTGATAACTAGCATTGGCAAAGATATGAAAAAAAGGTAACCCTTGTGCATTATTGGTGGGAAAGTAAATTGGTGCAGCCACTATGGAAAACACTGTGAATATTCCTCAAAAAATTAAAAATAGAACTACTGTGTGATCCAGCAATACCACTTCTGGGGATATATCCAAAGGAAATGAAAACAGGATACTGAGGCAATAATTGCACTCCCATGTTCATTGCAGCATTATTCACAATAGCCAAGATATGGAACACACACACACACACACACACACACATACACACACACACACACATACATATATATATATAGAATGGAATGTTTTTCAGTCATGAGAAAGAAGGAAATTCTGCCATTCACGATAACATGGATGAAACTTAAGGGCATTATGGTAAGTGAAATAAGTCAGACAGAGAAGGACAAATACTGCATGTATCACTTATATGTGCAATCTAAAAAAGCTCAGTTCATAGATATGGAAATAGAATTGTGGTTATCAGGGGGTGGGAGAAATGGGGAGATACTGGTGAAAGAGTACAAACTTTCAGTGATAAGATAAATAAGTTTTGGAAATCTAATGTACAACATGGTCATATAGTTAACAATACTATATTATGTTCTTACAAGTTGCTAAGAGAGTAGATCTTAAATGTTCTCACCACACACATACAAACAATGTAATTATGTGAGGTGTTAGCTAACACTATGGTGGTAATCATTTTGCAGTATATAAGTGTATCTAATCAAAACACTGTATTTCTTAAACTTATACAATATTATATGTCAATTATATCTCAATACAACTAGAAAAAAAACCTCATTTATTTCTCTTTAATCATTTGAAAAATGAGATTAATAAGTCTCACTTCACAGGATTGTTATAAGAATTAGAGGTAATGCATGTAAAAAAACTAATACTTAATGGGATTTCAGAATTGACAGCTCATTCTTACGACTGACATGTACAATCGCCTGATAAAGTAGGCAGGGCAGTTATCCTCATTTCCATTTCCATTCTTCAGTAGCAACTGAAGCTCAGGAAAGATCAAAATGGAAAATCCAATCACTACTAGGTAGTGATTAGGCTTGAATTTAAGCCTTTTGATTGCCAGCCCAACTTTTTTTCTTCTCTCTGTTCTGTCTCCTTTCTTCCTCCCTGCACACGGAAGCAGGGAACTGGCCTGAAGATGAATGTGTTGGAAGATGAAGAGTCTAATGTTTCTGCCTGTGTGCTCCTGTATATCTATACACTTGAACCAAGGAAGTGGGTAAATATGGTCTAAAAGACCCCTCACACTCTTTGCCTAGCTTACCTTTGGCACTTATTTCTGAAGGGCTTAAAGTGTAGGCAAAATCTATATTCTTATTGATGCACATGTTTTCCCTCAAATACACCAGGCATTTGCATTGTCTATTGCCTCTATTCCCTTTGTTAGCTTCTTCTGAAATATACTTCCCTATTGCATTCCTGGCCTTGTAAACAAAACAAAAACCTGGCCCCAAAACCAAAACCAAACAAAACAAAACATCCTACAAAGCAAAAGCCATGAGCCCAAACCAAAGATCACTTCTTCGCTGTAGCTTCTCCTTACCCTTCCCAAAGAGAAAAGATTACCTCCTCATCTGTGTCTTTTTTGCATCTGTACTTATATTATCCTCACATTTTGGAATGGGTTTCTTTTGCATGTTTGTATCACATTTTTGCCTGAAAGCTCTTTAAGAAGGGGAGCATATGCATGCCACTTTTGTAGTCAGTGTCTAGCATGTTGTCCCGTAGTACACTGTACTTGCTCCACAAATGCAGGCTGATGTAAATTCAATTGAATTTGTTCTTCTGAGAGAAGGTAAATAGTGAAAGAAATGTAACTTGCCTATATATAGAATAATTAGAGATGCCAGTAAAAGTGTTTAGCGTAAGACTGGCTACTGTGGAGTTGTGATGTTGCTGCTGTATATTTGTTTGCAAATGGTATAATAATATGTATATAAATTCATACATCTATTAAAACACAAATAATATAGCAAGGCAGAGAACATAGATGTTGCTGCTTGGAATTTTCTTAGCATTCTGGGCTTTGCTAAAAAAATAAGAGCTATATTAAGAGTGCTAAATTGAAATTGCCAGACTATCCAGTTATTGGGGGAACATGGTAAGATGTAAAGTTATGCAAATGAACACAGGAAATTGATCAAACTTAAAGAGTGAACAAAATAGAATAAAACCAAACTTGCTGCCCCAAAATGCCATCAAGGTCCTTGCTTTTCTCCCCTGGGGATTTTTTTTATCCCTGCAAGATACCCTGGGACTAAGTAAGAGATAATTCACTTCAAAATGAGATGGCCTATTTTTGGAGTACTGCCCTGAATTTTCCCTTTTGCCTATAATAATCTATTGTCCTGGATACCAAAAATAGTGTGTGGCAGGGATTATTTAAAGCTCTTCAGTAGAAGGCAGTTATGCAGCCTGCTGAACTTAGAACAAAGGCAGTAAGTTTCAGTTAAAGGGAACTTTGAAATGGTCTGTGGAGCCATGGAGCCATGTATGCTGGTACCATCAGTACTTTTGTTTTCCTTTATTTTCTCAGAGTTGGAGAAAGCCCCAAAGACCAGATAGGGTAGAAATTTGACATGATAAAGATTAATTGGTAGGCTTTAGTTGGGAAAATCCACCTCAAAAACAAATAAATAAAATGTAAGGAAACATTTTAGAACTGTGATGTTTATTTAAGTTGGATGATGCTGGGGCACCAGGAGGGACCACTGCTTTTTTTTTTTTTTTTTAATTAATTTATTTACTTTTGGCTGTGTTGGGTCTTTGTTTCTGTGCGAGGGCTTTCTCTAGTTGCGGCAAGTGGGGGCCACTCTTCATCGCGGTGCGCGGGCCTCTCACTATCGCGGCCTCTCTTGTTGCGGAGCACAGACTCCAGACGCGCAGGCTCAGTAGTTGTGGCTCACGGACCTAGTTGCTCCGCGGCATGTGGGATCTTCCCAGACCAGGGCTCGAACCGTGTCCCCTGCATTGGCAGGCAGATTCTCAACCACTGCACAACCAGGGAAGACCCGGGCCACTGCTTTTTGCATAAATATCTTTAAACAAGAGTCCCAATCCTTCTGGGCCACATGACTTCTTCACCAAGGGGCTCAAGAAGCTATAATGCTCTTCAACTATTTGAAGGATGTTTTTGTTTCCTAACACTGCTATAAAAGAATACCAAAACCTTAGCTATAGTAAACGTTTAAAACCTTAACCCTTTAAAACAGCACAAATTTATACTATTAGAATTCTGGATTTCTTAAGTCTGAGATATGATTCCCTTGGATGGTGGTCCCTTCCCTCATCTTCAAAGCACATCACTCCAGTCTCATGTTCATCATCAGTTTGCCTTCTCCACTGTAGGCAAATATCCCTCTATCTCTCCCTTATAAGAACATTTGTGATTACATTCAGGTCCACTTAAAGAATCCAGGATAGTCTACGCATCTCAATATTCTTAATCAGATCTGCAAAGTCACTTTTGCCATATAAGGTAACATTCACAACTTCTGAGGATTAGGATGTGGATACCTTTTGGCAGGGGGTGGGGAGCATTATTCAGTCTAGCACAAAGGGCTATCAAGTAGAAGAGGAATTAACCTCATTTTGTGTGACACTGAACATAACCAGCCATGGCAAGACACATTTTTGAAATTTGAAAGGAAGTATTTTGGATTTATTAGAACTTTCCAAAAGTGGAGAGAACTCCCTTGGGTGTATGACAAGATGTTAAACTGGAATTACAACTATGGCACCACAGTATAACACTTAGGACATTCCAAAGAGAAGTGCTGGACAGAAACACAGATTTCCAAAGAAGATGACTCCACAAGAAGACTATTGGGGTCAAGAGATTGGAGATGGGGAAGGATTTTCAAAGAGATTTCTTTAGAGGGAGCTTGTCTCTTCTCTCTTCCTCACAGGGAATGTGGCAAGGGTGTTCTCTCCTTTATGTCCAGCCTAGAGGGAGTGGGCTTCAAAGAGACCACTCTAAAAGAAAGGAGCCTTGGACTAGTGTGTGACCAGCAAGAGACACTGGCCATCAGTCTCAGTGGGTAGTGCAAAAAGAAACAGACGCTCTGTAATGGAAGAAATTGCCCTTTCTCCAATGGTGAGTTGAAGGTGCACGAGGCCCAGAAAACATATGTGGAAACTTTAGTAAAGTCCTGCTTAATACGATTTCTACTGAAAAATGAAGGGAGTCCAGTGGAGGATCTGGATAGGGAGGACCACAGGAAAATCAGAAGCTGAGGAGGGAGGCAGAGCAACAAGCCAAAGGGTGGGGCTTCTGGTATCCTGGGAGTCACCTCACAGGGGCTCAGCAGGAGAGCCTCTGAAGAATCTGTCAACTCCATATACTCAGGAACTATTGGTTTTTTTGTTTTTAATTTATTTTTGGCTGTATTGAGGCTTTCGTTTCTGTGCGAGGGCTTTCTCTAGTTGCGGCAAGTGGGGGCCACTCTTCATCGCGTTGCGCGGGCCTCTCACTATCGCGGCCTCTCTTGTTGCGGAGCACAGGCTCCAGATGCGCAGGCTCAGTAGTTGTGCCTCACGGGCCTAGTTGCTCCGAGGCATGTGGGATCTTCCCAGACCTGGGCTCGAACCCGTGTCCCCTGCATTGGCAGACAGATTCTCAGCCACTGCACCACCAGGGAAGCCCAGGAACTATTGGTTTTAATCATCAGCCAGAATCATGGACTGTGGAGCCCACTTAAGGCTGCACTTATGACTCCAACTTTTGTGAGGTCTTAAACTTACAGATATTGAGAGGCTCTCTTTAAGAAAAAGATAAAGCATCACAAGTACAAAATTAGCTAAAAGGCCATGGAAGAGGCCTTTGCAAATGAAGAGCTCTAAAGTTTGATTTCAGTAGCTTTATGGTAAGTTCATGAAGTAAGAATTTTCTGCTGCCTTTCCCCCTTCTCCCTTCTTATACTCCAATGCCAGAAGGGTCTGAGAACAAGATTAGCTAGGCAAGCCAAGAAGAAAGGGGCAGATCACCCACTAAGGGTTGGAAGAGATTTGTGTCTTTGTATGAATACTGAAGTGTTGAAAAGCATATTGAATTGAATATTTAATTACAGAATTGAGAATATACATTTGTGATTTAAAAAGACTGCAGCACTGTGCATTAGCCATGAGTGACCAGAAACCATGAGTTCTACCTATTTCTATTTAGAGGCTGGAATAAACTTCTCCCACCAAGTATATATTAAAGTGACAATGGAAAGTAAAAATTTGTGTTTTGATTACATTCCATGAGCTGTGCTTATTCGATATACAGGTTACAGGCATTGGTGAGTTCAACATCACTAGTATGCACAAACAGTGATAACTTGTCAGGAACGTTGTAGAAGAGCTTGAGGCATCTCAAGTGAGTTAAACTAAGTGGTCTTTAAGGTCACTCTAGTTCTGATGATTTCTGGTTCTTCTATGCTTCTCAACCACTGATAACAGAGCCCTTCCTAAGAAAAGTTTTGACAGGGAAGATGAGAAGCCAGAGAAAAGGCAGAAGATGGTGTTAGGTTGATTATGTATGTTTATGTATGTATATATGATTATACATAAGTGAAATGAATGACTGTGGTGACAAGGGACAGGAAGGAGGAATTAGGATTTAATTGTTATTATAAGGTAGTGAAGTATCATAGTGTTATTTGAAAGTGAACTTGACTGGGCATATACCCTGAGAAAACCATAATTCAAAAAGAGTCATGTACCAGAATGTTCATTGCAGCTCTATTTACAATAGCCAGGACATGGAAGCAACCTAAGTGTCCATCATTGGATGAATGGATAAAGAAGATGTGGCACATATATACAATGGAATATTACTCAGCCATAAAAGGAAATGAAACTGAGTTATTTGTAGTGAGGTGGATGGAGTTAGAGTCTGTCATACAGAGTGAAGTAAGTCAGAAAGAGAAAAACAAATGCAGTATGCTAACACATATATATGGAATCTAAGGGGGAAAAAAAAAAGGGCATGGAGTACCTAGTGGCAGGATGGGTATAAAGACACAGACCTACTAGAGAATGGACTTGAGGATATGGGGAGGGGGAAGGGTAAGCTGTGACAAAGTGAGAGAGTGGCATGGACATATATACACTACCAAACGTAAAATAGATAGCTAGTGGGAAGCAACCACATAGCACAGGGAGATCAGCTCCGTGCTCTGTGACCACCTAGAGGGGTGGGATAGGGAGGGTGGGAGGGAGGGAGATGCAAGAGGGAAGAGATACGGGAACATATGTATATGTATAACTGATTCACTTTGTTATAAAGCAGAAACTAACACACCATTGTAAAGCAATTATACTCCAATAAAGATGTTAAAAAAAAAAAAAAAGAAAGTGAACTTGGATTAGTTGTATATTACAAACTCCAGGGCAACTACTAAAAGGAAAAAAAGAAGTATAACTGATATATTAAGAAAGCAGAGAAAATGAAATAACAAAATTCCCAATTAAAACCACAAATGGCAGAAAAAGAGAGGAAGATAAAAACAGGAATAAAGAGTAAGGGCAAAAAATAGAAAGTTGTAACAAATATAGTAGATATCAATCTATATCAATAGTGACTTTGAACATCAATGGTCTAAGTACACCAAGTAAAAGACAGAGATTGCCAAAGTGGATGCAACACTCAAGTATATATTGTTTACAAGAAACTTGCTTTAAATATAAAGACACATGTAAATTAAAAGTAAATGAATGGAGAAAGATATACCATGCTAACACTAATCAGAAGAAAGCAGGAATAGCTATATTAATTTCAGACAGAGCAGACTTCAGACCAAGAAGAGTTATCAGTAATAAAGAGGGGCATTACATAATGATAAAGGGGTGAATTCTTCAAGAAGACATAACAATCCTGAAAGTGTATATGCCTAACAAAGGAGCATCAAAATATGTGAGGCAAAAACTAATAAAACTGCAAAAATAAATAGATGAACCACCATCATGGTTGGAGACTCTTAACACCCCTCTATCAGAAGTGGACAGATCTGGCAGGCAGAAAATCAATAAGAACATAGTTTAACTCAACAACATTGTCAATGACCTAGATATCATTGACATTTATGGATTATTTTATTCAACAACTGCAGAATACACATTCTTCTCAAGCTCACATGGAACATTCATCAAGATAGACCGCATTCTGAAACACACTGTAACAAATTTAAAAGACTAGGAATCACATAATACCTATTCTCAGACCTTGATGGAATTATACTAAAAATCGATATCAGAAAGATAGCTGGAAACCCCCAAAATAATTGAAGGCTAGACAACATACTTCTAAGTAAAACATGGGCAAAGAAGAAATCTCAAGAGGGATTTTTAAATATTTTGAACTAAATGAAAATAAAAATACAACTTAACAAAATTTGTGGGATGCAGTGAAAGCAGTGCTTAGAGGAAAATAATAAAATAGCATTAAATGCATATACTAGAAAAGAGGAAAGATCTAAAATTAATAATTTAAGTGTCTACATTAGGAAACTAGAAAAAGAAGAACAAATTAAATCCAAAATGATCAGAAGAAAAAAATACTAAAAATTAGAGCAGAAATCAATGAAAATTGAAAATAGAAAGTCTGTAGAGAAAATCAATGAAGCCAAAAGCTGGTTCTTTGAAAAGATCAATAAAATCAATAAGCTTCTAGTCAGGTTGACCAAGAAGAAATGCGCAAGGATACAAATTACTAATATCAGAAATGAAAGAGAAAACATCACTACAGATCCCATGGACATTAAAAGAATAATCAGAGAATTCTATGAACAACTCTATGCTCACAAATTTGATAGCCTAGATGAAAGGGAGCAATTCCTTGAAAGACACAATCTACCAAAAGTCACACAAAAAGAAATAGATGATATAAATAGGCCAATATCTATAAAAGAAATTGAATTGAAGAACTGAAGAAATTAATAACCTTCCAAAACAGAAAGCACCAGATTGTTCACTGGTGAATCCTACCAAATATTTAAGGAGGAAAACATGCCAATTCTCTACAGTCTCTTTCAGAAGACAGAAACAGAGGTAATACTTCCTAATTCATTCTGTGAAGCCAGCATTATCCTAATACCAAAACTAGACAAAGATATTAGAAGAAAAGAAAACTACAAGCCAATGTCTCTCATGAATATAGACAAAAATTCTCAACAAAATATTAGCAAATCAAATCCAACAATGCATAAAAAGAATTATATACCACCAGCAAGTGGAATTTATTTGAGGTATGCAACCCTGGTTCAATATTCTAAAATCAATTTATGTAACATATCACACCAACAGCCTAAAAATAAAAATCATATGATCATATCAATAGATGCAGAAAAAGCATCTGACAAAATCCACCAGCCATTCATGATAAATGCTCTCAGTAAAGTAGGAATACAGGAGAACTTCCTCAACTTGGTAAAGAATATCTACAAAAAACCGACAGCTAACATCAGATTCAATGATGAGAAACTTGAAGCTTTTCCACTAGGATCAAGAACTAAGCAATGATATCCTGTCTCACCACTTCTTTTTAACATTGTACTGGATGTCCTAGTTAATGCAATAGAAAAGGAATATAAATAAGAAAAGGAAATAAAAGGTAACCAGATAGGGAAGGAAGAAATAAAACTGTCTTTGTTCACAGGTGACACGATTGTTTATATAGAGAATCTGAAAGAATTGACAAAAAACAAAAACAAAAACTCCTGGAAGTAATAAGTGATTATAGCAAGGTTGCAAGACACAAGATTAATATACAAAAGTCAATAACTCTCCTATATGCCTGCAATAAATAAGTGGAATTTTAAATTAAAAACAAATATCATTTACATTAGCACCCCCCAAAAATAAATACTTGGGTATAAATCTAACACACTCTTTCTCTCTCTCTCTCTATATATAAATGATCTATATGAAGAAAACTACAAAACTCTGATGAAAGAAATCAAAGAAGAACTAAATAAATTGAGAGATATTTTGTTTATGTACAGGAAGACTCAATATTGTCAGCATATCAGTTCTTCCCAACTTGGTCTATAGATTCCACACAATCCCAATCAAAATTTCAGCAAGTTATTCTATGTATATTGACAAACTGATTCTAAAGTTTATATAGGAAGGCAAAAGACCCAGAATGGTCAACACAATATTGAAGGAGAAGAACAAAGTACCAGAGTACTGACACTACCTGACTTTAAGACTTACTATAAAGCTACAGTAATCAAGACAGTGTGGTATTGATGAAATAATAGACAAATAGATCAATGGAACAGACTAGTGAACTTAGAAATAGACCACATAGATACAGCCAACTGATCTTTGACAAAGGAGCAAAGGCAATTCATGGAGCAAAGATACTCTTTTCAATAAATGGTGCTGGATCCATGGCCATCCACATGCAAAAAATTAAATCTAGACACAAACCTTACACCCCTCAAAATTAACTCAAAATGGATCATAGAAATAAACTTAAAACCCAAAACTACAAAACTCTTAGAAGATAACATATGAGAAAATCAAGATGACCTGGGGTTTGGTGATGACTTTTTTAGATACAACACCAAAGGCATAATTCACGAAAGAAAGAATTGATAAGCTGGACTTCATTAAAATTAAAAAAGTTCTGCTCTGCAAAAGACATTGTCAAGAGAATAAAAAGACAAGCCACAGACTGAGAGAAAATACTTGCAAAAGACACATCTGATAAAGGACTATTATCTAAAATATATAAAGAATCCTTAAGACTTGATAAACAATAAGAAAACAAACAACCTGATAAAAAAATGAGACAAAGACCTTAACAGACACCTTACCAAGGAAGATAAACAGATGGCAAATAAGAATATGAAAAGATGCTCCACATGATATGTCATCAGGGAAATGTAAATTAAAATAATAATGAGATACCACTACACACCTATTAAGTGATCAAAATCCAGAACACTGATAAATATCAAATGCTGGCAGGGAGGTGAAGCAACGGGAACTCTCATTCATTGCTAGTGAGAATGCAAAATGGTTCAGTCACTTGGGAAGACAGTTTGGCAGCTTTTTACAAAACTAAATATACTCTTACCATATGATTCATCAATTGTGTTCCTCGGTATTCACCCAAAGGAAGTGAAAACATGTCCACACAAAAACCTGTACATGGATATTTATAGCAGCTTTCTTCATGATTGCCAAAACTTGGAAGCAACCAAGAAGTCCTTCAGGTGGTGAATGGATAAATAAACTGTGGTATAGAAGACAATGAAATATTATTCAGTCCAAAAAGAAATAAGCTATCAAGCCATGAAAAGACATGGATGAACCTGAAATGCATATTATTAAGTGAAAGAAGCCAGTCTGAAAAGACTGCATATTGTATGATTCCAATATGACATCTAGACAAGGCGAAAGTATGGGGATGGTAAAAAGATCAGTGGTTACCAGAGGTTGGGCCAGGAGGAGGGATGAATAGGCACAGCACAGAATAGGTTTACAGCAGTGAAATACTCTGTATGGTACTATAATGGTAGATATGTGTCATTATACATTTGTCCCATTCCAAGGAATATACAACACCAAAGTGAACTCTGATGCAAACTATGGACTGTGGTGACCATGATGTGTCAATCAATGTAGGTTCATCAATTGTAATAAATGTACCACTCTGTGGGATATATTAATAATAGGGAGGCTATGCATGTGTGGAAATCTCTGTATCTATCGTCTACTTAATTTTGCTGTGAAACTAGAACTGCTTCAAAAAATAAAGTCTACTAAGAAAATAATTTTAAAAATACTACTGTCCACACCCAAACATTTGCATGCCTTTGTGGGGGCCCCTGTTCAAAATGTATGTGGAAGAATAAGTTTATAGCCGAAACTCATTTTTAAAGTTGGTTTATCTCCAAATGTATGAGTGTTTTATTACTGTTATTATAAATGCCCTTTAATGCAGGGCTTCTCATTCATTAGCTTAGAGAGTTCCAAAGTTAAATGAAAAACAACAGTTTCTTAACAAGCTTACAGACTTTAAAGCCCTTAGAGTGGATGGAAGAAATGAGTGTTGCAAAGCTTTATAGATATTGATAGGATTGCTTTATTCTGAAATGATGATACATAAATAAGCCTCTTCAAAGGCTTCACTGAGTCTATCATGGAAATTGCCATGTAAATTTTGGGAACTTGATAGGCTTTGGAACTTGGGCATAAATAATACATTCCCCAGCAAAACTTGAGCCACTACTTTTATTGGCATGTTCACAAATTTCTAAAGCTTCACAATGGCAATTTCCAAAAATGCAACCTTTTAGCTAACATTTTTTGTGTGTGTATATTATTGTCTGTTTTGAATTGAGGAAATAAATTTTCTCTTAAGAAAGTAGGAAAGTTGATGTTCAGTGTTTACCGTATGCCCAGTACTTTAACTCATTTTATCCTGACAACAAATCGGTAAGGTCAGTATTGTTATCTCTTTTAGATATAAGGAAACTAAGAGGCACTGAGAATAACAGTAGCTAAGGCTTATATAACAATATGTATCAGGCAATGTTTCAAATACTTTTTGCATATATGGGTGGATTTAGTTCCTCAAAACAACTTTAAAAAGGTAGGAACCATTATTATGTCTTTTTTGCAGATGAGAAAACTGAAGCACAGAGAGATCAGTGACTTGTTCAAGGTAAGTGACAGAAGCCAGGATGGAGACGCAGGTAGACTGGCTCAAGTCTAACCCTTTAACCACTAAGCTATAGCCTTAAAAATAGCAAAAGGCCTTACAGCAAGGCAATGGTAGAGTTATTTTTTCTTGTCTCTCTAATCCTTTAAGTCTTTCTCTTTCTTCAGGATTCAAGTTTCCACTAAAATGAGAGTCATTATTATACCCTGACTCTCAGGGTGCTGTTGGGATACATTGTTTCCCTGAGCTGCCATGGCCATATTATTTGTAGTTCTACTTAGCAAGCATTTAACTCTGATTTAGCTGTTTACATGTAAGCTCTTTGAAGACAGAGACTAATGTCTTATTATCTCTAAGCAACTAACATTTGTACAGTAGTGGCTGCTCTGGAAATTTTGAAATGAAAAAGTGGACTATCTATTTCCATTTTTAAGCAACGGTGTTTTCTTTTTTTGTTCTATGCTAAAGGGGCAAATATAACATGAATGAAAAGGTCTGTAGCTGATGATATTATATAGAAGACTGAGTAGTTTAAGCCTGAATTGATAACACTCAGAAGGAAAGAATGTCAACTAAATGCCAAACTTAAGCTAACAAAAATAATGCAATGTAAACTGAAAAAAATTTTAGAATACAATAAACACAATAAAATTACTATCTTCTCTACACAAATGTAACTTCTCTTAAACTCCATTGGCCAATAGGTAATGGAGACATGAGTTTGAAACATGAGCCCCCCATGTGGAGCCCTGAGCCACTACTCACTGGTCACTGGGAGTACATGGCCTATATCACTCAGAAGATGCCACTTCAGATTCTTCAAAGCTGAGATGCAAAGCCCAGTTCCCAGAGACAGAGACATCTACCTTCTGCTCCTAGTGCTGGGGCTCAGGTGAGTTGGCCCAGGCATGTGTGTTGCAGTGAAAGCAGCACTGAACATGGAGTCATATGATCTGGGCTTAAAGCCCAGTCCTGACACTCCCTAGTTGTGTGCTGGGGCGAGTTCCTGATCTGCAGCTTCTTCATTTGCATAATGGGTGTAAAAATACTGCCACGTTGTGTTGATTAAAGGGTTGACTGAGATTCTGTTTGTGACAGTCTCTGGCCCATTAATCCTCTCAGTATTTGGGCAATGTGAGTTCCATCCATTCCTGTCTTGGCCACCTCCAACGTGCCCTGCTGCTCTGGCTGCTGGTTCCTACGCTCTCACTACTCTGGCTCCCTGAGGTCTTCAGTCCACTTAGTGCTGACTTCACCCAGAAGCCACTACAGGGGGCTTGAACTTTCCTGCACTCTGTCCAGAGCTCTCCTCAGCTTTGCTGCTGCCATTGGTTCCCTCCCAGCCCCCAACATGCACCTCACTGCAGATTTCAGTTTTTCTAGGGGCTTTCTTGAGGCCCCCTCCAGCTGTCATCACCACCTCTACAGAGACATTCCAACCTTGTCTGCCTTTGGCTAGCTAATACCTTACTTCCCAGACTCCGTATTCAGCATCCATGCAGTCCATAAACATTAACTGAAGGCCTACTAAGTACCAGGTCAGACACTGGAGTTACTGGGTTGTTGTCTTCAAGGAGCTCAGAATTTAGAAGGAAAATAGACAAACCAACCATAACAGTACAGCGTGAGATGTGTTAAGAAAGAGAGAAGCAGAGAGCAGAGATCAGGGCTCATCTGTAGATCTGTCCCTCTAGTATTCTAGCTTTGCCACCCAGACAGAGTCCTGTGTCTAAGGCTTTGGGTACAGGAGAAAGTGACCACAGATCCCAAAGACTGACAATGAAAAGGCCTTGCAGGGCTGTCATTATAACTTTCTGTGCTGTGTCCTGGGGGTGGGAGTGCATAGGGCGTCTCATGTTCCCTCATGCTAGCAACCCACTTTCTTCCTAAGTCCCACACTGGAAGTAATCACTTGTGTGATTTCTACCCCTGGTGGCCTCTGTCCTTCTAATATGAACAGGTCTCCCATGTCCCTTAGGCTCTACCATGCACAGGCTCATTTATTCATCCATAAACATTGATCCTATGGCATAAAAGCTGTGCAGAGTGTCTCATGGTTAAATAATGATTCTTCTGACTATAAGACCTGAGCTTTGGTTTGTTTTTCCACCAGAAGTTAGATTTAGGCTAATACTCAACTCTTTGACTTGCTTCCTGTGCAACCAATGGAAGACATTCACAACATCATTCACAAAAGATCAGGGTGTGAGCTCTTCATAAGTCACGTGAAGATAACTGGCCTGCAAGCGGATTGAGCTCAGAACCTTAACTTCATTAGAGAGAAGAGAGGTCCAATATACGGACTCAGGGCCACAGCTGCTTTCATGATATGGAGTTGGTGAGCCTATTCTAAGAAGTACACTATAAAGATGCGTCTGTGCACATTCTTATAGTTTCCATCAACTAACAGATTAACAGAATGGAATAATTGCCGAAATAGGTGAAACAAAGTACATGAGCAAAAGAAGCCATGATTAAAAGAAAGAAATTCTTGTATAAAAATATTTGAAAATTTGGCCCTCAAATCATGGGTTCTTGAGGGAGGGACCGTCCATTCACCTCTGTATTCTCAGCACCTAGGAGATAGTTTTTTGAACATTGCTTAATAAATATTATATAAAAGAATTCACAATCACTTGCCAAAAATCTGGTATAATGAATCTATGAGAAAGTAGTCATTTGGAATAAAATATATTTAATATGGTAAGTCAAATTCAGAATAAAATATAAATCCATGTCATAAAATATATTATAAATGCATCAGACCAGATATTAATATAAGTACAAGTTAAGAACATAAAGGATGTGAACCAAGAGTTGGCAAGGAAGAAAGATCTACAAATGCTTTCAAAGTTGTTGAAAATGTTTACTAGCTGAATTCTTGTATAGTCTGTGACTAAAATGGCAACACAAAAATTTACAATAAAGGGTAGGGAAGGAGAGCTTAAAACTTGGCGAAAATATTTTTCCCTCTGTCTGTTGTGAATTTCTCAATTACAAAGAGATTTTCATATTTTTACTTTTCCCATGTAATCTGTAGAAAATAATGTAAGCTGGAGTTTCAGAATACCAACATCTTTAAGAATTATTTTCATTGTTGTTCTCTAAACCATCCATTTCTGGATTCTTAAAATACCTCTGGCTACTGAACAGGACTATTCACAAATATTTCATTTTGGTTCGTTGAACTGAATTCCTTTCTTGCCCAAGAATAAAATAGTCATTTAAAAACAATACATTGTTTTCTTACAAAATTAAGTACTAAGAAAAGTTAAAAAAAAAAAAAAAAAAAAAAAGAGCCAAATAAGAAAGTCCTTTGTAAGAGGCTACCTGCTGCTGCAATAGGACACTTGCCCCTCCTCTCTACATTCTGCAGTGACTCTGGGGCCCTCAGAGCCTGGGCATAAATAACCCCAAGTAGCCCCTGATGCAGCGTTCCTGTCTCCAGCCAGCCATCCCTCTGCTTGGCACTGCAGCAGCTGGAAGGTGACTGACATGCCCTCTGGCTGCCTTCTAACCCTTCCAACCACAGCCTACACGTGCATTAAGTTTAATGCCTCCACCCCAATTGCTCTCTAGAACTAGCTGGATGGAAGCTGCTACCAATCAATGAGTAGATCCATTACCTCCTTGAGCACTTAGGCCCAGGGAGAGAAAGCCTGAATTTAGAAATGATAGGGTAGACTTTGAGCAACACCGTGGGAAGGAAGTGCCTTCCTAGGCTGACATACTCCCCAGAGAGCTACTGAGGATGAAGGGAGAAAGAAGAGAAGAATCTCTGAAATGCTTATTTCAGAGCTCAAAATTAAACTTATTACTTGGTCACTTTGCTGTTGTTATTTTCTTTGATCTAGAATATTATCCCAATGAGGGTTAAAACCAAACACAATTTGTCACAGGAATGGAGTTGAAATAATATAATACCTAACCTGATTTCATATCAATCTTAATAGTTATTTTAAAAATATAGGTACTGGTTTTCTCAAAAAAGAAACATTTTGAAAAATTTGAAAATAATCTCTGTACACATATACCTTGAGTTGTTTGTTTTCATTCATCCAATGCCATGTATTGAATACTTATGGTGGCCCCATAGCACTATACCAAGGAAAGTAGTGTGATGTAGAGACCCTTGCTATTCAAAGTGTGGCCCAGACCAAAATATGAACATTATCAGGGAGTTTGTTAGAAACGCAGAGTCTTAGCCACATCAGACACACTGAACCTGAATTTGTATTTAACAAATTTCTCAGGTGATTTATGTGCACATCAACATTAGTGAAGTGCCAGTGTAGAGCACTCTCCAAAACTTTTTTTTAAAATCATGCATCCCCTACATTTTTAAGTATTACTTAAAAAAAATAATACTCTCCAATATGTGTGTATATATTTACAAATTATGTGTGTATTACTGTAACATGTTGCATTATACATTTTGTAAAGAATGCATAAAATAAAAATTAAAATTACAAGTTAAAATATGGACATTCTAGTAATTTCTTGCTGTTGCCTCAATGGATCATTTTGAGCACACACCCATTTTGCAGATCCATGGCCATGAGGACAGTGTACTGGCCTTAAGATATGAAAACCTGGGTTTGATTTCTAGTTTTACCAATTCTTAGCTTTAGTTCTCAGGAGGGTTTGGGATAATGTAGCACAACTCCAGTTGTACGGCATTCTGGGTTGCAGAAAGTAGAGATTATAGAGAAGGTGAGCTAGCAGGAAGAGGAGTCATGTCTAGGGAGAGGCTGATAATCATAAGTCAAGTCCCAATAAGAGAAAGGCAGCCCAGTTCAGTTATAGGTAGGTTCACAATCTAAAGGGAGTCTACTTCTTCAGAAGGTGTGAATAGTAGTGGGCAGTGCTTGAAGGCAGGTGTTAACCGAGTGATTAAACAGGAAATAGAAACTTGTGAGAAGTGGAAGCAGGTGCCTCATGGGAAGAATGGAAAAAGTGACATCTGGAATTGGGCAGAACTTGTTTCAGGTGCTGGCTCTACTCTTTATAATCTTGGCAGGTTATTTAAACTCTCAGAGTCTCCATTTCCTGTCAAAGCTATAAAGAAGCTACCTTGGTCTGTAGAGAAGTTTTAACATTCTGTTACCCTAAAGGAACCGACCTTGACTTGAGGTCATTCTTGAGAAAGAAACAGAAGAGGCAAACAATTCCAAATGAGACCAAACTGTTTTTTCCCAAATGTGATGGTTAATTTTATGTGTTAACCTGACTGGGCCATGAGGTGACCAGATATTTGGTCAAACATTATTCTGGGTATTTCTGTGAGGGTGTTTTTGGATGAAATTAACATTTAAATAGATAGAGTAAAACAGCTGGCCCTACCCAGTGTGGGTGGGTTTCATCCAATCAGCTGAAGGCCTGAATGGAATAAAAAGGCTGACACTCACTAAAATAAGAGACAATTCTTTCTGCCTGATTGCCTTTGAACTGGGACATTCACTTTTTTATTACTTTGAACTCACACTAAAGCACTGGCTCTTCCTGGGTCTCAAGACTGGGGCCTTCAGACTGGAACTACACCACTGGCTCTCCTGGCTCCCCAGCTCCTGACTCATGTGTAGATCTCGGAACTTAGCCTCCATAATCACATGAGCAATTCCTTATAATAAATGCATCTATCTATCTATCTATCTACCTAAAAATTAATTATATATAATATTTATAATTAAATAAGGAGTTTTTCAACTCAGCACACAGGACCAATTCCCAGAAAAGCAGAATATAAAGGCAGCTCCTCTGTAGCTGGGATTGAGCTTCTGAGTTACAAGGTGCTGGAAACCCATTCTCATGACGTATTGGATCCCCAGTCTTCAGGTAGTGACCATGAATCCAACTGCTGTGTGGCTGCTTCACGATCAAGAGCCTGCTTTATGCTCCTGTCCCTACATCCTCTTAGAAACAGTATTAGCGGAGTAGATAAGAGTGCCCACTTTGGAACCATGCAGATGTGAGCTTGAGTGCCTATAAACGTTTAGCACACGGCAAGCAAGAATGAGTTGCACTTTTTTCAGGGTCATAAATGATTCTGGCATGTCCCAGTTGGATGACTGATCAGAGGGCTGGTTCTTCCTGGTACCACACTCCTGAGGAGGCAGAGCTGGTCCAGGTTGCCAAGACACTGGGACAGGAGAAAGCCAGAGGGAGAACACTTGGTGGGACAGAGGAGGTATATGATTGAGCATTGATTTAAGAAATTGCACACCCATTAGGCCATCAAAATGCTTGAGGCATCAAGCTCCCCATGTTCCTTAGTCCCCTACACAGAATATCAGAAGACTATTTCCACAATCCCTCAGTTAACAGAGAAAAAGTGAATGCCTTCCTGTTCTGTGGTTTTCCATGACCTTGGACAGAAGATTGGGTGGCCTTTAGTCTACTGGGTGCTCATTACATTCACCTGGGCAGAGGCTGACAATGAGGGCTTGTCACTTTAATTCTCAGAGAAATAATATAGCACTAGTGGATTTCACCAGATTCTGGTTTCAATCAGATACACATTTGAGTTGTGACCCTACCACTTACTGGCTGTATAATCTTGAACAAAGTAATTAACCTATCTGAACCTCAGTTTTTATCCTGCACAGTGGAGATCATTATAATAACAGTTAACCTTCATGGATGGTTTCCTATGTGCCAGACACAGTGTCATTTGCTTTATGTTGATTATCTACTTTTATTCTTCTGTCAAGCCTGAGTTCCATACTATTACCACCCTCCCATTTTTATAGATTTGGAAACTGAAGCTTAGAGAACTTTAAATAGTTACTCAAGGTTACATCTACAAGGTGATGGAGTTGCGATTCTGCCTCAGTAAGAGAGTTAGTGCTGCCATGATGGAAACCTCAATTTCCTCTTGAGTAGTTTTGAGGAGGAGAATGGGGTATGGAAGAGTACTCTGTAAACAATAAAGTGCTAAGAACATGTGAATAATTCTTTAATGCAGGCTGAGACCACATGTTGCATTCTGCATCTGTCCCCTGATCCTGAGTGCCAAGGGGACAGTTGGGGAGAGGTCAGTGTCGGGGAGCCAGCCAGCAAAAACATGAATGCTGACATAGACCTTGAAGGAGAGGTAGGCTTGGTCTCGTCAGCACCACCTTTATGTAATTTACCTGTGCATAAGCTTCAAGGTGTTACGCAAATTCATTAGCAGAGAAACTCTATGTTTCTTTACAACACAAAAGACAAATTGCCAATGAGGTTCTATTAGCACAAAGAGAATCTTTTTCTATTGATGACTGGGTTGAGCAATTCTCAGAATTGGAATTGTTGATGTTCCTTAATATGACAAAAAGTCTCCATGTGGAAAAAGCAAATGTCAATGTGTTGATCTACATCTTGTGAAGAATGCATGATCATTCAGTTTTAGAATAATTCAATTTCCATTTCAAAACAAGAGAAAGGAAGAAAACATGTCTTTATTCTACAGAACTGAAAAAAATACTTTAAAGAAACTAGTTTGCTTCATTAATTAATCATTCATTCATTCAAAAAGCATTTACTAAGTGCCTTAAATGCACTAAGCCCTGTGGTAGCCTAGGGCTGAGTTTCTATTATTCTGGAATTCCCCAGAAGTTCCAATGAGAAGCATTGTGGGAAACAAAAATATCAGGAGAGTTAGCTTTAATTTGTCACAAGACAGGCTTCATTACCTCTTTCCAAGTGATGATCTGAAAATTACATATCAAATTAAATGCTTTAGTTTGTTGGGAGAAATGCTTCCACTGTAATAACTCTAGGACACGCCACCACTCAGTGCTCACAAGAAGCACTGTGTGTAGTCTGTGTGTAGGTCACAGCAGACTTGCTGCTATAGTGTCCTATGAATCACCATACTGACACAGGATTCTGAAATTTAAATAGCTGCTTTGAAGTAGCAAAGTTCTCTGACTTGAACTTCTAGAATAGAAGACCCATCTCTATCGGAGACTTTATTTCCAAATTGATTTCCATTTATATGGGGGCAATTCAGACTTTCTTCCTTAAGCTAGAATCTTAAGTAACGTTTAGTAAATCTAGGGTAAAGTAATAACAGTGCCACTTTTCTAAAGTCACTTTACCAGTGGAAGCCACTTCATGTTCTCCAGATATTTATTGGTAAGGCTGTTATTATTTTTATTATTTTAGCAGTCATATGCCTTATGTAGTATATGAAGGCAGTCATCCCTGAAGGAACATTCTGAGCTGAATTCAGGCTGCGTGTCATGTTTTTACAGCTGAAAACATATGCTTCAGAATATACTAAACCTAAGAAATTGTGAGCAGCAGAACAACATGTACATCATATAAACTGTGATGACATTTTCGTAAGAAAAGAAAACTAAATTGTAAAATCCCCAAAAGGAATACTATATATTTTCTGTGGGTACACATCAATTCATAGGACAAGTATGGAAAGTTATACACTGAACTGATGATAGTATTACTTTGAGATAAGAGTGGGAAAAGTCAAAGAGGGGATCTAAATAGTGATGAGAAGATAAGGAGATAGGTTCCTTCCAGCGTTCTTCTCTGTCATCCTTAGGGTGCAGCCTTCATTCTCACAGCCCAATATGACTGCTAGAGGGCCAGCCATCACTTCTGAGTTCGAGGGATGGGAAAAAAAAAAGGCAACACAACATGTTTGCCAACTATCCTTTAAGGCAGTTTCCCAGATTGTCATATAACATTTTCATGTACATCTTATTAACCTGAATTTAGTCAGGTGATGGATTCTACTTGCAAGGGAGGCTGAAAAATGTCATCGCTATTTCACCTGGCCATGTCCCCAGCTCAAGTGAGGGATTTACTGCTAAGTCAAAAAGGGAGAATGGATGCTGGGGTAGGCACTTCAGGTCTTTTGCCTCAGTCACCAAATGTCTTTGACTTAACCTGTAATGTTTTATAAAGGGGTGAATTTATATATTATTTGTATAACTAAAAATCATTTTTGAAATAAAAGGGGGAGGTATTTTATTTTTTGAGACACTACTCACCTGAAAATGTTTATGACACTTTCAAATTGTATATAATTGACTCTTAGACTATAAATTTTGCACAGGAGGAAAATCCAGTTTCCCCTCCAAGCCCGCTGTGATTAGATGGGGTGAGAGGAGCCTCAGAGACTTAAATGAGATTAGCTTTGGGACTCAGGGTTATAAATTCTTGACCTGCACCCCACTCTGATAACCTGACTAAGTAAGTTCTATTCTTCCCTGCCTTGGTTTTTTAAGTTTTAGTCAAATACACATAACACAAAATTTACCATCTTAACTGTTCATAAACTACACAGTTCAGCAGTATTAAGTACATTCACACTGTAGTACAGCCCCAATTTCCAGAACTCTTTTTATCTTGCTAAACTAAAACTCTATACCTATTAAACATTTCCCCAATATCCCCTCCCTCTAGCCCTTGGCAACCATCATTATACTCTGTCTCTATGATTTTGAGAGCTCTAGGGACCTCACAGTAAGTAGAATCACACAGTGTCTTTTTGTGATTGGTTTATTTCATTTAGCTTATTATCTTCAAAGTTCACCCATGTTGTAGCATGTGTCAGAATTTCCTTCCTTTTTAAGGCTAATATTTCACTTTATGTGTATACCACTTTTTGCTTATCCATTCATCCATGAATAGACACTTGAGTTGCTTCCACTTTTTGGATAATGTTAATAATGCTGCTATGAACATGGATATACAAATATATCGTTGAGACCCTGCTTCCATTTCTTTTGGGTATATACCAAGAAGTGGAACTAGTGAATCATACGGTAATCCTATTTTTAATTTTTTGAGGAACCGCCATACTGTTTCCCAAAAGGAATGCATCATTTTATATTCTCACCAACAGTGCACAAGGGCTCAAATTTCTCCACATCTTTGTCAACTTGTTACTTTTTTTTTTAATAGTAGCTATTTTAATGGGTGTGAGGTGATATCTCTTCATAGTTTTGATTTGTATATCCCTAATGATCAGTGAAGTTGGGCACCTTTTCATGTGCTTGTTGGTCATTTGTATATCTTCTTTAGAGAAATGCTTATTCAAGTCCTTTGTCCATTTTTTAAAATTATGTACGTTTCAGGTGTGCAGCATTATTATTTGACATCTGTACACACTACAAAGTGATCACCACAAGTCAGTTATCATCCACTGCCATATGGTTGACCCCTTTCACCCATTTCACCCACCCTTCAACCTCCTTCCCTTCTGATAACCACTAATAAGATTTATGTATCCATGAGTTTGCTTTTATCTTGTTTCTTCTGGTGTTTTTTTTTTTGTCTTCAAATGAAAATATTTAATTGATATTTGTACCTCAAGATGAAATTACATTTTTTTTTTTTTACAATAAATGGTGGGTATTACTCTATCATGAGAACATGCAGAAGAATTAGGCTAGGTCATGGCATATTACTCTAGGAAAAAATCAAAGAAACTATCTAATTAGGTTAATCTCTGTCAATTTTATAATTTCTGTAATTAATCTCAAATGGAATTTCTTAATCAGTTTTTCTCCTTTGATTCTCCAGGTATCTCCATGGTAGCAAATTATTTCAGCACTGATTCATGGAGATTGGATTCTTGAATTCCTGGCAGAGGCAGATGTCTCATTAATGCTGATCTGAGAGACATCTGTGATGAGCCTGTATATCAGGTTTATCTGCAGAGCTGATCTGAAACTGATGAGAAGTTCTTTTTTTTGTTTTGTTTTAACATCTTTATTGGAGTATAACTGCTTTACAATGGTGTGTTAGTTTCTGCTTTATAACAAAGTGAATCAGCTATACATATACATATATCCCCATATCTCCTCCCTCTTGCGTCTCCCTCCCTCCCACCCTCCCTATCCCACCCCTCTAGGTGATCACAAAGCACAGAGCTGATCTCCCTGTGCTATGCGGTTGTTTCCCACTAGCTATCTATTTTACGTTTGGTAGTGTATATATGTCCATGCCACTCTCTCATTTTTGTTTCTTCTGTTTTTTTTTAAGATTACCATCCACTTTATCACAATTGGCAGAACTACATTCTTTTTATGGCTGAGTAGTACTCCACTGTGTATATATACTACAGCTTCTTTATCCATTTATCCACTGATGGACACTTAGGTTGTTTCCATATCTCGGATATTGTAAATAATGCTGCAGTGAACATAGGAGTGCACATATCTTTTTGAATTAATGTTTTTGTGCTCCTCAGATAAATGCCAAGAAGTGGAATGGCTTATCATATGGGAGTTCTATTCTTAATTTTTTGAGGAATCTCCACACTGTTGTTTTTTTTTTTTTAACATCTTTATTGGAGTATAATTGTTTTACAATGGTGTGTTAGTTTCTGCTTTATAACAAAGTGAATCAGCTATATATATACATATATCCCCATATCTCCTCCCTCTTGCATGTCCCTCCCACCCTCCCTATCCCACCCCTCTAGGTGGACACAAAGCACCGAGCTCATCTCCCTGTGCTATATGCAGCTGCTTCCCACTAGCTATCTATTTTACATTTGGTAGTATTTATGTCCATGCCACTCTCTCACTTCATCCCAGCTTACCCTTCCCCCTCCCTGTGTCCTCAAGTCCATTCTCTATGTCTGCATCTTTGTTCCTGTCCTGTCCCTAGGTTCTTCATAACCTTTTTTTTTTTAAATTTAGATTCCATATATATGTGTTAGCATACAGTATTTCTTTTTCTCTTTCTGACTTACTTCACTCCGTATGACAGACTCTAGGTCCATCCACCTCACTACAAATAACTCAATTTCGTTTCTTTTATGGCTCAGTAATATTCCACTGTATATATGTGCCAGATCTTCTTTATCCATTCATCTGACAATGGACACTTAGGTTGCTTCCATGTCCTGTCTATTGTAAATAGAGCTGCAATGAAAATTGTGGTACATGACTCTTTTTGAATTAAGGTTTTCTCAGGGTACATGCCCAGTAGTGGGATTGCTGGGTCGTATGGTAGCGCTATTTTTATTTTTTAAGGACCCTCCATACTGTTCTCCATAGTGGCTGTATCAATTTACATTCCCACCAACAGTGCAAGAGGGTTCCCTTTTCTCCACACCCTCTCCAGCATTTATTGTTTCTAGATTTTTTGATGATGGCCATTCTGACTAGTGTGAGGTAATACCTGATTGTAGTTTTGATTTGCATTTCTCTAATGATTAGTGATGTTGAGCATCCTTTCATGTGTTTGTTGGCAATCTGTATATCTTCTTTGGAGAAATGTCTATTTAGGTCTTCTGCCCATTGTTGGATTGGGTTGTTTGTTTTTTTGGTATTGAGTTGCATGAGCTGCTTGGATATTTTGGAGATTAATCCTTTGTCAGTTGCTTCATTTGCAACTATTTTCTCCCATTCTGAGGGGTGTCTTTTCGTCTTGTTTATGGTTTCCTTTGCTGTGCAAGAGCTTTTAAGTTTCATTAGGTCCCATTTGTTTATTTTTGTTTTTATTTCCATTTCTCCAGGAGGTGGGTCACAAAGGATCTTACTGTGATTTATGTCATAGAGTGTTCTACCTATGTTTTCCTCTAAGAGTTTTATAGTGTCTGGCCTTATATTTAGGTCTTTAATCCATCTTGAGTTTATTTTTGTGTATGGTGTTAGGGAGTGTTCTAATTTCATTCTTTTACATGTAGCTGTCCAGTTTTCCCAGCACCACTTATTGAAGAGGCTGTCTTTTCTGCATTGTATACTCTTGCCTTCTTTATCAAAGATAAGGTGACCATATGTGCGTGGGTTTATCTATGGGCTTTCTATCCTGTTCCATTAATCTATATTTATGTTTTTGTGCCAATACCATACTGTCTTGATTACTGTAGCTTTGTAGTGTGATGTGAAGACCAGGAGCCTGATTCCTCCAGCTCCATTTTTCTTTCTCAAGATTGCTTTGGCTATTTGGGGTCTTTTGTGTTTCCATACAAATTGTGAGATTTTTTTTGTTCTAGTTCTGTGAAAAATGCCATTGGTAGTTTGATAGGGATTTCATTGAATCTGTAGATTGCTTTGGATAGTATAGTCATTTTCACTATGTTGATTCTTCCAATCCAAGAACATGGTATATCTCTCCATCTGTTTGTATCATCTTTAATTTCTTTCATCAGTGTCTTATAGTGTTCTGCATACAGGTCTTCTGTCTCCTTAGGTAGGTTTATTCCTAGGTATTTTATTCTTTTTGTTGCAATGGTATATGGGAGTGTTTCCTTAATTTCTCTTTCAGATTTTTCATCCTTAATGTATAGGAATGTAAGAGATTTCTGTGCATTAATTTTCTATCCTGCTACCTTACCAAATTCATTGATTAGCTCTAGTAGTTTTCTGGTAGCATCTTTAGGATTCTATATGTATAGTATTGTGTCATCTGCAAACAGTGACAGCTTTACTTCTTCTTTTCTGATTTGGATTCCTTTTATTTCTTTGTCTTCTCTGATTGCTGTTGCTAAAACTTCCAAAACTATGTTGAATAATAGTGGTGAGAGTGGGCAACCTTGTCTTGTTCCTGATCTTAGTGGAAATGGTATCAGTTTTTCACCATTGAGAACGATGTTGGCTATGGGTGTGTCATATATGGCCTTTATTATGTTGAGGTAATTTCCCTCTGTGCCTACTTTCTGGAGGGTTGTTATCATCAGTGGGTGTTAAATTTTGTCAAAAGTTCTTCTGCATCTATTGAGATGATTATATGGTTTTTCTCCTTCAGTTTGTTAATACGGTTTATCACATTCATTGATTTGCATATATTGAAGAATCCTTGCATTCCTGGGATAAACCCCACTTGATCATGGTGTATGATCCTTTTAATGTGCTGTTGGATTCTGTCTGCTAGTATTTTGTTGAGGATTTTTGCATCTGTGTTCATCAGTGATACTGGCCTGTAGTTTTCTTTCTTTGTGACATCTTTGTCTGGTTTTGGTATCAGGGTGATGGTGGCCTCATAGAATGAGTTTGGGAGTGTTCCTCCGTCTGCTATATTTTGGAAGGGTTTGAGCAGGATAGGTGTTAGCTCTTCTCTAAATGTTTGATAGAATTCACCTGTGAAGCCATCTGGTCCTGGACTTTTGTTTGTTGGAAGAGTTTTAATCACAGCTTCAGTTTCAGTGCTTGTGATTGGTCTGTTTATATTTTCTATTTCTTTCTGGTTCAGTCTTGGAAGGTTGTGCTTTTCTAAGAATTTGTCCATTTTACTGGCGTATAGTTGCTTGTAGTAATCTATCATGATCCTTTGTATTTCTGCAGTGTCAGTTGTTATTTCTCCTTTTACATTTCTAATTCGAGTGATTTGAGTCCTCTCTCTTTTTTTCTTGATGAGTCTGGGTAATGGTTTATCAATTTTGTTTATCTTCTCAAAGAACCAGCTTTTAGTTTTATTGATCTTTGCTATTGTTTCCTTCATTTCTCTTTCATTTATTTCTGATCTGATCTTTATGATTTCTTTCCTTCTGCTAATTTTGGAGATTTTTTTGTTCTTCTTTCTGTAATTGCTTTAGGTGTAAGGTTAGGTTGTTTATTTGAGACGTTTCTTGTTTCTGGAGGTAGGATTGTATTGCTATAAACTTCCCTCTTAGAACTGCTTTTGCTGCATCCCATAGGTTTTGGGTGGTCATGTTTTCATTGTCATTTGTTTCTAGGTATTTTTTGATTTCCTCTTTCATTACTTCAGTGATCTCACAGTTATTTAGTAGTGTATTGTTTAGCCTCCATGTGTTTGTGTTTTTTACATATTTTTTCCTGTTATTTATATCTAATCTCATACGTTGTGGTTGGAAAAGATACTTGATACGATTTCAATTTTCTTAAATTTACCAAGGCTTGATTTATGATCCAAGATATGATCTATCCTGGAGAATGTTCCACGAGCACTTGAGAAGAAAGTGTATTCTGTTGTTTTTGGATGTAATGTCCTATAAATATCAATTAAGTCCATCTTGTTTAATGTGTCATTTAAAGCTTTTGTTTCCTTATTTATTTTCATTTTGGATGATCTGTCCATTGGTGAAAGTGGGGTGTTAAAGTCCCCTACTATGATTGTGTTAGTGTCGATTTCCCCTTTTTTGGCTGTTAGCATTTGCCTTATGTATGGAGGTGCTCCTATGTTGGGCGTATAACATTTACAGTTGATGTATCTTCTTCGTGGATTGATCCCTTGATCATTATGTAGTATCCTTCTTTGTCTCTTGTAATAGTCTTTATTTTAAAGTCTATTTTGTCTGATATGAGAATTGCTACTCCAGCTTTCTTTTGATTTCCATTTGCATGGAATGTTTTTTCCATCCCCTCACTTTCAGTCTGTATGTGTCCCTAGGTATGAAGTGGGTCTCTCGTGGATAGCATATATATGGGTCTTGTTTTTGTATCCATTCAGCCAGTCTATGTCTTTTGGTTGGTGCATTTAATCTATTTATATTTAAGGTAGTTATCGATATATATGTTCCTATTACCATTTTCTTAATTGTTTTGGGTTAGTTATTGTAGGTCTTTTCCTTCTCTTGTGTTTCCTACCTAGAGAACTTCCTTTAGCATCTGTCGTAAAGGTGGTTTGGTGGTGCTGAATTCTCTTAGCTTTTGCTTGTCTGTTAAGGTTTTGATTTCTCCTTCAAATCTGAATGAGATCCTTGCTGAGTAGAGTAATCTTGGTTGTAGGTTTTTCCCTTTTATCACTTTAAATATGTCCTGCCACTCCCTTCTGACTTGCAGAGTTTCTGCTGAATGATCAGCTGTTAACCTCATGGGGATTCCCTTGTATGTTATTTGTTGTTTTCACCTTGCTGCTTTTAATATTTTTTCTTTGTATTTAATTTTTGACAGTTTGATTAATATGTGTCTTGGAGTGTTTTTCCTTGGATTTATCCTGTATGGGACTCTCTGTGCTTCCTGGATTTGACTGACTATTTCCTTTCCCATATTAGGGAAGTTTTCACCTATAATCTCTTCAAGTATTTTCTCAATCCCTTTCTTTTTCTCTTCGTCTTCTGGGACCCGTATAATTCGAATGTTGGTGCATTTAATGTTGTCCCAGAGGTCTCTAAGACTGTCCTCCTTTCTTTTCATTCTTTTTTCTTTATTCTGCTCCGTGGCAGTTATTTCCTCTATTTTATCTTCCAGGTCACTTATCCATTCTTCTGCCTCAGTTATTCTGCTATTGATTCCTTCTAGAGAATTTTTAATTTCATTTATTGTGTTGTTCATCATTGTTTGTTTGCTCTTTAGTTCTTCTAGGTCCATGTTAAATGTTTCTTTTATTTTCTCCATTCTATTTCCAAGATTTTGGATCATCTTTACTATCATTATTCTGAATTCTTTTACAGGTAGACTGCCTATTTCCTCTTCATTTGTTTGGTGTGGTGGGTTTTTACCTTGCTCCTTCATCTGCTGTGCGTTTCTCTGTCTTCTCATTTTGCTCAGCTTACTGTGTTTGGGGTCTCCTTTTTGCAGGCTGCAGGTTCGTAGTTCCCGTTGTTTTTGGTGTCTGCCCCCAGTGGGTAAGGTTGGTTTAGTGAGTTGTGTAGGCTTCCTGGTGGAAGGGACTGGTGCCTGTGTTCTGGTGGATGAGGTTGGATCTTGTCTTTCTGGTGGGTCAGACTGCGTCCAGTGGTGTGTTTTGGGGTGTCTGAGAACTTATGATTTTAGGCAGCCTCTCTGCTAATGGGTGGGTTTGTGTTCCTGTCTTGGTAGTTGTTTGGCATGGGGTGTCCAGCACTGGAGCTTGCTGGTCATTGAGTGGAGCTGGGTCTTGGCATTTCGATGGAGATCTTTGGGAGCGCTTTCGCCATTTGATATTACTTGGGGCTGGGAGGTCTCTTGTGGACCAGTGTCCTGAACTCGGCTCTCCCTCCTGACAGTCTCTGGCCTGACAGCCAGCCGAAGCACCAAGACCCTGTCAGCCACACGGCATGCATGTAAGTAAATGGCAGCTCTCCCTATCTGGTTATGCAAGCTGGAGAGAAAGGTATCATCCTTGTCACTTATATAATGGGCATAAAAAGATATCAAAGGCAGCAGCTGTGCCCAGTCAGAGTGGTGCAGTGGGCATCGTGCGAGCGGGCGCCTGGCTCATATAGCCATTTCTTATACAGGTGTGAAAAAAAATCAAGAAAAAATAAATCATATCTTTGTGAAGATATTTTTATGAAGACATTCTGTGTATTTTAACAGTAGTAAAGTTTTAAATGTCTAATTTTCAACATGGTAATATTTACAGGGTATATACCTACAGCCAAAGTTTAGTCTAATGCAAGTGATGGACAACAGAACCCAGTCAATTGTTTGTTTTATATGTTTTATAATTTTAGAATTCAGATGCCTCGATATAGCTCCCATTTTGATAAATAAAAGCACCTTTTTAAGCATATTGGTTTGGCCAAAAAGCTCATTCAGGTTTTTCCATAACATTTTACAGAAAAACCCAAATGAACTTTTTGGCCAACCCAATATTAAAAAACGAACACTGACCACCTATTTCTTTCCAGGCACTGTGCTATCTACTGCATATACAGAGATAAATAGTATTATCTCCACCTTCAAGAAACATCCTAAACATCCCAAATAGCTTGTGTGTCTTCTACCCATTTTCCCTGTCATCAATCCTGGCAGATGGCTTAATTCTATAGAAGGGAAGAGAAGCTTAGCTTGTTCATATGCAAGCAGTTGGTAAGCAAATGAAGGCTATTTTACTTGGATCACATTTCATCACTATCATTTCATGAGCTTCTTCAGAGCTGCCCAATATCGTAGTGAATAGACAAATCTGGCTATTTAATTAAAATAAAAGAAAATAAATTAAATCAGTTATTCAGTCACACTAACCACATTTCAAATGATCAGTAGCCACATGAGGCTAGAGGCTAGTGGCTATAGTGTGTTGGACAGTGCAGGTATAGAACATTTCCATCATTGCAGAATGTTCTGTTAAAACAGAACTGTTTTAGAGTATGGCTTTTGCTTTTTAAACGTATTGTCTTTGGTTACAGAGTTAGTAATCCTAATTTTTCATAGCAGCAAATTACTCAATATGTCAGACTGAAGCCCAAATTAGATATACAGATATGCAAATATAGAGATGCATATGCAGATATAGATATAGAAGTAGATATGAATATTTATTGTATATAGGTACCCAACTCTGACATTCATTCTTAAGGAGGAAAAGGATAAGTCAGTCAGTAATTAGCAGAATCAACCCTCTGAACTTTAAATCTGAGTGGGTGATAGTTTCAGCAATTCTTTGTGGCTTTTACACTATGATTGAAATTTTCCTGGCTGCTGTATTCTCTACAGTGATCTTGTTGGAAAGTATAAAATCTGTAATTACAGAATTAGCTCACAGAAGAATTAGACAGGGTATGTGCTTTGTAAATGTCATTTGATATTTGCATGTGGCATTTAAATTCCTCCTAGTGGTAATGAACCACAGAGTTCTTTGTATTGTTTCTGAGTTGTTTTCTTTCGTTAATTTTGATTCTCCTTGCAGCCGGCATTTTAAAAGTTACTGGAAAAGTTAGACTTTTGTGTTTAATAATGCCACTGACATTCAGTAAGCTTGATAAAGAAATGAGAACCCAAGAACTATGTGAGGAGATTTTAATCTCTGATCTACTGTTTCCTTGAATTAATTACTGGAGAAAGTAGAATGGGCTCCCAAAATCTTATCCTCAGAATTCAAGGAGGGGGAAGAAATAAAACAAGTACAGATGGACATGGTGAACTGCATTACAAGTGGATTAAATGTCATAATGAAGACATGTTCTCATGCAATTTTTTTGTTTTACTATTTGTTTTTATGGTTTCTATTAGTGTGTGACTAGGATTTTAAGTTTTACTTTACATAAGCAATTTTCCTCACATTTGTAAGTCATTCATTTTGGCTCTTGGCACTATTTCTTAATAGTATCTTCAATGGTCAAGTGTTCTTGAATTTTCATTGTCATTAACACAGGTGTTTATTTTCATGAATGAAACTCTTCATCTTGCAAAATCTTATTTGGCTTTAAATAGTTTTTAATTATGTGGATGCTCTGGGTTTGTTTGTTTGTTTCTGTCATGTAAGCAGGATCTTGCATATAGTGATCCTCTGGCCAACTTTGGCAGTGCTCTGCTTTACAGAATCCTCAATGGGGCCCTCAGTCATGTACTCATATGCACATGTTCACCCCCATATTCCCTTATAATTAATAATCCAGTGTGATCTGACAAAACACATTTGAATTTTATAACTTCTACTGGACTTCCTTTAAAAAGTTTATTATACTTTTAAAATTGCAGTTCAAAACAAAATTAAAGAACATAGATAAGCAAATTTTTCTTATTTTCTTAAAAGGAATATTCATAGTCTCCTCCTACCCTGCAAAGATAGGCACTGTGAACATCAGGGTTAGGTCCTTTTCTCTATGTATACATGTGTATGCACATATATTCTTCACAAATACAGGATCATATATATTATTTTATAACATGGACTTTTTATTTCACTATTTATCCTGAATATCTTTCTTATCCTATAACCTCTTAAGAAATGATAAACTGTTCTAGAACATCATTTGTAATGCAAGTACATAATTTATTGAACTGTCCGTATCACTGGATATTTTGCTTGTTTCTGACACTGTGGCTTTATTATCAATAACCTTTTGATTTCTTCACTCTAGTACACATTTACTTTTTATATTAATACAGAAATATCTGAAAATTATTAGAAATAGCTAAATTTTAGTATTCTTCTATTTTTATATAACAATCTACCTTAATTTTGCTCATCCAAAACAATAATTCATAAGTTATTTGACTCAGCCCTGTGGAATTGCACATTTTCTCAGCATTCAGTTCCTCAGCTTTTTACCCACCTGCCAATGCCTTTTTCCTACACTCCCTCTTGCTCTCATCCTCTGTCTTCCTAAAAACCTACTCCTATGTATTTTATTAACAGGGATACATAATTAATTAAAAACAACTTAATGTTTTCCTTCCTGAAGTTATTTGCATTTTAACAGGGGTCAAACCCTTATATTAACAAGATGAGTCTCTAATGGAGGAATTGTAGGCATCCACCAGAAGGTTGGAGAAGACCCCTATAAACAAATCACATAATGTATTGCTTATTCTTCTTATTTTAAGGTTTTGGGCGGTAAATGTTACCTGCTCTGTCTACTCATCAGTTAAGCTGCAAATATGCTTGATATACCTCAAGTCCTTCATATAAGTCAAGAGGACAAAATAGAGAGTTAGCAACTTCAGGCACAGATTACCTGCTGTTGCAATACTAGGATGCCTAGCATAGTGCCAAGCATACAATGGATGCACAAATCTATCTGTTATTTAATTAGTCAACCAACAGTGATTTAGGCTGTGGTCATTGATCTCTAGATTGCTGACTTTATTTGCTTTTGCTGCCAATCGCTGCAATTCTGTTACAGATGATATGCAGGAGATGCTCGTGACCTATGTTCATGGTTCCTTTATATATAAGAGAAAGAATGGTCCTACAAAATCAGGAACATTTGTCCTGAGTCAAAGGCCGGGGGATGAGAAACTGTGGCATAGACAAACTCCAGCCCCATTATGCAAAAAATATGAATAAGACATGGCTCTGCCAACATTCCAAAAGGGAAACAGTTGTTTAAATAAGTCACTATTATAAATACAATAATAGAATAATATGCATGGTAAAATGGTACCAAAAGAATGAACCATGAACTTTGCCTGGAGAGGTCAGGGAAATCTTCACCCAAGAGACACTGCTTGAGCAGGGTCATAAAGGATGAAAAAAAGTTTGTTAGGTATATGGAAAGAGAGGAAGGAACATTGTACAGAAGGGTGAAAGAATGTATCAAGTTCAGTAAATGGTAGATATTATGATCCTGGACCACAAAGTATCAGGCTCCTAGTAGTGGAGGATCAGATTGGATTTATCACACTGGAATTATTATAGAGGCTTTGTGTGCTGTGCTAAGGGGCTGGGGTTCTATTCTCTAGGCCAGTGGTTCACCATCCCAGCTGCCCATTAGTACTGCCTGGGGAGATTTTTAAAAGTACAGATGTCCAGGACCCATCTACATGTGTTTGAGGGGTAGCAGATATGTTAGTTCCACTTTGGATGTGACAAGTTGGGGATACCTGTGGGGCACTGAAGATGAAGATGGAAATAACTCAGTGGTGGGATATATGAGCCTGGAGCTTTGCAGAAGGCTGTGAGCCCTAAATTTCTGTGGGTACAGAGCACATGGTACACTAACCTAAGTATAGGTAAAGTTGTGCTTGCGTCTCAACCTAACAACATAGCAGCTCTCTAACTTTGGGCAAATTACTTCTCTTTGAGCCTCAGTTTCTTAATTTGTAAATGAAGGTGCTATGGGAGCCAAATGAGATATAAATGAGAGAGTGCTTTGTGAAGTATTATGTGGCTATGCAGTTTTATTATTATCATTAATGACTCATGTACATATAATCAAAATATTTTCTTTGTGTGCACATGGTGCAGAAGAAAATATCAGACCAGGAACAAGTGATTTGTCTTCAAGTCTCAATTTTGTTATTCTCTACCTGGTGATCTTAGGTACTTTGTATCACTCCTTATACTTCAACATCCATAAAGTGAAAGTTGGATGAGATCAGTGGTTTTGAAACTTCGCTCAGCGGAGCCTTAGCATTTTTCATTGAGATACCTCAAGGGCTCCAAAGGGATGGGGCATGGGGAGACTACAACAGTCCTACTTTCAGCTGGCTTATGTAGTGAACTTTTCTATGGAGTTCTTTAAAAGAACATGTTTTAAAGCTAGGAACAGAAAAGTCTGAAATTTTCTGAGTTAGATGATCTCAAACGAACTTTCCTTCTGGAACATCCTATGGTCCTACAGTATTATAAATCATTCAGCCTCTCCAAATCCCTGCCTTCTCCACAAGACTGTATGGAGGAATAGTTATGAAAAGGCTCCCAAAGCTGTAAGATAATTCTCTAAAGTTGCTTACTGACAATATCCAGATACCAAGTGATATTATATCCACATCCACACTATGTCACTTAATTGGATTTTTTATTCTTTATGTTTTATGTATAAATATTGCAGGATAGGGATGAAAATACTCATCATACATTCCAACTCTAGTAGCTACCCAGACCCTATGATAACCTGGTTTCTGTGTTTGCATTTGGGTTCCCCAGTAACGAATGCTGTGATCAACTATTAAGTTCCAACATAAGCATAGAAAGAACACAGGCACACATATTAGTATTTTTCATTCCTCTTAGAGGCAAAAATGTGCTTCCTGTGTGGTCAGTACAGCTTGATTCCAAAACATGCCTCTGACTTTCACTTTTGCATATAGGGGTTTTAGTCCTGTGGGGAATTATGCCTAAATTTCACAGCTGAGCTCTCTCCTGTGGTACCAAGGGAATTCTGTCCTATTAAAAAAAAAAAAAAAAGTCTTATTCAGTAAGTGTAAGGGAACTTCCTCAACCTGATAAAGGGCATTTTAGTGGTGAAAGACTTACCCCTAAGGTCAAGAACAAGGTAAGGATGTCTTATCTCACTACTTCTTTTTAACAGTGTACTGGATGTTCTCACCAGTGGGATAAAGCAATAAAAAGTTCCTGGAAAAGGCCTTTTATCCAGAATATATAAAGAATTCTTACAATCCAGTAAAAAGAAGATAAAACAACCCAATTTAAAAATGGGCAAAAAGATTTTAATAGACATTTCATCAAAGACAATATATAGATGTCAAATAAGCACACAGAAATATGCTCAGTATCATGAGCCATTGGTGAAATGGAAATAAAAACTGCAATGATATACCCCTACACATTTGCTAGAATGGTAAAATAAAAAAAGATTGTCTATGCAAAATGTTGGTGAAGACATGGAGCAACTGGAACTCTCACACACTGCTGGTGGAAATGTAAAATGATAAAACTACTTTGGAAAATAGTTTGGTAGTATCTTAAAAAGTTAAATACGTTGGGACTTCCCTGGTGGCGCAGTGGTTAAGAATCTTCCTGCCAATGCAGGGGACACCAGTTTGAGCCCTGGTCCAGGAAGATTCCACATGCCGTGGAGCAACAAAGCCCGTGTGCCACAACTGCTGAGCCTGCGCTCTAGAGCCCGTGAGCCACAACAACTGAGCCCGCGTTCCACAACTACTGAAACCCGCACGCCTAGAGATCTGCAACAAGAGACGCCACCACAATGAGAAGCCCGCGCACCGAAACGAAGAGTAGCCCCCGCTCACCGCAACCAGAGAAAGCCCGTGTGCAGCAACAAAGACCTGACGCAGCCAAAAATAAATAAGTAAATAAATAAATTTTTAAAAAAAGTTAAATACATACCTACCATACTACTCAAACATTTCACTCACTCCTAGGTATTTACCCAAGAAAAACAAAAGCAAATGTTGACTCAAAGACTTACACACTATACTCATAGCCACTTTATTTTTAGTAGCCCCAAATTGGAAATAACCCATATGTTCACATTACCACCTGTCTACTAGGTGAATGAATAAACGAATTGTGGTATAGCCATAGAATGGAATACTTCTCAGCAACAAGAGGGTACAACCACTGATATATGCAAAAACAGGGATATACCTCAAAATAATTTTTTGAAGTGAAAAACGCCAGACAAAATATAGATACTATGTAATTTTATTCATACAAACTCTAGAAAATGCAAATTACACTATAATAATAGAAAGCAGATCAGTGGTTGCTTTGGGACAACAGGGGTGGGATGGCAGGGACCAAGGAGGAGCAGGAGGAAAAGATTACAAAGAGACTTTTTGGGGTGATGGATATGTTCATTATTTTGACTGTGGTGATGCTTTCATGAGTCTACACATATGTAAAAACTCATCAAACTATAATTTTTAAACATATGGGGTTTACTGTATGTCAATTACATCTCAATAAAGTTTTAACAAAAATTAATTACCTGTCATTTTTGGTGAGTATTAGTCTTCTATTTTTACTTCATTAGAAAGAAACCCATGACTTGCTGTGGAACTTGAGCAAGTTACTAACATCACTGGGATTCAATTTCCTCAATTTTAAGAAAGAGTTGACTTCTACAATGATAAAAGATCCCTTCCATCATCTCTAATTTATGATATACAAGCCACATTCAAGAAGATGGAGAAGTCCTAAACTCCGATGCTTAAATTTTAATGACAAAGAAATTTTCTTCTGGAATAAGGAAGGGTGGAAGCATTATAATTTGACATATAGACTCTGACTGTGGCTCTTGTACCAACAGCTGCTATGGCTCCTTTTATTGAATTTTCAGTTTCTGAGGCACTTGTGGAAGATTACACCTGAGCCCAGGCTGAGTCGGTCCCAGGATGATAATCAACCAACAGGAGGATCTGAGGCATCTGAGTGCCCTTGGGTCACTTGAGATTCTTTTTAGATCTTATACAGTTAATATAAATTTGTAGTGTCCATGAGATTGAAATTGATGTAGGCTGAAAAGCCAGAATGCTTTAAAATTCTGTTCCAAAAATCCTTAAATGTTTATAAACAATGCTTTCTGGAATGATAGGAATTGAAAGGAGTGTGAATAATTTTATTAATATTAATCTTTATTTTCCAAACAATAATTGAAAGAACAAACTAATAAATAATGTTAGCATTGATTGAATGCTTATTTGGTTGTAGGCACTGTGCTTTGCATATGTTATGTCATTTAATCCTCAAAACTATTCAATATTATATTTACTTTTTTACAAAAAAAATGAAGGATGCCACTCCTGAGATAAATGCCCAGTATCACATAGCTAGTAAAGTGCCAAGTATTAACTATTTTCACCACAGTATTTACAGATCATGAATTTAACCTGAGCCATGTGGGTTTTTGATTCTGTTTCATTCCACTTCTAACTTACAGACTGGCCTTCAAAGTCACTTAACGCTCTTCATGTTCTGAGGTCTGCACTTTGAAAATGAAGATAATGATTTTCTTACAATCCACACATGGAGGACATAAGAAATAAGACATAATCAGATGGCAAAAAAAACTTATTTGCATTGATAGCAACATCTTCTATAAAAATTAGAAAAATAATTTTCATAGGTTTGGTATTTATCATTTATAGGTGTATCCCAAATGTTAACACAATTAATCTTGCTTTTTTTTTTTTTTTTTTAAAATGGAAGTGCCATTTTTTTTTTTTTTTTTTAGAGATTGGAGTTTATTTATTTATTTTTGGCTGTGTTGGGTCTTCGTTTCTGTGCGAGGGCTTTCCCTAGTTGTGGCAAGCGGGGGCCACTCCTCATCGCGGTGCGCGGGCTTCTCACTATCGCGGCCTCTCTTGTTGCGGAGCACAGGCTCCAGACGCGCGGGCTCAGTAATTGTGGCTCACGGGCCTAGTTGCTCCGCGGCATGTGGGATCCTCCCAGACCAGGGCTCGAACCCGTGTCCCCTGCATTAGCAGGCAGACTCTCAACCACTGCGCCACCAGGGAAGCCCTTGCTTTTTTTTTAAGATTAAAATAAAATTGACTGAACACTTCTATCCTTTTAGGAAGTAGAAAACTCACCACCTTTCCCCACCACCCCACCTTCAGAGAGTTATCTATTAACTGGTGTTTTCCTGGACACTCGTAGTTCTCATTTTCTATTCTAGCTGAACTCTGGGTCTCACTGTTATTTCATCCCCAATGATTATTCTTTTTGCTCTGTCTTACACAAAAATAGGGAGGGGCAAAGATTTTCTTTGATTCCAGAATAATGTCAATTTGTACAGATAACTCCTCTGAAGTTTTAAGGCAATGGAAGAGGGGAGTTACAGCACAAAACTACATAGAAAACAGTTTAAAACAGAGCATTAGACAATTCTTTTCTTAAAACTCTTTCCGTAGCCCTGTTAGCAGAAATTATTCACCAACTTGCTCTCTTTAGGCTCCAGTCTTCTGCCATATAATCTGAGCACTTTTTCTGTCTAATACCTCTGTCATTTTTCTCTTCCTCACTGAAACCCCCATATTTGTGATAACTTTCCATGATGAACAGTTCAGCTAATACTTTAATACATTTCCTTCCAAACTATAATCCTCCATCCTCATCTTCCACACTAACAGGCAGTTTCCTTTTCAAAAACATTTGTCTCCCTAAGAGAAATTCAGATGCCATCCACTGACATACACTTTTAAAAAACCTCATTTCATATTTAATGTACTAATACCTTGCTAATTTGCAGTTACTTGTCTGGTAACCTTAATACAAACCAGAAAGTAAGCATAAATGGTTCACAGGAAGCCAAAGTCACCATCTCAGGCAACTTATTTATAAAAATAAAATTGTATAAGAAGTAATAGTAATGACCAAAATGATAAGAAAAACATTAAAAGAGTTTGTCTTACAGATACATGTAAATCAATGAAAGTAGAACACTCCTTCACACCATATACAAAAATAAACTCAAAATGGTTTAAAGACCTAAATATAAGACATGACACCATAAAACTCCTAGAAGAGAACACAGGCAAAACATTCTAGGACATAAATCATAGCAATATTTTCTTAGATCAGTCTCCCAAGGAGAAAGAAATAAAAGTAAAAATAAATAATAAAAGCTTTTGCACAGCAAAAGAAACCATCAACAAAATGAAAAGACAGCCTACAGAATGGGAGAAAATATTTGCAAATGATGTGACCAACAAGGGGTTACAAACAGCTCATACAACTCAATAACAAAAAGCAAACAGCCCAATCAAAAAATGGGCAAAAGACCTAAATAGACATCTCTCCAAAGAAGACATACAGATGGCCAAGAGGCACATGAAAAGATGCTCAGCATTGCTAATTATTAGAAAAATGCAAATCAAAACCACAGTGAGGTATTGCCTCACATCTGTCAGAATGGCCATCATCAAAAAGTCTTCAAATAATAAATGCTACAGAGGGTGTGGAGAAAAGGGAACCTTCCTACACTGTTGGTGGGAATTAAAATTGGTGCAGCCACCATGGAGAACAGTATGGAGGTTCCTTAAAAACTTAAAATACAGTTACCATATGATCCAGCAATCCCACTCCTGGGCATTATCCAGAGAAAACCATAATTTGAAAAGATACATGCCCCCCAATGTTCATAGCAGCACTATTCCTAATAGCCAATACATGGAAACAACCGAAGTGCCCATCAACAGACAGTGGGTTTAAGATGTGGTAAATATATACAATGGAATACTACTCAGCCATAAACAAGATGAAATATTGCCATTTGTAGCAATATGGCTAGACCTAGAAAATATCATACCAAGTGAAGTAAGTCAGATAGAGAAAGACAAATATTATATGATATCACTTATATGTGGAATCTAAAAGATAATACAAATGAATCTATATACAAGACAGAAATAGACTCATAGACATAGAAAATGAACTTATGGTTACCAAAGGGGAAAGAGAAGGGGGAGAGGGATAAATTTGGAGTATGAGATTAACAAATGCAAAGTACTATACATAAAACAGATAAGCAACAGGATTTACTATATAGCACAGGGAACTATATTCAATACCTTATAATAACTTATAATGGAAAATAATCTAAAATAATTATATATATATAACTAAATCACTTTGCTATATACCTGAAACTAACACAGTATTGTATATCAATTATACTTCAATCAAAAGAAGAGTTTGTCTTAAATGTAAAACAAAACAAAAGAACCCTCAAAAGCCGAAGTTCTCTTAGTAAAAATGCTTACTTCCATTGTTTAAAAAATGAGCTGTAATTAAGGAGTATAAGAACAGTTCTTGGATATGACATGCTCTCAGATATGATTATAATACATTAATGAACTAATTTCTCATGAGATGGATGAATGATTAGAAAATAGCAATTATGATAAAATAAGGTACACATGAAGATAAGCCAACTCTGCTGCACAAAGTACTGGGAAAGAAAAGAAAGAAAACTGAGACAAAAAGCAAAAACAAAAAATAACCACCACTGGAATACAAAAGCCTAGAATTTTCTCTTTAACTGATAACTAGTAGAGGCAGTATGAAGCTTTAATTCAAATATTTGAAATTCCCTGCTAATTTAAAATCCAATACCACCAGCTAGAATATGAAATAAATTTTGTAAAGGAAAAAAAATGGTTGAAATATTTACATATTTGACCACATTTTAATAAATATAAATAAACAGATGAATTATTAACTTCCTACTTTGTACAGCAAAATCTTCAAGAAGGAGACACCACTGACCTAGGCTTTAAAGGAATAACATTTACTAAATTTAGAGCCATGACACTCCAGGTGGAGGAAGCACAAAGCCAAGGCACAAACGAGCCAATTACTTTTTATTCCATCAAGAGGACACTAATATCATCATGGATGAGTAGAATGTAGCTCCTGGAATGAAAAGCTGAGGGGTCACTACTCCAATGAAACGAGTGATAGAATGATTAAGTTAAAGTAAGTATTTCTTTGGAATACTGGTAGAGTGGATAAAAAGTCCTGAATTTTTTCTTTTCTCTTTTTCTTTTTTTTTTTGGAGGGGTGTTAGAGGAGGTTGGGGAAGAGAATTCAACACTGACGCAAGTTATTAACAAAAATATGTACATTTAACTTAAATTTACACGTTAGCCTTATGATGTGACTAATGCCATTGTCTAATACAAATGTCTGGAACACATTTTTCTCTATGTATTTATATTAGTATTTATTATTTCTTTATTATATGCATGTTATGTAACTTATCAAGTAAACCCAAATACATGGAACATCTAAACTTTGTATGCAAGGAAGTAAATAATATACTCAAGCAATCTAGTGCACATTCCAAGAAAAAATGCATTCACCATGTCCCCCAAATCTCAGGCTATTTTTCCATTCTCCTTCAATTCAAAGATCTTGTCTAACCACAGACTGAGAACCACTCAAAGAAGCTAGAATCACTCCAGGGAATTTTATATTTAGCAACTCACCTGGGTCACTGGTCTCTGTCCATGCCCCATATTTAATATAATATGCTAATCTTTGAATATTGAAGTTTTCCAAATAATAAAGTTTTCTATGAATGACCTAGCCACACGTACACACATTAGCAATTCATTATGTTTAACTTAGACCTCATCAGTGCATTACATCAAGTCCTAAAAAGACACAAAACAATATATTCTGAAAAGTATTGGGTTCTACCTTTTGATATTTTTAAGAGTGCATTCCTTTCTTTCATGAATTCAAATGCTATACTTTCTGGGCTTAACCTCTGTGTCAAGCTGTCAAGATGATAACCATCTGTTTGATTGGTAATTTTTTTTTTTTTTACTATGTTTGACATACTTTTAATGGTTTCTATTGATTTTTTCTTCCTAGCAATTGTATATGGTGATCAAAATATTTAATATGAGACTTTCCTGTTCTTTCTTCAAGTAGACAGTATAAGCTGTGTTCAAAAATATATTTTTAAAAATCCATATAAGACAGTGTTATGAACATTGTACATGAAAAAGGTACAAAGAATTTAGCAAATTGGCTCTTGTTCCCATAATGAAACTTAAAAATAAGATTTAAAGTAGATTATAAAACAATCTTTAAAAACACACACAAACAAAAACAACTGAGCAAAGAATAGGAAAAAACAGAAATTTGACGACCAGCAAAGTTTTCCATAGTGAGCTCAGAAAAATCAAAGACCAGTTTGCTGAAAGAAATAAAACCTGTAAGGCAACTAAATGTTTTCCAGGGCAATTAAATGATTGCCCCAACCATCACTCTCCTCTTACCTCCTTCTTTCTTAGTCTGGAAAGGAACAGTAGTGGAAATTCTGCAGAGATTCTTATATATTGTGAAAATTACCTAATCAGCTTTGTAAAAGCTATAGAATCTCAATTACCATCATATCTTAATAGGATTTGAAATCCACTTGATCCAAATTTTGTCTAGATGCCATTTGTGTGTGGCAAAATGAACCAGACAATTTTGTTTCTTTCTGAACTATACATTTAAGTTTTTGTACCAGAAAGATGTATCCTAACATCCCACCCCTGTGCTACACTTTCTTTTAAACCCCCAGCACAGCAGCACCAACAGGATTTTTCATGGAGGAAGTACACAGGCTACTCCTGAACAACCAACTATTTTGCAGACTGGCTTTCTCCTCAAATCTGGCTCCTAGATGCCCAGAGCACCCACCTGTGCAGACATATCCTACATCTTCAGATGAGAGAGATAAATGAACTCCATAGAGGGCAATATGAATTCTAAGATAGAAGTTGAGAAGAAAAATCAACCCCCTTACTCTTTTTTACAGGACTAGAAAAAGTTGTGTGTGTGCTTACCTGATGGCAGTGAGCTTGCTCTCTGTGCCAATGAAATTAATCCTGAAGCTAATGTGAACTGCGCCTGACTTCAGAATAGCAGCTCCTTCTGCTATTATCTGACAGCACTACCCTTTCAGAGAGTCTTCTGGCCTTGTGCTGTGGACATTTGCTTCCTGAAAAGATAGTTGATTGGACAGTTTAACTTTGTGAAGTTTGGGCGAATCTAATGATATTTTCCCCCATATAAGTTGCATGCATGTGAAACTGAACTTATACATGATTAAGAGGAGTCTTTTCTGCCCATTTAGCCTTTGCATCATTTACCAGATGCAGATATCTTAGGAAGATAGAATCTAAAGTTTTAAGTTATTTTGGATGCTTAAGTAAGTCCTGGGTGAACATGAAGGTTGGATGAGTCAACTAGAATTTTAGACTTGGCTAGACTTACTTTGGAACTAGGACTTGCAGCTGGCAACTGGGTAGTGATTCAGGAGGTAGCTGATGCTAAAAGAAAAAAAAAAGAATGTATTAGACTTATATGGTTATAATCAGCTCCTAACCTCTTTAAAAACACCCCTAATTTCCCTTGTGGTGGTTTCTTTTTCCATCCAAATAGTTTCTGGATGTTAATTTTAATCTGATTTCATCGGGACACCAATGTGGGGAGAATAAAGGGCAAGGCAGGTGAGTAGCAGAGGGATTTTTATCTGAGCTCCAATCATTCACTGGTGCCTCTGGTTGAAAACACCAGAAAAATGAAAGCGACAGAAACAGCTAAAAGCAAATTTAAGAAGAGAAGCTGGAATGCTCAAGTCTAAAGGTAGTTACTAGAGGAAGGAGAAGCTCAGAAATTAATGTGTAATTAATGTCTCATGAGAAGAAGTTGGTAGAAGAAGAGGCGGAGGAGACAGGAGGGAACGCGGAGGAGACAGGAGGGAACATGGAGGAGACAGGAAGGAACATGGAGGAAGAAAGGGAGAGAAGGGGAAAAGGTATGAACTTCATTACTTGATTAGAGCTAGGTCCTCAGCTTAAGCTCAGTTTTGCTGTCATAAGATGACCCCACCATCTCAATAACTCACAACATTTCTTTCTCTCTTATACTACATGTCTCTCATAGGTCAACTGCCGTAACCACAGAACCAGCCCCAAACTGGCCCTATCTTGTTTCTAACAAGATACTGAGTTGTTTTTCAGAGACAACAGAACAAAACCCAAAGCATGTGCAGAGGAGAAGATCTTGACCTCAAAAAACACCCAGAACCAAAGTTTCTCCCCCCATGGAACCAAAGGCCTGGACGTGACCGGAACCTGAACGCTGGAACCCTTTCAGAAGCGGAGGGTCCAGACTGAAGCCCCTTTACCGTACCTTACTGCAAATGGCCAAGTTCCAAAGTCCCTCCAGGGCTTCTGCATACCGACCCTCCTCCCCTAACTCATAAAAGTTTGACTGAACCCCAGTTTGACAAAACTGAACTGTACCTCCTGTCTCCTTGCTGGTTGTCCTCACAATAAAGTTTTTTCTTTTCTCAAAAGCCGGTGTCATAGTATTTGCTTGTACGTGTGTCAGGCAACAAGCCCTTTGCTTGGTAATGAGACAGGAGAGGAAGGGGCAGGACCCAACCACCAGATAAATGAAGAAGGGTCACAGCTGTTAGGATGCGATAAAAACTGGCCGGAACCAGCTGAAACCAAGATGGCTTCGAGAACAGTCAGGTCATTGATCTTTAGCTCATTATACCTTTGCTGTAATACTAAAAATCACTCCCCCTTACCCCCGGACAGTTCCGAGATGGACCATAAAAGGCCAAAAAGTGGGTGGTGGCCCAATTCCTGGAAAATCCCCACCTTTCCCCAAAATAACAAGAATATTCCTCCCACTTGTTAGCATGTGAAATCACTCAGCCCATAAAAACTGACAATCCCCTGCCCTGAGGCCACTTTCACTTTCTGAGACAGTCTGCATTCTGCCTATGGAGTGCGTCTCTCTCTAAATAAACTTACTTTTGCTTTTCTTTGGCTCACTCTTGAATTCTTTTCTGCACAAAGCCAAGAAGCTTCACTTGGCGGTCTGTCCTAAGGGTTCCTGCGGGTCCCAGGACATGACATTTCCCTCTCCTGCCACAGTAATACTGCTGCTGGGCAGCTCATTGTCTTCACTTAGGCTGTGGGCTGGCAGACTGGGAGGCCTTAATGGAGGTTTCAGAGGGAAAACGGCATACCAAAATCACAAGACAGAAGCTCAGAGGGACACACTTCATCTCTGCTCACATTTCATTTGTCAAAGCAAGTCAAATGGCCAAGCCTGAAGTCAGTAGGGTGGGAATGTATAGTTTGAAAATACATAATCATCAAGTAATATGTAATAACTAAAAATATTCATGAGAAAAGATGCCATTTCTACCTTCTTGGGAGTAGTGGTCAGGGCATTTCGTAGAATGCCCTTCAGTTTAGGTTTTTCTGATGATTTTCCTCATAATTAGAGGGGTTATGGGTTTTGGGGGAGGAAGACCACAGAGGAGAAGTGCCATGCTCAGCACAGGATATCAAGGGTAGGTACTATCAATATGACTCATCACTGTTGATATCAACCTTGAGGGAAAGCTTGTCAGATTGCTCCACTGTAAAGTTATTTTTCTTCTTTTCCGTACTTTACTCTTTAGATGGAAGTCATTATGCACAGCCCACACTTAAGGAGTGGGGAGTTTTGTTCTACCTTTTGAGAGCATTTCACTCTTTTTACGGGTGAGGGATCTGAGGTTTTCAGAGTTTAAGCCCAAGTTAACATAGTTAATTAAGTGGCATCAAGGTTGAAACATCTGTCTGACTTATGAAACTATTCTTTTTTCAGTGCTACACATAAAGAAGCATAAAAATAGGGAAATGATTAGAAAAATAGAAGGATATGTTTATGAGTTTGTTTTACTGAAGCATGTTGAGAGCCATGGCCCCTTGATAACAGAGACATTTAGATAATGATGCCTTAACTTGCTACTCGCTAGCATTGGGACAGGAGAGTTATGCTCCCTGACGTTTATAACGCTATCCAACTATTGTTGTAATGTGACCTATGAATCTGTCTTTCTGCAAATACAACCTGACTCCATTCTAATCACTAAGCCACTTTTCAAAAGGGAAACCAAGTTCTCACAGTGCTGTGAGGAGAGTAGAGGATGAAAATGATTTTATCTGTCCGTCTTATGGCTTCTAAGCAGTGTGGGTTTTTTTGTTTTGTTTTGTTTTTGTTTTTTTCTTGATGAGAGTTATAACTCCAGATCTGGCTAATAAAGAGAAGGCATGTTTCTGTCACAGAAATAGCTTTTGTACAAATGGGAAACTCACTAAGGCTGAGAAGCAGAGCAACAGGATGGTCTACGTCTGCTGGGTGAAAATTGTGTGAGGTTTTTCCTTCTTACTATGGTGATATAATTCAATGTTGACATTTTAAAGTATGCGTCAGGTCTCATTTCTTTTAAAGTGTCATTGACAATGCAATTCAAAGACAGAAATGACCATGTAAAAGTATTTTGTGTTTTCTTAACGAGGATCAAATCTCTCTTCTGACAAAAAATTAAGTTACAGAGAATGTATAAAGATAAAACAGAGTTTGTGGACATTCTATATATTTCACATGAAGATGGATTTCTCTATCCAGTTTTATAAACTGAATAGAGACCACTTGACGTCTGAGTCACATGTGCATACCATACATTTAATTGTAATCATATGCTACTCCTGAACGTGATTTGTTTAAATATTCTCATGTGCAGTGATTTCTAAGTTGACTGAACTCTTGGCTGGCAATCAGGAAGTCAAGTTATTCACCTCTATTTCTCATACTATAGAAACATTTATATTTTCAGAAATAATTTTCTCCCTCAATTGCTGAGATTACCTTGACTTTCTGAGCCTGTTATGTAAATCCTACACAAGGATTGAGCTTTTAGGCTAAAAACTGTTCTGTTTACCATTGTGTCCCAGGACTTAGTACATTCTAGAACACTGTATACACTTAATCAATGTTTGTTAAGTGAATATTGAATAAATATTTTCAAGAGAGAAGCATTGCATAAATTTAAGATAGTCAAAAAATACTCAACTACTTCTAAAATGAAAGGCCATGTTTAAAGTCTAAGATCATTAATTTCCTTCAGCTCAGAATAAAGCTTATTTTTATGACACCAAGTATAATAGAGTCTGTATCACATAACTTGTGTAATGGCACATTTTCTTCCAAATATCCTAATCAAAGACAAAAGCCCCAAAGATGGATATTAATGGCTAACTTCTATGCTATGCCTTCAGGAAGTCACTAAAATTTTTAACCATTAGGCAGCTATTCATATGAACAGAATCTAATTTTCCTTTTGATAAGCCAATTAAATTATATTTTCTTTTTACTAAATACAAAATTGATTGAAAATTAATACTTAATGCTGATGAGAGTATGTTGAGAGAGTTACTCTCCTCTACTGCTGCTGTGAGAGTATTTTGATACAATTTTTCTGGAATATAGTTTGGGAATATATACAAAGAGGCTTTAAAGAGTTCATAGACTTTTTTAAACAAAGGAATTCTACTTCTAGATGTTTATGTAAAATAAATCGTCAGAGATTAATATTTGAGGATATAAGGATGTTTGTTACATAATAATACTGATCATGAGCAAGTGTCATTTAATTTCATTGTGCTCTAATTTGGGGGGAAATGTTTATTTTTTAATTCAGTGCTAATTTTTTATCACAGTTACACATGATCATAATTTAGAGAGTCAAATTGTTGTATAAGCCTTATTACAGTAAAAAAGCAGAACTCTGACTACCTCTTTCCAATTTCTGTTTCCAATTTCTAGAGGTAGCCACTTTTAGCTCTTTTAACTGATTCTTAGCATATTTGCCTCCATACTTCCACCAATCTAAGAACAAACAAAGAAACAAGCAAACAAGCTTAATTTTTCAATTTTACGTATTACATACTAACTTCCAACTATGGAAAATTACAATTTAGCTTTCTTTCACTGCCTCTATCCCCAGCTTACACACACACCCTTACTCTTTCCCTTTTTTCTCAACAGAGTTTCATCATAATTTTGTATTATCACTACAGCGTGTATAGTATTATGACTATATAAACACGAGACCTTGCTCAGTCATACTGGGTACTGTTATTACTTTTCCTTAACAAGTTTGGGTTTCCTTGTTTCTTTTTTTAAATTTTTAGGTAATGCTATTGTTGTCCATTCTTAGCTTCCTATGTATTTGTAGTTCTTTTATTTACTTCCCCAGTTGTGCAAATCTTCTTTCAGTACATGCATGTACGTTAAGCATCAATGTCATCCTCCTAAAAAAAGTCTCTCATGAGCCTTTCACTTTCCACATCTGGATGTCTGAAGCTTAGCTCTTGTTTGGGGGTCTCCTTTCACCATCATCCTGGGGATTTTCTTTCCACTTCTCATATGGAATTTCCTTTATCCTGGATTCCATGTCTTTCTCTCTTAGTTTTCTTTGTTTTGGCAGAACACAGATTCCTGAGGAACTGCACATAAGAGGTAAATTTTTTTTTTTACCTTTTTGCACTGTGAAAATTTAAAAATTTTACTCTGATACTTAAGTAATAGTAGGCTGGGAATAGAATTCTAGACTAGAAAACATGTACCCTCAGAATTGTGAAGCCTTTGATCTATTGTCTTCTAGCTTCTAGAGTTGTTAATAAGAGGCTCAATAACAAAGGCTAACATTTTCTCAGCACTGACTATGCACCAGTCACACGTCTGTATGTATTTATGTTTATTATCTCATGTAATACAACAAACCTATAAGGTAGGTGCTACTTTAATTTCCTTTTTTACAGATATGGAAGCTGAGACACAGGGTTGCAATGACTTTCCCAGAGTTATAGGGCTAGTGACTATAGAGTCTGGGATTTGAATTCAGCTGAGCTGGATGGCAAGTTCATGCTCTTAACCTCCATGCCTTACTGACAAATTGATTAGTGATATTTTCAATGAATCGGGAACTTTCAATCTGAATACATTTCTTATTATTTTATATTTTGATTTCAGTATCCTGAAATTTCACAATGCTGTGTCTTGTGGTGGGCTTTTCTCATTCACAATCATGAAGGCACAGTGAGACATTTCAGTCTGGAAATGCTGTGCTTCAGTTCTGGAGAAGGTTCTTGAATTATTTCTGTGTTAGTTTCCTCCCTTCTATTTTCTCTGTTCTCTGCTTCTAAATTTGATGGACTGGCCCCACTAATTTTCCTATTCTCTGCCTGTCTTATCTTCCATAGCTTTACCTTTCTGTTTCACTTTCTATAAGCTTTCCTCAACTTTATCCTCAAGAATTTCTATTGAATTTTTAATTTCTGCTATTATATTTTAACATCCAAGAGCTCTTCTTTGTGTGCTCTGAATGTAGTTCTTTAAAACATTCTGAGTTTTTTTCCCATAGGTTTATTATCTCATGACTATCTCTCATATATTCATATTCACATCAGTCAGACTATTTTGCGTTTTTTAAAAAGTTCTATCCAAGTTGCCATTTTTATTTTTACTTGTAATCTCATTCAGATTCGATGGAGAAATCAAAAGTTTTACAGACAAGCAAAAGCTAAGAGAATTCAGCACCACCAAACCAGCTCTAAAACAAATGCTAAAGGAATTTCTCTAAGTGGGAAACACAAGAGAAGAAAAGGTCCTACAAAAACAAACCCAAAACAATTAAGAAAATGATAAAAGGAACATATATATCAATAATTACCTTAAATGTGAATGGATTAATTGCCCCAACCAAAACACACAGGCTTGCTGAATGTATACAAAAACAAGACCCATATATATGCTGTCTACAAGAGATCCACTTCAGACCTAGGGACACATACAGACTGAAAGTGAGAGGATGAAAAAAGATATTCCATGCAAATGGAAATCACAAGAAAGCTGGAATATCAATACTCATATCACATAAAATATACTTTAAAATAAAGAATGTTACAAGAGACAAGGAAGGACACTACATAATGATCAAGGGATCAATCCAAGAAGAAGATATACAGTTATAAATATATATGCACCCAACATAGGAGCACAACAATACATAAGGCAAATGCTAACAGCTATAAAAGAGGAAATCAGCAGTAACACAATAATAGTGGGGGACTTTAACACCTCACTTACACCAATGGGCAGATCATCCAGACAGAAGATTAATAAGGAAACACAAACTTTAAATGACACAATAGACCAGACAGATTTAACTGATATTTATAGGACATTCCATCCGAAAACAGCAGATTACACTTTCTTCACAAGTGCACACAGAACATTCTCCAGGATACATCATATCTTGGGTCACAAATCAAGCTTTGGTAAATTTAAGAAAATTGAAACCATATTAAGCATCTTTTCTGACCACAACGTTATGAGATTAGAAATCAATTACAGGGAAAAAAAATAAAAAACATAAACACATGGAGGCTAAACACTACATTACTAAATAGCCAATAGATCACAGAATAAATCAAAGAGGAAATCAAAAAAATACCTAGGGTCAAATGACAACAAAAACACGATGATCCAAAAATCTATGGGATGCAACAAAAGCAGTTCTGAGAGGGAAGTTTATAGCAATACAATCCTACCTCAAGAAACAAGAAAAATCTCAAATAAACAATCTAACCGTACACCTAAATGAACTAAAGAAAGAAGAACAAACAAAAGCCAAAGTTAGTAGAAGCAAAGAAATCATAAAGATCAGAGAAGAAATAAATGAAATAGAAACAATAGCAAAGATCAATAAAACTAATTTCTGGTTCTTTGAGAAGATAAACAAAATTGATAAACCTTTAGCCAGACTCATCAAGAAAAAGAGGGAGAAGACTCAAATCAATAAAATTAGAAATGAAAAAGGAGAAGTTACAACAGACACTGCAGAAATACAAAGCATCCTAAGAGACTACTACAAGCAACTCTATGTCAATAAAATGGACAACCTGGAAGAAATGGACAAATTCTTAGAAAGGTATAACCTTCCAAGACTGAACGAGGAAGAAATAGAAAATATGAACAGACCAATCATAGGTAATGAAATTGAAACTGTGATTAAAAATCTTACAACAAACAAAAGTCCAGGACCAGATGGCTTCACAGGTGAATTCTATCAAACATTTAGAGAAGAGCTAACACCTATCCTTCTCAAACTCTTCCAAGAAATTGCAGAGGAAGGAATAGTCTCAAACTCATTCTATGAGGCCACCATCACCCTGATACCAAACCCAGAGAGAGATACTACAAAAAAAGAAAATTACAGACCAATGTCACTGATGAATATAGATGCAAAAATCCTGAACAAAATACTAGCAAACAGAATCCAACCACACATTAAAAGGATCATAAACCATGAACAAGTGGGATTTATCCCAGGGATGCAAGGATTCTTCAATATACACAAATCAATATGATACACCATATTAACAAATAGAAGAATAAAAACCATATGATCATCTCAATAGATGCAGAAAAAGCTTTTGACAAAATTCAACATCCATTTATGATAAAAACTCTCCAGAAAGTGGGCATAGAGGGAACCTACCTTAACATTATAAAGGCCATATACAACAAACCCACAGCAAACATCATTCTCAATGGTGAAAAACAGAAAGCATTTCCTCTAAGATCAGGAACAAGACAAGGATGTCCACTCTCACCACTATTATTCAACATAGTTTTTGAAGTCCTAGCCATGGCAATCAGAGAAGAAAAAGAAATAAAAGGAATACAAATTGGAAAAGAAGAAGTAAAACTGTCACTGTTTGCAGATGACATGATACTATACACAGAGAATCCTGAAGATGCCACCAGAAAACTACTAGAGCTAATCAATGAATTTGGTAAAGTTGCAGGATACAAAATTAATGCACAGAAATGTCTTGCATTCCTATACACTAATGATGAAAAATCTGAAAGAGAAATTAAGGAAACACTCCCATTTACCATTGCAACAAAAAGAATAAAATACCTAGGAATAAACCTACCTAAGGAGGTAAAAGACCTGTACTCAGAAAACTATAAGCCACTGATGAAAGAAATCAAAGATGACACAAACAGATGGAGAGGTATACCATGTTCTTGGATTGGAAGAATTAATATTGTGAAAATGACTAAAATACCCAAAGCAATCTACAGATTCATTGCAATTCCTATCAAATTACCAATGGCATTTTTCACAGAATTAGAACAAAAAAGTTTACAATTTGTATGGAAATACAAAAGACCCTGAATAGCAAAAGCAATCTTGAGAAAGAAAAACGGAGCTAGAGGAATCAGGATCCCTGACTTCAGACTATACTACAAAGCTACAGTAATCAAGACAATATGGTACTGGCACAAAAACAGAAATAATAGATCAATGGAACAGGATAGAAAGCCCAGAGATAAACCCACACACCTATGGTCAACTAATCTATGACAAAGGAGACAAGGATACATAATGGAGAAAAGACAATCTCTTTAATAAGTGGTGCTGGGAAAACTGGACAGCTACATGTAAAAGAATGACATTAGAACACTCCCTAACACCATATACAAAAATAAACTCAAAATGGATTGAAGACCTAAATGTAAGATGGGACACTATAAAACTCTTAGAGGAAAACATAGGAAGAACAGTCTTTTGACATAAATCACAGCAAGATCTTTTCTGACCCACCTCCTAGAGTAATAGAAATAAAAACAAAAATAAACAAATGGGACCTAATGAAACTTAAATGCTTTTGCACAGCAAAGGAAACTATAAACAAGACGAAAAGACAGTCCTCAGAATGGGAGAACATATTTGGAAATGAATCAACAGACAAAGGATTAATCTCCAAAATATATAAACAGGTCATGGAGCTCAATATTAAAAAAACAAACAACCCAATCCAAAAATGGGCAGAAGACCTAAATAGACATTGCTCCAAAGAAGACATACAGATGGCCAAGAGGCACATGAAAAGCTGCTTGACATCACTAATTATTTGAGAAATGCAAATTAAAACTACAATGAGGTATCACCTCACATCAGTTAGAATGGGCATCATCAGAAAATCTATAAACAACAAATGCTGGAGAGGGTACGGAGAAAAGGGAACCCTCTTGCACTGTTGGTGGGAATGTAAACTGATAGAGCCACTATGGAGAACAGTATGGAGGTTCCTTAAAAAACTAAAAATAGAATAACCATGTGACCCAGCAATCCCACTACTGGGCATATACCCAGAGAAAACCATAATTCAAAAAGACACATGCACCCCAATGTTCACTGCAGCACTATTTACAATAGCTAGGTCATGGAAGCAACTTAAATGCCCATGAACAGATGAATGGATAAAGAAGAAGTGGTACATATATACAATGGAATATTACTCAGCCGTAAAAAGGAATGAAATTGGGTCATTTGTAGAGACGTGGATGAACCTAGAGAATGTCATACAGAGTGAAGTGAGTCAGGAAAATAAAACAAATATTGTATACTAATGCATATATGTGGAATCTAAAAAAATGGTACAGACGAACCAATTTGCAAGGCAGAAAGAGAAACACAGATGTAGAGAACAAACGTATGGACACCAAGGGGGGAAAGCGGAGCAGGGAGGAGTGGTAGTGGTGGGATGAATTGGGAGATTGGGATTGACATATATACACTAATATGTATAAAATGGATAACTAATAAGAACTTGGTGTATAAAATATAAATAAATAAAATTCAAAAAATAAAAAAATAAAAGTCAATACCAGCTTCTCCTCAGACCCCTACACAGCTTCTTATGACGCTGACCTCATCTTGTGCTATCCATGATTAATATTAAACATCAATAGCTGAAGGAATGGAGAGAGACTTTCATATCCATCCATTACTGCCAGTGTTCCCACACTGTATTTTCATTGGGAGAAGATCAGGCACCTTTTCAAACATTAAGGCCTGGGCTTTCTTGGAGTCTTGCTCTCTTGTATATTTAAACCTTGCATAGATACTTTCAGTTTGCACAGAGAGGAACTTTTCAGAAAATTCCCTTTATACATCAAAACATCATCTAATATAATATAGTTTTGTATATTAGTTCAAAGAACACAATTCTTTTAAAATAAGGTAGTTTTAAAGCTAAATAAAAATATGCAGTAAATACATGCAGAAAGAAAACACTACAATGTTTAATAGGTATTTTTCTCTGAATTAGAGCACTATATCTAAGATTTTTTTAAATGTCTTTTTTTATTCTTTTGAATTTTCCAAGTCCATCATCTCAAATTTACATCTAATCAGAACTGTTGAATTTCTTCCCTTCCTACCACACAAACCAGATATGTGCACCCTGCCTGGCTTCCACAAATTGTTAGTGATCTCTCCATCTTCCTTTTGCTCAGGCCCAAAACCTAGGAGTCATCCTTGCCTCCTTTCTTTAGAGCAAAGTACATCCTGAATTTGACCACTTCTGATAAGCTCTACTGCCATCTTCCAAAATCTTACCTAGATTTACTTCAATAGCCACTTAATTGCCTTCCCTGTTTCCATTCTTGCTCATTGCCTCCATCCCCAAGTCAGTTCTCCACACTGCAGCTAGAATAGTTCTATTAGTACACAATTCAGACCATGTTGTTCTGCATTTCTTCTCTGATGGCTTCCTCAAGTCTTTCCCTGGGCTGTATGAGATCTGGTTCTGACCTACCTCTCCAGCTTTTTACCATTCCCCTCTTACAACATTCCTCAGGCCACAGTGGCCCTCTTGTTCATCTTTGAAATAACCATGCTTGTTCCCACCTCAAGGCTTTTGCATTTGTTAGTCCCTCTGCCTGGCACACACTTGCCCAGGTCTCTGCAGAGTCTGCTTCCTCAATTTGTCCCTGTCTCTGCTCAATGTCGTATCCTTAGAGAGGTTCTCCTGACTCTAACCAAAGTATTGCTCCTTCACCTCTCTGTTCTTGTCTGTTTCCTCCCCCTGCTTTATTTTCCTTCATAGCACTATCACTACCTCACGTCTATTGAATGTACACTCGTTTATAACCTGCCTTCCCCTCTAAGACGTTAGCTGCACTGAGGACAGGGTCAACGTTGTTCAGTGCTCCATTACCAAGCTTACAGCAGTCCCTGCTCCATATATATTTTCTTTCAAGTTATAAAGTAGTACTTTATAATTAGAAATAAAATACATACTTTTGCCTAAGCATGAGCCCAAACCCCAATTATAGACTGAGAACATTCTGCAAGGTACAGCTTTGACAAAGGAAAAGCATGAGCTGTCAGGAGAATTGAGAGGTTAAATGAAGAAAGTGGAAGTTGAGCTGAGCCTGTCCTGAACTAAAGCATTACAGAGGCTAAGGAGAAGAAGAGAAATAATGGGAGAAGGAAAATAAGACTGCAGTTAAAAATAGAAAGGTCACTGAAGGCCAGCTTCCACTTCCAAGTGACTGAGTGCCAGAGAGCACCAAATTTTATAACAGGCTGTGGAGAGGGGTTTGGCACCTGGCACCGGGATGCCAAGGTTATTATTCTGTAACAGAGTTCTGTGGACCCTTTAATGATGACAGCAGGCACTCTGTTAAAAGGTTAGCTGTAGAAGGCACCTGAGATAGAAAGTGAACAGCAATGTGCATGACACGATATGGCTTAAATCTAGTAACTTGCACCTGCAAAAGACTGAAATGTTTGTTGTGTGGAGACTATAAACAGAATAGGCATCCGAGACAGTGCCCCAACTGTTTTCAATAATCAGGTTTACCAGAATCCAGAATGAAGCTAACTCTAAAATATCCACAAAAAGAAAATATTCCAAGAGAGATAGAACTGGTAAAGGGAGGAGAAGACAGGGGTTCCCATGCATATGCATAGTCATTTCACCACCTCTATGCAAATAATGTTGTGAGGGGAAAACAAGAAGAAATCTGAAATGGACTCAGACTCTTTCTTCCTTTCTTTCTCTCTTTCTCTCTCCCTTCCTTCCTTCCTTCCTTCCTATTGTATCTATATGTGGTGATGGACGTTAACTATACTTATTGTGGTAATAATTTCACAACATATGTAAGTCAAACCTTTATGGTATACACCTGAAACTCTACAATGATATGTCAATTATAAAAAGAGAAGAAATAGTGCATAGATTCTCTCTTTCTCTCCGATATGGCATTACATAGATGAACATATCTATGTGGAACCAATTTAAGATCTGTTGATAGCCATCTGGCAGCACTGTGAATTCAAAGGCAGAATACCTAGAACAGATGAGATCACAGATTGGATGAGTGATCTTATGTGAGTCATTTCACTCCTCTAAGCTTCATTTTTTTCATGAGTAAAATAAGAAAATTTAACTAGACCATTCCTAAAGTCCATTTCAATTCTTGCAATCCCTATCATTATAAACACTGGCATTGATTTGAGCTAAATGAAGTAAATCAAAAGCTCCTAAGGACTGACTCACTTTATTATTCTGCATGTACTTAATCAAATATTCATCCATCATCCATCTATCCTTCATTCAACGAACATTTATTGAGTAACTATGATATGCCAAACACCACTCTAGGAGTTTCAACAAGGTCTCAGCCCTTAAAGAACTCTACCAAAGGGTTTGACACTGTAGTTTTTTTAAGGTTACTTTGTTTCAGGACTTAGGTAAGACTCCTTTAGTCAACAGAGCGAGATTGGTTAATTTGCCAAGATGCGGATTTCTATGTATATGTATTTGTATCTGTGTTCTCTTGTGAACACAGATATTGGAATTTTATCTGCAAAGTTTGTATACATACCCACACAAAGTATGTATATACATGTATACATACCCATGTTTTTTCAAGCTACTGAAGTCTGCCAACTGTACTGACAGTGATAAACATAGTATTTATAGTTCAGTCCCACCAATTGCTTCAGAGTTCTAGCCCCTTTAGGTCCCACACTTGTGCAATACTACTGCTTATGTAAGCAACTGCAAGAATCACTGTGTCCACATTGAGGTAAGCCTGCTGGGTGGCTCCCACAGAGGAGAGCCTCCTCTCAGGGAGTTAGGCTGTGCATTAGCCCCTCTTAAGAGTCTGTTCATTTCGGACACTGATGCCCATTTATTAAAGAATGAATTCATTTTTCATTCCCTCCTCCTCTTGAGGATGGTCTCCACCACTTGAGGCTTTTTTAACAGTCATCTCTGGAAATTCATCTTCTCGTTCTTCTGGTTTACCACATATCCCAAGCATTCACTCAGTCAGTTTTACCAGGACTTGATGTTTCACTCTGAAGCTTTAGTTATCAGAAAAATAACAGACTCTTAAGCAACCAAACAAGACTATTTTGGAATTTATGTCTCCTTTTTTAAGGAATGAAGAAAGATACCCCAAAAGGCCTGTGTTCTTTAACACAACCACCACCTACTAAATCAAAAACTCACACTTATTAAAGAGCCAGATGGTTATTTCCTCCTGCTCTGTTCCACCTAGTAACCCAGAAATATGTGATTTTAAAGAGAAACCTAAACTTTTAAACAAAAAAAAATCATTATTTTTTTACTTAAAAAATAAAAATATACCGACCCGGAAAAAAAAAATATACAAACACTGAATAATAGATGAATTATTCTAGCATAAGTAATATTTTTCTTATTATTTTGTGACAGGTGCTTAAAATAACATTCACCAATGGCAGATGTAGAAATGCACGGCTCAGCTCTGCCTTCAAGGAAGGACTTGCTGTCAGATGCTGGGGATGTGATCAGCAGCCTGCCTCCATCCATTGGTCCTTTAGGATCTGTGTTGGCTGCAGAGAGTCAGGGTGGTACTCTTCTCAGGGCTGTCCCCATCCAATGACTCTACAAGGCAGGGGTGTAAGTGGAGGATCATTTTGGCCCAAGGTGGGACATTCTGATGGGCTTAGATCCCTCAGGAATAAGGGTTTGGGTAGTGCTATCAGGTGCACTGTAGACAAGACTAGATTTGGTACCAAAGTTGAGGAGACCCTGGATAGTTGAGTGGAGGAGGGAGAACATGAGTACCAGTTGTTGGAACCTACTTTAGCTATGGCAGCTACAGCTTGTCCTGCTAACGTCCCTTTTCTAAGTTTCTCTCAGGAAAGGAGGTCCATCAGAATCCCAGAGGATGTGCTGCCAAAACATGTGGAGAAGGAGATCCAGGAGGGACAAGGGATGGACTGTGGTAGACACAGAAATGAGCTGCCCAGTTCCTTCTTCCAGGAATGAATTTCTGCCCGGCTGCAGGAAGCAGCTAATAGCAGACAGCCTCAAATCACTGGCTTCTTCAGAGTTTGCCTCAACTGCAGACAGCCAGGGTCTCACTCTTCCTGGGGTAACTGGTAGCCAATGACTGAGCAAGATGGGGGAATATTTCAGCACAACCCAGAATTCCTCTGATGGTCAATATTTGCTCTGGAGCTCCACAGGGTTGGCAGAGACCTTGCCACACTTGCATCATGATCTGAAATCTCCCAATCTTGCCCAATCTTGCTTCCTCCCCCTTCCCCTTCTTTCAAAGACCTTTTGCTTGTCTAAGGACCTGCTTCCAGGGAACACAACCAGTGGCATTCACCCCTTCTCCCACTTACATGTAACAGGGCCTCTTACTTTGCCTCCTCACCTCTTATGTTAGTGGGACAAGGAATGGGAGTGGTGGCCAGCAGCACAGAGATCTGACGATCAGAGTCTGGGGTAGTGGGAAAGGGCAGGAATAAAATTATTTCAGTGCTTTTTCACTTTTCTTCTCAGTCCTGAGATACAGGTGACATCATTAATGGCATGGGAAACATAGATGGTTTGATGTACAGTACACCTTGCTGCTTAGGGTAATAGACAAATCTTTAAGGAATGGATCTATTTTTAAATGTTCTGAGGGAGTTAGTTAAAGGTATTTTATAATAACTCCTTTAGTAAACAAAATAATGCCATTTTAATCTATTTTACAAACACAGATTTTCATATATTAGAATTATATAAATTATATTTTAAAAAACTAAAATAAAGCAGCTATTCTGATTGATACTACCTCAAGGTTTGGGATGGGGGAGGTTAGAAAACTGCTTCTACTGTTATCCAAAAATGTATTTTTAAAAAATATTTGGACTTCTGTTCAACATTCTCTTTATGTTGAAGACAGAATTCCTTCCTCTTCCCCAACCCCTTAACCTGCCCCCAACTCCCATCCTGTTTCTGGCATGTACTGTCTTTTGAAAAGAACTTAGCCCTGCCCCCTTGGCCTGACACACAGAATTCTGGAGAGTGGCTTAGAGTGCTGGCTTTGCCCCAGGATCAGGACAAGGAGGAGGAGGGCCAGGCCAGTTGGTTCAGGCCCTTCTGTGGTGTAGCTGAGAACCACAAAGATGGAGCACAGCTTCTTTCCCCCTGGGCTTTTCCACTTCTACACAAAACATTCCAAGGGAGGGCTGAAGAGGCTGATCTCCTCTCCTTGTTTGTTTCTTCATCTGTACATTGAGGACCCACACAGGCACAGGCTTGCTGTGAAGCTTAACTGAGATAGTGAATATGAGAGGGTCCAGCACAACGCCTGACACAGCACAGTGGCTCAAAAAGTGGGTGTTTGTTCATATATGTGTTCATTTATTCCTGGCCTTCTATCGGGAATGTCTGAATATATGACATATGCTCATATCTGAGCCCATGTACCTATGCAGCTGGCAGGGTAAAAAAAAGAGGGACTCCTTTAGGAGACAGGGTTTCCTTATGGACTTAAGCTGCTTTGCCTTTATTGCTCTGCTCTAAACTGCACCCCCCACCCCTGGTGATTCCAAGTTCTCCATTATAATAACTCCAAGGTGCTCCCAGTTCTAAGGGGATGTATCAAAAGTACTCAAGTAGTCCACCCTAAATGTCTTTAAATGAAAACAAACCATAAAAACAAAAAAACCTTCGTAGTCTTTGAGAGTTTGGCACCTACTACAATGAAATACATCAAAGATGTCACTGGTTTACAAAATCTACTAATTACTTATTATTTGCCATTTATTGATTATTTACTCTATGCTGGGCACTGGCACTTTATATACATTCTTTCAATTCATCTGCCTTATAACATGTGGGACAGAGAAATGGATACTAGAGAAGTTGTGTAGCTGCCATGAGGTCCCTAACTACCCAGCAGGCGATTTCCTATGAAGCTGATGCAGCTTAGGCTTTAGCTCCTTCACTTGCAGGGGTCCCTTCGAAGGCCCTGTAAGAAGTCCTAGCATGTGTTCACATGGTCATGTTTTTATTAAATTTTCAAAAGTAAGATATTTTAACAGAAATCAGTTAAGATTGTTTTCTCTTTCCATTACAATTTCCTCACCATCACACTCTCCTTTGTGGCACTGGAGTGGCCATAAACCTTTTTGGGAGATGGATAAGGGCGAGTTGAGGTAGGCTACATTTAACTTGGGTTTAGTAGCACCTCATGTTTGGTTAAGGTTTCACCAGCCACCCCAGTGTAGGAATTTGCTGTGTCAGCTTACCCAGCGTCATGTCACAGGATGTAGGGTCAAAAGTTGTAACATAATATGAATCTGCCCTGCAGCACCCAGCACTGGAAGTACACAGGTAACAGAGGAGAGACAAGGTTTAAAGTCTATAGACACAAAAGCTAGACTATGGAAATGCTTCCAAATCTTACATTCACATGTGGGAGGGGTTTAATACAGGTTTTCCCAAATTTGGCAACAACTCTACAAATCTAAATGACAATACCAATAATGACTTATGGAGGCAAAAGGCATTTTTCTGAGCAATTATTTAAGAAGATTATAGCAACCATGTTACAGGAAGGACTGAATTACCTTTCTATTCTTACGATAGAAAATGATATTGCGAAACCACTGTCATATGAAGAAGTGACTAAAGAATTTGAAGCCAAAAATGTAGGAAAGAAATCATGTTGTGTATATAACTGTCAGGTAGTTAGTAAAAAATATACATGGTTATCTTTCTGAATATTGGAATGTTTTTGGTATTTGTTAGCTTTAAATTTTTTTTAAATGTATTATTATTTCTCTTTCAAAATAAAAATCCACATTTGCTCTAATTTTAGTTTCATATTTTGTATTATTTTTCTTTTTTCCCCATCTTTATTGCTGTATAATTGACAAATAAAAATTGTATACAACTGATGTTTTTATATATGTACACATTGTGAAATAATTGCCACAACCAAGCTAATTAACATATCCATCACATGACCTAGTTACTACTTTCTTTGTGTGTGCATGGTAAGAACACTTAAGATCTACCCTCTTAGCAAATTTCAAGTATACTTTACAGTGTTGTTAACTGCATTCACATTGCTGTATAATTATCATATCTACCTGTTGAACTGACCCTTTTATCATTACATAATTACATTCTTTGTCTCTAGAGACAGTTTTTAACTTAATGTCTATTTTGTCTTATATAAATATAGCCTCCCTTGCTCTCTTTTTGGTTACCATTTGCATGGAATATCTTTTTTCCATCCTTTCACTTTCAGCCTGAGGGTCTTTAAAGTGAGTCTTGTAGACAGCATATCTCTGGTTCCTTTTTTTTTTTTTTAATCCATTCAGCCACTTTATACCTTTTGATTGAGAAGTATAATCCATTTACATATAAATTATTGGTAAGTGAGGACTTAATATTGCCATTTTGTTAATTGTTTTCTGTTTTGCAGCTGTTTTGTCCCTCTCTTCCTCTCTTGCCATCTTCCTTTTTTATTTGTTTTTTTTTTTTTGGTAGTGATTTGCTTTGATTCTTTTCTCTGTATCTTTTGTTGTACCTATTATAGGTTTTTATCTTTGTGGTTAGCTCCAGGCTTGCATAAAATATCTTGTAGTTATAACTTTCTATTTTAAGTTGATAACAACTTAAGTTCAATTGCACTGCAGATGTTCACAGTGGTGGTGAGGTCCTGGGGTCCTCCTACTCTCTTTTTCCCCCGTGTGGTAAGTCACAGCCAAGGGGATCCTTTTTGGTGCCAGGTCAGGGACAAAGGTATATGCACAGTCATGGCAGTGCCAGCATCTAGGACATGGGTGCCCATGCTGTGACATCAGGACTTGGGGGAATGTGGTGAGGGAGGGAAGGGTGTGGCACCTCTGGCCCTAGAGGGAGGCAGTGACAGATCTTGCTTAGGGGGCATACAGTGGCATGGAGTCCAAGCAGCTCTGTCAGCGGGGGTCAGCTGTAGTCCTTGGTGGTGAAGCCTGCTGGGGACCTTCTGGTTTCCTTTACCCCCTTGGGAGGAGTCTTTGGTCCAGGGGATCCCTCTTGGACCCAAGCTGTGCCAGGCTGGGGGATGGGATGATTCAGGTAAAATGCTTCCTGCACTTTTCAATTCCGGCATCTTCAGTTTTTGTGCTCCACTATTTTGCTACAGTTTCTTTATTGTAATCTAGAGCTCTCCAGAGCTATTTTCATCTGTGAGTAGTTATTAAATTACTGTTTTTGTGGGGGCATGAGACCTACTAGTTTGCCATCTTGCTAATGTCACTCTTTGTATTGTTTTTCTTAAAGTGGAATTCTTAAATTGGATCAACCCCTGCAGCTAGTAAGTGGCAGAGCCAGATTCAAAGCCAAGTCTGTCTGATTTCAAAGCTACTCCTTGCTATAGTTTTTTCCTTCTCATTCATTTATAGCTTAATTCTAATCCTCCCTGACCATCTCTTGCATGATCCTCTGCTCTCACCTTCCACTGAAACCCCTCCCGCATTGCCAGAGAACATTATTGGGTCACTCTTTCTACCTTCTCCCAAAAATGAGACAGTAATTTCTTGCTAACAATTCTATTTCCATGACAATTCTCTCCCCTGGAGGCAATCCCTTATGCCATTTATCAAAATTCTTAAAACAGGATAAGTTTTTTATTCCCTACTGCCATCCCCAGATATAGCTAACCTGCAAAACAACCTCCTACCTTGTCTCCCCGTGTCCTCTACAGCTACATTCCTTGGTAACTTTGGCATCTTCCCCTGCTGGCATCACAATTCCTTGACCGTCTCAACACATATGGCCTTCATCTCTACTCCATTTGAACCACTCACAGGCATGATGACATCCTGCAACTTGGCTTCCCTCAGAATAGCTCTGTATCCCAGATTTATGAAACTAAAATTTCCCTTCTCCCACTCCTAGGCTCTTTTCCTTCATTTATCCTAAAGCTACTAATCACTTTCCTAGAGAAAGGCAATAAGCTGGTTCATTTTGTTCCATAGTGGGTTCTTGCTGACTCAAATCTATTAACTCTTAAATCTACTTAGTATTTTTAAAAAATCATCTATATTTGTCTACCTACAAAATTTTCCAGAGAACCTTTTCTCAATCATTTTCTCCCTCATCAAATATTAGTCTATTGGTATTCACTTCCTGAACAAAACTTTATCACATACTTTACAGGAAAGATTGAGGGCACCTAGCCATATTATCTTCTCTCTCCTTCTCAATGGTTTGGCTTTATAAGCTCTTATTTGTCCCATGCATCTCAGAGTAAGAAATTCTTTTTCAAGGCAACCCTTCAAGGATGGCCCCCAACCTTTCTGTTGTCATCTCACTCTTTCTGACACTTTGCTCCATCTGTTTTTTTAATTTCCTATTGTTCCTTCTCTCTGGATTATTCCTCTATGTCTAGAATGTGCTTTCTATCACTCACTTGAAATAACTAACCAACTTTCAGAGGCATCTGCTAGGATTGAAGGTGCATCCTGGACCTTAAGGGTGTCAATATTTCCCATCCTAATTAAAGATCAAGGATGATACAAAGATGTTAGGGGAGACTTCAACAAGGTTCCAGAGTGCAGAGGAATACAGGGACTGACACAATCTTTAAGGTAAGCTACATAATGGTAAGTAATAGAAATTTACCCAAAGTTGGGATGATTATCTCTACCAATTTTTATGTTTCAGGACATAGATCTGGGTCATCAGGAAAGAGGGTGCTAAAGCTGCTGCAGAAATTCCTAGCTGAGGAAGATTCTTGGCGACTGTCCTGGACCTCAGCCAAGGTACACAAACCCCTTTGGGGAAGAAAGCAGCTGTAGGAATAGGAGCAGCACTATGCACAGGTGTCTCCGTTTTAGAAGAACACATTTATGCCTCCATATATCATTTTCAAAAGGTGAATAACTGGAAGAACATTTGAGATTCATCTAGTCCAGAGGTGAGTAATAACCTGTGAGTTCTATTCTGCTCATTGTTGATAAGCCTTCCTTGGCCCACACTCTGTTTTTTATAAAAATTGTACCAACACATTAAAATCTAAAGAAATAACTTAAATGTCATGTTTCAGTCCTTAGGAAATACTGGGAGATTTGTCAGCCCAAACTTGAAATTTCAGCATGGCAATCCTTGGTTGGATCTGAGTAATGGCCACCCCTTTAGATGGGGTATGTGCTCTTCAGTCTACCATCATTGCTCTCATTCATCCAGGAGGCGTTGGCATCTGAATTTCCAACTCACAGCTTAGTCCAATGTCCTAATATTACAAATGATGAAATTGGGACCCAAGGAGTTTTCACAGTGATTCCAAGGTCACATAAGCTAGTCAGAGATAGTGTTGCACTGATTCCAAGTGCTGTGGTCACATACAACATTGCTACACAAAGCTGCTTTAGCCTAACAGTCTTTTTAAATTGGGGTATAGTTGCTTTACAATGTTGTGTTAGTTTCTGCTGTACAACAAAGTGTATCAGCTATATGTATACATATATCCCCTCCCTCTTGGACCTCCCTCCCACCCCACCACCATCCCACCCATCTAGGTCACCACAGAGCACCGAGCTGAGCTCCCTGCGCTATACAGCAGGTTCCCACTAGCTATCTCTTTTACACATGGCAGTGCACATACATCAATCCCAATCTCCCAATTCATCTCCCCTCCCCCCACCATGTCCACACATCCGTTCTCTACATCTGCGTCTCTATTCCTGCCCTGCAAATAGGTTCATCTGTACCATTTTTCTAGATTCCACATATATGTATTAATATACAGTATCTGTTTTTCTCTCTTTTTTTTAAAATTAATTTTTATTGGAGTCTGGTTGCTTTACAATGTTGTGTTAGCCTCCACTGCACAACAAAATGAATCGGCCATACTCATACAGATATCCCCTCCCTTTTGGACTTCCCTCCCATTTAGGTTACCACAGTGTACTAGGTGAGTTCCCTGTGCTATACAGCATGTTCCCATCAGTTATCCATTTTATACATAGTATCAATAACGTATATGTGTCAATCCCAGTCTCCCAATTCCTCCCACCCCACCCCTTTCCCCCTTGGTATCCATACATTTGTTCTCTACTTGTTGTCTCTGTTTGTTCTCTATTTGTTGTCTGTGTCTCTATTTCTGCTTTCATACAAGATCATCTATATATACCATTTTTCTAGATTCCACATATATGTGTTATTATCCGATATTTGCTTATCACTTTCTGACTTACTTCACTCTGTATGACACTCTCTAGGTCCATCCACTTCTCTACAAATGACCCAATTTCATTCCTTTTTATGGATGAGTAATATTCCATTGTATATAAGTACCACATCTTCTTTATCCATTCCTCTGTCGATGGGCATTTAGGTTGTTTCCATGTCCTGGCTATTGTATATAGTGCTGCAGTGAACATTGGGGTACATGTGTCTTTTTAAATGAAGAGTTTTTTAAAAAATTAATTAATATATTTATTTTTGGCTGCATTGGGTCTTTGTTGCTGCATGTGGGCTTTCTCTAGCTGTGGAGAGTGGGGGCTACTCTTCGTTGTGGTGCACGGGCTTCTCATTGTGGTGGCTTCTCTTATTGCAGAGCACGGGTTTTAGGTGCATGGGCTTCAGTAGTTGTGGCACACAGACTCAGTAGTTGTGGCTTGCGGGCTCTAGAGTGCAGGCTCAGTAGTTGTGGAGCATGGCCTTAGTTGCTCCGCGGAATGTGGGATCTTCCCGGACCAGGGCTTGAACCCATGTCTCTTGCATTGGCAGGCAGATTCTTAACCACTGTGCCACCATGGAAGTCCCACATGTGTCTTTTTGAATTATGGTTTTCTCAGGGTATATGCAGAGTAGTGGGATTGCTGGGTCATATGGTAGTTCTATTTTTAGTTTTTTAAGGAACCTCCATACTGTTCTCCATAGTGGCTGTATCAATTTACTTTCCCACCAACAGTGCAAGAGGGTTCCCTTTTCTCCACACCCTCTCCAGCATTTACTGTTTGTAGGTTTTTTGATGATGGCCATTCTGACCAGTGTGAGGTGATACCTCATTGTATTATAGTTTTGATCTGCATTTCTCTAATAATTAGTGATGTTGAGCATCTTTTTCATGTGCCTCTTGGCTATCTGTATGTCTTCTTTGGAGAAATGTCTATTTAGGTCTTCTGCTCATTTTTTGATTGAGTTGTTTGTTTAGCAATCTACAGATTCAATGCAATCCTTATCAAATTACCAATGGCATTTTTCACAGAATTAGAACAAAATTTTTTCCAATTTGTATGGAAATACAAAAGACCCTGAATAGCAAAAGCAATCTTGAGAAAGAAAAATGGAGCTAGAGGAATCAGGATCCCTGACTTCAGACTATACTACAAAGCTACAGTAATCAAGACAGTATGGTACTGGCACAAAAACAGAAATAGAGATCAATGGAACAGGATAGAAAGCCCAGAGATAAACCCATGCACCTATGGTCACCTAATCTATGACAATGGAGGCAGGACTACACAATGGAGAAAAGACGACCTCTTCAATAAGTGGTGCTGGGAAAACTGGACAGCTACATGCAAAACTATGAAATTAGAATACTCCCTAACACCATACACAAAAATAAACTCAAAATGGATTAGAGACCTAAATTTAAGACCAGACACTATAAAACTCTTAGAGGAAAACATAGGCAGAACACTTTTTGACATAAATCACAGCAAGATCTTTTTGGACCCACCTCCTAGAGTAACGAAAATAAAAACAAAAATAAACAAATGGGACCTAATTAAACTTATAAGCTTTTGCACAACAAAGAAAACAATAAATGAGACGAAAAGACAGCCCTCAGAATGGGAGAACATATTTGCAAGTGAAGCAACTGACAAGGGATTAATCTCCAAAGTATACAAAGAGCTCATGCAGCTCAGTATCAAAAATTAGCCTAATATTTTTGAAGTTCAGAAGCAATAAGCCTTATCTTAACAGAGGTACAAAATTCAGGAAACATATTTTGCCATTATTAGCTTTCTACAACTTTTCGGAATAATGCAATTCATTTAGGAAGTCTTGTCACTGGGCAGATCAATAGCTCTGACCAACTTGATTATGTAATTTGCAATTGTGTTTTCATTATAAAACTCATTACCTAGTAAAGCAAGAAAAGAAGAATCCTCACTTATCCTTCTTAGAATCTTTTCTCAAACTACATATTCAGAAGGTCAGAGTTCCTTACCAGCTTTATAGCAACTTTTTGGCTTTTGTTCAGGCAAGGAAAATGTAAGAGACCATAACACTGATTCTATAATTTATTCTTATATTAAATACCTGAATTGACATTTAGACAGCATTATGTATGCCATCCTGGGAATTCTTTATTTCCTTAGCATCTATATACATTTTATCTGTTGCTGCCATAAGACGTAAAAAGAAGGGAGACTTCTCCATTCCAAATCATGGCATAGGATACATTCTTCCCTTCCCCTCCAGACCCTTCCCTTCCTTTCTCTTCCATGCATTTCTTGTCTTTTCCTTTCTCTTCCTTTCCCTCTTTTCCTTCCTTTTTCTTCTCTTCCCTCCCCTTCCCTCTTTAATCATTTATTGGTTGCTCACTGCATACTAGTCATTGTACAGGAAAATTCGAGGTGAAAGGAGATTGATAAAAAGAAAGGTCAGGTAAATGAATGCATAAATGATTATACAGGAGTATAAGATATGAAGAGCAAACACTCTCAGTGCTTCACCCTGTTCTCTTAGATCCCTTACCATACATCAGCTTAACTTTCAAAGGCAACACTGGCATCTTTATTGGTGTGCTGCTCTCAGGCTTCCAGAACACACTATGCTTATATGTACCACAAGACAGAAGTGCCTGTACTGGTACAAGGGTAACTTGTAACCAATGGCTAGTCAGTGTAGAAATAAAAATACCCATCCCAGATTCCACATTCTTGTATGGGATAATTCTGAGTACTAAATTTTGAACAGTTTTCCAGAGTTTCCCTATGGGATAGTAATTGTCAGTTACCCATGACAAGAGTTGACTTAATAACATATCTATTAAAGGCTGCCTTCCCTTCCCTGATTGCTTCCTTCCTTATCTATACATGTTCTTTGCACCTCTCCAGAAACTGCTTGACTCAAATCCTGTCTCTTTGAGTCTGCTTTGGGAGGAACCCAGACTAAGATAGAGTAACTCATGACTCTTGTCTAATGGGGAACAGATCATTACAAGACCAAAGTCATATGGGAACTAGGAGAAAACAATTCTGTCTGGCAGAGTTAGATAAGATATCAATTTGAGGTAACATCTAAATTAGGTCTTAAAAAATAAGTAAGAATTTGCCAAGTGGAGGTGATGAGATTCAATAATACTAACAGCTATACACTTTACATCTGTTTTCTCCATTGATTCTTAGAAAAGTTTTATGGGTTAGGTGCTTACTAATATCTTATTTCTTACAAATGGAGAAACTGGGACTTGGAGAGATTAACCAATTTACATAAGGCTAGTCTGCCTGTAAATGGCAGGGCTAAGATTTAAACCCAGTACCATATGGTTCCAGAGTCATAGTTCTTCACAATACTATACCACACAGGAGGAAGAAAACAGGCTTTCCAGGCAGATAGATCTGAGCTTGAATCCTCCTTCATATTAGCTGTGTGTCCTTGACTGAAAATTAACTTCTAAATCTGTTTTCTCCACTGAAGTTGGAGATAATTACTCTGAAGAAAGTTTTTATAAGGTCTAACTGAAATATAATATGTAAAGTATCCACTACAATGCTTGTCATAAGTAGACTCTCAGTAAATAGAGCAGTAGTTGTTGTCATATGTCATATAATATGATTATTGTGGGCAGGTGAAACTGTTAATGTGAAAATTTTATGTGTATCTCTGAACACCAGCCCCTCTTACTTCACGTTATAATACTCTACTGTGCCTAGAGTATAGTATTCATGGTGAAAAGTGGTAAGAAATGAGGTTACAATGGAACTTTAGGAGAGAGTGGCATGGACATATATACACTACCAAACATAAAATAGATAACTAGTGGGAAGCAACTGCATAGCACAGGGAGATCAGCTCAGTGCTTTGTGACCACCTAGAGGGGCGGGATAGGGAGGGTGGGAGTGAGGGAGATGCAAGAGGGAAGAGATATGGGAACATATGTATATGTATAACTGATTCACTTTGTTATAAAGCAGAAACTAACACACCATTGTAAAGCAATTATACTCCAATAAAGATGTTAAATAAATAAATAAATAAATAAATAAATAAATAAATAAATAAATAAAGATATGTATGTCAAGCTAAGGTTGACTATCCTAAAGGAAGTCATAAGTGGTTTTTATTCAGGGATGAAGATGACATGTTTACACCTGCATTATGGAGTTAAGTAGGAATGAGGTTGACTTGTTCAGATGTGTGGGGATTTTTTTTGGTGGGGTGGATAACCTGAAGTCACTAATAATGCTCGATTAGAGGATTGTGGGTCTGGGGGCAGAAAGAGCTTTCAGGAGACTTTTGGGATCTGCTGTAGGATTTTTCCCATTCTCATTGCTCTCCCTCATTTTCAAAGCACAATAAAATTATTAAGTGTGGGCTTCCCTGGTGGCGCAGTGGTTGAGAATCTGCCTGCCAACGCAGGGGACACGGGTTCGAGCCCTGGTCTGGGAAGATCCCACATGCCGCGGAGCAACTAGGCCCGTGAGCCACAATTACTGAGCCTGCGCGTCTGGAGCCTGTGCTCCACAACAAGAGAGGTCACGATAGTGAGAGGCCCGCGCACGGCGATGAAGAGTGGCCCCCACTTGCTGCAATTAGAGAAAGCCCTCGCACAGAAACGAAGACCCAACACAGCCATAAATAAATAAATAAAATAAAAAATTTAAAAAAAAAAAGAAAATATCTTTAAAAAACAAAAAATTATTAAGTGTGAGTGAATTCAAAGATTGTGTGTGTGTGTGTATGTGTGTGTGTGTGTGTGTGTGTGTGAGAGAGAGAGAGAGAGAGAGGACAAAGTAGGTAAAGGGAGGAGAGACAGAAAGTTACCTTGAAACAGCAGCCTCCCTTCCTCAGTCAGTGCCACTCAAGTTTAATGCCCTCAGACTTGCTCTGGACACTGAAGATCAACACACTTGGGTTCCACAGTAGGGAACAGACCTTCCAGGTAATACCTCTCATTTGGCCCTCAGACTTCTATCCTTGAATCTTTCTGCGGACTGTGAATCTTTGGTCTACTCCACTTGATTTCTAACATCGACTCAGTCTGTGGTCTTAGCTTGATCTGGAGAGTGTTCCCCTGAGTCTCAATTTGCTCAGCTGTAAATGGGCAATAACTTTCCTGCTCTCCCCATAGGATCAAATGCAACCTATCTGTATATATTGCAGATCACTATACAAACATCTTGCTTAGTGAGACAAAACTGCTTTTCCACTCCAATCAAGGGAGTCTCCTTCCATTTAATAATTATTTCTGTGAGATGAGATACTTGTTCACAAAAGCTAAATTACTATTCTGTCGAACCACTTCTTTACTTAAAAGTTGCAATATCTACCTTCCTATTTAATCTTGTGGCAGAAGCCGAAAAAGATCATAAAAATCATATAATTCAATTCCACCTTAATTTAACATTATTTTTTAACATGGGTTTTAGAAAACAAGTCATTCAATTTTGGCTCTTTTGGACCATGAATTTTCCAAATTGGTTACCTGTCCATATCCAGTTTTATTACTTTACTTTCTTAAAATGACTTTTTCCATAATAATTGCTTCTTTTCACAGCCATAAGAAGTAGAACAGCAACTTTATATGATTCATTTAGTTCTCCTTCAGTTTATATCATTCTGCATCTCTTTCAAATGCTGGATTCTGTCACCTCCAAAATGCTGAAGGAGATGAGTTCTTGGCCTTAGAGCTTTCGCTTGCACTGTTCCATCTGGACTTCTCAAACCCTTTCTTTCTTTCAAAGCTCTGCCGAAAATTTTAGGGGAGACTAGCTGGGGAAAATATGGGAATCTCTGTGCTATCTTCACAACTTTTCCGATCATATGAAACTACTCTAAAATTTAAATTTTTTTTCAAAAACGGGATCATTTCAATCTGAAAAATAATGTGTGCAGAATTTAGATGTGGATGCTAGTCCTTCGTGTGTGTGTGTTTATGTGCACTTGTGTGTTCGTGTGTGAGAGAGAACAAAGTAGGTAATAGGAGGCAGGAGGTTGGTCTTAGCTAGCCTAAAAAGAAATACTTTAAGGTAAAACTGGAAAGCACTCTAGTTAGTTTGACAGTAGTCCAAGTAGTCAGCATTTTCTCTAAGGAAATCGATATCTAACTATGGTAGCCAGCCTCCAAGATAGCCTTCAATGTTCCACATTTTCTGATATTCACCCTCTTATGTAAATTACTTCCCTATGAAATCAAGCCTGTCCCTATGTGACCAATAGAATATGGTGGAAATGGTGGTATGTGATTTCCCAGGCTAGCTCATAAACGCTGCCACATTCACCTTGGTTCCTTGGATCTCATGCACTCCAGAGGAACCTAGCCACCATACCATGTGGAAGAGTCTTCTCAGAGAGAAACTGAAGCCCCCAGCCAAAAACTAGGACTAAGCTGCTAGTTATGCAAGTGAGCCTCATAGGATCTTCCACTCCCTTCAGATAACTGCAGCCCAGTTTGATAGATGACTGAATTGCATGAGAGACTCTAAGCAAGGATGGCCTAGCTGAGCCCTCCTTAACTTCTTGATCCACAGAAACCAGAGAAATAATAAATCATCATTGTTGTTTTAAGGTATTGTTTTGGGTTGATTTATATGATGCAAAAACTAAAACACTAATATTTATTGAGTACCTAATATGTGCCAGGAATTCTACCAGGTGCTTTTACAAACATTATTTCTGTACCCAATTTTTGGCATGGATATAGTTATGTTCATTTTACAGATTTAAACAAATTCAAAGTCAAGATAACTTAGGGTGGGAGGAGGTAGGAGAGAAGGAAGGAAGTAGGATAAAGGAAGAAAAGCACAATTTGGATGAGAATTGGTAAAGAGCTTTGAAGCAAAAATGGAATTGTCATGAGAGGCAGTTGGGAACTCAGTGCCAAATAGTAATTTATTTAAGAGTCCAGCTCCATTTTGTGAACGTTAAAAACAATAAAAAATAATACAAATGAATCTATATACAAAACAAAAACAGACTCACAGACATAGAAAACAAACTTATAGTTACCAAAGAGGAAAGGGAGGGAGAGATAAATTAAGAATATGGGATTAACAGATAAAAACTACTATACATAAAATAGATAAAAAACAAGGTTTTACTGTATAGCACAGGGAACTATATTCAACATCTTATAATAACCTATAAGGGAAAATAACCTGAAAATATGTATATGTATATAGGCATTGTATACATGTAGCTGTATATATATATAGCTGAATCACTTTGCTGTACACCTGAAACTAACACAATATTGTAAATCAACTATAATTCAAATTTAAAAAGTAATAAAAAAAAAGAAGTGTTCTGTTGGCATATGTATAACTGGATTAAGCCAGAGAGAAAATATAGATAACGGTGAATCAGTCAGTGCCTAAACTAGGATGGTGGTTACAAAAATATTTTGAACTGATAATCTCTGTTCCTAAGAAAGTTATTTATCAAATTTAAGAGTTTGGTCCTTCTTCAAAATTTCATTAAGAAGATCTTTTCTGCCTTTCCTACTAAGGATTCTCATTAATGCTACTTGTAAACATCCAGGGGGTTCATAAATATTCACATATACAAATAGAGTACTGATAGAGTCATATAACTGCATGCATGAGTCAACACCTTGGACTCTATTTCAATAATCTGCAATTTGTAAGGCAGAGAACAGTTTGTTTTCTCATCTGCACAGTAAGGTTTTAGAAGTATGATGGATTAAGTCCTAAGAAGAGAATCTTGGTTTGGAACCAGTAACAAAAGTGTTTCCAGTTTAAAATAAGCAAAGCATAAGATTAAAGAATGAAAGTTTCTTATATTGAGAACTATACCATAACCTATAATTGTATCTCTGGATAGAACTTCTTTTTGACAGATTATCTTTCTTTAGTTACTGAGTATCTGAAGACATCAAATTCATGTGGTCATGAAAGGACACCAAAGCACATTTTCACCATTTGGAGAACTGGCCATGTGTCCCTTTTTTTTTTTTTTTTAACATCTTTATTGAGTATAATTGCTTTACAATGTTGTGTTAGTTGCTGCTGTATAACAAAGTGAATCAGCTATATGTATACATATATCCCCATATCTCCTTCCTCCTGCGACTCCCTCCCACCCTGCCTATCCCATCACTCTAGGTGGACACAAAGCACCGAGCTGACCTCCCTGGGCTATGGGGCTGCTTCCCATTAGCTATCTATTTTGCATTTGGTAGTGTATATATGTCCATGCCACACTCTCACTACATCCCAGCTTACCCTTCCCCCTCCCCGTGTCCTCAAGTCCATTCTCTACATCTGCGTCTTTATTCCTGTCCTGCCCCTAGGTTCTCCAGAACCATTTTTTTTTGATTCCATATATATGTGTTAAGATATGGTATTTGTTTTTCTCTTTCTGACTAACTTCAGTCTGTATGACATTCTCTAGGTCCATCCACCTCACTAGAAATAACTCAATTCCATTTCTGTCTATGGCTCAGTAATATTCCATTGTATATATGTGCCACATCTTCTTTATCCATTCATCTCTCATGGACACTTAGGTTGCTTCCATGTCCTGGATATTAGAAATAGTGCTGCAATGAACATTGTGGTACATGTCTCTTTCTGAATTATGGTTTTCTCAGGGTATATGCCCAGTAGTAGGATTGCTGGGTCATATGGTAGTTCTAGTTTTAGTTTTTTAAGGAACCATACTGTTCTCCATAGTGGCTGTATCAATTTACATTCCCACCAGCAGTGCAAGAGGGTTCCCTTTTCTCCACACCCTCTCTAGCACTTATGGTTTGTAGATTTTTTGATGATAGCCATTCTGACTGGTGTGAGGTGATACCTCATTGTAGTTTAGATTTGCATTTCTCTAAGGATTAGTGGTATTGAGCATTCTTTCATGTGTTTGTTGGCAATCTCTATATCCTCTTTGGAGAAATGTCTATTTAGGTCTTCTGCTCATTTTTGGATTGGGTTGTTTGTTTTTTTGATATTGAGCTGCTTGAGCTGCTTGTATATTTTGGAGATTAATACTTTGACAGTTGCTTCATTTGCAAATATTTTCTCCCATTCTGAGGGTTGTCTCTTCATCTTGTTTATGGTTTCCTTTAGTGTGCAAAAGCTTTTAAGTTTCATTAGGTTCCGTTTGTTTATTTTTGTTTTAATTTCTATTTCTCTAGAAGGTGGGTCAAAAAGGATCTTGCTGTGATTTTTGTCACAGAGTGTTCTGCCTATGTTTTCCTCTAAGAGTTTTATAGTGTCTGGCTTTACATTTAGGTCTTTAATCCATTTTGAGTTTATTTTTGTGTATGGTGTTAGGGAGTGTTCTAACTTCATTCTTTTACATGCAGCTGTCCAATTTTCCCAGCACCACTTATTGAAGAGGCTGTCTTTTCTCCATTTTATATTCTTGCCTCCTTTATCAAAGATAAGGTGACCATACGTGCGCGGGTTTATCTCTGGGCTTTCTATACTGTTCCATTGATCTCTATTTCTGTTTTTGTGCTAGTATCATACTGTCTTGATTACTGTAGCTTTGTAGTATAGTCTGAGGTCAGGGAGCCTGTCCTCCAGCGCCGTTTTTCTTTCTCAAGATTGCTTTGGCTATTCGGGGTCTTTTGTGTTTCCATACAAATTGTGAAATTTTTTGTTCTAGTTCTGTAAAAAATGCCATTGGTAGCTTGATAAGGATTGCATTGAATCTGTAGATTGCTTTGGGTAGTAGAGTCATTTTCACAATGTTGATTCTTCCAATCCAAGAACATGGTATATCTCTCCATCTATTGGTATCATCTTTAATTTCTTTTATCAGTGTCTTATAGTTTTCTGCATACAGGTCTTTTGTCTCCTTAGGTAGGTTTATTCTTAGGTATTTTATTCTTTTTGTTGCAATGGTAAATGGGAGTGTTTCCTTAATTTCTCTTTCAGATTTTTCATCATTAGTGTGTAGAAATGCAAGAGATTTTGGTGCATTCATTTTGTCTCTTGCAACTTTACCAAATTCATTGATTAGTGCTAGTAGTTTTCTGGTGGCATCGTTAGGATTCTCTATGTATAGTATCACGTCATCTGCAAACAGTGACAGTTTTACTTCTTCTTTTCCGATTTGGATTCCTTTTATTTCTTTTTCTTCTCTGATTTCTGTGGCTAAAACTTCCAATACTATGTTGAATAACAGTGGTGAGAGTGGGCAACCTTGTCTTGTTCCTGATCTTAGTGGAAATGGTTTCAGTTTTTCACCATGTTGGCTGTGGGTTTGTCATATATGGCCTTTATTATGTTGAGGTAAGTTCCCTCTATGCCTACTTTCTGGAGGGCTTTTATCATCAATGGGTGCTGGATTTTGTCGAAAGCTTTTTCTGCATGTATTCAGATGATCATACGGTTTTTTTCTTCAATTTGTTAAAATGGTGTATCACATTGATTGATTTGTGTATATTGAAGAATCCTTGCATTCCTGGGATAAACCCCACTTGATCATGGTGTATGATCCTTTTAATGTGCTGCTGGAGTCTGTTTGCTAGTATTTTGTTGAGGATTTTCGCATCTATGTTCATCAGTGATATTGGTCTGTAGTTTTCTTTTTTTGTGACATCTTTGTCTGGTTTTCGTATCAGGGTGATGGTGGTCTCGTAAAATGAGTTTGGGAGTGTTCCTCCCTCTGCTATATTTTGGAAGAGTTTGAGAAGGATAGGTGTTAGCTCTTCTCTAAGTGTTTGATAGAAGTCACCTGTGAAGCCATCTAGTCCTGGGTTTTTGTTTGTTGGAAGATTTTTAATCAGAGTCTCAATTTCAGTGCTTGTGATTGGTCTGTTTATATTTTCTATTTCTTCCTGGTTCAGTCTCGGAAGGTTGTGATTTTCTAAGGATTTGTCCATTTCTTCCAGGTTGTCCAATTTATTGGCATAGAGTTGCTTGTAGTCTCTTAGGATGCTTTGTATTTCTGTGGTGTCTGTTGTAACTTCTCCTTTTTCATTTCTAATTTTATTGATTTGAGTCCTCTCCTTCTTTTTCTTGATGAGTCTGGCTAATGGTTTATCAATTTTGTTTATCTTCTCAAAGAACCAGCTTTTAGTTTCATTGATCTTTGCTATCGTTTCCTTCATTTCTTTTTCATTTATTTCTGATCTGATCTTTATGATTTCTTTCCTTCTCCTAACGTTGGGGAATTTTTGCTCTTCTTTCTCTAATTGCTTTAGGTGTAAGGTTAGGTTGTTTATTTGAGATGTTTATTGTTTCTTGAGGTAGGATTGTATTGCTATATACTTCCCACTTAGAACTGATTTTGCTGCATTCCATAGGTTTTGGGTCATTGTGTTTTCATTGTCATTTGTTTCTAGGTAATTTTTGATTTCTTCAGTGATCTCTTGGTTATTTAGTAGTGTATTGTTTAGCTTCTATGTGTTTGTATTTTTTATAGATTATTTCCTGTAATTGATATCTGGTCTCATAGCGTTGTGGTTAGAAAAGATACTTGATACAATTTCAATTTTCTTAAATTTACCAAGGCTTGATTTGTGACCCAAGATATGATCTATCTTGGAGAATGTTCCATGAGCACTTGAGAAGAAAATGTATTCTGTTGTTTTTGGATGGAATGTCCCATAAATATCAATTAAGTCCATCTTCTTTAATGTATCATTTAAAGCTAGTGTTTCCTTATTTATTTTCATTTTGGATGATCTGTCCATTGGTGAAAGTGGGGTGTTAAAGTCCTTTCTATGATTGTGTTACTGCCGATTTCCCCTTTTATGGCTGTTAGCATTTGCCTTATATATTGAGGTGCTCCTATGTTGAGTTCATAAATATTTACAATTGTTATATCTTCTTCTTGGATTGATCCCTTGATCATTATGTGGTGGTCTTCTTTGTCTCTTGTAATAGTCTTTACTTTAAAATCTATTTTGTCTGCTATGAGAATTGCTACTCCAGCTTTCTTTTGATTTCCATTTGCATGGAATATATTTTTCCATCCCCTCACTTTTGATCTGTATGTGTCCCTATGTCTGAAGTGGGTCTCTTGTAGACAGCATGTAGACTGGTCTGGTTTTTCTATCCATTCAGCCACTCTATGTCTTTTGGTTGGAGAATTTAATCCATTTACATTTAAGGTAATTAATGATAAGTATGTTCCTATTACCATTTTCTTAATTGTTTTGGGCTTATTATTGTAGGTCTTTTCCTTCTCTTGTGTTTACTGCCTAGAGAAGTTCCTTTATCATTTGTTGTAAATCTGGTTTGGTGGTGCTGAATTCTCTTAGCTTTTGCTTGTCTGTAAAGGTTCTAATGTCTCTGTCAAATCTGAATGAGATCCTTGCTGGGTAGAGTAATCTTGGTTTTAGGTTTTTCCCTTTCATCACTTTAATTATGTCCTGCACTCCCTTCTGGCTTGCAGAGTTTGTGCTGAAAGATCAGCTGTTAACTTTATGGGGATTCCCTTGTATGTTATTTGTTGCTTTTCCTTTGCTGCTTTTAATATTTTTTCTTTGTATTTAATTTTTGATAGCTTGATTTATATGTTTCTTGGCATGTTTCTCCTTGGATTTATCCTGTATGGGACTCTCTGTGCTTTCTGGACTTGATTGACTATTTCCTTTCTCATATTAGGGAAGTTTTCAACTATAATCTCTTCAAATATTTTCTCAGCTCCTTTCTTTCTCTCTTCTTCTTCTGGGACCCCTATAATTTGAATGTTGTTGTGTTTAATGTTGTCCCAGCGGTCTCTGAGACTGCCCTCAATTCTTCTCATTCTTTTTTCTTTATTCTGCTCTGTGGTAGTTATTTCCACTATTTTATCTTTCCGGTCACTTATCCATTCTTATGCCTCAGTTATTCTGCTATTGATTCCTTCTAGAGAATTTTTAATTTCATTTAGTGTGTTGTTCATCACTGTTTGCTTTTTAGTTCTTCTAGGTCCGTGTTAAATGTTTCTTGTATTTTCTCCATTCTATTTCCAAGATTTTGGATCATCTTTACTATCATTACTCTGAATTCTTTTTCAGGTAGACTGCCTATTTCCTCTTCATTTGTTTGGTGTGGTGGATTTTTACCTTGCTCCTTCATCTGCTGTGTATTTCTCTGTCCTCTCATTTTGCTTAACTTACTGTGTTTGGGGTCTCCTTTTTGCAGGCTGCAGGTTCGTAGTTCCCGTTGTTTTTGGTGTCTGCCCCCAGTGGGTAAGGTTGGTTCTGTGGGTTGTGTAGCCTTCCTGGTGGAGGGGACTGGTGCCTGTGTTCTGGTGGATGAGGTTGGATCTTGTCTTTCAGGTGGGCAGGACCGTGTCTGGTGGTGTGTTTTGCGGTGTCTGTGACCTTTTTATGATTTTAGGCAGCTTCTCTGCTAATGGGTGGTGTTGTATTCCTGTCTTGCTAGTTGTTTGGCATGGGGTGTCCAGCACTGTAGCTTACTTTTCGTTGAGTGGAGCTAGGTCTTAGCATTCAGATGGAGATTTCTGGGAGAGCTTCTGCCGTTTGATATTATGTGCGGCTGGGAGTTCTCTGGTGGACCAATGTCCTGAGCTCAGCTCTTCCACCTCAGAGGCTCAGGCCTGACACCTGGCTGGAGCACCAAGACCCTGTCAGCCACACAGCAGCTGTGTGACTGCAGGTGAAGGATTCTACCTCTGTGCCTCTGTCTTCTCCTCTCAGCACTATTTACTGGCTTTTCCTGAAGTCCTTTTCTTCCTTTGATCTTCTTTTTTATCTTCGATTCCACCGTAGATGACAAAAATTTCTCTATCTTTGATGTTGATTGATAGATGTGGTGACGTCCAGCTCTCCGGGGCCGGGCCTAGGCTGCGCCAGATGACGGACGGACGTTCATGGCGAACTGGGCCCCCCCTCTTGTTCTGCCCGGTTCCCCTCGCCTCTCCTCCTCGCCTGTTGGTGGTGTTGGAAGGCAGGGGTGCAGCATCTGTCCAACCCCCAGTCTCCCGACCCCAGCCTCAGGACCTTGGCAGGCCGGGGTCCTCTAACACTCTTGCTTCTTCTCCTCAGCATGTCTCAGAACTTAATTTTAAAATGGCTGTCTTTGTTACAGCGTCTAGTAATTTCCAGTAAAATTACAACAAATGCTCTTGCTGTGTAGGAACTTAAACGTGGCTCACCAAGGTTGCAGATCCTGAATTGAAAGTCTCAGCTGATCCTGCATAAACACATCTTTGCTTGAGAAATATCTGGTAGTTTATGTCAGGTCAACACAAGATGGAGGCTGTAATCCAGGGAAGATGGAAAGGAATTGGTCTTTGATAAGAGGGACACTATTTTCTCACCTGTTCTGTGTGCCCAGCTGCAATCTGTGTGTCTTCTGTCTTTACCTGCAACTTTCTTACAGGACAGCCTTTGGTTACTGGAGCTGCTTTTGCCTCCAAACTCCAGAACTCCAGACTCCAGAGGCCCTCCTTTCAACGTGCTGCCTCTCCCCTTCTGCACAGGTCCTGATGTGTCCCTTTTTTTAAAAAGATATCTTTCTATCAACTGCTTGAAATTGATGATTCATGACCTGATCTCAGAAGCATTTCTTTGAGAGGTATTTATTTAGGTGTGCTATTTGGGGATAATGATTGTAAACCTTAGAATTACTTAACATAATGACTTGACATTATTTCCTTTATAATATATGCCACTGTTCTGAACTATGTAGCTATTTGACTTTCATTGTTATCTAACTGGCCTAAAAAGTCATCAATGCATAACTTTATGACTTAGAAAAATTTCAGTGGGGAAGCTCAGCCTTCTGGGCAGTTACATAATACATAATACCAGAGGACAGAATTTTCCCAATTGGGAATTGTTGTTGGAAGGTTACATATAGAATGAAAAAGTATAAGATTGTGAGATTGAAGATACTGTTTAAATTTTTCAGCACTTTTTGTGAAAAGCTTGTGACAGAACCAATAGGATCTTTAATTTATAAGCAACAAGTCTAACCAGCTGTATTTGTAAAGGTAACTCTAGCTAATATGAGAAAAATCCCCACATCTCAGAGGCTTAGCATGAGAGAAGTTTATTTCTCACTTAGGTAAATTCTGATTGACAAGTAGCTTTCTACCAAATGGTTCAAGAACCCAGATTCTTTCAACTTGTGGCTCTATAACTTCAACATGGGGCTTCCAAGGTCACTGTGTTCACCTGCATCAAGCCAGAAGGGAATGAAAATTATGCATGAGAGGCTTTATGGACCAGTCGTAAAAGAATATACAGCACCTTTGATCTTATTCAATTGGCCAAAGTTCACTCACATGGCCATATCTAACTGCAAAGGAGGCTGGGAAATAGAGTCTACCTGAGTTGTCCAGCAAGAAAAGGAAAGATTTAGCCACAGCAGCTAGCAATTTCTACCATAACAACCAACTGCTTTATCCTTTTTAATGTCAGTGCTGGAGTCTAAGTGAGTAGAAAATTTATATTTACCAGTATTTTGGGTAATACAAAACCACCAGCACTAATTTTTCTAAGTGCTCTGATTTGTCACTGTCTGGCTTTATTGAGTGAGAATAAGACTGTTTCTCTGATTTTGTGCTGGTATTGACATGATTATCCAGATTTATTCATTTATTTATTTTTGTTTGGCTAAGCCATATAATCATGAGCTCTTTATTTGTAAAGTGATTTTCATGTATCCGACTTTATCATTATTGACCTAAGTAGAACTCAAGAAGTCGTTTATGATACCAAATTATCTTACTATGTAAATCACTGAAACACTCTCCTCAATCACGATGGCATCAAAACATGATAAACTGATTCTTCTGCCCTTTCCTTTTTAAAAAATACCCTGATAGCTTTTTTTTCTTTTCTAGCTCTAAATAAAACTCTGGAAATCTGTGCTATAATGAAAAGAAACAGCATTCTGTGGTAATGAGAATCATGGGAATGTTCTCAGACCAATTTGTTTCTCAGCTCTAGTTTACCGTAAGAGCTGTTTTTGGTACAGGGACTCTCAAGGGAAATCAAGTGAACCTCAGAAACTTGTTCAGAATTTCCAGGTTAAGTGGAACGGGGAAGCCGTGACAAGTGGCTGTGCCACCTGCAATTTGATGAGCAGCCAGAGGCCCCCAAACCAGAAGCAATTTCCCTATGTATTTGCTAATTGCCCTTCCACAAACACACACAAATCATATTTCAACTCAGCCCATTAAAGAGTCAGAACTTTGAGTGTTCCATTTCATTAAGATGTTAGCATTGCCATTTAAGATTTCATAGACTATTACTGAGGAATAAATTAAAGAAGAAAAATGTTCATTATATACAATGTCAAATAGTCCTTGTTTACTAAATGACTTGAGTAACAGAAGTTAGTCCTCAGACCACCCTGACCATAAAATATTTCTTCCTTCTTAGAACTGCTACATGACATTTTGTCACAGCACTCAACTAGCAATTTTTCATTTGTTGCTCTACATTAATGATAATTAAGGAAGTTTTCAAAAGGAAAGTCACACAATCTTATCATCTTAACAAATTAGCTACTTCCAGTTTTTCTAATTTATTTCTCATCCTTATTTATGTGTATTTAGGGTCTTATTGTTATTGTTCTTGATAATGTTCTTGTTGATATCTTTTAACCTCTTTTTACTTATTTTAGTGTCTTACAGAGCCTGGTTTTGAACATAGTATGTATTAATAAACATTCATTAACAAATGTTTATTGATCTCCTACTACATGCTAGACACTGTTCTGGGTCCTGGGGGACAGTGATAAATAAGATAAAAATTCTGCCTCAAGTAGCTTATGTTCTAGGAGTAAGGTTAGAGAGATAGACAATAAGATGTAAAGATACAAGTTAAATAATAAGTATGGGGAGGTGAGACTTGAATGTTGAGAAGGATACAGCTGTGTGAAGACCCAGGGATGAGTGATTAGTCCAAGCAGAAAACACCAGTTGCAAAAGGTGCAGGTTTGGTGTGTTCCAGGTACAGCACAAAGGCCACTGTGGCCAAAATACAGTGAGTCAAGAGAGAAATGGAAAGAGATAAGGTAGGAGAAGTCAGTAGGGGACTTTGGAGTCCCTGTAGATATTTAAAAATTTATCGAGAAGCCATAGGAAGTTATTAAATGGCGTCGTGGTAAGATCTAATTTATGCTTTGATGACTCCAGTTTCCATGTGGCAGATATACAGAAAGGCAAGAGGAGGAAAGTCTGGGTGGACACATGAGTCTGGTCTTAAACTAGGACTGATTCAGGGGAGATATTGAGAAATGCTTGGACTCTGGGTATATTTTGGAAGTAGAGGCAACAGGGCTACCATGAATTAAATGTGTGCTATTAGGAATAAAGAGGAATCAGGGAAGACTCTTAGGCATCCAGGTATCATTCAGGAGTGTGGTACCATTTATTATGTTAGAGATAATTCGATGATATTCATTCAAACATTTATTAAATGATTACTTTGTGTCAGACACTATGTTAGGCATTGTCAACAGGAAGAATCCCCTAAGGAATTCTAATCTAAGCAAGAGTGCTGAGGGCTGGCATTAAGGCAGAGGAAGAAGGATGAAGAGGAAATGACAAATTTAAGAAATATGTGGGAGGTGGAATTGGCAGAATATGGTGCCTGATGTTGAGAGTGAGAAAAGATTCTGGGATGATTCGAAAATTTCTGATTTAAATGGGTAGTTGGCAATGCCATTAACATAGAGGGAATACATGATAAGAAATTAGTTTGTGGAGAAAGTCCTTATTACATTAATAAAGGAAGCTAATGATTACTGATCACTTCTTATGTACCCAGCACTGTGCTTAGTACTTAACACAAGCGACCTCATTTATTCTTCAAAACACTATTGATACACTATTATTTTACCTGTTTTTACAGAGGAGTAATCTGGGAATTATGCAGGGTAAATAACTTGCTCAGTGCTATATATGTATTAAGTAGGACAGCCAGGTCTTGAATACATTACACCAGTATTTGTTGATGTTGGATTTGAATTGCCATAGATATCCAGTTAGGGGCATTTAGTAGATTTATAAACATGGATCTAGAACTTGGGATGTGACTTTGGAGATACAGATTTGAGAATTATCAGCATAAAAGTGATTGTTTGACTCCATACCTTGTATTGGCTTCCTTCTCTTCCCTGTCTTGCTTTCCTTCACCCCTAATGTGTTTCCTGGGATCACCTTCCAAATAATCTACTTGCACTTGAACCCCTGAACCAGAGTCTGCTTCTGAGGGAATCCAAACCCAGAGAGCAACTGACTGAAAAGTAAATAGAAGGTGAAGAAATAGCAACAAGCCCTTTCTTAGGAGCTTGGCTATGAAAGGAGGGAAATCAATAGAGAAGTGACCACAAGAGAATGTAGGACTACTTTTTAAGAAAGGAAAACAACTAAGTTTATATGCTAGGAGGAAAGAGTTAATAGTAAGGGGAACATTGAAGAGGTCCCGGTAAAAATTCTACTATTTTCTGTGAGGTCGAGAAAAATTTTCGGCTCAGAGGGAGGGGTGACAGAGAGAAAGTGAAGTGGGGTTTTTAGTGGTTGACGAGGGGTTGAAACCACAGATTTTTGGTGATATCAGTCTGAGTGCTTACATGATTTTTGCCATCAGAGCTCAGCAATCAGAGAACAGAAGTGGAGAAGAAGATAACTGGAATAATATGAAACTGGATTAAAATTTCCAGAACTGACTTCTTTGAGTAGTCCAAGTGTCCAGGGTAGGAACAACAGTGTCCAGGTGAAAGGGCAATAGCCCAGACATTTCTGGCAACTCTAGTTCTTGCTGACCTGGGCAGGGACCACTTGACTGAGACTTCAAACCCCCAATCATCTCTGCTTTGTCTTCTTAAATCCTGTTTGCCTCACCAATTTCTGACCTACAACTTCTCTGACCTTCAGACTTCATAAATATTCTTGTCTTCTTTTTTTTAAAGTAAAATTAGAGTTATGAAGTCACTGAGTTAAGAGTTGTTGAAGCTAGAAACATTTTGAATACAAAGAAACAGTCCCAGAGAGGTACTCACTTGCCAAGATTATAAAACAAGTTAGTGGGGAAGCCAAGAGACTTTGCTTTTTCTAGTATTCTGAGATGTCTCTCGTAAAGGTAGGAACAAAGAGACAAGAGCAGAGAGGGGAATATGCTGAAAGGAAAGTGTTTGGGCTTTGTCCTTTTAAACAATTTTTAGAATTTGTATTATATTTTTCTTAATTCTTGCTAAGTAGTTTTATTTCCACAATTTATTAATTTGATTTCCATCAGAGACCAAATATAGTAATCTAATACCCTGCTTCTCTCACTGGGGCCATTATTACTTTGTCTTTCAAGGAATGACCTCCCTTCTGCTAAAAAGGATGGGGTGATGCCATGGATGAGATTGCAACAGTCAGCTTAGGTGTCCGAGACTGAGAGGCCCTCTTTCTCCCCCAAGGAAGCACCTCTGCACTCAGCTCTGTCCCAGAAGGCAAAGGGGGCAAGAGACCAGGAAGGTTAATTAACTCAGATCTCTCCCTTTGGCCGTGGAAATCATTAATCATAGAGGCCACCACATGGCTACTGATCTTTTAATGATGATTTTAATTTGTATGCTAAGCAAACAGTCTCAAGAATGTTGCTTTGGGTAGAATTTGTGAGCCATGCCTAGGCAGGTTATTTCAAAGTCAATTGCACTTTAATACTCTTCTGAAAAGTCGCTCTTTCATTTTGACAACTTCATTTTGTAAATACCGTCATTGGGCTGTCATTTGCTTGGTGCTGGGTAAATTAATCCCAACCAAGGATTTATTAGTTTTAATAAAAAGGAAAAATATTTACACTTAAAATTGCTTTTAAAATTGTAATGGTTGTGAAATAGCCTGGGTTTTAGAACTAGAAAGGACTTTAGATATTATCTACTCCAAGTGATTTGCAAATAAAATTAAGATCCAGAATTGTTAAGTGGCTCATCAGAGGTCACAGAGCAACTGACTGGCGGAGTTGAACTGGATCAAAAGTCTGGTATTTTTCCCCTCAAACTATTAATGAAATTTAGATACATTAAGATACCATAGTGCTTCAAAACAAGTACTGTTTTTTCAGAATCAATTAAATCCTACATAGTTGAGTGTTTCTGCATTCCAAATTAGACAGCTTGGCTTACAAGCATTATTGCTGTCAAAAGCCATATTATCTCAAGCTAATTTTCTTAATTTGAAAAGCAAAATCTACTTACTTGTTTTTCATTAAGTAATAATACTTGTCTTGCAGTAACGTGGCCCCAAAATTGCAATCATGAAACAGCTTAATTGCACTCAGAACAGTATTTAAAAGAAACAATTATATCTCAAAGACTTTGTAGTGTAATGTATAGGGAATAACGTGGCCTACCTTAATAATAAAAGACAAGACATTTGAAGTGATTTACAGTGTTACAGGTGATCTCACAGCTACCCACATTATTATAAATTATCCAATGATGTTACTATCTTTTTACAACTTAAGACACAGGGTTGTTATATGACTTGTTTCAAAGTCACACAGCTGGCTGGTGACCCTGCCTAGATTAGATCCTAGGCTCTAGATCTCCTGGTTCTCAGTTCAGAGTTTCCCCCACACTATAGTAACAGCCCTTCATTGAACCAAGTGTGATATTGTGGTCACTCTGTGTTCTGGACATTGGTCAATGGATCAGATGTTCACCCAGTGAGTGTAAAAGGCACTGCTAAATTCCTTGATTGAGGTCTAGTCTCTAGGAGAACTGGACAGAAAGCATTGCTTCCTATATCATCAGAGTCCTCCTAAGTCCACTGTGGACCCTGCCAATTCTCTGATTCACTGCAGGGCCACCTCCACCAGGGAGGACCACATCCCTCTTTGGAAAATGCCCATCCTTCATACTGTTAAAGAGAAAAAACACAGGCCCAAAATGGTGCCACTTGTGCTAAATAAAGCCCATGATACCAAACTTAGTTTTAACATCTAACCTAACTGTAGTTTCGACCTTCACCAGAAATGTAATCTTAATCAACCATTCTGGAATTTTCTGGTCAGCATCAGTAAGGTAATCTGTCACATGGACCCTCTCTATCCCACCCCTGGCCCACCAGGGGAAGAAGAGGCAATCTGCTTGATAAAACCCATTCAGTCCCTTCATCCCAAAAAGAAAATGTCCTGGCCCAAAAGAACTGTTTCTTATCTTTTGCTAATGACTTCCTTGCCCCACCCTTCTTCCTATAAAAACCTTCCATTTTATATAACTCCTTGGAGCACCCCTGTTGTTGCTAGATGGGATGCTGCCCAATTCATGAATCACTGAATAAAGCCAATTAAATCTTCAAATTTATTCAGTTGAAGTTTTTTAACAACATTCTGTGGGCAGCACCACTGATGGCCCAAGAACATGCTCACTAAGGATGGGTAGAGGGTAGAATGAAACGTTTTCAAAACAGTCACGCAGCATTAACAGATAAGGAGAGAGGAGTGTGGAAACAGAAAGATGCACAGAGCTGTGAAGGCTACAGCTTACATGGCGACAGCCTGAGAAGTTCTGGAATGAGAAAGGAAATTTCTCAGGCAGTGGTTTTATACTTAGAAGGCAGCACACTTCTCTGCCCAGGGACACTCCCCCATTATACTCCTGTTCAACATGGCAGGCAAATTTAAGACATTCTGCTCATACTCTTCATTCCAGGTGTGCGATGATAGAAGGCTGCTCATTTTAAGTCCTCTGTGGTCTTGTCAACTCAGGCTAATTCCAAGGACCTTCAAACTGTGGCACATACTTCAGTTGCTTCCATTAGTGCTCCTCCATATTTTAAAAACTCAATCATACCCAACCTTCTCTCTGTAACAGGGTTGGTTTCATGATGGAAAAGAAGGGGGGGGTAATACAATTAGGATAATCTTTGCAGCACTCACCTGTGTTTTCATGGAGTTTTCTCCTACTTGTGATGAACTTCCATTCTAGTGTGTGCCTACTCTCTCCACATAATGGTCAAGAATATCCTCTCTTACTCTCAAAGTGTCCCTCTTTGGAACAATATGTAATTTGGTCATCATAGTCATATTTTGTAAAATGAATTTGCAATTTATTTGAACATATTATATAACTTATACTGGTTTTCCTATGCCATACCTTCAATCCAAAAAAAACATATACTGAGTGTTTGCTGCATATATAATATTATTTTAGAAGTTGTAATCCTAAGGTGGAAATATGGTTCCTCTTGCCCAAAAGTTCATTATCATGATGAAAAGATAGACAATGAAAGAAAAAAAAATCAACACTGCTATAAAGTAGAATGATATGAGTTATAAGCAAGGAGGAAGAGAGGATCCTTAGAATTGGGAAGTTTTAAAGGATAAGACTTGAGCAGGCATCCCAGGCAGAGATAGTAAATGACAATAATAACACTAACAGCAAAAGCAACAATAGCAGTTATAATTTATAAATGCCTACTATTTTCCAGGAATAATGAAGATTGCTTTAGAGATATTATTTCTAATCATATCTAAGTTAATCAAATCTGATTAAGTCCTAATTTCTATTAAGTCTAATCTATATTATTGATGTTAGAATCCATGCAGAGCATATGGCTAGAAAGGTTGGGAGATGTCTTGCTATGGAGGACCTTGAACACCCAGTTGAACACACAGAGTAGTTGAGATTTCAACCTAAAGGCAGCAGAAGCCATCTCATATTTGGATTTGAAGTGGGAATATGATCAGACACTAGTGGTGGAAGGGTGGTGAGAGGGGAAGGAGATGGAGGACTCTCTAGGAGGCTATATTTATGTCACAGATATAATGATGGATTGAAGTAGGTGAGGGGTAATAAAAACTAGGAGACAAATTTGAGACCAATTGCAAAAATGATATTAAGGTGATTTTCAATTTAATAAGATATGAGATTTTCTTGTTTGTCTTAATGAACTCTAGTAAATTTCTAATTTAAGATAAACTGGTGGCGTGTGTGGAGGAATGGGTTGTTGTATTTGAAATTACTCTGCATCTTTCTCCCTTTACCCCCTTCATTCCTGTTTAGCGCATTATGTTTTAAATTATCTTTAACTCACTAGAAAAGTTTGGTAACTTTCAAGAAGAGTTAGTTGCTCTTTGTAAATTATTCATCTCTGGTGTGTGTGTGTTTAAATCACTTTAAACCTTGTGCAATATCATGTAAATGACAGTGCGGAACAAGCTGTCAAAAATGGATTTGATTACTGGGAAATTTAAAAAGTAAAATAATTGCAGAGAAAAGAGAATCTGGCTTAAGAGTGAATCTGTGCATGGCAAGGTGATATTAATGATCACCAACAGTAGGACATTTATTTTGAATTGTTTTTATGGCTTTGGTGTTGGCCAGTGTTCACCCATTCATATTCTCTCAACTGGTTGCTTGATTAGGATTGAACTGCATTAGGATCAAAACCCTCACTTTAATCTCTTTGGCAATATTTTCATATCGAAAGAAACAAGGGCTGAGCTGGAATAAGTTCAGGCTCAAGAATGACAAAAATGTGATCTATATTAACAACTTTGAATCATTAGGATGCCATTTACCCTATTAATGCTGAAATTTAAAAAATTTTATTCCAAGAGTTTGTCTTTAAGTTAAATATTAGACTTTTCAAAATGTATATTCTGTCTTAAAATTATCTATAAATTCAAAGGTGACATCCAAGTTCATGCCAGTAATGCAGCTATTCATATTCTATCATTCATAAAAGAAGTTATATCTTACTGTGAAGTGTTCATGAAGAATGTCTCCGATTTCCTATATTAGCTGCAAACAAGAGTCTAAGCTCTAATAATTTATGATGAGCCCCTTTGACTTAGGGGTTCACCTCAAATTGAAAATAGATTCCTAAATCATTTCATTTAAAAAGTGGCTATTTCCTACGACACTGTATCAAAATGTATTGTCTGTCAGCTCAAGGATCCTTTAACATTTTCTCAAAGTTCATATTAGTTGGACCATCTATATAATATAGTTCAATTATAAATACCCACACAAGGAACTTATCTAAGGTTTCTCTTTCAGTCGTGCTTTTCTCTTAATTCTACATTCTCTGTTCCTCACCAGAGGTATCAGAAATCTAAGCTTTTAGTGAAAAGAAAATGACTTTGCCATCTGGAATACATTTGACTAATATCTCTGGAGAATGGGAATTTCAGAAGGGCCTTTTCTTTCTTGTAAATAATTTTTCCTATTTTCCTTTACAAATTAATGACAATAGTTTAAAAAAAGAATTTATTCAAATTTGTATAATACTTTATGCTTCACAGTACCACTTTTACAAACATTATCTCACTTGATCCTTAAAAGAAACTCTAATGGAAGTAGGGTAGGTATTACTGTTTTGCCTATTTAAAGGTGAGAAAACCGAGGCTCAGAAAGATAAAGATCACTTAAGGAGCAGGTGGTGGAGCTGGGATTTGCACCTTGGTCTGAGTCCATATCTAGCGTGGATGACACTCTACCCCAAAGATAATGTTTCTGCCAATACCAAGGAATAACAGGAGACTGGTAAATAGGCTACAGGAGTTCTCTAGCAACTGAACATTGTACAAGAAAAGGAAGAACTTTCCTACCTTGCTAGTAACTGCTGACTTGTATACTGTAACATTGTCCAGGCAGCCCTGGTACTTGGCACAGATGGTGAGATCTGTACCTGGGCAGGGCAGAGCATTTATTCATCAGCAGAGAACAGTAGGAGCAGGGTAGTAAAACTTGGGGCCAGGTGAGGGAGGCTGATTTATAAGGGTTCCACAGCAGGGGAGCATGTTACCTTATTCAGTGAGATGATACATGCCGAGCCCATCTTCTCCCCAGGGTTCACATGCTGCCCAGGAATGTGAGTAATGTCATGTTCAAGTACTGACCATCACGCCTAGCTCAGAACCGCTACTCCTCTCCGGCCGCTAGGTCCTTCCTTTCTTTCCTGCCTCCCTTCCTGATTTTCTTCATTCATTTATTTATTGAGGTATAATTGACATCAAGACCCATTCCTGACTTGAGCAAACCACGCCCAAATCCTCTTTCCTTTTGATGGGGTGTCCACCCCTTCCTGGCAATTTGAATTCCATCTGGTCATCTCTTCTGGGAGACACTGTTTAGATGCTTTATTTTCCTATGTCAGTCATCAGCTGATGGAAATATAAAAATGAGAGTGCAGTTCAGCTAGCTCAACCCACCAACCACGTCTAATTTTTAGCTTTGGCTCAACCAGGACACCCTTGACATTTAGAAGTAGCATTATCAAATAATACTAAATTAAGGATCTGACACAGAGGACCATGTACACCATTTTTCAAATTTTTACAAGATTCATAGATTTGCTTTGGAACTTGTACCCAGATTTGAGGGAAGTTTATGTAGAGCTAGTAGGAGTTTGGAGCCAGTGAGAGTCAAATATTTCTCTTTCAGAAGTTTATAAGAATAAATATAGCAAAGAAATTCTCCCCTCTCCTCCCAAAACACTCTTCCCACTTTTCTAAGAGTAAGTCAAGAGCATGGATGGGGTTTTATATTTCTTATTATTTCTAGCTCTAGGTCACCTAATTCTCAATACATAATATATGTTCAGTACATATTTCTTAAATAAATTAACTTTTTCTTACTATAAATACCTTTTTTCCCCCTCCAAATTACTGGTTTGCTAAAGTAGGGGAAGCTGAAGTACTATAAAAAATTTCAATGTTATTTCCTCAACTGAAATTAATGCTGCATAACCTAGACTCTCAGATATAAACAACTTTGGAGGTTGGAGTCCATTATTAACAGTAATGCTACCTTCTATCAAAGTGTGTGGTTGCAGCCTAGTTCTATTGCAAATTGGTGGTAGAAACATCTAGCTATTTAATAAAAATTGGTGCTCCCTCTTTCTTAGTGGAGAGTCATAGTTGAGAAGCAGCTGCCCAGCTAGTGATTAATCTACTCATGCCTTGCATTTGGGTTGGGCTATAGAAAAAGTTTTTATCAAAGGAAAGAGAGCAGAAGTGCTGTGAGTCACTTCCAGGCAAGGCTGTTAAGAAGAAAACACCTGAGAGGACAGTGGACCTTCATAATGGAATAGCCTAAGTCCTTGAATCTCCTTGTAGAAGAAGACTGCCTTCCAAACAGGAACATAAACATTACACTATTAGATGAGCATAGAATAACCTTATAATGTGCTGAGCCGTTTAAATTTTGGTATTTGTTGAAGAGCTAGAGTTACATTGCTTCAATGTATCATTTGGAAGCAATGTGACTAAAAATTTAAAAATTAGCCATGCAACAATTTCAGGTATCCTGTTTTTAAATTATAAATTTATTTACTTATTTATTTATTTTTATTTTTGGCTACGTTGGGTCTTCGTTGCTGCACGTGGGCTTTCTCTAGTTGCGGCGAGCGTTGTGGTGCATGGGCTTTTCATTGCGGTGGTTTCTCTTGTTGCAGAGCATGGACTCCGGTCGCGCGGGCTTCACTAGTCGTGATACGTGGGCTCAGTAGTTGTGACACGTGGGCTCAGTTGCTGTGTGGCATGTGGGATCTTCGTGGACCAGGACTTGAACCCACATCCCTTGCATTGGCAGGCAGATTCTTAACCACTGCGCCACCAGGGAAGCCCAATTTTAGGTATCCTTGAATGCAGTGCTAAGGGAATCCCTGATACTGCAGGGAGAATATATGAACAGGCCAGGGCAACAGGAATAGAAGGTACCTAAAGGAATCTCTTAAAGTTGTGAAAGAACAGAAGGAAGAGAATTTGATTCAAAAAATATGAGTGAGTTGCTTAGTAAGAACTTTGTCTTTCCACAGATCTTTACTGTTTATGAAACATGATGGTGAGTATAGCATGGACTTGACCACTAGGTTTTGTTTTTTTATCAAAGATGTTTAAGTCTTTAGTGACACTTTTTTCCTCCAAATGGAAATATATTCTAATTTTAAAGAAACAGCTAAAATAAGATTCTCTGTACAAATTTTTAAATCTGACCTTATTTAAACTCAGCTATTGTATAAAGTGAAGATTATTTAATACTATATATTCACTGATAATTTGCATGTATGACTTAAGGTATTTAAATAGCTATATTAGTCATTTCTGTGTCCTGAATGTTCTGAAGAAATTCATTTCAAAGCTTCCTTTCAAAGAGTATTATTGCTATTAATGTTTTCTTGCTAGAAAAGCTTAAGGCCTCTCCTGTGAAGCTGTGATATATTACAAAAAGTCTTCCATAATGCAATTCAAAAGGCCCAGTTATTTCCATGGGACAGCAACCGTTGTTCACGGTCCTGAAGAAATTTTTCTTCCCAACAATTTTACTTATGATAGAACCATCATTTCTTTCGGAGTGACCCAATACAGTCAGAGCTAGTTTGGCGAAAGAACATTTTAAAAACTATGGCCCCAAATTTTAGTAAAAAAAATGACACTTCTCAGATTTTTGCTCAAGTTTAAAAAATGTGTATCTTTGATTTTGCTTTCCCTCCAGTTATAATAATTTCCTGAGGCCAAATAAATGTGGACTTGTGTGCTGAATGTCAGCTGAGTTGTAGAAAGTTGCTGGTAATTCACTTCTTAAACTATTATACATTATTTTTCACTTCTTCTAGAATACTGAGTGGGCCTAAATCCTCTTTATTCATCTTGCTATTAGCTGGAGGCTGATACAGGGTTATATTATGAAGTTTAAAATAACATAGCATACAGAGTGAAATCAGTGTTGTTGAAGACAACAAATAATGCACATATTAATTCGGTTATTATGATTTTCATTTTTATTTTGCCTATCATCCAATTATTGTCACATTTTGCTTCAATTTCAATCCCATTGTGATTTGTTCAGTAACTCTTTTGTTGATACTCTTATAATATCACCTACACTTTTTAGCACAGTGCTTAATATATAATAGATTCCCAATAAATGTTTAGCTTTCTGAATTTTTAAAATGAAGCAGATATACTATTTTGTTCTAGTTGATTTAGCTGAAGATTCTGCATTTTTGTAATAAACTCGAATCAGAATTCATCCTGTGGTGATATGATACATTCTGTCAGGAGCTGTGCTCTTTCCTTTCAGGCCTTCAGGCAGAAACACCCACACCAAAAGAGCTCAGCACCCAGCAGTTCAGAGGATTTCCCTCTGGACAGTGTAGATGCCCTTCTTTCTCCTCCCTCTGCATTTCTCCAATGACTTTGACTCATTTGAAACTAGATTTAGGGGCATGCCAGACAACTGCCTAGGATGTTAGTCTTTAAGGACTACTAAGGCATCGACAGGATAAATTAGAAACAGGTGCCAGTTACTCAGGTTTCCACCCGCAGTCGACTAGCAAAATGCAAACTGGTATTACTTCTGCCAAGAGGACATACAAACAATCCTGCTTAATGTGCCTATCTATTCTGTTGAATATTCTGAGGAACCTGAAATCAGCAATCATAGCTGACATATCTTAAATAAAGGAATGGCACAAGGTTATTTAGAGTGAACACATGACATATTTTATTATCCAAATGTTAAATGCTTTAATATAGTTCACAGAAAGTTTTCCGGTTAAGAAAATTGACAAAGAAAACAGAAGAGAGAACCAGGATGACAGAAAAGAAGGAAATGCTTTTCTTGTTTTTCCTCTTTAGAAGACTGAATCTGCTTCAATCAGTAGAAGTGAGTTTAGTATGTTACCTTTTTTGGTGTGTAATTTTTGTTAATAGAAAATCAGTTTCTCCTCATCTCTACTAAATAAATGTTGAATAAGTAGTTGAATCTTGTTGGTTTGAGGGAAACAACATATTAATATGTCTCAGTCCAGTCCTGAAGCATTTCTGGCAATGGGTTCTCCATTTTTATGGGGGTTGCTGTTGTGTAGACCTGACTCACTTTTGCTCCCTGATTTCAAACCATATTCATCCTGAAGCTTGAGAATATACACTTTGGTGCTTGGTCTTTACTACTGTATGTGCTCTCTGTTTGAATGACATGAGCAATAGGAACATCAGCAGGATTGTTACAGTAAAGAAATGATGCCCAGTGGGGGTAACAGGTAGACTCAAAAGAGACAATGGTACCCAGTGGACACAGAGGACAGGATATGCCCACCCAGTATCAGCAACCTGCAGAGATTCTGATGTTCAACAGGAGGTGAAGAGACATCTTCCCTCAGTTTTCCAGGCAAAGGAGACCAAAACAGAATATGTGAAAATTATTATTGGGTTTGGTTGCAAATTAGAAAAAAACTCAACTAACAGTAGTTTCAAGAAATAGTAGTGTATTTCTTACATGCCAAGAAATATGGCATGAAAGCTAGCTGCTGCACTGGTTTAGCCACTCAACAATGACATCGAGGACTCAGGCTTTTCCAGCTTCATGTTCTGCCATTCTTAGCAATTTAGCTTTCATCCTCATGTCCATAGCTCATGATTGCTATATGGCTGCTGCTGTTTAGACATCTAATTTACCTCCAAGCCAGGAAGAGTGAAAAAGTGAAAGTGACCATGACAGAGTGTGCCTCTTTTTATTGAGAAAGAAAAAGCTTTCCTAGAACCACCCCAAAACAAATTTATTCTTGGGTCTCATGGACCACAGCAGAGTCAGAAGACCACCTCTGGCAAAGCTGGAACCAGGCCAGTCATAATTGGCTTAGACTAATCAACTATCCATCCCCAAGACTGAGTACGCAGCCATCCCGCACAAAGTCAGGATTCTTTTAGCAAGGTAGAAGGTGAAAATTGGAGTAAGTAATTAAAAGAGTCTGCCACTGCCAGGTGTCATGGGATGAGAGGTAAGTGGGAAGCAAAAGAGGAAATAAGCAGTGGCTATCATCTCATAGCTCAAGACCTATTTCTGAGCACACACAGAAGTTATCCACTGGAAGTATCCTAGGGAAAATATGTGGACAAGTTGGAAAACTTCTAGACCACGAGTAATCCTATAATATAGGTTGGGCAAGACTCCTGAATAGTTCTTACAAGTAGTGGATCGTATATTAAACTCAGGCTGTAGTAGAGAAGATACAAACAAAAACCATTTTACAAGACTTTAAGAGAAGAGGCTTTAATTGTATCCATGGCAGGGGTGGTAGTCACATTTCCTCCTTCCCACCACACCACTGTCCCCTCCTGAGAATTTTCAGTTTCACTTTGGTTTGAACTTCAGATCCAAAGACTGCTGATAATTTTAGGATATTCAGTAGAGTATTCATTCTTTTGAGGGTTTGGGCTATTTGGGGATCAACAAAAAGAGGAAAGATCTATTCATTCCATTTGTAAATTTGTGATAGGAAATACCAAATTAAGAGGATAAAGAGCCAGCCTGGGTTTTTTTATCTCCTAATATCAGAGTCACTATCTATAAATACATTTTTCATAGCTTGCAATCAGTAACAAAAAGAATGGATACTGTGAGTTTCTAATTTTCTAGGATAGGTACATTCTTTCATTGTTATTTGAGGATGCATATTAGTAAAACTGAAATTTTTTCTGGAATATGATCGTTTTGATCATGAATAGTTGTACTAATCAGCAAGATTTTAGTTTTACTTTTATCTTCTACTGTCTCAGTTTCCTGCTGTTTTGTGGTATATTAGCAGGGACCCCTTCTATTGCAAATTATATTAGTACTATTTATAGTTCAAGTGCAAGGAAAAAAATAATTTATTGCTTCACATAAATGAAAGGTCCATGGCTTGATCCAGGGTTTATCTCTATTCATCTCTGTTTTATATTACGTTTTGACTTCATTTTCTCCTCCTTCAGATGGCCCCTTCCATGTAGCTAAAGAAGATGGGGAGAAAGCAGCTCTAGTTTATGGTATTCTCATAGCTCTTGATCTGAAAGGAAGAAAGTCCTACTTTCTCCCAATGTTCTTGTATCACATAACAGGAAAGGCGCTGATTGGCCCTGTTTGCACTATGAATCCACCACTGAAGGAGGGAGATAGATACGCTATTTTTATTGAATGAATCTGGATATTGAGCTCAGACCTGTGGGTAAGGGCAGGTGGTTGCGTTCATCCACCTAAGCCATATAAAAAGGATGAGTCTCCCAAAGCGAAGGGGATTGGGTTCAATCTACCCAACCCATATAAAAGGTAGGAGTTTCTCAAAGGAAAGGGTTAGGATTAAGGTTAGGGATAGGGTTAGATTAAAAACAAAGCAAAACAGTAACAGCAACAGATGACTGCTCATGGAGCAAATCAATATTTCATGGAATCTAATGCCTAAAAATAAAAAGGTATTGTTTATCTTTTGCCTACCTTGAAGAAAATATAATAGCAATCATTATCAGGAAGTACTAGAAAAACTTTGAAGACAAAAAAGACTCTCATTAATTTAGATCAGTTTAGTATAATAATAAGATCTACTAGCCCTGAATGTCATGCTGGGCCAAGCATTCTATTAGTCATACTTTTTATTTCTGTAATCCTTAGGGCAGTTATATTTTTCTAATGAGGAAATTGAGTCTTATAGAGGTTGAATAAGTTGCCTAAAGTCATGCAGGTACCTAGTGGCAGAGAGATCTTCTGGCTTTAAACATACTCTTTACAATAAGTTTCATTATCATGAACTGGTCGAAATCTGTTCATGTTGTCTGAGATGTTCTCAAACATCCTGAAATTGTTCTGTTGCTTTCAAGGGTATCAGCTAACAGCTAAAAAAATGTTACTTAGCAGAAGTCTTTGGTCTCCCTCTTTATTTTATAAATTTTATTTTATAGTTATAATTTATAAATTTAATAAATATATGAGAATGAGTGGTAACCACCATATGAATTGCTTTTCTCTAAATTAATACCTAACTATTTGTTTCCTTGAATAATTTAAACATTCTTGCCTACAAGATTAAATTGTACCATCTTTGACACATATTTGTTAAGCTTGAGCTCAGTCCTTGTTTATATTTTCACAAATTTGAAATTAGTGGAAAGCAAATTAATGTTTTTTTCTCTATTAATAAGGTCAAAAATAAGCCAATTTCTTTCTATTAGGATGTGTACAGTGAAGCATTAGTAGAGTCTTGAGGGGAAATATTTGAAAAGATCCAAAATGAAATAACAAATTAATTAAAAAGAGTTCAGTATTAATCTGTAAGACATTCTGCTGTTTTTCAGAGCTTCTTCTTTCAGTTCATCATTCAACAATCAACAAACATATTTTGCTAGTTGTGTGTCAGGCATTGGCACAAGAGTTGGAAAATCAACAAGGAAAAATACGGGATCCCTGACTTCAAGAAACTTAGAGTCTAGTCTGAGAGACAGATGAGTAGACACATAACTAAACAGAGGCTGAGGTACACACAATAAGCTATGGGGATCCACAGAAAAGGCTCCTAAGACAACTTAGGCGATCAGGATTGGGTTGGAAAAGCAATTACAAAGCTTCCTGGGAAGTTTGGTTCCTGAAGTGAGTTGTGAAGGATAAATATAAGCAGCATATGATAAGAGGGGATGGAGACAGAAAGGGTTCCAAGCAGAATAGGCAGTGTGTACTAGGTCCACATCACCAAGAGGAGAGGCAGATGGAGGAAGGGGTGGGGGGGGATATATTTAGAAATCTAAAAATAGTTCAGTATAATTTGGGGTGTAATGTGGTAGGGAGACAAGTGGGGATTGATAGGAAAGAAGTATTTGAGTTCCATCCCACCAATATGAGTAGATATTTTTGAACCTCATTTGCCTATAAGTAGAGAGATTCTACCATCTAAAGAAACAGGAGGCAGCACAACATGCAATCCAAGAGGCAAGGTTCCAAGAGCAGCCAAAGTCAATAACAAAAGGACACTAGCCAATGTCAGGAGATGCCCAAAGCTGTAACTGGGGAAAGGAAATGAATGAAAACTGGGGGAAGAAAGTTATGGGAATAAGAAAGGCATAAAAGGAACAGCTGGTGGAGCATTCTAACCAAGAGTACCAAATAGCTCCTTGATTTATTTTTCCTTTGGAGGCCCACAGACTCTTAAAGTTCTGTCTTTCACCTGATAAAATACACAGAAGATACACATACTTGGCTACCAATATGGAGAATGGCTGCCAACTACAACCAGGAAGGATTATAGGATCTCACTCCTCCAAAGGTGAACAATGTTCTAAACAAGGCTGAGGGCAGGGAAAGGCAGAGCTATTTTAGACTCCTTAGCCTTCTCCTCTCTGACAAGAAATTGTGTTAGTACCCTTGGAAGGCTATAAATAGTATTCTCTAATGAAGAAGGAAAAAAGACAGAATCACACATTTCCCTGCTGTACTTAGGGAAACACAATGTTAATGCCCCTGGATATAAACAGAACTCTCAGAAATAAAAAGTACTTCCTTGTTTATGGGAGATCGTGAAAGAGAATCATACACTGTTAAGATTATGGTCATGTTTACAACTAGTAGATTAAATCTTAAGAGGATTTTATTGATATAGGAATAGCCTAACACATAAAGAAAATATGTGGGAAATATGTCTGAAAATGAGCACTTCCAGATATGTTCCATGCCATTGTTCTACTCATGTGACTTGTTCCAGAAACATATTTAAGCCAGTCATAGGAAATTACAGCCACTCCCTCTTGGATTGGCCCAAACCACCTTCTAGTTCTTTAGCAAGGTTACTGATGAACTGGTACTCAACCCAGGCCCATCTTTCTCTGAAAACACAAATGGATATGGTCCCCTGGGTTGATATCCTTGATGCTCTTTCTTGGATGTGATTTTGGTACTTGCTGCCAGTCTTGCATACCCCACTCCTGATGAGGGGGTAAATGATGACCTCGATACAAATTTATTCTGGATAAGCAAACCCTTTCCTCCTCTCCTCCTTCCTCAAGAGGAAGATTAGACAATCCGATATGACTAAAGGTGTCTGGTTTGACTGTGAGGCAGGTTAAAAAGGTGGTATTAATAGACAAAATGACTACAGAGAGTCCCTGGTTCTCAAAAAAAAGTCCCTGGTCCTGTACCTTCAAAAGTGCATTGTCCATGTTAGTCTCTCATTGGTTACAAACAACAAAGAAAGTGAGTAAACTTTCTGGGCGGGCGGGAAAAGCATTCTGTATTCTCTTTCAAGGCACGTAGATAAGGTGTGAAAAGAGTTCTTGCACAGTACAAAATACATTAACCATAAAAGGAAAAAATCTATGAATTGAACTACATTAAAATTAAGAATTTCTGTTCATCAGATGACACCATGAAGAGAGAGAAAAAGACAAGTCATACACAGGGAGACGATACAACTGTAACTGGCAAAGAGCTAGTATCCAGAATGTATAAAATACTCTCACAATTCAATAAGTAAAAGCATAAATGATGAAATAAAAAATGGACAAGACACTTGAACAAACATTTCACTAAAAAAGATATACAAGATGTTCAACTTAATTAGGCATCAGAGAAATGTAAACTAAAACCAAATGAGACACCATCACACACCTTCCCGAAGGGCTCAAATTAAAAGGACCGATAATAACATGTGTTGGTGAGGATGAAGTGCAGATACGTACATTGCTGATAAGAACAAAAATCGTACAACCACTTTAGAATGCTATTTGGCAGTCTCTGTTAGTATATTATGAATATAAGCACACTGTATGGTCTAGCAATTTCACTCCTAGACATACATCCAACAGAAATGCACACATATGCACACCAAAAACCATATATAAGTATGTCTATAGCAGTATTATTTGTAATAGCCCTAAACTGAAAACATGCCCAGAGTTTATAGAAAATAATGTGAATTTAGAAATTGTGGTATATTTATAACATGGTTAATTGGACAAATATTATGTTGAGAAGAAAAAAAGCCAGATACAAAACAATAATAAAAAAAATAAGGAGGAAAAGTTATCTATGGTGTTAGAAATTAGGATAATGAGGGACTTCCCTGGTGGTTCAGTGATTAGGAATCGGTGCTCTCACTGCCAGGGCCCTGGGTTCGATACCTGGTTGGGGAAGTAAATTCCCTCAAGCTGCGTGGCACAGTCAAATAAAATAAAAAAAAAAAAAAGAAAGAAATTAGGATAATGATTGCTATGTTATGAGTGAATATGAGAAGATATGAGTGAGGCTTCTGGGGTGCTGGTAATATTTTATTTTGTGACTAGGTGGTGCTTACATGTGGTGCTTATTTTGTGATAACTCATCTAGCTATGTACTTATTTGTATTTTTTTCTGTATATATATATAGTACTTCACTTTAAAAAAAAGAGTTTATTTTTAAGAAGTGCGTGAAAGTAGCTTGACCCTCAGTTGTTATTTAAATAATTCCTTGGACTTCTGCCATCCAATGCTCACTTGCCAAATATGGTTGTGTCGGCAGTGCTGACAGAACTAGAGCAGGAGAGAGGATCCCTACATAGTTTGGCCTGAGGCTAGTTGGGACTCCTTGACCTTCAGGGGGAAGGTGATGGTTAACTGTCAAATTAACATCTATATTTTTAAACTTTAATATATAAAAAGGGAAATATGGCTTAATTATATCCCTAATGAAATGTCATGCAATGTCTTGGTAAAGACATGGATATTGAATCTATGTAAAATGAAAATTGCTTGACACTGTTAAAATACATATAATTTTGCTGTGGCATAGAAAGTGCCACAGTTTCCCAGAACTAAGTAGATAAAGAATGTGTGTGATAACAGGGAAATAACTGGGCCCTGGTGGGATTGATCTATGGACAAGGCAATCAGTCTGTTTCCTAAAATAATTTTCATGTCTCCAAGGTAACATCACATAATCAGTGTTGGTTTTTTCATAGCATGTTTAGCATAGCAAAAATATAAACAGATTGTTCTAGCTTACAGATGAGACATTTAAAAAGCTTAAATTGCCATCTACTTATTTAGTTATGAAATCATAAATTATTAGATAAAAAGGCTGAATTCAGAAGCTATGTATCACCTTCAGGGTCAAGTCATACTGCTCAGCATGGAATATAAGTTTCATCATGATTTGTTTCTTGCAAACTTCCCCATCTTCCCACCTTCATCTCTGCCCACTCCATCGTCTCTTGACCCACTGTATACTCCAGTAGTTGCTAACTACTTCTAATTACTGAATATTTGCTCTTCCAAACTTCCAGACTTTGTGCATGCTCTTAACTCTGTACTGAAAAGCCCTTCCCTTAATTATCTGCCTGGAAAATTTGTATTCATCCTTTAAAAACTTCCTCAGTCTCAAAGATTAAACACTCCTTCCTCTATTCTAACTGCAAACCATTTCTGTTTCCATTACTGATCTTATGATACTATTTTTTTTCCTTCTCTCCTTTGATATTTAGAATTCCTTGAAGATATGGGTTACATTTTGTGCATCTCTATACACCAACTCCTGTTGTTCCAACATCTGGAGCATGGATAATGCTAAAGGAATATTTACCAAATGGAATTGAAAACAATTTGCTCTTTCACAAGCAATTTGCCAAAGAAGAAATTCAAATGGAGATTAGAAAATCTCCAATCTCATTATTATTTAAACAACTGAAAGTTGAAATAATATACATTATTTTCTTCCTTACAGTTAAACACCTAAAAATATTATAATACCTGGGCTATTGCTGATGCACTCAGTTTGTTACCTCTTATCAAATGCTTTTAAAAAGTTTATAAAATTTTACCTGTACCAAAAAAAAAAATGGGGGACTTCCCTGGTGGTCCAGTGGTTAAGACTCCACACTTCCAGTGCAGGGGGCATGGGTTCAATCCCTGGTCGGGGAACTAAGATCCTACATGCCGTGCAGCGTGGTCAAAAAAAAAAAAAAAACAACTTTGACCTGTAAATATATTACTAGATGTACATTCTCATGAAACAATCCAACAATGTGTATATATTTATGCACTAATACATATTTACAGTGTTATTTATAATAAAGAAAATGGAATATAAGCAAAGGGCCCAAAATTAAGGGAATAATTTAATCCCCTTAAATAATTGTGATACATCTCTACTGCTGAAAAGAAACACTTGTGCTAAGCTCCATGACAGCAAACCAAGGCTTAACTGCAGTTTCAGCCACTCCCAGGAACATGACCTTTACCAGTCAATCTGGAATTATCTGATCAGCACTATTGAGGTAATCTGCCTGAGAGACCCCTGCCCTTCCCCTAAAGGAAGGTCACTTTGCCTGAAATAATCCTTTCTTTTGTTTATGACTTCCTTGTCTCACCCTCTTTGTGCCCTTAAAAACCTTCCAGTTTGTACAGTTCCTCAGAGCTCCTTTCTACTTTCTAGATGGGATGCTGCTCAATTCATTGAATAAAGTCAATTAGATCTTGAAATTTACTTGGTTGGATTTTGTTTTTTAACAGTGGAACATGGTGCTTTACAGTGTGTTTAATGACATGGAAAATGTGTATAATATAAAGTTACCCCCCAAAACGAGATACCAAAATGCATATGTATATACAGTATCATTTCAATCGCATAAAGAAAACTTTTGATTAAAAGATTAAAGGAAAAATACACCAAAAAGATAGCAGTGGTGCCTCTAAGAAATGAAGTTAAGAAAAATATTTTTGCTTTCATAAACTTTCCTCTAGTTCCTAAATTCCTGTAACAGTCTAGTTATCAGGAGAAAAAAGAATTCCCCTCAATTATGCTTCTTATATATAAATTAAAAACAAAACAAAACCATTTTTAATTTGAATAAACTCTAGATAGGGCATGCCTGATTATTAAAAATTCTAAAACACAGAAAATATTTTAAAATCATTTTTTATTACTGTCCAATGATCAGATAACTTGAATTGATCGCTAAGAGGTGGAGCATTTCCCAGAGAAGGGAAGAATGTGAATCATCAAATATTTCTGAATCTGGAACCAGGTGGTGGGACAAACTCTCTCACATATTTCCTTAGTTATCTGCCATGGAAATACTACAGAGCAGATATCATTATTCACAGAATCACTCTAGTATATGACAAAGTCAGATTTTGATTCCAGGACTATCTGCTAAAAAAGTGTCATTCATTCTATTGCAATTAACACTCTAAGCAAAATAAGAGTTCACAGCCTGCTTTAATGAAGAGATAAAAATTATTTATAGTGAGTCATACAATTTGTTTACTTAAAGCTTTTTATTAAATAGATTGAATTTGCTTCCTGACTCATAATTTACGCAAACCTTTTCATCAAGGGAAACCCTACTAGACGATGAATGCCTTGAAAGTAGGGACCATCTTACGAGCATTGTGAGTATGTTTTCCTTAGCCCAGCCTGGGGTCAGAAGCACCTTTAGGGATTCAGTAAGTATCTGATGAATTAAATTAATCAGATCCTTCAGCAGGAACTTAAATCTTTCCAAGACAAAGTTACCCCAAATTTCAAATTAGGTCAAATTATAAAAATGAGGTTTTATTGTGTTTCATGCACACTTTCGTGAGCACCATTCTTAACCCTGACAGCAAGTTTTACTGTCAAGAGATAGGTCTCCCTTAAGATTTTAGTGCAGTGATTAAAACCCTCTCTTTCAAGATCTATGAAAAATTACAACATCCTATTTTAGGAGCAAGGATTAAGGGCTATTGACTTTAGTCTCTTCTAGAAACACTTGTTCACTGATTTTTGTGGTCATTACTACAAACTCTATCTTGTCAGGGGACCTCAAAGTGACTGAGATTTCAGAGAAACAATTCTTGGCAAATGTGAGCTTTGAGAACTGCCCCCTTTTGGTCAGCTTTGGGTTCTGTGCTGCTTTTGATGAAGGTTACCGAAATTAAAGAAGCACCAAAGATAAGATTTGGTAGCCAAACTCTCTTCAGACTCATTAGTTTCTTTATCTTTCTAGGAAAGCAATGCTTTGAGGAGTATTTGTAAATGGGGAAGGGGGAAAAAGATGTCCTGAGCTCCTACTATGAATCAGGCATTGTATATACATTATTGCATTTGGAATCACAAAATTCCTATGAAGTAGGTATCCTTCATATTGCAGATGAAGAAACCAAAAGTTAAAATAATCACTCAAGGACTCACAGCTAATAAAAGATTGAACAGAATTTCTGAATTGTTTCTTTGCTCTCATATATACTCTCTGCCCTCTCTCTGGCTCGCTGTCTATTAGCAGAAACTATATTTCCCAGGTTCCTTTGTTGTGCCTTTTGGATGTATTCAGCCAAGGGGTAGGAGGGTTGGGACCTGGTGGAGAGGAAACTAAGTCCCCCGAGTTTATGATTAACTCTCTATCCAAAACTATATTCCCTTTCTTGTCCCGCCTCTGTTCCCCTCAGGATTGAGAAGTATTGAAGAAAAGGGGGGACTGAAACGAAGCAGGAACCTGTGAGGCCTTCCCAGGTACAAACACCCCTGTGCCTCCCTCCTCCCCCACTTCTTGTTTGACCTTTCCTGAGATCCAAAGAGCAGACTCAAGCAGTTAATGATTAGGACAATAGAGCCACAGGACTCCTAGTTCCACCTGAAGAGATACAGATAACAATCTGATGCATATCTTTGAGTTGTTCTGCAGAAACTAAGACCCCCACCCAGTGGAGGATGGTGCCTACATGTAGCCCGCAAACACACAGACCCCAGACTGGGTGGAACCAGAAGAATGATGATTAAGATTCCCCAAACATCACTCTTACCTCACCACCAACCAATCAGAAGAATGTCCATGAACTGATTACACACCCTGCAACTCTCACCCCTAAATTGTCTTTAAAAACCCTTCCCTAAGAGCCATCAGCGTCTTCTGAGCATTAGCTGCCTATTCTCCTTGCTTGGTGCCCTGCAAATAAACGCCATAGTTTCCTTCACCACAGCCTGGTGTCAGTAGATTGGCTTTGCTGCATGTTGGGTGAGTGAACCCAAGTTCGGTTCAGTAACAGAGACTAGGAGGCCACAGAAAAGTAGACAGGATAGTCCTACTCCTTGCTTTGCCTAGGCTAACCTTTCCAGAAGCAGCTCCAGCTCCTTGGTGGCTCCAGGTCTAATGGGTCTAGCTATAGTTCTAGCTCCCATTAGATGGTCTCAGTTTGGGGCTCTGATAATCCACCTCCTCCCTGCCGCTTTAGTCTTAGGGGTTGCTGCTTCTTGTTCTTGCAAATCTCTGACTTGCCTGCCCTGCCCCCTTTCCCATCAGCTTCTCAGCCCTTTCATCAACTGTATGAACAATATTCTGCATGAAAACTCTAGCATTAAAAAAAAAAAAAGGAAAGAAGGAAGGAAGGGAAGGAGGGAGGGAGGGAGGAAGGAAAGAAGGGAGGGAGGGAGAGAGGAAGGGAGGAAGGGAGGAAGGGAGGAAGGGAGGAAGGGAGGAAAGAGCTGGATTGGTTTCTCTGTTCTTAATTCATCCTTGGCTGATAAAGATTGAATCTGAATCTGTTTGATCCCCTTGCATGGCCAACAGAAAGGTGATTTTTTAAAAAATAATGAGTGGTCCCACATTAACATGTAACAAGAATTTCTGTCTCTGACTCCATTTCATATATCCCAAGACTAACCAATGTCTTGTCACTATTTAAAACTATTTTAAAATAGTTTTTTTTTTAACATCTTTATTGGGGTATAATTGCTTTACAATGGTGTGATAATTTCTGCTTTTTATGTAACTGGAAACTATTACTGATGCAGCTATGTTCAAGATGTTTGTACATAAGTTAGTTACTGAAGTGTGGGCTGGATTTTGGCAGAGAAACATATGGAGCCCAAAAAGTATACCACGTAACCATGGATTTTAATGTTTTATTAAGACTCATTTCCCTTTGGCCACCAGTCCTGCAATTTGTCATACTGTCAGATGCTGAACTTAAAGCTTTTGCTACATGTTTTGAAAAAGGAGACTGAACATTCGCAATTGTCTAACCCACAAGCAATCTAAACTATGTTCTCCAGGCTTTAGAATGCTTTCAGGCAAGTGAAGATGCTCCTTTTCCTGAACTGTATATTATAACCAATTTGTTGAATGAGCCAAACTCAGGAGTGTGCCAGTAGAAACCAACCTATTTTTCTTCCCTTTTTCTTCAAGTCATTCAGCAACCTGGTTTCCCCTCACGATTAGGATAATATGTCCCCCAAGTCCCATAGCTTCTTTAATCACTCTTATATGATACACAGATACTTCCTTTGTTTTCATATTAAAAAGCCCACTCAATGCACCCCAAGCCTAATTAATCACAAAATCCTTCCATTAATTAATTTAACAACTATTTACCAAACACCTATTTACCTGGTAGTATTCTAGGTTCTGTAGTTATAGCAGTAAATAAATCAGACAGAAAACCTTCCTCTTATGCAGTTCATGTTCTGGTGGGGAGATAGACAATACACATGAAAAGTAAGCAAAATATAGAGCATGCTAATGATAAGTGCTAAGACGGCTGAATTTTATTGATAGATAGGTTGGTGATGATAAGGGGGCTTTTCAAAGTTTTCAATACCTCACCCCCAGCTGATGACCTTGCTTTCTATTTGCCTGAGAAAATTGAAGGAATCAGACGAGAACTTTTACAAACTCCCATCACTGCATCAACCCACCTATCAACATCTATGCCCATATACTCTGCCTTCTCGCCTGTTAATTTGGAAGAACTATCGACACTCCTAGATAAATCCAACCCCTCCACTTGTGCACCAGATCCAATCCCCTCTGCTGACTCGAGAACACTGCTTAGTCACTCTCCTCTCTCTTTCCTGTGTCATCAATTTTCTCTTGCTCAGTGGCATGCAAACATCTCTCATCTTAAAAATCCTCTTAGAGTCCAGTACTGCCTCCAGCAACCACCCCACTTTCTTTTAGAGCAAAACTCTTCCTTTCCTTGTCTATACTCTCTACCCTCAATGACTCTTCCCCTGTTCTCTTTAGTGTCTGTTCAAATTAGGCTTTTCTTCCCATCCCTTCACTGATATTGAAAGGTCAACAACAATCTCCATGTTGCTAAATACAGTGGTTATTCGTCCATCCTCATCTTGCTTCTTCTTCACCACCATTTTACAAAGGCCATCAGTCCACCTCACTGAAACACATTCTTCACTTGACTTCCAGGACACACTAGCCTGGTTTTCCTTCCCTATTTCTGGAAGCACCTTCTTAATCTCCTTTATGTTTTCTCCTCATCAACCCATCTAAACACTGGAAGGCCCCATGTCTCTGTCTTTGAACCTCCCTTTTTTTCTATCTAGCCTAGGCTAGGTCTCATCTAGCCTCCCACTAATATCCAGAAGACACCCAAATCCATATCTCCAGCCTTAAATTTTATTTTATTTTATTTATTTTGGGGGAAGTAAATTTTTCTCTTTTTTACTTATATTTTCCCCAGATTTATTGAAATATAATTGACAAATAAAATTACATAAATTTAAGGTATACAACATAATAATTTGATATATGCATATTGTGAAATGACCACCAGAATAAAATTAGTTAACACATTCATCACCTTACATAGGTACCTTTTTCTGTGTGTATGGTGAGATCATCTTAAGATTTACTCTCTTATTAGATTTCAAGTATACAATATAGTATTATTAACTATAGTCACCATGCTGTACATTAGATCCCCAGAACTTACTCATCTTATAACTGAATGCTTATACCCTTTGACCAACATCTTCCCATTTCCCTCAGCCCCCAGACCCTGTCAATAACCATTCTATACTGTTTCTATAAGTTTGATTTTTTTTTAGATTCCACATATAAATGAGCATACAGAATTTGTCCTTCTCTGTCTCTTAATTCACTTAGCATAATGCCTTCAAGTTTCATCCATACTGTTGCTAGTAGCTGGATTTCCTTCCTTTTTATGGCCTTTTAGTTTGATGGAGTCCCACTTATTTATTTTTGCTATTGTTGCATTTGCCAAGACCCACGTCAAGGAGATTTTTCCCTAAGTTTTCTTCCACTTTTATGGTTTCAGTCCTTAATGCATTTTGAGTTAATTTATGTGCATGGTGTAAGATAATGGTTCAGTTTCATTCTTTTGCATGTGGATATTCAGTTTTCCCAACACCATTTATTATTTATTTTTTCTGAAGATTTATTATTTATTTATTTATTTATAATTTTTTTTAATTTATTTTTTTGCCATTGAAATTAACATACCTTTTGATCCCTTAATTCCATTTGTGGCATTAAAATAATAATGTAAATTTTATTTTATCTATTTATTTTATTTTTTTAAACATCTTTATTGGAGTATAATTGCTTTACAATGGTGTGTTAGTTTCTGCTTTATAACAAAGTGAATCAGCTATATGTATACATATATCCCTATATCCCCTCCCTCTTGCATCTCCCTCCCACCCTCCCTTTCCCACCCCTCTAGGTGGTCACAAAGCACCGAGCTGATCTCCCTGTGCTATGCAGCTGCTTCCCACTAGCTATTTTACATTTGGTAGTGTATATGTGTCAATGCCACTCTCTCACTTCGTCCCAGCTTACCCTTCCCCCTCCCTGTGTCCTCAAGTCCATTCTCTATGTCTGCATCTTTATTCCTGTCTTGTCCCTAGGTTCTTCAAAACCACTTTTTTTTTTTTTTAGATTCCATATATATGTGTTAGCATATGGTATTTGTCGTTCTCTTTCTGACTTACTTCACTCTGTATGACAGTCTCTAGGTCCATCCACCTCACTACAAATAACTCAATTTCATTTCTTTTTATGGCTCAGTAATATTCCATTGTATATATGTGCCACATCTTCTTTATCCATTCATCTGTCGATGGACACTTAGGTTGCTTCCATGTCCTGGCTATTATAAATAGAGCTGCAATGAACATTGTGGTACATGACTCTTTTTGAATTATGGTTTTCTCAGGGTATATGCCCAGTAGTGGGAATGCTGGGTCATATGGTAGTTCTATTTTTAGTGTTTTAAGGAAACTCCATACTGTTCTCCATAGTGGCTGTATCAATTTACATTCCCACCAACAGTGCAAGAGGGTTCCATTTTCTCCACAACCTCTCTAGCATCTATGGTTTGTAGATTTTTTGATGATGGCCATTCTGACTGGTGTGAGGTGATATCTCATTGTAGTTTTGATTTGCATTTCTCTAATGATTAGTAATGTTGAGCATCCTTTCATGTGTTTGTTGGCAATCTGTATATCTTCTTTGGAGAAATGTCTATTTAGGTCTTCTGCCCATTTTGGATTGGGTTTTTTGTTTTTTTGATTTTGAGCTGCATGAGCTGCTTGTAAATTTTGGAGATTAATACTTTGTCAGTTGCTTCATTTGCAAATATTTTCTCCCATTCTGAGTGTTGTCTTTTTGTCCTGTTTATGTTTTCCTTTGCTGTGCAAAAGTTTTAAAGTTTCATTAGGTCCCATTTGCTTATTTTTGTTTTTATTTCTCTTTCTCTAGCAGGTGGGTCAAAAAGGATCTTGCTGTGATTTATGTCAAAGAGTGTTCTGCCTATGTTTTCCTCTAAGAGTTTTATAGTGTCTAGCCTTACATTTAGGTCTTTAATCCATTTTGAGTTTATTTTTGTGTATGGCCAACACCATTATTGAAGATAAACTCCTTTCTCCATTGTGATTTCCTGACACACTTTCAAAGATGCTGACCATACATGCATGGGTTTATTTCTGGGCTCTCTATTCTGTTCCATTGGTCTATGTTTCTGTTTTTAGGCCAATCCAATATTGTTTTGACACAGATTTTCCTTGATTCATGATGGGGTTACTTCCTAAATAACTTTTCCCAATAATATTTTCGTTGTAAGTTGAAAATATTGTTAATTGAAAATGATTTAACACACCTAACCTACCAAACATCATAACTTAACCTAACCTATCTTAAATGTGCTCAGAACACTTACATTAGCCTACAGGGGAAAAATCATCTAACACAAAACCTATTTTATAATAAGGTGTTCAATATCTCATGCAATTTAGTGAATACTATACTGAAAGTGAGAAACAGAATGGTTGTATGGGTACAGAATGGCTGTAACTGTATTGGTTGTTTACCCTGATGATCAAGTGGCTGACTGGGAGCTGCCCAGCATCACGAGAGAGTATGCTACTACATTTTACTAGCCTGGGAAAAGATCAAAATTCAAAGTTCAAAGTATGGTTTCTACTGAATGCATATTGCTTTCATGCCACTGTAAAGTTGAAAAATCCTAAGTCAGACCATGGTAAGTCAGAGACCACTTGTTCTATGGCTTTGTAATATAGTTTGAAATTAGGAAGTGAGATACCACCAAGCTCTGTTTTTCTTTCTCAAGATTGTTTTGGTTATTCAGGATCTGTTTTGGTTCCATGCAAATTTAGGGTTGTTTTTTCTATTTCTGTGAAAAATTCCATTGAAATTTTTATTACGCAGTGCATTGAATCTGTAGATGGCTTTGGGCAGTGTGGACATTTTAATAATATTAATTCTTCTAATCCATGAACATGGGATATCTTTCCATTTTTGTTTCTTCTTCCATTTCTTTCATCAATGTCTTACAGATTTCAATGTAGAGATTTTTCACCTCCTTGGTTAAATTTATTCCTAAGTATTTTATTGTTTTTGATTCTATTGTAAACAGGATTTTTAAAAACTTCTTTTTCAGATAGTTTGTTGTTAGTATATAGAAACACAACTGACTTTTGCATGTTGATTTTGTATCCTGTAGCTTTACTGAATTTGTTTATTATTTCTAGCAGTTTTCTGGGTAGTCTTTAGGACTTCCTATATATAAGATCATGTTATCTGCAAAGAGAGACAATTTAACCTCTTTGTTTCCAATTTGTATGCCTTTTATTTCTCTTGCTTAAATGCTCTGACTAGGACTTCCAGTACTCTGCTGAATAGAAGTGGTGAGGGTGGGCACCCTTCAGCCTTAAACTTTAGATTCATAAATCCAACTCCTTATTCAACATCTCCACCTGAATTCCCAATTGACATCTCAAAATTAACATGTCTACCTCAGAGTTCCTTTTTCCATCCCAAAATGTTCCAATTAAAGTTTTCCTCTCACCTTAATGTAGGCCTCTTTGTGAGGAGGAAATGATATAGTTGGCATATTTTCTTTCCTCATTCTACTTCCTCCCCACTCTCCAGTTCCACTCCAGGATTGAACAAGGGAAGGAGGAGAGGAAAAGTGGCGGGAAAGACCCTCCCTGACCATCATGTATCTCTTGCTCTGTAATCTGAAAATTTAGTACAGTATTTTATAATACATTTTCAAAAAGAAAATGAATTAAGGGATAGAAGATGAGAAATAGAGGAACCAGCCAATAAGTTATTGCCACAATTCATGTGAGAAATAATGGTAGCCCAAACTAAGGAACAGTCATAGGAAGGGAAAAAAGTGGACAGGAGAGTGAAGTTTTCAGGCAGTAAATTAGCCAGAAGTTGATGGTTGATTGGAAGTAACGAGTGGAGTGGGAAAAGTCAGAATGATTTTTAGGTTCTAACTTTGGAGTCTGGGTGGATACTAGTGGCACTGAGATACAGAATACATGGAAAGCACACAATTTTGGAGAAAGAGGAATAAATGGTTCAATTTCAGTCGTATTGCAAGCTCATGTCTAACTGATACAAGAAGAAACTGGAGAAAGTGTTCATGTAATTTAAATACAGACGATAATTTTTAAAAATATGAAAGAGAGTATGTCTGCACAATAACATGGTTGGAGGGCCGGAACTTTGCATTGAACCAAACTAAGGACCATCAAATATAGAGTACCTCTGTTTCCTACTCCTGATGGAAGAAACACACTTGAAACAAAAATACACACCATTATAATCATTATATAGCTGGGGGGAGAAGGAAATGGGCTGGTTGGCATAATATTTTGCTGTAGAAATAAAGATATGGGTGGTCTGCCCACGATCACAACCTTTTAAGACCTACATTGGGTTTAATGCCTTTCTGTAATCCAAACCCTTGCATAAACCTGCCATCTTTTCCTTATAAATCCTACCCACTCCAATCCCAACCCCCACAACTTACTTCCAAAGAAAATGGTATGTATTTAGGGCAGTCAGTGAATAACAGCAAAAGTAATACCAGTGAGTCTTCCTGACAACAGCAGTTTTGGAGGCTTTAGGGCCAGTGAAGCCACAGGGAAGCTGAGTTGGAGACAGCTTTGGATAATGAATCATTATCAAAAGTGTGAGCTAAATTCTAATTGCAGAATCCTTATTACTGTGATGTTACAACAATCCAAAAAGAACACAGCTGGATTCTCAGATGACAGGTGGAGCTTACAATTTCTGGCTGAAGACAGTTCAATTTTTCAGTTATAAATTGTGCAAATTTGATGTGGACATCACTGTAAGAGGATACATGTGGAACCCCACTAGGTTATTATTACAGTGACTTTTTTCTGGCAGTAAGATTCACTTTATCATCAGAATTTTACAGCATATGGAGACCCTCTATAGGGAACCCTCTCCACACACAGAAACTTTCTGGAATTTGATTAGTTTAATTTACTAAAAGTTCAGCTTTTAGATTTATGGTAAACAATACCAGCATTAAAACCCTACAATTTGACCGCAGCCTACATTTACAGTCTTAACTCTTTACTTACCTTCCTCAAACTCACACTTCAGGTGAAATGTTCTGCTTACTGCCCTCTGACCCTGGATTGCATTTTCCTTACCCCATTCTGGTCTTCTTTGCTGAGCTCTTTGAAATCCAGCTCAACGTCCTGACTCTTCTTCCATAAAACCTTGCTTGACTCTATAGTTTGAAATGATTCTCACTCCTTCTGAATTCCTATAACAAATAGAGTAATTTATGGGAAATTTTTGTAAATAGTAACACACTTAAAAAATGTTTTATATATTGTTATGACCCTTAGTGTCTCACAATTCTATTGGGAATTATTTTTCTGTTTATGAACTTTTATTCACCTGTGTTTCAGGGGAGCCCAAGACTACCGTCAGGTTTAATGACTTACCAGAAGAACTCAGAACTCAGTAAAGCTGTTATATTCATGGATAAAATTTACTACAGTGAAAGGATACAGATGAAAATCAGCAAAAGATGCATAGAACAGAGTCCTGGAGAAACCAGGTGCAAGTTAGCCTCTCCCATTAAAGTTGTACAGACAGCACTTAATTCTCCCAGTAACAACGTGTATGATGTATATTGTCAACCAGAGAAGCTCACTAGAACCTTGCTGTCCTAGGTTTTTATAGGGGGTTAGTACATAGGCACTCCATGCTTACATGACTATAAGTCTCCAACCTCTCCCCCACCCCCCAGAGGTCAAATTGACACAGCATGGCCCAGCGTCGCAGGAGAACAAAAACGGGTATTCGCTGTAAATTTCATTGTTAGCATGAACTATCTTGTATAGCCCAAGGTCTCAGGTATACAAAGATACTCTTTTCAGGCAAAACATTCCAAGGGCTCAGAGACTGTCTCCCATGAGCTAGTCAAGGGCCAGTGCTTTCTCTGGAATGTGCAGGATTTGAACATGCCAAGCCCACTGGCTATATACCTTGTTTGGTAATATTCAGCTGTCCAACCATATTTTATGATTCTTGGGTGTCAGTGTAGAACAGGATCCATATGGTCTCCTTTATATTTAGTAATTACTCAAATATTTCCATCTTTTGCATCATTATGCAACTTATATTCATTATACTTCATATACCAAATACATCATTCAGCTTTTGTTACAGCTTTTCTCTGCAGAGTAACATAAAGAATGTTGATTCTTGGCCAAATTCTCCTCTTTATCACAATGACATATTTCTATAGATATTTCATCTAAAAATCATGCAGCTAGAACTACCAAGCGACATTTTTCAATAGAAAGTGGGGATATGAAATGTGTACAGTGCCTGTTTGCATTGTAAAACTAGAAGAAATAAATTTGAAACCTGAACTCTTTCTATGAGGCCTGATGAGTCCCCCATCTACTTAGAATAAGGGGCTTATGTTGAAGTTGCATATATGTTTTGATATTTATATCAAGTGGGAATTTGTAAAAAAAATCACACCCATTATAAGCAACCACAGTTAATATTTTTAAAGTAAGAAAGAAAAAAAAAAGACCAGAATGACTAGCTTTATGGGAACAAATATGTTTTAGCTAAAAATACTATTACTGAAGAATATCAAACCAGCTTCAGAGCTGGAGAGTGTGTGGGGTGAGAGGCAGACTAATAAATGTCATGATAAGAGTATGTGACTGGGTATCAGGACTCCTGTTATGACAGGGACACTATTGTGTGTTCACCACACCTGTAGGAAGACCATATTTCCTAGCTGTCATGATATTTAGGTTGAGGTCATTTGATTAATTCTCTGATGTGGAATCTAGCAAGTCACTTTCAATCCCAGGCAGTTACAAACAAGTGGAGGCTACGTGTTCCATAGTGTGGGACTGCTTGACCTCTACTAGACTTTATAAAAGAAGAAACAAATATATGTTGTATAAAGTCACTGCAGTTTCAGGCCTTTGTTACTGCAGCCAAGCTTAGCCTGGCCTGGCTATTGTACCCAGGTCAGAGTAACAACTCTGCAATTAGCAGTATAACCAAAGGCAATATGCTTCAGCTCTTCAGCTTTTAGTTTACTGAAGTATAAAATGCATGGTTTAGACTAGCTCTCTCTAAGGTTCCTCCTAACTATAAATGCTCATGCAATTGGTTAAGAGCAGAAGTTCTGTAGGTTCAATTCCTGGTTGTGTCACTTACTGTCTGTGATGTTAATCTCTGTTGTCCTCATCCATAAAATGAGGATATTAATGCTTGATGCAGATCATTGCTTTTTAAATTGCATAGATCTCTAAAAGTCAACAATTAATAATTATATCCATAACAATAATAAGCACATTGTTAAAAGAAGTTTTCAGATCAACAATGAGTTTTGTTTTCTAAACATCCTTGACTCAACAATGACATTGTTAATTGTATTAAATGCCTTTTATATCCATCATTCTTTTTATATCTATCATCAAGATAACAAGGTTGGCCCCTTCATTATTGCCCTGCCGTCATGTTTGTGATATCAAAAAATGAGAAAACTTAGTTCACCATGGTTCATGGAACTCTTTCAGCATGAAACAAAAGCAAAAAATGTTCTGCTGGAGTGTTCCATAGTGCCAGCACTGCTTTTGATGGTAAATAGAAATAACAAAAGTTTCTCCCCAGAGTGCTACTCCCTACTATGACACTTAGAGTCATTTTGAATTTCTTCAAACGTATATATATCTAAAAATGCCTGGTTTCTATATGAAGAGGAAGTTCATTGTATCTTTGAAGCAAATATGTAAATATTAATAAACCAATTGTGTTTACAACTGCTTTTTAAAAATTTAAATGCTGAACAGATAGTGTGCAAGATGATCTGTGGTTTCCCGGACATCATTGCCCACCTATTTCTATATCTCCTCAGCATAACACGTAACACTCAAAACTACATTTCACAGAATCCCTAACAATCTAACTATCCCTAACTAACTAAGTCAGATTCTGATGATGAGATGCACTTAGACTAGATTTAGTAGGTGGAATAGAAGAAGCCAGTAGCCACTGCTGGCAGTGTGAGCAGATGCAGGAGGCCTCTGGACAAACTCCAGAGAATTATCCACTTCGAGACCCCTGTTGGAATACTTAAAGTAACATCTGTTTTTCTGATTGAAACCTGACCAATACAGATAGGATTTGTAACATTGGTGAAGAACCTAAGATTTTCTTGGAACTATTTACAACAATAGATTAGGAATAAAAAAATTAAAGCCTTAAAAGATTAGAAATTTTCAACCCTTTCCCTTAAAATCCATTTCAAACTGTACTCAAGAATTTTTATTTGATTGCAGTTTAATTCCCTTTTGATGGTATTTAATGTTCTTTCTTTATCTTTCTTTCTCTTTAAGCCTAGTGTTATTTTTTAACTATTGTATAGGAGCTTAAAATGAAGCTGGAAATAATGAATACCCACCAATAGAAAATTTAAATTATCTGTTATAAATTGTATTTGGCCTGTCATTATAGATTCTTAAATGTGCCTTAGAAGAGATAGGATACCAAAGAGATTGATTTTTAAAATATTTTTCCAAGGTTCCATAGATCTGCAAATTAAGTCAAGAAACATGTATTGAGCAACTATACTGGTTGTGTTCTCTAGAAATTTAAATTCAGTCGGCAAGAAAAATACAAGTATGGAAATGTAGAAAACAATAAAACATTTAAATAATGCTTCAAGATAACAGTAGATGAAATGTTTCAAAGTAATGGATGAGTTATTGCTCACATTATTAACCAGAAGACTCAGAGAAGCTGTAGGGTTCTTCCATGCACACTTCCTCTGCCTTGATACAAGGAAATTAATCTGTTCACATTAGTTTGGGTGTTAAATATTGGACAAGAAACCACAATTAAGGAACGATGATCATCTACAAAATATTTCCAACTGGTGTGAGATGTTACTAGGAGAGGCCTTCAGGGTTGACAATGGACCATATGTCAAGGATAAATTAAGTCTGTTCAAGACACAGACCTTACACACCTACCTTTTAATATCCTCTCTCATATTCAATTCCTCTTTTACATTTAATATTTCTATTGATATTTTAGATTTTGCATTGAGTGAACCTTGACTTTATGGACAGAACTTCACCCATTAGTGGAAGTGCAGAAATCTCCCTCACTACACCACAGGCTGAGAGAAAGGGTTAAATTAAAAGAGAAGGAAAACAAAGAAGTTCACAAAGCCTGCCCTGGTTATTCCAACTCACTTACTCTCCCTTTATCCATATACTCAAGGCCCTTTTTATATATTATATGTCCATTTATCCTTTTAAATCCTTAATGATATGGAGTACATTTATCCACTGAGTATGGAGACAAGCTCAAAAGTTCCTTAAGTTTTTTCCCCAGTTCCATATTCCTCCCACCTGCCAGTTCTATCCTGAAGTCAAACTCCAAACGTAATCCAGATTTCAGGAAGGAGGAAATTTGGCTTGATTCCAATTTTCTGGGTCTTATCATCTGAGAAGTAAATAGTTAAATAGAAGATTTGCAATTCCTCTCTCCCATTCCTGTCCCATTGGCAGGGGACACCTCCAAGAAAGAAAAAAGATGACCTGGTCAAATATCCTTGTAAGCATACTAAGGTTAATGACCTCTAGCAAACAAAGTAATGCCATTTTCTAACAAGACAGTCCTCATCTGTAGCAGGATATACCTGTTAAAAGATGATAACATACCTAGGATCTATGGATTTATATACATGGCTTCCTGGAAAATGTGATATAAACTATGTAACTATCTGAGCATAAAATGGAAATGTTTCATGGCCCAAACAGTTCTTTCTCAATAAGTGACTTAACTGCACACCTCATTGGAGACCTCATAGATTAATCTGGGACTAGGAAACATCCTGATGCAGCCCCCAAAAAAGGACCTGGTAAGATGTACTGACTATTGCAGATGTCTCCCTGCTTCACCTATGTCTCATGATTACTTGTGTACATGAAATCATTAGTTAAACTTGTTCCTGGCAAAAATCTGATTTGATAATCCAATTCTTTGTATTATCTCACTATCCAATCAAACTTATGCTTCTCTGGCTTTAGCCTTGAGTCCAGCCTTGAAAAAACTACTCTACTTAATTCTTGGGATCCAGTCCCTTCTCTATAGCCCAGCTCTGCTAACTAGCTCTTCCCTGGTTTGTCTCCTGAAACCCTCTCTTGTTAAACTTGTTGAGGACCTCAAACTTTGCAGGACCAAGGTCCTACATTTTTCATGCCAGTCTCTACCAGAGATTTAAATTTTTTTAAAGAGCCTAGCACAATGACTATCAACTTTGTATCTGTGGAAAGATATGACTGGTTTGACTTACATGCCTGGATATAAGAATAGCACCCATTCCTGGGCATTGTGTCCCATGTTGTACACACACTGGATCCCTTATATGCTGACACTTCCAGAGGACTCTGCCAAACTTTAGATACTATGTTCTGCTGTTTCTACAACAGCCATTGCTGGCCTTCTTCCCACCTAGATGGAAGAGTAATTCCAGGTTCAGCCCTCCTTAATCTGCCCCTGTCATGCCCTATATGTGATAGGGACTGTATCTTACAATTTAACTTATATCTTATCTAGTCCACAGAATACATAATAGATATATAATAATTGCCTGTGGAGAGGGCAGACAGCAGAAGCAAGAAGAACCACAATCCTGCAGACTGTGGAACAAAAACCACATTCACAGAAACATAGACAAGATGAAAAGGCAGAGGGCTATGTACCAGATGAAGGAACAAGAAAAAAACCTAGAAAAACAACTAAATGAAGTGGAGATAGGCAACCTTCCAGAAAAAGAATTCAGAATAATGATAGTGAAGATGATCCAGGACCTTGGAAAAAGAATGGAGGCAAAGATCGAGAAGATGCAAGAAACGTTTAACAAAGACCTAGAAGAATTAAAGAACAAACGCCTAGAAGAATTAAAGAACAAACAAACAGAGATGAACAATACAATAACTGAAATGAAAAATACACTAGAAGGAATCAATAGCAGAATAACTGAGGCAGAAGAACAGATAAGTGAGCTGGAAGACAGAATGGTGGAATTCACTGCTATGGAACAGAATAAAGAAAAAAGAATGAAAAGAAATGAAGACAGCCTAAGAGACCTCTGGGACAACATTAAACGCAACAACATTCACATTATAGGGGTCCCAGAAGGAGAAGAGAGAGAGAAAGAACCTGAGAAAATATTTGAAGAGATTATAGTAGAAAACTTCCCTAACATGGGAAAGGAAATAGTCACCCAAATCCAGGAAGTGCAGCAAGTCCCATACAGGATAAACCCAAGGAGAAACACGCTGAGACACACAGTAATCAAACTGACAAAAATTAAAGACAAAGAAAAATTACTGAGAGCAACAAGGGAAAAACAACAAATAACATACAAGGGAACTCCCATAAGGTTAACAGCTGATTTCTCAGCAGAAACTCTACAAGCCAGAAAGCAGTGGCATGATATATTTAAAGTGGTGAAAGGGAAGAACCTACAACCAAGATTATTCTACCCAGCAAGGATCCCATTCAGATTGATGGAGAAATCAAAAGCTTTACAGAGAAGCAAAAGCTAAGAGAATTCAGCATCACCAAACCAGCTCTACAAGAAATGCTAAAGTAACTTCTCTAAGTGGGAAACACAAGAGAAGAAAAGGACCTACAAAAACAAACCCAAAACAATTACGAAAATGGATTAAATGCTCCAACCATAAGACACAGGCTTGCAGAATGGATACAAAAACAAGACCCATATATATGCTGTCTACAAGAGACCCACTTCAGACCTAGGGACACATACAGCCTGAAAGTGAGGGGATGGAAAACGATATTCCATGCAAATGGAAATCAAAAGAAAGCTGGAGTAGCAATACTCATAGCAGACAAAATAGACTTTAAAATAAAGAATGTTACAAGAGACAAGGAAGGACACTACATAAGGATCAAGGGATCAAACCAAGAAGAAGATATAACAATTATAAATATATATGCACCCAACATGGGAACACCTCAATACATAAGGCAACTGCTAACAGCTATAAAAGAGGAAATCAACAGTAACACAGTAATAGTGGGGGACTTTAACACCTCACTTACACCAATGGACAGATCATCCAAAATGAAAATAAATAAGGAAACAGAAGCTTTAAATGACACAATAGACCAGATAGATTTAATCGATATTTATAGGACATTCCATCCAAAAACAGCAGATTACACTTTCTTCTCAAGTGTGCACAGAACATTCTCTAGGATAGATCACATCTTGGGTCACAAATCAAGCCTCAGTAAATTTAAGAGAATTGAAATCATATCAAGCATCTTTTCTGACTACAACGCAATGAGATTAGAAATGAATTAGAGGGAAAAAACGTAAAACACACAAACACAGGAAGGCTAAACACTACATTACTAAATAACCAAGAGATCACTGAAGAAATCAAAGAGGAAATCAAAAAGTACCTAGAGACAAATGACAATGAAGACACAACAACCCAAAACCTATGGGATACAGCAAAAACAGTTCTAAGAGGGAAGTTTATAGCTATACAAGCCTACATCAAGAAACAAAAATCTCACATAAATAATCTAACCTTACACATAAAGGAACTAGAGAAAGAAGAACAAAGGAAACCAAAAGTTAGCAGAAGGAAAGAAATAATAAAGAACAGAGCAGAAATAACTGAAATAGAGATAAAGAAAACAATAGCAAAGATCAATAAAACTAAAAGCTGGTTCTTTGAGAAAATAAACAAAATTGATAAACCATTAGCCAGATTCATCAAGAAAAAGAGGGAGAGGACTCAAATCAATAAAATTAGAAATGAAAAAGGAGAAGTTACAACAGACACTGCAGAAATACAAAGCATCTTAAGAGACTACTACAAGCAACTCTATGCCAATAAAAAGGACAACCTGGAAGAAATGGACACATTCTTAGAAAGGTATAACCTTCCAAGACTAAACCAGGAAGAAATAGAAAATATGAACAGACCAATCACAAGTAATGAAATTGAAACTGTGATTAAAAATCTTCCAACAAACAAAATTCCAGGATTAGATGGCTTCACAGGTGATTTCTATCAAACATTTAGGGAAGAGCTAACACCCATCCTTCTCAAACTCTTCCAAAATATTGTGGAGGAAGGAACACTCCCAAACTCATTCTATGAGGCCACCATCACCCCGATACCAAAACCAGACAAAGATACTACAAAAAAAGAAAATTACAGACCAATATCACTGATGAACATAGATGCAAAAATCCTCAATAAAATACTAGCAAACCAAATCGAACAACACATTAAAAGGATCATACACCATGATCAAGTGGGATTTTTCCCAGGGATGCAGGAATTCTTCAGTATACGCAAATCAATCAATGTGATACACCATATTAACAAATTGAAGAAGAAAAACCATATGACCATCTCAATAGATGCAGAAAAAGCTTTTGACAAAATTCAACACCCATTTATGATAAAAACTCTCCAGAAAGTGGGCATAGAGGGAACCTACCTCAACATAATAAAGGCCATATACGACCACCCCACAGCAAACATCATTCTTAATGGTGAAAAACTGAAAGCATTTCCTCTAAGATCAGGAACAAGACAAGGATGTCCACTCTCACCACTATTATTCAACATAGTTTTCGAAGTCCTAGCCACGGCAATCAGAGAAGAAAAATAAATAAAAGGAATACAAATTGGAAAAGAAGAAGTAAAACTGTCACTGTTTGCAGATGACATGATACTATACATAGAGAATCCTGAAGATGCCACCAGAAAACTACTAGAGCTAATCAATGAATTTGGTAAAGTTGCAGGATACAAAATTAATGCACAGAAATGTCTTGCATTCCTATACACTAATGATGAAAAATCTGAAAGAGAAATTAAGGAAACACTCCCATTTACCATTGCAACAAAAAGAATAAAATACCTAGGAATAAACCTACCTAGGGAGACAAAAGCCATGTATGCAGAAAACTATAAGACACTGATGAAAGAAATTAAAGATGATACCAACAGATGGAGAGATATACCATGTTCTTAGATTGGAAGAATCAATATTGTGAAAATGACTGTACTACCCAAAGCAATCTACAGATTTAATTTAATCCCTATCAAATTACCAATGGCATTTTTTATGGAACAAGAACAAAAAAATCTTAAAATTTGTATGGAGAAACAAAAGACCACAAATAGCCAAAGCAGTCTTGAGGGAAAAAAACGGAGCTGGAGTAATCAGACTCCCTGACTTCAGACTATACTACAAAGCTACAGTAATCAAGACAATATGGTACTGGCACAAAAACAGAAACACAGATCAATGGAACAAGATAGAAAGCCCCGAGGTAAACCCACGCACGTATGGTCAACTAATCTATGACAAAGGAGGCAAAGATATACAATGGAGAAAAGACAGTCTCTTCAATAAGTGGTGCTGGGAAAACTGGGCAGCTACATGTAAAAGAATGAAATTAGAACACTCCCTAACGCCATGCACAAAAATAAACTCAAAATGGATTAGAGACCTAAATGTAAGACTGGACACTATAAAACTCTTAGAGGAAAACATAGGAAGAACACTCTTTGACATAAATCACAGCAAGATCTTTTTTGATCCACCTCCTAGAGTAATGGAAATAAAAACAAAAATAAACAAATGGGACCTAATGAAACTTCAAAGCTTTTGCACAGCAAAGGAAACCATAAACAAGACGAAAAGACAACACTCAGAATGGGAGAGAATATTTGCAAACCAGTCAACGGACAAAGGATTAATCTCCAAAATATATAAACACCTCATGCAGCTCAGTATTAAAAAAATAAACAACCCAATCCAAAAATGGGCAGAAGACCTAAAGAGACATTGCTCCAAAGAAAACATACAGATGGCCAAGAAGCACATGAAAAGCTGCTCAACATCACTAGTTATTAGAGAAGTGCAAATCAAAACTACAATGAGGTGTCCCCTCACATCAGCTAGAATGAGCATCATCAGAAAATCTACAAACAACAAATGCTGGAGAGGGTGTGGAGAAAAGGGAACCCTCTTTCACTGATGATGGGAATGTAAACTGATACAGCCACTATGGAGAACAGTATGAAGCTTCCTTAAAAAACTAAAAATAGAATTACCATATGATACAGTAATCCCACTACAGGGCATATACCCAGAGAAAACCATAATTCAAAAAGACACATGAACCCCAATGTTCATTGCAGCACGATTTACAATAGCCAGGTCATGGAAGCAACCTAAATGCCCAATGATGGATGAATGGATAAAGAAGATGTGGTACATATATAATGGAATATTACTCAGCCAGAAAAAGGAACGAAATTGGGTCATTTGTTGAGACGTGGATGGACCTAGAGACTGTCATACAGAGTGAAGTAAGTCAGAAAGAGAAAAACAAATATCGTATATTAACATATATATGTGGAACCTAGAAAAATGGTACAGATGAACCGGTGTGCAGGGCAGAAATTGAGACACAGATGTAGAGAACAAACATATGGACACCAAGGGGGGAAAGCCATGGTGGTGTGGGGGTGGTGGTGTGCTGAATTGGGCGATTGGGATTGACATGTATACACTGATGTGTATAAAATTGATGACTAATAAGAACATGCTGTATAAAAAAAAAGTGATCAAATGTATTCTATTGGAAAGAAGCAAAAATAGACCATATTTACTGTCTAAATTATATAATAATTTAATGATATTTAGCAACTATTGCAGATGTATTTATTATTGCAGCTTGTATTTGCTTTATCAATGTCTTTGCTTTGGGAACCAAAACAATAAAATAAAATAAAATAAAATCTGAAAAAATAAAATAAAATAAAAAATAAAAAATAAATAAAATAAGTGGGCCTAGGGCCTTTGAAGGTCTTTAAATGGCCCTAAAGCTAAGAAGTGAGCTAGAGAGTTATTCAACAATTAGTTGAGAGTCTATTGTATTCTAGAAAGTCTATAAGGGGTTATGGGGCATACAAATAACCAAAAATTACTACTTATGTCTCTTAGGAGTTAACAATATATTTGGGGAGTAAGAAAGTGACTAACTGAGCGTTGATATTTGTTCTCATTCTTTAGCACATCATTAAGCTACTATCAAGCTCTGCTACTGTTAGATGTACCATGGACTGAGTTTGTCTAGTGGAATGTGGGAAGAAGTGATGCATACCACTTCCATATTTGGCCACTAAAACCTCATATAAATATCCTCACTCTCTTTTTTTCTTTAACTGTTGACTGCATGTGGAGGATCCAGTGGAGGCTGCTGAAGCCCTGGGGGATAGTGGTTACACTAAATGGAATAAGCCTAGGTCCCAGAATGACTGCATGTATCAGAGTCCCTCTCCCCCATGCCTATATACTGTAAGATGAGCAAGAATTAACTTTGGCTGTTTATACCACTGAAATTAGAGGTATTTTGTTAGAGCAGTTAGCGTATCTTGAATAATATAGGGAAATTAAACTTAATCTCACATAACTTCAGTTTAAAAAAAAAAAAACTGTTGCTTAAACCATATAGAAGTTCAAAGTGCTAGAAATAACCTCAGTTTGGAAGGGTCAAATTAGGGATAATCATTCTACCAATGGGTAATGGTACCTGAGGCAATTGCTGATGGATTGCCACAGTCCCCACCACATAAAAATCTTCCTCTACTTATTTCTCCTCTCTTATTTACTTGAATATATACCTCCACATTTCATTTTTCTTTCTTCTTAGCCTTAGTTTTTCAAGTGTATGAAAATCAGCCCCTTATACTACACATTTAATCTACCTTTTTAGGTTTACATTTTTAAATTTACAATTATCTTTTAATGCATATATATTATTCTGTTAATTATATATGATTTCCATTTATTCTCAACCGTTGAAGTAAGTCCTCTAGGGCATACAAAGCTTTGTTCACATGTATTGTTTGAGTTATTTTATGCATTTAAAAGACAGACATTTACTGAACATTAACTCTCTACCATGTACTAATCTAAGCGAGATAGATTGTAGGAATTAGTTCAATGGTTAAAGACATGAGCTTCTAGGTCACATTAATTTTGAGTTTAAATCTTTGCTCTACCACTTACTATGTGACCTTGGTTAAATTATTTAAACCTTAAGGTTCTTATCTCTAAAGCAGCAATAATATATCTGACTGCTTCATGGAATTGGTATATGGCTTAACTGAAATAATACACATGAAACACCAAGTTTATAGTGGGGACTTAATGAGCAATAGATAACAATATCATTATTATTACCATGGTTACAACTAATACTAATATATCTGAATTTTTAAAAACCCTGCCCAAGGAGTTCAGTAGCTAGTAATGACCCTATAATTGGTCATAATCGATAAAACAAGGGAAGAGACACAATCATGGGCTGCATCTGAGCAGAGTCATAGTCATCTACACAGGCAGTGTGCTGAACCTCTGTAAGTGCACAAGCTCCACTTGCTTCAGGACTCCCCTCCTTTGGGGCAAAGGCCCCAGTGTGGCGAGAAGGAAAAACACACACTTAAAGGGAATAAGCCAGCTCAAGCCCAACTCTCAGGGTTTCTGCTCCAGCAACTTGGGAGCAGACCCTGCCCTTGACAAGGTGGTGAGGACCACTGAACAGAGAGGAAGTTCTGCCTCAAACCCTGAGCAGACTCTAGTTCCTCCATCACAAGCCACACCACCAACGCAAGTGATAGTGTTCAGCACTCCCTGAGGAAGGACATGACTAGTGTCCATATCAAATCCAGTCCTTCCGTCAAAGGCACTGGGCAAATGCAATCTACATAGGGATACTCCCACATAAGAACACCCCTTCAAGACCACAATAGGTAACTGTTTCACCTAAATTTGTAGAGATGGAGAAAGTTAAGTAAAATGAAGAGGCAGAGGAACAATTCTCAATTGAAAAAACAAGAGAAACCCCTGAAAAAATAAATAATAAAAGAGAGATAAACAGTTTACCAAACAAAGAATTCAAAACGTTGCTAATAAAAATGTTAACTGAATTAGGAAAGAGTTGATCTAAACACAGATCACATTTTAACAAGGAACTAGAAAATACAAAGAAGATCAATCAAAAATAGATAATTCAATATCTGAGATAAAAAGCACTCTAAAAGCAATGAGTAGCAGATGAATGGCACAGAAGAAGGCATAAGTGATCTGGAAGATAGAATAACAGAAATCACCCATTCAGAACAGTAGACAGAAAGACAAATTAAAAAAATGAAAGCAACATACACTATCCATGGTATAACATTAAACGTGCCAAAATTCACATTATAGGGGCTCCAGAAGGAGAAGAGAAAGAGAAGGGTATTAAAAATGTATTTGATGGATTAGAGACCTAAATGTAAGGCCAGACACTATAAAACTCTTAGAGGAAAACACAGGCAGAACACTCTATGACATAAATCACAGCAAGATCCTTTTTGACCCACCTCCTAGAGAAATGGAAATAAAAACAAAAATAAACAAATGGGACCTACTGAAACTTCAAAGCTTTTGCACAGCAAAGGAAACGATAAACAACACAAAAAGACAACCCTCAGAATGGGAGAAAATATTTGCAAACAAAGCAACTGACAAAGGATTAATCTCCAAAATACACAAGTAGCTCATGCAGCTCAAAATCAAAAAAACAAACAACCCAATCCAAAAATGGGCAGAAGACCTAAATAGACATTTCTCCAAAGAAGGTATACAGATTGCCAACAAACACATGAAAGCATGCTCAACATCACTAATCATTAGAGAAATGCAGATCAAAATTACAATGAGGTATTACTTCACACTGGTCAGAAGGGCCATCATCAAAAAATCTACAAACAATAAATGCTGGAGAGGGTGTGGAAAAAAGGGAACCCTCTTACACTGTTGGTGGGAATATAAATTGATACAGCCACTATGGAGAACAGTATGGAGGTTCCTTAAAAAACTAAAAATAGAACTACCATATGACCCAGCAATCCCACTACTGGGCATATACCCTGAGAAAACCATAATTCAAAAAGAGTCATGTACCACAATGTTCATTGCAGCTCTATTTATAAAAGCCAGGATATGGAAGCAACCTAAGTGTGTATCCACAAATGAATGGGTAAAGAAGATGTGGCACATATATACAGTGGAATATTACTCAGCCATAAAAGGAAACAAAATTGAGTTATTTATAGTTATTTATAGGATGGACCTAGAGTCTGTCATACAAAGTGAAGTAAGTCAGAAAGAGAAAAATAAATACCATATGCTAACACATATATATGGAATCTAAAAAAAAAAAAAAGGTTCTGAAGAACTAGGGGCAGGACAGGAATAAAGACGCAGATGTAGAGAATGGACTTGAGGGTGCAGGTAGGGGGAAGGGTAAGCTGGGATGAAGTGAGAGAGTGGCATGGGCATATATACACTACCAAATGTAAAATAGATAGCTAGCGGAAAGCAGCTGCATAGCACAGGGAGATCAGCTCGGTACTTTGTGTCCACCTAGAGGGTTGGGATAGGGAGGGTGGGAGGGAGACGCAAGAGAGAGGGGATATGGGGATATATGTATATGTATAGCTGATTCACTTTGTTATACAGCAGAAACTAACACAACTTTGTAAAGCAATTATACTCCAATAAAGGTGTTAAAAAATAATTTAAAAAAAAAGGAAAACGTATTGGAAGAAATTATGGCTGAAAACTTCCCAAACCTAAAGAAGGAAACAGATATCCAGGTAAAGGAAGCACAGAGGGCCCCAAACAAGATGAACCCAAACATATCCACACCAAGAGATGTCATAATTAAAATGGCAAAAGTTAAAGATGAAGAGAGAAATCTAAAGGCAACAACAGAAAAACAAAGAGTCATATACAGAAATCCCCATAAGGCTATCAGCTGACTTCTCAGCACAAACTTTGCAGGCCAGAAGGGAGAGTCATAATATATTCAAGGTGATGAAAGGAAAAACCTGCAACCTAGATATCATGTAGAATAGGAGGAAAGATTGAAAAACTTCTCAGAGAAGCAAAACTAAAAGAATTCAGCAGTACTAAACCTACCCTAAAAGAAATGTTGAAGGGTCTTCTCTAAATGGAAAAGAAGTAAGAATCTACAGGAAAGGGAAAATCATAATAGGAAAGGCAAATATATAATAAGGATTGAAGATCACTTAAATAAGCCAATAAATAAATTAAAAGACAAAAAATGTAAAACAACTATAACTACAATAAACAGTAAATGGTTAAGCATGAAGATGCAAAATATGACATCAAAAACACAAATAGTGGGGGAAAGGAGTAAAAATACAGATCTTTTAGAATGTGTTTGAAATAAAATGACTCAGTTTAAATCAAGTAAATACAATTATGGGTCAACATAAATGAACCCCATGGTAACCACAAATCAAAAACCTGCAATAGATACACAAAAAACAAAAAAGAAAAAAATCCAAGTATACTACAAAAGAAAATCATCAAACCACAGCAGGAGAAAAAAATAGAACAAGAAATGAACAGAGAAGAACTACAAAAACAACTGGAAATCAAGGAATAAAATGACAATAAGTACATATCTATCAATAATTACTTTAAATGTCAATGTGCTAAATGCTCCAATCAAAAGTCATAGGGTGGCTGATTGGGAAAAAAAAAAACCTTCAATATACTGCCTACAAGAGACTCACTTCAGGGAAAAAGAAACCCACAGACTGAAAGTGAGGGGATGGAAAAAGGTATTTTATGCAAAAGGAAAGTACAAGAAAGTGGCAGCAGCAATACTCATATCAGATAAAACAGACCTTAAAACAAAGGCTATAACAAAAGACAAAGAATGGCATTATATAATGATAAAGGGATTATAAAATGATAAAGGGATCAATACAAGATTGTATTGTATTGATAAATGCAATCAATATATATATCGAGCAAACAGACATAAAGGGAGAAATTGACGATAATACAATAATAGTAGGAGACTTTAACACTCCATTGACATCACCGAACAGATCATCCAGAGAGAAAATCAGTAAGGTAACAGTAATCTTAAATGCTACAATAGACCAGCTGGACGTAATTGATACCTAGAGGACATTGGATCCAAAACAGCAGAATACACATTTTTTTCAAGTTCACATTGAACATTCTCCAGGAGAGATCACATCCTCAATAAATTTAAGAGGATAGAAATTACATCAAGCATTTTTCCATCCACAATGGTATGAAACTAGAAATCAACTACAGAAAGAAAAACTGGAAAAGAACAAACATGTGGAGACTAAACAACATGCTACATGGATCAATGATGAAATCGATGAGTAAATCAGAAAATACCTCTAGACAAAGGAAAATGGAAACACAACTTTGAAAGTCTATGGGATACAACAAAAGCAGCTGTAATAGGGAAGTTTATAGCAATACAGGCCTTCCTCAAGAAACAAGAAAAACGTCAAATAAACAACCTAATTTACCACCAAAAAGAATAAGAAAAAGAAAAAAACAGCAAAGCCCAAAGTCAGCAGAAGGAAGGAAATAATGAAGATCAGGGAAGAAATAAATAAAACAGAGATCAAAAAACAATAGAAAAGATCAATGAAACCAAGAACTGGTTTTCTGAAAAGATAAACAAAATTAATAAACCTTTAGACAGGCTCACTGAGAAGAAAAGAGAGAGGACCCAAATAAACAAAATAAGAAATGAAAGAGGAGAAGTAACAACTTATACCACAGAGATATAAAAAATCATAAGAGAATACTATGAATAGTTATATGCCAACAAATTGGACATCCTAGAAGAAATGGACAAATTTCTAGAAACATACAGTCTGTCAAGACTGATTCAAGAAGAAATAGACAATTTGAACAGACTGATCACTAGAAGTGAAATTAAATTTGTAATTAAAAGAACTCCAGGAAACAAAAGTCCAGGACTGGACAGCTTCACAGGGGAATTCTAACAAACATATAAGGAAAAACTAATTGCTATCATTCTCAAACTATTTCAAAATATACTAACATTTTTATGGAACCACAAAGATCCATAATTTCCAAAGCAATCCTGAGAAAAAGAACAAAACTCCCAGACTTCAGACTATACTATAAAGCTAAGGTAATCAAACGTATGTTATTAGCACAAAAACAGACACATAGATCAATGGAACAGAACAGAGAGCCCAGAAATATACCCATGCTCCTATAGTCAATTAATCTATGACAAAGGAGGCAGGAATATACACTGGTGAAAAGACAGTCTCTTCAACAAGTGGTACTGGGAAAACTGGGCAGCCACATGAAAAACAATGAGATTAGACCATTTCCTCACACCATATACAAAAATAAACTCAAAATGGTTTCAGGTTTAAAACCTAAAATCACAAAACTCATAGAAGAGAACAGAGGCAGAACACTATCTGACATAAATAACGGCAATATTTTTTTGGATGTTTCCTAAGGCAAAAGAAATAAAAGCAAAAATAAACAAATGAGACCTAATTACACTTAAAAACTTTTTCACAGCAAAGGAAACCTTGGACAAAACAAAAAGACAATTTACAGAATGGGAGAAAATATTTGCAAATAATGTGATCAACAGGGGTTAATATCCAAAATATACAAACAGCTCATACAACTAAATATTAAAAAAAAAATTAAACAACCCAATCAAAAAAATGGGCAGACCTGAATAGACATTTCTCCAAAGAAGACATACAGATGACTAATAGGAACATGAAAAGATGCTCAACATTGCTAATTATTAGAGAAATGCAAATCAAAACCACATTGAGGTATCACCTGTCAGAATGGCTATCATGAAAAAGCCTACAAACAAAAAATTTTGGAGAGGATGTGGAGAAAAGAGAACCCTCCTACACTGTTGGTGGGAATATAAATTGGTGCAGCCACTATGGAAAACAATACGGACGTTCCTCAAAAAACTGAAAATAGAACTACCATAAGATCCAGCAGTTTCACTCCTGGGTATATATTCAGAAAAAATGAAAGCTCTAATTTGAAAAGATACATGCACCCCAATGTTCATAGCAGCACTGTTTACAATAGTCAAGACTTGGAAGCAATGCAAGTGCACATCAACAGATGACTGGCTTAAGAAGATGTGTTATAAAAAAAGAATGAAACACTGCCATTTGCAGCAACATGGATGGACCTAGAGAATATTATGCTTAGTGAAATGTCATACAGAGAAAGGAAAATACTGTATGATATCATTTATATGTGGAATCTAAGAAAAAAAACGAATGTATATGCAAAACAGAAACCGACTCACAGATGCGAGAAAACTAACTTGTGGTTACCAAAAGGTAGAGAGACAAATTAAGGTATGGGATTAATGGAAACAAACTAATATTTATATAAAATAGATAAGCAACAAGGATATACTGTATAGCACAGGGAATTATACCCACTATCTTATAATAACCTATAACAGAGTATAATCTGCAAAAATACTTGATAACTATGCTGTACACCTGAAACTAACAAAATATTGTAAATCAACTATACTTCAAATTTTTTTAAAAAGGTAAATAGGATCATGTGACTCCTCTGGTTAATCTTTCCCTTGTCAGTCATAAAGTCCCTATAACTTTGCATGGATATAAGACCTTCCATTAGGTAATCTACTCACCTGTTCATTTTCATTTTCCTCCCTATTCACCTCACACCTCAATGAGATGGAACTATTTTCAGTTCCTAGAACATACAATGCTTTTGTTCAAAATATCTCCCCTGCCTAGGCCTTTTCTCCTTGCTTGCCAAACACCTACATGGATTGCAGGATTCTACTTGTACCTCATCTTCTTTCTGAATTCTCTCTGTATACCTCTACTCCTTTCATCAAGTAGAATTGTGCTCTGACTTATTTGTGCCCAACTGTTCACTGTAATAATTTATTACACCCATTTGTGTTCATATCTCTCTTGCCTACCAGACTGTTAGCTCTATGAAGATAAGGTAGAGATTCTTGCAAAGAATGAGTCCTGGTAGATCTTGCCTCAATGACCATTTCATGGCTCCAGACCACACCTCTATCTTGTCATGCTCAATATGAAATAGCAAAGGAAAGAGACTTGTTGCTTAAGAGCATGGCCTTGGAATTAGACCTGGGTTCCAGATTTGCCATTTATTACCTGAGTGACCTTTATCAAATTACTTAAGATTCCATATTTCATTTTATCATCCATAAAAGGGAGATAATACATACTTCATAGGATTTTAGGTAGGATTAAATGAGGCAATGCCTAGCACTCAAAAATATTATGATTACATTATTATTATTATTATCCTTTATGTGGCTATATAGTTTGTTTTAGAAAGGTAAGAAAATGCATATCTTGTTTAAAGAGTGAGGTATAAATCCATCTGGAAGAGTAATTCTTTTTTCCTGTTTTATATGTTACAGAGGAAAACAGGAATTTTATGACAATCTTTTCTAATGTAAATGATTTTATTTTTCTAAATGGGCTTAAAGCAAGACAAATACCCTCCATTAGTTGGATGTAAATTTAGATTATGAAATACATTCATTCATCTGATGCTGGATTTCCAGTCCACTAAATTGGTCACTTCAAGACGTATTCCTTTTCTTTTTTTCTTCTGGCTGTCTCTGCAACTTCATCCAATATTCCTGCCAAGTGGAAATGCTGCAATACCCTAAATGTGGTCTGCTAATCACCCACCAAAGCTTCCAAGAAGTTTTTTCTCTGCCTAGAATCACCTTCTCCCCTATAGCTAACACTCCATCTCCAAATTCAGCTCAGTGGTTATTTCAGGATGTTTTACCACCATCGCTATCATTCTGGGGTTTTTTTCTCCCTTATCTGTGTCCCCAAAGCACTGTGGCATTTATCATTACATTGGAATTGTCTATTTACTTTTCTATCTCCTTAACTAGACCACCTATTCTTTGGGGTAGGTGCCATAAACTTCATATTCCCAGACCAGCAGCATCAACATGACTCTCTTAGACTTGTTAGAAAGACAAATTCTTGGACCCCACCCCAGACCTACTGCAACAGAAACTCTGGGGGTGGAACCCAGGAATCTCTTGCTCTATAATAATGAGAGTGAAGATGGCAGAGTAGGAGGATGTGGAGTTCACATCTCCTCACAACTAGGACACCTAGCAGGCACTGGTGGGGGACCATGGACATTTAAGGGGACAGGAGGAACTCCCGAGCAACCGGATAGGATGTTGAGGGGAGGGAGGGGGGAGGAGAAGTGGAGGTGGGTGGAACTGGCACCCCTGAAGAGCGGCTAGGGGAGGGGAGGGGTTCCCACAACTGGAATGGCCCACCTAGGAGCAACAGGGATGGGGGGAGACGCCCAGGAGAGTGGAGGATGGGAAGGGAATGGCCAGCATTTCCCCTGCCCACTTGGGGCCTGGGGAGCCTACTGTGGTCCCTGGCTTGATCCTCTGCCCACCGAGACCCCATCTGGCCACGTGGGTCCTGAGGGTGTGGGAGGGAGGGGGGAGGGGGAGAGGAAAGGTAGAGGCCAGACTGGACCAGTGCCCCTGGGGGGTGTCTGGGGGAAGGGAGGGGTTCTCACGCTTGGAGGGGGTCCACCCCAAGTGAGGGAATCAATGGGGAGCCTGTTGAGGTCCCAGGCCTGATCCTCTGCAGTACAAGGTCCCCTCCTGGTGAGCGGAGCCTAAGCCCCACCCCCCCACGCACACCCCGGGCCTTACCTCTGCACTCCACACTTGGAGGCCCCCTCCGGCCAAGCTGTCTTTTGCAGCCTAGCGGATCCTAAGCCTAGGCCCCTGTCCCCACCTAAACCCCAAACCTGCCTAAGCCCTGCCCCTGCCTAAGCTCCACCCCCACAGCCAAACCCTTTTCTGGCCCTTTTTCTTTTTTTTTTTTTCTTTTAGGTTGTGGTTGTTGTTTCATTTATATTTTTATTTTTTCTAATGAATTTTTTATTTTTCTAATTTTATTTTATTTTTCACTTTTTATAATTGTTCTGCTCCTTTTGGTTTGTTCTCCCCCCTTTTATTTATTTTTTGCTATTGTAGTTCTGTTTTACTTTGTTGTTGTTGTTTCACTTATATTTATATTTTTTCTATTATATATGTTTATTTTTCTAATTTTACTTTATTTTTTATTCTTTGTTATTGTACTGCTCGTTTTCTTTTTCTCTTTTTTTGCCACACCATGTGGCTTGCAGGATCTTGGTTTTCAGGCTGGGGGTCAGGCCTGAGCTCCTGTGGTGGGAGCACTGAATCCAAACCTCTAGACAAACAGAGAACTTCAAACCCCAGGAAATATTAATTGGAGTGAGGTCTCCTGGAGGTCCTCATCTCAGCACCGAGACCTGGCTCTACCCAACTGCTTGCAAACTCCAGTGCTGGACACCTCAGGCCAAACAACCAGTAAGATAGGAACACAGCCTCACCCATCAAAAAAAAAATGAGATGACAAAATACAGATGAAAGAGCAAGGTAAAAACCTACAAGACCAAATAAAGGAAGAGGAAATAGGCAACCTACCTGAAAAAGAATTCAGAGTAATGATAGTAAAGATGATCCAAAATCTCAGAAATAGAATGGAGGCATGGGTCAAGAAAATACAAGAAATGTTTAACAAAGACCTAGAAGAACTAAAGAATAATCAAACAGTAATGAACAACACAATAACTGAAATGAAAAATACAATAAAAGGAATCAATAGCAGAATTACTGAGGCAGAAGAATGAATAGTGAGCTGGAAGGTAGGATGGTGGAAATAACTGCTGAGGAAAGAAAAAAGAATGAAAAGAATTGAGGACAGTCTCAGAGACCTCTGGGAAAAAATTAAAAGCACCAACATTCATATTATAGGGGTCCCAGAAAAAGAAGAGAACGAGAAAGGGTCTGAGAAAATATTTGAAGATATAATAATCTAAAACTTCCATAACATGGGAAAGGAAATAGCCCCCCAAGTCCAGGAAGCACATGGAGTCCCATACAGGATAAACCCTAGGAGAAACACACCATGACACATATTAATCAGACTAACAAAAATTAAATTCAAAGAAAAAATATTAAAAGCAGCAAGGGAAAAACAAAAAATAACGTACAAGGGAATCCCCACAAGGTTATCAGCTGATTTTTCAGCAGAAACTCTGCAGGCCAGAAGGGAGTGGCAGGATATATTTAAAGTGATGAAAGGGAAAAACCTACAAGCAAGATTACTCTACCCACCAAGGATCTCATTTAGATTTGATGGAGAAATCAAAAGCTTTACAGACAAGCAAAAGCTAACAGAATCCAGCATCACCAAACCAGCTTTACAACAAATGCTAAAGGAACTTCTCTAAGTGGGAAACACAAGAGAAGAAAAAGACTCACAAAAACAAACCCAAAACAATTAAGAAAGTGGTAATAGGAACATACATATCGATAATTACCTTGAATGTAAATGGATTAAATGCTCCAACCAAAAGAGACAGACTGGCTGAATGGATACAAAAACAAGACCAGTATACATGCTGTCTATAAGAGAACCTCTTCAGACCTAGGGACACATACAGACTGAAAGTTAGGGGATGAAAAAAGATATTCCATGCAAAAGGAAAACACAAGAAATCTGGAGTAGTAATACTCATATTCGATAAAATAGACTTTAAAGAACGTTACAAGAGATAAGGAAGGACATTATATAATGATCAAGGGATCAATCCAAGAAGAAAATATAACAATTATAAATATTTATGCACCCAACATAGGAGCACCTCAATCCATAAGACAAATGTTAACAGCCATAAAAGGGGAAATCGACAGTAACACAATAATAGTGGGGGACTTTTTACACCCCACTTACACCAAAGGACAGATCATCCAGACAGAAAATAAATAAGGAAACACAAGCTTTAAATGACACAATAGACCAGATAGATTTAATTGATATGTATAAGACATTCCACCCAAAAGTGACAGAATACACTTTCTTCTCAAGTGCACACGGAACATTCTCCAGGATAGATCACATCTTGGGTGACAAATCCAGCCTCAGAAAATTTAAGGAAATTGAAATCATACCAAGCATCTTTTCCGACCACAATACTATGAAATTAGAAATCAATTACCGGAAAAAAACTGTAAAAAAACACAAACACATGGAGGCTAAACAGTACACTGCTAAATAAGCAAGAGATCACTGAAGAAATCAAACAGGAAATTTAAAAATACCTAGAAACAAATGACAACAAAAACACGACGACCCAAAACCTATGGGATGCAGCAAAAGAAGTTCTAAGAGGAAGTTTATAGCAATTCTAAGAGGAAGTTTATAGCAATTCAATCTCACCTCAAGAAACAAGAAAAATCTCAAATAACAATCTAAAGTTACATCTAAGGCAACTAGAGATAGAAGAACAAAGAAAACCCAAAGTTAGTGAAAGCAAAGAAATCATAAAGATCAGAGCAGAGATAAATGAAATAGAAAAGAAAGAAAACAATAGCAAAGATCAATAAAACTAAAAGCTGATTCTTTGAGAAAATAAACAAAATTGATAAACCTTTAGCCAGACTCATCAAGAAAAAAAGGGAGAGGACTCAAATCAATAAAATTAGAAATGAAAAAGGAGAAATTACAACTAACACAGCAGAAATTCAAAGGATAATAAGAGACTACTACAAGCAACTATATGCCAATAAAATGGGCAACCTGGAAGAAATGGAAAAATTCTTGGAAAGATGCAACTTTCTAAGACTGAACCAGGAAGAATTAGAAAATATAAGCAGACCAATCACAGGTAATGACATTGAAAGTGCAATTAAAAATCTTCCAACAAACAAAAGTCCAGGACCAGACGGCTTCACAGGTGAATTCTATCAAGCATTAAGAGAAGCACTAACACCTATCCTTCTCAAACTCTTCCAAAAAATTGCAGAGGAAGGAACACTCTCAAACTAGTTCTACGAGGCCACCATCAAATCACTCTAATACCAAAACCAGACAAAGATATCACAAAAAAAGAAAATTACAGATCAATATCACTGATGAACATAGATTCAAAAATCCTCAACAAAATACTAGCAAACAGAATCCAACAACACATTTAAAAGATCATACACCATGATCAAGTGGGATTTATCCAAAGATGCAAGGATTCTTCCATATATGCAAATCAATCAATGTGATACACCATATTAATAAACTGAAGAATAAAAACCATATGATCATCTCAATAGATGCAGAAAAAGCTTTTGACAAAATTCAACACCCATTTATGTCCAGTGGACACAGAGGGAACCTATCGCTACATAATAAAGGCCATATATGACAAACCCACAGCAAACATCATCCTCAATGGTGAAAAACTGAAAGCATGTCCTCTAAGATCAGGAACAAGACAAGGATGTTCACTCTTGCCAGTATTATTAAACATAGTCTTGGAAGTCCTAGCCATGGCAATCAGAGAAGGAAAAGAAATAAAAGGAATACAAATTGGAAAAGAAGAAGTAAAGCTGTCACTGTTTGCAGATGACATGATACTATACACAGAAAATCCTAAAGATGCCACCAGAAAATTACTAGAACTAATCAATGAATTTGGTAATGTTGCTGGATACAAAATTAATGCACAGAAATCTGTTGCATTCCTCTGCACTAACAATGAAATATCAGAAAGAGAAATTAAGGAAACAATCCCATTTACCATTGCAACAAAAAGAATAAAATACCTGGGAATAAACCTACCTAAGGAGGCAAAAGACCTGTACTCAGAGAACTATAAAACACTGATGAAAGAAATCAAAGATGACACAAACAGATGGAGAGGTCTACCATGTTCTTGGATTGGAAGACTCAATACTGTGAAAATGACTATAATACCCAAAGCAATCTACAGATACGTTGCAATCCCTATCAAACTACCAATGGCATTTTTACAGAATTAGAACAAAAAAGTTTACAATTTGTATGGAAACACAAAAGACCCCAAATAACCAAAGCAATCCTGAGAAAGAAAAACGGAGCTAGAGGAATCAGGATCCCTGACATCAGACTATACCACAAAGCTACAGTAATCAACACAGTATGGTATTGTAACAAAAACAGAAACATAGATCAATGGAACAGTATAGAAAGCCCAGAGATAAACCCATGCACCTATGGTCACCTAAAATATGACAAAGGAGGCAGAAATATATAATGGAGAAAAGACAGCCTCTTCAATAGGTGGTGCTGGGAAAACTGCACAGCTGCATGTAAAATAATGAAATTACAACACTCCCTAACACCGTACACAAAAATAAACTCAAAATGGAATAAAGACCTAAATGTAAGAACGGATACTATAAAACTCTCAGAGGAAAACATAGGAAAAACACTCTTTGACATAAATCACAGAAAGATCTTTTTGACCCACCTCCTAGAGCAATGAAAATAAAAACAAACAAAAAAAATGGGACCTAATTAAACAGAAAAGATTTTGCACAGCAAAGGAAACCATAAACAAGACAAAAAGACAACCCTTAGAATGGGAGAAAATATTTACAAATGAAGCAACTGACAAAGGATTAATCCCCAAAATATAGAAACAGTGCATGCAGCTCAAAATCAAAAAAACAAACAATCCAATCCAAAAATGGGCAGAAGACCTAAACTGGCATTTCTCCAAAGAAGACATACAGATGGCCTACAAACACATGAAAAGCTGCTCAGCATCACTAATTATTAGAGAAATGCAAATCAAAACTACAGTGAGGTATCACTTCACACTGGTCAGAATGGCCATCATCAAAAAATCTACAAACAATAAATGCTAGAGAGGGTGTGGAGAAAAGGGAACCCTCTTGCACTGTTGGTGGGAATGTAAATTGATACAGCCACTGTGGAGAACAGTATGGACGTTCATTAAAAAACTAAAAATAGAACTACCATATGACCCAGCAATTCCACTACTGGGCATATACACTGAGAAAACCATAGTTCAAAAAGTCACATGTACCCCAATGTTCATTGCAGCACTATTTACAATAGCCAGGACATGGAAACAACCTAAATGTCCATCGACAGATGAATGGATAAAGAAGATGTGGTGTATATATATATATATATATATAATGGAATATTACTCAGACATAAAAAGGAATGAAATTGGGTCATTTGTAGAGATGTTGGTGGACCTACAGTCTGTCATACAGAGTAAAGTAAGTCAGAAAGAGAAAAACAAATATCATATATTAATGCATATATGTGGAATCTAGAAAAAATGGTACAGATGAACCTCTTTGCAGGGCAGGAATAGAGAAGCAGATGCAGAGAACAGACGTGTGGATGCAGCAGGGGAAAGGGAGGGTGGGATGAACTGGGAGATTAGGTTTGACATAAATACACTACAATGTTTAAAACAGATAGTTAGTGGGAACCTGCTGTATAGCACAGGGAGCTCAGCTCGGTGCTCTCTGATGACCTAGATGGGTGGGATGGGGGGAGGAGGTCCAAGAAGGAGGTGTTATATGTATCATTTAGCTGATTCACTTTATTGTACAGCAGAAACTAACACAACATTGTAAAGCGATTATACTCCAATTGAAAAAAATTTAAAAATTAACAAAAGAGAGTAAATAATCTACAACTACACACAATCATATGGAAAAATTCACAATTATTGAATTAAAGAAGCCAGGTATAAGAAAAGTAAGTACTCTCTCTCTGTGTATCCATTATATAGTCATGAACAGGCAAAATTAATCACTGTTGTTAGAGTGTAGTATAAGTGGTTACCCTTACTCAGTATGGCTATGTAATTGACAGGGCCCATTATAATATAAATATGCTGGGACACTGGTTTAAAATGTAGTCCTTTAAATACTTTCCACACATCTTGAGCACTAGAACTTTTACTCTTCCAATTGTCTACTTTGAGATGTATTAACTCTATCTTTAGCATCAGAAACTGTTTGAAGTGCATTGATAGCAACATGAAAGGAAACTGGAATCATGGAAGGAAACTGATCTTAGAACAAGAAAGAATTTGGTAGAAACTAGTAAGTGCTCAATAAATGATAAATCTTGTCTTATTAGAAACAGCACAGTATAAAGCAATTTATCCAGAAATATATGAAGGACATTAGCCACCTTGATTTTCTGCTATTATACAGCATGGTACATTATCAGGGTTTAATAGACACAGTCTTGTCATTCTGATGCCAGACATCTAGGACAAACAGAAACTTCAGGAACTGGCATCTTGTGTGTGAAAGCAAGAAATACAGCCATGTCTCTAGTAGAAAATGTGTCAGTAATCAGTAAGTTCCAGGGAACAGGTTTTGTGAGAGAGAAGATGGGAGACCACATGAGCACGGGCATCATTTGAGGGTAAAAGATGCCAAAAGGAAAAAGAAGAACGTGGATTATTTTCCTTTTTTTGCGAAAGGCCTTTCTGGATTTAAGCATACTAATATGCCCCAGACTCAAATGGTAACTTACTTTTGAAATCATAAACATAGATAGCTGTTTGCATCTGAGAGAAGCCTGTCACGGCAATCTGAGGTGTGACATATTTGCCTGAGACTGGTGTTCCCTCAGGGGAATAAAAATATGTTATAATTGTGACATCAGTCTCTTCTTGAACAGGCAGCTCTAGGTTGGTATCTTTTGGGGCAACGTAGTGGGAACCTTTATATGCAATCTTCAGAATTCCTGAAATGTAAAGTGCATTAATGATAGGAAGTATATATTTTTTTGACTTGTCCTTAAGATTCTTAATTATGAAACACAGCTCTTTCAGAAAAGACGTGACTGGACAAGTAATATCTGTATTTTTCGTCTTAATATAATAAAAATATATCCATTAAATCCTGCAGTTTAGAAACATTGCTTATATTATCCCATGAGATACACTGCCCATCAACATAACTCAGTGACATCTTTCTTCATCATTGTCATCATACTTATCAACCCAGTGGTGCATATTGCAAACACAGCTGTTCCCCAAAGAAGATGCCAGTCAACATGAACAAGATACAGACACACACAATCTCATGTATTCTAAACAAACATTGAACAACCAAATCAATTTATGTTGAGTTGCAAAAATGCAATGTCGTGATTCTTGGCCTTCTCAATCTGTGGAGGTAAGACACTAAAATTCTAACAAATGAATGTAAAACTGTGAAAAAGAACTCATCAGTAAAATAAAATGCATCATGTCTCAATTTTCATGGTAGAGAATATTTTTCTCCTTTAGTAAAAAACTAAAACTCTTACAATGCTAATTCTCTCAGTGTTTTTGCAGTACCAGGTATATACTGATTAATTCAATAAATCTCCAAGGTCATCTGTGCATCTAGTGAAAAACTTATCACTATTTGTACTTCAGTTAATGTTCAATTTATTAAATCATGTATCTGATAAACAAAAAACTATGGAAACCAATTTTTCTTGAGCATTTAAACAATGACTGCAGTTTGATTGTTTCCTTACAAGATTGCAGTTACAATTTAGCATAACTGATTCTTTTGAGTACATCAGATCCCTGCACATCAGACAAAATGCACACAGATGCAATAATTACAAAATGTGTTGCCAAGTATACGGTTAAAGTTATCCTAAAATATCAACACCATGAGTTTAATTCATTTCTTCACTTTATGTGTTTTTATGCCTTCCTGCTGTACTTACTCTAATAACTTCCCAGAATTTTTGCCTAAATTTGACATCTTCCCAGGTTTTCTATGTTCACAAGAACAGTAAAGTGCACAGGTTTTTTATGGAATTTTTATTAAGTTAAGGGACTTGATTTCTTCTCTTAAAATGTTTCAACTCTAAACTTTTAAAATCCATACCTTTCACACAGGTATCACTTTTGTACACCTTTCCTAAAAGGTGTTTAAAATATTTTTTATTGTTAAAATTTCAAACAGACAAAAATGCAGCAAGTACAGTAACCACTCATATACACATCCCCTACCTTCAACACCCATCAATATTTTGTCATATTTATTTCATCGGTTCCCTCCCTTTTTTCTTGAATATTTTAAAGCAAATTCAAGATGTCATGTAATTTTACCCTTAACTACTTCAGTATGCATCTAAAAAGGGAAGGGTATTTAACCTCAATGCTATTATCAAAGCTAACAAAATTAATAATTCTTTGCTATGATCAATTCTCAGTCCATATTCAAATTATCCATTATTTTATTTTATTTAGTTGGTTCAAATAAATATCAAAACAAATGTATTCACTGTCTTTTTTAGGTCTGTTAAGTTATTTTTAAGTCTTTGAATCTAGAATAGTATCTTTTTACTTTGCATTCCTCTGACTTGAAGAAACCAGTGAGCTCTCCTGCAGAATATCTGCAACATGTATATATATGATTGACTGCTTCCTCGTGGTGTCATAAAACTGATTTCTTCTCTTCAGGCATTTCCTATTTATTAGAAATTGGTGCTAAAGGCTTGATTTGATTCAGATTCAATATCTGGGGGAGGAGGCTTAAGATTACCACAAAGGAGGTGCTGTCTCCTTAACACTGTATTACATCAGAAGGTACATTGGTTACCTCACTTTTAAAGGTGCCAAGATTAATCAGTGTTAAAGGATTGGCCAGCTTGATCCCCTTCATTGTAAAGTTCTCCATAAACATTTCACCAAATAGTTTTAGGATCCATTAATGAGCATTAGCTAAATACAGTCATTCCCTCAGGATCCATGGGGGATTGATTCCAGGACTCCCTGCAGATACCAACATCCTCAGATGCTCAAGTCCTGAGCGCTCAGTATCCAAGGACGCAGAACCTGCAGATATGAAGGGCCAACTGTAATTTATTTTATTAGTGTTTGCAAATGGTGATTCTATAATTCTCTTACCCTTCCATATTAATTAAGTATAATCTTCTGCATTCCTTTATTCACAGGCCAATGTAGTTAAGCTGAAATAAAATTTATAAAGGCAGAATAAATGCTTAACTCTTTCTTTTTAATTACCAACATTTAAAGTAATGAGTTGATGTCCAAGCAATAACCAATTGTTTCCAATGAGTTTGGTATCTTTCTCTTCTCCATTCCCTTTCCTCCTCTTCCTACCATTAGAAATCCAGCTTTAAAACAAACTTTTTTTAAATCGTAGTTGCTGGTGTACAACATAGTGATTCTCAGTTTTTAAAGGTTATATGCCATTTATAGTTATTGTAAAACACTGGGTATATTCCCCATATTATACAATATATTCTTGTAGCTTATTTTGTACCTAATAGTTTGTGCCTCTTAATCCCCTACCCCTAATATTGCCCCTCCCCCTTTCTCTCTCCCCATTGGTAACCACTAGTTTGTTCTCTATATCTGTGAGTCTGCTTCCTTTTTGTTACATTCACTAGTTTGTTGTATTCTTTTAGATTCCATACATAAGTGAAAGCATACAGTAGGCATTTGTCTTTCTCTGACTTATTTCACTTAGCATAATGCCCTCCAAGTCCATCCACATTGCTGCAAATGACAAAATTTCATTCTTTTTTATGGCTGAGGAGTCTGGTATTCCATTGTGTGTGTGTGTGTATCCATTCATCTGTTGATGGACACTTAGACTTCCATATCTTGGCTACAAATATTGCTGCTATGAACATTGAGGTGAATGTATCTTTTTGAATTAGTGTTTTTGTCTTTCAGATATATACCCAGGAGTGGAATTGTTGAGTCATATGGTAGTTCTATTTTCAGTTTTTTGAGCAACCTCCATACTGTTTTCCACAGTGGCTGCACCAATCTACATTCCCACCAACAATGCAGGATGGTTCCCTTTTTCCACATCCTTGCCAACATTTGTTATTTGTGTTCTTTTTTGATGATAGCCATTCTGTCAGGTGTGAGGTGATATCTCACTGTGGTTTTGATTTGCATTTCCTGATGATTAGTGATGTTGAGCATCTTTTCATGTGCCTACTGGCCATCTGCATTTCCTCTTTGGAAAAATGTCTATTCAGGTCTTCTGCCCATTTCTTAAATTGGGTTGTTTGTTTTTGAGATGTTGAGTAGTATGAGCTGTTTATATATGTTGGATATTAATCCCTTATCAGTCATATCATTTGCAAATTTTTTTCCCATTCAGTAGGTTGTCTTTTAATTTTGTCAATGGTTTCCTTTGCTGTGCAAAAACTTTTAAGTTTAATTAGGTCCAATTTGTTTATTTTTGCTTTTGTTTCCTTTGCTTTAGGAGACAAATCCAAAAAAAAATTGCTGTAATTTATGTCAGATTGTTCTGCCTATGTTTTCCTCTAGGAATTTTATGGTTTCCAGTCTTACATTTAGTTCTTAATCCATTTTGAGCTTATTTTTATATATGGTATTAGTGTTCTAATTTCATTTTCTTACATGTAGCTGTCCAGTTTTCCCAGTATGACTCATCGAAAAGACTGTCTTTTCTCCATTGTATATTCTTCCCTCGTCATAGATTAATTGACCATAAGTGTGTGGGTTTATTTCTGGGCTCTCTATCCTGTTCCATTGATCTATGTGTCTGTTTTTGTGCCATTACCATACTGTTTTGATTATAGTAGCTTTGTAATATAGTCTGAAGTCAGAGAGTGTGATTCCTCCAGCTCTGTTCTTCTTTCTCAAGATTCTTTTGGCTACTCAGGGTCTTTTGTGTTTCCATACAAACTTTAAAATTATTTGTTCTAAATGTGTGAAAATGCCATTGGTATTTCGATAGGGACTGCATTGAATTTGTAGATTGCCTTGTCTACTCTCACCACTTTTATTCAACATAGTTTTGGAAGTACAAGCCACAGCAATCAGGGAAGAAAGAGAATTAAAAGGAATCCAAATTGTAAAGGAAGAAGTAAAGCTGTCACTGTTTGCAGATGACATGGTTCTATACATAGAAAATCCTAAAGATGCCACCAGAAAACTACTCATCAATGAGTTAAGTAAAGTTGCAGGATACAAAATTAATATACAGAGATCTGTTGCATTTCTATACACTAACAACAAACTGTCAGAAAGAGAAATTAAAGAAACAATCCCACTTACTACTGTATCAAAAAGAATAAAATACCTAGGAATAAACCTACCTAAGGAGGTACAAGACCTGTACTCAGAAAACTATAAGATACTGATGAAAGATGATAGAAACAGATGGAAAGATATATTGTGTTCTTGGATTGGAAGGATTAATATTGTTAGAAACACAGCTTTTTTTACATTCAATATGATATAATCAATTGCAGCCTTAACATTGGACAAAAGGAGTCTGTTCATGTTGGCACCTGTTTTCTTTTGTCATAATCCCATTAGTCTTTGATAGCTTCTTTGCATTCTGGCATAAAGACATATCACAGGTTCATCTTGAACATTTCCTGCCCCACATATGGAATCAGCCATTTACCACAAGGAGCTCTGATTCCTATTAGTAGAGGAATCTCAACACTACAGTTTAGGCATTCTGCATGCTCATTGCTCTTGGGTTGTCATACTTCCATGACTTTTCAGTGGACACAGCTGGGAAATATTTACTTATTTTATAAGAGAGGGAAAAAAGTCATGAGTTCTGCCTAATATTTCCAATTGAAATTTAGTCACAGGATTTTTACTTAACATCATTGATTCTCTCTCAGTCTCTCTCTCTGAATAGCTTGATTCCTAACAACATTAACATAATTACTTATTTGCTTTTTCATATTGTACACACATATATGTATATGCATAATATTCAAAATAACATCATTGATATTATCACTAACAATAAAAAATTTTACTGTAGGTTAAGATTTCTTTGTATTTCAGAATCTGTAGTCAAAACACTGCTTTAAGGTCAGTGCAGTAATTATTTTCTCTGGATGGTTATGTTACAAGATGTACTTTTAAATTCTCACTTGGCAAGATTTAGTATAATCCATTGTTGTGCCCTAAGATATTGACTTGTGTTGTTAATATTATTAAACTTTTATGTATTTATCATTATTTTATTGGTAGGGCCATTTAGAAGTTGTGTCTCCCAGGAGATGGAGATTGTGTCAGCCTTAGCCATTAGTTCTCTTCTTTATCTCATGGGGCTAATTTATCATCTTGAGCACACTGTTAAGCCCTGTTCCTCCTTGGCTATTGTGTGTGATCACTGATGCTGATTCACAGCTCAATTCTCTTCCTGCTGGTTATAATGTGTGACCACCAGTACCAACCAGTCCTTGGTGTAATTGCTACTTTTACCAGAATTGTACTCCTGATTCCCTGTGTTTGGATGGAAATAAGTACCTATCTATGCTTCATAGACAGAGGCACACTCAAATATATTAGCATTCCCCTGTTTTTCTGCAATAAATTTTAAAAATTAGATATGTCTCATTCCATTCACTCTTCTTTTACTTGTTACAACTATGATTTGTATACTTTATATTATTATGAACTCATATTTGATATAAGCATGAAAACAATAATGATGATTATTGTGGCTTATACAGACTGAACTTATTCCAATCGGCCACAATAATCATCACTATTATTTTGATGCTTATATTATTACAATTTTGTCCTTTTAGCACTTCCACAATAACCTTTAAAATGTCTTTGTTTTCTGGCAACAATTTTTCCAGAACTATCTAAATTGTCCTTGCCTGAAGACCTGTAATAAGTTATCCCATAGAGTCTTGGTTCCTTTCAGAGGAGAATAATATTTGTATCAGATACAATCTCTGCCCCACCCTTTCCTCTTTGCTTTACCATTTTAGTTATCACTGGCACCTTTCCAAAATGCTAGCATTCTGCTTCTCTGTGCCTGAGGGCTTTTTCTGGTGGCTGGGTTCTACTTCCTGACTGGTAGGCTGGAACTGCCAGGGAATTAACACCACCTGGGAGCAGCGCTCAACCAATGACTCAGGAAGGCTGAATATAAATACTCCAACCCCCTCATCCATAGGCGGGATAATTGTGTGACTTAAATTTCACACTTACTCCCAGAGTTCCAGGCTAACCAGCAGTAATAGCTTGCAAGATATGTATCCTCTATCAGCCTCCTTCAATCCCTGTCTCATTTTGTGATTCCTCTCTTCGCACTGGAATCTTTGCCTCAGTGTCTGCTTCTAGAACAACCTAGATCACACAATACTAATGTAATGTAATATAGTATAATGCTGTAGTGACAGAGCTGGAAAATATATGTCCTTTTTCACTGATTAACCCTAATTTTATTTTCCAGTTTAAACTTTTATGTTGCAAGACTCTACCATGCTCACAGTATGTGGTTTCACTGACTTATAAACCTTTCTTCTACTCTAACAAAGGGTTATTAAATGTCTGATGATGGCAATGTGATAATGATAGGGATAATATCTATGATCTGAAAAGCTGAACGTTTTCAAAGAATTCATTTAAATTCAATCAGCATTTATGAGGGTCTTATGTGTCAAGCACTGGGCTAGGAGCTAGGAACACATAAGTAAAAAAACTGACATTAATAAATAAATTAGATATTTTCCTGTCAGAAAGTTGGAGAATTAAAAAGGCCATGTTTTGACATTTCTAATCCTATAAAGGTTACATTTTCACACAAGAATGGTTCTTTTGTATCAAAAAAAAAAAAAAGACTATTTGGCAGAAAGACAATGGTGTTATTTTTTTCCATACTTATGGATACTTGTGGTAAGGAGCTTTCTTACCCTTAAGTCTTTTAAAAATCCTTATTAACCTCAGAAAAAGTATTTTTTTACACAAGATGCTAAACTGAATTCATAAACAATAGCAATACAAGATTCCCATTAGCATTTCAAAAAAATTAAATCCTATCAAAAATTTCTTCTCTACTTGAGGGTTGTGTATTTTAAAGACTGCTGAGAAGCAAGCTTTAGGTGTATGTAGACTGAACTGCAGGGTACGCAGGGCAAATGTATATTCAACACTGGGGTATTTTAAAAATATATTTATACTGATTATTTAATTACACGGAGGAAAGCACACATTTCTTCTACTTACTTCCATTCAATATAGAAATACATAACCATACATAATTCACTAAGGAACATATTCAGAATGAAATGTCTGTATAGGAGAAGGCCTTGGTTTCCCAATCCTAGTCTTAAACTTCTTTGCAAATTTACAATTAATTCTCTAATTATTGGAATTTTCTGTGGTATTTATTTTCCAGAGAAACATCACTTATTACTGAAAAACTTTGATTCCTGTCTATTTTCTGTTCCCAAGACATACTCCTCTTATCTGATTCCCTTTATCATTTCAGTACTTTGAGAAATATGTGCTACTAACAATGTAGTAACATCTTTTATTCCCTCCCCCCAAATGATGCTTAAATACATCGGCTTAAATAAATTAACGTTTGACTGATACATTTAGCATTAGCAACAAATTTACATGCCAATGCATGGGCTGATTCTACCTGAAAATATGGTGTATCCTTGTGTTTTCATGCTGCTAGTCAGCGTAAAAAAGTGGTAGGATCTTGTTTTCTCTTGTTCTCATTTTTCAAAGTGCCATTCATGGACCTATCCCTAGTGTCCTAGTAAATACATATAAGTTTGATGTTATACATTCATTACAGAAATGCAGAAATAAGGGAAGAGTAGGAGAGACATTATACTGTTTATCAAGATATGAAATCCATGCTTCATTTTTTATACTTACTTCTTTTCTCCTTGCATTACTTATTTTTTTCTTAAATACAATTTATTTTTTAGAACAGTTTTAGGTTCACAGAAAAATTGAGTGGAAGGTACAGACATTGCCCATATACTCCCTGTGCCTACATATGCATAACTTCCCCCATTATCAACATCCCTCACCAGCACGGTGCATTTGTTGCAGTTGATGAACCTACACTGACACATCATAATCAAAGTCTGTAGTTTACATAATCAAAGTCCGTAGTTTACATTATGGTTCACTCTTAGTGTTGTACATTCTATGGGTTTGGACAAATTTATAATGTCTTTTCCAGAATGTATATAGTTAGAATCATACAGTATGTAGCCTTTTCAGACTGGCTTCTTCCATATAGTAATATGCATTTAAAGTTTCTTCATGTCTTTTTATTGCTTGATGGTTCATTTCTTTATAGTGGTATATAATATTCTGTTCTCTTGATGTACCACAGTTTATCCATTTACCTACTGAAGGACCTCTTGGTTGATTCCAAGTTTTGGCAATTATGAAGAAAGTGCTATAAACATCTGAGTTCAGGTTTTTGTGTGGATGTAAATTTTCAACTCTGGGTAAAAACCAAGGAGTATGATTGCTAAATCATATGGTAAGAACATTTTAGTTTTATAAGAAACTGCCAAACTGTCTTCCAAAGTGGCTGTACCACCAGCAATGAATGAGAGCTCTTGTTGCTCCATATCCTGTCAGCATTTGGTGTCATCAGTGTTTCAGATTTGGGTCATATTCTAATAGGTATGTAGTGGTATCTCATTGTTGTTTTAATTTACATTTCCCTGATGACATACGATGTGGAGCATATTTTCATATTCTTATTTGCCACCTGTATATCTTCTTTGGTTAGGTTTCTGTTAAACTTAACAGACCTAACAGACCTCAACCTAACAGACCTAACAGACCTAAACCTAACAGGTTAGGTGTCTCTAACACCAACACAAGGTCATCTAGATTTTCTCTCATGTTATCTTCTAGGAGTTTTACAGTTTTGTGTTTTACATTTAGGTCTGTGATCCATTTTGAATTAACTCCGTGAAGAGTGTAGGGTCAGTGCCTAGATTCATTTTTTTGCACGTGAATGTCCAGTTGTCCCCACACCATTTGTGGAGAAGACTATCTCTGCTCCATTTTATTGCCTTTGCTCCTTTGTCAAAGATCAGTTAACTATGTTTATGTGGTCTATTTATGAGCTCTTTAGTCTGTTCAAATGATCTATTTGTCTGGTTTTTTTTTTCACCAACACCATGCTGTCTTGATTATAGCAATCTTATAGTAAGCTTGAAGTCAGGTAGTATCAGTCCTTCAACTTTGTTCTTCACTTTGAATACTGCATTAGCTACACTCCATGTAGATTTTGCCTCTCCGTGTAAACTTCAGAGTCAGTTTGTCGATATCCAGAAAATAACTTGCTGGGATTTTGACTGAGATTGTGTTAAGTCTATGGATCAACTTGCAAAGAACTGACAACTTGACAATATTGAGTCTTCCTGTCCATGAACATGAAATATCTCCATTTATTTAGTTCTTTGATTTCTTTCATCAGTTTGTAGTTTTCCTCATAGTGATCTTGTACCTATTTTGTTAGACTTACACCTAAGTATTTCACTTCTGAGGGTGCTAATGTAAATGGTATCGTGTTATTAATTTCAAATTCTACTTGGTCATTTCTGGTATATAGAAAAGCAATTGACTTTTGTATATTAACCTTGTATCCCACAACCTTGCTATAATTGCTTATTAGTTCCAATTTTTTAGCAAGTCTTTCAGATGTTCTACATAGATGAAGATGTTATCTATGAACAAAGGCAGTTTTATTTCTTCCTTCCCAAACTGTATACCTTTTATTTCTTTTCCTTGTCTTATTGCATTAGCTAAGAATCCCTCATTACTTCCTCTATTCCTTTTCCTTTCTAAAGATCAACATAGTGAGGAAACAATTGGAATTATTCAGGTTCTTGATATACAAGATAAGCAAAATCTAAAATTTCATTTCAGATCTGAAAAGTTTTTTGAAGTTCTTATTTAAGTCCAAAATTATTTCTAATATCATATTAAATAGAATCTTAGACTGAGACACAATTATAGTACTGAGTAAATAGATGAATGCCAGACATTAAGTCTGTTGAATATAACCATGAATCTAGAGCTTTAGGGACAGTAAATATATAGCATGCAGGCTGTCACTTCTCTATCCTGAACACCTGGGAGATGTTGCTAATCAAACTCACTATTCTTACCTGCTGAGTTTAGACAAGGCTTCTGCACAATGTTTCCAGCAGCACCATTCCTAGGTCAATGTTGGCTTGTGGAATTTACCATCCTTGAAGTACAGTATAAACAGTTTACAGAATAAATTGCTTCTTGTTAATTCTCAGGATATACCTCAACCAGAGTAAGGAGAAATATCAAAGCATTATAAAAGCAGTGCATCTTTTTTTCCTGGGTTTTAAAATTGTTGAGATTGCTGCAGCTGTTGCATAAAAATTTTCTGAGTTTCTTCCCTGTCCTAATGATAAGTGAAAATAACCCCAACCTTAAATTGGTAAGAGCAATAAATCAACTATTTAGGAAGTGTACATACAACGGATAAATTGCTTTTCCTAACAAACTCATGTAATGACCATAGATAATGTTATCTCAAGCCAAGTTTAAGTCTCTAGGCACTGTAGATCAGTCTGAGAAGAGCTAAAGCGATGTTTCTATTTATTTTTCTTCCCAGGTTTCTATGGAAACACCTTTTCAGGTGGCCTTTGCATGAAAAGAATATTTTATTTTTAAATAGTATGATAACAAATGCTATTTATCTATGCAAAGCTAAAATTTGTTATAGATTTATGAACCCAGGCTAAAATGTGACTTCCTCATTTGTTTGTCTCCCAAGAAAGCCAGTCATAGAGCTAACACATGTGCATTTGAGAAGAAAATTATTCCTCATTCTTCAGTTCAGAAAATATATTATTTATTTTGTTTCACTTATGAAGTTATTCTACATTTTCATGCAAAATTCCAGACAATACACATTTTAAGGAATGACAAATTTCACAAACCCTGATTAAATTTTCAATTCAATTAAGTTTTACTTTTAATGGTTCCTATTTACTGTCAACATGGAATCTGTTAACAAAAACAAAGCAAAAGACAAAACACATACAAATACACATGTGGACACAGCTGTCTATCCCAGCTATAAAAATAAGATCCTCTTCTAGAGGTATAAACTGAGCACCTATGTAAAGTAGGCTAATTTTCAAAAAAAAAAAAAACCCAAAAAATTTTTGGAATAAAGTGTTTATGTTCCTTCAAAATTTTACTTCCTGTAATTTCCATATTGAATGGAGAATGAGGTGTCTACTCATCCATAGCATATATATATATTTTTTATTTTACTTAAAATTTTTTAAATTTTATATTGGAGTATACTGATTAACAATGTCGTGCTAGTTTCAGGTGGACAGCAAAATGATTCAGTTATACATACACATATATCTATTCCTTTTAAATTCTTTTCCCATTTAGGTTATTACAGAGTTTTGAGCAGAGTTCCCTGTGCTATACAGTAGGTCCTTGTTGGTTATCTATTTCAAATACAGCAGTGTGTACATATCAAACCCAAATTCCTGATCTATCCCTCTCCCCACCCTTCCTCCCGGTAACCATAAGTTCATTCTCTAAGTCTGTGAGTCTGTTTTGTAAATAAATTAATTTGCATCATTTTTTTAGGTTCCTCATATAAGCAATATCATATGATATTATATTTGTCTTTCACTGTCTGACTTACTTCACTTAGTATGATAATCTCCAGGTCCATCCATGTTGCTTCAAATGGCATTATTTCATTCTTTTTAATGGCTGAGTAATATTTCATTGTATATGTACCACATCTTTATCCATTCATCTGTCAATGGACATTTAGGTTGCTTCCATGTCTTGGGTACTGTAAACAGCACTGCAATGAACTTTGGGGTGCATGTATCCTTTCAAACCATATTTTTCTCCAGATATACACTCAGGAGTGGGATTGCTGGATCATATGGTAGCTCTATTTTTAGTTTCTCAAGGAACCTCCATACCATTCTCCATAGTGGCTGTACCAATTTACATTCCCACCAACAGAATAGGAGGGTCCCCTTTCTCCACACCCTCTCCAGAATTTATTGTTTGTAGACTTTTTAATGATGGCCATTCTGACTGGTGTGAGGTAGTACCTCATTTTAGTTTTGATTTTCATTTCTCTAATAATTAGCAATGTTGAGCATCTTTTCATGTGCCTGTTGGCCATCTGTATGTCTTCTTTGGAGAAATGTCTATTTAGGTCTTCTCCCTGTTTTTTGATTGGGTTGTTTGTTTTTTTAAATATTGAGCCACATGAGCTGTTTGTAAATTTTGGAGATTAATCCCTTGTCAGTCACATTGTTGGCAAATATTTTCTCCCATTCTGTGGGTTGTCTTTTTATTTTGTTTATGGTTTCCTTTGCTGTGCAAAAGCTTTTGAGTTTAATTAGGTCGCATTTGTTTATTTTTGTTTTTATTTTCATTACTTTAGGAGACAGATCAAAAAAGATATTGCTGTGATTTATGTCAAAGATGTTCTGCCTATATTTTCCTCTAAGAGTTTTATATTATCCGGTCTTATATTTAGTTCTTTAATCCATTTTGAGTTTATTTTGTGTATGGTGTTAAAGAATATTCTAATTTAAGTTTTTTACATGTAGCTGTCCAGCTTTTCCAGCACTATTTATTAAGAGACTATCTTTTCTCCATTGTATAGTCTCGCCTCCTTTGTCATAGATTAATTGACCATAGGTGCGTGGGTTTATTTCTGGGCTTTCTATCTTGTTCCACTGATCTGTATTTTTGTTTTTGTGCTAGCACCATACTGTTTTGATGACTGTAACTTTGTAGTAGAGTCCGAAGTCAGGGAGCCTGATTCCTCCAACTCCATTTTTCTTTCTCAAGATTGCTTTTGCTTTTTGGGTCTTTTGTGTCTCCATATAAGTTTTAAGATTTTTTGTTCTAGTTCTGTGAAAAATGCCATCTGTAATTTGATAGGGATTGCATTAAATTTGTAGATTGCCTTGGGTAGTATAGTCACCTTGACAATACTGATTCTTCCAATCAAAGAACATGGTATATCTTTCCATCTTTTTGTGTCATCTTTGATTTCTTTCATCAGAGTTTCATAGCTTTCAGAGTACAGGTCTTTTGCCTCCTTAGGTAGTTTTATTCCTAGGTATTTTATTCTTTTTGATGTGATGGTAAAAGGGATTGTTTCTTTAGCTTCTCTTTCTGATCTTTCATTGTTAGTGTATAGAAATGCAACAGATTTCTGTGTATTAATTTTGTACCCTGGAACTTTACTGAATTCATTGATGAGCTCTAGTAGTATTCTGGTAGTGTATTTAGGATTTTCTATGTATAGTATCATGTCATCTGCAAACAGTGACAGTTTTATTTCTTCTTTTCCAATTTGGATTCCCTTTATTTCCTTTTTTTCTCTGACTGCTGTGGTTAGGACTTCAAAACTATGTTGAATAAAAGTGGCAAGAGTGGACATCCTTGTTTTGTTCCTCATCTTAGAGGAAATGCTTTCAGCTTTTCACCATTGAATATGATGTTACTTGTATGTTTGTCATATATGGCCTTTATTATGTTGAGGAATGTTCCCTCCATGCCCACTTTCTGGAGAGTTTTTGTCATAAATGAGTGTTTGATTTTGTAAAAAGCTTTTTCTGCAACTATTGAGATGATCATATGGTTTTTATTCTTCAATTTGTTAATGTAGTATATCACGCTGATTGCTTTGCAGATATTGAAAAATCCTTGCATCCCTGGGATAAATCCCACTTAGTCATGGTGTACAATTCTTTTAATGTGTTGTTGGATTCGGATTGCTACTATGTTGTTGAGGATTGTTGTGTCTATGGTCATCAGTGATATTGGCCTCTAATTTTCTTTTTTTGTAGTATCTTTGTCTCGTTTTGGTATCAGGGTGATGGTGGCCTTGCAGAATGAGTTTGGGAGTGTTCCTTCCTCTGCAATTTTTGGAAGAGTTTGAGGAGAATGGGTGTTAGCTCTTCTCTAAATGTTTGATAGAATTCACCTATGAAGCTATCTGGTCCTGGACTTTTGTTTGTTGGAACATTTTTAATGACAGTTTCAATTTCATTACTTGTAATTGGTCTGTTCATATTTTCTATTTCTTCCTGGTTCAGTCTTGGGAGGTTATACCTTTCTAAGAATGTGTCCATTTCTTCCAGGTTGTCCATTTTACTGGCATATAGTTGCTTGTAGTAGTTTCTTTTGATCTTTGGATTTCTGTGGTGTCTGTTGTAACTTCTTTTTCACTTCTAATTTTATTGATTTGAGCCCTCTCCTTCTTTTTCTTGATGAGTCTGGATAAAGGTTTATCAATTTTGTTTATCTTTGCGAAGAACCAGCTTTCAGTTTCATTGATATTTTCTACTGGTTTCTTCATCTCTATTTCATTTAGTACTGCTCTGATCTTTATGATTTCTTTTCTTCTGCTAAATTTGGGTTTTATTTGTTCTTCTTTCTCTAGTTGCTTTAGGTGTAAGGTTGTTTTTTTGAGATTTTCCTTGTTTCCCATGGTAAGCATGTATTGCTATAAACTTTCCTCTTAGAACTGCTTTTGCTGTATCCTGTAGGTTTTGGATCATCGTGCTTTCATTTTCATTTGTCTCTAGGTATTTTTTGATTTCCTTTTTGATTTCTTCATTTATCTATTGGTTGTTTAGTAGCATATTGTTTAGCCTCCAGATGTTCATGTTTTTTACAGTTTTTACAGTAAAGATACTTGACATGATTTCAATTTTTGTAAGTTTACCAAGGTTCACCTTGTGTCCCAGCATGTAATCAATCCTGGAGAATGTTCCATGTGCACTTGAGAAGAAAGTGTATTCTGTCGCTTTTGGGTGGAATATCCTATACATATCAATTAAATCTATCTGGTCTATTGTGTCATTTAAAGCTTGTGTTTCCTTATTTATTTTGTGTCTGGATGACCTGTCCATTGGTGAAAGTGGGGTGTTATAGTCCCCTACTATTATTGTGTTACTGTCAATTTCTCCTTTTATGGCTGTTAGTATTGCCTTATAGATTGAGGTGATCCTATGTTGGTTGCATATATATTACAATTGTTATATCTTCTTCTTGGATTGATCCCTTAATCATTATGAAGTGTCCTTCTTTGTCTCTCATAACAGTCTTTATTTTAAGGTCTATTTTGTCTTATATGAGTATTGTTACTCCAGCTTTCTTTTGATTTCCATTTGCATGGAATACCTTTTTTCTTCCCCTCATTTTCAGTCTGTATGTGTCCCTAGATCTGAAGTAGGTCTCCTGTAGACAGCATATATATGGGCCTTGTTTTTGTATCCATTCAGTCAGTGTATATCTTTTAGTCGGAACATTTAATCTGTTCACATTTAAGATAATTTTCGATATGTATGTTCTTCTTGCCATTTTGTTAATTGTTTTGGATTTGTTTTTGTTGGTCTTTTTTTTCTTCCCTTCCTCTTTTGTTCTCTTCTCTTGTGAGTTGATGACTAACTTTAGTGTTGTGTTTGTATTCCTTTTCCTTTTTTGTGTGTGTATCTATTGCAGATTTTTAGTTTGTATTTACCATGAGGTTTTGATATAGCCATCTATATATAAACAAGATTGTTTTAAGTTGCTGGTCTTTTAGTTTCAAATGCATTTCCAATATCCTGCATTTGTGCTTTCCTCTTCTTACAATTGCTAGTTTTGATATCATATTTGTGTACAGATGATTTCCTACCTTTACTGTATGTTTGCCTTTACTGATGAGCTTTTCCATTTGTAATTTTCTTATTTCTAGTTGTGGCCTTTTCTTTTCTGCCTAGAGAAGTTCCTTCAGCATTTGTTTCAAAGCTGGTCTGGTGGTGCTGAATTCTCTTAGCTTTCACTTGCCTGTAAAGCTTTTGATTTTTCCATCAAATTTGAATGAGAGACTTGTTGGGTAGAGTATTGTTGGTTGTAGGTTTTTTCCTTTCATCACTTTATATATACCATGCCACTCCCTTCTGGCCTGCAGAGTTTCTGCTGAAAAATCAGCTGATAACCTTATGGGGCTTCCCTTGTACATTATTTGTTGCTTTTCCCTTGTTGCTTTTAATATGTTTGTCTTTAATTTTTGTCAGTTTGACTACTATGTGTCTCAGTGTGTTCCTCCTTGGGTTTATCCTGCTTGGGACTCTCTACACTTCCTGGACTTGGGTGACTGTTTTCTTTCCCATGTTAGGGAAGTTTTCAGCTATTATCTCTTTAAATATTTTCTCAGGTCTTTTCTCTCTCTCACCTCCTTCTGGGACCATTATAATGCAAATATCGGTGCATTTAATATTTTCTCAGAGGTCTCTTATACTGTCCTCATTTCTTTTTATTCTTTTTTCTTTATTCTGTTCTGCAGCAGTGATTTCCACCATTCTGTCTTCCAGGTCACTTGTTCATTCCTCTGTCTCAGTTATTCTGCTATTGATTCCTTCTAGTGTATTTTTCATTTCAGTTATTGTATTATTCATCTCTGTTTGTTCTTTAGTTCTTCTTGGTCTTTGTTAAAAATTTCTTGTATCTTCTCGATCTCTGCCTCTGTTCTTTTTCCGAGATCTTGGATCATCCTTACTATTATTACTCTGAATTCTTTTTCAGGTAGATTGCCTATCTCCACTTCACTTAGTTATTCTTCTGGGGTTTTATCTTGTTCCTTCATATTGGACATATTCCTCTGCCATCTCATTTTATCTAACTTTCTGTGATTGTGGTTTCTGGTCCACAAGCTGCAGGGTTGTAGTTCTTTCTTCTGCTGTCTGCCCTCTGGTGGATGCGGCTGTCTCAGAAGCTTGTGCAGGCTTCCTCATGGGAGGGACTGGTATCTGCCCACTGGGGGGTGGAGCTGGGTCTTGTCCCTCTGGTGGGCAGGGCTGTGTCAGGAGGTTGTTTACCTGGTAGGTTTTTTACTCAGGAAGACTTTAAGCAGCCTGTCTGTTGATGGGTGGGGGTGTGTTCCTGCCCTGTTGGTTGTTTGGTGTGAGGCATCCCAGAACTGGGGCCTACAGGCTACTGGGTGGGGACAGGTATTAGTGGGAAAATGGCAGCCTTCAAGAGGGCTCATGCCACTGAGTACTTCTCAGTGTCTTTGTCCCTGCAGTCAGCCACAGCCACCGCCACCTCCACAGGAGACCCTCCAATACCAGCAGTAAGTCTGGTCCCGTCTCTTATGAGGTCACTGCTTTTTTCCTGGGTCCTGGTGCACACGAGACCCGATATGCACCCTCCAACGGTGGAGTTCCTGTTTCCCTCAGTCCTGTGGAATTCTTGTAATCAAACCCCACTTGCTTTCAAAGCCAGATTCTCTGGAGGCTCCTCCTCCCATTGCCAGACCCCTAGTCTGGGAAGCCTGACATGGGGTTCAGAACTTTCACTCCTATGGGAGAACTTCTGTGGTATAATTATTTTCCAGTTTGTGGGCCACCCACCCAGTGTTATGGGATTTGATTATATTGTGACTGTGCCCTTCCTACCATCTCATTGTGGCTTCTTCTTTGTCTTTGGATGTAGTGTATCTTTTTTGGTAGGTTCCAGCGTTTTTTTGTCGGTGGTTGTTCAGCAGTTAGTTGTGATTTTGGTGTTTCCATAAGAAGGAATGAGCTCACGTCTTTCTACTCTGCCATCTTTTCTCCTCTCTGCAACATGTTTTATCACTAATAATCATGGGAATGCAAATCAAAACCACAATGATATCACCTCACAGCTGTCAGGATGGTTGCAGATGACATCATCATCTAAAGAGAAAATCCCAGAGTCAGCTGCACCATCCAGAGCCGCCATGGATGTACTGGCACCAGGAAACTGCACCTGCAGCCATCTGCCTCTTCAGGAGGCAGCTTAGGCTCAGACCACTGCTCAGGTGCCCAGATCTGGTGGGATTCCCCTTGTATATATTTTAGATATTAATCATGTCCAGTATTAGCTGTGATCTGTCCTCTCTTTTTGGTCATCCTACACAGCAGCATACCTCTACCCTTCTAATCATTTTAGTTCTTTTCTTGAGGTCCATTTACTAGACTTGTATATAATATCCCAGATGCAAATAGATAATTGCTTTATTCAAGAGTTAGGACAACTTCTATAAGAGAAACAAAAGAACAGTGGAGTGTGTGGTAAGCGACACAGAAGCCTGCATCTGCATTATTATGTATAACATTGATAATGTCTAAAACTGATCAATCAAGAATCCCAGAGTAATTACATTATTTAAATGTATTAAAGTAAAACTAGAGGAACACAGATATATGCATAGAAGATGGCTGCCTCTTAAGCAGGATCAGAAAGAAAGGAAAGGTTGAATCAAGAACTGCTATTGTTGTAAGTTTCTTAGTACTATTGTATTTTCATACTATGCACACATATATTTTGCTAACAATTAAAAAATAAACTGGCATAGTAAAAGTAGGAGAAGAAATTAATCTGCTTTTTTTTGCCCACACAAATATGTTAGGATATGTATCAACTGACAAGGCTATTCAAGTCATAAATAATACACAGTCAAATGCAAAATGGATATTTACATAGTCCTCCTCCTTTAGGTTGTTTTTTATCTCCTAATTTGAAAATGTTAAATAATATGAGTTTTCTCAAGAAGAAACCTTACTATATCTTTTTCTACGCAGAAAAATATTCACTAATCCTTCCTTTGGATTTTTGTCTTAAGCCATCTCTCTATAGCAAATATTTGTCACTCACCTCTCAATCCTATAATTCATTTTCCTTAAATCCATTTCCCTCCTCAGAGAACTCCAAATAATTAGGCATAATTTCTCCTTATAGTTATATTTATTTAAATTTATTAAATATATATTTAATATTTCTCCCAATTGGCTATGTTTATTTAAATACTTTTAAACTAAACCTCACTGTAAACCCTACTCTCTTGCTCCATGAGGCACAGCTGTCTTGCCTTCATCATTTTTGATCAGTAATGGTGCTTTGTAGAAATGGCCAAACTTTCTCTCATTTACCTATATGATGTCATGCCTCATTGGTTTGCTCCCTTTGCAGCCAGGCCTTTTCTGGCCCACTTCTATGCACTGTCTCAAAGCCTCTGCACCCAGAGCACTGACCTACAGCTCCTGTGACAGTGTCTTCAGTCCTCTGCTGAGGGTTATGCCTCTAGATAATGTAAATTGTCACCCATCCATTGTAACCTCACAGTAGGTAGCAATAAAGAATCAAAATCAATTAGCCTCTGTTGCTATGTGCTGCAGTACATTGTCCAGAAGTTCTCCTAATTCCTTCTTTTCATAAAATTTAAAGACAGCATGACACCAGCAGAGCAAACCATTCATCTTTATCCTCACTGCTAAAAATACGTCCCAAATGTAGATTTAAAATTGAGAAAATGAACTTTCTTTCAACAGAGATGGTTAGAGTTTTTAAGACACAAAAACTAGTTCTGAAATTTATAGGCTTCAAACAGGAGATAAGAGGACACAATCATTCAAAAATTAACAATTTTTATTACTGAAACATCAGTCTGGTCTCTTAAAATGCTATATATGAAAAGCCAAATTTATAAAATAAATTAGATATTGTTTTGCAGTACAAAAGATTTTCAAAATTGTTTTAGAAAATGAGTTTCCCAGACAGTTAAGATTTTCCTCTCTTCACAGATCATTGACCATTCTAGCTACTTTAATAAGAAGGTAAAGGACAGAGAATTTGTTCTAGTTCTGTGAAAAATGCCATTGGTAATTTGAAAGGGATTGCACTGAATCTGTAGATTGCCTTGGGTAGTGTAGTCATTTTGCCAGTATTGATTCTTCCAATCCAAGAACACGGTATATCTTTCCATGTTTGTGTCATCCTCGATTTCTTTTTTTGGCATATTATAGTTTTTGGAAACAGGTCTTTTGCCTCCTTAGGTAGGTTTATTCCTAGGTATTTGAAGTGATGGTAAATGGGATTGTTTGCTTAATTTCTCTTTCTAATCTTTCACTGTTAGTGTATAGAAATGCAACAGACTTTTGTGTAATAATTTTGTATCCTGTGACTTTACCAAATTCACTGATGAGCTCTAGTAGTTAAGGTGTGGTGTATACACACACACACACAGACACACACACACAGACACACACACACACACACACACACACATATATATATATAAAACAATGGAATATTAGCCATAAAAAAAAAGAATGAAATAATGTCATTTGCAGCAACATGGATGGACCTAGAGATTATCATACTAAGTGAAGCAAGCCAGACAGAGAAAGATAAATACCATATGATATTGCTGATATGTAGAATCTAAAAAAATGATATAAAAGAATTTATATACAAAACAGAAATAGACCCACAGGTATAAAAAACAAACTTATGATTACCAAAGGGGAAAGGTGCGGGAGGGATAAATTAGGAGTTTGGGATTAACATATACACACTACTATATGTAAAATAGATAACCAACAAGGACCCACTGTATAGAACATGGAACTGTACTCAATATTTTGTAATAACCTATAAGGGAAAAGAATCTGAAAAAGAATATATATATATATATATATATATATATATATATTTATGTAACTGAATCACTTTGCTGTACACCTGAAGCTAACACAACATTGTAAATCAACTATACTTCAATTTAAAAAAAAAAAGGACAGAGAATTTTCAATCTGTTCTATTGTGAGGCATTGCTAATTGATGACATTCAAAAAACTTCAGTTGCCAAAATTAAATTTACTGAAATTTTTAAACACACATGTTATTGTATAAAGAAGAGGTCACAGATTTGTTCCAAAGCAGATAACTAATCTCTAGTCTTTTTCTCTTCTTTCCATCTCTTTTCCTTTCCTTTTTTAAGAACTTTTTGAGACAAAATTTAAATTTTCAGGAATATCACATAAAAATCTGGACTCCTGGCTTCTTCTCAGAAAAATCTGGGGACCTGGCAACTCACATTTCCACTGGCAACAAGAAGCTAGAATTAAATAGCTGAGTACTCTTTCATGTGCAGCATGAATACACCAGTTCCCAGAGGCCCCTTCATACACTATTGCACACCAGATTCATCCAAATTCACTCATTTACATTACCTGCTTAATGTCTTTAGGCATTTATTTGATACTGTGAATGTCAGTTTCCTAAATAAACTAGTTATGATACTCATTAGTTAGAGTTAGTTATGGTACTTACAGCAATGATCTTAATAGTAACAGGAAGTCTAAAGGGTTACAAGAAATTCTATTTAATGCTTAATTACTTTTCATCAATAAATAGTAATTTTACATTTAAATTAATAGTGGTAGAAATAGAGCTCTTATGTAGAGTAAAAATAAAAAAATAAACTGAACTTTTTTGTAACTCAGTTACAAACGAACTAGCCAAACAGTATTTTTCCTTTTTTTTTTTTTACTACTAATTTGATATGCTGTGCACCAGTCTCCTTGGGCTGCTGTAAAAAATTACTTGGTGTCTTAAAAAAACAAAAATTTATTTTCTCACAGTTCTGGAGACTAGAAGTCTGAAATCAAGGATCCGGCATGGCCATGTTCCCTGGAGAGGCCTTCCTTGCCACTTCCAGCTTTTGGTGGTTCCTGGTGTTCTTTGGTTTCTGGCAGCAAAACTCCAATCTCTGCCTTTGTCTTCATATGCTCTGCCCCTCACAGTGTCTGTGTTTCTGTGTCCTTTCTCTTATAAGGACACCACTCATTGGATTTAGGACCAATTCTAAATCCATATCATGTCATCTTGAGATTTTTTTATTACCTCTGCAAAACCCTATTTCTAAATACAGTCACATTTATAGGTATGGGGGAGAGAGGTCAGGAGTTGAACATATATTTTTTGAGGGGTACAATTCAACTCACTACATACTGATTTTTCACAGATTTAAATAAATTTGTGGCTCATTTTGGTTTAAGTATTCAAGCTCTATTCATTTTCCAATTTAAATTCACAAATTTAATAAAATCAAGCTAAAAATATAAAGTTTTCCTTTGGTTTCAAAACCAGGATCTCTGCAGAATTATAATTAGCTGCATCTAATAAGCCAGTTCTAAGCCACAAGAAAAAAACTGAAGTAAAGGAAGTCTTACAATTTAAGCCTTAGTTTTTAATTCAGAGTGGTTACCACTTTTCTCTCTTTGACCAGGGTTTTTCAAGATGGGTGCATGACCCCTGCAATGGATGCTAGAACAGGCTAATGCAACTCTGACTTTGTGAGAACCAACTGTTAAGTATTCAGGAATTTTGAAAGCTAATAGTAGCTTGAAATTGGTCATAGTTGGAAGTATTTATACAACAAAATTTGGCAAATGCTACAAATCAGGGGCCCTCCTCCCCACAGAGCCTGCTGTTAAACAATTACCAGCACACCACTACCTGCATATTATCAAGTAGTCCACTGGTGGTCTGGCAGTTTCAGAAGAAAAAGTAATTAGTTAGTTTTGTTCACCTCCATTTCATAAATGTCAAATGCAAGATTAATTATTACCATCTCCCAAATATTGTTGCTTCTTAATCATCATTATTTCCTTAAGTGATGTTCAAGAGAAGCAAGGATAGCTACAAGTTAACAAGGTGAATTAGTCTCAGCTAATGAACGTTCACATCTTTTGCATAAAGCTGGCATTTTAAATTGTTATCATAGTGTTGTATTGTATCTACAAAAATAGATCAGTGACTTAAAGTAATTCAGAAAAGCATAAAAGTAATGACAAAAAGGGTAACAGAAAGGTTTCAGTTCAAACTATCATCATATATGAACAGTATTCCAGTGCAAATATGGAAATTAAATGTGTATGTGTTCTGACAAAGATTCTATGGATATAATGATTTCTTGCAAATGAAAACACAACTACAAACATCTGAAAAGTAGACTTTGTTGATCAAGAGATCTAGTCACCTCTTTCCCTCCATGTATTGTATGCTGCAAGATTATGTGAAATAATAATGAGGTAAAGAAGCACTCTCACTTTCAAACACAGCACAGTGACCTTTCTAGTAAACCAATTACATTTTACCAGAATGAATGCATAATAATATTTCCAGCATGAAATTGATTAACTTTGTTATCAACTTTTGTTAACTCTGTTAATTAACTTTGTTCATCAATTTAGAGAGATGTGACCAAAACCATAGGCATCATTCACAGTTGTACTCCTCATAGGAAAAAGGGGTTAATGTTCTGTTATTAGTGAGATGCTTGTTAAATTAGCTACAAAGTTAACAAGTATCACATTCAACGGAAAGTGGAATGACCTCTAGGTAAAATTCCTTTATAAAATAATAATATTGGATGCCATTTAATATCAATTACATACAATGTAGAGGAGCAAGTGCTGAGACATGCTCATTGTAAGAAGATGTACACTTGAATCAGGACAGATAGGGCAAGCTGTGTGTGTGTGTGTATGTACAGGATCGAGGAGTATTGCTGGACAAATAAAAGAAATTGCACCCAAATGCCAGGCCACATACTGCCTTATTCATAGAGAACTGTTGGCAGTCAACAACCTGTCTTCTCATCCTGACTCAGTATTGAAGGAAATGATTCAAATTTCAAATATGGTCTAATTAACTCATATTTTTATTTTATCTGAAAGGCAATGATTTGGGGGACTGGGAATACATCAGTGATGAAAGCAGACAAAATATCCTATCTCATTTTGGTGTGGGTATGGGTGGGTGAAGGGAAGCAGACAATAAACCAATAAATAAGTGAATTAGATAGTTGATATTTGACAGTTTTTGCCCTACAGAAATGACAATTTCATACAGTTCAACTTAATATTTTAGAAGATGATAAATACCATGGATATGAATTAAGCAAGGCAGAGGGAGAGGGAGTTTTGGGGTGAGGTGGGGTGAAGAAAAGGGCAGTGGGAGGTGAAGAAGGACTTCACTGGTACAAACTTCTCAGTGAACTGTACAGAGAAACTGGCAGAGAGAACAGGGTTACTTTCCCCACTAAAGAATAGCTTTTGAGAACTAGGTCAAATAATTTAAAATTTTGAATGGAAACACAAAAGACCTTGAATAGCCAAAACAATCTTGAGAAAGAAGACTGGGAGGAATCATGCTCCCTGACTTAAGACTATACCACAAAGCTACAGTAATCAAAACAGTATGGTACTGGCACAAAAGCAGACACATAGATCAATGAAGCAGAATAGGGAGGCCAGAAATAAACCCACACATTTATGGTCAATTAGTCTACGACAAAGGAGGCAAGAATATACAATGAAGAAAAGGAAGTTTCTTCAATAAGTGTTGCTGGGAAAACTAGACAGCTACATGTGAAATAGTAAAATTAGAACATTTTCTCACACCATATACAACAATAAACTCAAAATGGATTAGAGACTTAAATGTAAGACTGGAAATCATAAAACTCCTAGAGGAAAACATAGGCAGAACACTCTGACATAAATGGCAGCACTGTTTTTTTAGATCTGTCTCCTAAAGCGAAGGAAATAGGAGCAAAAATAAACAAATGGGACCTAATTAGATTTCAAAGCTTTTGCACAGCAAAGGAAACCATCAACAAAATGAAAATACAACCTACTGAATAGGAGAAAATACTTGCTAATGATATGACTGATAATGAGTTAGTACCCAAAATATACAAATAGCTCATACCACTCAACAGTAAAAAAAAAAAAAAAAAAAGAAAACACCTTTATTAAGAATTGAGCAAGAGACCTGAATAGACATTTTTCCAAAGAAGACATACAGATGACCAACAGGCACATGAAAAAATGCTCAACATTGTTAATCATCAGAGAAATGCAAATTAAAACCAAATGAGATATCACCTCACACCTGTCACAATGCCTATCATTAAAAAAACCAGAATTGGGGTTTCCTGGTGGCACAGTGGTTAAGAATCCACATGCCAATGCAGGGGACACGGGTTTGAGCCCTGGTCCGGGAAGATCCCACATGCCGCGGAGCAACTAAGCCTGTGAGCCACAACTACTGAGCCTGTGCTCTAGAACCTGTGAGCCACAACTGCTGAAGCCTGCACACCTAGAGCCCGTGCTCCACAACAAGAGAAGCCACCGCAATGAGAAGCTCGCACACTGCACCAAAAAGTTGCCCCCACTCGCCACAACTAGAGAAAGCCCATGCACAGCAACGAAGACCCACCACAGCCAAAAATAAATGAATAAAAATAAATAAATTTATAAAAAAATAAAAAGACCAGAATGGCTACCATCAAATAAATGTTGGTGAGAATGTGGAAAAAAAGGGAACCTTCCTGCGCTGTCGGTAGGAAAGTAAACTGGTGCAGCCACTGTGGAAAACAGTATGGAGTTTTCTCATACAAAACTAAAAACAGAACTACCATATGACCCAGTAATTCTACTCCTGGGTATATATCCAAAAAAACCAAAAACATTAATTAAAAATGATACATGCACCCCAATGTTCATAGCAGCATTATTTACAATTGCCAAGCTATGGAGGCAACCTAAGTGTGCATCAACAGATGAATGGATAAAGAAGATGTGGTATATATATGCAATAGAATATTACTCAGCCATAAAAAAAGAATGAAATTTTGCCATTCCCAACAACATGGATGGACTTGGAGGGTATTATATTGAGTGAAATAAATCATACAGAGAAAGACAAATACTGTATGATATTACTTATATGTGGAATCTAAAAATAAAACAACCTAGTGACTATAACAAAAATGAAGCAGACTCACAGATATAGAAAACAAACTAGTGGTTAACAGTGGGGAAAGGAATGGAAGGAGGGGCAATATAGGGGTAGGGGATTAAGAGGTACAAACTGTGATGTATAAAATAAATAAGCTACAAGGATATATTATACAACACAGGGAAATAGCCAATATTTTATAATAACTATAAATGGAACATAACCTTTAAAAATTGTGAATCACTATGTTGTATGCCTATAACTTATATAATATTGTACATCAACTATATCTCAATAAAAAATACATATTTACTTATAAAAATTAAAATAAAATGAATTGGATAAAAAGAATGCAAGCTGTTGAAAGAACAGGTGCTCACATGAGGTTTTGAAAAGATGGACAAAAGCATTTCTTCATAATTTCATAATACCAGAAAAGATGGTTTCTGTTATTCCCAGTGGCTTGCTCAAGCAATATCTGTCTCAATAGTATATCCTGTATCTTGAACAGCCTAATTTATCACCTTGCGGACAAAATGGCACAATTTTGATATTGAGATTGGGGATATCAGAATTTCTTAAGAAGACTAAGTGGTGGGACAAACAACTTGATTGCCAAGAGTCCAATGTTTGCCAGAGAAAGAAATTTGACTTTTTAAAAACCAAATCCAAATCCTGCAATAGAAATTGGGTTATACTTTCAAAGCTGAATACTACCTAAAGAGTAAATTGGAAAACCATTGGCTATATCTCCCAAGTTGAAGCTTTTAGGGTTGGTGTGTATTAACCTTGCCTATGCAGCATCTTTCAGAAATCTCAAAATAAGTTTCAGTGGAAAATTTCTTCATATTTCTGGATCAACACACAGTCTGAAAATCTGGAACAGTGTGACAGTGCCAACAAACAGTTGCTGCCATTTCCAAGAACTTATAATTATGATGAAAGAATTTCTAATTTTAGCAGAAATAAAGATAAAGAAAAGGAACCAACTGCGTATAGAACATACCTATGGCTGCAGCCTTCATGCTGAATAAATACATCCAAGTAAAATGTTGCAAACAGCATTATACCTCTCACAGATATGATAAAGGGAGTAGTATAGTGCCTGGTTAAGGGCTCAGGCACCAAAGTCTTGGTTTGAGTCCATTTAATCAGCTGCATAGCCTTGAACAAGTTACTTAACCTTTCTATGCCTCAATTTGCATCTGGGAATGATCATAATAATGCCAGTCTCATAAGGTTAATGTGACTATAACTTGGGTTAACATATGAAAAAAACTTAGTGTCTGGTAGTCAATAAAGTGTCTTAGTGCCTAGTATACAATAAGGACTATGTGAGTAATAAGACCTCCCAGGTTATTGTGATGACCTGATGGATTTGGAGACACAACAACCAGTGAGAAGCACTATGTATATTCAAAATCTTTTATAGCTTGAAGACTATACACATCATTCAGTCTGGTATGTCATCATCTCTCTAAAACCTAATGCATTCAGTTAAGCCTACTGAAAATAAAGGGTCAAAGGAAACTCTGTCATATAAAAATAAAACAAAGTGCTTGAAAACAGCTTGTTCTGTTCCTTACACATTCCCTTTTACCTTTTTGGACACTTATTTGCTTAACAAGAAAGCCCCTTTGTCACATGCCTGAATGTTCACAAACCCCAAACTTGTGAACTCTAAGTTTAGACTGCTTTATTAAGTGCTCATTGAGATGATCTTTACAGCTTTACGGGAGTTCAAATAAGATTTCCTTACAAGATCATGCCAATCCATTAAAATCTAGTGTTGCTTTCATTTAGTCATATATTTCCAGGAGATTTTGCTTTAATAACAAATCTTAGGTATGGAATGCAATGAGGTATAGGGGAGAGAACAGTAGAATCCAGCAAACTAGGTCTGAAATCTGGATATTGAGCTTTAGACCTCAGTGAATATGAGCAAGTCACTGAAGCCGTTGAAGCTTCTTTTCCACATCCAGAAAAATAGGTATAATAATTATGAAAATCAAATGTGAAAATACTTTGTAAATTGAAAATACTATGCAGATATTCAAGAATACATCCAAGTTTTGTGAGGTTCATATATATTGAGGGCCCTCTGTAAGAAAAAAATACAGTATTATGAATACAAAGTTAGATACAGAAGTAAATATTTAGAATGAGAAAAGTCACAACAAATTTTAAATATTAAGATAGTTACAAATACCACAAACATGATGAAATCAAGCAATATAGCATAATATTTTTATTCACTAACTGCCTGACATGTTGTTAAAATAGACGTTTCCTACATTTTTGGCTGCACACTCTTTAAACACCTCTTGAGATGATAATGGTTTTATAATTTTTCTATGGTAAGTAAAAAAAATAATTCAGACCTTCCTCTAACATGATCGATTAGGATTCTTTTTTAAAGCAACTTAAAATAGTTTCTTTTAGCTTCACAATTTGATTTTGGCAGTGTCATCTATATTTTTAAAGTTGTCATATGTGGAAAACCTTTATTAGTGTCTTTGTTGTGTGTGCTCTATGATCTCAGAGCATTTCTTGTGTTCCTGTCTAGAGTCTAACTTAACATATTCATTGACTTAGTGATACCCATTAATCAATTTATCCTAGAATTATGTTATCTTCACCAGTTTCAGTACTCATATCAAATTAAAATATTAAAATATTTTCCCAATGTTTTCAAACAATGTATTCCTCTTCATTAATTGGGTTATTAAGCAATCCAAAAGCCTATAATTCATTGCTTCTACTCAAAATTTATCCTGGAAATTATACCTACAGTGGGATAATAACTTAATCATGTAAGAAAGTGACTGCAAGCTTCATAAATATATTACATAAAACTCAAACTAAATGTGTTCTCAACTCAACTTCCCTTTAGTTAGATCCCCAAAATAACTCTCGCCATTCCAATGCTACCTGATGCTAGAAGTGTGCAGAGAGTAAGTAGGTTTGGTAAGAGATAGCAATCTTGACTGATTGTTGTTACAATATGTAATTTTTTAAAAATTTATGAAAACTTTTGAAAATGTGAACTTGGGCTTGGGCCCACTCCCAGGATTTTGGAAAGCTCCCATGCAGATGAACCTTAAGTTTCATTAGCTTCATAGCAAATCTTCCTCTGAAGATTTAATTCATTTACCCACTAGAAAAATCTCTCTCACACCTCACTTCTTCCAACAACTTTGGAAGCAACTGATACAAATAGGCTCTGGACAAATATTTGGTGAATAAATAAAAGAGGGTGCACTACAATTAATACAATTAATGAGAATTCAATTAGCCATGTGGTGATAATGATATAGGAAGAGATTTCCAATATACTAGACAAAGCAATATGACATAATGGTAGAGCATGAGCTGTGGAGCCAGGATTCCTAACTCCATCATATAAAGGCTATGTATCTCACCCTTTTCTGTGCCTCAGTTTCCTCTTCTGAAAAGTGGAGATAATACTAGTAACCTGTCATGTAGTGTTGAAAGGATTCAATGTATTGATGCATGTAAAATGCTTAATGAATTTTAACACACAGTAAGTATTCGACAAGTGTAGCTATTTTTGTTTCATAAACAAAAACCTTCCTTCCCTGTTTCCAAAAATGGTTTAAGGTAGCATAAACAAAACACTTGAAAAGGCTAAAATACAATTAATACCTGGGATAATCAAAATGATGTGTAAACTAAAGATATGAAAAATAATAAAACTCAGGGATGAAATGAGAAATGTCATATGAAAAAAGGTTCCTTATGGTTGATAGAAGCAGGGAGCAAATTTGGCTCTATGAACCCTGTAAAGCAGCCTACTCTGCTGAAGAACACCTTCAGGATATTGCAGCAGCAGACTTTCCACAATCTGTCCTGTGGCAAAACATGGTGGCAAAAATTATTAGTACTTAAGTTAAACATTTCTCCATCTTTTTCATCCTCTTCAGATTATACATTATGGAGAAGCATCTGAATTAGTCGAGTGTTCCTAAGGGAACTCTGCTCCTCAGTGATTGGCTAAAATTTATCAAGCAGGTGCTAACAGTGATTAGGCAGGTTGGATTGGAATGAAAGGAATAACCCATTTCTAAGGCTTGTCGTGATCCTGTAGGACCAAGTGAATAAAAGGTCACAGGACCAGAAGAAATGCAGAAAAATGGGCATCCAAACCTAACATTTCTCAACATTTTCCTTTGCAAAATAAGGATGAGAAACCTTTAAAGGTATTGTGTCTGATCAACTAGCAAGGATAAAGAGTTTTAAAATCTCATAAAGCCCTGCAGATTTTCATTGTGCTAACCCAAAGAATCTTCAAAAGCTATAACATATTTGCTTTCCAGAATTATAGTTCTCTGATCTGAAAAAGAAATTGAGGCAATTCCTAAGTTGTGTTTCTATTATTGTTGCTGTTTCAAATTCTCTTAAAAACAAGCCTCTAAATGTTTGTGCCTCCTCTAAGATAAAAATCCCCAAGTACCACTTCAAACTTGATGTTTTCTATTAGAACTTAAAAAGAACATCTAACTTCTACTTGAATTACTATTTCAGTTAAGCCTGTTAATGTAAATTATGATATTCTCTGGAGCCATATAGTTTTGCTAAGTACTATTTAGCGGCAGAAGAATATGAGTCATTCTTATAGAAACTGATCAGTTAAAACAATTTCATCATGTATGGTTTTAAATTTGCCTATAATGGAAATCAGAGTGCCAATTCTGGATTTTTTGGTTGTATTCATGGGTGTACTATGAAAATAATTTTTAAAAAATTCTCAGAGGTAGTTTTCATATCCTAACACTAAGGAAAAGTTGGTTATAGGAACCAAACTTTTAGGAGATTTCTTTGGAATTAATAACAACTGCAACCACTGACTTTTACAAGCACACCATAAGTGAAACACATCCTTAAATTAAACTTGCCTTTTTGGGATTTTTTTTTGAATTTTTAAATTGTGGTAAAATATATATAACACAAAATTAGGCATTTTAACCATTTTTAAGTGTACAATTCAGTGGCATTAATTACACTCACAATGTTGGAAAACCATCACCACTATTTCCAAAACTTTCTCATGGCCCAAAATAGAAACTCTGTAGCCATTAAGTAATAATTCTCCATTCTTCCTCTCTTCCCCAAACCCTGTTAACTTCTCATCTACTTTCTGTCTCTATGAATTTGCCTATTCTAGAAAATTTCATATAAGTGCAATCATACTATATATATATTTATCACATTTTGGTTATCCATTCATCTGCTGATGGACATCTGGGGCGTTTTTACCCTTTGGCTTTTGTTAATGTCTGCAATGAACACTGGCATACAAGTATCTGTTTTAGTTCCGTCTGTCAATTTTTTGGAGTATATACCTCAAGGTAGAATTGCTGGATCATATGGTAATTCTATGTTCAACTTTTTGAAAAACACCAAACCATTTTCCACAGTAGTTGTAACATTTTATATTTCCATCAGCATTGTACAAGGTTTTTTAATTTCTCTACATCCTTGCCAATACTTGTTATTTTCTGTATTTTCAAAATTATTTTAATAGCCATTCTAGTGAGTATGAAGTGGTATCACAGTGTGGCTTTGATTTGCATTTCCCTAATGACTAAGATGATGTTGAGCATCTTTTTCTATGTTTATTAGCCATCTATATGTCTTCTTTGGAGAAATGTCTGTTCAAGTCTTTTGTCCATTTTTTAAATTGAGTTCTCTTTTTGTTGCTTAGTTTCAGGAGATCTTTATATATTTGGGGATCTATAACCCTTATCATACATGTGATTTGTACGTATTTTCTCCCATCCTGTAGGCTGTCTTTTAACTTTATTGATAATGTAACCCTTGCCTTTTTAAAAATGTTATTTACATTTTTCTCTTTGATATAAAAGAGAATATGAAAGTATTTAAAATACTAATCATAGCAGTTACTGAGAGTGCTATAAAGAAAATGGGGCTTCCCTGGTGGCGCAGTGGTTAAGAATCTGCCTGCCAATGCAGGGGACACGGGTTCGAGCCCTGGTCTGGGAAGATCCCACATGCCGCGGAGCAGCTGGGCCCGTGAGCCACAATTACTGAGCCTGCGCGTCTGGAGCCTGTGCTCCGCAACAAGAGAGGCCGCGATAGTGAGAGGCCCGCACACCGTGACGAAGAGTGGCCCCCACTTGCCACAACTAGAGAAAGCCCTTGCACAGAAATGAAGACCCAACACAGCCATAAATAAATAAATAAATAAAATTAAAAAAAAAAAGAAAATGGATTTTCCTCTCAACTGATTCATTATTCTTAATGTGGAATACATTTAATTAACCTTGTTTCTTATATGTATAAATGAAAGCTGATTTTAATTACAGCTATTTTTACAATAAAGAGGTTTTCAGAGTAAAAATGACATCAGAGGAAAAACTGAAACTTTGTTTCATTTATAGAACACAGTTCTCACCTATGCCTGAGGAATCATTTACTTTACTGGAGTTAGTATTGATTACAAGAGGATCTATTATATTAGAGGAGGGAATTGTATAAGGTTAGAGGAAAGAGAATACATTAAATCAGGGAATTCAAGGGAATATGCATAGGCACATAATGTATTGTGGAAAAAGAGAAAAGATAAAGAAATTGAGGATTATTCTCCTTCTTGTAACCATAAAAGTTAGATAAGCCAAGAACACAGTTGGAATTTACCCAAATGACAGAACATATAACTAACACCAAAACGTGCAAGCTCTACTCCTGGATTTTTGCCATGACAATTCCTTCTCATATTATAGATATTATAAGTGAGAAAAGCCACAAGCACTTGCATTTTATAGTAATCAGGGGTGGCGCTAGCTCCATTCAGGAGAAGGAATGGGGAAAAGTTTTAAGAGAGACAAAGTATAGGACCAAAGAAGAGGCTCTTGATTATAGATAAAAGGGATTATGAGCCTGTGTGCTAAAGACCTTCATCTTTATTAGAAAACCTTTAATAAAATCTTTTTGTAAGCATGGAGAAAAGAATTAACCATGAAGTACTGTAAATTACATTAAGAAGACAAGTCCATAAAACAGAGAGCTGGTGAAGAGTTATGAAAGTCTTCATAATATTATTCCAGAATCAAAGTCTCTTCTCAGTGAATTCTGAGAAGGTAGAAGGGCAACCAGACTTGATAGAATCACCCAGAGCTTTCAATCATCCCCCAATGCAATATACCCCCCAAAAGTGCACAGAGTGATAGTATCCTAATAGCATTGTCACTTGAAAAATAAATATAGCAGAACGTGACAATTTGCCATGGCACTTAAAATTGGAGAAGTGTTTTCTAGGGAATGAACCTTTAAAATATTCTTTTCTATATCAAATAAAGGAACAATCCCTTTAAAAACTAAAAATAGAATTACCATATGACCCAGCAATCCCACTACTGGGCATATACCCAGAGAAACCATAATTCAAAAAGACACATGCACCCCAATGTTCATTGCAGCTCTATTTACAATAGCCAGGTCATGGAAGCAACCTAAATGCCCATCGACAGATGAATGGATAAAGAAGATGTGGTACATATATACAATGGAATATCACTCAGCCATAAAAAGGAACGAAATTAGGTCATTTGTAGAGACGTGGATGCATCTAGAGACTGTCACACAGAGTGAAGTAAGTCAGAAAGAGAAAAATATCATATATTAACGCATATATGTGGAACCTAGAAAATGGTACAGATGAACCGGTTTGCAGAGCAGAAATTGAGACACAGATGTAGAGAGCAAACGTATGGACACCAAGGGGGGAAAGCAGTGGGGGAGGGTGTGTGTGTGCTGAATTGGGCGATTGGGATTGACATGTATACACTGATGTGTATAAAATGGATGACTAATAAGAACCTGCTGTATAAAAAAATAAATTAAATTAAATTTAAAAAAACAAACAATATTCAATGGGGAATTCCCTGGCAGTCCAGTGGTTAGGACTCCATGCTTTTGCTGCTGAGGGCCTGGGGCTCAATCCCTTGTCGGGGAACTAATATCCCGCAAGCCTTGTGGCTTGGCAAAAAAAAAATTTTTTTTTAATTTAAAAAAATTTAAAAAATAAAGGAACAATCCCTCTTAAATAATTCTCTAAAAAAGATATAAGACATCTGTCAAATTATGTTCCAGCTAAAGGTAGGATCAGAAATCATAAATATCTAACATTTTATTTTTCGGGGGTCCTGAGAGCAAAAGCGCATGCACACAAATGGCAAATATACTCATGATAAAAACTTTGCATGGTTAAAAAAATATAGCTAACTCAAAGAAAGTGGAAGGAGATGTTATGGATACTAGCAGGGTCTAAACCCAGCTAATCCAGTCAAAATGTCTTGTTACAAGTATATGTGGCAAGTATGCATGTCATCTTAAATAACATATATCCTAATATCTTCCAGAATACATGAATTTTCTTTTTTTTTACTGAAGTATAGCTGATTTACAATGTTGTGTTAGTTTCAGGTATACAGCAAAGTGATTCAGTTTTATATATATATATATACACATATAGGTATATATATATTTATATATGTATTACACATATAGGTATATATAGGTATATATACATATATATACACATATAGGTATATATACCTATACACATATAGGTATATATATTTATATATATATACACTTATATATAATAAGTGTGTATATATATATATATAAGATAGGTATATATAAATATATACTTATTTTTTTCAGATTCTTTTCCCTTATAGGTTATTACAAAATACTGAATATTGTTCCCTGTGCTACAGAGTAGGTCCTTGTTGGTTATCGATTTCATATATAGTAGTGTGTATATGTTAATCCCAAACTCCTAATTTTTCCCTCCCCTCTCTTTCCCCTTTGGTAACTATAAGTTTGTTTTCTATGTCTGTGGGTCTATTTTTGTTTTGTATATAGGTTCATTTGTATCATTTTTTTAAGATTCCACATATAAGCGATATCATATGACATTTGTCTTTTTCTGTCTGGCTTACTTCACTTAGTATGATAATCTCTAGGTCCATCCATGTTGCTGTTCAAGTATGTGTGTATGTGGCAATTACGCATGTCATCTTAAATAACAAATCCCCCAATATATCCCAGAATACATGAATTTTCAAGTCTTGATCTATGAGAAGAATTGTGTGCCTTTTCACACAATTGTGTAGTCACCAATAAAATATAGGATAAACACAGCAACTCAATTAAAATGTCACGCTTTACTGGCACAAAAACAGAAACATAGGTCAATGGAACAAGATAGAAAGCCCAGAGATAAACCCACGCACCTATGGTCAACTAATCTATGACAAAGGAGGCAACGATATACAATGGAGAAAAGACAGTCTCTTCAATAAGCGGTGCTGGGAAAACTGGACAGCTACGTGTAAAAGAATGAAATTAGAATACTCCCTAAAACCATACACAAAAATAAACTCAAAATGGATTCAAGACCTAAATGTAAGACTGGACACTATAACACTCTTAGAGGAAAACATAGGAAGAACACTCTTTGACATATATCACAGCAAGATCTTTTTTGATCCACCTCCTAGAGTAATGGAAATAAAAACAAAAATAAACAAATGGGACCTAATGAAACTTCAAAGCTTTTGCATAGCAAAGGAAACCATAAACAAGACGAAAAGACAACCCTCAGAATGGGAGAAAATATTTGCAAACGAATCAACAGACAAAGGATTAATCTCCAAAATATATAAACAGCTCATTCAGCTCAATATTAAAGAAACAAACAACCCAATCCAAAAATGGGCAGAAGACCTAAATAGACATTTCTCCAAAGAAGACATACAGATGGCCAAGAAGCACATAAAGAGATGCTCAACATCACTAATTATTAGAGAAATGCAAATCAAAACTGCAATGAGGTATCACCTCACACCAGTTAGAATGGGCATCATCAGAAAATCTACAAACAACAAATGCTGGAGACAGTGTGGAGAAAAGGGAACCCCCTTGCACTGTTGGTGGGAATGTAAACTGATAACAGCCACTATGGAGAACAATATGGAGGTTCCTTAAAAAACTAAAAATAGAATTACCATATGATCCAGCAATCCCAGTACTGGGCATATACCCAGAGAAAACTGTAATTCAAAAAGACACATGCACCCCAATGTTCATTGCAGCACTATTTACAATAGCCAGGTCATGGAAGCAATCTAAATGCCCATCAACAGACGACTGGATAAAGAAGATGTAGTACATATATACAATGGAATATTACTCAGCCATAAAAAGGAACGAAATTGAGTCATTTGTTGAGACGTGGATGGATCTAGAGACTGTCATACAGAGTGAAGTAAGTCAGAAAGAGAAAAACAAATATCATATATTAACGTATGTATGTGGAACCTAGAAAAATGGTACACATGAACCGGTTTGCAGGGCAGAAGTTGAGGCACAGATGTAGAGAACAAACGTATGGACACCAAGGGGGGAAAACCGTGGTGGGGTGGGGATGGTGGTGTGCTGAATTGGGCGATTGGGATTGACATGTATACACTGATGTGTATAAAATTGATGACTGATAAAAAAAAATGTCATGCTTGAGTGTATATGTATGAGCATGTGTGTATGTGATTAAATATGGCCATTCTCTCCGGCACCCCAACACTGCAGTATGTATACAGCCCCAGGGCTCATTTTGTGTTTACTGGATATTGTTGCTTACTTAATGTTGTTGCTCTGAGATGATGGGGAAAGACTACATCCTTGTGAGCAACTGGTGAGTCTCTCTCCCCCCTGAAAAGCAGTGAAACTAGTTCTGAGACAAGCTGATTTTTGGAAGACATTATCTCTAGGTCCCACATTTCTCATTTCAACTTGAAGGAGTTAAATCAAGATTAAGGACAGTCCTAGATGTTGGAGAAGAAATTTCTAATGACACTATGAGACAAAGACTAGTCAAAAACACTATGGAGAAGGTCACAGGCTGAAGGGAGATAAGAAGCCAGATTTATGAGCCAGGTTATCGAATCACACATTACCAGTTCTATCTCTTTCCCTTGTGTTTTCCCATGTGTTTGGTAAACCTATTTTCAAATGTTACTTTCTGGTCTACACAAAAATTCAAGCTCCATGTAGGTAGGGGTGTTTGTCTGCTTTATTGATTGCCTCATTCCCCTATGCTTAGAACAGTGCCAGGAGTACACTGGGCAATTGACAAATATTTAATGAAGAATGACTGTGTTCATCATGTTACTGGGAAATTAGGGACTGTTTCTATAGTCATACTTTGATCCATATTTTAGGGAAATAACATTCCTGAAACCAGAGAGTGGGGGCAGCACTACTGGTGAGAAAACTTTAAGGGGAAATGCAATCTGGGGGGTAGGAATGGCTGTAAAATAACTCCATTCCTCCTTCTGTGGGGGTTGTTCTTCAATTGCCAGCCTAGAAGTAGGTGGTTTTGATTTAAGGCAGCTTTGTGTTTGGAGGCAAGGTGAGAGCAGCAAGTGAGTGAGCCCTTAGAGCTGCCTTATATAGTGTAATCAGTAATACAGGTCGGGAAAAAACTGGGTAGGAGAGCAGGGAAGCAGTTTAACTACAGTCTGTGTGGGACTCAGGAGGCCTTAGATCTGTTTCCAGTCCTAATCTAGCTTCTAGTGGGAAGTAAAGAGGCACGATGTTAGGCCCTTCACATATGCCTTCTCATTTAATCCCACAGTAACTCTTTAAAGATAAATGACATAGCACTTCACTAAAAGGAACACTGATGCTGAGAGAGATTAAATAGCTTCTTTAGGTGGGAGAGCTAGAGAATAATTAAGCCTGGATTCAAACTTGGATCTGTTCAATTTCAGGGTCTACTTTTGTTACTCCAGGACTCAATATCTTCAGTCTGCCTAACTCCCAAATCTTACACTCTGAACATTTTTGCCCTTTATTGCACTGATATAATAGCAAAATAATTGCTTCAACATAGGAATGCGCTGTCTCTAAATTATTATTTTGTGTTTGTGTAAGGGATATGGGTATGAACCTCTGCACCAAGGAAAAGTACTGCTTGTGATAAAAGATTAGAAAACAAAACCAAAAATAGACTGTCCAGAGAAGTAAAGAGGTTGCTTTCAATGTCAAGTTTAATTCGGAGTGATAACTTCATTAACAAACTGTTTCTTTGTTATGTGGTTTCTAAAATGTTTTCGCATAAATTTGGCCTTAGGGGAAAAAAAACCAGAGAGATTCTCCACGTATCTTTAAATGCCTTTGCTAGCCTGTGGAAGATATTTCCTGTGTTGATCAAAGATTCCTTCTAGGTAGAGCAGTATGTCGTGGGGCTAAGTGCTTCTTCCTATGACTGTATTCTTGGGATGCTGCTGATTAATATAAGAAAATTCTACCATGTGAATCATTAAAACAGGGAGGACTTTGTATAATCTTCCTGTGGGTCCTCTTTTCATAGTTCATTTGTTTTCACCCAATCTGTTTCTTCTCTATGCATGGCTCCTATGCCCTATTTTCCTTCTTTTTCTTTTTCCCCTATCCTCTATTTTCACGTACTTTAATAACAGAGGAAGTATTTGGGGCACTTATATTTTAAGGATTTTGAAAGATAAAGCAATTGGGTATGTAATAACAGTGGAATATCATGAGTAATTGTTGGCTCTAGGATAAAAATGAAGTTCTAAAAAAGCTGAGTTGAAAAAGCCTCTCATAATTAATATGAAGAATTTAATTTGGCTCTGGATTTGACTCTGTCTCTAGTTGTCCAGTACTCATGAAAATAAATTTGAGGGTGGATGGTTGGTTGACACATTTATTGAGGACCTACTATGTACAAGACGCTGTGCTAGGAAGTACTTTACACATGCTAACTAGTCATTTCTTACAACAGCTCTGTGAAGTAGTTACTTTTATACTCATTTTATACCTGAGGAAACTGAGCCTTGGAGAGATTAAATAATCTGCCTCAAATTACACTACTAGAATTTGTTGGAGGTAAGATATGAACCTTGGTGAATCAGGCTCTAAACTTTTGCTTTTTATTTCCATAGGGAAAGACATGATTTTAATTAAATGCATCTTTGAATGTTGTCATCAATAATTATATGTTGAGCAAGGTGTCTTCTGAAAATAGCATACTAGTCTTCCTATGTACAACAGAAAAATATAACTAGAAGTCATTTTCTAGTAGCTCATTCTCTCTCTGCTTTTGTTCTTTTTTTCAATTGTACTAAGTTGTATTTCCTTTTAAAAATTGTGAAATGTATACAGAAGTGTGTATAAAATGAATATGTATAGTTTAAAGGATCATAACACAATGTATAATCATATATCCAGATTAAGAAAAAGAACTTTACCAGCACATCAGGAGTCCTTTGTAAGCCCCTCCTTAATCATAATCTTCTCTTTCCCCTATAAATGTTACCATTCTCTTCTATGTTATCATTCCTTTGTGTTTATCATTTTGGCACCCATGTATATATCCTTGAACATATTTTATTGTACTTTGAACATTAATCACAAGAATAAATCCAGCTCATAGGAAAAGTCAGTATTGCCACAATTAAAACAAGGTTCCCAGGGAAAGATAAACCGAACAGTTTCTGGGGCATAATCTGACTTCAGCTTCCCCAAAAGTTTACAGGGACCTCTAGGGAAATCAGTAGATAAGGTGATAGATGAATGTGGAAAATATAGAGTTCATCACAGTTGGTTATCTGGCAGACTTGAAGTATATCCAGGGACAGGACAAATGGGAAAAGTTAGCTCTGTATTTTCTACTTCAAGATCACCACTGTCTACCTTCAGTTCTCAGGAGCATATCTAAGAAAAACATTTCTGTGGAGCAACTCAGGTGATCATACCTGACCCAGGCAGCAGTTTGGAAGCGAAAGTAGAAATTTCCCCAGCACAAGGTCTGGACAAGATAAGCACAGAATGCTCACTTGGACATTCTGTCCTAGGTTTAAAAGAAGGTATAGTGGTATTAGAGCAGACATTTCAGTTTCTGCCCACCACAGGGGAGACAGAGTTTGGAATTTGAGTCCTGCCAAGTTATAAAGGCTTGGAAGCTCCTTGGGTTTTCTACTAATACCCCAGAATGGCCATCTCTTAGGAATACAAATTAAGCTCCAAAACTAAAATATTTTCCCTAAAATTAAGGGCAAAATCTAAATATATTTTTATGAAGAAAGCATAAAGCCAAATCTCTATTAATTCAAGTTAGCTGTTACTGGAACAACAATCTGGGAAGATATCAAAATTCATTGTCTTTTATAACATATCATCTATAAAATACAGTATACAATCAAAAATATCTAGACATGTGAATAAACAGAAAAATGTGACACATAGACCAAAGAAAAATCAGTCAATAAAAAGAGACCCACAGAAAACCCAGAAGTTGTAATTAGCAGATAAGGGCTTTAAAATAACTATGATTATTATGTTAATACATATAAATGAAAAAATTACTATAGTGGGAAAAGAACTGGGGAATTTCAGGACAGATTGGGGAAAATTCTAGAACTGAAAAATACAATATATAAAATAAAAAAAGGAAAGATTAATGGTAAATTGCACACAACAGAAGAAAAGATCAGTGAACTTGAGCATGGGCCAGTAGAAGTCATCCAAAGAGAAGCACAAAGAGCAGGAGAAACAACAACAAGCCTCAGTGACATGTGAGGCATATCAAGCCATCTAAAATATATGAAACTAGACTCTCAGAAAGCAAGGAGAGTGAAAAGAGGGCAGAAAAATATTTGAAGAAATACTGACTAAAAATAATCAAATATTTGATCAAAGACAGCAAACCACCAACCCAACAAGTTTGGCAAATCTCAAGCAAGATACCGCATCCATTTGAAGTAGATGTCTGTCTTTTGCAAAATTTTTTATAAAAGATGTGAACAACTGTCTTATTCAATATCTTTATCATACAGATGTATAAGAAAAATAGTTCTAAAAATTTACTGTCAAGAAAAAAATGAATATATATTTCCATTGTCAGATTGATTACTTCCAACCCAAACACTTTCACGTTTTTTGTTTTGTCAGGAAACTTGAAGGCGGATATAATGGATACTTGTAGCAAGTAAGTTATTGTTATCCATATCCTCCTTCTAAAAGCTCTTCTTGTTTTTAGTTCCCCCCCTCCCATATTTCATGTGTGTTTTATGTCAGAGAGACTTCATAGCAGGTGGATTTTGGAGTTGACTAGACTTAGATAGGAATGAAATCCTTAGCCTTCTTCACTCTGACTTGATTCCACTGTGCCTAAATTTCCTAATCTGTAACATGAAGGTAATAAGAATACTCCTATTACCTACCTTACCGCATAGTTGGAGCATTAAATTATAAAATGGATGTAGAGCCCACACATCCTGGTACAGAGTGGGATCTCAGTTAATACTGGCTATGGTTATTTAGTCAGTTCAAATAATGTTTGGGAGTAGCTGTCACATAAAATATAAATTAACAACAATAATGTTCATTCTAGTACAAAGCAAACACTTATCTAAAGACAAAGTAATATGGGGAATTATGAAATTAATGAGAGATTCTTGATCCTTGTCTCTGGAATCAATACTGGACCAACATATGTGATGGCCTGAAATGATCTACTAAATTTCTGGGCGATGGGAACCATGCATACAGTGAACAAAGCATTTGTTCATGGAACAATGCATAGACATTAACATAAACAGACTTCAGACATCTTTGGTTAAACCCCTTCATTTTACCTCTAAAGAAATATATAATTTTGTGTATTTTTGAGGCACTGAATCTTTAAACTTCATAATTTTTGTTATTTCCTAGAGTTCCACAGTACTTCTTGTGGACCCTTAGTCCCCAGCGCCCAACTCACTGGTTTTGAAAAATCACTAAAGCTGAAGGAAGTATCTGTAAAATAGGAATAATAGCATCTTCCCTGCCTACCTCACAAGTTATGAGAATTAAACTGTGAAATATTTTAGGAAAAATATATATACAAATGGGAAACTGTTACTTTCATTATTTTTCTCTGTAGCATTTCTTTTTATCAAACAAAATCTTGGTATTGATCTTCTTAGATAATAAGAGAATTCCCATTATACAAAATATAAACTATTTACTTGGTTTCATTTTTAAAGGAAGAAAAATAATAAGAACCTGCTGTATAAAAAAATAAATTAAATAAAATTCAAAAAAAAAGAGTATATACCAAAATTTTAAAAATAAATTAATTAATTAAATAAAGGAAGAAAAGCAGGGAAAAAAAGACTATCATAGAATATATTTTACCTATTTTTTTAATATAGTAATATAATATAAATTTGAAACAACTACTATTTAAAGTCTGGGTGTGAGGAAAAGTGCAAATAATAGATACAACATTTGACCTTTCACTAGAATAAAGATATGTTTTCTGGTGCCCAGAAAAACTAGTAAATGATAATAGCTCTGTTATGATCAAAAGAAACCAAGCAGATAACAATGATTCCATTGTGATGAGAGCTTTTAGTTCTCTTTCCACATATAAATGGATTGATTCGTGGTCCATACTCTTTATTTCTACCATTTCAATAGCCTCTTATACCCTCAATGAACAAACACTGTGATATTAGAAGAGAAGAGACGGATTAGCTTAGTTTCAGACATAAGCATTTTCTGGGCAAGTGTTTGCCAAAACAAATATAAACCATCTTTTTTTAAGTGTCAATTGCTATAAGTTATTTGTTATATTTTAGAGATGCCCTTTATAATTCACATCACTGTTTTGAAGCCCCCAGTGATTCCACAATGCCTATAACAAGAAATCTAGTCTCCTTAGTATGATATGTGAAACCCAATGTCTGGCCTTCTTCTTCTCAACTTTCCCAGCTTCAACATCCTGTATGTATTTTGTGTTTCAGCCAGAGTTAACTGTTAAAGTTCCTCAAACAGCATACTATTCCATGCTTTCCTGTCTTTGAACATAGTTTTCCCATTGCCCAGAATGCCTTTCCCATCTCCCACACCCACCCACGCTAACATCCACTTACCAAACTTTTACTCATTCTTCCAGACCCAACCCACACTTTTATCCATTGTGAAGCCTTCCCTGATGTGTCAGAAAAGACAACTTCCTCCTCTGAGCCACCTTGATACCTTGGACAGAACATCCTTGTGTTATTGCTCTCAACACATTATATTGTAATAACTTTTCACATGACTGTTTCCTTTTTCTAGACCTGAAACTCCTTAGGACAAGAAAAATGTATTATTTGCATTGGTTTCTCAGTGCTTAGCCAGTGCATTGCATAGAGTAAGTCCACAGTAAGTATTTGTTGAATACATAGTAAATGAAATTTTTTAAATATCACTTATCCTCACCAGAGCCCTGGGATGTCAGTAACTCATGGTCACTGCTGTGGAACAGGTAGAGAGAGCAGTGGCCCTACTAACACACCAACATAAAAAAAGTCCTCTTATACAAGGCCTAAAGGTCTAGTGGATGGGTACTATGATCATGGCTGGCATGACTCATTGAGTAATTTAATATGTTAAAGTAACTGCTGTTTACTCCCCTTCAAGTTTGATTATTTGTTAAGAAGTCTGTGCATATGCTGCAGACATATTTTTCTTTTCTCCACTATTAAGAGGCTACCAGCAGCCTGAGGTAAAGTTCCCTCTTCCTCCCGGAACATAGATCACACTATACGGGCATTGCTTCTTCACTATTCCATTTCCCTGCTGCCTGTGATCTCTTGAGGAAAAGAACTATGCCATTTTCATCTTTGTATCCCCAGCACTAACCACAGTGCCATATTCAGTGGACTCTAATGAAAAAAAAAGAAAAAAAAAAGGTAGTAGAAGGAAGAAGTAGCAGGAAGGAGGAAGAAGGGAAAGGGAAGAGAAAGCAGTCATTCCTACTTGTTAAAGTAAGAAATATAAACATTTTTCCAATTTTTCAGATAAGGAAGCAAAAGAAAAAAGAAGTGTCCAAGACTACCCATGGACTGATTTACTGGTCAGGGTGAGACAAGAACTCTATTATCCTGTCTTAGAGTCCAGGGGGCATATAATCTGGCATCTGGAAAGGAGCAGGCACCCACAAGTTGATATTTCCCTCTCCCTTTCCATTGAGACTCTCTGCCCTTTGATAAAAACAGCTGTGTGCAGCAATTTTTTCTAATTACTCATGAATAAAACCAGCGTTTTGCTGAGTATACTCAGAGGACTTCAAAAGAAATACCTTATTCACAGTATCCTTTTAAATTATTTACCGGTTTTCTTGTTCTTCCTCCATTTCCAAATTCTATCCTTGACTGCTAATGTAGAGGACAGGAGTGTTATAAAATTAATAAGCTAAAAATCATGAGAGGTCAGTGGAATATATTTCCACTAAAGCAATTTATAGGAAATTTAACATAGGTTACCTTCTTTCTTTGCCTATTACTCTTTTTAAGAGTTATGAAATTTCATTTTTAAGTTATTGAAGAACATTGAAATTATGTTTCAACAATACCCAGAGACCACATTTTCTTCCCAGAACATTTGCCCACAACGTCCACATCCCATTTTACACCCTAGAAAAATATCCCTTCTCTGGGTTCCCATAGCCTCCTCCAACAAACACATTTACTACATTGTAAATCATCTTTTAACTCATTGATTTTTTTTCCCACTGGTTTTTGAGCCCCTTGAGAACAGGGAAATATAGGCACTATAAAATATTTGTTTGAATCAATGTGGGTTGTATGTAAATATTTAATTTTTTGAATTTTGTGATAAAAGTACATTCTCATTGTACCATGTCTTCTCTCTGACCCTAATTTCCTCCTGAACTGTAGCTCTCTTACATTACAGGCTATGAATGCATTAGGAATATGAATTCAAGAGTGAGTTGGCAGTAACTTGTATTAGAGTTGGATGATTCCAATCATTTAAGTCTACTTTGAAACATACAACACCTAGTATGTAAGGTTTCGTCAAGTAAGAACATATCTTAGTGCTCCCTGTTCTAGTGAATTTTGATAAAATAAAAAATCGGCAGTAGCCCAGTTTATACCAAGTTCAAAATTAAGAAAGTAAAATGTAAGATGATGACAATAGATAACTATTATATTTACCAGCCCAGGACCTACTTGATTTCCATTTGGAGAACTGCTTCCCAACTCTAGGATCATATGATTTTTCTCAGGTTGGCCCTATCTCTGTGCTTCAAGGGGTTTTATGGGACTATATGAACCAGGCCCAGGAATCAACAAATAGCCATGGTGGTTAGTTCAGTGAGGAGCTTGGAACCTTAGTTAATGCAAACACAGCCAATTGTGGGAAGTGTATTAGAATAATTGTGAAAGAAAAGCTCTCTTCTTGCAGAGGTTGCTAAGAGGATGGCATATGCATCTGAAAATGCTGGCCATTACTGAAAGAAGGAAGGGCTTGCCTAAAATGGAGACAACAGTGAGTAAGACTGAGAGTAGTAATGACATTGCTTGAACCCTTGGATATAGACTTACATGACTTTTCAGTAATGGAAGCCAACAAACTTCCCTTTTTGCTTGAGCTATTTATGATTCTACAACGGCAATCTGAAGAGTAATAGCTAACAAAGTTATAGCTTTGTCATAATTTATGAAATAAATTGAATAGTATTAAATCCCATCAGCCCAAATTTCTGGTCAGCTGCTAAATATTACTTCACTCTATTTTTCCTGAATATATTTCATTCATTGTAAGTCTGAAAACTCACTAATACATGTCCACTATTCATAACCCCAACTCTAAAATACTGCCCTGTCCAACTAGAAATAATCCTTCATTTACCTTAACCCTTAAAGAACCTTACCTCTAGGAAAAGAAAAAATACTTTCAATTTTCCAAGTATTTATATCGTTGTCTTATTTGGACGAAATCAGTGTGACTCAGCCAAGTTTTAATTATCCACTTGAATCATTTCTTGAATGATAAAAAATGGAACATTAGACTGCTTATTTCAATTAGCTTGTACTGGAATTACCAAATCAAAACTTTTAAATCAAAATTTATTTCAATCTCATCATTGTATTAGCATTGTAATTACTCATTCTCATACTTAATAATTTTAGTTTTACTTGTAACTCAAATGTACTTTCATTGTCTGTATATGAGTTGCTTTGAACTTATTTATGTGTCCATGAATAGTTTGTGATTTCCCAAAATACCCATGGGAAGCAACTAACAAACAATTGCATCTGCATTGTTTTATCTAGCTTTTATACATTTCCTATCTTGGTGAACAAAGGTGGATTATTTTAGTATTTGGGTTTATGTATACTACAGCTAGATTACATGAAAGGTAAATCTTAGAATGAAAATCCCTTAAAATGTGTTTCATCTACATACATAATTAGCTTCACTATATAAATCCAGGGTCATTTCCAGCAACTCCCTTCCTCAAATCTTATACTCTAAAAACACTAAAACACTTGCATTCCCTAAAACATACCATGTATTTTTATGTCTTCTTGCCTTTGGACATGTTTTTTCCTTCTATTTGGAATAACTTTCTATCTTTTGCTGATCTATCTTTCAAGCCTTAATTTAACTATTATCTTCTCAATGAAACCTCCCAGACACACCTGTACTGTCCAAGGCAAAACTGATCATTCCTTCCTCTCTGCTAGCACTGCACCTATCCATGGCTCTATTATTATACTCATCACTATTGAATTATCTGTTTGTCTCCTCAAACAAAATATGAACTCTCTGAAGGAAGTGGACCAGATCCAATAGATCACTGTATACCCAGAGGCTAGAATGTACCTGGAAATATAGTAAATACTTTATGTTTGACAAATGAAAAAAATACATTAATTCATGTAGATAGCAAAATTGATTTATGTTTGATTCATTCAACAATCATCTAATTTTAGTAAAATGTCTTTTATATTAATCAATGTCCTAATTTTATCAATATTTTATAGAAAATTTTAAATACAAAAATGAGATCCCTGAGCAACTTTTTAAAGTAAAGTTTTGGATTTCAATGGCAGAGTTTTAACTAAAATCCATTAGTTAAGGTTCTAATTGAGAATGGTTTTGTTTTGTTTTTTTTTTGCTGGAAAATTTAAATGGTATTAAGAAGTAATATGCAGAGGGAAATAAGTCAGAAAGAGAAAAACAAATACCATATGCTAACACATATATATGGAATCTAAAAAAAAAAAAAAGAAGTAGTACGGGTGGTATTCAGATAATATAAAAAGATCAAGCATAGTTTCCAAAAACAATGAACATATAAGACATACTAATGGCATAAGAAATTCTTTCAGCTTGTAGAAAGATACAAATAACATCTCACACTGAAAAGATAAAATAATAAACAATACATATGTTGAGACACTGCTGCTAGAAAAATGGCATACTTGCAGTTCTCATTTTAAAGGCCACAAAAATAGAAGATTCTCAGAGTCAAAAGACATTGAAATAGAAAATGTAAAAATTTCATCAATTACATAGATGACTGAATCAAGAGATAAATGTTCTGACCTGTCCACAATCCACGATCCATAAGGCAGCCCCCATAGAAACATAGAAGCAATGTTTCCAGCTTCCTATTCCATGGAAAGAATTGAAGTGTTAGATTTACCATGTTTTCCTTCTGATTCTATATGATTCAGAAACATTTATGATGCCCTTGTCATTGCGTAAATGCTTACAACTAGGAAGAATGGACCATTCTGTTATTTTAAAATAGTTTTTTCCATATATTTTGTAAAGAAACAAATTTCTTGGAGTTAAGGCAATGTTTACACTTGACAACAATAGTAAACTATGCCAATAACATGTGGCTGACTTAGTATAGGATGAAATAAAGGAGCAGGGTACCATTGTCCAATGCCATAGTTTTCTGATTATTAGGATCATCTATGGCACATTTTTCTGTCTTGTATCTAGTTGGCCATGGCATGTCTCTAGAATTCAGCCTTTTTCTAATTAGTCATTCATGTTGTTCAGCTGTGTTTAAAATAGAAACAATTACAGATTCGAGAGAAAGAGAAAATAGAATAGGAAGAAAGTTTATTTCAGTTTAAAACTTTTCCAAGTGTGCATATAGATTTGTCTAATGGCAGAAGCAATCTCAATCAGAAACATTATTTCTTTCTTTGTTCATTAATTTAGGCGATATTCATTTAGCATAGCCATGAGGTGGACATTGTCCTGTGTTTGTAAGGGAAAAGGAAATGATAAAGAACATGGCTTCACACACAAAGAGGACTTGCTCTATGCAAACATTAATACTAAAAACTACCACATATCACCAATAGATACTATAGGCTAAATTTTTTTGTACATTATATTTAATTTTAATTACAATCCTATAATTTATTAATTGTTGTGCCCTCATCAACTTGATTTTTTAATTTAAAATGTCAATAGAAAGTTTTTTGTTTTGTTTTTTTAACATCTTTATTGGAGTATAATTGCTTTACGATGGTGTGCTAGTTTCTGCTTTATAACAAAGTGAATCAGCTATATATATACATATATCCCCATATCTCCTCCCTCTTGCATCTCCCTCCCACCTCCCTATTCCACCCTTCTAGGTGGTCACAAAGTACTGAGCTGATCTCCCTGTGCTATGTGGCTGCTTCCCACTAGCTATCTATTTTACATTTGGTAGTATATATATGTCCATGCCACTCTCTCACTTTGTCCAGGCTTACCCTTCCCCCTCCCCCTGTCCTCAAGTCCATTCTCTATGTCTGCATCTTTATTCCTGTCCTGCCCCTAGGTTCTTCAGCACCTTTTTTTTTTTTTTTTAGATTCCATATATATGTGTTAACATATGGTATTTGTTTTCCTCTTTCTGACTTACTTCACTCTGTGTGACAGACTCTAGGTCCATCCACCTCACTACAAATAACTCAATTTCATTTCTTTTTATGGCTGAGTAATAATTCTATTGTATATATGTGCCACATCTTCTTTATCCATTCATCTGTCGATGGACACGTAGGTTGCTTCCATGTCCTGGCTATTGTAAATAGAGCTGCAATGAACATTGTGGTACATGACTCTTTTTGGATTATGGTTTTCTCAGGGTATACGCCCAGTAGTGGGATTGCTGGGTCGTATGGTAGTTCTTAAAATGTCAATAGAAAGTTTTTAAAAGGATGGTAATTGATTCGGTAGAACACATGTCTAACAAACAGAGAAAAACACAAAGAGATGAAATCCATGAAGGAAAAGTAAAAGACTTGGAGGACAGACCTAAGAGTATGAAAAATCAGAGTTCCACCAGAGGAAAAGGAGGCAGTTAATTCTACCCTTTACAATTACAAAGTACACAAAAAGGCATAGAAACCTCTATGAGGTTAAAATTAATTATCTTGGGAAAAAGTTGGCCTCCAAGTGAAACCATGCAACTCAGATGGGACGTGAACCCACGCCTTTTAATTGAGATCACACACCTGCTCTCAGGACTTAATGAAGCTCAGGTTCTTGATGTGTCGTCACAGAGAGAATTCAGTGAGAGACAAAATAATAGGTAAGAATTGGATGTATTTAGAGAGAAACACACTCTACAGACAGAGTGTGGGCCATCTCAGAAGGTGAGAGGCCCTGAAATAGAGTGTGGTTAGTTTTTATGGGCTGGGTAATTTCATAGGCTAATGAGTGGGAGGATTGTTCCAATTATTTCAGGAAAGGGGTGGGGATTTCCAGGAATTGGGCCACTGCCCACTTTCTGACCTTTTATGGTTGGCTTCAGAACTGTAATGGTGCTGGTGGGTGTGTCATTTAGCTAACGTATTACAATGAGCATATGAGGCTCAAGGTCTGCTGGAAATCGAATCTTCCACCATCTTGGACCCAGTTGGTTCTAACCAGTTTTTGTCATGTCCTATGGCTATGTCATTCTTTTAAAGGTTGCACTCTGCCCACTTCCCTCCTGTTTCACAAGGATTAACAGGAGTTTATAAGCTGAACCAATATTTCAAGCTGAAAGACCAGAATGTACAGAGAAAACAGAAGAGGATTTTCTGTTTATGTTTGAGGAGTGGTGAGCAGCCCAGTGTGACTACAACACAGGGTGCATGGGGAGTGACAAAATATGAAGTTGCCAAGTCAGTTCATTAGGGTTTCTTGTGCTAAGGAATATGAATTGTAGCCTACAGGCAAGTAGTTCTCAAACTTCAGTATAACATTCTAGGAGTGCTTATTACAACTCAGATTTTTAGAATCTAGCCCCATGTGACCCAGGAATTTGCATTTTAATACTCAGGTGATACTGATATTTAGAAACAATGCAGTAAACTCAGTGAAATCATCAAAGATTTGTAATTAGTATGATGATATTATCACACTTGTGTTTTAGGTGACTATCTCTGGCATCACTGTAGAGGCTGGATTCGAATTGTAGACTGGGAGTGAGAGATTGGGTTAGGATATTCTGAAGCCATTACCAAAGTGTAGTTGAAAGGTAATGAAAGGCCGAGTTAGGGAACCAGCAGCGGAGAGAGACAATGAGAGAAGTTTAAAACATATAGGAAGTTGAATGAGCAAGATGGTTGATCAATTGAAAGTTGGTAAAAGGCAGGAAGGAAAGAAAAAAAAATGAGAAAAACAAAAACAAAGATCCCATTCTCATAGGACAAGATTGGGTATTCTGAGGCCATTGTAATGAGTAACCACCCAAACAGGAATTAAAACCATTAATCAGAAGATAACAACTTCCCTTGTGAAAAAATTTCTGAGAGTCAGCCAATCAATCTGAACCAAGAAACCATGATTCTACAGCTGACTTCAATCCACTCCTACTCCTGAAATTCTTCCAAAACCTGAAATCCATGCCTCCCCAAAGTCTGTCAATTTATCCCCATGGGAATCATCTCCTACTTCAATCTGCTGCTGGATTTGAACTAATCAGAGAGAGAGAAGCGGAAGACAGAGAAGGAGGGCATCCAAGGTTTTCCTGATCACAAATCTCACCTCCACTCCAATTCTCTTTTTACTTGTCTTGCAAAAATAATAATAAAAATAAGGAGGTGGTGGGATTTCCAAAAACAAAAATTGTAACCTTCAACAATCGGGGGAAGGCAAAAATCCCATCCACTGCAACTCTCAGTTCAAAAGTAAAGTTGTACCAACACAATCAGGATGTTACTTAAGAGTGTTCTTAAAATAACACATGGTATGTGGCTGACAGGGTCTTGGTGCTCCGGCCGGATGTCAGGCCTGTGCCTCTGAGGTGGGACAGCCAAGTTAAGACATCTCCCACCTCCAAGTAATATCAAACAGTGAAAGCTCTCCCAGAGATCTCCATCTCAACGCTAAGACCCAGCTAGACTCAATGACCAGCAAGCTACACTGCTGGACACCCTATGCCAAACAACTAGCAAAACAGTAACACAACCCCACCCATTAGCAGAGAGGGTGCCTAAAATAATAATAAGGTCACAGACACCAAAAATCAGATGTGGTCCTGCCCACCAGAAAGACAAGATCCAGCCTCATGCACCAGAACACAGGCACCAGTCCCCTCTACCAGGAAGCCTACACACCCACTGAACCAACCTTACCCACTGGGGGCAGACACCAAAAAAAAACCGGGAACGAAGAACCTGCAGCCTGTGAAAAGGAGACCCCAAACACAGTAAGTTAAGCAAAATGAGAAGACACAGAAACACACAGCAGATGAAGGAGCGAGGTAAAAACCCACCTGACCAAACAAATGAAGAGGATATAGGCAGTCTACCTGAAAAACAATTCACAGTAATGAAAGTAAAGATGATCCAAAATCTTGGAAACAAAACGGGGAAAATACAAGAAACTTTTAACAAGGACCTAGAAGAACTAAAGAGCAAACAAACAATGATGAACAACACAACAAATGAAACTAAAAATTCTCTAGAGGGAATCAATAGCAGAATAACTGAGGCAGAAGAACTGATAAGTGACCTGGAAGATAAAATAGTGGAAATAACTACTGCAGGGCAGAATTAAGAGAAAAGAATGAAAAGAATTGAGGACAGTCTCAGAAACTTCTGGGACAACATTAAATGCTCCAACATTTGAATTATAGGGGTCCCAGAAGAAAAAAAGAAAAAGAAAGGGACTGAGAAAATATTTGAAGAGATTATAGTTGAAAACTTCCCTAATGTGGGAAAGGAAATAGTCAAAAGCCCAGGAAGCACAGAGAGTCCCATACAGGATAAATCCAAGGAAAAACATGCCAAGACACATATTAATCAAACTATGAAAAATTAAATACAATGAAAAAATATTAAAAGCAGCAAGGGAAAGCAGCAAACAACATACAAGGGAATCCTCATAAGGTTAACAGCTGACCTTTCAGCAGAAACTCCGCAAGCCAGAAGGGAGTGGGAGGACATATTTAAAGTGATGAAAGGGAAAAACCTACAACCAAGATTACTCTACCCAGCAAGGATCTCATTCAGATTGGATGGAGAAATTAAAACCTTTACAGACAAGCAAAAGCTAAGAGAATTCAGCACCACCAAACCAGCTTTACAACAAATGCTAAAGGAACTTCTCTGGGCAGGAAACACAAGAGAAGGAAAAGACCAACAATAACAAACCTAAAACAATTAAGAAAATGGTAATAGGAACATATATATTGATAATTACCTTAAATGTAAATGGATTAAATGCTCCAACCAAAAGATATAGACTGGCTGAATGGTACCAAAATGAGACTCATATATATGCTGTCTACAAGAGATGCACTTCAGACCTAGGGACACATACAGACTGAAAGTGAGGGGATAGAAAAAGACATTCCATGCAAATGGAAATAAAAAGAAACCTGGAGTAGCAATTCTCATATCAGACAAAATAGACTTTAAAATAAAGACTATTACAAGAGAAAAACAAGGACACTACATAATGATCAAGGGTTCAATCCAAGAAGAAGATATAATAATTGTAAATATTTATGCACCCAACATAGGAACACCTCAATATATAAGGCAAATGCTAACAGCCATTAAAGGGGAAATTGACAGTAACACAATCATAGTAGGGGACTTTAACACCCCACTTTCACCAATGGACAGATCATCCAAAATGAAAAGAAATAAGGAAACACAAACTTTAAATGATACATTAAACAAGATGGACTTAATTGATATTTATAGGACATTCCATCCAAAAACAACAGAATATACTTTCTTCTCAAGTGCTCATGGAACATTCTCCAGGATAGTTCATATCTTGGGTCACAAATCAAGCCTTGGTAAATTTAAGAAAATTGAGATCATATCAAGTATCTTTTCTGACCACAACATATGAGATTAGATGTCAATAACAGGAAAAAATATGTAAAAAATACAAACACACGGAGGCTAAACAATACACTACAAAATAACCAAGAGATCACTGAAGAAATCAAACAGGTAATCAAAAAATACCTAGAAACAAATGACAATGAAAACATGACCACCCAAAACCTATGGGATGCAACAAAAGCAGTTCTAAGAGGGAAGTTTATAGCAATATAATCCTACCTCAAGAAACAAGAAACATCTCAAATAAACAACCTAACCTTACACCTAAAGCAATTAGAGAAAGAAGAACAAAAATACCTCAATGTTAGCAGAAGGAAAGAAATCATAAAGATCAGATCAGGAATAAATGAAAAAGAAATGAAGGAAACATTGTCAAAGATCAATAAAACTAAAAGCTGGTTCTTTGAGAAGATAAACAAAATTGATAAACCATTAGGCAGACTCATCAACGAAAAAAGGAAGAAGACTCAAATCAATAGAATTAGACATGAAACAGGGGAAGTAACAACTGACACTGCAGAAATACAAAGGATCATGAGAGATTACTACAAGCAACTATATGCCAATAAAGTGGACAACCTGGAAGAAATGGACAAATTCTTAGAAAAGCACAACCTACCGAGACTGAACCAGGAAGAAATAGAAAATATGAACAGACCAATCACAAGCACTGAAATTGAAACTGTGATTAAAAATCTTCCAACAAACAAAAGTCCAGGACCAGATGGCTTTACAGGCGAATTTTATTAAACATTTAGAGAAGAGCTAACACCTATCCTTCTCAAACTCTTCCAAAATATAGCAGAGGGAGGAACACTCCCAAACTCATTCTACGAGGCCACAATCACCCTGATACCAAAACCAAAGATGTCACAAAGAAAGAAAACTACAGGCCAATATCATTGATGAACATACATGCAAAAATCCTCAACAAAATACTAGCAAACAGAATCCAACAGCATATTAAAAAAATCATACACCATGATCAAGTGGGGTTTATCACAGGAATGCAAGGATTCTTCAATATACGCAAATCAATCAATGTGATACACCACATTAACAAACTGAAGGAGAAAAACCATATGATCATCTCAATAGATGCAGAAAAAGCTTTTGACAAAATTCAACATCCACTGATGATAAAAACATAATAAAGGCCATATATGACAAACCCACAGCCAACATCGTCCTCAATGGTGAAAAACTGAAACAATTTCCACTAAGATCAGGAACAAGACAAGGTTGCCCAATCTCACCACTATTATTCAACATAGTTTTGGAAGTTTTAGCCACAGCAATCAGAGAAGAAAAAGAAATAAAAGGAATACAAACTGGAAAAGAAGGAGTAAAGCTGTCACTGTTTGCAGATGACGTGATACTATAAATAGAGAATTCTAAAGATGCCACTAGAAAACTACTAGAGCTAATCAATGAATTTGGTAAAGTAGCAGGATACAAAATTAATGCACAGAAATCTCTTGCATTCCTATACACTAATGATGAAAAATCTGAAAGAAAAATTAAGGAAACACTCCCATTTACCATTGCAACAAAAAGAATGAAATACCTAAGAATAAACCTACCTAAGGAGACAAAAGACCTGTATGCAGAAAACGATAAGACACTGAGGAAAGAAATTAAAGATGATACAAACAGATGGAGAGATATACCATGTTCTTGGATTGGAAGAATCAACATTGCGAAAATGACTATAGTACCCAAAGCAATCTACAGATTCAATGCAATCCTTATCAAGCTACCAATGGCATTTTTCACAGAACTAGAACAAAAATTGCACAATTTGTGTGGAAACACGAAAGAACCCGAAGAGCCAAAGCAATCTTGAGAAAGAAAAATGCAGCTGGAGGATTCAGGCTCCTGGATTTCAGAGTATACTACAAAGCTACAGTAATCAAGACAGTATGGTACTGGCACAAAAACAGAAATACACATCAATGGAACAGGATAGAAAGCCCAGAGATAAACCCACACACATATGGTCACCTTATCTTTGATAAAAGAGGCAAGAATATACAGTGGAAAAAAGACAGCCTCTTCAAAAAGTGGTACTGGGAAAATTGGACAGCTACATGTAAAAGAATGAAATTAGAACACTCCCTAACACCATACATAAAAATAAACTCAAAATGGATTAAAGACCTAAATGTAAGGTAAGACAGTATAAAACTCTTAGAGAAAAACATAGGCAGAACACTCTATGACATAAATCACGGCAAGATCCTTTCTGACCCACCTCCTAGAGAAATGGAAATAAAAACAAAAATAAATAAATGGGACCTAATGAAACTTAAAAGCTTTTGCACAGCAAAGGAAACCATAAACAAGATGAAAAGACAACCCTCAGAATGGGAAAAAATATTTGCAAATGAAGCAACTGACAAAGGATTAATCTCTAAAATTTACAAGCAGTTCATGCAGCTCAATATGAAAAAAAAAACAATCCAATTCAAAAATGGGCAGAAGACCTAAATAGCCATTTCTCCAAAGAAGATATACAGATTGCCCACATACACATGAAAGAATGCTCAACATCACTAATCATCAGAGAAATGCAAATCAAAACTACAATATGGTATCACCTCACAACGGTTAGAATGGCCATCATCAAAAAATCTACAAACAATAAATGCTGGACAGGGTGTGGAGAAAAGGTAACCCTGGTGCACTGTTGGTGGGAATGTAAATTGATACAGCCACTATGGAGAACAATATGGAGTTTCCTTAAAACACTAAAAATAGAACTACCATGTGACCCAGCAATCCCACTACTGGGCATATACCCTGAGAAAACCATAATTCAAAAAGAGTCATGTACCACAATGTTCATTGCAGCTCTATTTATAATAGCCAGGACATGGAAGCGACCTATGTGCCCATTGACAGATGAATGGATAAAGAAGATGTGACACATATATATAATGGAATATTACTCAGCCAAAAAAGAAACGAAATTGAGTTATTTGTAGTGAGGTGGATGGACCTAGAGTCTGTTATACAGAGTGAAGTAAGTCAGAAAGAGAAAAACAAACACTATATGCTAACCCATATATATGGAATCTAAAAAAAAAAAAAAAAAGTTTCTGAAGAACCTAGGGGCAGGACAGGAATAAAGATGCAGACGTAGAGAATGGACTTAAGGACACGGGGAGCGGGAAGGGTAAGCTGAGATGAAGTGAGAGAGTGGCATGGACATATGTACACTACCAAATGTAAAATAAGTAGCTTGTGGGAAGCAGCTGCATAGAACAGGGAGATTAGCTTGGTGCTCTGTGACCACCTAGAGGGGTGGGATAGGGAGGGTGGGAGAGAGACACAAGAGAGAGGGGATATGGGGATATATGTATACATATAGCTGATTTACTTTGTTATACAGCAGAAACTAACACACCATTATAAAGCAATTATACTCCAATAAGGATGTTAAAAAAAATTTTATCCCCATGCCTTGTCCAAATGTTTGCTTTGCTTAAGGAGACTGCCTTGATAGCATCACTCTTTCCTACTCAGAGACAGCATGACTGTCTAACAGAGGAATGGTTGAATAAATGGTATTATAATCCATACCATGACATTTTACCTAGTTCTTAAAAAGAACAAGTTAGATCTCTATCTAATAAATCTCTATCTCATAAATTTACCTGCTTGTTTTAGTTATTGTTTGTTAGTCTCTTCCTTCTACAGGAAGTAGGCAATGTATACAAAGAAAAGGAAACTGATGTTTACCGAGTGACAGTTATATGTTAGGATTTTGCAAGATGCTTTCACTTTTAACCTTCATTTATTTGTTTTTAAACTCTGTGAAGTACTTTCATTACTATTTTGCATGTGAGGAAATGAAGGCTCTAGCGAAGAAACACAAAATCATAAAATTAATCTGGATCCTGATCCAGGATTTGACCTCAGGACTTTTGACTCTAAGTCTAGTGATTCTCCTGGGTTTGAGCTTGATAAAAACAGCTGAGATAGTAATCTAGGAAGAAAAGCAGATTTCAGGAGATAGATGCTCTGTCTTGTACATGTTAAAGATGGAGATTGCTAAAGGATACTGAAGAAGAAATGAGTAATAAACAGTTGGAAATACAGATGAAACTCAGGAGAGAAGTTGGGTCAGGAATGATATATTTGGGAGAAACTTTTATGCTGATGCAACGTTAAATGCTAGTCACTTAAAGTGATAGTAGAGGAGAAATAAACAACAAAAGGGGGGGGAACTCATTCTTTAAGGAAAGAATGAAAGAAAATACTGTCACATATGAAGTCAGAGGAGGAAAGCTGTAATAAAGAAGGATGTGGTCGACAGTGCTATATGTTGCAGAGAAGTAAAAGAGGATGAGAAATTTAATGACGCTACTGGATTAAACAACTACTACATCTTTGATGATTTCTATGACAGTAATTTCAATCAAATGACAGGAATACAGACCAGATTTCAATGAGTTAAAGAGCAAATGATGGGGAAGAAGGAGAGACAAAAAGTGGCTTAAGGGGAAAATACGACAGAGTGAGTTTTTTGTTGCTGTATTCAGAATGGTACAAACTTGAGCATATTTGTAAGCAAGAGTGAGGAAACCAGTGAAGAAGATGCTTATGAGGTGGAGGGATTTAGCCTTTGTGTGTGAACAGCTCTCATGAAGGAAATATGCAATGGTGGCTGAAGTGATGGATAGGTGTGCCAGTGAAGGGGAAGATAATTAAGGGACCATCTTCCTATTAATAAAGACAATCTACACCTCAAGTTTCTTTAATGTTATTTAATCAGAACAGTTTTTCTCAAGGGGATATATATTGAATTTTAAAATAAGAGGTATTCATGTCAACAAATTAGTATGGGAAATTGTTTGAGGAAAATTAGCATGGAGAATGGCAGGAAATGGGATTAGGGAAGGGGGATTGGAGACCAAGGGAAAAAAATGGCGAGATAAGCTTTGTGTATAGAAGCCAAAAACTTGTGAATATAAAGATAACAATTACTGTGACATTCATTATGATTTTGGACCAATTCCTTAATTTCTCTACCCCTGAGAGTTTACAGCCTAATCATTAGCTTTCCCAACTATGTAACTATGGAGCATGTCAAGCATCGTACAGCTAATAGTAGAACAGTAATATTTGCCTATCTGCCTCAAGAGTAAGGCACACAAATTAATTGTTCAGAGTTTGTTGATGCACACAGTGATGAATCTGAAAGGAGCAAGGAGGTAGAAATTTATAGAGAAACACTTTTTTTTTTAAAAACATCTTTATTGGAGTATAATTGCTTTAAAATGGTGTGTTAGTTTCTGCTTTATAACAAAGTGAATTAGTTATATATATATATATATGTCCCCATATCTCTTCCCTCTTGCGTCTCCCTCCCTCCCACCCTCCCTATCCCACCCCTCTAGGTGGTCACAAAGAACCCAGCTGATCTCCCTGTGCTATGCGGCTGCTTCCCACTAGGGTAAGCTGGGACAAAGTGAGAGAGTGGCATGGACAAATATACACTACCAAACATAAAATAGATAGCTAGTAGGAAGCAGAGAAACACTCTTTATCTGAATATATTAATGGTTTTTAAAATATATATTGTTTTCACTAAACCCATTTGGTCTTATTCACGTCTCCACTTCATTTCAGGTACTTTTATTCAATTGTCTCTATGCTTTACAATAAAAAGATCCTGTCAAAATTTTCTTGCAATTTACTTTTTCCAACTTCATTGCAGTTCATTAGAAAAAAGTCTACTGACAAAAGAGGTTCAGTGTTAGAGATTCATCAATTCAAGCTTTCAGACAAAAGCAAAATTTTTCACAAATGGCCTAGGGCCATTAATAAGTAGTAATCCATTAATTGTTAGAAGGAACCAGAAATGGAAAAGTGATTTGCAGATAAACTAATTTAAAGCTAATTAGATTTCCTGAATAAGCCCACAAACTGTCAGTGAGTGCAAAGGATTTCTTTTTGTTTTTTTTGGCCATGCTGCAAAGCATATGGGATCTTAGTTCCCTGACCAGGGATCGAACCTGAGCCCTTTGCAGTGGAAACTTGGAGTCTTAACCACTGGACCACCAGGGAAGTCCCAAGAATTTTGCTTAAACTAGAATTCTTTGTGGAATTCAGTTTAAGAGAAAAACTAGGAGTGGAACCATCAGAGAAGAACAAGTGAACAAGTCATTTGATTTATGTACAGTTTACTAAAGTTGTGAATGTGGTCACTTGTTCTATGATTTGCCTTGGTTTTATAATATTTTGTATGTTACTTGTAATATACATTTAAACAATATAGAGAGGCAAATCCCAAGAGGTTACATATTAGAAAAAACACTGATTCAGAAATGTCAGAGAGAAATAATTTTTTGGTGCGATGCTACTGAATTGGCAGTGGTTGTGTTTGTATGATTTCTTTTAGTTTAAAATACTGCATGACAACTGGGCAAGTGTTAAAAAGATTAAATCCTTATGACAGAGGAAATAATTGACTTATCTGTGCCTCTACTGTTACAGCTATAAAAGAGTCATAGCTCTTTTAGCTATAAAAACAAAGCCAATAATTAAGATGTAGCTTATAACATTGCATTTTGTAGAAAAAATATTTTCTCTTGTAAAGCAGGAAGGTTCAATACAGAACCATTAAGGAAGCACATACAATTCCATCATCAGTGGGTATATGTGTATAAGTGATGCTCATGTAAGAGATAACTTACTTGGCTACCAAACAGTTCAGTCACTAAATATTTACTGATTGCTCAAAATATGACAAGCATTGTTAGAAAATAGAGTCTCAGATCTGTTTACCAGACAGGGCCATTCCCAGAGGAAGCACCAAGAGATCATTAATATCGTGTGTTCACTCCAGTGAATATCGTCTCTTCTTAATAAGTGAAGAAGTTGTTTAATAGGGACTTTATAAGAATATCAAAAGGAATTGAGAAAAAATAAAATATAACAGTCTAAACATAATTACAAATCAAATTTAAAATATTGGTTAGTAATTAATTAAATAATATTGAATTTGATTCTTAACTCACTTATCCTTCATTCATTCCTAGGGTATTGATATAGCCCCAAATAACAGGCAATTACAGTCATTTCTTTTTTCAGGTTCTGGTCCTGATCCTGCAACTAGTTCTTCTCCTCTTAGTCTTAACTTTAAGTGAGTCTTATTCAAAATTCAAGAACAATCAACCAATACTTTCTGAACAGCTGACACATGTTAGGCACTGTGCTGTCCCCCACGAAATCAAATTACATTGTGATTTCCTGAGTTTCTTGATCTATCATACTGTTCATGCCAGATTCATTGATTCTTCCTGGGTCATTATTGAAATAACAGTTATATACAACTTTCTGTCTCTCTGAAAAAACTCTAGGTTTAGGTGATAGATATAAATATTTGTTCATTTCTTTGTATGTCTGTCTTACCTGTAAGAGCACAGTAGCAACTGTTAATTTTTTTGTCATTCCTATTATTAATATTTCCTTCTCCTTACTCCACCTGGTCCTAGTACCCATTATTTTAGTCTCACCTCTTTTTCCCTTTCCCCTTCACCCTTCAATTCATCTCTCCAAATTCACTGCCACAGACAGATTTCTGCCAATGGGTCCAATGGCTCTAGGCAGGACCCTGTCACCCTGCCTCTCACAACATTCTAACAGGGAAAATCAACGAGCCTTAAGGCTGCGGCTTAACTAAGCTCTTATTTAAGGATGAGTGTAATTCTCTCATGACTACTATATATGGGTTACACTTAACAGCTTTAAAATACCAAATCAATTCAGCTTTATCTTAGGATGGCAATCAACTCAAACTTCCACCCTAAAACTTAAACTTTTATAATGGCCTAAAGCCCACGGCACTAAATTGAAATCTAAGAAGAGCCAAGGAAGATAAAATCTGCAAATTTAGAAGATAAAATGGATTACTATGAAGCTGTGCCAAATGTCTATTCAATGTGTGTTACAAATTAGAAGGAAGCCTATTCCAATAAACTCATATTGAGTAGTCTGAGAATAATGAAGAAAAATAAGGAAAAAAAACCACATTTGACTTGAAATTAGTGTTCAACCAAGAGGAGTCTGGGTTTTTTTTTCCCCTTCTTTTCCTTTTTAAAATGTGTTTAAACCTAGATCAGCGGACCTTGAAATAACCTTGGGGACATGAAATAATCACTGCCTCTAGTGATTCTGTCGTCCAAAATGAGAACCTCATTTACTATTTTGTTAAAAGATATTTATTGAATATTTTATGAATTCCTGGGTTGTGCTGTAGAGATCCAATGATGAAGCAGACACAGGCTCTGCCTCTGGAATGAGCTTACCCTTTGGGACAGTATGTGAAGAAGGAAGCCCAGAATGCTGGAAGCATCCCTGGAGATGGCACTCCACCCAGCCTTGGGAATTTACCTACTGTTTCCCAGAGGAGATAACATCTAAGCTAAACCCTGAAAGATGAGAAGGAGATAAATTAATCCTATTTTTAGATCTTTGAGATTCCACAACCTTGATACCATTTCCCAGACATTTTAATATGGAGATGAGAGATAAACAAAATTGTTCTTCTCTGTCCAACATCATCACCCTGATCAGCACTAACACTTTCTTTTCCTTCTTTCAACAGTGGGAACAAGAGAGAAGCAATGACAAACTGAGGGAGAAAGTTGAAAGTTTCTGGAGCAGATTATACCTAATTATAGAGGAGTTCTGTATTCTGAGAACACACACACACACACACACACACACACACACACACAAACACACGTACCTTATTAACAGTCAAATACCCAGAAACTTCCAAAACCAATCTAAAGAGGAAGAATTGAAAATTCAAATTGGATACTGGGCTCTGTAGAGAATTATGTGAATGAATGTTTGATCTCACAACTACACACCTTATAAAAAGGAAAGGTTTTGTGATTCAGAATTAGTCTGAGCCTCTTTCTCTAAAGTTCCTCAATTTTTGATGTGTTCCTTCGGCTTCACTGTAATTTCCTGAGTTACGTAAACTCATATTCAGGAAAACCATAGCCATATATACTGATAATTGTAGCTAGCCATAGGACTGTTAGTAATAATGCATGTTTTATGAGAAGTTCAGATCTTTAAATACAGGGAAAAATTTTGCAGATATCACTTACATCAACACCCCCATGAAATATCTCTTTGAACTTACCTAAAGAAGGAAGCTCTACTAATAGAGCTCTACTGATAGATCAGTGACAAAGTAAAAGTACAAATAAAGGTGACACCTTTAATTTCTTTCATCAGTGTCCTATAATTTTCTGCATACAGGTCTTTTGTCTCCTTAGGTAGGTTTATTCCTAGATATTTTATTCTTTTTGTTGCAATGGTAAACGGGAGTGTTTTCTTAATTTCACTTTCAGATTTTTCATCATTAGTATATAGGAATGCAAGAGATTTCTGTGCATTAATTTTGTATCCTGCTACTTTACCAAATTCATTGATTAGCTCTAGTAGTTTTCTGGTAGCATCTTTAGGATTCTCTATGTATAGTATCATGTCATCTGCAAACAGTGACGGATGAATGGATAAAGAAGATGTGGCACATATATACAATGGAATATTACTCAGCCATAAAAAGAAATGAAATGGAGGTATTTGTAGTGAGGTGGATGGAGTTAGAGTCTGTCATATAGAGTGAAGTAAGTCAGAAAGAGAAAAACAAATACTATGCTAACACATATATATGGAATCTACGGGAAAAAAAAAAAGGTCATGAAGAACCTAGTGGCAAGACGGGAATAAAGACACAGACCTACTAGAGAATGGACTTGAGGATATGGGGAGAGGGAGGGGTGAGATGTGACGGGGTGAGAGAGTGGCATGGACATATATACACTACCAAATGTAAAATAGATAGCTAGTGGGAAGCAGCTGCATAGCACAGGGAGATCAGCTGGGTGCTTTGTGACCACCTAGAGGGGTGGGATAGGGAGGGTGGGAGGGAGGGAGATGCAAGAGGGAAGAGATATGGGAACATATGTATATGTATAACTGATTCACTTTGTTATAAAGCAGAAACTAACACACCATTGTAAAGCAATTATACTCCAATAAAGATGTTTAAAAAATTTTTTAAGAAAGGTGACACCTGAAGAAGATGGTGTTTAAAGGACTATATCATTCTCTTAACTATGTAAATATCTGTTATCATTCTGGATTATTTCAACAAATAGTACATCATCTTACTCTTTGTCCCATAATAAATTCATTTTGCTGACTTTAAAACTCAATGGTCCTTTAAGCACCTCAGCCTTCTCAATTCCAACTACCCTACTTACTACCTTGAATCCATTATCACTCAGAGTTTTTGCAAAATAATGATTAATGTAGGGATCCCTACATCAAAATTTCTCTGACCACCTCTCTTTCCACAAATCCCCACTGACTCATGCTACTGAACCCATTTTTCACACAAATTGAACACTGAAACCTCTATATCCTTAGTTCCTCCAAATTCTTCTACCTGAAGTGAAGAGGAGGTATAAGATGTGGCTACCACCCTCCCATACAGATGTTTTATGTACAAACCAAAACGAATCATCTTTTAACACAAACCTGCTATTCTTTTCATTTCCCCTATTGTTACAAATTATTAGAAGCTTGCTATGTGCTTCAGAGTAGTGACAATAATACATTTTAGTTTCTCTAATATAATTTTAGGCTTCAAATTTTAAGCTTTTAACATAAATCCTCATCTATTCAAACACGTTGCTTCCTATTAACTAACAAAAGCAATGTATCAGTCAGGGTAAGCTATCTGATATAATAAAACAGCCCAAATTTCAGTAGCTTTAATCAATTAAGATTTATTTCTCCTTCACAGCACAATCCAATGAAGGTCAATGTGGTGGGATGGGGGTGGGCTTTACACTACACCATGACATGGCCTTCTTCCCTCTAGTGACTCTGATCACTAGGAGAATTACAAGGATGGTTTTATAGGAGAGGCCTGGGGATGGAAGGCCTCACTTCTACCTATATCACATTGTCCAGAAGTCTGTCACATGGCTTCACCTAACTGAAGGAGGCTAGGAAATGTAGTCCAGAGTGCCCAGGAAGAAGAGATACGTGTGGTGCACATTTAGCCAGTCTCTGCAACCAGTAATGAACAAATCCAAGCTCTGATAGTAGCTTAAACACTACTGTGGAGAGAGAAGATAATAAAGAAAATGTACAACATCGTGTCATGAGTGCTACAAAGAGAAATAATGCAGGGTAAGGGAACACTGGAGAAAGCCCAGAAATACTACTGTGTTTCATTAATCCTAAGAATATTTTTTTCTTCATGTTCTAACATCTCTGAAATCAGGATGCATCTTACAAAATTGTCACATTATTGATAATTGGAAGCATTTTTCTTTCTCAGTGGTACCCAAAGTAATGATGCCTCTTACTAAAAATGGCATACAAAATAAGATTTTTTAATATAGAGTCATCAGGAAAGACCTTTCTACATTGACATGTCACCAGAGACTGAATGGAGAGATCTAACCATATTAATAACTAGGGGCAGAGAGCCCTGAACAGAGGAAATAGCATGGATGTTCAAGGAAGAGCAAAAATAGCACCGTGGCTGAGTGGAGTAGAAGAGGGAGACAACGGTAGAAGGGGAGGCTGGAGAAGTAGCTAAGCGACTTGGGACCTTCAACAAATTATTTCATTTTACTGAGCCTCAGTTTTTGAACTGTGAAATAAAGACAATAACATCTACTTGATAGGAATGTGTGAAGATTAAATAACTTAATGTAGTGAAGGAAACAGAGGAGCTGACATGGCACAGACATCCCCCTCTTCCCTTCCTCACCCCCAGAAGATGAGGACCAATCCAACAATCTTTTGATCCTCTCATACTACCTCTAGCAGAGTAGTGACAACAATACATTTTAATTTTCTCAAATATAATTTTAGGCTTCAAATTTTAAGCTTATGTTAACATAAGTCCTCATCTATTCAAACACGTTGCTTCCTATTAACTAACAAAAGCTGTACTTACAATCTTTTGGGTCTTTTTCTCACAATAAATTCTCAAAGGGGGGATCTCTAAGTGCCAAACTAGATAAAGCTCAATTTTTTTTTTCAAAGATGAAGCATTCGCTTTTTTTGTGCTTTTTTGCTTTTCTCTCTATATGTGTAAACTTGACAAGAGGAGAACAAGATGTGTGAGGAATGGGAGTACTAAATCTTGAAAAGGCTTTCCTATTTCTGTATAAAATTGTATTCCTATATCTCGCAACTTCATTGTGGCACCCCAATTTAGTCTTCTCTCTTAGTTGTTGATTTTAATTCACTAGGAAAAAAGTTTTGGTGCTAAAATCAAACATTCTAACCAACTACACTATTGACCGAATGAAATAAAAACTTGAGCCAGTGACCTGTGTAGTGAAATTTATTTGTTACATTTTTCTCTGAGATATTCAGGCCTGATTCCAAACACTAGATCACACTTCAGTCTTACCTTGGATATATCATTTCCAGGGCCACAACTATTTTACACATTCATAAGATATACCATGAGTACTAAGAAATGCACAACTTACTACTTTAAAAAATCACCACTGTTTCTAGTTAAGAAATCTACAAAAGTCCCCTCTATGAACATTTGTTCATTCATTCATCCATTATGTACTAAAAACATATTCTGAGAGCCTAATGTATACAAGAGGTACAAATATAGAACAAGGCTACTACCTCCAAGAAATTGATACTCTAGCATTTGTTCACCAAAAATGTATTGTGCCATGAACTGTGCTAAGGATTTAGGAATAAAATAGCTGAATAAAACATGATAGCTCATCCCATGAGAGCTGACCTCATGAAATACTTCATTGCTAATGGGAAAAATATTTAACTGAATGGTTAGAATGCAATTTTATTAATACGGAATGAATGTACAAATGAAATATGGAGAAAGTGGGTAATGCATGGTGAGCTGGACTTTTGCTCTATAATTAGAAGTGTTTGGAATGTTAGAGGAAATTTTTTTTGTAATCCTAACCATAAAGAAAACCTTAACTAAAGTAAAATTAAAAGGTGAAACTATTTAATAGTCCTCCATTCTGGAAAAGGGAAACCTCCTACACTGTTGATGGGAATGTAAATTGATACCGCCACTATGGAGAACACTATGGAGGTTCCTTAAAAAACTAAAAATAGAACTATCATATGACCCAGCAATCCCACTACTGGGCATATACCCTGAGAAAACCATAACTCAAAAAGAGTCATGTACCACAATGTTCATTGCAGCACTATTTACAATAGCCAGGACATGGAAGCAACCTAAGTGTCCATCGACAGATGAATGGATAAAGAAGATGTGGTACATATATACAATGCAATATTACTCAGCCATAAAAAGAAACGAAATTGAGTTATTTGTAGTGAGGTGGATGGACATAGAGTCTGTCATACAGAGTGAAGTAAGTCAGAAAGAGAAAAACAAATACCATGTGCTAACACATATATATGGAATCTAAAAAGAAAAAAGGTTCTGAAGAACCTAGGGGCAGGACAGGAATAAAGATGCAGATGTAAAGAATGGACTTAAGGACACGGGGAGGGGGAAGGGTAAACTGGGATGAAGTGAGAGAGTGGCATGGACATATACACACTACCAAATGTAAAATAGATAGCTAGTGGGAAGCAGGAGCATAGCACAGGGAGATCAGCTCGGTGCTTTGTGACCACCGAGAGGGGTGGGATGGGGACGGTGGGAGGGAGACGCAAGAGGGAGGGGATGTGGGGATATATGTATATGTATAGCTGATTCACTTTGTTATACAGGAGAAGCTAACACAACAATGTAAAGCAATTATACTCCAATAAAGATGTTAAAAAAAAAAATAGTCCTCCATTCTGTATTTTTCGTGAATGAGATGGTTAAGCTATAGAGCTGTCCCAATCTCTCAAAAAGCAGGAAATGAGAATTCTGCAATAACTGGACAATAAAAGTCAGGAAGCCCAGGACCCCAGACTGGCTCGGCTGGGTTTAATCATGGAGTCTCCTGGGGCAAAGATGTTTAAAACCTTAATTTCTGTGCTAGTAAAACAAGCGAGTTAGTTAGACTAAGTGATGTCTAAGGTGTTTTCCATTTCCAATATTTTCTGATTCTCAGCTCCTAATAGGCTATTTTAGTGCTGAGGGTTAGCTACAGGAAGGTTTATATGTCCTATTACATCAGCCATTACATCAACATAATAGTTTTTTTAAGTTGTACGTAAGAGATGAAGTTATGTACATCTCTATGAACAAATGTTCTATTTCATAAGCTTATTCATCTGATAAAAGAGTTCTATAATCTGCCTTGCTAAGCTTCTTTTTGAAGATTAGAGCTGCAGGCTATTGTAGGAATTCCTGTGTGCAGTAAATCTTTAATATAAATTATATATTAGAAAAACATTTTAATTTACTCTATGATCAGTGGCCAAAATATCAAATTCAAGTTCAACAACATTACTGCTTTCTGGCATGACTGATCACAAATCATCAGTAATTTTATGAATCAATTTGGACACCAAATAAAAAGAATTTTTGACTGACTATCTCCACAAATCAGTGTTTAAGATTTACATTCTGAGTGATTATATATTTCATTTATATTCTGATGGAGGCTCAGATTTATTTCAGACATAGACATTCTACTCTGATAAAGGAACCATCTGATCATAATGGTAGTAAAAAGACCAAAAGCCTTACTTGGTTCCTTTCCCAAACTCTTTTCTTATTTCGCATTTTACTTAAATTATTCCTTTGGGAAACCAGATTTTAAAATACATTATACTCTCTGACCTTTTCCCAGCAAACTAAATTGTCAAATATTTCTGTGAGATATATTTATAGAAATGTTTATAAGCAAAACTAATGGACCAGAAAAAAACAAGTTGCTAATAAATTCTATGTTTAATGATGAGATACAAAAATGTGAAACTTTCAGGAAAAGGAAGAAAAGTAGCGGAATTTATCTAGTTTTCCTAATTTGGCTTAGATTTTAAATAAAGAAATATGATATTATAATTTAGCAACTGGACTAAAACAAGACACCTAAGATCTTGTCCTAATAATGCCTCAAATCTAAGGATTACAGAGTGAGTTTCATTATGCCTTTTTACAGCTTTTCAAAACACTTTCCATAGAGGTGTATATATGTACATTAGTTTTAAATGACTGATCAATTTAATCTCAAACTATTTTCATAATAGGCTGAATAGCCCGGTAGATGAGATTCCTATTTCTTACTTTAACATGGACAACTTCAGAAGGATGCCCTTGGTAATGACGAGAAAATTGCTTTAGACAATGTATAATATCAAGAGTAAAAGAAGGTGAAATATGGAAAAAATAAAGGGGGATTTTTAACCAGAGAAAATGTAAAAACTGAAGTGGCTAAGACTTTAAATTAAGAAACATTTCCCCACTGTATTACTCATACCCCTTGACTCCCCACCCCCATCCCCAATTCAGCAGCAACAGCAGTCGTTGCCTCAAGAAGAAGAAAAAGATTTATTTCTGGTTTTTGAATTTCAAAAACTTGGAATCAGAGGACAGAAGGAAAGGATTATTATGAGGAAACAATCCACAAGAATCCTAGTAAAGCTAAAAGATTTAAAAATTAGCTAGAGAATAATAAGGGTTCCTAGGACTGAAAAGATCAGGGGTGACAGAGAGTGCCTAAACACCTAGGTCCACGTACATTTGGGTGAGTCTGTGCTCCAATTACTGGGCAAGGCCCGAGGAAGCAGCAAAAATCCAGGGTTTCCCACATCTCCTGTGCTGCACATGAGATGGCTCTATGAGGTAGGTAGGCAGTCTTCAGATGGTGTCCTAGAGATCCCTGAGTTCCAAGTGTAGAAATGACCCAGAGAACCAGCTGCTTGGTAAAGGATAAGGAAGGATCCAGAAGTAACCAGCAGGACCAAAGAGGAATGAGGTCATTCCATCTAATGTTGATGTGGGCACCTGATATTATAAAGGGCCACATGTGGTCTCCCAATGATTTGCCTTATGAAAGTCTGCTGGAACTTATATTCAGTCCCAGATAAAGGCAGTTCCTGAGAAGGAATGCCACAGTGACTGAAATTATGGTTCTACCTTTCCATTAAATTGAGTCTCAAATTAGAAATGTTAAATTTTATAGAAAAATAAAGTTAATATTTTGTACAACTCTGTTTTTTTGGACTGAGATCTATACCTGCTAAATGGGATGAACCCTCTCTGATTCTAACTTAGGTCATGCATTGGCCTCAGACAAGAGCCTAGGTGGGGGTGGTACAAGACTGGAGCAGGGGAGTGGAGGAGAGGAGCAACAGCAACCCTGCTGTAATTCTGCAGCCCTCCCTCTGCCTCAACCTCAGAGCTCCGACACATGTACTTCTGTGTGCCTGTGGCTGGGCTGTGGCCAAATTTTGGCTTAAGCATTTTACAGACATTATGTCTTTCCTCACTGCAACCTTTTTCTCATTGATAGGGTAGAGGTGAGGAAATGGAAGTTTAGAAAGTTACACAGTCATTCAAGTTCACACACTTACTAAGTGAAGATCTGAACCTGAGTCTCCCCAGCTCTGACACTATTTCTAACCCCCAGGCTGCCTGCAATAACAGGGTGCAGATTCAATTTTCAAGGAAATGTAACTGAGGGGAAATAGTACTAGAACTAGATTTGAGAAGAATCGGATTTTTCCACAGCAGTGTGTAAAAGGGGACTTCTGACTTTGTGGATAGGATAATGCCAGGGAAGGGTTTTTTTTCCATTTACCCATTCAGTCAACAAATATTTTTGAGCACCTGTGATATGCAAGATACTGTACTCCAGCTATAAATCCCCACTATGGAAGGCACTCTAGTGTCAGACCCTTACTCAGGGTACACACTGAAAACAAAGCTCATCCCTTCTCTCATTGTTCTGCTCTGGAAACCAGAACTGCTTTACAACACCTGCAGTGAGAAGGCAGGGGGAACAGGGAGTATACTCACTGCTCTGAGGAAGGAGGAGAACTGATGACTTGTCTCCTAACTAGTCTCCCTGCCTCTAGTCTCTCCCCTCCTTCCACCCATTCTTCCCTCTTTCTGCCAGGAAATATTGTTTCTAATACATATATTTTACCAGTTAAATTACACCCCTTAAATATACCACTTGCTTGCCAGATCCCATACAATGAAGTTCACAGTCTAGCATGAGTTCAAGGCCCTTCTCTACCTTTCCTGACCTCCCTCCTCCAACCTGTCCTGTTTTTCAACTACACTACACTACACTACTCTAACTCTTTGTGCAAGCTATATCCCATTGCCTAAATCTCTTCCCAACCTTCTATTTTGTGCATTCTTCAAATGTCCCCAAATTCTAACTCCTCTAGGAAATATTTCAGGAGCCCTCTCTGCTTGTGAAATTAATAATTCCTTCCTCTGATTCCACATAGCAATTTCTTCACATTTCTACAAAAACACTTAACTCATCGGTTATGTCAAATGGGCAATACTGATCAGAGGGAGGATTCAGAGGGAAAAAATCCATGGGATTGGAGGAGGTGAAAGTATCAGAGTTAGTCAGAAGAAATGGAATGTGTGAAGTCAGTGAATTCAGAGGAACACATACAGGTCAGAAAGACCCTGTAGAAGAATAGATTAAAAATAAAAAATAAAAAAGAGGGAGAAGCTGAAGAATATTTACAAACATATGACCAGAAAATTAAGGTGCCCCAAGAATACTATTATACCCCATGGAGAGCTGGGGTTGAAATTCTCAAAGTCCACATTCAGTTTTCTTAGTAACAGACATCTGTGCCATGCCACAAGCATTAGGATGGGGAAAACCACACACAGGCAAATAAATTAATAATGAGAGGTGGAGCTATATAGAGTCTAGTTATCCTCACCTTTTGGTGAAGATCTGGAGAGAGGTTTGGAAGGGTTTGTGCAAAAAAAACCAATTAGATCCTGAAGGATGAATTTTGGATCATATATTATAATATAGCTCATTTCAGTCTGCAAGCTCAAGATATTTTCTGGGAACAGTGCATACCTATTGTTTCTCCATGTGCTTTGTTGATGTGGATAATAAGTCAAGTATTTCTTCCAACCCATGATGTCTCATCTATTCTACTCATCAACCTCACTGCCTGGAAAAAAAACTTTTAAAGTAAATTTTGACTTTAACATTGTACACACATTATTTCTCCTCACTGCAACTGGGAAATTGCAGAAGTCCATTTCCCAGTGACCTAAGTTAGGTTGGGGAATGGAAAGGTTATGTCAACTCACTAAGATTTCTCAAGGAATCAAACTGGCACTTGGGCAGGGTGTGTGCTGGTCTCTGCAGAGATACTGGTAAGACAACTTGACCCACACTGAGGGAATTGCAGGGAGACTAGAATAGTGCTTAGCATGAAAAATGAAGGAATAGACTAATCCAATCTCCATAATGGGGTGTCAGAAAAGAATGCAACATTTAAACCAGCAAAAGTTTGACTTATTACAGCAACAGAGTCAGAAATGGACAGAAACTTTCATGGCCCTGAAAAAATCTGGGGATAGATGCATGAATGAATAGAAGTGGAGTCATCTCTGAAAATGGAAGAAAGGGGGAAGTTGCCCAAGCGCTACAACCAGAAGGTGCTGAGTGAAGCAAAAAGGACCAGGGAGAGAAGAAAGCTTGCAGAAATCTAGTAGATCATTATGGTAAACTCTGTCTGGGCCATCTGAGTACTGGAAGTGCAGAGTAGCAGTTAACCCAGGGCAAGTAGTAGTCATGCCATGTCACAGGGAGACTTTCAAGGATAAAATAAGGAAAGGTCTTTGCTGCTCCCTTCCTAGTACCCAAGAAAGAAAGTGGCTGTAAACAGTATTGGTTGGCCAAAAAGTTTGTTCGGATCTTTCCATAAGAGCTTACAGAAAAACCAAACGAACTTTTTGGCCAACCCAACAGTATGCCAACTATGACCACTGGAACCCCTGTCTCTGCGTCAAGGCTGTCTCCCTGGGTATTGTTGTGACCCCAGGATGATGAGTCAAAGATGATGATCAGAATCTCTAGCAGCTGATCTAGGCCTTGCATCTGGATCATTGGATTGCCCTAATCAAGAACATTAAAGATGAGAGGGTGGCTAAAGAAGGTGACACACCTCGTAAGATAGCCTGCCTCTTTGACAAGGGACCTGCCTACACAAGAATACAGAAGAAATCTCTGAGAATTGTAGCAATAAAAGGCTAAAAAACAAGGGAAACTGGATGAATGCCAAAGGTTTTAAGAGGTGAGAGTGGGGCAATGCTGTGCTTTTATTGATTCTCTCAGAAGGAACAACCTAAAAAAAGGTTGGTTTCAGTAAAGTGTTTTAAAGTAAAAAGTTTTGAAACTCAAAGTGTAATGTTAGTTACAAGACAAAACCTTATGCTCTAAGAAACTTTTTTTTTTAATGTGTGTAGCTTAAATCTCTCTCCTTGCAGATGACAAACTCCAGCCTTTGAGACGGCGTGAATGTACAAAAAGGAGCCAAATGGGTTCAAATTAATCTTCAGGGTTTCATTGCTTTGAAATGGAAACATTTCCATTAGTAAAAATACAGTGAATTATTTCTGAAACTTCTTTGTAAAACAAACCAGGTAGAAAGATTAGAATTTGGGCTATGCTTATAAGAATTTTTAAAGCTATGTATTTTTTTTTTTTACTTCCAGGATGGACCTTTGTTCCCAAGTATATTGAAATGAAATGATCTTGAAACAACTGATCTGTTGATCTCTTGTTATAAATCGACCTGTGTTTTAAAATTACTATTTTTTGTGTGTTTGGCTTAAGTTTTTTTTTAGAAAAGTGACTCATTAAATAGCACTACAAAAATGGGTAAAGGTAGAAAACCTTCCTATAGCACAGGAATGCAATGGCATTATATGTCTAATGATGGTTATCCAAGAATTATTCTTCAAGGCTGAAGTTTTGGGAGAAAATTCTTTGAAGATTATTTTGCAATCTTGTTTCAAGCTAGGGAATCTGTGACTTCTAAGTTAAAAGGAGTCCTGGCCAGCCTTCCCACCATCTGTAATAAAATATGATGTTTAAGAGATTTACAACTACAAATTGGAAAGGCCCTCTATTTGGGAAATTGAAACTATTAAAAAATTAAAATCTTTAATTTACTTTAAAGCTAAAGAATGTAAAGATGGTAGAAATGTATATTACAATAAAATAGGTAAGTTAGATTTTATTTTAATTTGAGGATTTCTTTAGCTGATTTTCCAATTGAATAGATAAGTGTCTTTTTTTGAAAAGAGGGAAATAGATTAATTTGTATGGGATTTAATTTTTTTTTGATTTTTAAATAATTTTATTCTAGTGGCTTATATTTGTTTGTTTACACTGAAAAATAATTTTAACCTATAAATTGAAAATGATAACCCTCATCACCCAAAAGAATTTAGAAAAATCTACTGACAGAACAGGTCACTGACATTGTTAGTAAACATAATAATATGAGTAACCGAAAAGTACTATATTTTGAAAGATGAAATTCTAATATTAGAATACATAGCATGATTGGAAGTTATGATACGTTTTAGTTAGAATACAAATGTGTTTTGTAAAAAATTAATATAGGATACAGCTTTACTGTAACCTTTATTCATTAATTAAAGCTTGCTTTATGCTAGGTCCTATCACCTCATTTGCATTCAAATGCATTATATCTATAACTATATCTATATCTATATCTATCTATATATATATCTAGGAGAACAAGATAAGCTTAATTTTACTAGTTAATATGGTCTTAATACAACTACATTACACTAATATTTTTATCAAAATTTTTTGTCTCCAAAGAGATTTTTTTATAGAATGTCTCCATTTATATATATTATTTTCTTATGTATGTTGAGAAAATAACACTGATCCTTTCTGCTAACTTTATGATTAAAATATAACTGCCAAAATTAAAATGTAGTCATAATTTAAATAGGAAAAGTAGCATGGTGCTGTGGTTAAAAAAAACAGGTTTTGAGGTCAATTTGTCTAGATTTAAATTCTGTCTCCTGTAGTTACTACTGACCTGATATGAAGCAATCTTTATAAGCATCACTTTCTTTTTTTTTTTTTTTTTTTAACGTTTTTATTGGAGTATAATGGCTTTACAATGGTGTGTTAGTTTCTGCTTTATAACAAAGTGAATCAGTTATACATATACATATATCCCCATATCTCTTCCCTCTTGCGTCTCCCTCCCTCTCACCTTCCCTATCCCACCCTTCTAGCTGTTCACAAAGCACTGAGCTGATCTCCCTGTGCTATGCAAATGCTTCCCACTAGCTATCTATTTTACATTTGGTAGTGTATGTATGTCCATATATACACTACCACTCTCTCACTTTTTCCCAGCTTACCCTTCCCCCTCCCCGTGTCCTCAAGTCCATTCTCTAGTAGGTCTGCGTCTTTATTCCCGTCTTGCCCCTAGGGTCTTCATGACCTTTTTTTTTTTTAGATTCCATATATATGTGTTAGCATATGATATTTGTTTTTCTCTTTCTGACTTACTTCACTCTGTATGACAGACTCTAGGTCCATCCACCTCACTACAAATAACTCAGTTTCATTCCTTTTTATGGCTGAGTAATATTCCATTGTATATATGTGCCACATCTTCTTTATCCATTCATCTGTCGATGGACACTTAGGTTGCTTCCATGTCCTGGCTATTGTAAATAGAGCTGCAATGAACATTTTGGTACATAGCTCTTTTTGAATTATGGTTTTCTCAGGGTATATGCCCAGTAGTGGGATTGCTGGGTGGTATGGTAGTTCTATTTTTAGTTTTTTAAGGAACCTCCATAGTGTTCTCCATAGTGGCTGTATCAATTTACATTCCCACCAGCAGTGTATGAGGGTTTGTATGGGATTTAATTTTTTTTTTTTTTTTAAAGACTATCTGGTATTTCCGGCAGCCAGGCACTTGCCCTTGTTCTGGCCTTGGGTCTTTAACTTTCATGAATTTTTTTTTTCTTGCTTCTCTTTTTTTTAAATTTATTTATTATTTATTTATTATTTATTTTTGGCTGTGTTGGGTCTTCGTTTCTGTGCAAGGGCTTTCTCTAGTTGCGGCAAGTGGGGGCCACTCTTCATCGCGATGCGTGGGCCTCTCACTATCGCGGCCTCTCTTGCTGCGGAGCACAGGCTCCAGACGCGCAGGCTCAGTAGTTGTGTCTCACGGGCCTAGTTGCTCCGCGGCATGTGGGATCTTCCCAGACCAGGGCTTGAACCCGTGTCCCCTGCATTGGCAGGCAGATTCTCAACCACTGCGCCACTAGGGAAGCCCGGGATTTAATTTTTAAAAGAAGTTATATAATGAAAAAAGGGAAAAGTATTAGAAAATTACATTCAAGCATAATGACTAGACACTTTCCAATCTGGAAATCAGACTAACACAGACAATAATTTAACTACCTTCATGGTGCTACGAGATTTGACTTAGAGTGACGTGGAAGCTCACTCTGCGTTGTTCAGACCCCTTAGTTAAGACCTCAGATTCCTGCATTCTCCCAGTGGGAAGGGTTGCACCTGAACTCAGCTCCCCAAACTTCTGACTCCCTTCCCCCAAGCAGAAGGGTCTGAAACTTCCCACATGCTCAAAGCTCTCCAGGTCTACGGCAGTTAGATTTCACAGAAATCTCCTGAAAATAACTGACATCTAAATTCAGACTATCTGGCACCCAAATAATCTGTACCTCCCCCAACCCCACTCCCAACTGACAAGATTGCTTTCATGCCTTTCCTATAAGGAGGAAGGGTTCCTAGCCTGGAATGTTACCTTCCTACACCTTGCCCCTGCCCAGCTTGCTTCTCTGGATGGGGGTCTGTGTGCCCCTTCATACTGGCTCATGGGTTCTAAATTTCCCAGTAAATTTTTTCCTTAACCTATACCAAGTGATGTTGAAAATTTGACCTTAACTACCTGCTTTTGTACACAAAGGACAATGGCAGTCTTTGGTGAAGGGTCTATACAATAATCACACTGGCATGGAAAGAATATAGATTATTTCCTTGCCATCACCTGCACAACTACAGTGGATCCTCATCATTCAGATTCTATATTCACAAATTCCCCTACTCACTAAAGTTTATTTGTAACCTCCAAATCAATGCTCATGACTGTCTCATGGTCATTCATGAACATACACAGAATAGAGAATAATTTGAACTGACTGACATGTTCCCAGATGAGGTCATACAAGGAAACCTTTGCCCTTCTGTTTCCTTGTTTCTTCTCATACTGTAAACAACTGCCCTTTTTGTGGTCTATTCAGAGTCATGTTTTTTTTCATTTTTGTGCTTTTTCATGGTGATTTTGCTGTTTAAAATGGCCCTCAAGCATAGTGCTGAAGAGCTACCTAGTGTTCTTAAGTGCAGAAAGGCTGTGATGTGCCTTATGAAGAAAATACAAGTGCTAGATAAGCTTCCTTCAGCTGCGAGTTACAGTGCTGTTGACCAAGAGTTCAATGCTAATGAATCAACAATATGGCACATCTAGAAAAAAAATAGGCAATTTGCTGATCTGTACATGAGGTCACCCTGGAACTGCTAAACTAACGTCTATAGTATGTGATGAAGTTATGGAAAAGATGGAAAAGCAGCTAAGTTTGTGGATTTATCAGATGAAAACTGATTTTAAAAGCATAGCAGACAGCAGTGTTGTGAGGCTGAAAGTCAAAGAAATACATGGTCATGATACCTAGGGTCAGGAAAATGTTAAACCCTCCTTAGCTAGTGCTGGCTGCTTGCATGTTTCAAAAGGCAATAAAGAGTGAAAAATGTTAAATTTGCAGGTAAGGCAGGTTCTGCAGATCAGGAAGCTGTGGAAAAATTTTTTAAATAACTGCTAAGTGTCATACAGGAAAGGGTTATATGGAAAAGCAGGTTTTCAATGCCAGTGGGACTGACTTGTTTTACAAGGACATTGGCAAAAGAACCTATATAATGCAAATAGCATTTCGGTTGATGAAACTGCTGTGACCAAAGGCTCACTGAAATCTAACTCTGTATTTCCCATAGGAGCAATAGTTCAGTATTTGATAATTCAGTGTTTGTGGCAACTTTATAGAAGATTACTACTACAAATAAGGAGATTAGACTGCATTAGGGTCGACGCAGTAAGGAAATGTTTTTCATTTAAATGGAGAGTTCTGAAATGGTCAATGTTTGAGGATCAACAGAAACAGGAGAGCTGCTAAGTACAGTCTGTCTTTATGGAACAAGAGCATTCCATCAATTCTGACCTCTTTCCCTCTCTCTTGTCTAATGGGTGTTTCTCAACCCTTTGATACTCAGAGGGAGCTGGGCCTATTCCTGCAATACAGGCAATCACTAACAGTATGTAATTTTCTGAGGATGTACAGATGCTCCTGCACTACTGAAAGGCTAATCTCAATGGAGGTGTCTTGTGTGGGAAAGTCCAATCACTGATTCTGGAATCCCTGGTGTCCTTCAGATCTGGAATTCTCTGTGTGGGAGAGGAAAAAAATACAAATGCAAAACAGAAGAAATTAAATAAAAACTCTGTAGTCTTGAATTTGAATTCAAAGAATTAGTATGAACTGATAATTGTTTTAATTGAAGTATAGTTGATTTACAGTGTTGTGTTAGTTTCAGGTGTACAGCAAAGTGATTCAGTTATACATATTCTTTTTCAGATTCTCTTCCATTATTGTTTATCATAAGATATTGAATATAGTTCCATGTGCTATATAATAGGTGCTTGTTGTTTATCTATTTTATATGTAGTAGCATGCATCTGGTAATCCCAAACTCCTAATTTAACCCTCTCCCGCCCTTTCCACTTTGGTAACCATAAATTTGTTTTCTATGTCTGTGGGTCTATTTCTGTTTTGTAAATAAGTTCATTTGTAACATTTTTTAAGATTCCACATATAAGTTATATCATATGGTATTTATTTTTCTCTGACTTACTTCACTTAGTATGATAATCTCTAGGTCCATTCATGTAGCCTTATTTCATTTTTTATGGTTGAGTAATGTTTCATTGTATATATATATGACATAATTATTTTATTTTTAGGAGGAGAACAGGAGGTTGAGGAACAGGCAGTGGAGAATGAGGAGGACAAATAGGAGAAATATAAAATAACACATACACACACATTTGTATATATATACAAGTAACTATATGCATGTATGTATGTATATGTGTGTATACACATACACACACACACACACACACACACACATATATATGCTCTCTCCACAGAAAAGCTCTATTAACAACGGCAAACCCGGAAGCAATATGCATCCATTAGTGCCCAGGTTACATTACAAACTTCTACTGCATAAACAGACCAAAATCTGAAACTTTCTACAATCATGAATTCTTATAGCTATAATTTAGAAATTTAAAACATAATACTAGGGCTTCCCAGGTGGTGCAGTGGTTGAGAATCCGCCTGCCAATGCGGGGGACACAGGTTCGATTCCTGGTCCGGGAAGATCCCACATGCTGCGGAGCAGCTAAGCCCGTGAGCCACAACTACTGAGCCTGCGTGCCACAACTACTGAAGCCCGTGCTCCACAATGAGAGAAGCCACCGCAACGAGAAGCCCACGCACTGCAACGAAGAGTAGCCCCCACTCGCGGCAACTAGAGAAAGCCCGCATGCAGCAACGAAGACACAACACAGCCAAAAATAAATAAATAAAATAAATTTAAAAAAAACCAAACATAATACTAAGTACTTTTTTAATTCAAGAGGAAATATAAATGAAAATTATGAAGATGTACAACAAACAATTCTATCATCACATACTGAAATCTGTGGAATGCAGCCAAAGTAACATTCAGAGGGACATTTACAACCCAAATGCATTTATTATTAGTCAAGAAGAACTGAAAGTAAATGACATAAGCTTTTGATTTAATAAACATGAAAGAAAGGACAAAAGAAATATTAGACACAGAGATTCACCATCAGATCCCCCTTCAAGGAAAGACTTTCTGCTCAGGAACAGAAAGGAAGTGTGGTCAGCAGGCAGCCTCTAGCTGCCAGCTTCTTCAGGGTCTCCCTCAGCTACAAAGAGCCCCCTTGTCTGAGGCCACATTTTCCCACAGTAGCCTTCACCTGATGACTGAGGGAGGTGGGGTATAAAGACGCATTTGATCCAGTGAGGACCAACTCTGATGGGCAATTCCTGTGCTGCTCCAAGGACAATGGTGCTTCAAGGACAAAGACAACCCTGCCTGAAAAAGTGTCAGCGTTATACCCCCTACCAGACTCTTAATCACCCTCCCCACCATGTTGCGATGGTTATGAAATTCCTGAGCCCACCTGGGCGATGCCCACCTGGGCAACGGGACATGTCCCAAATAAGGAAAGGCATCTGCCCTGTCCCATTCCCACCCTATAGAAGGAAGGTATATGTGCCTCGACCAATCAGTAAATTAAATTTTCACCTCAGACCATTCCTTTGTTTTCTGGCTATAAAAGCTGATCAATAGCACATGTTCTGCTCTACTCTCCCAGACTACTAGGAAGTCTGCCTGCTGTTCTGGCCGTGACCCTTCCCTCTAATAAATTCTATCTTCTTTACATTCTGTCTTATGTCTGGAAATTCTTTTCCAACCTGCGTTCAGACCACGACAGTTCCCACATGTGAGCTCCTGACAGTTTGGCCAAGCCTTTGTTAGTAGAATTATGCTTGTCTCAGAAATGAATTGGGAGCATCTCATCTTTTTCTATGCTTCAAAACAGCTTGTCTTTTTTTTAAGGTTTGGTAGAATTCACTCCATCTAGGCCTGATACTTTGTTTTGGGAGTAGATCGGCTAGTTTTATGTTTATTAGTCCATTTTTTCTTCCTAAACTAACTCCTTCTTGTCCTGCCAGTTTTAGTCTCTTTGTTTGTTTGTTTTGCAAGGGAGGGGAGCACATAGAGAAAACACTGAATTTCACCTAGTTTGTAAAATGCATTAGCATGAAGTTGACTATATCTGCCTCTGTAGTTTTGTCCCCTTTTTAATTCTTTATGTTGTTTACTTGTGCCCTTTATAAATTTTTGCGGTCAGGTTTACCTAAATTTTATCTATTTTATTTTTTATTTTCATTTTGTAAAGACTCAACTTTCTGTTCTGTTATTTGTATCTACTGTGAACTGAAGGGAGACAAAGTAGTATTGGGCAGAAGGAGAAATAGTGAAATTTTAAAGGCATCCCATTAAAGCTGGGAATAAGACCAGGATGACACAGCCATTCTACTGTTCAACATTGTAATATTAGCTCCAGCTAATGCAATAAGATCTGGAGCAGGAATGAATGAATAATAAATGAAGAAGTATAAGGGATATAAAGATTGGAAAGTAAAGACAAAACTGTCAATTTTTGCAGACAATGTAACAGTCAATCTAGGAAATACAAGAGAATCAAAGGACAAACTTACTCACAATAGAAACAGAAACAACAAAGTAATTAGGAAGAAATCTAACAGGAAATGCAAGACATTTATGGAAAAAGCTAAAAAACTCTTCTGAAATATATAAAAGAGTTTACTAAGTGGAAATATAACATATTTATAGGCAGGAAGGTTGCTTATTGGAAGGATATTAATACTCCCAGGATTAATTTATCAATTCAATGCAATCCAATCAAAATACCGTAAGAGTTTTCATCAAGTTTTTGACAAACTTTTCTTAAATGCACAATGAACAAGAAAAGCCATAATCATTTTTAATACAAATAAGAGATATCTATCTACACCAGCTAGAAATCAAGGCAAATTCTAAAATTAAAGTAATTAATATAATATGGTCTTGGTGCAGGAACAAATAGATCAGTGGAACACAACAGAGCATCCTAAAACTGAATCATGTATGTAAATAAGGGAATATAAAATATGATAAATGTGGTAACTCAAATCATGTTAATTCCCAAACTCAGAATATTCCCCTAAGTATAAAAATATGAGAGAAAAATATGATTTTGAGATAGGGATGATCTTCTTCAGCATAACACAAGAAAATAAGTCCTAAAGTTAAAAAAAAAAATTCTGTATTTTTAAGGATAGTTTAAACAAAGTAACAAAACAAGAAGCAAATATTTACAATACATATAATAACCTAAGGATTAGCAACTTGAGTATATAAAGAACTTTAAATCAATCAGAAAAATACAAAGAAATCTGCTCCCCCCACAGCAAAATGAGCAGTTCACAGAATAGGAAACATAAATGGCAATGCACATGAAAGAGAGAATTCCAAACCCAATGGTAATCATAGAAATGCATATTAAAACAAATCTCCAAAATGACAAAAATTTAAATTTTGCTATTAAGTATTGGTGAGGATGCATAAAATGCATCATACACTGCTGACTGAGAGCATAAACTGGTAGAGCCCCTAAAGAGGACAATTTTCAGTGTCTGTTCAAATATAAAATGGCACACACCTTACATCCAAACAGTGCCATTATCTCATCTAGAGACTTACACACATGCTCTAGAAGATGTGCTCAAGGCTGCTCGTAACAGACTGTGATAAAGAAAAATTGGAAACTACTTAAAGGTCTATCAATAGGGAAACAGGGACCATAACCACACTATGTAATATGTAGCAGTTAAAATAAAAAATATATTAATAGTATGAATTCAAATATATCTTTTCTAAGGCATATTGTGAAATCAAAGCAAGTTGTAGATAAACACCAAAAACCAAAACTATATGTCTGTATGCATGCATATATATTTTGGTAAATTCAAAGAAAAAAATCTGGAAGGAATACACCAAAGGGATAACAGTTTATTTCTGGGAAGAGGGTAATGAATAATAATTTAGGGGTAGTGGTGAGGTAGGCAAAATAATGGGCCCCCAAAATGTCCGTGTCCTAATTCCTGGAACCTGTGAATAAATTAGGTTACATAACAAAGGGGGATTAAGATGCTAATCAACTAACCTTAAAATAGAGATAGTATTATTCTGGATTATCCAGTGGGCCCAATGTAATTACAAAGGTGGAAGAGGCAGAAGAGAGAGAACCAAAGAGATAGAAGCATGAGAAGGATTTGGCTTGATGTTGTTGGTTTTGGAGATGGAGGAAGGGGCCACAGGTCAAGGAATGTGGGTGCCCCTAAAAGCTGGAAAAGGCAAGGAAATGAATTCTCCCCTACAGAGAGATTGTTTTCCTCCAAAAGGACCACGGCCCTGCCGACACCTTGGTTTTACCCTGATGAGACCCATTTCAGACTTCTGACCTCCAGAACTGTAAGATACATTTGTAATGTTAAAGCCACTAAATTTGCGGTAATTTGTTATAAAAGAGAGGAAACTAATAAAAGTGGTAAAAAAAAACACTTTTGCCTTGCCTGTAATATGTCAGTTTTTAAATACAGAAAACCAATTTATGTGTCATTTCAAATTATGTGTAAATTTATTTATGTGTAATTTCTTTTTGTTAGATAAAAGAAAAGAAAAGGTAGTAGCTAGATGTCACTGGGTGGTACTCATTATGCAGTTATTATTATTATTTTTTTTTTATGCTTATTTGTTTTGTTTGTTCATTTAATGCTAATGCAACATGATACAAATCGGCACTGATTATCATAAAAGAGGAATGTCAGCCTAAGCAGTGAAGGAGTTTTGAGGTTCATTCTGAAGACTTGTGCACTCTGCAGCTGGTCTCCAGACACTACAGTTCACTGTTTTTAAGCTTCACATCTCAATATCTATTAAACTAAACCATGTGAAACATTAAGTAGTGTTGTATCATTTAGTTTCTTTGCCAGCAAAAAACAAGTTACTAGGAAAAAAATTTTTAAAGATCACATGCAGTTTAAGAACATGGAAACATTTTGGCTCATTCACCTTTTCTCAACACTTGGATGTTAAGCAAGGAACAAAGACAAATCCAGATCCAAATGCTTTAGTGAACAAGTGGTGTTGGTTTTTAGCATCATCACGATCTATCCCCACTCTGAAGTTATAACTTGAGTAGCTGCTGCGTTTTGTGAGGCTTCAACCTAATTCACTTCATAACTACAATTACCAAATCTAGGCTTTGTTGACTACAGGGTTCAAAAGAACAGCATGGAAGGAAGACCTACTGAGAACTTCAGAATCTGTCAATAAGCTCTTGAAGTAGTTTAAAGTACTAAACAACTTCAACTGAAAAAGGAATACAGTGTTTGTCATTTATACATGTATGCAAGACTTCTATTCTCCTTATTTTCAAAAACTACTTGAGAAAAGTCACAAATATGCAAGTAGAAACCAAACAATTTGCTAAAAGAAGAGTAATAGATGTTACTATACCAATTTGAGAGGAGTTAGTGAACTTGGGAGCACTGTATATACTCTGGATTTCCTGGCAGCTAAAACAAAAAGGAAAAAGCTCTGAAATGCATAACGGCAGTATTAGAAATGTTAATTTCTTTCCAATTTTCTTATTGTATTATAGAGGAAATCATGCCAGTCATTTTTTCAGAAATAAAATTTCACTTGGCACTAATGTTAAGGAAGAATTTATGGCATATAACTATAAATGAGAAACACTGGGTAAATCAATGTATATTTTGTCAACCAAGTAGCCATCTATAAAACTGACAGCATACATGATACTAAATCTTCACTCTATGAAATTATTTCTCCAGGGTGTTGGGATAATACCATTCAGCTATATCGTCTTCTGATGATCTAACTTTAATATGATGGAGAAGGTAGACAAATTAGAGAAAAAGATAATTTGTTCACTAAACAGTTTTTCAAATATAAGATTCATAAATTAGTTTCAGGAATTCATGGCTGAATTCCCTTATTAGTGCTTTAAGTGCCAATATTCTGTCTTGTGAACTAAATAGGGCTTCGTATATTTTAGAGAATAAGTATGAGGGACAGAGTTCTTGCTCAGCTATGGAAATGCATGGGCAAAACTGATAGTAGGCAAACTTCATGCATATACACTAACTTCAGAAGTAATTATAGTAAGTGTTAACAATTTTCTTTAGAAAAAATTTTTGGAACTTCCTAGGCAGTTATCTTAAGTATGTGATTAAAACCTTCAAGTTTTGTGTTATATATTTGGAAGAAACGATTTTGGAATGGGTAGTGTACATCCAATATTCCTTTCCCAACAGCCCTGGATATCCAATTTAGTGATCCATGTAGTTCTAAGAATGGTTATTTTACAACTTTCAACTCATATAACTCAGGCTGGCCAATTAGCACTGTCCATTTCCCTGGCCATAGTAATTGTTCAGGAGTGGGCATGTGACCCAATCCAGATCAATTAGAGTGAACCTCAGGGCTGTGCTTGCATTATTGGAACTAATGTGCTCTTTTCAAATCCTTTTCAAAGCTGTGGTATGTGATTGCGAGACTGCAAACCATGAGGTCCATTTTTACTATTATAAAGAAACCTAGCCTGAAGGTGAAACAGACACAAGCAGGAGGACAGAGTCAAAAGAATCACAGAGAAATGGATCTGGGCATCTGATGACATCATGGGCCTCTGGATCAAACCATTCCATCCAATCAAACAACTAGATTTTTCAGTTTCATGAACCAGTAAATTTCCTTATTTAATAAGCTACATTAAATTATATTTTCCATTATTTGTGAACAGAAGCATTTGCTAATTTTTTATTTCAGTTGTTATCAAAGAACCTATACTCCCCATTAAAAGAAAATTAAAAACTTTTATGGCCTACTTTTAAATTGGACTAAGTCTGATGGGCCTACAAAGATAAGTTAGGAAGAAAAGTATTCTCAAGTAGCTCAGTGAAAGACCTTCTGGTTGGGGTTCTTTTGGATTGTCCATTTACATATGAGAAAATGTGTGACAAAATCAACGATTTTAGTTTTAATATAGTTAAAGCTTTTCTGCTCTCTTCTGACAATAATTAGTAAACAGATTCAGCTCCTTCTTAAGAGGTTAGAATAACAAATCCATATTATTAATCAAGAAAATGTTGTTTACCTTTACTTTGCCATAACTGGTGACATGGATACTTTGTACTTCATAAATGAGTCAAAAATTTTCAATATTCAAGGATTAAAAGCAGTGTTATTAAAGAATAGCCTTTTCTTATGCCAAATTCCCACTGAAATGAATAACAGAATATACAAATTGTGCATCCACTTTGCAAAACAAAGGTGAAAGCTATCCATGTGCCTGAAAGTTGGAAGAATTTCTACTAGATATATACCAGTAGTCTGTGGAAGGCACTGAGGGATGACACACAAAACTCTCTATTTAGAGGATGCGGCATGTTCACAATAAAAACCAAGAGAATTCTGAAGACATCCCCCTGCCTCAGACATCCCACAACTCAAGGCTTTGGTCCAAGAGTCCTTGATTAACAACACTGAGACAACGGAATGATACTAGGAAGCCCTGAAATTTCCTGTGCATATTGATGACCAGCCCAAGTACAGTAGAGACACTCAATGAATAAATTAATGATATGAGCAAAGGTCATGAATAACACTTTGGACACTACAAAATTCCAAATGAAATTTAAGATTAAATTCAAGTTTTTCCATCTCAGGGAAAAGGAAATAAAGATAAAAAAAGAAAAGACAAATGACAAAACTAGGGAATCAATTTATAAATATCAACAATTATTTAAAAAGAAAATAGTAGAAAGAGCAGAAACGAGATTCAAATAATAGTGAAAATCCTTCAAGTAATTGAAAAAAATTATGTTTCAGAAAAAACTGTTATTTACAATCCCCTGAGGACTTTTAAGAAGGGTTCTATTGGATAATGAATAATCCCATAGAAAGTGAAAGTCTTCTGTTCACGGAAAGGGATAATAAAAAGACATAGGGATGAGAAAACATGTTGGATGAAGCAAAGGCTGGAGTCAGTGAAACAGGGAAACCAAAGTAGCTGAGAATTGAGAGAAGGAAAAAGATCTCAAATGAGTATTTGGGAGTAAAATAATGTACCTTCCATAATACAACCATTTTCCTCCATTTCCCCACTAAAAAATTGATAAAATGTATATTGTTCACTAGTGCTTTGGGTGTATTAGGAGACAATGCATTGTGCTCGCATCCTGCTTCAAGGTTAGTGTGAGGCAAGAATGGAGTCACATCTAGACTGCACACAAGGAACTTTCTTGCTCTAAAGAAAAACTTTGGTCTAAAAATTCAAAAGCTACATCATATTTGTGATAAACTAACTGAAAAGAATAACGTATGTCGGGGCTTCCCTGGTGGCGCAGTGGTTGAGAATCTGCCTGCCAATGCAGGGGACACGGGTTCGAGCCCTGGTCTGGGAAGATCCCACATGCCGCGGAGCAACTGGGCCCGTGAGCCACAACTGCTGAGCCTGCGCGTCTGGAGCCTGTGCTCCACAACAAGAGAGGCCGCGATAGTGAGAGGCCCGCGCACCACAATGAAGAGTGGCCCCCGCTCGCCACAACTAGAGAAAGCCCTCGCACAGAAACGAAGACCCAACACAGCCAAAAAATAATAATAAATAAATAAATTAAAAAAAAAAAAAGAATAACATATGTAGGCCAATTCTTTTGGAATTTACAAAAATTCAGTAAGCTTTGAAGAAAAAATTATCAGATTATACTCAAGGAACAAAAGTTAGCCTGATCCAAACTACTCTGCAACACTAAACAGTAGAGTAACAATGGAGTAACATCTATAGGTTTCTGAAGGGGGAAAAAGAATGTGCCTTAAGAATAAAAGAGCTAACCAAGATTTTCCTGGCTAGAGAGGAACTTAAATAACTATAAAATCTCACTCACGGGGGTAATCACTATGAGTCATGATGGCATGAAAAAGCATCATGGAAGTGTTAGGACTCAAAAACAGGCTTTGACTGGAAGAAAAAAAACATAGGGTACAGTATAAACTAACATAATATTGTAAAGAAACTATACTCCAATAAAAAAAATCATGTATGAGATTAGGCTGGGATGAATAAAATAAAGGAAGAGTTAAGGATAAGTGGGAAAGGGATCAAACCGGACTCTAGATTTTTAATGCTTTATAAGATACTCTTACTGCTTATCTTAAAATATACTATTTGCTTAATGTGCAAAGAAAAAAAAAAAGCTTAAAAGTTTTTGTTTTCTGTGCTTCTGAACAGCAACAAAAAAAAATAGGCATTTCTAGGAATTGTCAATTGAAGAAAAATGCACAACCTAAAAGTTGTAAGTTTTATTTGGGGACTTTACCGAGGACTATAGCCCAGGAGACAGTCTCTCAGATAGCTCTGAGGATCTGCTCTGTAGAGATAAGGGAGGAGTCAACATATATAGGAGTGTTTGCTGGAGAATAAAAAAGGGCACACCATCAAGGGTGGCTGCAATGGATGATGGTTTAATGGCAGGCAACATTCCCTTTCCACAGTACTTTAGAGAAGAAGCGATCTTAGAGATGATGATTTGTTATGTAAAAGGGTATGGTCAAAAAGCTAAAAAATAATAATAAGCCTTGGTTATACATTAACATTAAAAAAAATGGGAACCATTTGAGGTTTATGAAAAGGAAGTGACATAAAGGCAGTGGTTTTGCAACATTAAACTGCAGAGGATGGACAGATGTAGGGGGAAGCATGAGGCCAAAGGACAATGCAAAGAGTTAAGGCATGAGGTAATGAGAGCCTAAACCAAGATGATAACAAAAGAGCTATAGGTGGGGATCATTTTGACATAAGATTTACTGGGGCTTAGTGTTAGTATATAGAATGAAATATTGGAGTAGAGAGGAGACACCAATGTTAGGATACAAGGAAGGGGGTAGGAAAGCTAATATGCGGTTGGACTACAACCTCTGACTCAAAAGTTGAACTCAAATTTATGCACTTGAGATAAAATGCTTCAAAAACTACAAGCTCAGTGAACTAACAACAAAATACCCAATATCAAGCCCTTGAATTGTTCAGAGTAGTGATAACCAAACATTTTGTTATAATTATATTTGAGAAAGACAGTAACTGGGAGGAAAAGTGACAGTATGTTTACAGACAAATAAAAGGGGGTAAATAATAATCCCTAAATGAAGAATGGGCAAATACTTAAGAGAGTATGTGCAGATGAGAGTTTTATAGCCAGGAATTATGTGAAAGAAGATGCAAGAACGAGGAATTAGTAGTAATATGGGAAAAGAAGAGTCAGAGTTACGGGTTCATAATTTGTGCAAAGGAATCTAACTGAGTTGCCAGCATAATTCTGAGTTACCTAGACTGGGGTTTCCCACAAAGATGACCTAAAACCAGCTACTCAGATGAGGCTTTGGCAAGTGGATATTAAAGTGTTCCAGATACTGAAATTATCATCTCCACCTCTATGAAGAGGACTGTGGGAGGCCAGGACTATAAAAGGAAGCGATTCAGGCAGTCTACCATTTTAAATTTAAGTTGACAGGTAAGAGAGGAGAAACTAAAGACAATGCTAAAGTTTAAACATAAATGGGAGAATAATGATGTCATTAGCATAAATAGCAAACTCCAAAAATAAGTTTGCAGAGGAACATGAGTTTAAATTTAAACCAGCTGAATGTGAAAAGGCAGCAGGACACCAAAGTGAAAATTTATTGAAGTCTATTGAAAACCTGGACCTGAAGCCCACAGGACAGGACAGGACTTTAGGAGAGCAACAGAGCTTTGGAAATCAGTTTCAAAGGAAGGATATTAAAGCCGTGGAATTCTAAGGGAAAAAAAGAGTAAAGATAGAAGAGGGTCAAGGAAAAAGCCTTGAGGAAGTTCCACATTAGCAGCAGAAATAGGAAGAAGAGTCTTATAGGAGGCTGATGAAACATTTGAGAGGCATTAAGAGAACCAAAACAAAAACATGAATAAAGAAGCTTGTAAAGATGAGAATTGGTGAATATGGTCAAATATACTGTAAGGTCCAATAGGGTGAAGACTGGGGAAAGCTCACTATATTAGCTTGGATCTAGATACAGCTATGTGGTTTATACAAAGTAGATGTTTATTTCTCTTGTATTAGTAGTCTGGAGGAGGGTGATCCTGCTTTATAGGGTTGTTAGGAACCCAATCTTTTTATTGCTCCTAGGATGTTGCTCCCTTCTATATGGTTCCTGATGGCTTCTCACATTATTCACATTCTAGGAAACTATATGGAGAAAGGGAAGGAAGGAGGTGTGACCCAGAAGTGGCACACATCACTTCCCTTCACATTCTTTCCGCTAGAAGTTACTCACATGGCTACGACTGGCTGAAATGTAGGCTACGGCTGAATATTCATGTATACAACTAGAAATTCCATTATAATGCAAGAAGAGGAGGACAAATATTCACTGCCACTGTCAGTGAGTTTCCTTGAACTTCAGTCTGATTTAGATGACCATTCTCTATATTCTCAAAGTAAATGGTCCTAGTATTTACCACACTGATCTGAATTATTTTGTTTAAACATTTCCCTTTTCAGACTATCAGCACCTTGAGGGCATGGAATATGACTTATTCATCTTTATATTCCTTCTCCCAAAGATAGTACCTGGTACTAATACATGCTAAATAAATCAATAATATTTGATGAATGAATGAAAGAGACAACATTAAAATTAGATATAGTATTGGTACAACTTTTATAATTTAAATGATAAAGAATGAAAAAATATTTCCTCTAGTGAATGTAGAAATGTTCTGGCATTTTTTTGTGGATACCACAAAAAGTCTCTGTTTTGAAATTTCCTTGAAATAATTAACATAATAAGCACTGTGACTTAGACAAGGAAGAAACAGTTTCACAGGAGAAAACATCTAAATGAATTGATCAAAAAAGTAAGTAAGGAAAGTACAGGTTGTTCAATACCCATTATGTGGATACACACAGTAAAAACCTATGTCTGTGACTTGCACTTTTACTTATCCTTTACTGAAACCTACCCTATCTCTGGATATTCTGATCTAGGAAATCCTGAACTTCTCATGGGTAAACATAGTTTAAGTGTGTTTATTTATTCAGATGTAATAGCATTTAGCATCTGTCACTAAGTGAGATTTTATTTTTAGTGAATGAAACACCATAAAATATATATTTCTGACTATATTAACATACAGGTTTCAACTGTAAGGACCTCAGTTTGTGGTAAAAGCAGCTTTCTTTCACCTATGATCCTAAGTTGCCTTGAAATCAGGAGGTGCTTCAAGGTGAACAGCTAGCCAACACTCGGCTTTCAGTTATTTCTCTGCCCATTTGGAAATATATACCCTGAGCTCAAAAACTTTAAAACCAACTTGAAGCCCCAGGAACGACTCAGCAGCAAAACTGAATTAAAGCCTGAGCCCTATAAGAAAAAAAATTCTTCTGCAGTCAGTTGACAGCATGCTGTAGAATGAATAAAAACAAAATCTATATGCGAAAATTATCACTAGAGGTATCCTTTCCTAATAGTGAAAAGATATCTTCACCCAGCAGCCAAAATCACACTTAATGTTGAAACATTAAAGTCTGCCTCATTAAAGTCCAGAAAAAATAAAGATGTTCTGGAAGTTCTGAAAAGCACATTAAGAAATTGGAAGAAAAATATACAAACAGCTCATAAAACTCAATAACAAAAAAACAAACAACCCAATCAAAAAATGGGCAGAAGACCTAAACAGACATTTCTCCAAAAAAAAAAAGACATACAGATGGTCTTAGGCACTTGAGAAGATGCTCAACATTGCTAATTATTAGAGAAATGCAAATCAAAACCACAGTGAGGTAACACCTCACACAGGTCAAAATGGCCATCATCAAAAAGTCTACAAATAATAAATTCTGGAGAGGGTGTGGAGAAAAGGGGACGCTTCTACACTATAGGTGGGAATGTAAATTGGTGCAGCCCCTATGGAAAACAGCACGGAGGTTCCTTAAAAAAGTAAAAATAGAGCTATCATATGATCCAGCAATCCCACTCCTGGGTATATATCTGGAGAAAACTCTAATTCTAAAATTTACATGTTCCCCAATGTTCATAGCAGCTGTATTTACAATAGCCAAAACATGGAAGCATACTAAGTGTCCATCAACAGATGAATGGATAAAGAAGATGTGATACATATATACAATGGAATATTACTCAGCCATATAAAAGAACAAAATGCCATTTGCAGCAACATGGATGGACCTAGAGATTGTCATACTGAGTGAAGTAAGTTAGACCGAGAAAGACAAATACCATATGATATCGGTTATAGGTGGAATCTAAAAAGTGGTACAAATGAACTTATTTACAAAACAGAAATAAGACTCACAGACATAGAAACAAATTTATGATTACCAAAGGGGAAGGAGGGGGAGATAAATTAGAGTTTGGGATTAGCAGATACACACTACCATATATAAAATAGATAAAAAAACAAGGTCATACTGTATAGCACAGGGAACTATATTTGATATCTTGTAATAAACTATAATGGAAAAGAATCTGAAAAAAATTATATATATATAAATGAATCACTTTGCTGTATACCTAAAACTAATGCAACATTGTAAATAAACTATACTTCAATAAAAAAAAGAAATTGGAAGGAAAAAATAAGAGTATAATTCATTGTAGAAAATATGATTATATTTTCTGCATGAAATCATCAAAAAAACTTAGAACTAATCAGAGATCTATGAAAAGTAGCTGTGAATAAGTATATATAAACAAATATGTATTTGTATGTATATATATATATATATACATACATATACATATATTATATACAGTTTTAAAACAAATCAGCAATAATCAGTTAGAAAATATAATAAAAGCAAGATTCTTCACATAATAGTAAACAAAACAAAAACAAAACCATATAATAGACAATATCTAGGAGCAACCTCCATGTGATATATAAGATCTATATGAAGAAAATGGCAAAACATACTTGGGCAAGAGGGCTAAATATATCTTGTTTCTATATTATAAATTTAGACATTGTCTATTATAGATATTACATAGAGATATCAATTCTTCAGGTTTAGTATAGCTCAATATAATTTGGTTTAATATAATTCTGTCAAACTCAATATTGAAGATAAAACTCTAATAAATAAGTCGATAAGAATATGAGATTAAAATTAGGCAAATTTTGGCTTACAGATGACCCTCTGAACACAATTATCAAAAACAAAAGCCACAAAAGATAAAAATATAAATCTTCTATATCAAAAATACACACACACACACACACAAAGTAAATTGAAAAATCTTCAACACTTATGACTGACAAAGAGCAACGTATTCCTATGGAAGACTTTGCTAATGCCTAGCCTGTATCTATTTTATGCTGTTTCTTTGCTTCAGGAACCCATATTGTGTTTGGGGCAACAATGTGCCCAACTATTTTCTTTACTCTGATAGTTAGAGGTAGCCACGTAACCAAGTCTGGCCAGTGAGATATAAGCAAAATTTCCTGTATGGGGTTTCTAGGAAAGCTATTTTTTTGTTATCATAAAGAAGAGTCTAAGTCTAAGAATGGATACCTTTTGCTATCCATTCTTCCCTTACCCCTTCCTGAATATGAATCTGAGGCCTAGAGGTAGAACAACTATGTTTTGACCATGAGAAAATAAAAGTCACAGGCTAGTAAGAGTGAAGCGTCAAGAGAGAAGTCTAGATCCATGAGTGCCTGCATCAGCCCTGGAATACTATTTCTGAACTTGTTATGTGGGAAAAAATACTCTTATTTGATTAATATACACTATTTGGTTTTTGTTATGTGTACTTAAATGAAAAGAAAAAAAATTTTTTTAACTTTTTTTAAAGAAAAAGATAAATACTCTGTTAGGGAAAAAATGAACTAAACACACAAAATATCATTTTAAAACTACAGAAGTCAAAAATGAAAAAGTATTGAAAATCACTAATAACAACAAAAAATTTTAAACAAGCTGCCATTATTAAAAGATCAAGATGCAAAATTTTAAAGACAAAGGGTAATATTCAGTGTGGTGGTAGATGTGGAAACTGTCGTGCATGGCTAGTGGTAGTGTAAATTAGTAAAACCATTCATAAAGCAATTTTTTAGTACGTCTCATTACACGTTAAAATATGCACGTTCTTTGACTCATAGTTCTAAACGTAAAAATAAAGCTATAAAACTTGCAAAAGAAAACATAAGAGAAAACTGTGTGACCTTGTGTTAGGTGATAAGTTTCTAGATATAACACTAAAAGCATACTCCATAAAGAAAAAAATTGATAAGTTGTACTTTATCCAAATTAAAAACTTTTTCTCTGTGAAAGACACCATTAAGAGAATGGAAAGTCAAGCCACAGGCCAGGAGAAAATATCTACAGATCATATGTCTGATAAAGATGTTTCCGAGTCAGATAAAGAACTCGACTAAACAGTAAGAAAACAAACAACACAAGAAAAAATAATGGGCAAAAGAGCTGCACAGTCACTTCATCAAAGAAGAAATATGGATGGCAAATGAACATATGAAAGGATGCTCAAATATCATTATTAATTAGGGAAATGCAAATTAAAATCACAATGAAATACCAACATGCACTTATAGGTATGGCTTCAATTACAAAACAAAACCAAAGAGAGCAAAAATAACAACTGCTGATAAGGATGCAGATCAGTAGGAATCTCTCATTCACTGAAGGTAGGAATGCAAAATATTATAGTCATTTTGGAAAACAGTTTCTTATACAGTTAAACATACACTTACCATGACCATAAAATCTTGAGCACACTGAGAATGAATGAACTAGAACTGAATGCAACAAAATGGATAAATCTCACTAACATAATGTTAAGGGAGAGAAGCCAGATACAAAAAAATACATATTGTATGATTCTATTTATGTAAATTTCTAAAATAGGCAAAACTAGCCTATGGTGTTAGAACAGTTATTGCCCTGGGTTGTAGGGTAGTTATTTGTGCATGGGGTGGACTTATAAGAAGACTCTGGAGTGCTGATAACATTTTGCCTCTTGATCTGGGAACTAGTTTCATGAGTATGATCATTTTGTGAAAACATAAGCTGTACATATATGATTTATATACTTTTTTGTATGTATGTCCTTCTTCAATAAAAAGTTTACCAAGAGGGGAGAGGAGGTTGGTTAAATCATCATATATCCATGCAATGAAATATTCTTCAACAATTAAAAATACTACAGTATGTTATTGGTATGAAAATACAAGTACATTATAAAATAATGTAGTATGACCCTATTTTATAAAAATTTTAAAAGTATATAAATAAAAAAAGATCTGGAAGACCATAAACTGAGATGTTAATTTTGGTTGGGTCATGGATGCTTCGTGTTCTTTGCACTAGCATTCATTATTTAATTCTTGTGTGATGAGCATATATTAATTTTGTATAATAAAATTTTTAAAATTCATATAAAAAAGTTTAAAAGGGGTTCTTACACTACAAGATATTAAATATTATATAATAAATAGCCTAGGAGTAGATATATGAATAAGTGGAAAAGAACAGATAACCCAACAACAGACAGAATTTTTACTATGGTAAAAATAGTGCTACAAATATGCATAAGAGAAGGGATACTTTATAAATAGTACCTTGAGAACACTTTGGAAGAAAATAAATTTATATCTACACTCCATGTAAAGGAATAAATTCCTCAAAAATCTAGAAGTAAGTGTTAAAAACAACCAAGCAACAAAAAACATAGATCAATACAGGTAAACATTCTTCTTTGATTGTGAAGGGACTTTATAAAAAAGACTATATAGGTTTGACTACGTTAAATAAAAGGCTCTTGTACTTCAAAAGAAAAAATCACCAAGATTAAATACAAACAATAAACTGAAGACAATATTTAACATAAGTATGGCATATAAAGGGCATGTATAGTAGATATTAAATACCTCAGAGAAACTTGTAAGAAATTCATTTAGATGTCAATTGAAAAGTAGGAAAAGAGAATGAAAATCATGAATCACAGAAAGGAAAATGTAAATGTCTAATAAGCACATGAAGATGGCTACATGAATCACAAAATATCTCTCCCCAAAACTAATGCAATGAACAAAACTAAACAGAAGAAAAATGGCATGGAAGAAATCTGTTTTTCAGTAGCAGCAACCAAACAAGAAAAAATCGTAACCTAATGTCAGACAAGCACTTCTACTTCCAGTCAACAAGTAAAAGAAATCACATTTGGCCTCCCACTAGAAACAAAACAGGACAAAATATATGAAACCATAGTTTTCAAGACATCAGTCATCAGACAATAAGAGACAGTGATCTCTGAGAAATGGAAAATAAATGAGATGAACCCTAAAACTGCTTTAGTTTACTGCTTTGAGAGTGTTCTCAGGCTACTATTCAGCAAGGAAGAACCAAGGCAGAGTCCATAGGTCTCCACAATTGAGGAAACGCAGCTGATACTCTGGAGAGACCAGAGCAGCTAGAGTTCTCAAGACAGAGTACCATTAAGGAGACAGCTGCACAGAGATTTCCAGAGATCTTTAGAGGATCCACTTTGAGTTTTCAGCTATGTACTGATCAGTGTATGCTTAGGAGGAAACTACTTGAGGCCAGGAAACGAGCCTCACAAAAATATTAGAAGGAATAATCCTAGGAGCTCATAGGGTCAGGTGTAGTTCCTGTTCCCAACAGAGAAAGTAAAAGACCTTATAGTTCATGGAGCATCCAGCAGGGTACTCAAAAGGGTTTTGCCTCAGAAATGGGGAAAATTAGCCTTAGACTAAATGCTACTCTGGCATGCAAACAAGTAGAAAAAAACCCCCCATATAATCAAAACCTGCCCAGAAATAATGACACACAAGATAGAATGAGCAGACAAAATCATCAAAATGGTTATGAAAATATTTCATATGTTCAAGAATCAAGAGAAAAAATGAATACATTAATACACTAATCAATTACATACTATATATATGTATGTATGTGTGTGTGTGTGTGTATGTATATATATATATATATATATATATATATATATATATATATATATATATATATATATATATATATAATTTCTCTTCATTAACATATAAGCCAGAAGAGAGTGGAGCAATACCTTTAATGTAATGAAAGAAAAGAAAAAAAAAAAAAAAACCTGTCATACAAAACTGCTAGTCCTAGGGAGTGGAGGGGGGAACTTTTGAAAATGAATACAAAATAAAGGCTTTTTCAGACATACCAAAAGCTGAAAGACTTTATCAATAATAAACCAGTAATATAAGAAATATGAAAGGAAGTTCTCTAGACAGAAGAAAAATAATGCCAAATGGAAATATGGCACAAAAGATCTGCACAAAAGTATGAAGATCATTGGAAATGATAATTATGAGGCTAAATATACAAGTAAGTTTCCTCATTATTTAAATCTCTTTAAAAGTTAACCAATTGTTTAAAGCAAAAGTAATAAAAATGCATTTCAGGATTCGTAAGATGTGTACAAGTAAAATGTAAACAATAGCACAAAAGTATGGAGGAGAGAGATAAATGTTTACTGTTGTAAAGTTCTTATATTGAATACTATACATGAAGTTATGTAATATTATCTTAAGGTATATAATATATAATAAAATTATATGTTATAAATAACATATAATAACACTAAAATAAAACAGCAAAGTGTTATAGAAATACATCAATAAAGGAGATAAAATGGAATCATAAAAGTACTCCATCCAAAAGAGAAGGAAAAAGAGGAAAGGAAGAAGAGCAGATAAATAAATAAAAACAAATAGTAAAGACAGTAGATTTAAAACCAAACCATATCAACAATCACATTAAATGTAAATGGTCTAAATAGCTCAAATGTAAAAATCAGTCATTGTCAGACTAGATGAAAAAGCAAGATCTGACTGTATAATGCCTACAAGAAACACACTTTAAAAATAAAGACATAAATAGGTAACAGTAAAAGAATGGAGAAATACATATCAAAAGAAAACTGGAGTGGCTATATTCATATCAGATAAAGTAGATTTCAGGAAAACAATTAAATGTTATTGTCAAATTCCCTAACATTTAGAAACAAAATACCACATTTCTAAATCACCCAAGGATCAAAGAAATAAGCAAAAAAGAAATTAGAAAATATTTCACCCTGAATGAAAATGAAAATACACCAAAATTGTAGAATGCAGCTAAAGGAGTTGTTAAAGGAAAATTTATAGCCCTAAATACTTTTATGGGGAAAGAAGAAAAGTCTCAAATTAATGATCTCATCTTTCACATTAAGAACCTCATAAAAAAGAGAAAACTAAATGCAAAGGAAGCAGAAAAAAAGGATATACTAAAGATCAGAGGAGAAATCAATGAAATAGAAAATCAAAAAAAAAATACAAAAATCAATGAAAGCAAAAGCTGATTCTTTGAGAAGATCAATAAAATTGATAAACCTCTAGTCAGATTGATCCAGAAAGAAAGTAAGGAGACACAAATTATCAAAACCAGGAATGAGAAAGGTGACATTTGAAATAGATTCTACAGATATTAAAAAGGGAAATAGGGCAATATTTTGAACAACTTCATTCCAATAAATTTGACAATTTAGATGAAATGGACAAATTCCTTGAAAGACACAAATTATCAAAGCTTACTTAACAAGAAACAGATAATCTGAATAGCCCAATATCTCTTAAAGAAATTGGATTTGTAGTTAAAATTTTCTTAAAAAACAAAAACAAAAGCAAAACCTCTCTATGTCTAAATGACTTCATAAATTCAACCAAACATTTAAAGAAGAAATAGTACCAATGCTACATAAAATCTTCCAGAATTTGAAGAGTAGATAATACTTCCCCACTCATTTTATAGGGCCAATATTATTCTGATACCACAACCAAAGAACATTGCAAGAAAAGAAAATTATAGATCAATAGCCCCACCAAAAAACTTAGATGCAAACATTCTTAACAAAACTTTATCAAATCCAAAACATATAAAATGCAAAAAAGGACAAAGATATCATTTGACAATCTGTGTTTGACTCACTAATACAAGGTTGGTTTAACATTCAAAAATCAATGTAATTCATCAAATTAATGGACTGAAAAAGATAAAAACAACATATATGATAATATCAATAGATGCAGACAAAATGCAGAAAATGCTCAGTAAAGTAGAAATAGAAAGGAACTTCCTCAATCTGATAAAGGACATCCACTTAAAACTACAGAGAACATCATTTTTAATGATGAAAAACTGAAAGCATTCTGCTTAAGAACAAGAGCAAGGCAAAATGTTTACTCTTGCCACTTCCATTGAACATTTTACTGAAGGTTCTAAGCAGTGCAATAAGACATAAAAAAATGAATAAAAGACATCTGATTGGAAATAAAGAAAATAAACTGATTGTCTATGTAGAAAATTGTATGCAAACTACCAGAACACATACTATAATTAACTAGTGAGTTTAGCAAAGTTCCAGAAGACATGCTCAATATACAATAGTCAATTGTATTTCTATGTACTAGAAGTGAAATTAAAAGTCAATACCATTCACAACAGTATAAAATATACTTAAGGATGAAGCTAGCAGAATATATGCAAGATGTTTACGCTGAAAACCACAAATATTTCTGAGAGAAATTAAAGAAAACCTAAATAAAAGGAGAGATACGCTATGTTTATGATTTAGAAGACTCCATCAAAAGTGTCTAATCACTATTTCTAATTCCCCACTTCCCATTCTCCCTATACATCTCTTTTTTACATTATAAAAAATGCCAAACAAAATCAAAAGAGAGAAGAATAGCACAATGAATACCCATAGATTCATTACTCAATTTCAATAATTATAAACTTCATAGTTTATAATTCTAGTTTCATCTGTGCTGTTAACCACTCCCCAACCACACCAAAGTTGGATTATTTTGAAGTCAGTCCTTGGTGTCATATCATTTCATCTGTAAATATCTAAAAATCTGGCCTCTTTTAAAAAACATAATCACAACATAATTTCACCTCAAAATATAAACCACAATACCCTAATATTATCAAATAAATCATCAGTGTTCCAATTTTCCAAATTATCTCATAAATATTTCTTTTACAGTCTGTTGTTTGATTAAAATGAAGTCTATATTTGCATTTGCTTATTATGTATCCTGAATAGGGTGATTTTATAATTTATTTTCTAAACTGGGACATATCTGTGAGTGAAAAGGAGCACTAATAATAATTATGCCAGAAAATAAGCATAAATCAGGATAATCACAGGCAAACAGAAATATGTGATCACCATATTCTCAAATCTGTTTTAATCTATGTGATTCCACTTCCTCTTCTTCCCCTCATCTTCCCTCCCATCCCAATGGCAATGTGTTTATTGAAGAAACCAGTCTCTTTGTTCTTTCTAATTTCCCACAGTCTGGATTTTGCCCATGCTGTTCCTCTCTTGCATGCATTTTCTAAAATATAGTAGGTCCAGAAATTAGATCTCATTGTTTCTTTTTTTTTTTTTTTACAAGAACACCTCTTAAGAGATGTTCTTTTCTCTCTTAAATGCACACCAGTCTTTTCTCTCAGCCCTCAAAGAAAACTGCTCTTGTCAAGGTTCCTTTAACGCCTTAATTCTATTGCTAAACCCAGTTCTCATCTTACTCAACCTATTAGTGGATGTCTTGTTCATGGCTGATTGCCCTTTTTTCACCTGGTTTTTAAAACTCCACATGTTTCGCTTGTCCTCCAGCTTCACTGATCGTTCCTTCTTAGTCTCTTTTTCAGGGTTTGCCTCTTTTCTCTGGTCTCTTAATGTTGGCATACCCCCAGGGTTCAATCATTGATCCTTCCCTTTTTTTACATTCACTGCCTTGATGATCTCATCCAGAAACCTGGTTTTAAATGCTATATATATGCTGACAACTTCCAGCTCAATGCTCTTCCAGAACTTCAGACTTGAAGTTACCTATTCAACATTTCCACTATGATGTCTAATAGATATATCAAACTTTTCTAGACCAAGACTAAAACTCCTGATTTAGCCTTATCCCTCCTCAATCTTTTCCATCTCATTAAAACCTATCCCTCTTCAATCTTTTCCATCTCATTTGATGACAACTCCATCTTTTCCAGTTGTTTAGTCCTAAAACCTGTAGTCATCCTTAACACCTCTTTCTTGTATACCACACCAAATTCTACCTTCAAAAAGTATATCCAAGAGAGAGACCTTCAAGATGGCGGAAGAGTAAGACGTGGAGATCACCTTCCTCCCCACAAATACATCAGAAATACATCTATATGTGGAACAACTCCTACAGAACACCTACTGAATGCTGGCAGAAGACCTCAGACTTCCCAAAAGGCAAGAAACTCCCCATGTACCTGGGCAGAGCAAAAGAAAAAGAAAAAACAGAGACAAAAGAATAAGGAAACGACCTGCACCTCTGGGAGGGACATGTGAAGGAGGAAAAGTTTCCACACACTAGGAAGCCCCTTCACTGGCAGAGATGGGGGATGGTGGTGGGGGAAGCTTTGGAGCCACAGAGAGCACAGCAAGAGGGGTGCAGAGGGAAAAGTGGAGAGATTCCCACACAGGGGATCGATGTCAACCAGCACTCACCAGCCCGAGAGGCTTGTCTGCTCACCCACCGGGACAGCTGAGAGCTGGGAGCTGAAGCTCAGGCTTTGAAGGCCAGATCCCAGGGAGAGGACTGGGGTTGGTTGCATGAATAGAGCCTGAAGGGGGCTAGTGTGCTACAGTTAGCTGGAAGTGAGTCCGGGAAAAAGACTGGACCTGCCTAAGAGTCAAGAGACCATTGTTTTGGGGTGCGCGAGGAGAGGGGATTCAGAGCACCCCCTAAACAAGCTCCAGAGATGGATGCAAGCCTCAGCTATCAGCGCAGCACCAGAGATGGGCATGAAACGCTAAGGCTGCTGCTACAGCCACCAAGAAGCCTGTGTGCAAGCACAGGTCACTATCCACACCTCCCCTCCTGGGAGCCTGTGCAGCCCGCCACTGCCAGGGTCCCATGATCCAGGGACAACACCCTGGGAGAACACACAGCGTGCCACAGGCTGTTGCAACGTCATGCCGGCCTCTGCCACCGCAGGCTCACCCTGCATCCCGTATCCCCCCCTCCCCCAGGCCTGAGTGAGTCAGAGCCCCTGAATCAGCTGCTACTTTAACCCCATCCTGTCTGAGCAAAGAACAGACGCCCTCAGGTGCCCTACATGCAGAGGCGGGGCCAAATCCAAAGCTGAACCCCCAGAGCTGTGTGAACAAAGAAGAGAAAGGGAAATTTCTCCCAGCAGATTCAGGAGCAGCGAATTAAATCTCCACAATCAACTTGATGTACCCTGCATCTGTGGAATACCTGAATAGCCAACGAATCATCCCAAAAGTGAGGCAGTGAACTGTGGGAGCAATGATATATATTTTTTTCCTTCTTCTCTTTTTATGAGTGTTTATGTGTATGCTTCTTTGTGTGATTTTGTCTGTATAGCTTTGCTTTTACCATTTGTCCTAGGGTTTCGTCTGTCCGTTTTTCTTTTGGTGTTTTTGTTTGTTTAGTATAGTTTTTAGTGCTTGTTACATTGGTGGATTTCTTTTTTGGTTTGGTTGCTCTTTTCTTTCTCTTTTTTTCTTTTTCTTTATTATTTTTTAATTTTTTTTTTTTTAGACAAATCCCAAATATATTCTTTATTGTACCACAGTCTTTTATTATTTACAAACCATCAGGGCTTTGAGTTTAAGCTTTTTCCTTTGGGCAGTGGAGACTTACTCAAAGCAAGTTGAAGTTATCATGTATTGAGCAGCTACTATGGCCAGCCATTCATAGTATGTGCCGAGAGCAGTACCTTTGGGCAATAAATTGGGCGATTGCATGGACGGTGGTCTGGCTGAAGCTAAGACGGGAAAACTGGGAAAGAGGCAGTGGTCACTGTGTAGCCACGAAGTGGTGAGAGCTAAACTGGGGGAGCAGAAGTGCAAATGGAAATGGAGGAAAGGGAGGAGTTGAGATAGATTTTGAAGGAAGCTTTCGAATTATCATTTAAAGTTTTCTCTCCATTATAAGCGGCTACACAATGGACAGAGAAGTTAGAACTACTTGAAGAGTTAAACTATCTTCTAAAGATATGCAATTACTTTTTAATTTTTAATAATTATTTTTTATCTTTTATTTTAATAACTTTATTTTATTTTGTTTTTTTCATTCTTCCTTTCTTTTTTTCTCACTTTTCTTCTGAGCTGTGTGGCTGACAGAGTCTTGGTGCTCCAGCTGGGTGTCAGGCCTGTGCCTCTAGGGTGGGAGAGCCGAGTTCAGGACATTGGTCCATCAGAGACCTCCTGGCTCCACATACTATCAAACAGCGAAAGCTCTCCCAGAGATCTCCATCTCAACCCTAAGACCCAGCTCCACTCAACGACCAGCAAGCTACAGTGCTGGACAACCTATGTCAAACAACTAGCAAGACAGGAACACAGCCCCACCCTTTAGCAGAGAGGCTACCTAAAATCATAATAAGGTCACAGACACCCCAAAACACACAACTGGATGTGGTCCTGCCCATCAGAAAGACAAGATCCAGCCTCATACACCAGAGCACAGGCACGAGTGCCCTCAACCAGGAAGCCTACACAACCCACTGAAACAACTTTACCCACTGGGGGCAGACACCAAAAACAATGGGAACTACAAACCTGCAGCCTGCGAAAAGGAGACCCCAAACACAGTAGGTTAAGCAAAATGAGAAGACAGAGAAACACACAGCAGATGAAGGAGCAAGGTAAAAACCCACCACACCAAACAAATGAAGAAGAAATAGGTAGTCTACCTGAAAAACAATTCAGAGTAATGATAGTAAAGATGATCCATAATCTTGGACATAGAATGGAGAAAATAAAAGAAACGTTTAACAAGGACCTAGAAGAACTAAAGAGCAAACAGACAATGATGAACAACAAAATAAATGAAAATAAAAATTCTCTAGAAGGAATCAAAAGCAGAATAACTGAGGCAGAGGAACGGAGAAGTGACCTGGAAGATAAAATAGTGGAAATAACTACTGTAGACCAGAATAAGGAAAAAAGAATGAAAAGAATTGAGGGCAGTCTCAGAGACCTCTGGGACAACATTAAACACAACAATATTAAAATTATACGGGTCCCAGAAGAAGAAGAGAAAAAGAAAGGGGCTGAGAAAATATTTGAAGAGATTATAGTTGGAAACTTCCCTAATATGGGAAAGGAAATAGTTAGTCAAGTCCAGGAAGCACAGAGAGTCCCATACAGAATAAATCCAAGAAGAAACACGCCAGGATACATATTAGTCGAACTATCAAAAATTAAATACCAAGAAAAAATATTAAAAGCAGCACAGGAAAAACAACAAATAACATACAAGGGAATCCACATAAGGTTAACAGCTGATCTTTCAGCAGAAACTCTGCAAGCCAGAAGGGAGTGGCAGGACATATTTAAAGTGATGAAAGGGAAAAACCCACAACCAAGATTATGCTACCCAGCAAGGATTTCATTCAGATTCGATGGAGAAATTAAAACCTTTACAGACAAGCAAAAGCTAACAGAATTCAGGAGCACCAAACCAGCTTTACAACAAATGTTAAGGAACTTCTCTAGGCAGGAAACACAAGAGAAGGAAAAGACCTACAATCACAAATCCAAAACAATTAAGAAAATGGTAATAGGAACATACATATCAATAATTACCTTAAATGTAAATGGATTAAATGCTCCAACCAAAAGACATAGAATGGCTGAATGGAGACAAAAACTAGACCTGTATATATGCAGTCTACAAGAGACCCACTTCAGACCTAGGGACACATATAGACTGAAAGGGAGGGGATGGAAAAAGATATTCCATGCAAATGGAAATACAAAGAAAGCTGGAGAAGCAATTCTCATATCAGACAAAACAGACTTTAAAATAAAGACTATTACAAGAGAAAAAGAAGGACACTACATAAGGATCAAGGGATCAATCCAAGAAGAACATATAACAATTGTAAATATTTATGCACCCAACATAGGAGCACCTCAATACATAAGGCAAATGCTAACAGCCATAAAAGGGGAAATTGACACTAACACAATCATAGTAGGGGACTATAACACCCCACTTTCACCAATGGACAGATCATCCAAAATGAAAAGAAATAAGGAAACACAAGCTTTAAATGATACATTAAACAAGATGGACTTGATATTTATAAGACATTCTATCCAAAAACAACAGAATACACTTTCTTCTCAAGTGCTCAGGGAACTTTCTCCAGGATAAATCATATCTTGGGTCACAAATCAAGCCTTGATACATTTAGAGAATTGAAATCGTATCAAGTGTCTTCTCTGACCACAACACTATGAGATTAGATATCAATTACAGGAAAAAATATGTAAAAAATACAAACACATGGAGGCTAAACAATACACTACTAAATAACCAAGAGATCACTGAGGAAATCAAAAATATCTAGAAACAAATGACAATGAAAACATGACCACCCAAAACCTATGGGATGCAGCAAAAGCAGTTCTAAGAGGGAAATTTATAGCAATACACTCCTACCTCAAGAAACAAGAAACATCTCAAATAAACAAACTAACCTTACACCTAAAGCAATTAGAGAAAGAAGAACAAAAAAACCCCAAAGTTAGCAGAAGGAAAGAAATCATAAAGATCAGATCAGAAACAAATGAAAAATAAATGAAGAAAACAATAGCAAAGATCAATATAACTAAAAGCTGGTTCTTTGAGAAGATAAAGAAAATCGATAAACCATTAGGCAGACTCATCAATAAAAAAATGGAGAAGACTCAAATCAATAGAACTAGAAATGAAAAAGGGGAAGTAACAACTGACACTGCAGAAATACAAAAGATCATGAGAGATTACTACAAGCAACTATATGCTAATAAAATGGACAGGAAGAAATGGACAAATTCTTAGAAAATCACAACCTACCGAGACTGAACCAGGAAGAAATAGAAAATATAAACAGTCCAATCACAAGCACTGAAATTGTGACTGTGATTAAAAATCTTCCAACAAACAAAAGCCCAGGACCAGATGGCTTCACAGGTGAATTCTATCAAACATTTAGAGAAGAGCTAACACCTATCCTTCTCAAACTCTTCCAAAATATAGCAGAGGGAGGAACACTCCCAAACTCATTCTACGAGACCACCATGACCCTGATACCAAAACCAGACAAAGATGTCACAAAGAAAGAAAACTACAGGCCAATATCACTGATGAACATAGATGCAAAAATCGTCAACAAAATACTAGCAAACAGAATTCATCAGCACATTAAAAGGATCATACACCACGATCAAGTAGGGTTTATCTCCAGAATGCAAGGATTCTTCAATATACGCAAATCAATGTGATACACCATATTAACAAATTGAAGGAGAAAAACCATATGATCATCTCAATAGATGCAGAAAAAGCTTTTGACAAAATTCAACACCCATTGATGATAAAAACCCTCCAGAAAGTAGGCGTAGAGGGAACTTTCCTCAACATAATTAAGGCCATATATGACAAACCCACAGCCAACATCATTCTCAGTGGTGAAAAACTGAAACCATTTCCACTCATATCAGGAACAAGACAAGGTTGCCCACTCTCACCACTATTATTCAACATAGTTTTGGAAGTTTTAGCCACAGCAATCAGAGAAGAAAAAGAAATAAAAGGAATCCAAAATGGAAAAGAAGAGGTAAAGCTGTCACTGTTTGCAGATGAAATCATACTACACATAGAGAACCCTAAAGACTCTACCTGAAAACTACTAGAGCTAATCAATGAATTTGGTAATGTAGCAGGATACAAAATTAATGCATAGAAATCTCTTGCATTCCTATACACTAATGATGAAAAGTCTAAAAGAGAAATGAAGGAAACACTCTCATTTACCATTGCAACGAAAAGAATGAAATACCTAAGAATAAACCTACCTAAGGAGACAAAAGACCTGTATGCAGAAAACGATAAGACACTGATGAAAGAAATTAAAGATGATACAGATGGAGAGATATACCATGTTCTTGGATTGGAAGAATCAACATTGTGAAAATGACTATACTACCCAAAGCAATCTACAGATTCAATGCAATCCCTATCAGACTACCAATGGAATTTTTCACAGAAGTAGAACAAAAAATTGCACAATTTGTATGGAAACACAGAAGACTCCAAATAGCCAAAGCAATCTTGAGAAAGTAAAATGGAGCTGGAGGAATCAGACTCCGTGACTTCAGACTGTACTACAAAGCTACAGTAATCAAGACAGTATGGTAATGGCATAAAAACAGAAATACACATCAATGGAACAGGACAGAAAACCCAGAGATAAACCCACACACATACGGTCACCTTATTTTTGATAAGAGAGGCAAGAATATACAATGGAGAAAACACAGCCTTTTCAATAAGTGGTGCTGGGAAAACTGGACAGCTACATGTAAAAGAATGAAATTAGAACACTCCCTAACAGCATACACAAAAATAAACTCAAAATGGCTTAAAGACCTAAGTGTAAGGCCAGACACTATAAAACTCTTAGAGGAAAACATAAGCAGACACTCTATGACATAAATCACAGCAAGGTCCTTTGTGACCCACCTCCTAGAGGAATGGAAATAAAAACAAAAATAAACAAATGGGATCTAATGAAACTTAAAAGCTTTTGCACAGCAAAGGAAACCATAAACAAGATGGAAAGACAACCCTCAGAATGGGAGAAAATACTTGCAAATGCAGCAACTGACAAAAGATTATTCTCCAAAACTTACAAGCCACTCATGCAGCTCAATATCAAACAAACAAACAACCCAATCCAAAAATGGGCAGAAGACCTATATAGACATTTCTCCAAAGAAGATATACAGATTGCCAACACTAATCATTAGAGGAATGCAAATCAAAACTACAATGAGGTGTCATCTCACACCAGTCAGAATGGCTATAATCAAAAAAGCTACAAACAATAAATGCTGGAGAGGGTGTGGAATAAAGGGAACCCTCTGGCACTGTTGGTGGGAATGTAAATCGATACAGCCACTATGGAGAACAGTATGGAGGTTCCTTAAAACACTAAAAATAGAACTACTACACGATCCAGCAATCCCACTACTCGGCATATACCCTGAGAAAACCATAGTTCAAAAAGAGTCATGTACCACAATGTTCATTGCAGCTCTACTTATAATAGCCAGGACATGGAAGCGTCCTAAGTGTCCATCGACAGATGAATGGATAAAGAAGATGTGGTACATATATACAATGGAATATTACTCAGCCTTAAAAAGAAACGAAATTGAGTTATTTGTAGTGAGGTGGATGGACCTAGAATCTGTCATACAGAGTAAGTCAGAAAGAGAAAAACAAATACCGTATGCTAAAATATATATATAGAATCTAAAAAACAAAAAAGGTTCTCATGAACCTAGGGGCAGGACAGGAATAAAGATGCAGACATAGAGAATGGACTTGAGGACACGGGGAGGGGGAAGGGTAAGCTGGGACGAAGTGAGAGAGTGGCATGGACATATATACACTACCATATGTAAAATAGATAGCTAGTGGGAAGCAGCTGCATAGACCAGGGAGACCAGCTCAGTGCTTTGTGACCACCTAAAGGCGTGGGATAGGGAGTGTGGGAGGGAAACACAAGAAGGAGGAGATAAGGGCGATATATGTATATGTATAGCTGATTCACTTTGTTATAAAGCAGAAACTACACACCATTGTAAAGCAATTATACTCCAATAAATATGTTAAATTTATATATATATATATATTATATATATATATATATATATATATATCTCCAAAATCTAACCACTTTGCACTACTTCTCCCATTACCACTCTGGTCTAAATTGCCGTCATCTCTCATCTATATTACTGCAATAGCCTCCTAATTGATCTGTCCATTGTACTCTTACCTCTAGTATTTATTAAACAACAGTCAAATGATCCTTTTAAAATGGATTGTGTCACTCCTTTGCTCAAAACTGTCCAGTGATTCCTCCTTTCATTCAGAGTAAAATCCAAAGTCCTTACAATGTCCCACAAGGCGCTATATCTTCTCACATATTTACTCTGACCTCCTCTCCCCCTACACTCCTCCTCACTCACTCTCTCTGTTATAGCCACACAGGCTTTCTTGGCGTCTCTCAAACATATCAGATACATTCTCATTTGGAGAACATTTACTCTAGATGTTTCTTTTTTCTGGAACGTTTTTCTCCCTGATATTCACTTGGCTAACTCTCTCATGAAAAATCATCTTCTCAGTGAGACGTACTCTGACCTCCTTTTATATATTATAATCTGGACCAACATTTTCCCAGCACCCCTTGCCCCCTTAATTTGCTTTATTTTCCATTTTTCACAGTATTTACCTCACCCAGTTATTGTATAATTTATTTATTTCTATGTTGATTGTTTATTGTGTATCTTCTCCCACTAGGACATAAGCTCCTCAAAGGCAGGAATTTTTTTGTTCCCTGATGATCCCTCAGACCCTTGCAGAGCCTAGCCCATGATAAGCCCTCCATGTAGTCAATCAAAAGTTGAATTGATGTTGAATGAAAGAAAATTACTCTTACTACTGTGTGAATACTTGATTTCAGCAGGACAAGTATTTGGGAGCCTACTGCAATGGTCCAGGTGGGAAACACTGGTATAGGGTGGTAGTGGCAGTAATGAAAAGAAGTGACACACTCAAAATGTAGTTTGGCAATGTTTACAATGATAGATTGGATGAAGGGGTATGATCTGGTTTAAGGGAAAGAATCAAGAATAATCCGAGGATTTCCTGGATGAGCAAATGGGTGGCTAATTATGTTATGGAATGGTTAAGAGGCAAGGAAAACTGATCAGAGAAGTGGATCAAGAGTCTGTATTGAATGGTAAGTTTGAGATGCCTGTGAGCCATCTAAGAGGTAATTTCAAGCTAGTAGTTATACGGGAGAGTTAAAATTAAAGTTCTTGGATATGTTTAGAAATTTTGGAATTATGAATATAAGAAAAGAATTTAAATCTACAGGAATGGGCAGATGAGAGAGAATAGATAAATTTTAATCATCTCTTGAAGAGGATCTCATTCTGGCCCTTAGATCCAGGTAAAGATACTGAGAAGAAGCAGTCAGTGAGGTGGGAGAAAAGCAGGAGGAAATTGCATGGTAAGAGCCAAGAGACAAAAATGTTTCAAGAAGTTGTCGAGTGTCCATTTGCTTTGGTAACACAGACACCGTTCATGGCATCACTAGTAGATGCAGTCTCAGTGGAACAGTGAGGGTGGGAGCCAAATTATGTTCTAGTATATCACTATGCCTCTTTGTAATTTTATTATAGCAGGAAGTAAAATTTCTATTATCTTTCAGTCAAATCAGGTCAACGTAATTACACACTTACCCATTTAAGGGTAACAAAATATAAGAAGTGGTAGAAAGTAATGTGGATCCAAAGTTGCCTTTTGAATCTAGGGAGCTGGGTAGGTATGCTGGGCTAGTTGTAGACCAACTGGTATGACCTAGCATCACAGAATCTAAGGAGTGGAGAGAATTTTAAAGGAGCATCCCAGAGAAAGAAAATGCATGGCATGCACATCTATTTTAACCAATCATAGCGTTTCTTCCTCATGAGCTGGGATAGTGTCAGAGGGCCACAGCGCTCCAGGCAGCCCTTACCAGTTGATTACACTTGGCATGGGAATTGAACCCATTCACTATCCCTATCTCAAGTCCCAAACAAGTCCCACCTCCTTGTCTAATCCCGTTTACTTCACCTCTACAAAACCACAGGCAGCCATTTAGATTCTGCTTCAATAGGAGTAGGGAATAGCTATCGTCTTTTGAGGTTGAGTCAAAAGCTGCTCCCACTACTTTCCACTCCTTAGAAGCTATTGCAGCTCCATGAGCCACCATAATCTTTTTGTCCCCATGTGTCAACATTTCAGGTATTTGAAGACAGCTATTTATGTTTCCCTAAAACTTTCTCCTCTCCAGTAGAAACAACTTTAGGATCTTTATCAAAGGATCTAGTTTCTAGTCTCATACCACCTTTATTCACTTTTACCAGCACTCTCATTTGCCTGAAAAATACATACCCCTCCACCATCATGCTTTACATACTCACACTGAACTAAAAAACTGGAATACCGGCCCTAAACAACAAATAGATAAAGGCATCCATATCTAACTTGTATATAGTCCCAGCTTCCAGATGCTAGAAGTTTTCCCCCAAGGACAGCGGAGGAATAAGAACAAGTCTAAAGGGCTCCATGGGGATAAAGGGAGATCATGTAAAGAGGCATAAGTTCCAGCTGTTGGAACTTAGGCAGTCTAACTACTGAGTAGAACAGATGATACATTCCAGGACGTTTTTCCCTTGGGCCATGTGAATTTTAAAACTGAAATATCTAGCAGGATAAAAATAGGTTCTGAATAAAATTACAGCATATTGAAGATGAATAAATTTGGCTCTAATAGGCTAATAAAACAGACTGCATTATCTTTTAGTCAGTTTTTACATAAAGCAAACACTATTATTAACCTCCCCGCTGAAGCATTTCAGAGGAAAATTTTTTACTTGATTTTTCAGGTTTCTTACAAGTTAGTTTATTACACCAATATGGGGAATTAATCAAAACAAAATCATATTTTATTTCCAAATAGATTTTAAACTCCTTAAGGGCATGGACCATTTTTTTTCCTTTCTTGTATTTCATCCAGTGATTGGAATATAAAGGATACTCAAATTATGTGCTTATTAACATAAAAATAATGAATAAATGAAAATTAGTTTTATAAGCATAGAAAATGTCTTAAACTTCTGGTTAGTCTTCAGTGTCTTTATTACTGGGTCTGCAGAAATAACCAAAAATTTCAAATTGTTCCTTGGAAATTGATCTACCTCTCTTGTGTATCCCACTGATAACCATCAGCAGCTTATACAAATCATATAGAAAGGCACTGAGACCTTCCATTTGCACAAGAGGGAGATCTTATTTCTTAATCTTGTCTTCTCTTCCTTAGCCTTCCTGTCGTTGCTAGTAACTTTTTATGATCACCAGCAGTTTCTCTTAAATAGCATTCTGTTACTCAGACACCTCAACTGCAGCCCTCTCTTTATAGGATATCATGAAAGTTTTAGTTAGTTTGGGTTGAGAATTTCCCAGTTTTGCTTTTTTCCTTTTTCTTTATTCACTGCTTGACCCCATTGTTTCAGTTTCCAGTAAGTCTTGTCACTTCTACTAATAAGAAAGAATGGAGTCACACTGCCTTGGATACCACACTTCATGAGGAACAGGTCTGCTAGCTATACATAAAGCTTTAAATTCATAAAGCTTCTTGAAAAAGAAGTTGTCAAAATGACATTGGCAGTGACTGAGTAATTTGAAAAATTAAAGTACTTCCTAAGGGTCAGTTTAGGGAATCTTGGCTTTAATCTTTCTGAGATAACTACTTATCAAAATGAAAACTCCTTGGGATAAAGGCATTTTCAAACTATGGGCAAGAAACTAGGGAATGATTTCTTATAGCCTTAAGATACAGAGCAAAGGATGCTATTACCTTCTGAGTAAATAAAGTTTGAACTTTACTTACATGAATTGCTACATCCCCTCACCTTTGGCCAGAAGATTATTCTTGTAAAAGCATATATGTTATTATGTTATTTCATACTGCAAAGACAGAAATACTTTTGTAAGTTAGATATCTCTTCAATCTTATGTCACTCCAGTTTTATTAGTATTTTTTCATGATAATCCTCATAACACTAAATATGCATGCATGTGTTTGGGTATGCACTTATCCATTCGTATGCACTCTTGTGAGATGTATTTGGGTATGCACTTATCCATTCGTATGCACTCTTGTGAGATGTGAGCTTCCTTTTTTAATTCTTTATTAACCAAAGAGGATCATACATTTTTCCCCAAAATAAGCCAAAGACAATCATAACATTTTTTTTTTGAATCATAACATTTTTTTTTGAATCATAACATTTTAATGCTGCAAAGTTCCCCAGAGATCTTATAGTTCAAGGTCTTCATTTTACAGATGAAGTAACCGAGGCCCAGAAGTTAAATGACTAGGCAACTATTATAGAGAGCAATTTAAATGGCATTGCAAGCCTCAAAACAGCTCATTCGTTGGCCTGCAATGACCCTAGTCCTCTCCCACCTGGTTCAAAATTCCCATAAGTTTCACAATGCCTGACACTTAAAGTACTTATATCAATTAATCAATAGGGATTGAGTAAGTGGAATCACTGTTCTTTTATGGACATTGTTAAAATTGGGGCTGGAATGAACTAAGCACAATTCGTCTTTGATATCCCTTTCAATCTCTTTCTTACTCCCTTGCTTTTTTCTTTTGCAGCCTCAGAGGACTCTTTAGCTTCTGAAGTCGGCTCCCAGCACCACTCCTACAGGGGTTTTTAATTCCCAGCGCTGACCCAGATCTTTCTACATTACCTCACTGACTAGCCAAACTTATATGACTTGTGTTCTATTAATCCATGTAACCAGGCCCTGCTATGGTAAACTACAATTTAGAGGCCACTACCATTTTCCCCAATCTTTCAACTAACTCACTAATCTATAACTTGCCAGCACTTCAAATATTGAGGCATAGTATAAGACTCCCTATATCTTAAGGCTTTAAATATTGATCCTTAAAATGGAGTAATTCTAGAACAGCAATGACTCATAGGTAAAGATGTCCCTTTCCCAAACTCAACCCTTCAACAGTATACATCAACTGCCCCTAGTTGTCTCCCATAAGAACTTAACAGTAACTTTTTCTTCTTGACATTCTCGTGTCAGTTGCAAGGATTCAAGTGAGGAACATTTTAGCTCTTCATGCAAAAAAAAAAGCTTATGGGAGCTTCCCTGGTGGGAACTAAGCCCATGAACCACAACTACTGAGCCTGCACTCTACAGCCCACGAGCCACAACTACTGAGCCCGCATGCTGCAACTACTGAAGCCCGTGCCCTAGAGCCTGTGCTCCTCAACGAGAAGCCACTGCAGTGAGAAGCCTGCACACCACAACGAAGAGTAGCCCTCACTCTTTGCAACTAGAAAAAGCCCACATGCAGCAATGAAGACCCAACACAGCAAAAAATAAATAAATAAAATAAATTTATTTTTTAAACAAAGCTTATGAACTTTTTCTCTGGCTAATCTAATTTGTCTCTATTTTAGAGTACCAATATGTTATTCATTCTTCCCAATATATGTTTGGTTTGGTTTGGTTCAGTTTTTCAAGGCCAGCTGAAGTTTCTTTTTTTTTCCTTTTTTTAAAAATTTTTGAATTTTATTTTATTTATTTTTTTATACAGCAGGTTCTTATTAGTCATCAATTTTATACACATCAGTGTATACATGTCAATTCCAATCGCCCAATTCATCACACCACCATCTCCACCCCCCCGCGGCTTTCCCCCCTTGGTGTCCATACGTTTGTTCTCTACGTCTGTCTCAACTTCTGCCCTGCAAACCGGTTCATCTGTACCATTTTTCTAGGTTCCACATACATGCATTAATATACGATATTTGTTTTTCTCTTTCTGACTTACTTCACTCTGTAGGACACTCTCTAGATCCATCCACGTCTCAAAAAATGACCCAATTTCGTTCATTTTTATGGCTGAGTAATATTCCATTGTATATATGTACCACTTCTTCTTTATCCATTCATCTGCCAATGGGCATTTAGGTTGCTTCTATGACCTGGCTGTTGTAAATAGTGCTGCAATGAACATTGGGGTGCATGTGTCTTTTTGAATTATGGTTTTCTCTGGGTATATGCCCAGTAGTGGGATTGCTGGGTCATATGGTAATTCTATTTTTAGTTTTTTAAGGAACATCCACACTGTTCTCCATAGTTGCTGTATCAATTTACATTCCCACCAACAGTGCAAGAGGGTTCCCTTTTCTCCACACCCTCTCCAGCATTTGTTGTTTGTAGATTTTCTGATGATGCCCATTCTAACTGGTGTGAGGTGATACCTCACAGTAGCTTTGATTTGCATTTATCTGATAATTAGTGATGTTGAGCAGCTTTTCATGTGCTTCTTGGCCATCTGTATGTCTTCTTTGGAGAAATGTCTATTTAGGTCTGCTGTCCATTTTTGGATTGGGTTGTTTTTTTAATATTGAGCTGCATGAGTTGTTTATATATTTTGGAGATTAATCCTTTGTCTGTTGATTCGTTTGCAAATATTTTCTCCCATTCTGAGGGTTGTCTTTTCATCTTGTTTATGGTTCCTTTGCTCTGCAAAAGCTTTGAAGTTTCATTAGGTCCCATTTCTTTATTTTTCTTTTTACTTCCATTACTGGAGGAGGTGGATCAAAGAAGATCTTGCTGTGATTTATGTCAAAGAATATTCTTCCTGTGTTTTCCTCTAAGAGTTTTATAGTGTCTGGTCTTACATTTAGGTCTCTAACACATTTTGAGCTTATTTTTGTGTATGGTTTTAGGGAGTGTTCTAATTTCATTCTTTTACATGTAGCTGTCCAGTTTTCCCAGCACCACTTATTGAAGAGACTGTCTTTTCTCCATTGTATATCCTTGCCTCCTTTGTCATAGATTAGTTGACCATAGGTGCGTGGGTTTATCTCTGGGCTTTCTATCTTGTTCCATTGATCTATCTTTCTGTTTTTGTGCCAGTACCATATTGTCTTGATTACTGTAGCTTTGTAGTATAGTCTGAAGTCAGGGAGTCTGATTCCTCCTGCTCCGCTTTTTTCCCTCAAGATTGTTTTGGCTATTCGGGGTCTTTTGTGTCTCCATACAAATTTTAAGATTTTTTGTTCTAGTTCTGTAAAAAATGCCATTGGTAATTTGATAGGGATTGCATTGAATCTGTAGATTGCTTTGGGTAGTATGTTCATTTTCAAAATATTGATTCTTCCAATCCAAGAACATGGTATATCTCTGTTGGTATTATCTTTAATTTCTTTCATCAGTGTCTTACAGTTTTCTGCGTAAAGGTCTTTTGTCTCCCTAGGTAGGTTTATTCCTAGGTATTTTATTCTTTTTGTTGCAGTGGTAAATGGGAGTGTTTCCTTAATTTCTCTTTCAGATTTTTCATCATTAGTGTATAGGAGTTCAAGAGATTTCTGTGCATTAATTTTGTATCCTGCAACTTTACCAAATTCATTGATTAGCTCTAGTAGTTTTCTGGTGGCATCTTTAGGATTCTCTATGTATAGTATCATGTCATCTGCAAACAGTGACAGTTTTACTTCTTCCTTTCTAATTTGTATTCCTTTTATTCCTTTTTCTTCTCTGATTGCCATGGCTAGGACTTCCAAAACAATATTGAATAATAGTGGTGAGAGTGGACATCCTTGTCTCGTTCCTGATCTTAGAGGAAATGCTTTCAGTTTTTCACCATTAAGAATGATGTTTGCTGTGGGGTGGTCGTATATGGCCTTTACTATGTTGAGGTGGGTTCCCTCTATGCCCACTTTCTGGAGAGTTTTTATCATAAATGGGTGTTGAATTTTGTCAAAAGCTTTTTCTGCATCTATTGAGATGTTCATATGGTTTTTATTCTTCAATTTATTAATATGGTGTATCACATTGATTGATTTGTGTAAACTGAAGAATCCTTGCATCTGTGGGATAAATCCCAATTGATCATGGTGTGTGATCCTTTTAATGTGCGGTTGGATTCTGTTTGTTAGTATTTTGTTGAGGATTTTTGCATCTATATTCATCAGTGATATTGGTCTGTAATTTTCTTTTTTTGTAGTATCTTTGTCTGCTTTTGGTATCAAGGTGATGGTGGCCTCATAGAATGACTTTGGGCGTGTTCCTTCCTCTGTAATTTTTTGGAAGAGTTTGAGAAGGATGGGTGTTAGCTCTTCCCTAAATGTTTGATAGAATTCACCTGTGAAGCCATCTGGTACTGGACTTTTGTTTGTTGGAAGATTTTTAATCACAGTTTCAATTTCATTACTTGTGATTGGTCTGTTCATATTTTCTATTTCTTCCTTGTTCAGTCTTGGAAGGTTATACCTTTCTAAGAATGTGTCCATTTCTTCCATGTTGTCCATTATATTGGCATAGAGTTGCTTGTAGTAGTCTCTTAGGATGCTTTATATTTCTGTGGTGTCTGTCGAACTTCTCCTTTTTCATTTCTAATTTTATTGATTTGAGTCCTCTCCCTCTTTTTCTTGATGAGTCTGGCTAATTGTTTATCAATTTTGTTTATCTTCTCAAAGAACCAGCTTTTAGTCTTATTGATCTTTGCTGTTTTCTTTGTTTCTAGTTCATTTATTTCTGCTCTGATCTTTATGATTTCTTTCCTTCTGCTAACTTTGGGTTTTGTTTGTTCTCCTTTCTCTAGTTCCTTTTGGTGTAAGGTTACATTGTTTGAGATTTTTCTTGTTTCTTTAGGTAGGCCTGTATAGCTATAAACTTCCCTCTTAGAACTGCTTTTGCTGAATCCCATAGGTTTTGGATCATCGTGTTTTCATTGTCATTTGTCTCTAGGTATTTTTTGATTTCCTCTTTGATTTCTTCACTGATCCCTTGGTTATTTAGTAACGTATTGTTTAGCCTCCACGTGTTTGTGTTTTTTACAGTTTTTTTCCCTGTAATTCATTTCTAATCTCATAGCGTTGTTGTCAGAAAAGATGCTTAATATGATTTCAATTTTCTCAAATTTACTGAGGCTTGATTTGTGACCCAAGATGTGATGTATCCTGGAGAATGTTCTGTGCACACTTGAGAAGAAAGTGTAATCTGCTGTTTCTGGATGGAATGTCCTATAAATATCAGTTAAATCTATCTGGTCTATTGTGTCATTTAAAGCTTCTGTTTCCTTATTTATTTTCATTTTGGATGATCTGTCCATTGGTTTAAGTGAGGTGTTAAAGTCCCCCACTATTATTGTGTTACTGTCGATTTCCTCTTTTAGAGCTGCTAGCATTTGCCTTATGTATTGAGGTGCTCCTATGTTGGATGCATATATATTTATAATTGTTATATCTTCTTCTTGGATTGATCCCTTGATCATTATGTAGTGCCCTTCCTTGTCTCTTGTAACATTCTTTATTTTACAGTCTATTTTATCTGATATGAGTATTGCTACTCCAGCTTTCTTCTGATTTCCGTTTGCATGGAATATCTTTTTTCATCCCCTCACTCTCAGTCTGTATGTGTCCCTAGGTCTGAAGTGGGTCTCTTGTAGACAGCATATATATGGGTCTTGTTTTTGTATCCATTCAGCAAGCCTGTGTCTTTTGGTTGGAGCATTTAATCCATTCAAGTTTAAGGTAATTATCGATATGTATGTTCCTATGACCATTTTCTTAATTGTTTTGGGTTTGTTTTTGTAGGTCCTTTTCTTTTCTTGTGTTTCCCACTTAGAGAAGTTCCTTTAGCATTTCTTGTAGAGCTGGTTTGGTGGTGCTGAATTCTCTTAGCTTTTGCTTGTCTGTAAAGCTTTTGATTTCTCCATCGAATCTGAATGAGATCCTTGCCAGGTAGAGTAATATTCGTTGTAGGTGCTTCCCCTTCATCACTTTAAGTATATCATGCCACTCCCTTCTGGCTTGCAGAGTTTCTGCTGAGAAATCAGCTGTTAACCTTATGGGAGTTCCCTTGTATGCTATTTGTCGTTTTTCCCTTGCTGCTTTCAATAATTTTTCTTTGTCTTTAAGTTTTGCCAATTTGATTACTATGTGTCTCGGTGTGTTTCTCCTTGGGTTTATCCTGTATGGGACTCGCTGTGCTTCCTCGACTTGGGTGGCTATTTCCTTTCCCATGTTAGGGAAGTTTTCAACTATAATCTCTTCAAATATTTACTCTGGCCTTTCTCTCTCTCTTCTCCTTCTGGGACCCCTATAATGTGAATGTTGTTGCGTTTAATGTTGTCCCAGAGGTCTCTTAAGCTGTCTTCATTTCTTTTTATTCTTTTTCCTTTATTCTGTTCTGCAGCAGTGAATTCCACCATTGTGTCTTCCAGGTCACTTATCCGTTCTTCTGCCTCAGTTATTCTGCTATTGATTCCTTCTAGTGTAGTTTTCATTTCAGTTATTGTATTGTTCATCTCTGTTTGTTTGTTCTTTAATTATTCTAGGTCTTTGTTAAACATTTCTTGCATCTTCTCGATCTTTGCCTCCATTCTTTTTTTGAGGTCCTGGATCATCTTCACTATCATTATTCTGAACTATTTTTCTGGAAGGTTGCCTATCTCCACTTCATTTAGTTGTTTTTCTGGGGTTTTATCTTGTTCCTTCATCTGGTACATAGCCCTCTGCCTTTTCATCTTGTCTATCTTTCTGTGAATGTGGATTTTGTTCCACAGGCTGCAGGATTGTAGTTCTTCTTGCTTTTGCTGTCTGCCCTCTGGTGGATGAGGCTAAGAGGCTTGTGTAAGTTTCCTGATGGGAGGGACTGGTGGTGGGTAGAGCTGACTGAGCTGAAATTTTTGATCTTAATAATATAGACAATTTTACTCACCTAGTAATAGTGACAAGAACAATTACAATAACAAAACATTTACTGAATTATTTGTATGTATTAGTTTGCTAAACAAATAATTTACATGCTTTGTCTCATGTAATCATTTCAACAACATTTTGACTTACATGCTATTAATATCTCTTGTTTTGTTGATGTGGAAACTGCTGGGTGTGTGATCTTGGGAAAATTACTTACCTTTCTGGATTTCTCTAAAATGGGAATGATAACAATAACAATTTCATTAAGGATTCAATGAAATAGCCACATATTATGTTTATCATGGTGCCTGACTTATAGTAAGTGTTTCATAAATTATAGCATTTATTAAGTAAATTGTCCTAGGTCATACAGCTAGTAACTGGTAGGGCCAGGAATCAAAACAAGGCAATCAGCCTCCAGAGATATACTCTACTGTCTCTAAAATGGTAAGCACAAAGCACTTACAGAGGTGGTTATTATCAAACATGACTAGCCTAGATTCTCAAACATGAAAACAGCTATCTCTTACAGTTTGCTTTTCCCAAAATAACTTTAAATTTAATCCCTTAAATTTTTATTTTTAGTTTTGCTAGATCCTTTAACAAATTTAAATTCTAACAAATTTAAAAGACTTCAGTAGCAGTCTTACATTTATTTAAATACATTATAAAGGCTGACACAGAGATGTTGTCAAAGAAAAAGTTAAGTCCAAGACAAAATTAACAAAGGCATATACTTGTAGCAAGGAAACGCATATTTTTTTACTTTTATTTTATTTATTTTTGGCTGTGTTGGGTCTTTGTTGCTACATGCAGGCTTTCTCTAGTTGGCGGCGAGCAGGGGCCACTCTTCAGTGCAGTACATGGGCTTCTCATTGCAGTGGCTTCTCTTGTTGCGAAGCATGGGCTCTAGGCATGTGGGATTCAGTAGTGTAGCGTGCAAGCTCAGTAGCTGTGGCTCGTGGGCCCTAGAGTGCTGGCTCAGTAGTTGTGGTGCACAGGCTGAGTTGCTCCGTGGCATGTGCGACCTTCCCGGACCAGGGATCAAACTTGCGTCCCCTGCATTGGCAGGCAGATTCTTATCCACTGCATCACCAGGGAAGCCAACGCATTTTTTTTATTGACGTATAGTTGATTTACAATATTGTGTTAGTTTCAGGTGTACAGTAAAGTGATTCAGTTATATATATTTTTTCAGATTATTTTCCATTATAGGTTATTACAAAATATTGAATATAGTTTCCCTGTGCTATCTAGTAAATCCTTGGTGTTTATCTATTTTATGTATAGTAGTTTGTATCTATTAATCTCATACTCCTAATTTATCCCTCCCCTCCTCCCTTTCCCCTTTGGTAACCATAAGTTTGTTTTCTATGTAAGTCTGTTTGTTTTGTATATAGACTTATTTGTATTATTTTTTAGATTCCACAGATAAGTGATTTCATATGATATTTGTCTTTCTCTGTCTGACTTACTTCACTTAATAGGATATTCTCTAGATCCACCCATGTTGCTGCAAATGGCAATATTTCATTCTTTTTTATGGTTGAGTAATATCCCATTGTATATATATACCACATCTTCTTAAGCCAATTGTCTGTTGATGGGCACTTGGGTTGCTTCCATGTCTTGCTACTGTAAATAGTGCTGCTATGAACATAGGGGCATATGTATCTTTTGGAATTAGAATTTTCATCTTTTCCAGATATATGCTCGTGGGCCCTAGAGTGCAGGCTCAGTAGTTGTGGTGCACAGGCTTAGCTCAGGAGTGAGATTGCTGGATCATATGGTAACTCTGTTTTTAAAGGAACCTCCACACCGTTTTCCATAGTAGCTGCACCAATTTGCATTCCCATCTACAGTGCAGAAGGGTTCCCTTTTCTCCGCACCCTCTCCAGCATTTATTATTTGTAGACTTTTTGATGATAGCCATTCTGACCTGTGTGAGGTGGTACCTCATTGTGGTTTTGATGTGCATTTCTCTAATAATTAGAGATGTTGAGCATCTTTTCATGTTCCTGTTGGCTATCTGTATGTCTTCTTTGGAGAAATGTCTATTTAGGTCTTCTGCCCTAACATTTTTCACAGAACCGGAACAGATGACACTAAAATTTATATGGAACTATAAAAGCCCCAGAATTGCCAAACAAAATCCTTAGGAAAAAGCACAAAACTGGAGGCATAACCCTTCCAGACTTCAGACAATACTACAAAGTTACAGTAATCAAAACAGCATGGTATTGGCACAAAAACAGACATACTGTATAGATCAATGGAACAGAATAAAGAGCCCAGAAATAAACCCACACACCTACAGTCAATTAATCTATGACAAAGGAGTCAAGAATATACAATGGAGAAAAGATAGTCTTTTCAGCAAGTAGTGTTTGGAAAGCTGGAGTGCTACTTGTAAATCAATAAAATTAGAACACTCCTTCACACCATCTACAAAAATAAACTCAAAATTGTTTAAATACCTAATTATAAGACATGACAGCATAAAACTCCTAGAAGACAATATAGGCAAAACGTTCTCAGACATAAATCATAGCAGTATTTTCTTAGATCAGTCTGCCAAGGCAAAGGAAATAAAAGAAAAAATAAGTAAATGGGAGTTAATCAAATGTAAAAGCTTTTGCACAACAAAGGAAACCATCAACAAACGAAAAGACAACCTACAGAATGGGAGAAAATATTTGCAAACGATGCAACTGACAAGGGGTTAATATCCAAAAGATACAGACAGCTCATACAACTCACTATCAAAAAAAACAAACAACCCAATAAAAAAATGGAAAGAAGGAAACTCATCTTTTGTTTCAGCAGAGGTTCAAAAATTTTGGAAAGAAGGCAAAGTTTAATAGAGGAAATACTGAGACAATCTCTGATGGGCAAGTGTCCTATGAAGGTGGGATTTTTGGAAGTTAGGTAGACTTTCTAATTGGTATTCAGATAAACTGATAGTCCTTGGTTGACTATAAAAAGGAAAGAAGAAGTTTAGGGAAGTTTCAAAAAGACGAAGGAGTGTTTGGTGTTTTGGGCAGAGGATCATCAGTGGCCCAGCATTTCCTGGAACAAGTGGAGATGATAGTGGCTGTTATGGCAAGTCATTTCTCAATATTCCCAACTGATCCTCATCAGAACCCTGCGAGGAAGACAGGGCAGCGATTATTACTCCCTCCATTGCTACTGAAGAAATAGTAGCTGATGAATTAAGGTTCCAAGGCCACATAGCTATTAAAGTGGTGAAGAACTTGGACTACAATCTAGGTTTTCTCATACCCTGTTCACTGTTATTTTCACCATATCACACTAATTCTATATTTCTTTTGCCAATTTAGACATTTTTGTTTATGAAAAAACTTTTGATTAAGAAAAGTAGTAATTCTTTATTTAATATGGAATCAAAAGATATTTTCACCATGTACTAGAGAAATTATTTGGAAATCATTTTATTCCAACTGGCCATTAGAAGGGAGTTTATTTTCAGAAGATAAAAGGTACATGCAAGTGTTATTTAAAAGTTTCTCATGTTGACATCTAGAATTTGCTAACCTGATATTTTGCCTCCTCTAAGTATCTCTTAAAGTTATGTACAAACTGTGTAAGCACTATCCATTTTATACATAAATGTATTTTATGTATAAGACATAGTTTTCTTGCCTTTAACCTTTTATAATGCTTACTCTGCACTTCTTATTCCTCTTTGACAGCTAAAGCTATTGACTGCAAAGAAATCTTTCTTGTAACTGGTGAAGTGGTCCGTTAAACACAAGGGGACTTTTTCCCTCTACATACAATCTCTTTTCCATTCTTGTACAGTCAAGCCTCAAGAAATTTCTCCTTGCTCAAAAACAGCATGACATTCTGGAGAACTCTGAGTGGATTGAGGTCATTTAGGTGCCTGAGCAACAGAGCAAGCACCAGGAGACTTGCATATTGGTTTTAATGAATATCTTTAAAATACATCTGCATATTTCATATTCATAAACCTTTTGTGTGCATCAAACAACTAGCCTTAGTAACTACAGAACAAAATTCAAGCTGGGACCACCACAATCTCCATCACTTCATCCTCTTTCTCTCTACCTCTAGCCTCACCAGTGTGAAGATTATTGATGTTGGCAAGTGAATAAAAAGAACTAAAGTCAGCATTTCAAAGAAAATTATATCCATTTTCATTATTGAAATTAGTGGTAATTACTATAATCCATCTTTGGTAATGCAAATGCATTTTCTGGAAATTGCAAAGAAACTGTAGACTAAGATTTAAATTAAAAATCTATAGGGGAAGGCTAGTATAACCTCTGAGGGTTGTTGTTCACTCAATTGCTTATTTTTTCAGAAAGGAATATGGTTTATAATTTGACATTAGCATGAATCAAAGAAAAATAAGATGAGAATTCCAAAGTAGCAAAACTATAAAGGCAAACTAAACCTTTTCTGTTTTTAATGTGAATAGTTTGGGGAAGGGAGAAGAGAAAAGAGCAATGAGCTGCCTGTTCCTGAGGCAGTGCTTTGTTTACAACTGAGAGAAACAAGCCAGGCACTGAAGCCAAGACATTCCAAAGAGGGAACATGGATTTGATTTGTGCTTTGATTTCAAGCTAAAATTTTTGTAGATTAATGGAAGAAAAGTGAAGGATTAGTTAGAAGGTAATGGATTGTACCTTAAACATTTATCTCTGCACTTCTTTTTTCTAAATTATCATCTTTAAAATAGTGGTAGCTAAGCTCAACTACTCAAAAGCAAAGCTTATTTTTATATAAAACATAAATACATAGAAAAATAATAATTATATCATGGAGACACAAGAAGAATACTATGACTTAGAAATCCTAGAGAATGGTTCTATAACTTTAGCCTTTCCTTTTGGAACTAACAGATGTAGGAGCTATTGTTACCTGGTGGCAGTGTTTCTAGGTAGCGAAATAATCTCTTTGAAAAAATATTAACTTCTCAAATATAGAATCTAAAAGTAAAGACATGAAGTGATGTCTCATGGATTTCCAAGACACATCTTTTTTGCCTGGGTTGAATGATGATGTGCTTGTCTGAGGTCTCCCTTCATTTACTTTCCCCCTCGCCCAAATTAGTTAAATCTGAAAGCATCATTTTAATGATCTAGCCTAAAGTTAAGTATGTTTACTTGACTTAGGTGAGAACTCTACAAAGCAACTGGAGGGTCAACTTGTAGAGCAGTTAATTGGTTCATTAAATAACTACTTAATTTAATTATATAAAACAATAGGGATGTAAAGTGGATGATTTAATGATTTCATCCATATTGCAACTAAACTGAATGGCCATGTGGCCCACATATTTATTGCTCAGTGACTGGCCATTAAGACAAGCAAGAGAGTTAGATCAATATGGTGTAGTAGGACAATGCACAACTCACCTCCCCCCAACAAACACAGCAAAAATACATCTACCTGTGGAACAATTCTCACTGAAAACTAACTGAAGACTGGCAGAAAGACTCCTGTACAACCAAGGCTGTAAGAAAGATCCACACAGAATTGGGTAGGAAGGAAAGTAAAGCAATCAGGTCAGGACCTGTGCCCCTGAGAGGGGTCTTACAGGAAATGGGAGATTACATGAGTGGAGATCCCTGAGGAATGAGCAGTTTGAGCCACATATTGGGCTCCCCAACCATGAGGTCCAACAAAGGGAAGATGAGACCCCTTGGCTTATTGGAGAGCCAGTGGGATTAACAGTAAGGCTATGGGAAGCCTGGACTCTACTCGGGAGGAGCACATTTGCACTTCCTTGCCCCCCAATGAAGGGCAGAGAGTGTGGCTTGAGAATGCAGGGGTGGCTGACTAGTTTCCTGCTACTGTCCCAGCACATGCTCTGGCCTGAGCTGAGCGAATGCTCCAGCACCTCTTGCCTCATGTGGCAGCTCCGCACTGAAGCAAGAGCTGCCGTGACTAGGGAACAACCTCTGCCATGAGATGCTGAGGTGGCTCAAACCCAAAGTGGTGTCTGAGCAGGGAGGGGGCAGCCATTGCTGGCATTTACGCTGGTGGTGCATCAGAGACAGTTGAGATATCTAAGGGCCACAGGACTTTCACAGCCCAGTGCCCCAGACCTCACCAAGTGCCCAAGCCAGCTCTTCTTGCTCCAGTGTTGCTGGGAGTGGGGAGAGCTCACAGTTCAAGGGAACTGAGCCATCTCGGACCCGACCGTCAGGGCTTCTGCTCCAGCAACTTGTGACCTGACCCCACCCTATAGGGTGGTGATGGCCACTGACCAAAGGAGGAGCCCCAGAGCACACCAGGCTCTGGTTCTAGCCACTCCATCTCAAGTTCCACCTCCCACCAAGGTAATACCTTCCAGCACACCCTGAGGAAAGACACAACTTGTTCATGTAAAATCCAGCTCTCCCACCAAAGCCACTAGGCACGTACAGACTGTATAGGGACACTCCCACATAAGGACACACCTTCAAGAATGCAATAGGTAACTGTTCACTTAATTTCATAGAGACATAGAAAGTTAATTAAAATGAGAAGATGGAGTAATTTGTCTCAATTGAAAAAGCAAGAGAAAATGCCTGTAAAAAACAAGTAATAAAACAATTTATTGGATTAAAAAATTCAAAACATTAGTAATAAGGATGCTAACTGAATTAGGGAAAAGAATAGATGAACACAGTGAAAATTTTGACAAGGAACTATGGAATACAAAAATAGCCAGTCAGAACTGAAGAATATAATAACTGAAATGAAAAACATACTAGAAGGAATGAACAGTAGACTAGGTGATACAGAAGAATGCATTAAGTGTTCTGGAATAGAAAATAATGGAAATCACCCAATGAGAACAGCAAAAATAAATAAATAAACATTTAAAACTTAGAACAGTTTAATGGATATTTGGGATAATATCAAGCTTAACAACATTCACATTATAGGGGCCCAGAGGAGAAAAGAGAGAGAAGGGGGTTGAAAATGTATTTAATGAAATTATGGCTTAAAACTTCCCAAAACTGAAGAAAGAAACAGATATCCAGGTACAGGAAGCACAGGGCAAGATGAATCCAAACAGACTCACAACAAGACATATCATAATTAAAATGGCAAAAGTTAAAGATAAAGAGAGAATTCTAAAGGCAGCAAGAGAAAAACAAAGAGTCATATACAAGGGAACACCCATAGGCTATCAGCTGATTTTTCCACAGAAACTTTGCAGACCAGAAAGGAATGGCATAAGCTGAAAGGGAAAAACCTGCAACCGAGGATACTCTACTCAGGAAGATTATTATTTAGAATTGAAGGAGACATAAAGAACTTCTCAGGCAAGCAAAAACTGAAAGAGTTCAACAATACTAAACTGACATGAAAGGCAACATTAAAGGGTCTTCTCTAAGTGGGAAAGAAAATGCTATAAGAAGTAAGTATCTATAGAAAAGGAAAAATTCCACTAGTAAAGGCAACTATATAGTAAAGGCTGAGGATCAACTACTTAAATAAGATAGCTCAAAGATTAAAAGACAAAAAAATGTAAAATTAACTATAACTACAATAATCAGTACAGGGATAAACAAGAAGATGTAAAATATGACATCAAAAACACAAAATGTGGGGAGGGAAGAAAAAAATGTAGCTCTTTTAGAATGTGTTTGACCTCAAAGGACTGCCTGTTTAAAACTAATAGATATAGTTATAAGTCAACATATATGAACCCCATGGTAACCACAGGTTAAAAACATACAACAGATATTCAAAAACAAGGAAAAAAAAGGAACACAAGCATACCACTAAAGAAAATCATTAAACCACAAGCAAAGAAACTAAAAGAAGAAACGAACAGGGAAGAACTACAAAAACCAACTGGAAAACAAGTAATAAAATGGCAATAAGTACATACCTATGACTAATTAATTTAAATATCAATGGACTAAATGCTCCAATCAAAAGACATAGGGTGGCTGATTAAATTAAAAAACAAGACCCATCTATATACACTGCTTACAAAGACTCATTTCAGAACTAAAGCACACAGACTGAAAGTGAGGGGAAACAGATATTTCATGCAAATGGAAAAGATAAGAAAGCGGGGGTAGCAGTACTCATATCAGACAAAACAGACCTTAAAACAAAGTCTATAACAAAAGACAAAGAAGGGCATTATATAATGATAAAAGGATCAATACAAGAAGAGAATATTACACTCATTAACACTTATGCACTCAATACAGGAGCACCTAAATATATAAAGCAAATATTAAGAGACATAAAGAGAGAAATTGACAATAATGCAATAATTGTAGGGGACTTAAACACCCCACATACATCAATGGACAAATCATTCAGACAGAAAATCAATAAGGCAATAGTGGTCTTAAATGACAACATATACCAGTTGGACATAATACATATTTATAGGACATTCCATCCAAAAATAGCAGAATACACATTCTTTTCAAGTACATATGGAACATTCTCCAGGAGATATCACATCCTAGGCTACAAAACAAGTCTAAACAACTTTAAGCAGATAGAAATTATATCAAGCATTTTTTCTGACCACAATGGTATGACACTAGAAATCAATTATAGGAAGAAAAATGGGTAAAGCACTAACATGTGAAGACTAAACAACATGTTGCTAAAAAACCAATGGGTCAATGAAGAAATCAAAAATAAAATCAGAAAATACCTCGAGACAAATGAAAATGGAAACACAACTTTCCAAAATCTATGGGATGCAGCAAAAGAAGTGGTAAGGGGGAAGTTTATAGTGATTCGGGCCTTCCTCAAGAAACAAGAAAAATCTCAAATAACCAAACCAAACTTCTGTCTAAAGGAATTAGAAAAAGAGGAATAAACAAAGCCCAAAGTCAGCAGAAGGAAATAAATAATAAATATCAGAAAGGAAATAAATAAAATCAAGAGAAGAAAAAAAAAGGCAATAGAAAAGATCAGTGAAACCAAGAGCTGGTTTTTTGAAAAAATAAACAAAATTGATAAATCTTTAGCCGAGCTCAACAAGAAAAAAAGAGAGGACCCAAATAAACAAAACAAGAAATGAAAGAGGAGAAATAACAACCAATACCAAAGAGATACAAAAAAAAAAAATTGTAAGAGAATACTATGAAGAGTTATATGTCAACAAATTGGACAACCTAGAAGAAATGGACAAATTTCTAGAAATATCCAGCCTTCTAAGACTGAATCAGGAAGAAATACATAATCTGAACATACCGATCACTAGTAGTGAAATTGAATTTGTAATTTAAAAAAACAAAAGTCTAGGACTGGATGGCTTCAAAGGGAAATTCTACCAAACATATAAAGAGGGACTTGCCTGGTGGTCCAGTGGTTAAGACTCTGCGCTTCCACTGCAGGGGGCACGGGTGAAATCCCTGGTCTGGGAACTAGGATCCTGCATGCCACGCGGCACAGCAAAAAATATATATACATATATATAAAGAAGAGCTAATGCTTATCCTTCTCAGACTATTCCAAAAAATTGAAGAGTAGGGAACACTCCTAGCTTCATTCTACAAGGCCGCCATTATCCTGATACCACAACCAAATAAAGACACTACAAAACAAGAGAATTACAAGCCAATATCTTTGATGAATATAGATGCTCAACAAAATATTAGCAAAGTGAATTCAACAATATATAAAATGGATTGGGACTTCCCTGGTGGCACAGTGGTTAAGAATCTGCTTGCCAGTGCAGGGGACATGGGTTTGATCCCTGGTCCAGGAAGATCCCACATGCTGCAGAGTAACTAAGCCTGTGTGCCAAAACTACCGGGCCTGCACTCTAGAGTCCACGAGCCACAGCTACTGAGCCCTCGAGCCACAACTACTGAACACCATGTGCCTAGAGCCCATGCTCTAAACAAGAGAAGCCACCGCAATGAGAAGCCCTCACACAGCAGCAAAGCCCAACGCGGCCAAAAATAAATAAATAAATATTTAAAATAAATAAATAAATAAAATGGATCATGTGGGTTATTCTAGAGATGCAAGTATGGTTCAATATTCACAAATTAATCGATGTGATACACCATATTAACAAACAGAAGGATAAAAACCACATGATCATCTCAATAGACACAGAAAAAGCATTTGACAAAATTCAACAACTACTCATGATAAAAACTCTCATCAAAGTTAGTATAGAGGGAACATATCTCAACATAATAAAGGCCATTTATGACAGACCCACATCTAACACCATACTCAACAACGAAAAGCTAAAAGCTTCTCCTCTAAAATCAGGAACATGATAAGGATGCCCACTCTCACCACTTCTATTTAACATAGTATAGGAAGACCTAGCCACAGCAATCACACAAGAAAAAGAAACAAAAAGCATCCAAACTGGAAGGTAAGAAGTAAAACTGTCACTATTTGCAGACGACATGATACTATACATAGAAAACCCTAAAGTCCCCACCAAAAAACTATTAGAACTAATAAATGAATTCAGTGAAGTTGTAGGATACAAGATTAATATAGAAAAATCGGTTGCTTTTCTATACACTAATAATAAAATATCAAAAAGAGAAAGTAGAAAAACAATCCTGTTTAAAATTGCATCCAAAAATTTTAAATACTCAGGAGTAAACTTAACCAAGGAGGTAAAAGAACTATACTCTGAAAAGTACAAAACATTGATGAAGGAGTTTGAAAGTGATACAAAGAAATGGAAAGATATCCCATGTTCTTGATTAATATGTGTCTTGGTGTGTTTCTCCTTGGGTTTATCCTGTATGGGACTCTCTGTGCTTTCAGGACTTGATTAACTATTTCCTTTCCCATATTAGGGAAGTTTTCAACTATAATCTCTTCAAATATCTTCTCAGTCCCTTTCTTTTTCTCTTCTTCTTCTGGGACCCCTATAATTCGAATGTTGGCACGTTTAATGTTGTCCCAGAGGTCTCTGAGACTGTCCTCAGTTCTTTTCATTCTTTTTTCTTTATCCTGCTCTGCAGTAGTTATTTCCACCATTTTATCTTCCAGGTCACTTATCCTTTCTTCTGCCTCAGTTATTCTGCTATTGATCCCATCTAGAGTATTTTTAATTTCATTTATTGTGGTTTTCATCATTGCTTGGTTCCTCTTTAGTTCTTCTACGTCCTTGTTAAATGTTTCTTGCATTTTGTCTATTCTATTTCCAAGATTTTGGATCATCCTTACTATCATTATTCTGAATTCTTTTTCAGGTAGACTACCTATTTCCTCTTCATTTGTTAAGTCTGGTATGTTCTGACCCTGCTCCTTCATCTGCTGTGTGTTTTTCTGTCGTCTCATTTTGCTTATCTTACTGTGTTTGGGGTCTCCTTTTCACAGGCTACAGGTTCGTAGTTCCTGTTGTTTTTGGTATCTGTCCCCAGTGGCTAAGGTTGGTTCAGTGGGTTGTGTAGGCTTCCTGGTGGAGGGAACTAGTGCCTGAGCTCTGGTGGATGAGGTTGGATCTTGTCTTTCTGGTGGGCACGTCCACGTCTGGTGGTGTATTTTGGGGTGTCTGTGGCCTTATTATGATTTTAGGCAGCCTCTCTGCTAATGGATGGGGCTGTGTTCCTGTCTTGCTAGTTGTTTGGCATAGGGTGTCCCTCACTGTAGCTTGCTGGTCGTTGAGTGAAGCTGGGTCTTGATGTTGAGATGGAGATCTCTGAGAGATTTTTGCCGTTTGGTATTACGTGAAGCTGGGAGGTCTCTTGTGGACCAGTGTCCTGAGGTTGGCTCTCCCACCTCAGAGGCACGGCCCTGATGCCTGGCTGGAGCACCAAGAGCCTTTCGTCCACACGGCTCAGAGTAAAAGGGAGAAAAAATAGAAAGAAAGAAAGAAAGAAAGAAAGAGGCTATAATATAGTGAAGTAAAATAAAGCTATTGTAAAGCAAAGCTATACAGACAAAATCGCACCCAGAAGCATATACATATACACTCACAAATAAAGGAAAAGGGGAAAAATTAATATATCCTGCTCCCAAAGTCCACCTCCTGAATTTGGGATGATTCGTTGTCTATTCAGGTATTCACCAGATGCAGGCACATCAAGTTGTTTGTGGAGTTTTAATCCGCTGCTTCTAAGGCTGCTGGGAGAGATTTCCCCTTATCTTCCCTGTTCGCACAGTTCCTGGGGTTCAGCTTTGGATTTGGACCCGCCTCTGCGTGTAGGTCGCCTGAGGGCGTCTATTCCCCGCACAGACAGGACGGGGTTAAAGGAGCAGCTGCTTCGGGGGCTCTGGCTCACTCAGGCCGCGGGGAGGGAGGGGTACAGAGGAGGCGGGGTGAGCCTGCGGCGGCCGAGGCCGGCGTGACGTTGCACCAGCCTGAGGTGGGCAGTGCGTTCTCCCGGGGAACTTGTCCCCGGATCACGGGACCCTGGCAGTGGCGGGCTGCACAGGCTCCCAGGAGGGGCGATGTGGAGAGTGACCTGTGCTCGCACACAGGCTTCTTGGTGGCGGCAGCAGCAGCCCCAGCGTCTCACGCCCGTCTCTGGGGTCCGTGCTGATCGCCGCGGCTCGCGCCTTTCTCTGGAGTTCGTTTAGGCGGCACTCTGAATCCCCTCTCCTTGCGCGCCGCGAAACAAAGAGGCAAGAAAAAGTCTCTTGCCTCTTCGGCAGCTGCAGACTTTTTCCCGGACTCCCTACCAGCCAGCTGTGGTGCGCTAACCCCTTCAGGCTGTGTTCACGCCGCCAGCCCCAGTCCTCTCCCTGCGATCCAACCGAAACCGAAATTGGAGCCTCAGCTCCCAGCCCCGCCCGCCGAGCAGCCAAGCCTCTCGGGCTGGAGAGTGCTGCTCGGCGCCGAGCCTCTGTGCGGGAATCTCTCCGTTTTTTTCCTCTGTGCCCCTGTTGCTGTGGGGTCTGCGGTGATCGCCGCGGCTCGCGCCCTTCTCTGGAGTTCGTTTAGGCGGCGCTCTGAATCCCCTCTCCTTGCGCGCCGCGAAACAAAGAGGCAAGAAAAAGTCTCTTGCCTCTTCGGCAGCTGCAGACTTTTTCCCGGTCTCCCTCCCAGCCAGCTGTTGTGCGCTAATCCCCATCCCATGTTCTTGGATTGGAAGAATTAATATTGCCAAATGTTACCCAAAGCAATAGACAGATTTAACACAATCCCTATCAAAATACCAATTACATTTTTCACAGAACTAGAACAAATAATCCTAAAATCTATATGAAACTGCAAAAGACCCTAAATTGCTAAAGCAATCCTGAGAAAAAAGAACAAAGCTGGTGGCATCATGCTTCCTGATTTCAGAGTATACTACAAAATTATAGTAACCAACAACATGGTAATGGAACAAAAACAGACATATAGATCAGTGAAACAGAGCAGAGAGCCCAGAAATAAACCAATGTACCTATGGTCAATTAACCTATGACAAAGGAGGCAAGAATACACAACAAGGAAAAGACAATCTCTTCAATAAGCAGTATTACATGTAAAAGAATGAAATTAGAACATTTTCTCATACCATGTACAAAAATAAACTCAAAATGGATTAAAGATCTAAATGTATAACTGGAAATCATAAAACTCCTAGAAGAAAACATAGGCAGAATACTCTTTGACATAAATTTTAGCAATATTTTTTTGGATCTGTCTCCTAAGGCAAAGGAAACAAAAGCATATATAAACAAATGGGGCCTAATTAAACTTAAAAACTTTTGCACAGCAGAGGAAACCACCGGCAAAATGAAAAGACACCTACTGAATGGGAAAAAATATTTGCAACTGATATGACTGATAAAGGGTTAATATCCAAAATATATGAACAGCTCGTACAACTCGATATCAAGAAAACAAACAATCCAATTAAAAAATGGGCCAAAGACCTGAATCGACTTTTTTCCAATAGACATTTTTTTCATGTCTTAACAGGCACATGAAAAAATGCTCAACATTGCTAATCATCAGAGAAATGCAAATCAAAACCACAAGGAGATATCATCAAATGGCTATCATCAAAACTCTACAAATAACAAGTCTCGGCAATGATGTGGACAAAAGGGAACCCTAAGCACACTGTCGGTAGAATTGTAAATTGTTGCAGCCACTATGGAAAATAGTATGGAAATTCCTCAAAAAAACCTAAAAAAACAGAACTAGCATATGGTCCAGCAATTCCACTGCTAACATATATCTGAAGAAAACAAAAACACTAATTTGAAAAGATACATGCACCTCAATGCTCAGAGCAACATTATTTACAATAGCCAAGATATGGAAGCAACCTAAGTACCCATCAACAGATGAATGGATAAAGATGTGGCATGTATATGCAATGGAATATTAGTCATAAAAAAAATGAAATTCTGCCATTTGCAACAATATGGATGGACCTAGAGAGTATTATGCTAAGTGAAATAAGTCAGAGAAAGACAAATACTCTGTTATCATTTATATATGGAATCTAAAAAATAAACAAATGTGTATAACAAAACAGAAACAGACGCACAGATATAGAGAACAAACAAGTGGTTAGCAGTGAGGAGAGGGAACGGGGGACAGGAGAGTTAGGGATATGGGAATACAAGACACAAATTATTCTGTATAAAATAAGTAAGCAACGAGGATATACTGTACAGCATAGGGAAATACAACCATTATTTTGTAATAACTTTATATGGATTATAATCTATAAAAATATTGAATCACTGAAAAAAAGACAAGCAAGAAAATAATGAATATGAAGACTCTAATATGACATTGTGAGGGCTTCCATTAGTGACCAAAAGCATATATATAGGTCAGGATTTTCTTTCGTCTATATTACTTTTCCCATACCACATAACTTTCAAATCACAAGTTAGGACTGAACAGTTTAAGGTTCAAAATTAGTGCTGAAATTTAGGCTGCCTACTAATTTTTGGTTGTCCCTTCAATAGTAAACTCAAGATCATATACAAGAAAAAAAAAAAAAACTAAATACCTAAACTGAAGTCGTACTGTGTTAGGAATTTTCACTTACAGCATTAATTTAATCTTCACAATCATCCAGCGTGGAAAGTATTATTATCCCCATTTTCTAGAAGAGGAATTTCAGGCTTGGAGAAGTTAAGGAATCAGTCAAAAATACATGGGTATTAGGTGACAGAAGCAAGAGTCTCCTCCAACCACTCCCCTTCTCCAGTAGTTTTCAATTTTACATTTCAAAATAGAAATATCTTTTTTTCTGATGACATGATCATTGTAAAAATTAAAAGCATTCAAAGTTAAAGGATCACCTCTCTGTCAATTGACACACATACATACAAACATACACGCACACCCCCAAAACTACCATACAGCAATCATGGCAGCTTCCCTCTAGTATCACTGACTGTTAAATTCTTTTAATTTTTATTGAGCTGTAGTCAAATCTGCTCACTAACACTATGCAGATAAATAACATTTTCCTTCTATGTTGAAAGCTTTTCCAATATTGTATTTGAAAACAATTCTCATGCCCCAACTTAGATTTTTTTTTTCTTTAGGTTTAACATGCCCAGTTCCTTCAACTCTCTCTCTCGCAAATGAAAGCATTTCCAGATCTATAATTTTCCTGGATTACTTCCTGGAATTGAACATAATATTCCAGATATAGATTGATCAGCTGCAGAATATTTAACTCTCTTAATTTGGACACTCCATTTTAAAGCACTTTCTTGAGCATATGACCTTTAAGACTAAAATCTAAGTGTGCATTTACTTTCTGGGCATCTATATAAAATTTTTTACTTTTAATGAGTTTATAGCCAACTGAAAACCCTAAGCAATTTTGCCAGATCTTCTTCTTTCTGTATTTAAACATTGTTTGTCTTAATCTAAGTATGTATCCTCTATGTTAACTGAATCAGTTCTATGATCTATTATATTAGTTATCCCTTCCAGGTTATGTCATTTCCAATTGAACCCATTCACCTCCTATGTCTTCAGGTCACTAATAAAATGTCAATCAGGTCAGGACAAAATTCACAGCCCTGCAATTTGTCACTCAAAACACCCTTCCAACTCAATATCAATCCATTAATCAACTGCCTTTGTGTACCATGCAATGGTGCAATAGATAAAAATCGCTCATGGTATTGGTATTTTGAATTAGCTTAAATTCCCCATATTTTAAACAACGATTGTAGCATAAAATGTTATAAAATTATACACTGGTTGTATTCAAAATGGCACATGGGCCATCATTTTTTTTGTTCCTAGATTTGTATTTATTACAGAGTATATTAGAAAAATTATCACTGGTACATTACACAAACCTGTGTCCTTACAGCTATTTTCTTTTAGGATGAGGTTAAGTTTAAATTTAAAAAAAAGAAAATCAGGTGACAAAGAAAAATGTTAGGTATATAAAAGTAGACATAGTATGTGAATATGGTGAAAAATATAAAGGTACTAAACAAATGACTAAAAATAGAGAAACTCTGGCATAGAGTTTTATAGTTTTCAATACACAAATACATCATCTGATCCACATAAAACCACAATAGAGAGTACATGAGGGACATCATCAAATGCCTTGTGCATTTTAACTTGTCCTAAGTAAACATTTACAGGTTCCTAGGAATCAACATCTGCCTCTAATTCTCTATGAAAGTAGGCAAGGTTAAAATATAATAGAAATACATTTAAATGAAAATAATTTTCAGTATTTTTCCTAAAGTGCTCGCAAGCCATCTGTCTAATAATCTGCTCTACAATTGTGTATGGCCTAAAGCTTTTGAGTCTATGATTTCTAGGTATGCTTTTATACCAACTGTAAAAATTGGGACATTGCCTATCTCCAGTCTTTTGACACTTCTACTACCCAAACTTCCTCCAAGATACCTGGCAATAGTTCCTAAATCGTAGATGGATTTTTTTCTTTTTTTTTGCTACTCTAGCATGCATGTATTTCATCTGACCCTAGGGACTTGAATTAATTTAGACCATCTGCATGCTCTCACCAATCAGTCAATAAATATTTTGAACATTCACTAAGTGCTGAGCAATACATTTTAAATTGTTTCCCCTGGGGAACTTACACAGGGAAGAAAGATACGTAAATAAATATATTTATTTCAACATAAGTGCTGCAACAGAAATATGTACAGAATCCCACGTGTATACAGAGGGAAAACTATCCACCTGTGCATGGCTTTTAAAAGGTGGAGATATGTGAGTTCAGTCTTAAAGACTGTCCATGAATTTCCCAGGCAAACAGGGGCATTCAAACAAAAGGATTAGTAAGTCTAATATTCAGGAAACACTAAGAAGTTCGGCAAAGCTGGAGCTCAAACAGCATAATGGAATAGACAGATGAGATGAAAGAAAAGCTCAAAACATACCATGAAGGGCATTATGTGCCATCGTAAGTCTGAATTTAATTCTATAAATTATAGAGAACCAAAAAAACTTTTTAAGCATGGAATGATAAGATTCATTTTTAGAGAAATAATTGGTGGGAGTAAAGAAGCTGTCTTCTTTACTTGATTGGAGGGTGAGAGGAGAAAATGTATGCCAAGCAGCAGCAAGAATTTTTAAGGAGGCTGCTGAGATAATGCAGGCAAACATTGAGGGCCAGAATCAAGGTGCTGTCCTATGCTATTTGAGCTTTCAGTTTCTCATCAACATGTTCTTCTTCCAATTTAATAATTAGTTTTGATAGAAGAGGCGAAAACTATATGGGGGACTAATTCTACTATTTCTCCATCACCTATTAATGTTAGAATTTTCCCCAAGTGGGAATTATCTACCACTTTCTTTTATTCTATTTATTCTAAATAGAATTACAAATATTTACATTTATTCCAAAAATATGCAAAAAGTTTTAAACGATCAAAAGCTAATATTTTGTTAGAATTTTCTATATGTTTCAGATTATTCTAGGCTTTTATCTTTCCTGACACTATTATTACAGGTTTCTGTTACCCTTCTCTTTGAATTTGACTACATATATGTGGTAAAATTTGCTAGATTCTACACCCCACCTGCCATATGTTTCTGCCTCCGTCTAATTTACTAATAGACCTCCCAGATTCTAGGCAGAAATGCATATATCCACACTAAAATTTGGATTTCCCAGCCTTCATTATAGCTAGGTGTGACTCTGACTAATTTTGGCCAAGGGAAATAAAAGGAACTAGTATGTGCAACTTAAGAGTATCCTTATAGTATGGAGACATGCCCTTCTTCCCTTCCTCCTTCTCGATGGCTGAAATATAGAAGTGATGGCTGGAGCTGGAACAGCTATATTAGACCATGAGGTGACCTTGAAAATAATGTCTACATGCGGCAGAACCAAAAAAAGGCTGGGTCCATGAGAACATTATAGAGCACAGACACTGGGCCAGTCCTAGACTACCCCCCAACAGATTTTAACAGAAAAGAGAAATGAATTTCTATCCTGTTTAAGCTACTATAACTTTAAGTTCCTAGCAGCCAAACCTAATCCCTAAGTGATAGGTATCTCTTCTTTTAAATTTTAATCTCTTCCATCTTCTTTTTAAAGATCATAAAGTGCAAGTAGAAGATAAGGGAAAAACATCAATGGCACCCTTCCTTCGTATCACCCAATTCTTGTGTACCACATAAGTTTATTTGGTGCATTTTTTTTCTTCCTTCAGTGGAATGATCTCAAATTGTAAACTCAACGTGTCATTTGAAGGCCTGTCATTATTACCAAGCTGTCATTTCTTTTATTTTTTTCTTCCAGTTTTATTGAGATATAATTGACATACAGCATTGTATAAGTTTGAGATGTACAACATAACGCTTTGATTCACATACATCATGAAATGATTATCATAATAAGTTTAGTGAACATTCATCATCTCATATAGATACAAAATTAAAGAAATAGAAAAAAATATTTTTCCTTGTGATGAGAACGCTTAGGATTCACTCTCTTAACAACTTTCATATATAACATACAGCAGTGCTAATTATATTTATCATGTTGTACATTATATCCTTAGTACTTATTTATCTTATAACAGGAAGTTTATACCTTTTAACTGCCTTCATCCAATTTCCCCGCCCCCCATTTCTCCTCCCGCTTCTGGTAACCACAAATCTGATCTCTTTTTCTATGAGTTTGTTTGTTCATTTGTTTATTTTTGAAGTATAATTGACCTACAATACTGTTAGTTCCTATTACACAACATAGTGATTCAATATTCTGTACATTTCAAAATGGTCACCATCATAAGTCTAGTTCCAATCTGTCACCATACAAAGATATTACATAATTATTTACTATATTCCCCCCACTGTACATTTCACACCCATGACTCATTTATTTTGCAACTGGAAATTTGTACCTCTTAATCTCCCTCACCTATTTCATTCCTCCTCCTGCTCCTCTTCCCTCTGGCAACCACCTGATTGTTCTGTGTATTTATAACTCTGCTTCTGCTTTGTTACATTTATTCATTTGCTTTGTTTTTTAGATTCCACATATAAGTGAAATCATATAGTATTTGTGTTTTTCTGTCTGACCTATTTCAGTTAGCGTAATACCCTCTAGATCCCTCCCTGCTGTTTCAAATGGCAAGATTTGATTCTTTTTATGGCTGAGTAATATTCCGTTTTATATATATATATATATATATGTGTGTGTGTATATATATATCTCACATCTTCTTTATCCATTAATTTATTGATGGGCACTTATGTTGCTTCCATATCTTGGCTATTGCAAATAATGCCGTAATGAACATAGGGGTGCATATATCTTTTTAAATTACTGTTTTTGTTTTCTTTGAATAAATACCCAGAAATGGAATTGCTAGATCGTATGGTAGTTCTATTTTTAATTTTTTGAGGAATCTCCATACTGTTTTCCATAGTAGCTGCACCAATTTACATTCCCACTAACAGTGTATGGGGATTCCGTTTTCTCTACATCCTTACCAATACTTGTTACTTGTTGCCTTTTTGATAATAGCCATTCTTACAGGTGTGAGGTAATATCTCATTGTAGTTTTGATTTGCATTTCCCTGAAGATCAGTGATGTTGGGCATCTTTTTATGTGCCTGTTGGTTATCTGTATGCCTTCTCTGGAAAAATGTCTATTCAGATCAACTGCTCATTTTTTAATCATATTGTTTGGTTTTTGGTGTTTTGTTTTTGTTTTTGCTGTGGAGTTGTATGAGTTCTTTGTATGTATTGGATATTAACCCTTTATTAGAGATATTGTTTGCAAATATCTTCTCCCATTCAGTAGGTGGCCTTTTCATTTTGTTGAGAGCTTCCTTAGCTGTGCAAAACTTTTTTAGTTTGATGTAGTCCCATTTGTTTATTTTTGCTTTTCTTTCCCTTGCCTAGGGAGACATATCCAAAAAAATATTACAACCAATGTCATATTACAACCAATGTCAAAGAGTATACTGCCTATGTTTTTTTCTGGAAGTTTTAAGGTTTCAGATCTTACATTAAAGTCTTTAATCCACTTTGAATTTATTTTTGTGCATGGTGTGAGAGAATAGTCCAGTTTGATTCTTTTGCAGGTAGCTGTCTAGTTTTCCCAACCTTATTTATTGAGGAGGCTGTCTTTTCTCCACTGTATACTCTTGCCCCCTTTGTCATAGGTTAATTGACCATAAGTGTGGGTTTATTTCTGGTCTCTCTATTCTGTTCCATTGATCTATGTGTCTTTTTCTGTGCCAGTACCATACTGTTTTGATTACTGTAGCTTTGTAGTATAGTTTGAAATCAGGGAGCACGACACCTCCAGCTTTGATCTTTCTCAATATTGTTTTGGCTATTCTGGGTCTTTTGGGTTGCGATTCTTTCTTTTAAATTCACTGGTCAAGGAAATCCACTTATCTTTTCTAAAAACTCTAAGAAATTTAAATTCTTAGAAAGATATTTCTAAATTCAGACTGCCTGGATTCAAATCTGGCTCTACTACTAAATTTTTGTGTGATGTTTGGAAAATTACTTAACCTTTCTAAACCTCAGTTTCTTCATCTGTAAAACTGGGATAAGAGTTGTGAGAATTAAATGCGATATTCAATGTAAAACACTTACTACAGTGTCTTGTATATTAGTAACTCTTCAATAAATAAGAACTATCACTACTTAGCATGACGTAGTGGTCCAGACATTCCCTCATTCCCTTTCTCTTTGGTTTTACAAACTCCAAAATGACACGGTCCCTGTTATCCATGGTCTTTCACACTTTCACCCTTCAAGCAGTTTTCTCTCATTGATCAGATTATGCTCAGACTAGAGGTTTATTTCACTGCTTCCTCAACTTTTTGAAAAAAAAAAAATTCAAAGCACACTACCATTCTTTTGTCTTCTTTGAACAAAGTGCATCTTTATGCCATTTCATTATTCTAATTCTAAACCCCATCCCACCTTAATCTCAAGATAATAACTACATCCTTGTCTTAACATTCCAAGTTCACTTTCTTCATTACTATGTTCTGCATTGGTATGGAGACATTTAAGGCCAAAAGTGTTATTAATGACCCTCTTTCTTATGTTCTCCAGTGAAAATGCATCTTTTCCACTATTGATCTGTCAGTGTTAGACCTGCTATCCTGTATATTATTTGGATTTAAATTTTTTGATAAAAATTATCTCTATCTCTATTTCAACTCCTTTTAAATTTGAGTTGAAAACTCTCTGAAAACTCTGCAGGTTTTCTTCCAGATTTTGTAAGATATATTCCAGGCTCCCAATTAGTCTGGAAAACCCATTTCTATCCCATGATACTATATATTCAGTCAGCTATTCACTTGTAATAGCTCCTTTTTTTTTTCACCATTTGAGTTCTCCGGGATTCCAAGTCACTTATCAACCATTCTATGTTTCTTTTGATGGTTTTGCTAATCACCAAAAGTGAGTAACTGTCAGCAGTTTCAAGGTCTTTCAGGTTTTCTATCTTCTTGGTAAATTTTCATGTAGCTATAGCCATACCCATCTTTAATAAAGAGTAAATAAACATTCACCATTAAGACTCTGCTTCCTAGGTCATTATTATAGGCTTTCTTAAACATATTAACTCCCCTGAATTATTAATGCCAATTTTTAAATATGAAAACAATTTCAATGAGGCTTCCAGTCACAGAGCTAATAAGTAATTTAACCATAATTAAAAAGCAATGTTCTTTTTGCTATACCACAGTATCACAGAACTTAAACTCCTGACCCCAAACTCTTAAAATCTAGTTAGAGACTAAAAGTAATACATATATAATAATATAATAAACTTTAAGACTATAAATTATATTATGCTAAGTTGTAAAAATCATTATGAACTAAATAAGGTCAGTACTAAAATATGGACACAATACTAGGAAAAAGAGATTTGCACAGCTTAAAGAGATTAGGAATGATTTCATGAAGAAGTTGAAATGTTAACTGTGAATTTAAGAATGGTCAGCATTAAATAGGCAATAGCTTAGGGGAAGGTTTTCCAATAAAGTTAAGGCATATACTAGGAATATCCATGACACATTCCTCAGAGAGTGACAACACCAGCCTAACAGAGAAGGAGGCATGTTTTATCACCAATGTTGTTTTCTAAGTAGAAATGACTCAAGTATGGTGGACCTCGAGTGTCAGACATCGGAGTAAGCAGGGCACAGCAGTGTTTCCCTAACTGAAATTCTACAGGCATAGCCCCAGTAGTCCACAAGGTTTTCCACAAGAACTTTTTTTTTTTAATGTGGCCGCACCACGTGGCATGCAGATCTTAGTTCCCCGACCAGAGATCAAACGCGGGCCCCCGCAGTGAAAGTGCCAGTCCTAACCACAGGACCGCCAGAGAATTCCCTCCGAAAGAATTTTTAAATTTTGTGTTTTCATTTATTTGATTGTCTAAGTAAAGATTTATAATTGATAGATTTATCCCTATGACCACCTCAATACCAAGTACTGACAAGAGAGTTCAGTACCCACATCTTGTATGTATGTGATTATACTGGTGCTAACTACTTTAACTATTGAGGTTTCCTGAGAACAAAACAGAACCTGATTCAAGACATAAATTATATATTCACATGAAGCAAGGTCAAAATGGTGTCATAGAGTAGTGTATGAATAAAGGTTCTGAGACAACTCAAGTGGAAAAAAAAATGACATCACAAAGTGACATAGGCATAGCAAATGCAAAATACCCATCTATAAAACCAATACTATATTCACATGGTGACAGAGTTTGGTTTCAGCAAAACATTATATGTCTTATTAAATTTTGCTAATTGAAATTTTGCTAAATTTTGAGCTTCATTTATATTAAATATATAAATTTGTTTTTATGCTTGTACAAGAACTACAAACATAAGAGGATTATATATAATTTTCTACTTATTTATTTTAATTTAATAAAAATAATTTAAGTCAGCATTGGATATCTATGAAAAAATTTCTTGTCTTTAAAAAGTGGTCTACCTAAGGGACTAGGAATATTCTATATCTTGATCTGAATGGTAGTTACCTGGATGAACAGATATTTACAAATCCCTTGAACTGAACACAATATTTGTGTACTTCACTCTAACTCTATTATACCTCGATGAAAAAATGAAACTCAAATAAACAAATAAATAAAAGTAGTCTGTATATTTCTTGAGTTTGAGGAAACACTGGTACCAAAGCTTTAGAACAGACAGATTTAGCTCCTGTTGCAATTCTGCCACTTACCAGCTGGGTAACCTGAGACAGGCTTCTTAACCAGTACAAACTCCATTTTCTCCATCTGTAAAATGAGGATAATAACAGATCCTTGCAAGATGTTGTGAGGGTTATAGGGAAATTTTGCAGGTAAAATACAAAACAATAGACCTAATATATAACGGTGCTCACTAAACAACAGTGATAAAGGAAGGAAGGGAGGAAAGGAGGGAGAGGGAAGCAAGCAGGCTTTGGCTTAACATGATACACACATGCATACATGTATAGTCACACACAACCATGTACACATGATTTTGAAGGTTTTGAGCAAAGCAGGAAGATGATGAAAGCAGTCCTTTAAAAACTGCAATCTGTCAGTGTTATTAAGGGAGAGTTAGAGTAGAAAGCAGAGTGTAGGAAGTCTACTAAAATTCATCATAACCTTCAATAACCAAACTGCATAAATCAGTAAATTACATATCCTGCAGTGAGCTTTTCAGAGAGCTTCAAAAACTATTCAGTCTATCTGGATTTTCCTTCAAGCTTCAAAAAGCATTTATTAAGTACCTATTTGCTGCAGAAGTAATAAAAATGGTCATGATTCTGCTTTCCCAGGAACTTATGAGCTAAATGAATAGATATATTAAACAAATCAATAAAGTAGAAAAATTACATACTCATTTTAGATTCAAGTAAAAAAAATAATGGCTATGGACTTTAAAAACTCAGGATATCCATTGTCAACACTGCTCAGATGCCAAAAGTGGTATATGGGTGTGGGGGGGAGGGTTATATTTCAGATAAGGTGGTCAGCAAAGGTCTCTCTGAGAAGATGACATCCACATAGAAGTAGATGAAGAAGCTAGCCAAATGGATGTTCAGAGGAAGAACATTCCAGGCATATGGAAAGAATTAAGCCTGCTGTGTTCAAGGAAAAGGAAGGAGCAGAATGAGCTAAAGAAAAGGAATAGCAGAAAAATGGGATCAAAGGAATAGTGAGGGACAGATCAAGGGGAACAAACAGACCATGATGAGAACACTGAATTTAATTCTAAATGAGATGAGAAACCATTGGGAAATTCTTAGCAAAGGAGTAATCTAATCTAACTTGAGTTTTTCAAAGGATTACTCTGGCTGCTGTTTTGAGAAGTAACTGTAGGGGAAAAGGACAGAGGTGCGGAGAACATTTGGTAAGGGGATTCATGTAAGTAGAGAGCACACTGGCTTTCTTCTCTTCTCTCAGTGGAAGAGCCCTTAGAGAACCACTCTTAAGGACTGGGAGAACCTTAGAGAAGGAGAGACAAACATCTCACTTCCAGGGGTGGGGTTTTGCTGAAATACAAAATCCAGAGGCCCATCTTAATGTGACCACCAAGGCTGGAACTCTGAGACAGTGAACCTGATATGTGACCCCTAGCATTTGGGAGTATTTGAGAACAGGAAGATGTATGCTTACCTCCCATCTGAAGATAATAAGGTGTCTGGGGCTACCCATGATGGCAGCAAAGAGAGAAGGAAGCAAAGGGGAAACAGCCTACACTTCCCTACTGTTGAGACAAGGATGTGAGTTCCTATGGGCCAATGGGAGACCACAGAAGATAACCAGGCTCAAGCTACTCCTCATAAACTAATTTTCTGCCAGATAGACAAACCCAGGAGAAAGAGGGACAAGGTATACCTCTACGGACAGGGACTGAGGTTGGGTCATAAGAGCTCAGCTTGAATACACTCATTGCACAGTAGCTTCTTTTTTAGGGGGCACCTACAGCCAGATTACATGTAAGATTTTTCACTTTTTCCCATACTCTCCCTTTTTCACTTTTTCCTATACTCACCTTCCTCTCACCATCTACCCTCAAGGTAACAGAAAAGGTAAGAAAGGAGTAAAAAATAAAGAGATCTAGTGAAAGAAGAGGTTCTGCCCCACGTTTCCTTATTTCATGAACCCTAACCTCTGCTATACTGCTCCATAAGTATGTTGGAAAAAAATCATACCCAGAGAATTGACTTCAGGGCCATTACTACTCATTTCTCATTATAACCTAACTTATATTATAAGGACTCAAGGTAGTTTGCATAATATTTATAGACAACATGATAGCCAATTTGGAAATGAACTTTTTTCTAAACAGAACATAGAGAAAGAAGGTCATTCCTGTCTTCCATCTAAATGTTACTGTCTTTATTTGATTTTGACAGAAATTCATCTGCATCTGCTTGCATAAAGTATAACAATGATCTATTTGTACCTGTGGGGAGACAAAAAAATGAGGCTTTAGAGTTTCAGTTAGTCAGTACCCATGTACAGAGTCATATAAATAAATGATAGATGGATAAATGATATATGGAGAATACATAAATGATAGAGTATAGATGGACAAATGATATATGGAGAATACATAAATGATAGAGGATATTGATGATTATAGTATAGATTAAAATATATTACTTGAATGAATGTAGATTAATTCATTCAAGAAGTACTTAACTGAGTATTTACTATGTGGTAGGCACTGAGTATTCAGTGGATTCCTTACAATCCAAAGAGAGAGGTAGGTATTTTAAAAGTAAACACAAATTATTATACAATTCTGAACTCAGATACATGCTATAAAGCAAAAGAACAAGATGTAGTGATGGAGAACTCTTTACATTTGGGGCATAGGGGAAACTTCTCTGAGCAAGTGACATTTAAGCTGATAACTGAAGGAAAAAAAGGAACCAGCAGATGAAGAGTTGGAGCAAAGGCCCTGTTGTGGAAAAGAATTTGGAGTTTGCCAGAAATTTAAAGAGAGCCAGTATGACAGGAACTTAGAATAGTGAACAACAGCATAAGATAAAGTTAGATGGAAAGTCTAGCATGTGCCTTATGGACTTGAGACTTGTTAGACTTTCCTAAGCAATTGTTTGCATTTTATTCCAAGTGTAATGAGAAAACTTTGATGGGTTTAAACTTTGAAGACCCACATTTAAAAAGACCACCTGGGCTGAGGGCAGTGTGGGAGAATGGATTGAATAAGAGGCAAAATAGAGAAATGTGAGGAGATTATTGCAAAAGATACTGATGTCTTTAATTAGATGGTAGCAGTGAAAGTGAAGAAAACTAAGCCCCTTTTCCTTCTGATTCTACTTGCTTGTGAGGGATAAGCTCATGACAGCTTTAACTGCCACTTCTATGCTGATGACTCCCAAGTCTATCTCCCTGGATGCAATTTCTTTCCTTAAACTGACAACACTGCCAGTGCCTCCCCATATCCAATTGCTTAATGGACACTTCCTTTCAGATAGCACAAATTCAAATGGAATTCTTCATCTTCCCCTCCAAACCTGTTGCCTTCGTGACTTCTCATCATTCTCCCCATCACTTGGAATCAAAACTTTGGCATCACCTTTGATGTCTGTCTCCCTTTCTCTCCATCTCCCATGCCCAGGGTAGTGAGGCATTAAGAATACATGCTCTGGAGTCATAATACTTAGGCCAATGGATTGGAACAGAGTTACAGGACATTTACCTGGTACATAGTTGTCTTTGCTATGCTCTAGATTGCACATTATAATGCAGGAATTTTTTTAAAAATTTCAACTCCTGTATGCCCTGGAACGTGTGGGAATCCTAGCTGATCACACAGCAGTTTCAGGTACAGTCTGTCCACATCAAATAAACACAGCAACACTAAGTCATAGAATGGATATCTGATCCTCCTTGGTTATGTTGAGAGGAAAATTATTATTTCCTAAGCTGACTACAGTTTTCTCAATGAATAGTATGCAGATTACCACAGTCCTTCTTACACTGCAAAACAGTCATATAAATAGTGAACTTGAAGGAAGATGATCTATTTTTCGGTTTTGGTTTTTCAAGAAAATCTAAAAACCAACCCAGCTAGAGTTAGAACTGAAGGTTCAGAAAGGACTGACAGAGTCTTGGTAGTTATAAGTGAGAAAGGGTGAGATCACCAAGGAAGAGCACTCTGAGAGAGACGAACCAATGATTAAACACAGTACCTGAACATAGTAGAGAGGAGGAGGAAATAGAATCCATGAAGGATTCAGAGCAGCAAAGGTCAGACAGGATGCTAATGATCCTTCCAGACCCACTCTCCACCTGCTCTGTGGGGGAAGAGGTATACATATGAACCTGTATGGTTAATATCTACGAACTCTCTTTTCCTCCTGGTTTTAGTTAGGTACAGTTAATGGGATGTGCACCAGCAAAGATACATCAAAAGAGAGAGAGGTTGGGGTATTTATCACTCTGAAAGGTTTCCATGGACTGGACTTTCACCCTCAACTAAATGCCACAGCTCCTTCTAGCAGCAGGCTATTGTTATGACACCCAGATTTTTGCACTATCTCCCTACATCCTGTCCCTACACTTTATAAATTGCCACCTTATGAAATGAGAGTAACTATGAAAATTTTGAAATAATTCAAAATTATTGAATTACATGCTTAAAAGCCAGTTGTTCTTTTGTTGGGTGTGGCAAGAAGAGGTCTCCTGTAGACATCCTTATCCCCATCCTGGTTTCTTTTTGGGGGCTGATTAAATAGTGTTTACACCTATTTGAGCTGACTCCAAGGAAACAAGCAAGGACCTGACTACATCATCTCAGGAAAGAGTTCTACTAATGTCTAAAATAATTGGGGGATGAGGAGTGGAGTGGAAGAGTGGCAAAGAATCACCAAGGGGGCCAACCTTCTTTTACTATTTTGAGAGACAGGAGATTTTCAAGCTCAGCAAGCCTCCCATTCTGCAGTACACCTAATTAAAGTAAACAGAATTTTAAAATGAACCAAACCCAGTTAGGCAGTAGGAGCTAACATTTCTCTTCAATTATTATATGAGGTCACATCTCACAGTTGTGTACTGGACATCTTCTCCTTTATCTGTCTTCCCATTCACTGCCCTTCTCAGAATATTCAAGAACAGAGAGACCCCCAGACCATCGATGGTCTGAGCCAGTCCAAACCTTCCTAGCCAGTCTCTCTTGCCCTGTGCACAAACAGATGCTATTATACCACATGGTCAACTCACAATATGGAGCTGAGAGGTAGCAAAGGTGGCAGCTGAAGACAGAGACACACAGGGAAAGGGTCGTGCATTTTTAAATGCTAATTCTGTAGCCAGGCTGATACTTCTTGGCAGTTTATAAACTTATGATATGACTGTTGAGACTATTGTACATCTGAAAATGGAGAATTGCTACTATCTTCATAACAAAAGAATCTGTCCCTGCCAATAATGTCATGTCTACCCTAAGAAAAGTTGTGGGTTTTGAGGGTGGGGGGTAAGGGAGATCAGAAGTAGCAAATGAAATATGCTATAATTCTTATGTAAATGCTGCTAAAGGAAATGTCTGGTAAAACTATAGTACAACTCAAACACAGATATCATAATGCATGTCAGTCTAAAAGTAAGATGGAAAAAAATTTTTGATGTTTTTTAAAATATAACTTACGGTACATTCAAGAGATGCATCTGAAGGCTTGGAAATCTATATAATGTTTGTTAGATAATTCATAAAAATTATAATGTATATATAATAATATTAACACACCTTTCAGAATTGGAAAGATTTTGTAATAAATATAATGACATGGAAGAACTGAATATAAAAATAAACTAAATTTCATAAATGTATATAAAATGTTTCACCTCTCAAATTTTTTTCTTTTTACCTCTTATGTCCAGTCTTAAAACTCTACCATATATAAGTTCCTAAAAGTAAAATCTATATTTATCACTCGATAAAAGTGGAAATAATTAAAAGGTGACCAGAAAAAATGTTAACTACTTGGGAATTAAGATTCATGCTTCTGGGCTTCCCTGGTGGTGCAGTGGTTGGGAGTCTGCCTGCCGATGCGGTGGACACGGGTTCGAGCCCTGGTCTGGGAAGATCCCACATGCCGCAGAGCAGCTGGGCCCGTGAGCCACAATTGCTGAGCCTGCGCGTCTGGAGCCTATTCTCCGCAACGGGAGAGGCCGCGATGGTGAGAGGCCCGCGCACCGCGGTGAAGAGTGGCCCCCGCTCGCCGCAGCTAGAGAGGGCCCTCGCACAGAGGCGAAGACCTAACACAGCCAGGAATGAATGAATGAATGAATGAATGAATAAATAAATAAATAAATTAATTAATTAATTAAAAAAAAAAAAGATTCATGCTTCTACAACTGACAAAGGATTAATCTCCAAAATATACAAGCATCTCATGCAGCTCAATATTACAAAAACAAACAACCCAATCCAAAAATGGGCAGAAGACCTAAATGACATTTCTCCAAGAAGACATACAGATGGCCAACAAACAGATAAAAATATGTTCAACATCACTAATCATTAGAGAAATGCAAATCAAAACCACAATAAGGTATCACCTCACACTGGTCAGAATGGCCATCATCAAAATATCTACAAACAATAAATGCTGGAGAGGGTGTGGAGAAAAGGGTACCCTCTTTCACTGATGGTGGGAATGTAAATTGATACTGCCACTATGGAGGACAGTATGGAGGTTCCTTAAAAAACTAAAAATAGAACTACCATATGACCCAGCAATCCCACTACTGGGCATATACCCTGAGAAAACCATAATTCAAAAAGAGTCATGTTTCACAATGTTCATTACAGCACTATTTACAATTGCCAGGACATGGAAGCAACCTAAATGTCCATCAACAGATGATGGATAAAGAAGATGTGGCACATATACACAATGGAATATTACTCATCCATAAAAAGGAACAAAATTGAGTTATGTGTAGTGAGGTGGATGGACATAGAATCTGTCATACAGAGTGAAGTAAGTCAGAAAGAGAAAAACAAATACCGTATGCTAACGCACATATATGGAATCTAAAAAAAGCAGTACTGATGAACCTAGTGGCAGGGCAGGAATAAAGACGCAGATGTAGAGAACAGACTTGAGGGCACAGAGGGGGAAGGGGAAGCTGGGATGAAGTGAGAGAGTAGCACTGATGTATATACACTACCAAATGTAAAATGGAGAGCTAGTGGGAAGCTGCTGCATAGCACAGGGAGATCAGCTCGGTGCTTTGTGACCACCTAGAGGGGTGGGAAAGGGAGGGTGGGAGGGAGGTTCAAGAGGGAGGGGATATGGGGATATATGTATACATATAGCTGATTCACTTTGTCATACAGCAGAAACTAACACAACATTGTACAGCATTTATACTCCAATAAAGATGTGGAAAAAAAAAAGATTACATACCACACACACACAAATAAAGGTTATACTCCATTTAAAAAAAAAGATTCATGCTTCTAAATAACTGTTAGATCAAAGAAGAAATTAAAACTGAAAGTTTCTAGAAAGCATGGAAAGATGAACCCTTCACACTATTTATTAAGCCAATGAACATTTACTGAGCACCTGCAATGGCAAAGAAAGCACTTTGCCAAGCATGAAGGGATGTGAAGAAAAATGTGACAGTCTTCCAATGTGAAGCCAGCACAGACTCTAGTGGAAATATATGCTAAGGACTGTAGGAATCCAGAAGAAAGAATCATTAATTCCAACTGATCAGAATACAAAAGAAAAAAAGTTGCACTTGAATAAATCACTTCTTGGGGAATGTGCTGGTTTTGGTTAGATAGCGAAAAGTGAAGGGAAGCAGACATTCCATGCTGCAGGAAGGCACAAAGACACAGAGGCATGAATGTGGAATGGGTGAAACACAGAAGTACAACTAAACCTGTTAGAATTTGAGTCCGTGATAGTAAGATTAAAGATTAAAATAAGGTGTGGATGGCCTTAGATCCTCAAGCTTTAAAGTGCAAAGCTCTTGGAGATCTTCTTAAAAAGAAGATTCTGATTCAGTAGGTAAAGGGTAGGGTCTGAGATTGTGCACTTCTAAACAAGCTCCCAGACCAAGACAGTAATGCTGGTGTGGACAATACTTTGATCTGCAACGTAATAAAGGATTCAAGGGTGGAAATCATGGAGATTTAGTGTCCTTAAAGAAAGGCAATGTAATGTAGCCATTAAAATACAGTCTTTTTAATCAGACAGATAGGATTTAAATTACACTTCCTTCACTTATTAGCTGTGTAACCTTTGTCAATTTACCTTTGGAGGCTTAGTTTCCTCATTTATAAAGTGAGAAAATAATTATTACCTCAAAGTATTGTTATGACTACATGAGATAATGATTGTAAATAACTTGCAAAATACAAATACACAGCTAAAAAGTAAATACTCAATATGTGGTAACATTACTTCCTGAAGCCTATAATATGAGAGGACTCCTTTCCTCTGTTGTTCTCCTTAGGCATAAAATCACTAATTTTTTTTCTTTTCCTTTTTTCCTTCTTTTATATGCTAGGCCTTTTCTTCATACTGTGTAACTCCCAAAAGAATAATTTAAAAACAAAAGCTATTAGATGCTTACTACATCTTCACACTATTGGAATTATTCTAAATTAGAGCTAAACTCAACGCTTTCTTTGAGGTTTTTTATTTTTTTTAATTGCAATATAGCTGACATACGACGTTGTATTAGTTTTAGGTGTACAACATAATTATTTGATATATTTACATGCAAAATGATTACCAACAATAAATTTAGTTAATATCCATAGCCACACTTAGTTACAAATTTTTTTCTTGCCATAAGAACTTTTAAGGTCTACTCTCTCAGCAACTTTCAAATATATTATACAATACAGTATTATTAACTATAGTTACCACACTGTACATTAATCACTGACTTTTCTGAACAGTCTGCTATGTGATGGTACTTCTACGTTGCCTCCAGGAACAGACAGATAATAGAAAGGGAAAAACAAGGGGCAGGTACATGGTTAGAAGTTTTTAAATGGTTAAAACCTTTAATGATAAGCAAAAAGTGTATACTGAAATACTATAAACTATTGAAAAGATTAAGAAGTTATGGTGCAATTTTTTTTTTTGGCCACACAGCACTGCTTGCAGGATCTTTGTTCCCCAACCAGGGGATCGAACCCAGGCCAGGAAGTGAAAGCGCCAAGTCCTAACCACTGGACCGCCAGGGAATTACCAATTATGGTGCAGATTTAGATGTCAACTAATTATTGTTCTGCTTAAAACAAAGATGATAGGGAGGAAGTGATTAATTTCAGAAATTCCCAAAAAGAAAATGTATTCAGTGAATCTCAAAAAGGTAGGTCTGAAGGAATAAACAAATAGGTTGTCAAGTTTGTGATGCAAAACACAGATAAGAAATGCCAATTACAGGCCAATGATTTTGCTAAAAGGGAGTGAAATTACTAAGGAAATAAATATATCAGAACTATAGTTTTAGGACTGTGTCATATTTTTTTGTGAAAATGAATTGGCTTTGAAAAGAACTAGCCATATTCAGAAACCTCCAGTTATGTTTAAGAAATCCCAATCTCAATCCCTACCAATGAGTCATTTTTTGTTTCCTTTATTAAATTAATTCTTAGATAGACAATGTCAACTAGATACAAATAATTTTTATATACCATCATTTGTAACTGTACTTAAGACAAAAAAAAAAAAAAATCTATCATTGTGGAGTCTACCAGAGTACATAGGCAACTATGGGTCACAATTTTGTTAATGCACCAGACAAACCCTGCCCTAAAATTCGTTTCGAATACAAAATAGAATTAAAGAGAGACTGATATCTTGTGTGATTGTGTGAATTCAAGAAAAACATTTGTGTCTGACTTTGTTTTAGACTAGTTGGAAATCACGGGAGAAACTGGAAGTAAACTTCTTGCAAGATGAAACATACAAATGTTGGAAGTGATTCAATTCAATAGACATTTATGGGGGATCTTTCAGGTGCCAGATCCCTCATGGAATTCATGGAAACTTAGCCAATGCTGATGGAATGGATGGGGGTGGATAGAAAATAAATTCATAGGAAAAAGAGCCCCTTTTATTGTTCTATGTTGGTGACATAGATATAAGGATAAATAATACTTAGTATTCAGTCCAATTTTTCATAAAGGAACCCTTTATAACAAGAAAATAGTTCTTTCACAAAGTTTGAGATTCCATTCCCAACAGGCTAGAGACCTTGCAGAGAAAAATAACCAAAATATAAGACTAGTCTCAAATTCTAATATTTTTATCAGTTGAAGTTCAGAGCTGATCTCCTCTTTTCTTCAAACATTATATCAGTGGTTGATCCGGCCAAATAAAACTCCCAACATCCAATAGCCCCATCTTCTTTGCTTCTCTCTTTTCCCCTCTTCAAGTATGTTCCCCGAATCCAGATTTTCTTTCTGGTAATATGTGTGTCTGCCCGGACGATTTTCCCCTACATCTAATTCTACTCTCACCAGAGATATTATGTCAATAATTTTATTACTGTCACTAATACTAAAAATGAAGAGAAGGAGGCAGAGGGAGAGGAGAAGGAAGAGGACAAAGAAAAACGTTTACTGAACACCTTCCATGTCCTGGCATTGTCTTTTTTTTTTTGACCACCCTGGTCAGCTTGCGGGATCTTAGTTTCCCGACTAGGGATCGAACCCACGCCCTCGGCAGTGAAAGCACGGAGTATTAACCACTGGACCGCCAGGGAATTCCTCGTCTCATTTAACTTTCACTAAAACAAATCAAAACTTGCTATAATTAACTCCATTTATAGATGAGAAAACTAAACCTTCAAGAGGTTAGGTGCCCTGTGGGGGTGGGGGTGGTGGGATGAATTAGGAGATTGGGATTGACATGTATACACTACTATGTATAAAATAGATAACTAATAAGAACCTGCTGTATAAAAAAATAAATTAATAAAATTAAATTTTTTTAAAAAAGAGGTGAGGTGCCTTGCCTGAGATCACACAGCTTGGAAGTACAGGGGCAGAATTCAAACAGACAGTCTAAGGCCAGATCCCACATGCTTAGTCCCTCCTCTTACTGCCTCCCTTAGAATCAACTGATGATGTTTGAGAGAAAAGGGCAAGACCAAGCCCAAGTCAGTTTGTATGTGAAGAAGCCAGGCTTCAATCCCTGGTCCTTTAACTACAAAGCCTATGGACTTCGCCACTACCTATCCCAGCTTCCTGCACTGTGTCTCCAGATAATTGAATGTTTAAGCTATCAGTAGAATAATCTGTCCATTTCTCTGTTTCATTTTGTTAACAAAACCAGAAACAAAGAATTCAGTCATTAATTGCAAATGTATAACCAGGATACTTACCGATTCCTCCAAAGTCTTTCCTTTCCTCAGATAGGAAGCTTATTATTCCTCCCATCCCAAACACTAGGTCAGCCTAACTGTACTTTATCCTGAAAGTATTAGATCAGTCAATCCCTGTCAACATTAGTAAATCAATAGCTGTAGAATACTAAATTTTAAAAGACGAATGTTTGAATTTTCTTTACCCCTCAAAACATTGTAGACTATGTGGTGCAATTACTAAAAAATCTCAATTGAAATGTGGCAAGTGGGAAAACTAAATGCAGAGCTCCTGATATGATAAACTTCCTCCCAGATTTATCATGATTGCTTATAACAACATGAATTTTGGATAATGATTTCCCTAACGTCAAAGCTTAAAAACCTCTTTTATCAGAAAGCTTAACAATTTAACTTTGGTCGAAATAAGGGTGGGCAGGCCAAAGGCATTTCAGTTAATGCCAGAATTATTTCTGAATCTCTTATAACCTTCAAGAATTTATTATTTCTGATCTTAAGGCAGCTGCGTGATTGGACACACCCAGCATTTCTTAACATATGTATTCTCCCTTTCAAGGTCTTCATTCTGTAGTCCCTTGATACTTACATGATTAATGAACCCTTTGGAAGCTCAGAAATGTCAATGAGCAAAAGCCAGATCATTCTATGAATTTTAGCCCCAGAATTAGTGAAATCTAGATGACTAGCAAATGTGTTTTGTATTGGTGCTCATAAGAGTCAAATGTTTTAATAATATTGTTTGTGACTGTGAATATGACTAGGCTATAATTTGAAATCAGTATAACATCATTATCAAACAAAATTGTTCTTGAAACAAAATTCATCTTTGGCAAGACTTAAAAAATCTGGCGACAGTGTTAAGATACTGGCATATGTTTTTCTGTAAGTTTATTGGTAATTTGTATGTATTTTGTAAAATGTTCATATCTTTGTAAGAGTCTCTTGTTTTAAATCAATTAGAATCTTGATTTGATATATAATGGACAATGTTATTGTCTTTACAGTTAAGTGATAATTGATTTTTAAATTATATTTTCTGCATCATGAAAACCACTGACCAAAAATTTCACCAAGATGCAATAATATTTCAAATATTTTTCTTTGTATGTTTAGGCCTGTCAATATTCTAAGAATCAGTGTAACAGCTCTCACTCTTCAGCAGTTTTTAATGTAAGTAAATTATAATTCAATATTTTCATTCTGATTAATTTATATACAGCTAAACAGCTAAACATGAGATTTCATGGACTAACAAGAATTTATTGACATTTCTTAATCCAACCCAATTATTGCAAGTGAAAATGCTATTGTGAAAAATGTACAGAAAGCACAAAGGAAATTTTCAAGAGACCTACTAGAATCATCACTGGTATATCATTACTTTGACTAATATCGACAGAAAGCAAAACTGAAATAAATTTGAAACTATCTTCAAATTTGGGGCAATTTTTTAAAGGCAAGTTTTTCTGAAATACGTTCTTTACTAATTTTTTGATATTTCCTGTTACTGTATATTTGTATGTGTGCATGTATACACACACATGCACAGAGAAATATAACAGAATGTTCTCTCTAAATTAAAACTAATAAATGCTCAAATTGTTGATTATCAGAGAAATGCAAATCAAAACTACAATGAGGTATCACTGCACACCAGTCAGAATGGCTATCATCAAAAAGTCTACAAATAATAAATGCTAGAGAGGATGTGGAGAAAAGGGAACCCTCCTACACTGTTGGTGGGAATGTAACCACTATGGAAAACAGTATGGAAGTGCCTTAAAAAACTAAAAATACAACTACCATATGATCCAGCAATTCAACTCCTGGGTATATATCTAGAAACAACAAAAACTCTAACTCGAAAAGATACATACACCCCAGTGTTCATAACAGCACTACTTACAATAGCCAAGACATGGAAGCAACCCAAATGCCCATCAACAGATGACCGCTTAAGAAGATGTGGTATACATATATATACACAATGAAATATTACTCAGTCATAAAAAAGATGGAAATATTGCTGTTTGCAGCAATATGTATGGACCTAGAGAATATTATACTTAGTGAAATAAGTAAGACAGAGAAAGACAAATATATGATATCATTTATATGTGAACCTAAAAAATAATACAAATAAATCAATATACAAAACGGAAACAGACTCACAGACATAGAAACAAATTCATTGTTACCAAGGTGGGGGGAACAAATTAGGAACAAGGGATTAACAGATTCAACCTACTATACATAAGGTAGATAAGCAACAGAAAGTTACTGTATAGCACAGGGAATTATAGCCATTATCTGATAATAACAGATAATGGAATATAATCTGAAAAAAAAAAAAAGAATCACTATGCCATACACCTGAAACTAACACAATATTATAAATCAACTGTACTTCAATTTAAAAAGTGATCTTGAAAAAATAATAATAATAAAATAAAGGTAAATAAATAAAACTAATAAAAATTTATTTCAGGAACAAGATGAAACTAAACTTAAATGAGGAAGCACAATTCAGCATCTCTCAAATGGTTACAATAGAAACTGCAAAAAAAAATCAGTAATTTTGCTAATGTCTAATCATTATGAAAATGATTTTAAATTTGTCTGATATTTTTTAAGTTATTTATATTGACAGGAAATTGTCTAATTATATTGTCATAATTAAGTTTCAAAGTTTATAGAGAAACGTTTTATCAAAAAGGATGCTATTTGGTTATAAATAAAGGTAGTACCTATGAATGGCACAATGAACTATTTTGATAATACAGGGAAGAAAAGGCATATTACATTTTGCACTGAGGTTTCTGTTTTGGCTTTCGGGATTTTTTTGTTTTACTTCTTAATGAAGGCACTGTACAGAAAGCTCCCTAGCTAGAATATGGTAATGCTTCTCATAATGACACAACTGATTAACTACTTTAAGTAAGAGGAAATCCTTTATTCCAAGTAAGTTTTTTTTTTTTTTTTTTTTTTTTTTTTCACTCAAAATTATTTAATTACAAGGCTGGATAACTGAAAAAGAATTTTCCATTAAAAACAGTTTCAGAGCTAGAAAGTATCAATAATATACTGGCTAACAGGTTACGACTCTAGGGCAGTGACATGATTAAACAGAAATGGTTTGAATCTTATGGATGCATTAATCTAGATTCGATGTTGGCTCAGAAATCTATTTACAAATGCAATTTCAAAATTAAAAAAAATAATCTGTCTTGAGTTTTGTTTTCTTTCCGTGTCCATAAAAGGAAGAGCTTTTCCTGATCACCAGTTTTTCATACAACAGACAAGTAAATCTCGTGGCACTAGCCAGACATGTTTACACCTTAGGAACTTCATGGCAAACTGGCCTCTTTCAATAGGCAGACAGCGACCCCTGTCACTGGTAAGATTGTCAGGTTTTAACCAAGTCATTTTCCAGCAAACCTTCTCCCATACGTTTTGGAACTTTCCTTTGTATCTCAGCCTCTCCACATAACAGCTCCGTTGCACCGAAAGCCATTGTTCTTGCGGGGCATCTAGCACCACACGACTGCTCCCAAGTCCTGACGTAAAAGCTCCAAGTAAGTTTAAACCCTGTTCTGGTTGATGATGAACCTCAAAATTCAAAAAACTGTTACTCTAATTTACTCACTGAATATATTTCCCTTCAGATGAACTTACTATATAGTCTATTTTATTTATTTAAATAGCAGTTCTGAATCTTATTACTTATATTATAGATCCATCAATATTCTGTATCATTCCTATAACCTTACCCTAACTTTCTCCTCTGTAAGTTATAGGTCTGCATTTTTTTCAATCTAATCTACAGTATCAGTAAGGAGACCTTGTGTCCAGTTTGCCTAGGACAATTCTCATTTACACCTAACATTGTATAACTGATAGCCCCTCCTTCCCTTTCACTTCAAAATAGTCTCAGTTTGGAAAATAATTTATATGGTCACGCAATGTATAAAGAGCATAAGAACTTCAAGTATAGTCTTTGTAATGTTTGCCATTGTCACACTTTTTGACCAAATTAAGAAACTTAAGGCTTCCTAACGAACTTATATCAGTTTTTAGTTACTTAACAGGAATCATCTATTAACACTATTTAAATTTCATTCCTATTGATAAAGATCTCAGATTTTTAATGTTCCTTCAATGCCTTTACTTTAAAAAAAAAACTTGCAAACAATATTCTCTTGATAAGAATTAAAAAGAAAAAAAAAACTTTCTTTTTAAACTTTACCTAAATAATGTGATACATTTTTTGAGAAACTAGAGAAGTTTCTGCCATAGTATGTAGGAATATCAATAAACTCATCTATGCTCCTTTCACTTAACAAGTATTGAGGATCAATATGTGGCAGTTACTCTGTTGAGCACTTTTTAGGGGTTGGTGGTGAGAAGGGAGTGGTGAAAGGGAAGAAACTTTAAATGAAATGTAGAAACTTCCAGTTACAAATCCCATTAAAATGACATTAGAGGAGACCAAAGTAAACAAGGGATGTCAGCAAACTTTGGAAGAGGGAAAGCCAACAGATGAATAGTAACTGACAAAATGACTAGAAGAAGTTGACATCTCAGTGCTTGCAGGGTTGGATAAGAAGAAACAAGTCAATTCCTCCCACAGAATTCAAGTATAGAGGCAACAGGAAGCTATTCGACCACATCTTTCAGTATAATGAGGATTCACATAAAGAAAGAGGAAGAAATGGAAACCCAGGAAAAGAGGGACCTGAAACAAGAGAGCAACAAAGGAAATCTCAGAATGACAGCTTACATCAAGGCTAAAGAATAGCCACTCAGGTTGCTGCAGGGGACAGAGACCTTCAGGGGAGAGTTCTGCAGAGCTGAAAACAAAAAGGAACTGACAGAGTATTTAGAATTGTGTTTGAACATTTGAAAAACTTATTAATAGACTTGATATATCTGATGAAGCATTTTTAAAAATTAGTAAAGGGCACATTAAAAATAACTCCCATTGTTCATAGCAGTACTATTTACAATGGCCAAGACATGGAAACAACCCAAGTACCATTGACAGACAATTGGCTTAAGAAGATGTACTATGTGCGCACACACACACACACACACACACACACACACACACACACACACACACAGTGGAATATTGCTCAGCCATAAAAAGGAATGTAATTTTGCCATTTGCAGCAACATGGATGAAACTAGAGAAATTATACTTAGTAAAGTAAGTCACACAGAGAAAAACAAATATTATATGATATCACTTATATGTGGAATCTAAAAAATAATACAAATGAATGTAAATGCAAAAGAGAAACAGACTCACAGATATAGAAAACAAAATTGTGGTTACCAAAGGGAAAGGGAAAGGGGGAGGGATAAAATTAGGATTATGGGATTAACAGATACAAACTACTATATATAAAATATATAAGCAACAGGGATATACTGTATAGAACAGGGAATTACAGCCATTATCTTACAATAACCTATAATGGAATATAATCTGAAAAAATACTGAATCACTATGCTGTGCACCTGAAACTAAAACAATATTTTAAATCACCTATACTTCAATAAAAAAGGGAAGAAGAAGGCATGGTTCTGTAAAATAGATCTGAACTAGAATTTAGGAAGCTTGAATGACTGTGCCAGCTCGGCTACTGTGTGGTTATAACTTACTTGCGCAAGTAAGTCCTTCTGATCCTCAATTTACTCATTTACAAACCAAGGAGACTGAGTTAGGTGATCTTTATGCTTCTAATCCTAAACTCTATTATTTGGGTAATAGTCTTCAAAGCATTTCTATAGGTATCAATTTTGTTTCAGTATTACATTCAACAAGTTTGTAATAAGCATCTTCTATGTGCCAAACAATGTTCTGAGTGCTTGAGGTGCATCAATGAACAAACCAAATGAAGATTCTTGCCTTCATGGGGCTTATGTTTTAGCTTACATCCTGTGAGATAAATATTATTTACATTTTACATAGGAAGAGGTTTAACATCAGATGTAGGCAATTGCCCTAGATAGGTTAGCAGTAAGCAGAGTTAGGATTCAGACTCAGGGCTTCTGATTCACAGATTGTGCTCTCTCCATACTACACACATTGCAAAGGACATAATTCAACAGGGAAACAATTTTGAGAAAAATAGAAGCTGTTGCTAACTCAGATAGCTATTAGATAATGTTATCATATGCTCTTATTTGGGGTCTTTGATGATGCTGATCATTTTTTTAAAGAAATGAAAACCCTAATGGCACTAAATAAGGAATAGGTCTTATGAAACAGATGGCTTAGCAGATGGTAGATTGCTCCTTTTCTTCTTGGCACCTCCTGCTGAAATAATGTGATATGCAGGATGGTTAGGTATGTTTGACTTCTTGGGCCTTAACTAGTAGATATTTCTGGAACAGATGCTGTTTCCTTATCCTGAGCTCAACAAATTCACAAGTACAATCTGCAGCATTTCCTTTTCTGCCACTCTTGTTATACTGTGTCCAGTTTTATCAACTCTAATTAAAATATTTTACATTGAAATGTGGCCTAAAATAAGTCAGGAGTTTCAGAACAAGTAACCCAAAGAAATTATTGGAAGCTCCTGACTGCTCCCAATAGATGAATGGCAATCATAACTTTTAGGTAAGTCAATATTGCATTAAACATACCTTTGAAGCAGAAGAATTTATTAGGCAACAACAATGTGCAGACCACTGGGATAGGTACTGTGGGAGATATAAGGATGATGAGCTGTGATCTTGGTCTTCAAGGATTTTACAGTATAGGAGGGACTTAAAAAAGCATACAAACCATTACAATGCAAAGCAGAGTCAGGTAACTGCTGTAAGGGTGGCTCAAAGAGTGAGTTTGGGAATTCAGAGGGAGGAAAACTCACTTCTCCTTGGCTGGTTTGTGATGTGCTGGAGCAAGGCAGAGTTAGGGTGAAAGAACTTGCTAAGGTCAAACTTTGCAGGATGATGATTTCTACAACTAGATGTAATAGGGAGGGCTTTCCAGATAGCATGGTCTTAAGGGTGGAGGTGAGAATGTTTACAGAAAAGTTAACATTGACTAGAGCATATAAGGTATATGAATGAACTGGATTGTGATGGCCTTGCAAATCAAGGCAAGCTCTCTGAGCTTAGAACAGGTTGTAAAAGGGAATTATTGAAGGATTTTCTGCAAGAAGGTGACATGATCTATGCTTTGTTTTAGCAAGATTAGTTTCTCAGGAGCTGGGCTGGATTACAGGAGAGAGAAACAGAAGGCAGTGAGACCAATTAGCTGGTTCTTATTATAGTCCAGAGAAGAGATAATGAGGGTCTGAAGTAGATCTGGTACTTGTTAGAGGAAGAAGGCAATGAATAGGAGAGGTGTTGAGGAGGTATTCACTATAATTTCCCCATTAAAAGGGGAAAAGTCTGTAGCTTTTGTAATAATTGCAAACTAAGGCTTGATCAAGTTGCTAGGGACATTAACAAAATCACTAACTAAAATAGGAGACCTATAGTTGATTAATTTTCTTTCCCCTAATTTCATAAATTTCTAGAGAGTTTTTATATTATATATATTATATGTTATATATAATATATAAATATTTATATATTATATATAATATATATATCTCCAAATGATTTTAGGGTCTCTTAAGCATTGATGTATTATTTAAGTCAAGCTAAAAGGTAGAAATCTAAAGCAGAATTCAAAATTAGCTTTAAAAGATTTCATATTATGTAACGTAAGGTGCCCTCTGATTCTTCACTGTGATTATGTATGAGCATACAGTGTCATAGAAAGCAGGTGTTATTAAATATTAATAGATTTTCCTCTAACCAATTTCTATACAACAGAATTAATAAATACATTAAAAATAAACTGAATTTCTTATAGTATGTGTCATCCGAGGGATTTTTAGAAAGCAAATCTCTATCTTTTAGAACCAAATCCCTAAGTAAAAGCAAACACATAAATAAAAATATGCATGGAATGATATGTAATGGAATTCATGGAATGCCATTTTCTAACTTTTTAATATTATTTTAAGTATAGGTCATCTCCTCTATAAAACTGTAAGTTTCGCAAGGGCAGAGTCAAAGTCTCCTTTTCACAGCCTCATGGTATCTAGCACTGAGTTCTTATCACAAAAATCACACAGGAGTTACTGATAAAGAAATGTCTAAGCCTCCACTTCACAAAGCACTCCATTGGTCCCTTAAAAAATTAAGAAAATAAATAACTGGAAGATTCTTTAAAACTTATCCACCTTGTTATGTAAAATTGGATGAAATCAGGGCCTCAGGGTCAATTACCATCACCCAGATCTATCTCAGGCTGGATCAACATTTCTCAAGTAGGATCAGGACTGTGGTTTTTCATATTATTCTTCCTTCCTGCCTCATCATCTTTTCCCCTCCCCTAGGCCCCCATTATAGATTTTAGAATAAATAATACAATATCAGCCAAGTATTTTCTTTTTCACAAGCTGAAGTTTTCATTTTAGATGATCTTGTTTTTCCTTTTTTAGCTTACCTTTCTCTGCCTTTATCATAACCTTTCCCTTTTACAAAGATCTCTGCCCTCACGGGAAGCAATCATTATATTTTGAACTATAAATGGAAAGATAATGTTATTATATTGCATTATGAAGCTTCTGCTGAAATTGCTATTTTTTGGGAATTGAACGTATGCTGGGACTCTTTCTGTCTCTTCATAGCGGCTGTTGTATTAATCCTGGTAAAGTGCTATAGGCTTCCAACTCACCCATTTTAAATCTGTTTGTGTAACACTTTATATTTAGTGTCTTGAGCCTAGTGTAATTGCACTGAAATTGCCAGACACTGGGGGTGATAGATGGACTGCCACCATTTAGTTTCCTACAGACTCTGATCTAAGGCCTTTAATTTGCTTGCCAGTTCTTCTCTCACTTATGCCTTTGACCACACTGAGGACTAATAACAAAGAGGAGCATACCAAGCCCTCTTTACATGATGAATTTAGTGTGCACAGGTGACATGACATTAAAACAATAAAATGAAAATTAGAAATACAAACAAAAAAAATTTAAGTCCGGTTAAGGCAGAGGGGTTACTCAATCCAGTATCTGTTTTCCCTCACAGCTGATTACATCACTGAGAAAATATTTAAGGTTTAGGGAATGTCCTTCAAAGCTTGAATTACTGATAGTTCCCATCTTTCAACTCAAAGAGTTGTTGAGGCATTATCCAGTTCCACTAGACTATTAGTTGAAGGTTCAAATTATCTGTAGTATTCATACACAACCTTGTAATTTCTATGGGACCTCTATCTACATCGATGAAATATTTCAACTATGTATTCATTTTGCCTCAAAACTTTCCCATGAAAGGCATGAGAGTAGGCATAGTTCTCATTTTAAAGTTGAACAAATGACAAAACAAAGCATTAAATAACTCACAACAGTTCCTAACATAGGTAAGTGACAATAGTGCTGAACAGCTAGGCATGGCTGTTTTCGCGGGCTGACCTACCTTTCTTTTTACTTAAAACCTTAAGATGGTTTCACCTTCTTCTATGGCTCAGACTTTTGACTATGCTAAAATGTATAACAGTGCAGAATAGTTATAGTTATTAAGAACGTAGCTCTGAAACTAGACTACCTAGGTTCAAATCCCAGCCCTGCTATTTACTGGCCCTGGGAGCTTAGGCAACTGACTTACGTTTCCATGTTTCAGTTTCCCCTCTGTCAAATTAGACTAACAATCTATTTATTTGTAAGCTTGTTGTGAAGAGTTAATACATATAAGATCCATATGTGATGTATGTAAAGTCCTTAAACAGTGCCTGACACACTGTACTGTACACTTATTTTTTCTAATACAGCTAGCTTTATCGCGAGGCAACTCACTTAAATATAAGTGATATCATAGGTTATATAATTTGGTAACTTCTGGCCCTTACTGAATTTCTATCCAGTTGTCAGAAAATTGGATTACCTATTATTGGGGAGGTGAAGAGGACTTAGACTTTTGATAATCTAAGCCATGCCTATGTAACCCAGGTATCGTCTGAGATCACAATGCCTTTCACTTTTTTTTTTTTTATACAGCAGGTCCTTATTAGTCATCAATTTTATACACATCATTGTATACATGTCAATCCCAAAGCCCAATACATCACACCACCACCACCACCACCCCCGCCTCTTTCCCCCCTTGGTGTCCATACGTTCGTTCTCTACATCTGTGTCTCAATTTCTGCCCTGCAAACCAGTTCATCTGTATCATTTTTCTAGGTTCCACAAATATGTGTTAATATACGATATTTGTTTTTCTCTTTCTGACTTACTTCACTCTGTAGGACACTCTCTAGATCCATCCACATCTCTACAAATGACCCAATTTGGTTCCTTTTTATGCCTGAGTAATATTCCATTGTATATATGTACCATTTCTTCTTTATCCATTCGTCTGTCGATGGGCATTTAGGTTGCTTCCATGACCTGGCTATTATAAATAGTGCTGCAATGAACATTGGGGTGCATGTGTCTCTTTGAATTATGGTTTTCTCTGGGTATATGCCCAGTAGTGGGATTGCTGGGTGGTATGGTAGTTCTATTTTTAGTTTTTTAAGGAACCTCCATACTGTTCTCCATAGTGGCTGTATCAATTTACATTCCCATCAACAATGCAAGAGGGTTCCCTTTTCTCCACACCCTCTCCAGCATTTGTTGTTTGTAGATTTTCTGATGATGCCCATTCTAACCGGTGTGAGGTGATACCTCATTGTAGTTTTGATTTGCATTTCTCTAATAATTAGTGATGTTGAGCAGCTTTTCATATGCTTCTTGGCCATCTGTATGTCTTCTTTGGAGAAATGTCTATTTAGGTCTTCTGTCCATTTTTGGATTGGGTTCTTTTTTTAATATTGAGCTGCATGAGCTGTTTATATATTTTGGACATTAATCCTTTGTCTGTTGATACGTTTGCAAATATTTTCTCCCATTCTGAGGGTTGTCTTTTCGTGTTGTTTATGGTTCCCTTGGCTGTGCAAAATCTTTGAAGTTTCATCAGGTCCCATTTGTTTATTCTGGTTTTTATTTCCATTACTCTAAGAGGTGGATCAGAAAAGATCTTGCTGTGATTTATGTCAAAGAGTGTTCTTCCTATGTTTTCCTCTAAGAGTTTTATGGTGTCCGGTATTACATTTATGTCTCTAATCCATTTTGAGTTTATTTCTGTGTATGGTGTTAGGGAGTGTTCTAATGTCATTCTTTTACATGTAGCTGTCCAGTTTTCCCAGAACCACTTATTGAAGAGACTGTCTTTTCTCCATTGTATATCCTTGCCTCCTTTGTCATAGATTAGTTGACCATAGGTGCGTGGGTTTATCTCTGGGCTTTCTATCTTGTTCCATTGATCTATCTTTCTGTTTTTGTGCCAGTACCATATTGTCTTGATTACTGTATCTTTGTAGTATAGTCTGAAGTCAGGGAGTTTGATTCCTCCAGCTCCACTTGTTTCCCTCAAGACTGCTTCGGCTATACAGGGTCTTTTGTGTCTCCATACAAATTTTAAGATTTTTTGTTCTAGTTCCGTAAAAAATGCCATGGGTAATTTGATAGGGATTACATTGACTCTGTAGATTGCTTTGGGTAGTATAGTCATTTTCACAGTATTGATTCTTCCAATCCAAAAACATGGCATATCTCTCCATCTGTTGGTATCACCTTTAATTTCTTTCATCAGTATCTTATAGTTTTCTGCATAAAGGTCTTTTGTCTCCCTAGGTAGGTTTATTCCTAGGTATTTTATTCTTCTTGTTGCAGTGGTAAATGGGAATGTTTCCTTAATTTCTCTTTCACATTTTTCATCATTAGTGTATAGGAATGCAAGAGATTTCTGTGCATTAATTTTGTATCCTGCTACTTTACCAAATTCATTGATTAGCTCTAGTAGTTTTCTGGTGGCATCTTTAGGATTCTCTATGTATAGTATCATGTCATCTGCAAACAGTGACAGTTTTACTTCTTTCTTTCCAATTTGTATTCCTTTTATTTCTTTTTCTTCTCTGATTGCCATGGCTAGGACTTCCAAAACAATATTGAATAATAGTGGTGAGAGTGGACATCCTTGTCTTGCTCCTGATCTTAGAGGAAATGCTTTCAGTTTTTCACCATTAAGAATGATGTTTGCTGTGGAGTGGTCGTATATGGCCTTTACTATGTTGAGGTAGGTTCCCTCTATGCCCACTTTCTGGAGAGTTTTTATCATAAATGGGTGTTGAATTTTGTCAAAAGCTTTTTCTGCATCTATTGAGATGATCATGTGGTTTTTATTCTTCAATTTGTTAATATGGTGTATCACATTGATTGATTTGCATATATTGAAGAATCCTTGCATCCCTGGGATAAATCCCACTTGATCATGGTGTATGATCCTTTTAATGTGTTGTTGGATTCTGTTTGCTAGTATTTTGTTGAGGATTTCTGAATCTATATTCATCAGTGATATTGGTCTGTAATTTCCTTTTTTTGTAGTATCTTTGTCTGGTTTTGGTGTCAGGGTGATGGTGGCCTCATAGAATGACTTTGGGAGTGTTCCTTCCTCTGCAATTTTTTAGAAGAGTTTGAGAAGGATGGGTGTTAGCTCTTCTCTAAATGTTTGATAAATTCACCTGTGAACCATCTAGTCCTGGACTTTTGTTTGTTGCAAGATTTTTAATCACGGTTTCAATTTCATTACTTGTGACTGGTCTGTTCATATTTTCTGTTTCTTCCTCGTTCAGTCATGGAAGGTTATACCTTTCTAAGAATGTGTCCATTTCTTCCAGGTTGTCCAATTTATTGGCATAGAGTTGCTTGTAGTAGTCTCTTAGGATGGTTTCTATTTCTGTGGTGTCTGTTGTAACTTCTCCTTTTTCATTTCTAATTTTATTGATTTGAGTCCTCTCCCCCTTTTTCTTGATGAGTCTGGCCAATGGTTTATCAATTTTGTTTATCTTCTCAAAGAACCAGCTTTTACCTTTATTGATCTTTGCTATTGTTTTCTTTGTTTCTATTTCATTTATTTCTGCTCTGATCTTTATGATTTCTTTCCTTCTGCTAACTTTGGGTTTTGTTTGTTCTTCTTTCTCTAGTTCCTTTACGTGTAAGGTTACATTGTTTGAGATTTTTCTTGTTTCTTGAGGTAGGCTTGTATAGCTATAAACTTCCCTCTTAGAACTGCTTTTGCTGCAGCCCATAGGTTTTGGATCGTCGTGTTTTCATTGACATTTGTCTCTAGGTATTTTTTGATTTCCTCTTTGATTTCTTCAGTGATCTCTTGGTTATTTAGTAACGTATTGTTTAGCCTCCATGTGTTTGTGTTTTTTACGTTTTTTTCCTTGTAATTCATTTCTAATCTCATAGCGTTGTGGTCAGAAAAGATACTTGATATGATTTCAGTTCTCTTAGATTTACTGTGGCTTGATGTGTGTCCCAAGCTGTGATCTATCCTGGATAATGTTCCGTGCACACTTGAGAAGAAAGTGTATTCTGCTGTTTCTGGATGGAATGTCCTATAAATATCAATTAAATCTATCTGGTCTATTGTGTCATTTAAAGCTTCTGTTTCCTTATTTATTTTCATTTTGGATGATCTGTCCATTGGTGTAAGTGAGGTGTTAAAGTCCCCCACTATTATTGTGTTACTGTCGATTTCCTCTTTTAGAGCTGTAAGCAGTTGCCTTATGTATTGAGGTGCTCCTATGTTGGGTGCATATATATTTATAATTGTTATATCTTTTTTTGGATTGATCCCTTGATCATTATGTAGTGTCCTTCCTTGTCTCTTGTAACATTCTTTATTTTAAAGTCTATTTTATCTGATACGAGTATTGCTACTCCAGCTTTCTTCTGATTTCCGTTTGCATGGAATATCTTTTTCCATCCCCTCACTCTCAGTCTGTATGTGTCCCTAGGTCCGAAGTGGGTTTCTTGTAGACAGCATATATATGGGTCTCGTTTTTGTATCCATTCAGCAAGCCTGTGTTTTTTGGTTGGAGCATTTAATCCATTCACGTTTAAGGTAATTATCAATAAGTATGTTCCTATGACCATTTTCTTAATTGTTTTGGGTTTATTTTTGTAGGTCCTTTTCTTCTCTTGTGTTTCCCACTTAGAGAAGTTCCTTTAGCATTTCTTGTAGAGCTGGTTTGGTGGTGCTGAATTCTCTTAGCTTTTGCTTGTCTGTAAAGCTTTTGATTTCTTCATCGAATCTGAATGAGATCCCTGCCTGGTAGAGTAATCTTGGTTGTAGTTGCTTCCCCTTCATCACTTTAAGTATATCATGCCACTCCCTTCTGGCTTGTAGAGTTTCTGCTGAGAAATCAGCTGTTAACCTTATGGGAGTTCCCTTGTATGTTATTTGTCATTTTTCCCTTGCTGCTTTCAATAATTTTTCTTTGTCTTTAAGTTTTGCCAATTTGATTACTATGTGTCTCGGCGTGTTTCTCCTTGGGTTTATCCTGTATGGGACTCGCTGTGCTTCCTCGACTTGGGTGGCTATTTCCTTTCCCATGTTAGGGAAGTTTTCGCCTATAATCTCTTCAAATATTTTCTCTGGTCCTTTCTCTCTCTCTTCTCCTTCTGGGACCCCTATAATGCAAATGTTGTTGCGTTTAATGTTGTCCCAGAGGTCTCTTAGGCTGTCTTCATTTCTTTTTATTCTTTTTCCTTTATTCTGTTCTGCAGCAGTGAATTCCACCATTCTGTCTTCCAGGTCACTTATCCGTTCTTCTGCCTCAGTTATTCTGCTATTGATTCCTTCTAGTGTAGTTTTCATTTCAGTTATTGTATTGTTCATCTCTGTTTGTTTGTTCTTTAATTATTCTAGGTCTTTGTTAAACATTTCTTGCATCTTCTCGATCTTTGCCTCCATTCTTTTTCCGAGGTCCTGGATCATCTTCACTATCATTATTCTGAATTCTTTTTCTGGAAGGTTGCCTATCTCCACTTCATTTAGTTGTTTTTCTGGGGTTTTATCTTGTTCCTTCATCTGGTACATAGCCCTCTGCCTTTTCATCTTGTCTATCTTTCTGTGAATGTGGTTTTTGTTCCACAGCCTGCAGGATTGTAGTTCTTCTTGTTTCTGCTGTCTGCCCTCTGACTTTTAAATAAAATCAAGAAGACTATCCTTTACCCTAAATGCTATGTAGAGTCCAATGACTTCTGCTAATTCTCACTGACAGCTCTAAATCTCTGATTTTTATGTCTCAGTTCCAGTAGCTATTCTCTTTTTTCTGCTCTATACCAAACCAAATGTGGGACTCAGCCTGATTTCCTTGATTACTCCTTCTCCAAACTACTCACTCAAGGTCCATTTCTGTCATAGCCTTGAATGAAGGTTTGGGCTCACACTGGTATGTTCAATATATTACTGTACTCAGTGAACCATGTCCCCTGGAGTTGTGTACTAAGGGGGTTTACATAGAATAATACAAACACTTTCAACTGTCACACGTAGTCCTGGGCATTCATTATTAAACACCCCAAAGCTGGAATGTCCCACTTCCTTTAGAGCCTGCAACCTCCTGCCACATGGTTTGGCAGGCTCTCCCCTCAACACAGACACCTTTATCTGCCTCCTTCCCTTCCTCTTTTTTTGCTCACCGACACCCAGATATCCTTATTCATTTCTTATTCATGCTTTCCTTGAGGGCATCACCTTCCACCTGACAAAGCAGTTTATGAAGGTATTTTTCTAGACCAGGTTGTTCCCTTTACAACAGGAATCCTGATGTCAGTTAATAAAATATTATTTTCTCTCTGCTACATTTACACAATGTGCTTTTATCACCACAAAATATGGATTCAAATATATACTTAATTCAATCTATTTCACAAATATTTATTGAGCTCTGGGTAGTGGTTTTCAAGAAATCCAGAGGAATCAATCATGGATAGTGCCCTGGAGATATTTAGCCTTTTTAGCCCACTACAAGTACTGTGTCAAAAGGGATAAATGATATGAGACATCAAGATGAAGTGCTATGAGCATTCAGATGTAGATTAACCCTATTTGAATAGGTCCAGGGAAATGTTTTTAAGACTTACTAATTCCATATTCAATTTTGAAATGGCTGGTTATAAGTCAGTGAAACTAGACAGACTATTTAGCAACATAAGGAAAAGTACTAAAACACACGTCTCTTTCAGGAATTTTACAAATTGTTATAACTTTGAGCTTTACACTCAGTAATATCAGATGGCTTATAAAGAACTGAAGTTTTGCCATCTGCAAATTCCATTTAATTCCTAGGCCACTCTAAGCATGTAACTAAGGCAAAATAATGATGACCATGTAGGCAAAATATGTATATTAAGAAAAAAGGCAAATACACATGCAAGGAACTTGTTAACTTATAAAACAATAAAAATTATTAAATGCAAAAATATGTGATTGTTTTGTATCTGATTAGGTAACTTGATTTTTTTTCATTATTTTGGCAGAAGGATGATCAAAATGAAATGATTCTGCTAAATTAAGAGGATATCAACAGGGGAAAAACAACTCTCTCTGTAATCAAGTTTATGTAGAGAACAATGCCCTGTGATTACAAGGCAGAAAAGATGGAGACACAGGAAACACTCACTACTAAAGCAAATTAGGTCATTAATCTTCTGACTATTGAAATAAACAACATATCCAAGTAGTTATCTATCTAACTTGGTATCACTAATGATAACAGTTCTAAACAGATGTCAAAAAGGAGACTTTTAGATATTGGATTCACTTTTTTCCCCATGCTATCAGTTGTTGGCTTTTAGGGTCTCCTGTTGGATGCTGAAGATTTCAGAGATAGAATGGATTTTAGGAGGTAAACTTTTCACTAAGAACAGGCATCTCTGCTTCTACAACTTTATCTGGTGGTAAAATAGCATAAATGCTTTCAACATTAAATAAATGTTTATTAAGTGTCCACCTATGACAGCACTGTGTGAGGGGTTGGTTGGACTTTAGGGAATCAGATGGCCCCCATCCTCCTAGAGCTCCCTGTTTAGTAAAGAAGGGCCTAGTTGCATACTAAGCAGCCCTGTTTCTTTTCTAACTGACTCTAAATATCAGAAAATTTTTTCTTATATTGAATGCATATCTGTCTTCTTAAAACTTCTATCCAAGTTAGGCCTTCTGGAATCATGAAAAATAAATTGAATCTGTCCTAAACCTAATCCTACAGGCAGAAGAGACCTTTGAAAGATTACTTCATCAAAGTCACTAAAAAAAAAATGTTAATAGGACAGGGCCAAATACATCAATAGAATCCTGCAGCCTACCATTAGTAAATTCCTTCTTAGTTAACATCATTTTCCACATACCAAAAAACATTTTTACAGAAGCATGCTCATTGGTGATGCCAACTAAAATCAGCACTTGTCATCTGCCTCTACAAGGATGAGGTCACTAGCCACTGAAGTCACTGACTTTCAACACACCCTGAAAGGAGTTCAGGGTGGAGATCAGGAATAAGGCACACTGTGTTCTGGGAAAAACTGGCAGAACAGCCCTCCAGAAAGTCAGATATTTTCAGGAGAAGATTTTATGAGCACAAATTCCTGCATCTTCTCATACCTAGAAAAGCACTAAAATCATTAACAGGGACCTCTGCTCCTCATGACTAGTAGCAGTCTTCTGCCAAAATGTGTGCTGACTGCACGTGGCCCCCCCCTTCACTAAAATCATATATAATACTGCCATGCCCCTTCCTCTTTGGAGCAGTTCCTCAAAGCTATCTGAGATGTTGTCTCCTGGGCTATAGTCATCATTTTGCCCCAAATAAAACTTAACTCACAACTCTCATGTAGTGAGATTTTTTTTCAGTCAACAGTGATCACTGAAATATATAATAATAAAAGAAAGGGTAAGAAAGATGGTATATTCATTTCATGCAATATTATGAAAACATCTGACTTTTATTTAACTGTTTACACAAGAGTGTGTAATAATATAGGAACTTTCATAAAGTAGAACATCAAGTGAGAAAAAAATTCCAGAGGGACCAAATAGTTGCATATTGAACACATGAGTCTATCTCCATTCCCTCACAAAATCCTACTATACTGCCAGTAAAGAAATTTTTAAAGTAATTTTAGTAATTTTAAAGTAAATTTTAGTAATTTTTAAAGTAATGCCAAAAGCACAAAGGATATGGGAAAGAAGAAGACAGTAGAAGGGAAACAATAAAAATAAAATTTGGGATTTGAAAAGTAACCAATTTAACAGAACAAAAAGATATGATTGAGGGAGCCAAATCATTAGCTGACTTACACTGCATAATCCCAGAAAGACTCAGAAACTGGAAATAGTACTAAAGGTAGGGGTATAGGTGGGACTAAAAACAGAAGGATTAGTTGGAATCTATACATATATGTGTATATACATGCTTACTTTTATTTGCTTTTATTTAAAAAGAGGGAAAGATAAACCAAAAAAGAGAAAAGGAGACAAATAACTTCAAAATTCTGAAGAAAAAAATATTCCCTACCTAGACTTCTATGCCTGGAAACTATTAATCAAGAGTGAAGGCAAAATAAGGACATTTTCAGACATATAAAGTCTCAAAAAGTATACTTCCATGAATTATTTCTCAGGAAGCCACAGAATGATGTTCCACCAAAACAAGGTTATAAACCTACAAATAGGAAAATGTGAAATCCAGAAAAAAAGAGGATCCCATTCAGGAAAAAGGTGAAGTTAATCCTTAGGATGACTATGAAAGGAAGAAAGTCCCAGGACCAGCTGAGCATCAGGCTCAGAGGTCAGATGGATCCAGATCAGTCACCAAAATATTTCACCAAAAAAACAATGAAACTGAGGGACTGCTTTATGTGTTTGAATGAATTGATAAGCAATTTACTTAATGATAAGCACATTAAAAACTAAGCAATAAAAAAGATCTCTACTGAAAACAAAAAAATTTCACCAGAAAGGAAATATGACAATAGTATACTGAAGAGCTAGAATGTATATAATATTTATATAATCATCATAGTACTATAGACACTAAATATTTATTTAACCAAAAATTTGTGACATAACAACATGGGAGAAAACAAAGTGGATGTGGGTAGGTGTGTAAGTGGGGAGCGGGGTGAAGGGTAATGCTGGAGCAAGAGACCAAATTCTCATCTTCCATAATAGGACGTCAATAGATCTAGAAAGTCATGTCATCACAGAAAAATCTATTATTGTAAATACAAGAATAAATTCCAGAAGAAACAGCTAAAACAGTCAAAAGTAGTTGCTTCTGAAAAAAATCTGAAAAAGAATATATATACATGTATAACTGAATCACTTTTCTGTACACCTGAAACTAACACAACATTGTAAATCAGCTATACGTCAATTAAAAAAAAAAGTAGTTGCACCTGGGCTTGGAAATAATAGGACAGGGACTGATAATTTTCATTATAAGTTTTGAAGAATAATTTGATAAAATCTTTTTAAAATAAATGATATTTGCATATTTTTATTTAAAATAATTAAACCTAAAAATGATCTCTAAATACATTACATAGAAGTCTCAAAACTAAGGGCAAGAAATATGCACAAATGTCAATGAAGTTTATGTTTAGATTATTCATTTTGTATACTTTTCTGGGTGATTCAAATTTTCTTTCATGAACATATAGTACTGATATAATAAAAATTTTAAATAAAAAGGAACCAAGTTGAGCACGATTTGTTCTTTGAACTTCTGATGTTTCCTAATATTTAACACATTATTTCTATGTACACAATAATCTACTCTTCAGTTATCTTCCAGATTCTAGGAATTGTTGTTAAATTCAGTATTCTTTTGCTAGAAGATGCATCCCTCCACCCACATCTAACATACACACACACACACACACACACACCCCTTTCACAAATTGAAACAGTTGTTATCCATCTCTGCATCCTATTCACCCCCATTCTACAGGGCCCTTCAGAATCACAATATTTCGCCTGTGGCCACAACCGTAAATTTTTCATACCCTAGAATACAGTTTAATTAAGACTAAACAATTGAACTTAAAACAATTCGACACTCTCTTATTCATCTTTTCACAGTAGTCTTGGTATTTATGCTATATTTTTCCAATCTAAAGATTCACCTTCTTATTGGAAAAATAGGTGAATATTCATGTATTTTCACCATGATTATTTAAATTTCTGTGAGATTTGAATTATCTTTTCAAACTAAGTTTAGATTATTATCAAAAGTCTGTTTATGAAAAGGAGAAATTTCATTTTTAAAAAGTTCATCTTACCTAAGGCCTTAAAATATCAAATACATTTCTATACCTTCTTTCATATTCACTTCCTTATATCTCCTCCCATCATCACTGCTGAGTTCAGACTCTTCTCAGTGTTCCTCTGGATTACTGAAATAACATTAAAAATAGCCTCCTGCGTGCCAAGATTTCCCTCTCCAAATCATTATCTGGATTTGGAACCCTGTTCCAAATGGCTTTGTACTTTCTTGCCTTCTATGTCTTCCTTACGATTTTCAAATTATTCTGATGCTTGGAAACCTCTTCCCCACTCCCATATCTGTTACTCAAAGTACTGGATCATTTCTCACCATCTAGCTCAAATTCCAACTCTGTGAACCATACCCAAATTTTACTACTTGGAATTAGTCTCATTCCTTAGCTATTTTCCCTCTAAAATATTTTTGTACCTCTATTATTGTTCTTGTATCAATCTGATTCAAGTTATATGCCATCTCTGAGTCACCCAAACCTCTAGTATAGAATCTTACTCATAGTAGAGGCACAATAGATGCTGAATTAAATTTTAGCTCAAATGGCACAAAGTTGGATCAAGCCAAAAATATCTAATAATACCAAAAGTAAGACTTATAAGAAGACTGCTTACTTTGCAACCATTGTAACTCTTATCTTTCATAAAAATTCTTTTTTAATTTTAAATTTATTTACCTTATAGACATTTGAAATTGTTTAAACTTCAAGATCCTACTTATTACTTTGTTTGGAGAGATGCTAATTCACACAGACACATTTACCTTCTTTGGCTCATTTTTGCTTCCTACGGGAAATCTATTTTTCTGATATCTTGATGAAAGAAAATTAGTCTGTCCACTGAGGTGAATAATGCCTTAGATAAAGGACAAGTCAATGCCTAGATAGTTATAAAATTCCACTGTTGCACTCCATTTCCTCATAGAACGTTTCAGGGAAATGAATGGAAATTAGCTCAAAAGACTCCAACACTTTATCACACTTTTGGCATTTTATAAAAACATGTAAATAGGAGAACAAACCATGCTTTGAATTTCAGGTTATTTTTGCAAAACTGACCAGAACTCTATCACCAAAAATATTGATGAATAAAAAAACAAGTTTAGAACCAAGAATGCCAATAATAATCCCATAATCCAACTTTTTAAAATTGGCCTTCCTAAGCCTCCAGTGGAAAAGCCCTATTTTCACATTATGAATTGCCACTAAGATGAAATATTTAAATTTCATAAATTTAGTCCACTAAAAATTTTGCACATACAGTTTATAACAAATAAAATTTTAATGTTTCCTGTAAGAGCTTAATTCAATTTAGATGCAGCTAAACTGCATTCTTTTATTTCCTTAAATAAGAAACTATATAATATTTAGAGTATTTCTCCAAATGATTGGGATAAAATATGTTCAGAATGTCCTCAACTCACTTAATATATTCTGTATCAGTCAGGGTACTCCAAAGAAACAGAATCAAGAATGAATACACACACATACCTACACACACACACCTACACACACACACACAAATACATAAAGAGAGAGAGATTTATTCTAAGGTATTGGCTCACATGACTGTCAAGGCCAGTGAGTTCGAAATCTGTGCAGCAGGCTGGCCTGCTGGAGGCTCAGACAGGAGCTGGAAATTGCAGTGAGTCTGAAATTTGTAGGGCAGGCCAAGAGGCTGGAAACTCAAGTAGGATTTCTGTTTCAGTTTTTAGGTAAAATTCCTTCTCCAGAAAACCTCTGATTTTGCTCTTAAGACCTTTAGTTTATTGGATGAGATCCACCCACATTATGGAGAGTAACCTGCTTTATTCAAAGTTAACTGATTGTAAATGTTAATCACATTATAAATACCTTCACAGCAACATCTAGACTATTATTTGACCAAACCACTGGGGACAACAGCCTAGCCAAGTTGACACATAAAATTAACCATGATGCATTGTCAGTAAATATTTATTGAGTATCTCCTAAGGGCCTAGTACTACTCCAGACACAGACCTTACCCTCAAGCCATCACATTACCATATGGAAGACAAACAAGTAAATCAACAATTACATGACAGTGTGCAAAGTGCTATGCTAAGGTGCTAAAAAGGCTAGATTAAGGGCATTAAATTCAAAGTGATTTTAAATTCATTAAATTCCAGTGATTTTGAGAACCATTAGAAGAAAGGTAATGACTGAACCAAATTTAGAAGGATGAGTAACAGTTACTAAGCTAGGCAGGAGAAAAAGCGGGGACAAAGTCATATACAAAATGATCTGCGTGAAAAAAAAAAAAAAAGATGCAGGTGCATTCGACTTGTCTAAAGCAAAGAATGCATAAGCTAGCAAGGCAGAAAACTGAGTGGTCAACAAGTGAATTGAGTGGTCAGGCGCCAGAACAAAAAGGGCTTTATGTGCCAAGCCATGGCATCTGAACCATATCCTGAAGGCTATGATAATTCATCTAAACGGAGTTATGCAAGCAAATAAGCGTATCAGAAAAATAACTTGTACTGCAAGGCTAAGATAGGGCTGAGTCCAGAGTTGGGAGAGTGGGGGTGAGAAGGAACTCAGAGCAGAGAGACCAGTTTGAAGAGTGGCAACAGATAGCTGAGAAATTGTGAAGACCTGCAGCAGTGGAATGAAAAGGAGCAGAGAGATTTTAGGAAGTAAAATAAGTAGGATTTAGTGACTAACTGATATGGGCTGAGGAAGCTGGGGGCATATGTGATGACTTCAGGTTTTGGGTTTGGATAAATATGAGCATGATTGAGCCACATAAAAAATCCTGGTTAAAGAGGCAAAACCTGATGAGAAAGGCAGAATACGGTAAAAGGAGAAAATAAAGTGAAGAATACTCCAGCAGCTAGAGCAGATGGTGAAAACAATTTCATAGATTTCTCCCTAATCCTCTAAATTTCCTTATACATGGCCAAACCATGCTTTGTGCAGGACAAAATAGGTTGCTTAATAACAAAAGTAAAACTTTACAGTACATTTGGTAGTTAAGAATTTACTTGTAAAAAAAATTACTCTGCTAAATTACTTTTGCCTCTTCAGAAAAGTGTACAAAGCACTCCAAAATTCTGAATGGATTAGGTGATAAATAGGGCAACAGTTAGCTTCCTGCTCAGAACTTGAAAACAAAATTTCCCTCTGATAATTAAACAATAAAAAAACATAGTGAAATAGATCAGAAATATGTAGAATCTTAAATAAACAGATTGCTAAGTGTATTAACAAATCTAAACAATGCATCTATTTAGAATTGGAGCATAAATAAGTGTTGTGGAACTAAGCATAGGTAGGAGCCATCTAAGCATTTCTCAAGGAGAAAGACACCCAGTGAAGATGAACATCTGTTCTTCCTGGCACGTATATTCCTACTACTGAGATGCATGAAGAAAGCTATTAAAATCTGATGCAATTAAAAATTCAAATTAAAACTCCCTTTCCTTTGATTACAGACACTTTACTGGGTCACATGATAAAAATTTGGCTTCTGAAGTAGATATCTATTTTTAGTCTGTCCCATACACATCTCTTCTTCCGAACAGAACTCCACATTGCCCAAACTCTTCCTCTTCTTCAGGGAATAGCTTGTTCTCTTACTCCAGCATGTAACATAATACCTGCCATGTTCTTAAAATCTCAGCCCCTTAGTAACAAAAGAAAACAAAGGAAGACAGAGCCAGTGAATGGAGAGGAGCAATGTCCTGATGAAATCATTTGAGTCCTTGGGTCAAACTATACCTGAAAGCCAGCCATACTTTTAGACTTTCCAGTTATATGAAGTATTCAGTTACATATTTTTGTTTATGCCAGCCTGAGTTTCATTTTCTAGAACTTGCAACTTTGAGTTTTAACTAATACTATGTATGCATCATTACATAATGTCTAAGGGATACATCCCATCTCAAGCCACTCGTGAACCTGAAGCTCTATACACAATGAGTTGTTTCTGGTCTTATAAAAAATTAACTTAAACACCAAACTGACGATACTAACATAGTACTCCAGTTAATAAAGTGATCAAGTCTGACCTTCAAGTCCATTAAAGTCCATAAACAGTCAACTGAGATGAACACATCCTTCTGAAATTATGGTCTTTTTCAAAATTATAAAATAGAAGAAGTAGAGAAGATTTTCATCTATTTCATTTGCCTAATTAGAGGAAATGGGAGTGATTTAATTCTTTTTCATCTTAATTCATATAGTGACTACTGAAGTTTAGTTTCTACAAAACATTTCTATGAGAAATTCTTGAAGTTGACTGACAGTTTATCAATCTGTAAATCAAGATGGCTGAAAAATCTCAGTGTGCAATCATGCAGAGTGGCTAGGAGAGCATAAGTGTGACCCTCAAAATACCTTCCAGTTAGAAATGCAAACATGTCTGAAAGTCAAGAACACTGCAGCTCCCTCCCACATGGGAGATTCCTCTTTTTTTTATATTTAAGAAAATTACTCCAATGTCTCATTATTGAGTTAAAGCATTATTGAGTAAAGCATTCATAAATGCAAGTCAGAGACAGGGTAGATGATCTCCAAAAGTGGAATAAAATAAACTAAATGAAATTTAGCTCAATTATGCATTAAATGTGCTTATGAAGGCACAGCTCAAAAACAAAATAAATTATGTATGGAATTGAGTTATGTTACCATTTTGATATCAAAACCAAAATGTCTCATAAAGTCCACATGTACAGAGTTGTTAGTAAATACAGTAAAAAAAAAAAAAAAAAAGACAAGCTTGATTATTTTTCACAGTGATTATATTTTTAAATTTCTCATAACTTTTATAAAAAGTTTTATCCAGGGGCTACCCTGGTGGCACAGTGGTTGAGAGTCTGCCTGCCGATGCAGGGGACACGGGTTCGAGCCCTGGTCTGGGAGGATCCCACATGCCGCGGAGCAACTGGGCCCGTGAGTCACAACTACTGAGCCTGCGCTTCTGGAGCCTGTGCTCCCCAACGAGAGGCCGCGACAGTCAGAGTCCCGCGCACCGTGATGAAGAGTGGCCCCTGCTCACCGCAACTGGAGAAAGCCCTCGCACAGAAACGAAGACCCAACACAGCCAAAAATAAATAAATTCATTAAAAAAAAAAAAGTTTTATCCAATGGCAATTACTTGTTTTCCCCTTTCCTACTATAGTTTGACAACTTAAATCAATGACTACATAAATTTGATTATTTGAGGTCACATATCATGATTTCAAATCACTATTCTGTAAAACTTGGGAAACAGGAAGTCTTTATTATATATCCTATACAATCCTGCATATTAATAAAAAATTATAGTAAATAATGAGGTCATCTTCAAATTTTATACCATGTACTATCCAACCTCATTAGGATAGGTGCAGAAGGAATTTAGAGAAGAGTATCTAGCAGAAATAATGTGTCTATATAATCTTCCTCAGTCAAGGTGTTATGGGTCATATCATTTGAACTGTATCATAACAGATCAACAAAAAAAGATGACAGAAAGACTTCTCTGGTGGTCCAGTGGTTAAGAATCTGCCTTCCAATGCAGGGGACTTGGGTTTGATCCCTGGTCAGGGAACTAAGATCCCACATGCTGCAGGACAACTAAGCACACATGCCACAACTACTGAGCCCATGTGCTCTAGAGCCCACGCTGCAACAAAAGATCCTGCATGCTGCAACAAAGATCCCACATGCCGCGACTAAGACCCTACGCAGTCAAATACATAAATAAATAAATAAATAAATATTTTTTCTAAAAAAGATGATGGGACTTCCCTGGTGGTGCAGTAGTTAAGAATCCACCTGCCAATGCAGGGGACACAGGTTTGGGCCCTGGTCCGGGAGGATCCCACATGCCACGGAGCAACTAAGCCCGTGTGCCACAACTACTGAGCCTGTGCTCTAGAGCCCGTGAGCCACAACTACTGAGCCCGCATGCCACAACTACTGAAGCCCGTGTGCCTAGAGCCCGTGCTCTGCAACAGAGACAAGCAACTGCAATGAGAAGCCCACGCACCGCAATGAAGAGTGGCCCCCGCTAGCCACAACTAGAGAAAGCCCGTGTGCAGCAATGAAGACCCAGCACAACCAAAAATAAATAAATAAATAAATTTATTTTTTAAAAAAGATGATGGATAGTGTATTCTAAACAGCAAAGCCACAACATAAAGAAATAATTAATAACAATACCAGCTACCATTGACTAAACATTTTCTCTATGCTAGATATGCTTTATCATATTAAACTTATTTAATACTTACAAATGTTTAATGGTAGTCTAAATTTGCACACCAGGTAAGTGTCCCTCTCCTCCATAGCAACCATTGACTGTGCAATTAAAATCTGTGCCTTGGAAAATATGACTAGATGTTACATGACATCGACCTTTCAGAAGGCTCACAAATAGTTGAGACCATCAATGAATGCCTAAGTTGACAATACCGATAACCTCCCTCGTGTCATACCCCCACTTCCACCTCAAACACTAGTATTCCAATAGCTCATCATTTCTTTTCTTTTTTTTTTTCTTTTTTAAACTTACCTTTATTTTAAGCAGTTTAGACATACTTAATAATTAGAAAACAATTTAATTTCTTCATTTCATTAAGCAAAATACAAGGCAAATTAATAAAAACAAGCATTTTATTGTAACTGAAGGAAGATGCAACTTATTGCAATTATAAAGTTATATTACAAATTGGAAAATTAGGCTACACCTCCCGAACACACATTAGCATTTATTGTATATTTGTATGTGTGTATCTATCCTATATATTGATCTATATGGATGAAGGTATGGAGGGAAAAGTAAAATAAATTCTGTTAGAATTTTAGAAGGACTTGCGCTAACGCCTAAAAACGTTAAGAGTAATGGCTAAAACTAATTTGCACATACTAAGTGATTTTTTCCAAATACTTTATCTATATAAATTCTTTTATCCTCAGGTAACCCTGTAAGGTTTATACTATTGTTTACTTCCCTTTTACATAAAGAAAGTAAGACACAGAGAAGTTAAGAAACATGCCTAACTCACATAACTAAAAAAGGCAGAACTGGAATATAAATCCATGTATGCTGGCTCCAGTATTTATAACTTTCATTATTTTTTAAAATTAATTTTTATTGGAGTGTAGTTGATTTACAATGATGTGTTAGTTTCTGCTGTACAGCAGAATGAATCAGTTATACATATACATATATCCACTCTTTTTTAGATTCTTTTCCCATATAGCTCATTACAGAGTATTGAGTAGAGTTCCCTGTGCTATAGAGTAGGTTCTTATTAGTTATCTACTTTATATATAGTAGTGTGTATATGACAACCCCAATCTCCCAATTTATCCCTCCCCTCCACTTTCCCCCTTGGTAACCATAATTTCTTCATGCCCGGCCTTAGTTCTTTTTCAATGCCACAAGGAAGGGAAAGAAAAAAGTGATAATTCTAGCTCCAAGTAGAGTGTCCTTTTCTCTTTTACATACGTATGTACATGTTATCTATATACATGTGTGTACAGCTACATTTCACAAGTAATATTCAACAATAAGCAATGCCAAAATTAGCTGATTAATTTGCTAGATTACTGGGGAAACTTAACCAGTGTCCATCAGCATACTGCCCTCTTGAGGCAGGAATTCCTCTTTCAAGATCTCATTTTTCCTCATTGGCCTTGTAAATGCTTTTGCCTCAAGGACAGTGAGAGGTATCTTAAGTTTTTATTCATCATTTAAGGAGGTAATAGTGAAATAAGTATTATTAGTTGAACCCTTCTTTCCAAACAGTCCTTATTTGGAGACCTTGTTGATCTGGGATTGGAAGGACCAGAACCCTATCCACCTGGCCTCCCCTACTACCTGCTCCTACTACAGCAGCTAGTAGGAGAACTTCAGAGAGCTGCTAGAAATCACTGATGAAGGCACACTAAACTGGGAGAGCAAAGGCCTGGGTCAGAGATTATAAAAGTGCAACACAATGGGTCAAATCTGCCCTGTAAGTGACTCACACTGTTTTTGTTTTTCTTTTTCTTTGTTGTCAGCATTTTAAAATTGAAGTATTTTACATAAAATTTCTGGATTCTCAGCTTTTATTTAAAAATGAGATAATCTGGCTATAATGGAACCTCCATTTTCACATGTAAATAATCAGCTAGATCTATGTGGTAATGACTCACCAATGTTGTTTGCCATATTTCCTTATCACCCCCTTTTATAATTTATAATCCTAAATTATGCTTCCTACCTGGCCCTTGTAGCAGTTGACTTTGTGACCAATGACCGAACTTTTAATAAAAGTTTTGCTGCCAACAAGCTGATTGACGTTAAGTAAGTCATTAAATCTCTTTGGGACTCAGTGTCTTCACCTGACATTGGGAAAGGGAGCTTAGGACACATGACATCCTCATCTCTAAGAGTCCTTCTAACACTAATATTTATTCTAAAATTTAGAATACTCTCACTCTCTTGTTAGAAATGAACTGCCTGCTATAACTTCTATCAGTGAAATCTTATCTTGACTATCATTAAACTAAATTTAAAATAGTCAGTTTTATTAGTGAATTTAATCACAAGAAAAGACCTCACTAATTTAGGAGTACTGAAAAGAAATATACATGTACTTCAATCTTAATGCTCTTGGAAAGGCTTATCTATGTCAGATTCGATTTTGGAAATTTTTGACTAAGTAGCCTCTCTGAATACCTGACATCCATTAGATTACAGCTGGTATTGTCCATTGTCTATTTAAAGCCTAACAAAGAAAAGAGAAAGGTGGGAGTGTATTCATTCTCTTCAATTCAATTCTCTTCCACACAACTGATATAGGAAACAATTTTACCCAAGATTTACCCAAACTTTCTTTGCAATAATTACTCTACATTATCTAATTTGGGTGTGTTTTCAATCTATTATTTCAAAAAATTAAGTCACTAAAAAAGCACTGAGTAATTTTCTTGCTAGTAAATGCCACTTCAGATCACATTCTCAAAGTATACTATATATTTGCTGGGTTAGACTAGAACAAGTGTATACATAACCACTACCGGGGATCATCAATAAAACAATGTAAGATTTTCCAGGAAACAAAATACTAAATATGCAAACTGGTAAGTGTCTTAGTTGTTCTATCTTCACTCGTCATTTCAGGAGTTCTCCAAGTGAGAAGGGTATAAGGTCTTGCCACTCAAAGTACAGTTTGTGAACCAACAGCATCAGCATTCCCTGGGAGCCTGTTAGAAAAGCAGAATCTCAGGCTCCACCCCCAGGCCTGCTGTATCAGAACCTATAGTTTAGCAGGACCCTCAGGTGATTTATGCACAGATTACAGTTTGGGAAATACTGGTAGGCACATTGGAGAAGTAATGGGTAGGCCCGAATTCTAATCCTGATTCTGCCATTTATTACCTATACTTAATTTCACCTCAGTTTCTTCATCTATAAAGTGAGACTAAATATTAATTACCTCAAGGAATGTTCCCTGATTTTATTTACTTTTTACATCTGAAGACTGGCACCAGAGTAAGTCCTCAATAAACATTTGTCAAATCTAGCTACCAAAAAAAAAAAAATTAGAATCTAAAAATTCTGACTCCACTTTGAAGTTAAAACTCAAATGTATTTTTACAAATCAATTATTTTTTTTACCATGAACTGAATCTGTTCACTTTAAGATGTGGAATTATTTTCTTTGGTGTTTCTTCTTAAAAACTCAAATGGAGATTAAAAGAGAACTGGTTTCCTTCCTCTTCCCTCTCTCTTCTTCCTCAAACTCATCCTTCCTTCAAACACAAATGAAGGAGAGAGCCCTAAAGAGAAAACTGAATGAGCACTGCAGTGATTTTTCAGGACCTCCAAATGAATGTAACTGAATTAAACTCCCTCAAAGCCCCAATCCAGCACAAAGGGATCATGCCGTTAAATGGTTAAATGACAAGATAACAATACAAATCAAACTTATCCACAGCACAGATGCAATGTTTGGGTAAAAAAGCCTTGATCTGTTCAGAGAGAGAGAGCAGCAAGATAACCAGGGAACAGAAGTTTGCTAAACCGAATGAAGAAAATCAAAACAGACAACAGGAATAAATGTAACAAAGACACCATAAAGGGTACCTTTGAGCTACATTCCTAAAACATAGGATGTGGGAGATCAGCAGCCCCAGGCAGCAACTGATGTGAGACCCTTTGATTAACCTGGCACTCCAACTTTTGAACTATGGACCAAACCTAAGAACTGTAAAATAATCTATCACATTTGTAATACAAAAGAAATTGCTCTTCCAGTTTTGGTTACAATAGGTTTTTCTATACAAACCATAAGCTTAACTAAATTAGTAGGATTTTTAAAATTTATTTTATAAAATATATTTTAACCCAAATGATTCCCTAGTTACCATTTGCTTGTGGATCTTACGTATAACCACTTTAATGCTTTTTCCCAATACCACTAGATTAATAGTTTCCACTTGCCAAATGGCAGACCTTCCATCCTTTCTGGTGTCCTTGGATATTCCAAAGTGAATGGGGAATATTTCACATAGAATTTTCACAGCCTCCTATCTCTGCTGCCCTATGCTCTGGCTCTTAACATTCCTCTTAGCTAATTCTGCTTGGCAAGGAATACACAGGTGGTAATGACCTTTGACATCCTTTGAGGTGTCTATTTTCTCAACATCTGGTGCCTGGGACACCATCCTGCCTCCAAGTTCCTGAGATAAACACTACCTGCAACTCTATTCTGGTCACCAATACGTTGATGTTAACTCAACCTTGACCTCCAGTCCTCACCTGGAGAGAAATGATTTCCACTTTTTCATCTCTTCGCATATGAAGGCAGAAGAAATCCCACAGCAAAAAAGCTTGGGCTCATGGTGATAAAGTGCTTTCACCTTTACCATCTCTTTTTCAGGATCATAAGCAGCCACAAGAATCTGAGCAGGAATAAATTTTATTCTCATATCTGTATCCTACACTAATTCTCCCTTCCCATTGTGACAGACACCTTCATTTGCTGTGATGATTCTTTTCTCTCAGGAGCCCTTTATCTCTTATCTCACTCTGGTTTCCTTTAAGGACTCCTACGGCGCCACTTTCATAAGTGTCATGAATGTCAATAAGAGTCTGACCATGGATCTCAGGAAAATCAGGGGATGGATTTAGAAATAAGGGGAGGACTGAGAGGAAAGCATTTCATACCTCCACATACTCAGCTCTGATCTTGCCAGGCCCACATTTTAAAACTAATTAGTAGCACGTTTTTGAAATATTAGAACTATAACTTTACATTAAAATGGTCCTGGTCACATATTGTATACAAATATTTCCTCAAATATTGCGAGTGCTTTTCTCAAAGTCTGAGACAAATTTCAATGTTTTTGGCAAAAATATGAAGGTTGATGAGCCCAATAAACACAGATTTCAAAGTTTACACAGACCATTAAAACTACTTGCAATTAACACACTAAGTAAAAATGCAGTCATTAATCTTTAAGTTTCGATAGTATACATTTTGAAAATGAAATAATCTTGGATTATACAGGCTAACTACTTCATTTTAGCAGGAACTTAGAGAGGTAAAATGACATCAGAAGTCACCAGGCTTGACCTCAAACTGAAACCTCCTGATTCTTAGTTTAGTTCTCTTTCCCTTACATCCATTATCTTATAAGAACAGCCTGTGGGGTTAAAGTATTTTGTCACAATGATCCATTCATTCAGTCAGCAGATATTTATTGAGCATCTACTGTGTTCCAGGTTATGTACAGAAAGGGTGACCTACCAGGAGTGGAAATCTTAGTCCAAATCTCAGGTCTTCCAAACCTGATGTGTGCTCTTATGCAAGTGGTATATATACCTAAATCTCAGCATCCTCATCCTAAAATGAAGGTTATAGTAAAATCATCTGTAAGGTTTCTTTCAGGTCTCAGTTTCTGTAATTCAATTAAACAGCTATACATGTTAAACAACAACAGAAAAAAACCCTTCATGAATGAAGATTTAAAGTTTCATAGATAGATACTTTACCCAAAACCAAATGTAAGATGTTCACTTGGCAGATTTAGGTCACTGGACAACATCTGATGCTTTTGTTATAAAAGGAGAAAAGAAGAGACTGTGATAAATTACCACCTGTCACTATGCCAAAACAAATCAAACTACTAGTAACTTAAAAAAAAAAAAAAAACAGGTTTAGTGCATCTCTTATGTACCTGATAGTCTATCTTTTAGAATCTGGGAAAATAAAATGATTTTAGCCATGCCTCCCTAAAAAAGCTGTTTGATAGCTCTAAACATTCAGAATTAAGTCCTCAAATGCATTTTATATAGAATTTCTAATGGACATCATAAATGAAATTTGGCACCCATTTGAATTAAATTGATCTAATAGATAATCTCGAAGGCCAACCTAGATATTAGATCTTATACAAGTGAGGGTTAGGGAGGGAGATATATTTTGATGAATTCTTTAATATTTCAAGAAATGCCAGAGGTTCAGGGTTTTAAAATAATCCTAAATATGCTTAAAATCAATTCTTATATATAAACAGAATGACTGGTCATTTTACTACCATAAAATAAGAGACTATGTTTAATTCTGGTTTTCTCTTAAAAAGCTACAGTTGTAGATCAGTGTTAACCACACCCTTTCTCATTACAAATGAAAAAAGCATGTCCCAAGGAGGTAAATATTTTTCAGAAGTTTACCAGTAGAGCCAGAGCTAAGACTGTAGTATTCAATTCTATTATACCATACTGCCAACTCCTAATTATTTTTTTCTTTTTAACTTAACGGAAGTATAGTTGAAGCACAATAAACCACTTAAAAGTATATAATGTGATCAGTTTTGACATATGTATATACCCATAAAACCATCATCACAATCAAAATTATATTGTCCATCATTCCAAGAAGTTTCCTCAAGCCCCTCTATATTCCATTCCTTCCTCTACCCCCACCCCCATGTGACCACTGATTTGTTTTCAGTCACTATTGATTAATTTGCATCTTCTAGAATTCTGCATAAATGAAATCACACAGTATATGGTACTTTTTTTGGCCTGGATTCTCTCACTCTGCATAATTTTGAGCTTAATCCATATTATTGCACATATCAATGTTCATTCATTCCCTTCTCATTGCTGAGTATATTGCATTGAATGGATATACCACATATTTATTCATTTACTCATTGATGAACGCTTAGGTTATTCCTAGATTGGGGCTATTACAAATAAAGCTGCTATAAGTATTCATATACAAGTTTTTGTGTGAGCATATGTTCTCATTTCTTGCAGGTAAATATCTAGGAACGGAATGCATGGGTCATATGGTAGGTATATGTTTAATTTGAAAAATATCTGTCAGTTTTCCAAAGAAAGTTTCATTGCTTCATAAACTTGCCAACATCTGGTATGGTCAGTTTTTTTGTATTTTTGTTATTGTTTTTGTTTAATTTTAACCATTCTAAGGGTATGCCATCCCAGTTGTTATCACATTATTTTAATTCCTTGGACTTCCTTGACACAACTTGTGCTATTCTGAAAATTTGGGGGAAAGAATGACACATATAATAATGTGATATATGACTGAAGGACAAGGATAAGGGTATTTTTTTCATAAGTTGTTTTTACCACAATGGCAATTACCTTAATATCTATACTGATCAACAATTAAAAATTGACTTAATGATGTATACTACTTAAATATGTTTAGCCTTTTTTGAAAGGGCATTTTTAAGTTTATTTTTCTTTAACCTTATTAACTTCTTTTTTCTAAAAGGAGTAGAGAAAATAATCAAGGGGTTGAAAACACAACTGCCCAAAGGACAAGGGTGGGTAATATAAAAACATAAAGTCATTCAAGAAATAAAATAAGGAGCTGTTTATTGCATACCAAATTGGCAAAGGTTTTTAGAAATTACAATGTCTACGGTTGGCAAGGATGGGTGTGGTAAAATAGACATTCTCATTTATTACTCATGGAACAGACTACTTAGAAATCAATTTGGCCTTTTATAGTGACAGCCCTAATAGTGCTCATATCATTTGACACAGTAATATCACTTCTAGAAATTTTAAAACTCTAAACAATCAGATATGGATAAGTATTTATCTTCAAGGATTTCAGCATTATTTATCATGCTTATAAATTGGAAATAACCTAATTGTCCAAAAATAGAGGGATGAAGGAGTTCCTGGTAGCCTAGTGGTTAGGATTCTGGGCTTTCACTGCTGTGGCCCACGTTCAATTCCTGATGGGGGAACTGAGATCCCACAAACCGTGAGAAACAGCCAAAAAAAAAAACAAAATAGAGGAATGATTAAATCATTATGGTTCATACATGTGATATTATGCTGCCAATAAAAATCATAGATTTAAAGAATATTTAACCACATGAATAAGTGCTACTCATAAAATGTTTAGAGAATTAAACAAAAAGATTATCACAATTTTATAAAGGAAAACAATACATTAAAATGTAAGAAGGTGCATACAACTCAACAACAAAAAAACAAACAACTGAATCACAAAATGGGCAGAAGACTTAAATACACATTTCTTCAAAGAAGACATACAGATGGCCAATAGGCACATGAAAACATGCTCAACATCACTAATTATTAGAGAAATGCAAATAGAAACTACAAGGAGGAGGGGGACCTTCAAGATGGCAGAGGTGTAAGAAGTGGAGATCACCTTCCTCTCCACAAATACATCAAAAATACATCTACACGTGGAACAACTCCTACAGAACACCTACTGAATGCTGGCAGAAGACCTCAGACTTCCCAAAAGGCAAGAAACTCCCCACGTACCTCGGTATGGCAAAAGAAAAAAGAAAAAAAAAAAAGACAAAAGAATAGGGACGGGACCTGCACCTCTGGAAGGGATCTGCGAAGGAGGAAAAGATTCCACACACTAGGAAGCCCGTTCACTGGTGGAGACAGGGGGATGGGTGGGGGGGAAGCTTCGGCGCCATGGAGGAAAGCACAGCAACAGGGGTGCAGAGGGCAAAGCAGAGAGATTCCCACACAGAGGATCAGTGCCGACCAGCACTCACCAGCCTGAGAGGCTTGTCTGCTCACCCACCAGGGCAGGTGGGGGCTGGGAGATGAGGCTGGGGCTTCGGAGGTCAGATCCCAGGGAGAGGACTGGGGTTGGCTGTGTGAACACAGCCTGAAGGGGGACTAGTGTACCACAGCTAGGCGGAAGGGAGTCAGGGAAAAACTCTAGACCTGCCTAACAGGCAAGAGACCATTGTTTCGGGGTGCACGAGGAGAGGGGATTCAGAGCACCACCTAAACGAGCTCCAGAGACAGGCGCAAGCCATGGCTATCAGCGCCGACACCAGAGATGGGCATGACACGCTAAGGCTGCTGCTACAGCCACCAAGAAGCCTGTGTGCAAGCACAGGTCAATATCCACACCTCCCCTACCTGTAGCCTGTGAAGCCCGCCATTGCCAGGGTCCAGTGATGCAGGGACAACTTCCCCAGGAGAACACACAGCATGCCGCAGGCTATTGCAATGTCACGCCAGACACAGGATCGCCCTGCATTCCATACCCCTCCCTCCCCACAGCCTGAGTGAGCCAGAGCCCCCTAATCAGTTGCTACTTTAACCCCATCCTGGTGGGTGGGGAACAGATGCCCTCAGGAGACCTACACGCAGAGGAGGGGCCAAATCCAAAGCTGAACCCCAGAAGCTCTGTGAACAAAGAAGAGAAAGGGAAATTTCTCCAAGCAGGCTCAGGAACAGTGGATTAAATCTCCACAGTCAACTTGATGTACCCTGCATCTGTGGAATACCTGAAGAGACAACAAATCATCCCAAAATTGAGGTGGTGGACTTTGGGAGAAACTGTAGACTTGGGGTTTGCTTTCTGCATCTAATTTGTTTCTGGTTTAATGTTTATCTTAGTTTAGTATTTAGAGCTTATTATCATTGGTAGATTTTTTTATTGATTTGGTTGTTCTCTTCTTTTTTATATATATACATATATTTTTTTTCCCTTTTTCTCTTTTTGTGAGTGTGTATGTACATGCTTCTTTGTGTCATCTTCTCGGTATAGCTTCTTTGCTTTTACCATTTGTCCTACGGTTCTGTCTGTCCATTTTTCTTTTTTGTTTTTACTATAATTTTTAGAGCTTGTTATCATTGGTGGATTTGTTTATTGGTTTGGTTGCTCTCTTCTTTCTTTCTTTCTTTCTTTCTATTTTTATTATTTTTTATTTTTAATAAATTTTTTATTTTTTATTTTAATAACTTTTTTATTTTATTTTATTTTTTATTTCTATCTTTTCTCCCATTTCTTCTGAGCCGTGTGGCTGGCAGGGTGCTGGTGCTCCGGCCAGGTGTCAGGCCTGTGCCTCTTAGGTGGGAGAGCCAAGTTCAGGACATTGAACCATCAGAGACCCACTGGCCCCATGTAATATCAACTGGTGAAAGCTCTCCCAGAGATCTCCATCTAAACACTAAGACCCAGCTCCACTCAACAACCAACAAGATACAGTGCTGGACACCCCATGCCAAACAATTAGCAAGACAGGAACACAACCCCACCCATTAGCAGAGAGGCTACCTAAAATCATAATAAGTTCACAGACACCCCAAAACAGACAACTGGATGTGGTCCTGGCCACCAGAAAGACAGTATCTAACCTCATCTACCAGAGCACAGGCACCAGTCCCCTCCACCAGGAAGCCTACACAAACCACTGAACCAACCTTAGCCACTGGGGACAGACGCCAAAAGCAATGGGAACTATGAACCTGCAGCCTGCGAAAAGGAGACCACAAACACAGTAAGTTAAGCAAAATGAGAAGACAGAGAAACACACAGCAGACGAAGGAGCGAGGTAAAAACCCACCACACCAAACAAATGAAGAGGAAATAGGCAGTCTACCTGAAAAAGAATTCAGAGTAATGATAGTAAAGATGATCCAAAATCTTGGAAATAGAATGGGGAAAATACAAGAAACGTTTAACAAGGACCTAGAAGAACTAAACAGCAAACAAACAATGATGAACAACACAATAAATGAAACTAAAAATTCTCTAGAAGGAATCAACAGCAGGGTAACTGAGGCAGAAGAACGGATAAGTGACCTTGAAGATAAAATGGTGGAAATAAATACTGCAGAGAAGAATAAAGAAAAGTGAATGAAAAGAATTGAGGACGGTCTCAGAGACATCTGGAACAACAATAAACGTACCAACATTTGAATTATAGTGGTCCCAGAAGAAGAAGAGAAACAGAAAGGGGCTGAGAAAATATTTGAAGAGATTATAGTTGAAAACTTCCATTATATGGGAAAGGAAATAGTCAGTCAAATCCAGGAAGCACAGAGAGTCCCATACAGGATAAATCCAAGGAGAAACATGCCAAGACACATATTAATCAAACTATCAAAAATTAAATACAAAGAAAAAATATTAAAAATAGCAAAGGAAAAGAAACAAATAACATACAAGGAAATCCCCATAAGGTTAACAGATGATCTTTCAGCAGAAACTCAGCAAGCCAGAAGTGAGTGGCAGGACATATTTAAAGTGATGAAAGGGAAAAAGCTACAACCAAGATTACTCTACACAGCAAGGATCTCATTCAGATTCAATGGAGAAATTAAAACCTTTAGAGACAAGCAAAAGCTAACAGAATTCAGCACCACCAAACCAGCTTTACAACAAATGCTAAAGGAACTTCTCTAGGCAGGAAACATAAGAAAAGGAAAAGACCTACAATAACAAACACAAAACAATTAAGAAAATGTTAATAGGAACATACATATCAATAACTACCTTAAAGGTAAATGGATTAAACGCTCCAACCAAAAGACATAGACTGGCTGAATGGATACAAAAGCAAGACCCGTACATATGCTCTCTACAAGAGACCCACTTCAGACCTAGGGACACATACAGACTGAAACTGAGGAGATGGAAAAAGTTATTCCATGCAAATGGAAATCAAAAGAAACCTGGAGCAGCAATTCTCATATCAGACAAAATAGACTTTAAAATAAAGACTATTACAAGAGAAAAACAAGGACACTACATAATGATCAAGGGTTCAATCCAAGAAGAAGATATAATAATTGTAAATATTTATGCACCCAACATAGGAACACCTCAGTACATAAGGCAAATGCTTACAGCCATAAAAGGGGAAATCGGAAGTAACATAATAACAGTAGGGAACTTTAACACCTCACTTTCACCAATGGACACATCGTCCCAAAGAAAATAAATAAGGAAACACAAGTTTTAAATGATATATTAAAAGAGATGGAATTAATTGATATTTATCAGACATTCCATCCAAAAACAACAGAATACACTTTCTCCTCAAGTGCTCATGGAACATTCTCCAGGACAGACCATGCCTTGGGTCACAAATTAAGCCTTGGTAAATTTAAGAAAATTGAAATCGTATCAAGTATCTTTTTCCATGGCAATGCTATGAGACTAGATATCAATTACAGGAAAAAATCTGTAAAAAATACAAACATATGGAGACTAAACAATACACAACTGATGAACATAGATGCAACATAGATGCAAAATCCTCAACAAAATACTAGCAAACAGAATCCAACAGCACATTAAAAGGATCATACACCATGATCAAGTGGGATTTATCCCAGGAATGCAAGGATTCTTCAATATATGCAAATCAATCAATGTGATAAACCATATTAACAAATTAAAGGAGAAAAACCATATGATCATCTCAATCGATGCAGAAAAAGCTTCCGACAAAATTCAACACCCATTGATGATAAAAACCTTGCGGAAAGTAGGCATAGAGGGAACTTATCTCAACATAATAAAGGCCATATATGACAAACCCAAAGCCAACATCATTCTCAATGGTGAAAAACTGAAACCATTCCCTCTAAGATCAGGAACAAGACAGTTGTCCACTCTCACCACTACTATTCAACATAGTTTTGGAAGCTTTAGCCACAGCAATCAGAGAAGAAAAGAAATAAAAGGAATCCAAATCAGAAAAGAAGAAGTAAAGCTGTCACTGTTTGCAGATGACATCATACTATACATAGAGAATCCTAAAGATGTTACTAGAAAACTACTAGAGCTAAGCAACGAATTCGGTAAAGTAGCAGGATACAAAATTAATGCACAGAAATCTCTTGCATTCCTATATACTAATGATGAAAATCTGAAGAGAAATTAAGGAAACACTCCCATTTACTACTGCAACAAAAACAATAAAATAAACTTACTAAGGAGAGAAAAGACCTGTATGCAGAAAACAATAAGGCACTGACACAAGAAATTAAAGATGATACAAACAGATGGAGAGATATACCATGTTCTTGGATTGGAAGAATCAACATAGTGAAAATGACTATACTACTCAAAGCAATCTACAGATTCAGTGCAAACCCTATCAAACTATCAATGGCATTTTTCACAGAACTAGAACAAAAAATTGCACAATTTGTATGGAAACACAAAAGACCCTGAATAGCCAAAGCAATCTTGAGAAAGAAAAATGGAGCTGGAGGAACCAGGCTCCCTGAATTCAGACTATATTACAAAGCTACAGTAATCAAGACAGTATGGTACTGGCATAAAAACAGAAATATAGAACAATGGAACAGGACAGAAAGCCCAGAGATAAACCCACGCACATATGGTCACCTTATCTTTGATAAAGGAGGCAAGAATATACAATGGAGAAAAGACAGCCTCTTCAATAAGTGGTGCTGGGAAAATTGGAAAGCTACATGTAAAAGAATGAAACTAGAACACTCCCTAACACAATACACAAAAATAAACTCAAAATGGATTAAAGACCTAAATGTAAGGCCAGACACTATAAAACTCTTAGAAGAAAACATAGGCAGACACTCTATGTCATAAATCATAGCAAGATCCTTTCTGACCCACCTCCTAGAGAAATGGAAATAAAAACAAAAATAAACAAATGGGACCTAATGAAAGTTAAAAGCTTTTGCACAGCAAAGGAAAACATAAACAGGATGAAAAGACAACCCTCAGAATGGGAGAAAATATTTGCCAACGAAGCAACTGACAAAGGATTAATCTCCAAAATATCCAAGCAGCTCATGCAGCTCAATATCAAACAAACAACCCAATCCAAAAATGGGCAGAAGACCTAAATAGACATTTCTCCAAAGAAGATATACAGATTGCCAACAAACACATGAAAGAATGCTCAACATCACTAATTATTAGAGAAATGCAAATCAAAACTACAATGAGGTATCACCTTACAACAGTTAGAATGGCCATCATCAAAAAATCTACAAACAATAAATGCTGGAGAGGGTGTGGAGAAAAGGGAACCCTCTTTCACTGTTGGTGGGAATGTAAATTGATACAGCCACTATGGAGAACATTATGGAGGTTCCTTAAAAAACTAAAAATAGAACTACCATACGACCCAGCAATCCCACTACTGGGCATATACCCTGAGAAAACCATAGCCAAAAACAGTCATGTACCACAATGTTCATTGCAGCTTTATTTACAATAGCCAGGACATGGAAGCAACGTAAGTGTCCATCAAGAGATGAATGAATAAAGAAGATGTGGCACATATATACAATGGAATATTACTCAGCCATAAAAAGAAACAAAATTGTGTTATTTGTAGTGAGGTGGATGGACCTAGAGACTGTCATACAGAGAGAAGCAAGTCAGAAAGAGAAAAACAAATATCATATGCTAACACATACATATGGACTCTAAAAAAAATTTGTTTAAATGGTTCTGATGAACATAGGGACAGGACAGGAATAAAGATGCAGACGTCGAGAGTGGACTGAGGACACAGGGAGGGGGAAGGGTAAGCTGGGACGAAGTAAGAAAGTGGCATGGACATATATACACTACCAAATGTAAAATAGATCGCTAATGGGAAGCAGACACATAGCACACAGAGATTAGCTCGTTGCTTTGTGATCACCTAGAGGGGTGGGATAGGGAGGGTGGGAGGAAGATGCAAGAGGGAGGAGATAATGGGGATATGTGAATACATATAGCTGATTCACTTTGTTATACAGCAGAAAATAACACACCATTCTAAAGCAATTATACTCCAATAAAGAGGTTAAAGTAAATAAATAAATAAATATTCAAAGCTGGGGAAAAAAAAAGCCACAAGGAGGTATCACCTGACTCCAGTCAGAACGGCCATCGTTAAAAAGTCTACAAATAATAAATGCTAGAGAGGGTGTGGAAAAAAGGGAACCCTCCGACACTGTTGGTGGGAGTGTAAACTGGTGCAGCTACTATGGAAAATGGTATGGAGGTTCCTTAAAAAACTAAAAATAGAGTTACTGTATAATCCAGCAATCCCACTCCTGGGCATATATCCAGAGAAAACTAATTCGAAAAGATACATGCAACCCAATGTTCATAGCTGCACTATTTACAGTAGCCAAGACAAGGAAGCAACCTAAATGTCCATTGATGGATGGATAAAGAAGATGTGATAGATATATAGAGATATATAAAATGGAATGTTACTCACCCATAAAAATGAAATAATGCCATTTGCAGCTACATGGATGGACCCAGAGATTATCATGCTAAGTGAGGCAAATCAGAGAAAGACATATATCATATGATATCACTTATATGTGGAATCTAAAATATGATACGAATGAACCTACTTACAAAACAGAAACAGACGGGCAGACATAGAAGACAAACTTATGGTTACCAAAGGGGAAAGGAGATGGTGCAGAGATGAATTAGGAGTTTGGGATTAGCATATACAAATTACTATATATAAAACAGATAAACAACAAGGTCCTACTGTATAGCACAGGCAACCATATTCAATATCTTGTAATAAACTGTAATGGAAAAGAAAAAACGCAAGAAGGAAAGATACCAGAAGTTTAACAGTGGTACCTGTCCTTGAAATGTTTACACTTGAACTGGTAGATACATTGAGTTGGTAAGTACGTTATTTATATCTTTTTAGCAATATGTAAGTAATATATGAAATGTGATACATTACTAAATTACTTGCATATTACAGCAACATGCGAGTAATATGTTGAAGCACAGAGGCATGACCAACTAATCATCTCTGTACAGGGAATTTCTTTTGAACTAAATCTGCAAGAATAAGTCATTTTCCAGATGGAGAACTAGTAGAAAGGCATTCTTGGTGGAAGAAATTATGTATGCAAAGCCACTGAGTTGTTTGTATCCCTGGAATATAGTTCAAGGACTAAATATTCCATTTTTGTCTGTTGAATACACTAATGAATGAGTTATAAAAAAAAAATTCATTCTCTCTCACTGTTCTTTGTCTCCCGTATTTCAGTCACTAAAAGTCTACTATTACAACATAATGATATATTACAAATTTCAAAAGTGACTAATTTTCTATCAGTTACATCTTAGGATGTTGCTTCCTAAAATCATCTTGGAATTCCTTAATTCCATTAGTAATTGATCAATAATTTATTAAATATTTAAAGTGAGCTAATTCTGGAGACCTACCAGAGAGCCAATCACCACCTCTTAAGAGTATTAAATCTTTTCCTTGCTCTATATCCTAAGAAACAGCTGATATTTTGACCAAGAGTCCTTCATCTACTCACCAACTATAAATCAAAAGAATGACTATAATTGATTTTGGACACCATTTCTTTAAAAGAAAAAAAACCTACCACAAGGTGATCTTTGATACAATAGGCTTTTTCTAAAAAAGATTCTTTTGCTGCTGTTTATTCTTAATAAAGTGATATGTTGGCAAGGCAGATTGCAAAATTTGTATTAAAAAATCTGCACAGTTACTTAATTCCTGAGTCATTATTTATCTTTTAAACATTCATAAAGACTGAAGTCCATCATCCTTTGTCAGCAATTATGAGATAGAACGATTAGATGGAAACAATAATTTTTTCTAATACAGTGATATTTGACAAGAAAAATGACTACTGAAAGGAAAAGCAAAGGATACAATCTCAGCTAAGGCAAGATTGAAATCATAGATGGGAACTTAATTTCAAAGAGATATTTATTTATTATTAAAATAATAGCAACTAAAAACTTCTTTTTCTAGCCATTTTACTTACTAGATACTCTAAACAGCCCTCTATATTAAGACAAGCAAAATGTTGCAGATAAGGCATAGGGCTCCTGACAAGGTATAGAATCTAACAGAAGATCCCTACATAAATCTGGATCCCCACAGAGTTATACCCTTTGAGCCCCTGTAAGGGTGAATAGAAATAAAGAGGCATTCCTGTTAGTGTTTGGAGTAGTTCTGTCACCAAAAAGTACCTTTTAATAGTGAAAGTTATTTTTAATTGTGAAATGCCCAACCTCTGTCCAAAAGAGCAGAGGTGGTCTTAATGCTTTAAAGACACATCCATGCCAAGGGAAGACCAAATGGTACACTGTAGGAATGGAGGTTTCACAGTAGAGATGACTGTTGAGAAAACTGAGTGATCACACGGCTATGGATAGGTACCCACGAAGACTCAAAAGACTCTCCACTACTGAAATCAGTATTAATAATGCAATCTGTGATTTAGCTGGAAGAAAAAAAAACTGTCTTATGAAATCAATGTGGTTCATTTAAATTGTGTTGGTTTTGTATTTTTGTTTGTATATGATTTGCAGTTTTTTTGTTTTATTTTTACATAAGTCTTGGACATCTAAAGGGTTTATACTTAGTTTTACGGTTGTACATATTTTAAGAGGTTTTCTTTCTTAATCTTTTTTTCCTTCAAAAGAGATATATACATTCTTTGATAGAATATAGAATGTAGGTTTGATAAGGATTGGCTTACCATTTGATTTCTTGTGTTAGTCCACCTACAGTGTGGACCTGTCACTCTGGCCAGAGTGTGCCATGGCAATTATGGTGGCCATTACAACTTGTGAAAGTTATCTTATATTTCAATCTCTATGAACCTGTTGAAATGGTTCTTCCCTGAGGCAGAAATCCACCTCAAGTGAATTAGGTTGAACTATGTGAAACTGCCAGTCTTATAAGTCAAAAACAGCCATTTGTAAGCATTTTCTTGTCATACAACTTAATATATACATGCTCAAGTTTCTTCTCCTTCAAGAAGAAGAGCCTGAGCTAAACCAGTATTAATGCATCATAACAGAAACCTCTTAACAGGCAACTGACTCTCCTTGATACTATCCTGGTTTTGGCCAATGCCATTCAGTCAAATCAGAAATTAAAAGTAAAGGCTGTTTCTTTATATAAAAATAATATATTAAAAAAAGCAACTACTGAACATACATAAAGAAAGAAAGCTAGAAGGAATATAAAATTAGACCATAGTACGTGAGACACTGTCTTGGGGAACTACTAGGACATTGATCAGGGAGACCCTCTTCCTAAAAGTCCAGAAATTAATCAATCAGGTTTTTGTATAAAACAATACAAAAAAGATTCAGAACTCCCAGGAACAGATATCAGTCAGAACAGTTTTTCAATAAAGTCTTCTTTATTTTCTATTCACTACAATACTAAGAAATAATCAAATATTACCCACACTGTCTCCTCAACCCTTTCTTGTGAGGGTCCTTTCCTTTTATTGTTTCAAATTTCCCAGCAGTGAGAACCCCCACCCACATCTAATTGTAAGATGGAGGACAAAGAAGGGTTTGTCCATAGTTACTGCTTCCTTAGAGCTGAGGTGATCTGTCTCCCTGTTTCATACCAAACATGATTGTTAGTGACAATATCCAAGTGCCACTTTTCTGGTCTCATTTGAGACACTGAAATGTACATTCCAATTTCCTCCAACAGAAGTATTTCAAAATAACAAGCATGACAAAATCCTCATGATACAGGGCAAGATATGAAGAAATATGAGGAACACCTCAAGTTCTTGTTACTCCCATGTTTAATGTTTTTAATTTATCTTTTGGGAAGGAAACAACCCAAATCTTGTATACAGAAACTTTATGTCCACTTTGTTCCCAGATAAAGGAAGGATTACCCCTTGACAAATGGCCAGTGAAGCCTGGCCTCAGAGACATGATATTCCACGATTTCCCTGTCATGGCACCGAAGGGCTGAGGCTAAGAAAGAGAATACATATTCACAGAAGAAAAAATGTGATATATCAGATCTATGAAAAAGAGCTGAGTAAAATTATAATAAATGATAAAATATTTCTGGAGTTCTGTGATAGAAAAGTCATTCCTTTTTCATTCATTCAACTAATGTTTACAAGAATCTATTCTATGTAAGGTATTGTATTAATACAAATAATCAACATTCATTCATTGAGTACTTATTACGTGCCAGGTACTATACTAGCTATTTTATATACATTATTTCAAAATTATTATGAATAGATATTCTTATTATCCCAATTTTACAGAAGAAAAGTAGGAAGCTAAAGAGGTTAAATAACAAGTTCATAAGTGGCTGTGCTGGGATTTGAACTTATAACTGACCCTGTTTTCTTTCTACTACACCATACAAACCACTTCAAAACATTTGAAAATTGAAGGGATATAAATATGTAGAGTGCCTAACAATGCACAAATCAATATTCTGTTAAAATAAATATGAATCATTCTTAAGTTAGTCACCAAAATTTCATTTGGGGTCAAAAGCATAAATATTAAAGTACTTATTCTGTTGATAGTGGTATTTCCCAATCTCTTCTGTAGCACTTGCCAACAGCCAACATCACAGTGAATTTTACAGGGGCAACAGAAAAACTATTACTGCATTGGCCAGTGTGGAAATTTCCCGCTGGTTCCTCTGTTAGAGGAGTTACCTCTCAAATGAAAAATGCCTAGAGTCTGCATAATAGCCAAGACTGGGTTCTCTCCCATGTATTTGCCAAACAATAGCCAGGAGTTGCAGCTGGGAGAACTACTCAGTTCTCCCTCATTTTGACTTCCATGGTGGTGGACTAGAGCATGATCATTTCATAAAAACATTTTATTACTAATTTAGTTATACAATAATCTCTTATTGAGTACCTATTAATGCAATCTATGTTACAGGGACATTTGTTCAAAGAAAATGTAACCAATAATAGTTTACATATCTATCTTGAGCAAATATGGCATATTTAGGACCCTTCTATGATTCAATTTGCATACATGCACTAAGGAAGACATGTGGAGAGAATCTATACCTACTTCCCAGTCCTCTAAATACATCAGACCTTAAACAGGAGGGACACGTGCCTTTTTCACCATTTTTTATCCCTAATCCCATGCATATATGCCTTGCACATTGTTGGTGCTAAAATAATAATAATGTTTGTTATTAGAATAAATGAACTCTATATTCTTTCAAATCCTTTGGCAGCACCCATAAAAAAATAGCAGTAGCCTGTGGGTCAGAGGCTGTGGTTCTAGTCCTGACAATATGCCAAACCCACCATCTGACTTTTTAAACAAGCCATAGCAACTGACTGCTTCCATGAGAGTGAGTGGAACTGAACGGATGGCTAGGATGTTAAGGGATGGTACCGGATGCTCCTTAGTATAACACTAGCGGATTTCAGCTCATTTCTGAAAATAATTGCTTTAGAATGAGCCTTCCACCAGAGAGCTAATGACGAACAAGCAGAATTTTGTAAGTGATGTCGGGAAGTACTTGTGAGTGGTCCAAGCCTGCCGACCTAGGAACTGTGGAGAGGATGGAAAACTCTGAGACCCTGCTGTCAGAATGGGCTCAGGAGTTCCAGTAGGAATGGACTAATTGGTCCCACTTAGTGGGCCTACACTAGGAGATAAAACTGACTCTGGGCAGAGAAAGGAAATACAATCATCAAGATGCACCAAGTATCCTGGGAAGTGAGATAGGTGGGTTAGATGGAAGCTTCCAGAAGTAACCACTTCGGGCCCTCCTTATGAGAGCTTGCTTAGAGGGAGTCTGTGACAGCATTATACTTCATTGAAGTCTGCAGGCGAGTAAAGTCTGTAGGCTGGGTTTGGGAGAAGAAAGTCAGACTCTAGAGTCAGTAACTACAAATGGCACACGAGTTCAAGGCAGGACACAGCAAGGCTGGACTGATATTGAGTCTGATAATCACAAAATTTCACAAGAAGAGCTCTTAAAATCACCCTGCTGCTCACTCCTTATCAGTCCTTGAATTCTGTGAAACTGATGACTGCTTTTTGCTCAGAGAAAATCCATTTATTTGATTCTATTTTTACCTTTTTCCTCAACTCCTAAACTATCTATGGGAATATTTTTCAAACAGTTCTGTGGATGACTCCTTTGAATAAGACTCAATGAACACAATCAAAAATGGTTACAAGATCACTTAGATCTTACATTAGTGGTCCAGTGATCAGCACAGATCCAAAGATAGTCTGGTCTCCTCTTTTCATTGCCCATGCAAAGCACTAAGGTAAAGGGAAGTTGAATGACTTCCTTAACATACTACAACTTGTTAGAGGTCACATTAGGACTAGAATCCATGTCATGAACATGCCTAGTTCAGTGTTTTGTTCCCTAAACAGTGCTGGTTCTATTATAATGTGAACACATGCAGCTTTCCTTACTTACTGTTCTATCTTGCACAAGACTTCATGAAATTATATTCTTATCAGACTATATTTCCCAAATAGCTTGCTTAGTAAATCTCTCTTACTGAAGTGAATATCTTATTTGTTGGACTTCTATGTCTTGCCTTTCACTGCTAAGAACAAAACAAAACAAAAAATGCAATGCCCAATAGGTTATACATCTCTGACAGTATATGGCTCAAAAATTGTCAGATACAATTTATGTATGGTAGTCACTGTTAATAATCAATGATGACATTACAAAAATCTTTAAGTGGTTTTATTGATAGGGATATTAAATTTGATAGGATAGGAGAAACTAAGAAATTCAGATTAAAGTACAGGCAGAGATATAAAAACAGTGAAAATTACACAAGTAGGCATCCCAGTTCAGCCACTAATTAATTCTGTAACCTCAGTGAACTCATTTAACCTCTGTGGTCCAGATTCCTCATAAGAAGAAGGAGAAGGAGAAGAAGAAGGAAAAGGGGGGAGAGGGACAGTGAGGGGGATGAGGGGAGGGGGAAAGGGAGCAGTTGGAACTAAATAACCTAAAAGATTCCTGGATTTAAATAAAGCCTCCAGAGCTCCATGTAGATGTACTCCAATTTTGATAAAAACAGGGTCTAGGATATAAGCATGGCTCATATACATAAAAGTCTGTGTGATAATAACAGCTAAGTTAGAGAATAATAACCATATGTCAGGCATTTGTCTAAGGGCTATAAATATATGTGAATTCATGGAATAATTGTCACAGAAACTCAATGAGATAAGCACCATTATTTTCATCCTTATTTTCCAGATTAGGAAACTGAGGCATAGAGATTAAATAATTTGCCAATGTCATACATATAGTGAGTGGTAGAATCAGGGTTTGAACCCAGCCTGGCTCCAGTGTCATGCACTTAAAACACTGTTATACTGCCCCCTTACGATGGGTGAAGTGGTAGGTTTGGGTGGCTGATGATGACAGATTAAGAGATTCTGGATGGTCTTTTAAGGCAAAATGGATAACTTTTAATTATAGCATCCTTCCTGGGGCAGTTTTCTTAGACAGTTTATAGTAGTAAGACACCAATATTCATCCAGTTTCTCAGATTAAAAATCAAAGAATAATTCTTGATTTTTGCCTTTCTCTTACTCCAAAACTCATTAGCAAGTCCTCTTAGGTCTACCATCAAAACAAATCTCGAATCCAACCATTTCTCACTACTATACTGCTACCACTTGGTGCATCTTCATCTTCACCTTCACCTATAGTGTTGCAATTACCTCCTAAATCACCTCCCTGCTTTTACACTTACCCTTCTGTAGTTTAATCTCCACATAGCATGCTGAGTAATCATTTTTAAAACATAGATCACATCATTCCTGGATTCGAAACCCTCCTATGGCTTCCCATCGTATTTAGAATAAAATCTAAACTCCTTATTAAGGCCTGACTCTACATGATCTGGCCCTCATGCACTTGCTATCTACTTCTTTTTTTTTTTTTTTTTGGAAACAACAGAAATTTATTTCTCACAGTTCTGGAGGCTGGAAGTCCAGGATCATAGTACTGGCAGATTCGATGTTTGGTGAGGGCTTCCTGGTTCATAGATTATCCACCTCTTTTTTATGGAATATATTTTGCTATCTGAATAAACTTCCTGAAGTCTTTGAACTTCTCCTGTGATGTTCTGGACTTTTTTCCCGCCAAAATATAACGGCTATGTATTTATTGGAAGAGAGTTAACTCATTAGGATTAAACACTAAGATAATTACTACATTAAAATCCCATGCCATGTGGAGATGCAGAAATGAAAGCTGCCCCCTGCTTCCTTTGCTCTTCACAATCTATGGAAACTTCCTAGACTGCCCTGAGAATTCTTTTTTTTTTTTTTTAAGTGACAAAGAATACCTGCTCAGCAGGTTTTTATTCTCTAGGTATTGTCTATTCACCATTACAAATAATAAGTTGTTGGCTAAGACTGATGTTTGTCAATTCAGATAGGAAGTTTGGAATAATTAATGATACCATTTATTTTTAAAACCTGTGGTAAGTTAGTGGCAAACGTATATAGTGTATGGAAAGGAAAAGTTGCTGCTTCCCAGAACCTGATTTCCTCATCATGGGAAATCAAATAGGTCAAACACAGCTAACACACAAAAGTTAAAAAAGAAGCCCTTGTTTCTAGTGATAGTTCAGGGAAGTGCTCTTGAAGATTCCATTCACATGTTCTGAAAGCATTAATTTCTCCCTTAAACATCTATGGAAGTAATGACTATCTAGTGATTTAAAAGACCATAAAATGGATATGATCCATTTTCTTTTCATTAAATAGCCCACTGCAACATCCATGATTTGACCTCCGCATGTACAGACAATAATAAAACTAAAAATTTCTAAATTGGCTGATTTCTTAGCTCAGTCATAGGAGTTGAAACAAGTTAGTTCTCAATTTCCAAAAGAGCATTAAGAGGAACAGCCTCTTTTATGTGCTAACTAGGACTGTGCATTTAGTTCTCTAGAAACAAATTTGAAGTTGTATCCTCCGCTAACCTACTAAGATTAGATCTACACATTTTAAACTCTATTTGGAGCATAGATTACAGTTTCTGTGGCTCTGTCATTAAAATAAACAGCACCAAAGCAAAATATAATCACAATGAACCGAGGAATTAATGTGAAATACTAAGTAATTCATTCAAAGGATAAGTTAGCTTCCCTGCTGTTAGCTTCAAAGATTGTAGATAATAAACTAAAACTATAAGCAAATTGAAATAAAGGGAGTAAACATAACTCTTGAGACTGATTTAGGTCACTTTACTACTTCTTCATATCTCTCCCAGAAGATAAAACAGAGACTGAACTGTTGATATCCTAACCAGGCATGATATTAAAAATATTTTACAACCAATATTGTATTAGCACTGACCTAGTAGAATAGACTCCATCCTGCCAGAACGAGGAAGTAGTGTCTTTGAGGGCCCCTTCTGTGGCAGGCATCAACCATTTAGTTGCTGATTTGGGGGAAGTCTGGTAGGTTCTTGGGGAGAGCCTAGGGTCAAGCCAGCAGGGATGAGGGTAGGGCCACTAAAGGAGCTTGGAGTATAGGTTCTTTACTAATCAGTAAAAAAGTATTTTATATTTTTAACCCCTGGAAGAGCCATACAATGCATACCAATTGAACATTACCCTTAATACTGCCATGAGCTTTGGGTAATTGAAAAAGGGAAGGGGAGAGCAATGAACATACTGAGGCAGGGGATAGATGGACTCCAGGATAGACATTTACAACCAGCCTCATGTTTATACTTCCAGAGAGAAATAACAAGAGGAACAGGGTAAATGGCTGGACTTTGCCTCCTGTGGACACTTTAAGATAACAGTAATGGCAGGGGAGAGAGGGGTTAAGCCCTGCTTAGGTAAAAGATCAAGATGTCACATATTTCTCATCCTTGGGGTCACGGAGAGCTGGACTGCTCATGCACAGAAAGGCTTCTCGGGGGTCAAAAAGGGAGGGGATGCCAGACCATAGTAAGTTTTGCTAACCTCCCAAAGGCCCTTGTGCTGAAATCCACCTTGGCTAAAGGATGCATGCATGTATTGGAAAGGGCCCTGAGTCAAAGAACATAGCAAGACAATTGGCCAGAGGAAAACAAAGACCCAGAAGACTGCCCCCTTATAAAGGATTTAAACTTTCCCAAAGGTGTGACTTTCTCTAAGCTCACCCGTGCATCTGTCAGGATGTAGTCCGCTTTTCTAATAAACACCTTACTTTCCTCTCTGTCTTCTGTCTCCTTGTCAACATTTTTTTTGAAGACAGACAAGAACTGGTGCCCAGACTCTAGCCCATGGTCTAGTGGTTAGGATTCAAGGCTCTCATCACCTCGACCAGGGTTCAATCCCTGGTCTTGCTTCCAGCTGTGTTCACTACTGTCTCCTGAAATCAATCAGTCCTTCTAAAATATTTTTTTATCTTGCTATTTCTCTTCCCTTAGTGAAATCCTACTCATCCATCAGAACTCAATTCAAATGTCACTTATAAAGTCTAAAGCTCCCTCCCAATTCCCCTCCCTCCTGTTCTCATTCTCTCCTCACTATAATTATATATGTGTGTAAACAGGTATTTGCTCAATGTCTCTTTCTCACATTAGACCAAAGCCCTGAGGGGTCTAAGGCCTTGACTTACACCTTGTCCTTTGGCTCACCATTTTCTTCCTAGCAATTAGAAAAATACTAGAGGGGGGACCTTCAAGATGTCAGAAGAGTAAGACGTGAAGATCACCTTCCTCCTCACAAATACATCTACATGTGGAACACCTCCTACGGAACAGCTACTGAATGCTGGCAAAAGACCTCAGACTTCCCAAAAGGCAAGAAACTCCCAACATAACTGTGCAGGGCAAAAGAAAAAAGAAAAAACAGAGACAAAAGAATAGGGACGGGACCTGGACCTCTGAGAGGGACCTGTGAAGGAGGAAATATTTCCACAAACTAGGAAGCCCCTTCACTGGTGGATGGGGGTTGGCTGGGGGGGAGGCTTTGGAGCCACAGAGGAGAGCACGGCAACAGGGGGGCAGAGGGCAAAGTGGAGAGATTCCTGCACAGAGGATCGGTGCCTACCAACACTCACCAGACTGAGAGGCTTGTCTGCTCAACAGCCAGGGCAGGTGGGGGCTGGGAGCTGAGGCTCCAGCTTTGGAGGTCAGATCCCAGGGAGAGGACTGGGGTTGACTGCGTGAACACAGCCTGAAGGGGGCTAGTGCGCCACAGCTAGCCGGCAGGGAGTCCGGGAAAAAGCCTGGACCTGCCTAAGAGTCAAGAGACCATTGTTTCAGGGTGTGCAAGGAAAGGGGATTCAGAGCACCACCTAAACGAGCTCCAGAGACGGGCACGAGCCTCAGCTATCAGCACGGACACCAGAGACAGGCATGAAACACTAAGTCTGCTGCTGCAGCCACCAAGAAGCCTGTGTGCAAGCACAGGTCACTAGCCACACCTCCCCTCCCAGAAGCCTGTGCAGCCCACCACTGCCAGGGTCCCATGATCAAGAGACAACTTCCCCGGGAGAACACACGGCATGCCTCAAGCTGTTGCAATGTCACGCCGGCCTCTGCAGCCACAGGCTCGCCCCACATTCCATACCCCTCCCTCCCCCAGGTCTGAGTGAGCCAGAGCCCCCCAATCAGTTGCTACTTTAACCCCATCCTGGCGGGTGGGGAACAGAGGCTCTCAGGTGACCTACACGCAGAGGAGGGGCCAAATCCAAAGCTGAACCCCAGAAGCTCTGCGAACAAAGAAGAGAAAGGGAAATTTCTCCAAGCAGGCTCAGGAACAGTGGATTAAATCTCCACAGTCAACTTGATGTACCCTGCATCTGTGGAATACCTGAATAGACAACGAATCATCCCAAAATTGAGGCAGTGGACTTTGGGAGCAACTGTAGACTTGGGGTTTGCTTTCTGCATCTAATTTGTTTCTGGTTGTATGTTTATCTTAGTTTAGCATTTAGAACTTATTATCATTGGTAGACTTGTTTATTGATTTGGTTGCTCTCCTCCTTTATTCTTTTGTTTTTCTTTTATATATGTATTTTTTTTCCTTTTTCTCCTTTTGTGAGTGTGTATGTGTATCCTTCTTTGTGTGATTTTGTCTGTATAGTTTGCTTTTACCAATTGTCCTAGGGCTCAGTCTGTCCGTGGTTTTCTTTTTTTTTTTTTTTTTTGTATAGTTTTTAGCACTTGCTATCATTGGTGGATTGGTGTTTAGGTTCGGTTGCTCTCTTCTTTCTCTCTTTCATTTTTTATTACTTTTTTTAAAATAATTTTTTATTTTAATAACTATTTTATTTTACCTCTTTCGTCCTTTCTTCTTCCCTCCCTTCCTCTCTGCCTACCTTTCTTCCTTTCTTTCTTTCTTTTTCTCCCTTTTCTTCTGAGCCACATGGTGGACAGGGTCTTGGTGCTCCAGCCAGGTGTCAGGTCTGAGCCTCTGAGGAGGGAGAGCCGAGTTCAGGACATTGGTTCACCAGAGACCTCCTGGCTCCACATAATATCAAATGGCAAAAGCTGTCCCAGAGATCGCCATCTCAATGCTAAGACCCAACTCCACTCAATGACCAGCAAGCTACAGTGCTGGACACCCTATGCCAAACAACTAGCAAGACAGGAACACAAACCCACCCTTTAGCAGAGAGGTTGCCTAAAATCATAATAAGGTCACAGACACCCCAAAACACACCACCATAAGTGGTTCTGCTCACCGGAAAGACAAGATCCAGCCTCATCCACCAGAATACAGGCACCAGTTCCATCCACCAGGAAGCCTATGCAACCCACTGAACAAACCTTACCACTGGGGGAAGACACCATAAAAAATGGGAACTGAGAACCTGCAGCCTGTGAAAAGGAGACCCCAAACACAGTAAGTTAAGCAAAATGAGAAGACAGAGAAACACACAGCAGATGAAGGAGCAAGGTAAAAACCCACCACACCAAACAAATGAACAGGAAATAGGCAGTCTACCTGTAAAAGGATTCAGAATAATGATAGTAAACATGATCCAAAATCTTGGAAATAGAATGGAGAAAATATAAGAAACGTTTAACAAGGACCTAGAAGAACTAAACAGCAAACAAACAATGATAACAACACAATAAATGAAATTTAAAACTCTCTAGAAGGAATCAATACCAGAATAACTGAGGCAGAAGAACAGATAAGTGACCTGGAAGATAAAATAGTGGAAATAACTACCGCAGAGCAGAATAAAGAAAAAAGAATGAAAAGAACTGAGGACAGTCTCAGAGACCTCTGGAACAACATTAAACACGCCAACATTCGAATTATAGGGGTCCCAGAAGAAGAAGAGAAAAAGAAAGGGACTGAGAAAATATTTGAAGAGATTGTAGTTGAAAACTTCCCTAATATGGGAAAGGAAATAGTCAATCAAGTCCAGGAAGAGAGTCCCATACAGGATAAATCCAAGGAGAAACATGCCAAGACACATATTAATCAAACTATCAAAAATTAAATACAAAGAAAAAATATTAAAAGCAGCAAGGGATAAACAACAAATAAGACACAAGGGAATCCCCATAAGGTTAACAGCTGATCTTTCAGCAGAAACTCTGCAAGCCAGAAGGGAGTGGCAGGACATATTTAAAGTGATGAAGAAGGAAAAGCTACAACCAAGATTACCCTACCCAGCAGGATCTCATTCAGATTTGACAGAGAAATTAAAACCTTTACAGACAAGCAAAAGCTAAGAAAATTCAGCACCACCAAACCATCTTTACAACAAATGCTAAAGGAACTTCTCTAGGCAGGAGACACAAGAGAATGAAAAGACCTACAATAATAAACCCGAAACAATTAAGAAAATGTTACTAGGAACATATATATCGATAACTACCTTAAATGTAAATGGATTAAATGCTCCAACCAAAAGACATAGACTGGCTGAATGGATACAAAAGCAAGACCCGTATATATGCTCTCTACAAGAGACCTACTTCAGACCTAGGGACACATACAGACTGAAAGTGAGGAGATGGAAAAAGATATTCCATGCAAATGGAAATCAAAAGAAACCTGGAGTAGCAATTCTCATATCAGACAAAATAGACTTTAAAATAAAGACTATTACAAGAGACAAAGAAGGACCTTACATAATGATCAAGGGATTAATCCAAGAAGATAAAACAATTGTAAATATTTATGCACCCAACATAGGAACACCTCAATATATAAGGCAAATGTTAACAGCCATAAAAGAGGAAATCAACAGTAACACAATCATAGTAGGGGACTTTAACACCCCACTTTCACCAATGGACAGATCATCCAAAATGAAAAGAAATAAGGAAACACAAGCTTTAAATGATACATTCAACAGGATGGACTTAATTGATATTTATAGGACATTCCATCCAAAAACAACAGAATACACTTTCTTCTCAAGTGCTCATGGAACATTCTCCAGGATAGACCATATCTTGGGTCACAAATCAAACCTTGGTAAATTTAAGAAAATTGAAATTGTACCAAGTATGTATCAATTGTACCAAGTATCAATAGTATCAAGTATCAAACAAATGACAATGAAACATGACGACCCAAAACCTATGGGATGCAGCAAAAGCAGTTCTAAGAGGGAACTTGATAGCAATACAATCCTACCTCAAGAAACAAGAAACATCTCAAAGAAACAACCTAACCTTATACCTAAAGCAATTAGAGAAAGAAGAACAAAAAAACCCAAAGTTAGCAGAAGGAAAGAAATCATAAAGATCAGATCAGAAATAAATGAAAAAGAAATAAAGGAAATGATAGCAAAGATCAGTAAAACTAAAAGCTAGTTCTTTGAGAAGATAAACAAAATTGATAAACCATTAGGCAGACTCATCAAGGAAAAAAGGGAGAAGACTCAAATCAATAGAATTAGACATGAAACAGGGGAAGTAACAACTGACACTGCAGAAATACAAAGGATCATGAGAGATTACTACAAGCAACTATATGTCAATAAAGTGGACAATCTGGAAGAAATGGACAAATTCTTAGAAAAGCACAACCTTCCAAGACTGAACCAGGAAGAAATAGAAAATATAAACAGACCAAGCACAAGAACTGAAATTGAAACTGTGATTAAAAATCTTCCAACAGGGCTTCCCTGGTGGCGCAGTGGTTGAGAATCTGCTTGCTAATGCAGGGGACACGGGTTCGAGCCCTGGTCTGGGAAGATCCGACATGCCACGGAGCAACTAGGCCCATGAGCCACAACTACTGAGCCTGCGTGTCTGGAGCCTGTGCTCCGCAATAAGAGAGGCCATAATAGTGAGAGGCCCGTGCACCGCGATGAAGAGTGGTCCCCGCTTGCTGCAACTAGAGAAAGCCCTTGCACAGAAACGAAGACCCAACACAGCCAAGAATAAATAAATAAAAATAAATTTAAAAAAAAAATCTTCCAACAAACAAAAGCCCAGGACCACATGGCTTTACAGGCGAATTTTATTAAACATTTAAAGAATAGCTAACACCTATCCTTCTCAAACTCTTCCAAAATATAGCAGAGGGAGGAACACTCCCAAACTCATTCTACGAGGCCACCATCACCCTGATACCAAAACCAAAGATGTCACAAAGAAAGAAAACTTCAGGCCAATATCAGTGATGAACATAGATGCAAAAATCCTCCACAAAGTACTAGCAAACAGAATCCAACAGCATATTAAAAGGATCGTACACCATGATCAAGTGGGGTTTACCCCAAGAACGCAAGGATTCTTCAATATACACAAATCAATCAATGTGATACACCATATTAACAAATTGAAGGAGAAAAACCATATGATCATCTCAATAGATGCAGCAAAAGCTTTTGACAAAATTCAACACCCACTGATGATAAAAACCCTCCAGAAAGTAGGCATAGAGGTAACTTACCTCAACATAATAAAGGCCATATATGACAAACCCACAGCCAACATCGTCCTCAATGGTGAAAAACTGAAACCATTCCCACTAAGATCAGGAACAAGACAAGGTTGCCCACTCTCACCACTATTATTCATCATAGTTTTGGAAGTTTTAGGCACAGTGATCAGAGAAGAAAAAGAAATAAAAGGAATCCAAATCAGAAAAGAGGAAGTAAAACCATCACTGTTTGCAGATGACATGATACTATACATAGAGAATCCTAAAGATGCTACCAGAAAACTACTAGAACTAATCAATGAATTTGGTAAAGTAGAAGGATACAAAATTAATGCACAGAAATCTCTTGCATTCCTATACACTAATGATGAAAAATCTGAAAGAGAAATTAAGGAAACACTCCCATGTACCACTGCAACAAGAAGAATAAAATACCTAGGAATAAACCTACCTAAGGAGACAAAAGTCCTGTATGCAGAAAACTATAAGACACTGATGAAAGAAATTAAAGATGATACAAACAGAAGAAGAGATATACCATGTTCTTGGATTGGAAGAATTAACATTGTGAAAATGACTATACTACCCAAAGCAATCTACAGATTCAACGCAATCCCTATCAAACTACCAATGGCATTTTTCACAGAACTAGAACAAAAAATTTCACAATTTGGATAGAAACACAAAAGACCCCGAATAGCCAAAGCAATATTGAGAAAGAAAAATGGAGCTGGAGGAATCAGGCTCCCGGACTTCAGAGACACTATGATACGGGCACAAAACCAGAAATATAGATCAATGGAACAGGATACCCAGAGGTAAACTCATGCACATATGGTCATCTTATCTTTGATAAAAGAGGCAAAAATATACAATGGAGAAAAGACAGCCTCTTCAGTAAGTGGTGCTGGGATACCTGGAGAGCTACATGTAAAAAAATGAAATTAGAACACTTCCTAACACCATACACAAAAATAAACTCAAAATGGATTAAAGACCTAAGTGTAAGGCCAGACACTATAAAACTCTTAGAGAAAAACATAGGCAGACACTCTATGACATAAATCACAGCAAGATCCTTTTTGACCCACCTCCTAGAGAAATGGAAATAAAAACAAAAATAAACAAATGGGACCTAATGAAAGTTAAAAGCTTTTGCACAGCAAAGGAAACCATAAACAAGATGAAAAGACAACCCTCAGAATGGGAGAAAATATTTGCAAATGAAACAAGTGACAGAGGAATAATCTCCAAAATTTACAAGCAGCTCATGCAGCTCAATATCAAAAAAACAAACAACCCAATCCAAAAATGGGCAGAAGACCTAAATAGACATTTCTCCAAAGAAGATATACAGATTGCCAACAAACACATGAAAGGATGCTCAACATCACTAATCATTAGAGAAATGCAAATCAAAACTACAATCAGGTATCACCTCACACCTGTCAGAATGGCCATCATCAAAAAATCTACAAATAATAAATGCTGGAGAGGGTGTGGAGAAAAGGGAACCCTCTTTCACTGTTGGTGGGAATGTAAATTGATACAGCCACTATGGAGAACAGTGTGGAGGTTCCTTAAAAAACTAAAAATAGAACTACCATATGACCCAGCAATCCCACTACTGGGCATATAACCTGAAAACACCATAATTCAAAAAAGAGTCATGTACCACAATGTTCATTGCAGCTCTATTCACAATAGCCAGGACATGGAAGCAACCTAAGTGTCCATCAACAGGTGAATGGATATAGAAGATGTGGCACGTATATACAATGGAATATTACTCAGCCATAAAAAGAAACAAAATTGAGTTATTTGTAGTGAGGTGGATGGACCTAGAGACTCATACAGTGTAAAGTAAGTCAGAAAGAGAAAAACAAATACCATATGCTAACACATATATATGGAATCTAAAAAAAAAAAAAAAAATGGTTCTGAATAACCTAGCAGCAGGACAGGAATCAAGATGCAGATGTAGAGAATGGACTTGAGGACACAGGGAGGGAGAAGGGTAAGCTGGGATGAAGTGAAAGAGTGGCATGGACATATATACACTCCCAAATATAAAACAGATAGCTAGTGGGATGCAGCCGCATATCACAGGGAGATCAGCTCGGTGCTTTGTGTCCACCTAGAGGGGTGGCATACGGAGGGTGGGAGGGAGATGCAAGAGGGAGGAGATATGGGAATATATGTATATGTACAGATGATTCACTTCGTTATAAAGAACAAAATAACACACCATTATAAAGCAATTATACTCCAATAAAGATGTTTAAAAAAAGATAATAACAATTGATAAAATAAATATTAGAGCAACAGGAAAAGAGAGATGTGGTCATAAAATGAGGTTAGCTAATATTTAATAAGCTCATGCTTCCCTAAGGTGTGCCAGGCTCTTTATGAAAGTTATTAGATTTAATAAAGGTGTTAAAACTATGGGAAAAAATATATATATAGTAGCTGAAATCTAAAAAAAAAAGAAAAATACTAGATACATATTAAATATTTTTTAATAAACAAATGAATGGAGAAGTTAGTTTGATTTTAAAATGTTACATACCATACAAGGCCAATTACTGTCTACTCACAATAAAGGAGAAAGTTGTGCAAGTAGAAAAAGAAAACGATAAATATAGATAATATTTACTGAGTTCTTACTATGAGATAATCACTCTGTTACAAATACTATCTTATTTAATTTTCCTAAAACCCTATGCGGTAAGCACTATTTTCACTGTCCTCATTTTGTAGATGAGGGAACAAAGGCTTAGAGTAAATCGCTAAATTCGAGAGCTAGTAAGTGGTAGACCAGACTTTTAAGCCAGGCCTATCAAATACCAGAGACCAAATTAATCTCCATACATTTGGTTTCCCGATGTTTAATCCATGTGACATATGCCCCCTTCCTTTGGGGTGAATGAGCCAGCAAGTATTGTACTTCTGTGTTTCTGTACTGGATTGGATTAAGTATGCATAAGAACCAAAGTAATGCATTGTAAGAGAGAGAACTTGACAAGAAAAACTGCCACAGACTTATTCTGGTATCTATTTGATGAGCAGATGGTGTACTTCTGAGAAATATCAGGATATATGAAAGAAAACATTTAGCCAACTGATGTTTAGGTGGGTGCAATTTTCTGGCTATAGCAGATGCCTATTGCTTCCTGACATCTGCCCTACTCCACTCTGAGTACAAAAAAATATAGCTGAGAAAGTTGAATAGATTGTGGCTTTGTATATCAGTAAATTGTACTTACTGGTCCTATAAGGCATCATTTAACCAAGAATTCGGAAGCTGAAATTGATCTCTCAGGTACTATGGCACAGTAGAAAGAACATAGACTGTGAAATCAAACAAGCCTGAGCTCATAATTCTGCGCCTGTCATTTACATGTTGTATAATCTTGACCAATGTTTTTAACGTCACATAGCTTAAGTTTCATTATCAGTAAAATAATACAGTATTGCATAACCTGCTAGTTGCCGCATGATTCAAACAGGAATAAAGTGTCTGACAAACAGTAGGCACTTAACAAATGCTAGCTATATATCCAAATCAAACCAAAGTCTGGCATAGTTAATATGAAGGTTAATTTAATGTAGCAACCTGGAGGGTGTTTTTGAATGAGATTAACTTTTAAATCAGTCAATTTTGAGTAAACAGATTACTTATGTGGGTGAGCATCATCCAATCAGTTGAAGGCCTGGATAGAACAAAAAGATTGGCCTCCCCAAGCAAAAGGGAATTATCTAGCAGACTGCCTTCCGACTTCATCTGTACCACTGGCTTTCCTGGGTCTCCAGCCTGCCAGCCCTTCAGATTTTGGACTCACTAGCCTAAATAATCACATGAGCCAATTCCTTCCTTCTCCCTCTCTCTCCCTCTCTCTCTCTCTCTCTCTCTCTCTCTCTCTCTCTCTCTCTCTCTCTCTCTCTCTCTCTATATATATATATATATATATATATATATATATCCAGCCAAATTGACACAAAATTAACCATCACAAACACTTTGGGTCATTATTCTGGGGATCATATTTCTAAGACCTTTTAAGAAAACTTGTAAATTTGAAGACTGGTGATGCTGCTAATAGAGGGTCATGTAAATTGTTACAGCCTAGGCCAGGAAACTTTTTCTGTAAAGAGCCAGATAGTAATATTTTAGGCTTTCCAGGTCATAAGGTCTCTGTCACAACTACTCAGATAATACATAATGAAAAAGCATGGCTGAGTCCCAATTAATCTTTATTTATGGACACTGAAATTTGAACTTCATATAATTTTCACATATCACAAAAGATTTTTCATTTTCTTTTATTTTATTTTTCAACCATTTAAAATGTAAAATCTGGGACTTCCCTGGTGGTCCAATGGTTAAGAATCCGCCTTCCAATGCAGGGGACACAAGTTCAATCCCTGGTGGGGGAACTAAGATCCCACATGCCGTGGGGCAACTAAGCCCACATGCTCTAGAGCCCACGCGTACCACAACTAGAGAGAAGCCCGTGCACCACAGTGAAGAGCCTGCAAGCTGCAACTAAGACTCGATGCAACCAAATTAATTAATTAATTAATTAATTAATTAATATTTTTTAAAATAATTAAATAAAATGTAAAATCTACCCTTAGCTCCTGGGCCATACAGAAACAGGTTGCAATTTGCTAACCCTTGGTCTAGGCTGATAACTCTTAAACAGTTGTCTTTGGTACCTTGGGAGTTGCAAGGTTCCTCCTGATGGTATGTGATTCAAAATTGTGAGTTCCTTCTTTGGTTGCTATAGGCTGAATAAATGACATGAAATGCTGCAGACTTACTGTTATGTACGTGTAAGCCTACTTACTAGTAGCCTACTAATAACTTATTAAACATTATTTATATTTAGTTATAAAAAACTAAAACTGATCCAATACTAGAATTTTCCCCACCTCTTAGTCTTTTTAGCTTTTACAAAGATTATGTTATATCACCCGAATTACTTCACAGACATTGTACAACATCATAACCATAACACACTGTACTTTTACTCCATACCACTTACCATAATTGTAATTAATTTCTTTAATTAAAGTATGTCACTCCCACTAGACTATTAGCTCTGTAAGATCAGTGGTCACATCTATTTTTTTCACCACTATGTACCCAGTCCATAGCATAACTGGAAAATTGTAGGTGTTCGGTATATATTTGTGGGCTGAATGAACGAAATGAATTGCTTCTGGTCGTTAACTGTTTCAATTCTTATTTTTTAATTATAAAGAACTTTCCATTTAGCTTCAACATTATCAATCCAGTTTGTTAATGGTTGTTTACCCTACTGTTCCTAATGATGTTATGCTTATACTAACAGTATTTTGGGTCTCTAATTTTGAACTGACAGGTCTTAAGACAAGAATGAAATGTGGTTCTAATATAAGTCATTCACACTTCTACTGTTAAACAGTTATATGAAATTCACTCCTGAGGGGATCGGGTGAAGGATAGAAGAGGGGAAGTTTAACAAGGACACTTTATTATTAGCTACAAGTTCTTATTCCAATGGAAAATGGTCAAAAGGTTTGAAAGCCTTTGTATTTGCAAGAAATGTACTTTGTGGATGATCTCTTTTAGTCTACACCCTTTGGTTCAGGGACATTTAATTTCTAGATATTCTTGCTTCTTCTCTACCTCAAGGCTAGACTTTCAGAACATTTCTGCTAAGCCTCACCTCATCTCCACTTGGGGTAATGCAACTTTTACTAGCTTGTTTCCAAGACAAGATGTGAGAAGGAAGGAGCTCTCCCAGCTCATGATAATGCTTCGAGGTCATTAGCCCTCTGTGTGCTTTGTTTTTACAAACATGCAGGTGCAAAATGGAACCCCAGGGATGACGGTGCCAACCTCCAGGTCTTAAAATCCAGGCCTAATGTGAGACATAAGAAAGACTTCCTTGGAAAACAGGACCATTGATCTGTACTCAACAGCTTTAGATACAGTTTTGGTCTATTTAACCTCAATATTTCTAGCATTTAAGCAAGAAAGATCCAATCCAACGACTCTTATTTTAAACTATTTCACTAAAGGCAGCATTAAGGCAATTTATGTAAAAACAAAATGTAAACAAAACAAGGAAAAAGAATGTTAATTACTTTAGGGAAATGTGTAAACTTCCTCTTCATTGAATGCTCAATGGTTATTTGTTCTAATTGCTCTTTAGTGAGTATTTATTGTGCATACTGGCAAGCTGCTCATTAGAATTGCTGATTCAAAGATAAGAGGAAAACTGCAAAACTACCAAAAAGTTCACCAGATCCTGAAATCCTTTATGCCCTTAACTCCTTTGGCAACCTCTCCCCAGTTGTCAAGGAATCTAAAGACCCAGTTCTGCCAACCCCCAACCTGATACTCTGATATGTACTCAGAATTTAACCTGCAAGTTCTACACAGATTGACCCAATTTGCAAAGTTGAAAAAGGTGGCTAAATTGTTTCTGACACTATAACAAGTCCTTGAAAAGAGATAATCTTGTCAAGCTGTGATGTCTAGTTATGTCAAAAAGAAAACAAAACAGAAGAAAACAAAACAAAAACTTAAGGAAAGGAAGCTTTTTTTGTATGTGTGGAAGTGTTTGTAAAGGAGAGAGCTTTAGCTTCCAGAGAGCTGCTTAGATTTAAAATGTCTCTTTCTTTCTTTTTAATTTTTTTTTGAGAAAAAACAGTCTAGTACTGGCAAAAAAATCTGTTTTGCCTTCCATCTTTGGCCTAACTTACAAAAGTTAACATCTCTCAGAGATCCCCTTTCCACCTATCCAGATCCTACCTGTTCTTCCAATTCCAGCTGAAGTCCTTCCTATTGCAAATTCTGCCTGAGTCAGTTTCCAAATGCATCAGCCCATATCGATTCCCTTTTTCTGTAAAGCATCATTGTCTCCACCACTTATTATATCTCTTGTTTCTTGGTTGCTTTACTTTTATTGAACTGTTCCTCTTCTCCATAATCAAAGAATTAACTCCAGGAAAGCTAGGAGAGTGCTTTGTCTCCTTTCAGACTAGGAGAGGGATGTTATGAGGAGCTACTGGTAGGGTGTTGTGACAGCACTAACACAGTCTGGGGAGTTTGGAAAGACTGCCCAGAGGAGATACCACAAAGCAACATTCTCTCATTCCTAGGCCTCTGCTTAACCCAATGATTCAGCCAAAAGCTCTGGCTCTCTGTATCTTCCTTCTGACTATATTTACCTCTCTTTTTGAAAGCACATCCACTTTATACTCAATCCTTTTGGTTCTGCTTCAACTGTAAGTCTTTCTTCATTTCTTTCTCATTAAGGGCAGAAAGGGTTGAGCTAGAAACAAGTCTGCTTCCAGTTTAATGGGTACTCTGATGTATTTTTATTTTTCCCTTTTTTTTTCTTAATTAATTAATTTATTTATTTATCTATTTTTGGCTGCGTTGGGTCTTCGTTTCTGTGCGAGGGCTTTCTCCAGTTGCGACGAGCGGGGGCCGCTCTTCATCGCGGTGCGCGGGCCTCTCACTGTCGCGGCCTTTCCCATTGCAGAGCACAGGCTCCAGACGCGCAGGCTCAGTAGTTGTGGCTCACGGGCTTAGTTGCTCCGCAGCATGTGGGATCTTCCCAGACCAGGGCTCGAACCCGTGTCCCCTGCATTGGCAGGCAGATTCTTAACCACTGCGCCACCAGGGAAGCCCCTATTTTTCTCTTATACCTCTGTATTATGTATGCTGTGGTGCTACTGCATATGGATTGGTTCCAGGTCACTGGTTGGCAAACCTGTACTCTAGTTCCAGAGTGGTATTTCACTTTCAGACTTCACTGTCTGTTGAGCAAGTATGTTATTTGTGTCAGGACAGAAGATAAATAAATAATATTGCAGCAGACATTCACCCAGGAATTATTGTGTTCTGCAAGGTAGTGGTAGTATTATATGCACTCTATGAGTAGGTGGCTGAGGATAAAGAAACTTTATATATCTAAAAAGCATAGAAATAAACTTACAGGGTTCTTTTTCTAAATTAGAAAAGGGGCTTTCTCCTTCAAACAGATATTTGTATACCAGTGTTCATAGCAGCATTATTTACAAGAGTCAAAAGGTGGATGCAACCCACGTGTCCATCAACAGATGAATAAACAAAATGTGGCATATACACACAATGAAATATTATTCAGCCTTAAAAAGAAAAGAAATACTGGCACATGCTACAACATAGATGAATCTTCAAGATATTATGCTAAGTGAAATAAGCCATTCACTAAAGGACAAATATTGTACAATTCCACTATATGAGGGACCTAGAGTAGTCAAATTCATAGAGACAGAAAGTAGAATGGTGGTTGCCAGGGGCTGGAAGGGAAGCAGGAATGGGGAGTTAGTGTTTAATGGGTACATAGTTTCAGTTGGGGAAGATGAAAAAGTTCTGGATATGTAAGGTAGTAGTGACTGCAAAACAATGTGAATGTACATAATGCCACAGAACTTTACATGTAAAAATGGTTAAAATGGTAAATTTTATGTTATGCATATTTTACCACAATAAAAAGGGGGGACTTTCTCAATAATACTTCTCTCTTCCTCGAAAGTAACAAAAAGATGAAAGAGAAACTAAAGATGGATTCTGCCCATCTCTTCACTTGGCTAACCCCAGCCTAGCTGTTCCAATAATGAGTTATACAAACAAGACTTACCTGATTGTTTTCTTTTTAAGGTGTTAAAAAAAAAGATATCTAGAGGAAATACATATTTTAATATCATTTTAAAACTTTTCTTTAAATCACTTAACCTTCACATACCAGGTAGATTTTTACTTATTCTGCCCCTAGATGTTTCCCATACCTTTTGATATCTGAAATTCCATGTATAGGGACATAAAAATTGTATTTTACAATAGAAAATAGGAATTAATATGCACAGACTACTTAGGAAAGGGAACACATTTTCTTCAATTAACTAAGCCAGTGTTGATGATAGTATGATCTTACAGCGTCTTGCATTACAACAACTAGAGAACCTATTAAAATTCTTATCCTAGGCATACTGAATCAGCATCTTTGGGCTGATGACTTGTAACCTGCATTTTAAATTAGCTCCTCTAAGTTAAATTAATGTACACTGAAGTTTGAGAACGAGTAAACTAAAACCAAAGTAAATAATACCAGTTATATCTCCCTAGACAAACAGGAAAAGATGACAGACAGGTGGGAATCTGATCAGAGGGAAGAAACATGAGACTGTATACACCGAAATCAAAACTACAATGTCTTTGCCTGTACTCACTGATTCTTTAACTAAGATAGACAACATCGGGATGATGTCACAGATTTAAATAACAGAACAACAAAGAAGCAAAAACTTTCATGTGGAGGTACACTGAAGGGAACAATTTGTCTTTGTGAAGTGTTTTGTAGAACTTGAAGGAAAAGCATAGTGTGTCATGTGTGTAAAAATTAATAAAACAGAAACCTCAACTAAAATAGAGTCAGAAGGCCAGACAATAGCAGAGCCCAACAGGAAGAAGAAAGATTTCCTCTCCTTGCCAGGCAAGAAGTCAGCCAATGAATGACTGTCACAACTCCGCCAATGAACAGCCACTATACTTTGAGCCCTCAATTCCTCCGATGGACTCATTGTTTACTACAGCCCTCCCAACTTCCGTTTCCCCCTGTTTGAAAGTGTTCTCTTCTTGCTGTGTGGAGATTTGCACTGTGGTTCCCCACGACTGTAGACCCTGAATTGCAATTCTTTGTTGATCCCAAATAAACCCATTTTTGCTGAAGAAATATCTGGCAGTCTATTTGTTTTAGGTCAACATGTTCCAATGGCAGGAACAGGAACAGGGCACAGTCCCTTGGCATTTTCGTCTTTGACCAGCCAGTCCAAACTCAGGTAGAACTTTGCATTATTATATAGTGTTTACATTTTATTTGAATTCTTATGTAACTTCTATCCAGGGCCACCCAAAGATCTTTATGCTTTGCTTCCTTGAAGTTTTCTGTCTCACATCTTTGAGAATTGTTGAGTGTCTTCCTGGGGCCAAAAAATACCATATATGTAGAAAGTGTCAAAGGAATTGAAAGAATGCATGAAATGGTTTTTATCTTTCTAGGAACAATATTTCTGTCAAAAAAAAAAGAGAGGGGGAAGGAGGGCTTAAAATCCAAAGCAACAAAATATTAAATAGTTTAAAATACTGTCAGTAATGCAAAAGCCTTAGTATTCACAGTCTTTTTCACAGTCCCAATATGTATCCTATAAAGAGGATTTCAGAACATTGAGACTGCAATATGTTTCACAGTCAATGTGGTTTGAGTGATAAGGCTCATTTCTCTCCTCTTCAACTTTTCTAATGTCTATACTATGCCTTCATTCTGTCTTTTCTGCCTGTATGTCTACATTTAACTCTTTACCTCCAAATAAAGAATGCTGCCCCTGATTGTAACCATATAAGAACAGTTCCTTTCTTTAAACTGTAGTTTCATTGATGAGATAAAATGATATCTGTTAGCATTATTTTTTTAAGTACTGTGAATAAATCACTTCGGAGCAATTATCTAGGAAATGGTCATCATCACTCCCCACCCAATCCCTTGATGTTTCATACCCATGCCACATTCCCAGGTACTCTGGGTTCAGAAAGAAGCAGCTGTCTGAGCAGCATGTGAGGACATCCATCTGTGGCACCAGACAGAAGGAATGGATACATGGGACTCCATTAGGAAGAAAGAGCTTTCAGTTCTTCCTGGCTGAATTGATAGGAGAGGCTAGAGAGAGGGGAAAGAGTCCAACTTAATCAGAGGTTTCAAGCTGGGCAATAAAGAGAATCATGACACCACCAGCAGAAATAGAAAAGAGAAGAACTGGTTTTGAGAGCAAAATGATGCATTTTCCTTGAGGTAGAATTTTAAAACTGATGACTGGATGTTCAAATAGAAATGTCTAGCAGATAAATGCAGATACAATATTGCAGCTAAAGAGAGGGGGCAGGCCCAGAGAGGGTGATTTGATCATTTTCATTTATGCAATGGTTATGGCATTATAATGAATGAAACATCTCAAGAGAAGGAGCGAAGAAAGACAAGCAGAGCATATGGATGGACATTTAAGGTATGAAGAAGAAGAGAAGCCAGTGAAAGGGACAAGAGAACAGTGATCAAAGAAACTGGATAAGAACTATACTGACTCAGAGTTATAGAGGTCAAGGGAGAAAGAAAATCAAGAAAGCAGGGATCTCCATTGCGTGAAACACAAGAAAAAAGACCAATGAGAATGGGAACCAAGAAAAAAAATTAGGTTTAGAAATTCAGAGGCTATTAATATGAGCCAGATTTTAGGGTAATGAGAAGTGGGCAAGATGAGTGATAGCACTGACCAATAGAAAGATAATATGCATCACATATATAATTAAAAATTTTCCAGTAGCCACATTTTTAAAAAAGTAAAAAGAAATAAATGAAATTAGTTTTAATAATATATTTTGTTTAACCCAATTTCAAAAATTAAACTGGAAAATTTCAATCTGTAATTAATATAAAAATTATAGAGAATTTTACATTCTTTTTATCTTTTGCCATCTTCAAAATTTAGTGTGTATTTTACACTTGCATCACATCTCAATTTGGTTGCTATATTTCAAGTGCTTAATAGCCACATATGAATAGTGGCTTCCTTATTGGACAACTCAGAGTCAGAGAATGTAAATATGCCCCACGTAACACAGTGAAGACAGGAATGGGTTATGGAAGCCAGTAACCAAAATTGCAAGTGGGGATAAGGTATCCTAAATGGATTATCTGAACCTCAGATGAGAAGTGGGATGACACTGGCTGATAAAGGTCCTAGAAATGACATTTGGGAGCTAGAAGCCCACCTCCAACATGTTCAATACACTAGGAGGAGAATGAGAAATGAGGATGAGTCCACTGAAAGAGGGTTAAGGGGAAGGTAGTCCTATCAGGAGAGAGTCATATTTGAGTTATGTTGAAGGGAATATTTGATTATGAGGAACAGCAGTGTGGAAATAAATAAAGATCAGCCAAATTAAGACAAGCAAAGGCTATTATTCAGAGCTTGCTATAGAAAAGGAGTTAGCCACTGCTACTTGCATTTTGGCTGAGACTCAAAGCAGGCAAAGGAGTGGGGAAAGCTTTGTAGTAGAAAAAGGGGAAGGCTTCAGGTATGCCTTGAATGGAGGCTGTTGGCATGGGGAGGTTGTAGGCTGGCTAACTAGAAGTGGGGCATCCTATGTGATTCGTTAGAGGTACATATTTGGCTTTTTCTGGTTGGTCCTAAATTGGAATCAGGGGCAAAAATTAGGGAAGCTGTCAATTATTAATCAAGTTCTGGGCATTCTGGACAGATTGTAACAGGGGTTATTGTTTGGTTGTGTTTTTTTTTGTTTTTTTGTTTTTTACTAGTTACAGCCCCTGACTTCCTACCAGTCTGATTTATAGCAAACTGGCTTCCTGGGCTGCTTACTATAGATAATGAGTCAGTTTCCTGGGCAGGTTGCTGCAAATTGTGGGTCAGAGATCTATTCATATATATGGTCTGGCCATCATCCATTTGTATATTCAGTCTCTCAGTAGCCTTGCTTCTGTTATTCATTGTAAGACTGTACTTTTGAATTTAGTGTAGCTCAGGAATGTCACATGTTAGAAGTCAAAAGACCTGAGTCATAATCTCCATTCTTTCACAATTAGTAGTGTGACCCCAAACTCATCATTAACTTTTCTGTACCTCAAATTTTCTTAGCCAAAACTGAAGAAAAATCAAAAGTTTTCAGCTGCAGAAAATACAAAAGGAAGGCAGAAAGAAAAAAGGAAGGAAGACGCCAACCACAGAGCAGAGAAAACTAACAATGCTTCAATATAAATTAAATATAATTAAACAAGAAATTGTAGATATAGAAAATATTAAAACTGAGTCTAGAAATGAACAAGGAACAGAGAAATGTGAGGTCATAGTTAGCCAAACAATGGGAAAAATTGGGAAAAAAAAGTATGTCAACAATTAAAACTAAATTACAAGATGTCTATGCACCAACACAGGCAATAGGTGAGAATCAAAGAATGGCATCTGAAACTCATAAACAAAACAGAAGCTTAAGTAAGAAAAAGTGGTACTAAGGGCATTATATAAAGAAAATTATTAGAATTAGTATAAAGGTAACCACTGGAATAAAAATACAAACCTTCCTACATACCAAAAGCAATATAAAGAAAGGACAAAGAAAACATAATATAATGTGAATGACAGAGACCAAAATTATCAATGACATCAACAAATTCAAACTCATATATTAAAAGAAAAAGTTACATTAGCTTACAGGGTAAAAACCAATGCTATACCATATATAAGAGAAATCCTTAAAAGTTATTCAGAAAGTTTAAATATAAAGAGACGGGCAAAGGTACACACACACACAAAAAAAGCAAACAAAAAGAAGGAAGGAGTTGCGATCTTAATATCTGACAAGCTAGAATTCAGTACCTTAAGCATTAAAAAAAGTGACAATAAAGGACATGTCATTATGTAAAAAAATACGAATATATAATAGTTTTGAATATTTATGCATCAAATTTCATAGCAATCACTTTATAAAGCAGAAACTATAAGAGATGTAAGGAGAAATAGCCAGAAGCACACAGTAATGCACAATTTTAATATATCACTCTCAGTCCAAGAGGAGTTGACAAAAAATAAAGATATAGAAGCCCTAAACAACATAAGCAATAAAGTAAATTATGTGAATATACATCAGACTTTGCATCCCAAATATTGATACATTTTCTTTTCAAGAGTACATAAACATTCATGAAGATAGACAATATATTATGGTCCAAAGAAAATCTCAATGAGCTTAACAAAGTAGAAATGATACAAAAATAATTCTCTCATAAAAAATATAGAAATTAATAGCAAAATTAAAACATAAATAGGCTTTTCTATCTAAAGTTAAATAACTCTCTATTAGACAACTCTCGAGGCAAAGGGGAACTGAAATTTCAGAATTATTTGCAAAAATAATGGAAATGATGACACTATTTGTCAGTATTAATGAATGAAGATCAGAGAAAAAAATCATAGCCTAGAACAAACGTATGGACACCAAGGGGGGAAAGTGGAGGGGGGGGGTGGGGGGTGGGATGACTTGGGAGATTGGGATTAACATATATACACTAATATGTATAAAATAGATAACTAATAAGAACCTGCTGTATAAAAAATAAATTCAATAAAATTCAAAAATTCAAAATAAATAAATAAATAAAATATCCTTTTACATAAAAAAAAAAATCATAGCCTTAAATGGTTATACAGAAAAAAATGAAAGGATGACAATAAATAAATATCCACTTGAATTAATAGAAAGACATTCCTTGTTCTTAAATAGGACTTATTTAATATCACAAAGATGTCAATTCTTCACAAATATATAAAATTTTACTGGAGAGCAGTCAAAAATAAACAGAAAACAGAAAAAAAGGGAATATTAAAAATAATGGCAAAAAGGGACTTCCCTGGTGGTCCAGTGGTTAAGACTTCACCTTCCAATGCAGGGAGTGCGGGTTCAATCCCTGGTCGGGGAGCTAAGATCCCTCATGCCTCGTGGCCAAAAAGCCAAAACATGAAACAGAAGCGATATTGTAACAAATTCAATAAAGACTTTAAAAATGGTCCACCTCAAAAAAACTTTAAAAAACAAGGCAAAAATGATGAGTTATAAACAGAAAAAAATTTAATTAAAAAGTTAAAATGTTGGTTTTTTGGAAATATTAGCAAAATACAGAATCCACTAGCTAATTAATCAAGCAAAAAAGAAACACAAATATAAAAAATAAGAAATGACAAGTAAACAACCATAAAAACAGGAATTTTTTTAAAAATCATGAGAGTTTGCATGGTACAACTCTGCTAATAAATTGTAACACCTAGATGAAATATATACATTCAGAATATTAACCCTGGTGTATATAAAATGTCAAACAAACTAATTTTCATAAAAGAAATAGAGACAGTTTTTCAAAACACTAGCCCACAAAAAGCACAAGGCCAAAATGGTTTCACAAGGGAATTCTAGCAAACCTCCAAAGATCAGATTATCCCAATGCTTCTATGTTCCAAAACACAGAGGGAAAAAATCTGCCTATCCTCTTCCTAAATACCTTTTTAACTATGATCCATGCCCACTACCATTGCCTGAGCTCATAATCTTTTGCCTGGATGCTCCATTCCTGTTCCCTCTATTTTTTTCCTGCAATCTGATGCTGGAGTGTTACTTTTTTGAAAATGAAAATATGATCACAATTTTATTTACTTTCCCAACTTAAATGTACTGGTAATTGAAGTCGTAGGTGTGAAAATTACAAGGGGGAAAATTCTGCTATCATCTTAAACATGCTCTGTCTAATAAATCTGATTATTGATATAGTTTTTGGGTATGTGGGGCTTAAGGGGCCTTTGGTATATCCAGGCTGTTTCTTTGGAAGACATTATGTAATTGAAAAGATAAGACAGCTGAGGATGGAATTCTAGATAATATGTCAAAGGAAACTAAAGAAAAAAAGGATTTAGTGGGGAAAAGTTGAGGGTGTAAGACAGATCTTCCCAGTGATTTTGTGGGGTAGTCAGGTAAGTAACCATCTTCATTTTGAGAACCTTGTCTCAGGATATTTAGTCAAAGTCATATAACTAGCATATGATGTAGCCAGGACTAAAGCCCAGATTACCACCATAGACAGCAGTCTGCACACACTGCCTTTCTTCATCTAATAGTCCTCAGCAAGTCTGTCCTTTGAAATGTCAAGGCTTCTTATACTGCCTAGTGTCGATAGCTCACTCCTCTTAAATTTTATTCTCCTTAAAAGCAGGAACCATATTTTATTGTACCCTTTAATCAACAAGGGTGCCTAGCACAGTGAAGCACTAATTCATGCTACAGAACTCTTGGGTATTATTAACTATTATTATAATACCTATTTTCTTAAATCTATTAGATTTCTGTGGAGACTGGTATATACTTTTAAAGCAGTTGTGCTGTTGAAAACGTCAAACAATAATCAGTATTGACGCTGCAAAGAACAAAGAGCTTTGGAGTCTTAAGAATTGCAATTTGGGAGACACAGATTCCGGTGAAACTGAAAGACTGCTCCGAAGAAGAGAAGCAGTCAGGAGTTTAAAAAGACAAAAGCCACAAGGTTGTTAACTTGTAAGAGAATTGTGATTGACTCTGATGCAAGTCAGGGAATATTTGTCCTTAAGGAATCATGAGTTGTTTTAGGGTAAGGATTCAATAAGCAGATAGGTTGTCACAAGTTATTTTAGGGTACATGACAGATAAGTATCTTGAGTAGGACAATAAGTGTTCAAAAGGTGAGATTCCATCTGGGCTGAGATGCACATAAGTCACACTTCCCCAATGGTCTCCCAGCTCCATTTTAGAAAGCTCTCTTAGCAATACTGACTCCATTTTGATTTTCCTTTCACAAAAGAGATTGAGAGGAAATGTGTTACACATAAAACATTGTACACATAGCAACCTTATGGCTTAGATATTTTTTCCTTAGGTCAGGGCAATTTCAAATATTTTGTTCCATTATCACCATAAACAGATGTTATAGTTCAAAAAAATATAGCAACCATATACTTATTATTAGTTTGAACTGCTGTCCAGTGTAAAAATTGTGCTGTAAGTGAAGAGTCAGGAAAACCTAGATGACGTGGAAAGTATCTTGATTGACTTAGTAAAGTGTTCTCAACTTAAAGTATAAATAATATTTTGCTTCATCTTGACTACTGAATATACTCCATACCCTCAGGTTAATACTGAATATCTACCTGCTATAACTCTATTATGTATATTCAGTATGGTTAATTCTTTTAACACTTTATCACTAAAAAAGCTCATCAGTGCTCATCATTCAGACAAACTGAAGAAAAGGCTAATGTGGTAAAAGTTTAAAAGATAAATTACATTAAAGTAAACTTACTACTTAAAATACATGCAGTAATTATATGATACCTAGTTGAGAAATTACTTCAATGAATAATTTGAAATTGGCATATTTACAGCTATGTCCTTCTGAAGTATATAAAGACCCATGAAGGTTTGTTCTCCTGAGTAGTTTTTAACATAAACCTGTTAGTTTTATTAATATTGTTAATTTTCTCAGGAAACCCTTTTTACATAGATGGTACAAAAAAAATTTAAGCAAATAATCACAGGATATAAATTCAATGAATGTAAATGAATGCTTTACTTGCATATAGATTGCTGCCATTTAATTTGGTGTGCATTTCCAGATTATTTCTTTATTCATTTATTCACAGAAATTCAAGTAGCCCTCTTTTTAGACCTGCAGAAGTGAAAATGTAAGTTTGTGAGAGCATTGTGATGCTTACTTAGAGCTACTATGGATAACAAAGAAGAATCCCACCATGGTTGCACTAAAAGGTAGTTTCTGGAGTGACAGACTGGAATAGAATCCAAAATCTTAAAGTAAGTCCTAGCTCATATAAATGCCAACAGGCCTCAGTTCCCTTTACCAAAGACTTCCTTTAATGCATTGCAAAAAGTCTAAAGCCTTGTTGTGATACTCAATTGAGCATTCACCACCAAGCAATAAATTATTCAAATGGCAAGTCTGATTATGTCTTTTAAAACTACCTCATTTTCCTCTATTTTGAAGACCAAATGGAGTATGTATCACTCAGGTTCTGGCAGAAAGAGATGGCTCTGGATTAGCCTGAAACTGGATAACTGAGGAGAATTTAATAGAGAGACTACAAAAGTATGAGAAGGGTTACAGGAAATCAATTAAGCATAATGCTTTAATCCAGGACTAGCAATTGTAGGGAGGTACTACTGCCCTACATCAGATGGTGTGAAGGGAGAAAAAAGCTACTCAAACCTGGAGAGAGAAGGACACTTTACAGGATCTACAGCCTCTGCAAGAAGGACCAGCCAACCTATTCGTATCTACCAGTGAGAGCCCTAAGGAATAAATGGGGAATAATTGCCCTGACTTCAGTCTCCAGAGAGACTTCCATTGGCTGAACACAACCAGAAACCAGAGGGCAACAGAACTCTTTGATGCAATTCAGATAGGTTAGTCCCCTGGGGCACAGAGAGGCTGGAGAAGAGTAGAGAGTGAATTTGGAGGGCAAAAGGAAAATATCCAATATAGTACTCTTTTGGAGGTAATATAAAATCTAACTCAAGGTTATCTAAGCAAACAAGAGTATTTATTGACTTAAGTATCTGAAAACTATAGAGGTAGCTCTATCTTCAGGCCCAGCTTCACCCAACATTTCAAAGGATGTCATTGGGATTCAACATCTTTCCATCTCTCAGCTCTGTTCTCTTATGTGTAGACTTTATTCGAAGTGGCAAGATATCTGATAGCAGTTTCAGGTTGAAGTCCAGAAAAAATAGTAAAAGAATAATAAAATAAAATAAAAATAATAAAGTAAAAAACACAAGGCCCTTTCAACAGTTTAATCAGAGTTCCTGGGCTTAACTCTCAGTGGACTAAATCAAGTCACCTGCCCATTCCTAAACCTATCAATTTAATCAGAGGAATGAAACATGATGATTGGCCTGTACTGAATCACATGCCTATTCTTAGACTCAGTTGTTTAGGCCACACAAAGCCCAAGGACAGAGGGTGGGGAAAAAGTGGGTACTGTTACCAAAATTAGGAAAAATGGATGTTAGGCAGCCAAAAGACAACAAATGATCACTGAGGCCTATTTGGTAATCTAATTCACTTCTCAGCTCTAATTATCATGATGTTCAGGAATATATGAATCCACCAGTTTAGGTTGACCACGTAGCATTAGAAAAATATGGTAAAAACTTCCACCTTTCTTCCAATTTCCACATTTTATGCCAATGAATCCATGACACACTTATTCATATATATATATATATTTATATGAACATATATGTAGATACTGCTATCTATGTAAGTATGTATATAAAACTTCTCATCTTGCAATAATTTGATTTGTTGTGCTACTAAACATTTATATTAGCTTTCTAGATCTATAAGCAGCGTGCACAACATAACCATTCTCTTTAGGTCACCAATTCTTGAAGAAAAAGGGAGCCATTTCTTTTTTAGTTGTTAGTGTCACTTCTTTCCAAACTATTGGCATAGGAGGATGAATTAATGAGCCAATATGGTGTTTGGTTTTTTTTTTAATTTATTTGTTTATTTTTGGCTGCGTTGGGTCTTCGTTGCTGCGTGCAGGCTTTCTCCAGTTGCGGCAAGCAGGAGCTACTCTTCATTGCGGTGCAAGGGCTTCTCACTGCGGTGGCTTCTCTTGTTGTGGAGCACAGGTTCTAGGCACGTAGGCTTCAATAGTTGTGGCGCACAGGCTTAGTTGCTCCGCGGCATGTGGGATCTAACAGGACCAGGGCTCGAACCTGTGTCCCCTGCACTGGCAGGCAGATTCTTAACCACTGTGCCACCAGGGAAGTACCAATTTGGTGTTAATAATGATAAAATTATACTTTGGGGTATTTTTCTTTGAAAAGGAAGTATTTTTATTTTCAAACACAAATCACACTATCACAGAAATTTAAAGCTGGAAAGGCCTGGATTATTTTAGAAACTGAGAACCAACAAAGTTCAAGTGACCTAAAAACTAGGTAACATTTTAAAATCAAATCTTGAAGAAATGAAAGCCTATGTCCCAGAGAAATTATAGTATGATGAGGTAATATTAGTAGAGCTTCTATATTTTAGCCAGGGACACTACATGAACTTGCAATCCACAGTAAATTTAACTATGTGAGTGGCAAGGGACTACTAAGGCTGAGCCTAGATGTATATTCCCCTTAAATCATCCTGTTTTAAGGAAGAAAAGCTTTAACCAGGTAGACACAGTATTTAGTTCTCTCAGATCACATTTATAGGGTAAATGGAGTTTTTTTTTTTTTATTGCAGCTGTGTATTTGCTGATAAGACAAAGCGAAGAATGCAAGTACTTAATCATCACATCTCGAAAATGATACAGAAAATCATCTATTTTTAGCTTTCTACTGTGCCTTTTTACCTTTCCTCTCAAAAATGTACCTACACATTAGTTTTTAAATTGCTTACCTACACAAAGCAAATTAGCTTCTCACAGGTTTATAGGCTGGCTTCACATTTATTCCTCTACAGAAATGAGCACATCTCTAAAATTATCCAGTGACAAATCTAAAGCTAGATGATTAGAAAAGCAACTGGGGAGCAGGAAATCATTTTTTTAGCCTGCTTAACAAAAAACAAACTAAGATATACCAAAATGAAAACTCATTCCTATTTAAGATTACTTTCCCTTTGTCCTCTTCCTCTACCCTGGTTGTTGTTGAGCTGGGGAACTTAAATATGCCACTATGACATCTGGGTAGAAGGGTTATCCACTTTGTATTTTAATTGGTCTCATTTTTGGAAACTGGTATCCTTGGAGATCATGTTTCACCACTGTGTTGTTGATAATCCATTGGGATGTGGCAGCATCCTCTTCTTATCTTCTCCCATCTCCCTGGGATTCTTCTCACCCAGGCTGAAAGACTGGTAAACCTCCTGCAAGTCTGCTGAGTCTTTCTTTCTCACCTATATTCTGGGCCCTTTCTTTCTTGTGGACACAGAGAAATTCCCTGTTTTTTCATATACCTCTTGGACCACAAAGGTTCTATGGTTGTCAGCAGGCACTTGCTGTGCCATAACATCTCTTCACAATTCTCTGTTCCATTGCTCTCCAGTTGTCATAGTGTGGTGAACCTCAGCAAACCTACCAAAGTCCCAGAAAGAAAGGGTGATTCATAGAGAGTAAACCCATCGGAGGAAGACAAGGAGAAAGATTTACCACCATTCTCTCCTCTCCCTATACTTGCCCCAGAATTCATTCCAAGGGAATTCATTTCATTTACATAGAAAATGACAAAGCTCCCTTTTCTTGCCTCTATCTCCATTACCATTATAAATCTTTACATATATTTATAATAACTGCTTTAAGCGTCCTTGTCTGTTAATTCCATCATCTCTGTCATTTCTTAGTCTGTTTCTATTGATGGATTTTTTTCACCTGGCTATGGGTCACATTTTCATGATTCTCCACATGTCTAGTAATTTTTGATGAATGTTGAATATGAAGAATTTTATTGTTGAGTGATTTTTGTGTTTCATTAAAGGGAACTGAGTTTTGTTCTGGTAGGCAATTAATTTACAGGCATACCTGTTTTACTACATTTCACTTTATTGTGCTTCGCAGATACTGTGGTTTGTTACAACTCTGCATTGTCAGATGATGGTAAGCATTTTTTCGGCAATAAAGCATTTTTAAATTAAGGTATGTACATGGTTTTTTAAGATTTTTTTAGATTGCGCACTTAATAGACTGCAGTATAGTATAAACTTAACTTTTACATGCACTGGGAAGCCCCAAAATGCATGTGACTCAATTTATTGTGATATTCACTTTAGTGCAGTGGTCTAGAATGGAATCCACAATATCTCCGAGGTATACCTGTACCTGAAGAGTAACATGATCATTTTGCAGCTTCTATTTCAACTTTATTAAGGTGGGTCTAGAACAGATTTTACTCTAGGGATGGTTTTAGCCCTTCTTCTTAGAAGTAAAACTAATGGTATAGCCCTTTGGGGATCTCTACTGAATTCCCTGAGTGTGAACAGGCCTTTCCATCCTAATTGGTCAGAATTCAAACATCTCCCAACCCTGTGAAACTCTGATGGATTTTCAGCTTACAGCTTCCCTATAGTTGTTACTTCCCTGGTAGTCATTTGTCTGGTCTTGCGGAGTCTCACCCCATGTATGTGTGGCTTAATATTCAAATACTCAAAGGGACATTCATGCAAATTTCTGGAGTTCTTTCCCTGCTTAGCTCCCTTCTTTTTGGCCCTCTGCCCCATAAATTAACTTTCTTAAGCCTCTCTAACTCTGATATTTGCCCCTTCAGTTTAGCAAGGCCGCCATGTTTTGTCTGGGTTCCACTCTATGCACCACTGTCTAGGAAGTGCCTCCAGCCAGAAAACTGGGCAATTGTAGGGCTTATCTAGCTTGATTTCCTTCTCTCAGACACTGTAGTCTTGCACTGCCTTCTGTACAATGTCTGAAAACAGTTGTTTCATATATGTTTTCCAGTTTTCTTTTTTTTAGTTCTTTATTGCGTTAAGGGTTAGTCTGGTACCAATTAATTAGTCATAGCTGTAATACAAGTCAAAGCTTTTGATTTTCTCCATTTATACTATTATTGACAATCCCTAATATAATGGATATCCTTCTATGTAGGTGCCAACTGAGAAGAGGATCACCATTTAATCATTTATACCAGGAAAAAAATCAATTAATAATTCATAAATCATACTATCAAAACATCTCAAATTTCTACAGGTATGTAAACTAGATTGTATAGTCAAATTTTATTACTACTGTAATGACTATAATTCAGATACTTCATGTAGAGAGATCAGCTAGAAGATTTATTCATAAAACAGGACAAAAGAGAAGTTACTGGAAGAGAAGAAGAAGACGGGAACTAAATATGACTTCCTGGAGAACAAAAGAAAAGCAATTTCCTAGAGAACAAAGGAGGGATTAAGTTCTCTTCTTTTCTAATAAAATTGAAAAGTTTCAGAATTTAATAATACAGGAGTCTGCAGTCAATGACAGGATAGGGAACTGGTGTTTGCTCACTGCATGGCCTTGGGAGAATAAAACATAATCCATTGGAAGAGGGCAAATAGAGGCCCAAGTGACGAAGACCTAAGAGAATTTTCATGGTTCCCTCAAAGACGGAAGATGTGATAAGTTCAGGCTAGCCTTAGAGAAGTGTGTCACATGCCCAAGGTGAGTATGGGTCTTGCATGGAAGTGAAATGAACACTTATGACAGAGTTTCAGGAAAACTGGGAGGGTATACGACTTAAATGGGCAAGCATGCCAAAAAGTCTCACACATGAGCTCAATGTTTGAAAAAAGACAAATAGGTAAACAGGCTGTAAATAATGAGATTGCCCAGAAAATTTCAGCATTGACATGCTATTAATCCATTTAGTAGCAATATTTCTTGTATAAAATGTATTTTTTTAAATAATTTTATTTATTTATCTTTGGCTGTGTTGGGTCTTTGTTGCTGCGCACGGGCTTTCTCTAGCTGCGGTGAGCAGGGGGCTACTCTTCGTTGTGCTGCGCGGGCTTCTCATTGTGGTGGCTTCTCTTGTTGCAGAGCACAAGGTCTAGGCATGCAGGCTTCAGTAGTTGTGGCACGCAGGCTCAGCAGTTGTGGCTCACGAGCTCTAGAGCAAAGGCTCAGTATTTGAGGCACACGGGCTTAGTTGCTCTGTGGCATGTGGGATCTTCCCGGACCTGGGCTCGAACCCGTGTCCCCTGCATTGGCTGGCGGATTCTTAACAACTGCGCCACCAGGGAAGCCCTAAAGGTGTGACTGTGTTTCTGTTTTGTAATTTAGTGCATGTGTAGCCATTTTTAGATTCCACCTATAAGTGATATCTTATGATAAGTCTCTTTTTCTGTCTGACTTATGTCACTTAGAATGATAGTACCTAAGTCCACCCAAGTTGCTGCAACTGGCCTGATTTCATTGATTTCATGGCTGAGTAATATTCCATTGTACATAAATACCACATCTTCTTTATCCACTTTTTCCTTCCAAGGACATCTAGGTTGTATCCAAGTCAAGGCTCTTGTAAACAGAGCAGCACTAAACGTTGGGGTGCCTGTGTCCTGTCGATTTTTGGTTTTCCCAATATATACACCCATGAGTGGAAGTGCCATATGCTCTGTAGCTCTGTTTTTTAGATTTTTGGGGAAACACAATACACTTCTCCAGAGTGGCCGTTGGCAATTTACATTCCCACCAACAGCGTAACAGGGCTCCCTTTCCTCCATGCCCTGTCCTCCATTTCTGGTTTTTACTCTTTGTGAGAATGGCCATTCTGACTGGTGGGAAGTGATACCTTTTGTAGCGTTGATTTGCATTGCCTGCCTGTGCGTCATTGGCGAAGTTCAGCCGCTTTTCATGTGCTTTAATGGCGAGTCCAATCTACCTCTTGAAATCCCTTTCCTGCAATTCTGCCTTGCTTACAAGTCCTTTTCGATGACATACCTCAAGACGTTTTTCGTCGACAGGTATCATTTACAATGGTGCAGGTTTGTGAATTGCAGTGTCCCGAGCTCCATTTTTCAACTTGTTTTTTTGGGAACTGGCCACAAAACAGCATGTTTGCTGCAAGCCCTATTCTGGTTACGGGGGCAAGCTGAGCCCTTGGTCAATTCCTCTTCCTGATTGGAAATTAGAGTGGCATGTGCCTGTCCAAACACCTAGGGCTTGTCTCTCATTGGTTACCCCCTTCCACTTCATCCTCCGGACAAATTCCAAACTGTACGAAAAAGGATGTTGAAGGTGCTGACTTCCCCAAGTGGGGAGATTGTGAGGGAAGAGGCTGGAGGGGGGAACCCGACCACCAGGAGATCAGGAGATGAGGTGCCTTTTCCAAACTCTTGCTGATCAGACGGTGTACCATCCTCTAGGTGTCCCATGTTGAGCATTCTTTCATGTGTTTGTTGGCTATTTGTATGTCTTCTTTGGAGAAATGTCTATTTAGATCTTCTGCCCATTTTTGGATTGGGTTGCTTGTTTTTTTGATATTGAGCTGCATGAGCTGCTTGGATATTTTGCAGATTAATCCTTTGTCAGTTGCTTCATTTGCAAATATCTTCCCACATTATGAGGGTTGTCTTTTCATCTTGTTTATGGTTTCCTTTGCTGTGCAAAAGCTTTTAAGTTTCATTAGGTCCCATTTGTTTAGCTTTGTTTTTATTTCCATTTCTCTAGGAAGTGGGTCAAAAAGGATCTTGCTGTGATTTATATCATAGAGTGTTATATGTTTTCCTCTAAGAGTTTTAAAATGTCTGGCCTTACATTTAGGTCTTTAATCCATTTTGAGGTTATTTTGGGGTATGGTGTTAGGGAGTGTTCTAATTTCATTCTTTTACATGTAGCTGTCCAGTTTTCCCAGCACCACTTATTGAAGAGGCTGTCTTTTCTCCACTGTATATTCTTGCTTCCTTTATCAAAAATAAGGGGACCATATGTGCATGGGTTTATCTCTGGGCTTTCTATCCTGTTCCATTGATCTATATTTCTGTTTTTATGCCAGTACCATAGTGTCTTGATTAGCGTACCTTTGTAGGATAGTCTAAATTCAAGGAGCCTGATTCCTCCAGCTCCGTTTTTCTTTCTCAAGATTGCTTTGGCTATTTGGGGTCTTTTGTGTTTCCATACAAATTGTGCAATTTTTTGTTCTAGTTCTGAGAAAAATGCCATTGGTAGTTTGATAGGGACTGCACTGAATCGTAGATTGCTTTGGGTAGTATAGGCATTTTCACAATCTTGATTCTTCCAATCCAAGAACATGGTATATCTCTCCATCTGTTTGTATCATCTTTAATTTCTTTCATCAGTGTCTTAGAGTTTTCTGCATGCAGGTCTTTTGTCTCCTTAGGTAGGTTTATTCCTAGATATTTTATTCTTCTTGTTGCAATGGTAAATGGGAGTGTTTCCTTGATTTCTCTTTCAGGTTTTTCATCATTAGTGTATAGGAATGCTAGAGATTTCTGTGCATTAATTTTGTATCCTGCTACTTTACCAAATTCATTGATTAGCTCTAGTAGCTTTCTGGTAGCATCTTTAGGATTCTCTATGTATAGTATCATGTCATCTGCAAACAGTGACAGCTTTATTTCTTCTTCTCCAATTTGTATTCCTTTTATTTCTTTTTCTTCTCTGATTGCTGTGGCTAAAACTTCCAAAACTATGTTGAATAACAGTGGTGAGAGTGGGCAACCTTGTCTTGTTCCTGATCTTAGAGGAAATGGCTTGTTTTTCACCATTGAGAATGATGTTGGCTGTGGGTTTGTCATATATGGCCTTTATTATGTTGAGGTAAGTTCCCTCTATGCCTACTTTCTGGAGGGTTTTTATCATCAATGGGTGTTGAATTTTGTCGAAAGCTTTTTCTGCATCTATTGAGATGATCATATGGTTTTTCCCCTTAAGTTTTTTAAAATGCTGTAGCACCTTGATTTGCATATATTGAAGAATCCTTGCATTCCTGGGATAAACCCCACTTGATCATGGTGTATGATCCTTTTAATGTGTTGTTGGATTCTGCTTGCTAGTATTTTGTTGTGGATTTTTGCATCTATGTTCATCAGAGATACTGGCCTGTAGTTTTCTTTCTTTGTGACATCTTTGTCTGGTTTTGGTATCAGGGCGATGGTGGCCTCATAGAATGAGTTTGGGAGTGTTCCTCCCTCTGCTATATTTTGGGAGAGTTTGAGAAGGATAGGTGTTAGCTCTTCTCTAAATGTTTGATAGAATTCGCCTGTGAAGCCATCTGGTCCTGGGCTTTTGTTTGTTGGAAGAGTTTTAATCACAGTTTCAATTTCAGTGTTTGTGACTGGTCTGTTTGTATTTTCTAGTTCTTCCTGGTTCAGTTTGGGAAGGTTGTACTTTTCTAAGAATTTGTCCACTTCTTCCAGGTTGTCCATTTTATTGGCATATAGTTGCTTGTAGTAATCCCTCATGATTCTTTGTATTTCTGCAGGGTCAGTTATTACTTCTCCGTTTTCATTCCTAATTCTGTTGATTTGAGTCTTCTCCCTTTTTCGCTTGATGAGTCTGGGTAGTAGTTTATCAATTTTGTTTATCTTCTCAAAGAACCAGATTTTAGTTTTATTGATCTTTGCTATTGTTTCCTTCAATTCTTTTTCATTTATTTCTGATCTGATCTTTATGATTTTTCTTTCTGCTAACTTTGGATTTTTTTGTTCTTCTTTCTCTAATTGCTTTAGGTTAGGTTGTTTGAGTCTTGTTTTTTGAGGTAGGACAGTATTGCTCTAAATTTCCCTCTTAGAACTGCATTTGCTGCATCCCATAGGTTTTGGGTCATCATGTTTTCATTGCATTTGTTTCTACTTATTTTTTGATTTTCTCTTGGATTTCTTCAGTGACCTCCTGGTTATTTAGTAGCGTATTCTTTGGCCTCTATGTGTTTGTATTTTTTACAGTTTTTTCCTGTAATTGATATCTAGTCTCATAGCGTTGTTGTCAGAAAAGATACTTGATACGATTTCAATTTTCTTAAATTTACCAAGGCTTGATTTGTGACCCAAGATATGATCTATCCTGGAGAATGTGCCATGAGCACTTGAGAAGAAAGTGTATTCTGTTGTTTTTGGATGGAATGTCCTATGAATATCAATTAAGTCCATCCTGTTGAATGTATCATTTAAAGCTTGTGTTTCCTTATTTCTTTTCATTTTGGATGATCTGTCCATTGGTGAAAGTGGGGTGTTAAAGTCCCCTACTATTATTGTGTTACTGTCAATTTCCCCTTTTATGGTTGTTAGCATTTGCCTTATGTATTGAGGTGTTCCTATGTTGGGTGCATATTTATAGTTGTTATATCTTCTTCTTGGAATGATCCCTTGATCATTATGTAGTGTCCTTCTTTTTCTCTTGTAATAGTCTTTACTTTAAAGTCTATTTCGTCTGATATGAGAATTGCTACTCCACTTTCTTTTGATTTCCATTTGCATGGAATATCTTTTCCCATCCCCTCACTTTCAGTCTGTATGTGTCCCTAGGTCTGAAGTGGTCTCTTGTAGACAGCATATATACGGGTCTTCTTTTTGTATCCATTCAGCCATTCTGTGTTTTGGTTGGAGCATTTAATCCATTTACATTTAAAGTAATTATCGTTATGTATGTTCCTATTACCATTTTCTTAATTGTTTTGGGTTTGTTATTGTAGGTCTTTTCCTTCTCTTGTGTTTCCCACTTACAGAAGTTCCTTTAGCATTTGTTGTAAAGCTGGTTTGGTGGTACTGATTTCTCTTAACCTTTGCTTATCTGTAAAGGTTTTAATTTCTCTGTCGAATCTGAATGAGATCCTTACTGGGTAGAGTAATCTTGGTTGTCGGTTTTTCCCTTTCATCACTTTAAATATGTCCTGCTACTCCCTTCTGGCTTGCAGAGTTTCTGCTGAAAGATCAGCTGTTAACCTTATGGGGATTCCCTTGTATATTATTTGTTTTCCCTTGCTGCTTTTAACATTTTTTCTTTGTATTTAATTTTTGATAGCTTGATTAATATGCATCTTGGCGTGTTTCTTTTGGATTTATCCTGTATGGGACTCTCTGCACTTCCTGGACTTGACTTCATTTCGTTTCCCATGTTAGGAAAGTTTTCAACTGTAATCTCTTCAATTATTTTCTCAGACCCTCTCTTTTTCTCTTTTTCTTCTAGGACCTCTATAATTTGAATGTTGGTGTGTTTAATGTTGTCCCAGAGGTCTCTGAGACTGTCCTCAATTCTTTTCATTCTTTTTTCTTTATTCGGTGCCAAGTTTCTAACCATTCCCTATCCCTTCAGCTGTTCTTCACATAACATGGTCTCTAGCTGCTTTGCCATCATGGGGTTGTACTGCTCCAATTAAGCGCCATTGTCTTAAAATGTGGCACTGAGGTACAACACATTTGTGATAGTTATTTTATGTGTCAATTTGGCTGGGCCATGGTGCCTGGATATGTAGCCAAACATTCTGGATATTTCTGTGAGGGTGCTTTGGGATGAAATTAACATTTAAGTTGGTGGATTTTTGAGTAAAGCAGAATGCCCTCCATAATGTGGATGGGCTTCATCCAATCAGTTGAAGGCCAGACTAGCACAATAGACTGACCTCCCTCAAGCAAGAGAGAATTCTGCCAGCAGAGAATTCTGCCTTCAGACTTGAACTGCAGCATCAGCTCTCCTGCCAGCCCACCCTGCATATTTTGGACTTGTCAGACTCCATAATCACATGAGCCAGTTCCTTAAAATAAATCACTTTCTATATATATACACACATCCTGCTGTTTCTGTTTCTCTGGAGAACCCTGACTAATATAACATGCATGCAGATATTTGTCCTATATGCACAGAATACTGCAGAGAGATTATTCCTAGTCACACCTCAGAGAGGGCAGTCCTTAATCACAGATACAATGAAATCAACAAAGATTTATACAAGATAAAAGACAATAACCAAATGTAAACCAGGGAGAAGAAAAATATAAAGGGAGGAAGAAAGAAAATTACATTTGCTTTTTTAGCTATCACACCACTTAACTCATAATTGAGCAAAAGGAGGAAAGAACTCCTTTGAAGTTTTTTAAAAAAATCAACCCATCTGCTTCTGGAGTATCCAGTTACCATGCTCCCTTCACCCATCCAGAAAACACTTTTATTCCATGTTGAACCAATAATATGAATCATTTTTTTGGAATACCACCTTTTGTCTGTTGCTATAATTTCCAGATGACATGTTTTGCTTGCCATAACTACCTCCCAAGGCAAAAGGTGGTCCCATGGCCCAGAATTGGAAATTATTTCCAGGTCCCCTTCAGAACCTGGTTAATTAAGCCTTGCTCAGCCATATATGTGATATATATAACATACTATGTCCCATCCCTTACTCTGAGTGAGTGTGATATCTGCATGTAAATATTTGTATATTGTCATTCATTCACTCAAATATATGTGCCAGGCACTGAGCTAGCTATTGAGTACACAGTCATGAACAAGATTGATATGGCCCTGTCCTCATGGACTTATATTTTAGCGGGGAAGACAAATAATCGGTAAGAAAATAAATTATGATAACTGTCATGATGGAAATAAATGGAGTACTGTGAGACAGAAGAGGTCTTCAAACTAAGACCTGAATATTTAAAAAAATAAAATAGAGAAAAGTAAGGGAAGAGCATTTCAGAAAACAGCAAGTACAAAAGCTCTGAACTGGGAAAAACTTGGAGTGTTTAGAAAATATCAGAAAATCCATGTGGTTGAATCCCAATGATGACGGAAAGGATTGAAAATGAGGTAGGATACGTAGGCAGAGACCAGATCATAAAGGGTTTCATAGTGAAATTTATTAGGGCAAAGAATGGAACCCTCCTGAACTTGGAAACCAGATTACTTTCTCAAAAAGTGAAACCAGGAAGAATCAAAGCACAATGAACAAGAATCACCATCTGTGGAAGCGGTTACAAGCAGAAAAGAAAGTGTGTGTATGGCTGGAGAATTTGAAAAATATACAATTCCAGAGTGACTACAGTATAGACATAGAGAACAATGATTAGAATATGTTTATAACTTAAGCTGAAACATAATCAATGATATTGAACCCTGCCTGAAGGAGTAATCTGCTAACAAGTCTGAGATATTCCTTAAAGGTACCTCTCCAGCCATGGCAGGGCAGGGAGAAATGGGGGAGGTGTTAACAGACTGCTCAATATCTTCCTGTCAATATTCCAACAAAGATAGTTCTGTTGTTACCTGTTTTGTACATTAGTCTTCCATTTCAAAAAAGGTAAAAAAAAATCTTTGAAAACTGCTTCAAAAACAGAAACTATAATTATATATATATAATGGCATATATGGAGAATATAACTAATATATATTATATATATGGAGACTGTAACTATAAATATGTATATATATATGAGGCAGGAAGAGAGAGAGAGAGGGAGAGAAAGACAAGGAGAGAAGGAAAGAGAAAGAGGGTGTGGGAGAGAGAAAGAGGGAGAGACAGAGGGGGTTCCTAGGTGAGCAGAGTATCGGACAGCCTTAGCAGAAATACTCATATAGAGGAAATAAATGCATAAGACTAAATAGTTTGATGGAATTAGTCATTAACATCACCCAACAGCCTGCTTTGGCTCTGATTCCAGGCTCACAAACAAACTTCTACTGACAAGAGCTGGTTTCTCATGGGAGAATATATTGATACTCCATGAGTTTCTGGGGCACATGACATTTATATTTCACCATTAAACATCATCAATGAGGTTTCTAAATCAGTGTCTAATTAATTTCTGCACTTGAAAAACAGGATCCCCCAGTGCAATGACTACCTCATGGAACTGTCACACTCAGGCTTCCAGAGAGTGACCTACCAATGTCTGTGACTTCTGTGGCTGGTCTCTTTTTTTTTTTTTTTTAAGATTTTTTTTTTTTTTTAATTCACGTTCTTTTATTTATTTATCTATTTATTTATTTATGACTGTGTTGAGTCTTCGTTTCTGTGCGAGGGCTTTCTCTAGTTGCGGCAAGTGGGGACCTCTCTTAATCGCGGTGCGCGGGCCTTTCACCATCGTGGCCTCTCTTGTTGCGGAGCACAGGCTCCAGACGCGCAGGCTCAGTAATTGTGGCTCACGGGCCCAGTTGCTCCACGGCATGTGGGATCTTCCCAGACCAGGGCTCGAACCCGTGTCCCCTGCACTGGCAGGCAGATTCTCAACCACTGCACCACCAGGGAAGCCCGCTGGTCTCTTTTCTATCCACAACCAACTGGAACTAGAGAATCTCATCCATATAAAGGGACTATCCACAGTAGGAACCCACACTTACCTGCAATGCAATACGATAGGAAAAGAACTTCCTACCTTCTTCATAGAAAAAGAAGCATAGTGGCTTAAAGACAGACATGCAGTTTTAGCACTTGGACTGTTTTTATCATAGACAGAGAATGTTAAAGGTTAGATCTGAAAGTTCATTGTGTCCAACCACTGAGTTTTAAAGGTGACAAGAGAGGCTTGAGAGATTAGATGGTCTGCTTCCAAAATACAACCAGGACTCCTGTGCTAAACTGTTCCCACTATGATAACTCCCTACCTCATGGTAATAGTTGCTCACACTCTTAATCTTCTTGCAGCCATTAAAACTTCATATTCTCATTCTATGCAATGATGTGTAAACTTTAAAAAGAAATTGTTTTCCAAGAAATCAAAGATAGCCTTCTATAAAACTTTTTCCTTCCCATTAAGAGCAATAGGTATTTAGTTAACTCCAGCCTATACGGCAGCCAAAATGATCCTTTTATAATGAAAGTCATAATACCTTTCTGCTTAAAACCCTGAAACAACTCCTATTCCACAAAGAGTAAAAGCTAGTTCTTCCAATAGCCTACAAATCCTGCACCTCCATTCTCACCCTGTTCCTGCCACACTGTCTTCCTTGCTGTTCCCAATATACCAAGTACTCACCTGCCTTAGGACCTCTGTGCTGGCTGTTCCCTCTGCCTGGAACTTTTTTTCTCCCAAATAAGCTGAATGACTAATTCCTTCAACTCCTTCAAGTCTTTGCTCAAATGTCATCTTCTCAATGAGACCTGCCCTGACCATTCTATTTAAAAGTACTACACCCAACCCTCTTCACTTCCAATGCCCCTAACCCTGACTTTCTCCTTTTTCTATAGGATTTAACACCGTCTAACATACGACATCATTTACTTACTATGTTTATTGCTCATTGTCTGTCTCTTTCCACCAGAATGTAAGCTCCATGAAGGCAGGAATCTTGGTGTATTTTTCCACTATTATATCCCTAACATTTGAAAGAGTGCCTAACCCTCAACAAATACTTGCTGGATGAATTAATTCATTCAATTAATGGCATTTGGAAATTTGACCACTTTATGTCTACCAATAATAAAATGTCATATCTAAAGTGAGTAGGATCAAAGTTGAATCCTTACCCAGATAGGCTGGCTCTTCCAATGGATTCCATTAAGGAGGGAAATATACTAACGCAATAATACATTTCTAGTCTCTGAAAATCTTCTTTGGTGTTGCCATCAATAAAATGAAAAGGAGTTACTGTTTAATAATTAAAAGATGATCACAACAAGGATTTACTGTATAGCACATGGAACTATATTCAATATCTTGTAAAAACCTGTAATAGAAAAGAATCTGAAGCTGTACACCTGAAACTAACACAATATTGTAAATCAACTATAGTTTAATAAATAAAATAAATTTTTTAAAAAAGATGATCAGGGAATTCCCTGGAGGTCCAGTGGTTAGGACTCTGCACTCTCCCTGCCGAGGGCACGGGTTCAGTCCCTGGTCGGGGACCTAAAATCCCCCAAGCTGCGCAGTGGGGCCCAAAAGAAAAAAATTAATAAAAAGATGATCAACTACTCTTTTTCAAAGAAACACCCAAATGCATTAAAAATGAGTATCAAACCAACCCAGAATGTACTGACAAGGAATACTATTTATTTAGCATCAATTAAGCTGTCAATTTTTCTTGGTTATAACCTTGACATGTTCTCTTGCACAGTATTCTGAGAAACTGCCACAAAATGAGAATCTAAGAAGTGTGTGTGTGTGTGCATGTATCTTTATAAGCAGTCATGACAAAGTACCTGAGAGTAAGCATACTGACCTATCTATTCTATGCAAGTACTCTATACATCTTTCAACTGGTTTGTTTTTTCAACAATCATGAGGGATTTGTTCTTAAATATCCTCATTCTATTTCCAAGCCCTTTTTGTAAACAAACATGGATAAATAGCTGGCTGAGAATAGCAATGCAGGTGGCCACTGTGTATGGTCAAGCATTGCACATCTCTGCAAGTGCCATGTGTATTGTACATGGATTATGATGTACATGCACCAGTACCACCACCACCACCCTTCCCAGGAGTTGTGCAGTATTCACCCATGGGTCTGTTCAATCTAACCAGCTCAGACTGGAACTAAAACCAATGATCTTTCCTCTTGGAAAAAGTAATTCAAAATGACTGAGCTAATCAATCCTAGACAATGATATATGAACTGATTTACATTAATATAATATCCTCAAAACATTTACCAGTAACTAAAAAATGGAGAAGGTGTTAGAGACACAACTATCTTAAAATGACTTTATATGATAGGTCACAGTTTCCCATCCCTGAATCTTTGTTTAATTGGCAGTTGGTTTTCTGGTAAAGGGTAGAAAATCTGATACTCATAATGATCTTAGAGCACACTCAAGTGGATAAATACTAAACTAGCAATGTTTTTCTTAAAGATATGTCTTGCTCCATGATAGAAAAAAATGAAAAGAGAAGGTGGTGGAAACAAAGATTACTGAATGAATGAAGATGTACCAACCCTTATCACAAGGGCTTGTAGTTTAAATTATTTCTTTAATAACGAGGATGGATTTTTGGCTGGTCTAGCCATACTTTCTATTTAGTATTCTTCACTCCTTCTTGAGTCAATTTAGGGGGACTTTGAATAGAACTTTGGGTTTTTTTGGGGAGGGGGTGTTTAGTTTTTTTTTTTGGCTGTGCCGCAAGGCATGTAGGATCTTAGTTCCCCGACCGGGGATCAAACCCGCGTCCTCTGCAGTGGAAGCTCGGAGTCTTACCACTGGACCGCCAGGGAAGTCCCTCGAATAGAACTTTGAATAGAACAAAGCTACCTTATATGGTAACAAAGCTGTAATCTAAACCTCTTGTACCTCGTACTTATGAATGAAACCAAGTGGCCTCGTTATAGGAAAAATACCTGAAATGAGACACTTAAACAACCAAAATGTCCATAACTAAAATATCCCTACCTAACTCAATTTCAATCTTGCAATCTCCAGAAAGCATTTTGCTTTTTCACATCTCTACTCCTTGAATCCTATTGCTCCCTCATCCTGAAGTGCACATCCTTGCCTCCTCCTCTCCTCTTACCTTCATCAGTTCCCACTACCTCATCTCTCAGAAAAAAAAAAAAGGGCACTAAGCAGACACGTAGCAGGTATCCACAACAATAATACTTACCACTGTGCCATATTTGTTTCTTCTTATGTCTACTCCTCCATTGAACTGTGTGCCAGGCAAGAACCAGGTTTTTTTTGTTTTGTTTTGTTCTGTTTATCTTTATATCTCCAGGGCCTAAAAAGCATTTGTTAAAAGATGTACATATATGTTTATTTAGAAATGGAATTTGACATCACAGTAAAAATAGGTCCAGGGTGAAGACACCAAAGATGTGATTGTCTTGAATGCCCTGCCCTCTCTTACCTCCCATATATTCACTTAATCACTCGTACTGCTTCATGTGGAAAAATTACTTGGAAAATATTTTTTAAATACTTTTAACAGTCAAACCAGTAACCAAAAACCTTAAATCAAGAAGTGAAAATAAAAGTGTCTTCTTTCTGTGTCCACCTTGAGAAGTTCCATCTGTGGGACTGGTTTCTCCAAGATAAGAAGCAAAACTAGTTCCTCACTTTCTCTCCTCACTCCCTCCAGTCCTACCTCAAAGATCTCGTACCCTGTCCCCTTCAAAGTCAAAGGTACCCATCCCAGCAGAAAATGAATTCAAATACACTTGTAACTGTAAACCAAAATAGTGTGAAGGCATTCGCTATACTCTGGCTGGGCGCTGAGACAATGAAGGGCAAACTAATCTCCCCAAATATGCAAAGCTGCAGAAGGTGGCAGAATAACTGCTGCTATTTATTTTTGTTCAAGAGGACTAGGCTAAACTACACAACTTAAGTAATACAGACTTTAATATATTGTAATAAAACAAAGCCACATTATTTCAATATTAGAGTAAGTTAGACCTTCTATATGATAAAAATACTTCCTCCAGCAACTCTGCCAGTGAAGATCTATTCCGTCGTAGGTTGAAATTCAAACTAGCCTTTTGCCAGCTGGTGATATTGAGCAATGTACTGAGAGTCTCTGGGCCTGTTTCCTCAATCTCCAAAATGAGAGTACGATGAGGTACCGCGGTTAGGTTCCCAAGTCAGTAAGTACGGTGGGGGGGGGGGGGGAAGCCTGTCACAATTACCTTTGAAAAATCACTTGAATTACCCCTAAGTATAGCATATTGACTTTAGTCTGACTTTACTGACTATACAGTAAACCTTATGGGCACTAAATTTTGAGAAACCACTTAAACTGAAGAAATAAAAAAGAATGTATATATGCGTACATGTAGGCATTAAGGCCATTCTGGTTTTAACTCTAAAATCACTAATAGTGAACAGGGTATGGCTAGAGAACACAGCTCCAGAGTTTAGTAAATGTTAGTGTCCTGCCTTTCTTCTGCCCTTTAGCCTTCCAGGAAATCTCCCAGAGCAGTCGTTTTAATGTCGTTATGCCTGAGGCGCAGGTAGTGACTTATGCAGCGAATACTTCGAGGGAAGAAACTTTGTAACCCGTTTGGAGTTCTCCTCCTTACACTCGCACTTAGAAGTGCCTCGCTAAATAAGAGGATGAATTATTACCTACCACAGATTAGAGCTCGGGCCATTTCAATGTACTAATACCTCGGAAATTTTACAAAGCAAACTTGCTACACACATCACTACCTCAAAGCCGCAGTCGTCCCTTAGCTCCAGAAAAGCTTGGCCCAATCCTTTCGGCTTCCGTAACCTCGCTCAATTTCGCGAGACTAAGGCTGAGCTCCGCGAGACTAAGGCTGAGCTCCGCGGCACTGCCGCTGGGGGCGGCTCCAGAACACTTCCGGGAGGCTCCTGTGGGGAAGTGTTTGGGTGTGTGCTTCCGGCGGCTTCCTGGCTGCTTCCTCAGCCTCCCGGACCATCGGGCTGAAGTAGTGGGCACGGAACGGGGCGCTGGCAACCCCCGGTCGTTGGGCCCGTCAGTCTCTAGCCATGGACCGGGACCTTATGCGGCAGTCACTGAATTTCCACGGGCCGTCATTGCTCTCCCTGCTCAGGAGCGAACAGCAGGACAATCCGCACTTCCGGAGCCTCCTGGGGTCGGTGGTCGAGCCTGCCCGGGGCCCGCCGCCCCAGCAGCAGTTACAGGGAAGGTAATGGGACGGCGGCGCCGCTGCGAGACGGGGGAGGGGGCGCAGCTCCGGGCTCCTCTACCGCAGTCGGCCGGCTGAGTCCTGAAGGAGCAGAGCCGAGGCCGTGAGCACGTGAGAACTGCGGCGCTAGTTCCGAGGGCAGGATGGAGGAGGGTGCCCACTCCTGGTGTGAGGGCAATGCAGGATGCGGGCTGAACTTTTTAAATCTGGTACTGCACTACCAGAGGCGCGGATTCTTTAGCTAAAATCTCTTGGGCTTGTGTGTCTGCCGCGGCTGTCCCTTTTTAAGTTTCCGCGCCCTCCACCTACAGACCGGCGAATGAGGGAATCCTTGGTTAAAACTTTTTTTCGGAGGATGTATGGCCAAGAGCTTAGGACGGACCCGATTGGGCGATGAAAGCCGTGAGCAGAAGCTTGGACAAGGTTTTGCAGGTAAACCAGTTTTCATAAATTTTGTTTCTTTTTAAGAAAAGAGAAGAGAGTTGAAAACATTGAAATACAAAAATTCATTTCCAAAAAAGCGGATCTGCTTTTTGCACTTTCCTGGAAATCAGATGCACCTACAACTTCTGAAGTTAATGAAGACGATGAAGGTGAGATTAATCTTAAAATCGTTTGATTGCGGTTTGGTTTAACAGCACTTCAGATGAACACAAAACTATTGTTAGTAATTTTGTTAATTATTTTTTCAGAGCATTATGCAATCATGCCACCTTTAGAGCAATTCATGGAGATACCTAGTATGGACCGGAGAGAGCTCTTTTTTCGAGATATTGAGCGTGGTGATATAGTGATTGGAAGAATTAGTTCCATTCGGGAATTTGGGTTTTTCATGGTGTTGATTTGTTTAGGCAGTGGCATTATGAGAGATATATCCCACTTAGAAATCACAGTAAGTTATTCACTTTTCAGTTATTTGATTGTTTCTGTTTTGGATAAAATGTCATCTCAATGCAAAACTTACGTCTTTGCATCCAGTTGTAATTAAGTGTACCCTGCAGACATAGTTTTGAGAATTAAATAAGTATTAATTAATAACAAATAAGTATTAAGTAAAAAGTATAAATATAAAGCACCTTTCCTTTTTAAAAAATAATCAGCAGTAATAGAGTTACAGTTTCTGGCACCATTTCTAGTTTCGGGAGGTTTTGGTCCCTTTGGTTGGCAGGGGTGGGGTCCTTTTTTAAACGCTCAAAGAGATATCAGTGGAGATGGTGAGATTGATTAGTAGCCTGGGGTTATTTCTTCTAGTTGAACATGTCTTTAATTATTTAGTATTTAGCATTAGATACTTGTATGTGGATAATTTAGAAACAAATTCTTGTCTTATTTATTCAATATGTATTTACAATAATTAAATTAAGTGGTTTGTACATTATAATAAGATGCTTTGCCCAAGGTGAATAGACCTAAATTTGAAATAGTATGTCACTTTAATTTAAAAGGTTTGATATTTACTGTCTGTTAAGGCAGATAGAAAGGAAGGAAAAGCAGAAGGTATCACAAACTGGATAACAGACGTAAACTTTGAAGAATTCACATTTCATTTTCTTTGGAACTCTCCTACTTTCTGGACAAGCTTTAGTTTTATATTTAACAAGCACAAAATAACTTTTTGTTTCATCATCCATACTTATATGTGGTTCCTAAAACTAATTGCAAATTTCATGAGATTTTAGTTTTTGACCTGAACCAGAAAACTTGTTTTATTATGTTTAGGCACAGAAATTATTAAAATCTTTATTTAAATTTAGACTCTAGGGTGCTAGTTGTTTTCTTAATGTTCCTGTCAACTATTAGCTGTTTATACTGAACAGCTAGAATAAAAGAAGACACTTCTCACCAAAAAATAGAATGTCTGGTGTTTTACAGTACTTCTCATTGCAGGCTCTATGTCCACTAAGAGACGTGCCTTCTCTCAGTAACCATGGGGATCCTTTATCATATTACCAAATTGGTGACATCATTCGAGGTAATCAGTTTCATCATATTAATAAAAAAGTAACAGTTGTCATATTTGTTAGTTTGCATTGCCTTGTTAATCAACTCAATTTTCTTATTTTTTAAGCTGGAATCAAGGATATCGACAGATATCATGAAAAGCTTGCTGTATCTCTATATAGCTCATCTCTTCCACCACACCTATCTGGTAATAAATTAGGTGTAATTAGTTCCGAAGAACTTCCTTTGTACTACAGGTAATTTATCCACATTGTCTCAACAAGTTAAGTGGAAAACAATTTCTTTGCTAAAAAATAGCAAATTTTGCCCAACTTCTAACAAAGTAGAATTCTAATTTCTCTCATTTCAAAATATGCTAATTTTATTTTTATAACCCTTAAATTTTTTCAAACTTGGCAAAAGGAACCAAGTCATTATTGCCAAACTTTCATGTACAAAAATGGTCTGAGTATTTAAATCCCATGTGATAATATTATTTCCTTAATGAAAATGGGACATGCTAATCGTGTTAATCATTTTTATATTTTTGTTGTGACTTTTTTTTTTTTTTTTTTAAGGAAAAGCGTTGAACTAAATAGCAATTCTTCAGAATCCTATGAGAATATCATGCAGAGTTCTTTGGGATTTGTTAATCCAGGAGTAGTTGAATTCCTTTTAGGAAAACTAGGAATAGATGAATCTAATCCACCATCTTTAATGCGAGGCCTGCAAAGGTATAGTAAATCAGTATTATTCTATTAAGTGGTGAGGTCAGTGGTGCTGAAGTCAAAAGCTGCATAACTGAAGAAAATACTCGATTATCCTAAGCTTGCTGCCAAAGTTTGAATGAACTAGGTGATCCCCTCCTTCTGGAATGGAGTCTTTCATCAGTGATTGATGTGTGCCATGTGACCAGGTAGATGCAGAAAAAATTTATAAGATGCAGAGAAAGATGCAGAAAAAAATATTTAACAATAATAGTCATTCCTGAGAGTTCAAGAATTTTGCTTTGTAAATAAAATACAAATTTCTTGCTTGGGATTCAGTTTTTATTGTCAGGTGGAGAGATAATAGTTACCCTAAAAAGTATTTACAGTTTGACTTTTATTTTCTTTAATAGCAAAACTTTCTCTGAAGACGATTTTGCTTCTGCATTAAGAAAGAAGCAGTCTGCATCTTGGGCTTTAAAATGGTATGAAGACTGTCTTTCAACACTTGCATTAGTCTAAAAGGTTCGGTTAAGGCAAGCATGCTTCTGTCATCTTTAAGACCAAATTTGTTTATAAATGAATTTAAATGATACCTTTTTGACATTAGCTTTGTTAAAGGTGTAAATGGTGTTATGTTGTAAACTTTAAAGATTTAAGTTTAGCCAATATTTTTAATTTTTTTAAAAAAGGAATTAGTATATCAATATCTGGATTTCATAAGTATTTGTTATGAAATTATCCAAAGACAGAATACTTCTTAGTTATGTTGAGAATATCAAAGACTAAATATTAACCAAATTTGCTTTGCTTTAAAATTTTATTCGTGCTGACATTTTGTTTGGATATTCTGTGAAATATTTGTTATGTATGCTTTACAAACACCTTTTTAGTGTGAAGATTGGAGTTGATTATTTTAAGGTTGGACGCCACGTGGATGCTATGAATGAATACAATAAGGCTCTGGAAATAGATAAACAAAATGTGGAAGCTTTGGTAGCTCGTGGAGCATTGTAAGTGGTTAATGGGTTTTAAGGAATATTTACAAGGTAAATGTGTATAAGATTTATGCATAGCTCACAAGATAAATTCCTCTAATTTTGTCTCATATCTGTAGATATGCAACAAAAGGAAGTCTGAACAAAGCAATAGAAGATTTTGAGCTTGCATTGGAAAACTGTCCAACTCACAGGAATGCAAGAAAATACCTCTGCCAGACCCTTGTAGAAAGAGGAGGGCAGTAAGTGTCAGATTTTGTTTAATAGCAAAGATCTAATTAGTGTCTTGACTTCACTGTTCTGAATATTTTCATTACACAGAAATATAAATGTAAAGATACAAGAAATTAGGTAAATATTCTTTTCCTGGACATACACTAGAAGTTTTTGTTTAATAGACAGAAATTTCTAATTTATTTCATCATTTTAGTAATTATAATGCCGGAAATATAAGTTGAGAACTCTAGTTAATTGTGAATAAGATTTCACTGTTGTATTCAGCTTATTGCTCTACTTTGTCCAGTGAAATCCACAAGACTTAGATTAAACGAAGAGCAAAACATTAAGAACAAACCCTATAACCTATCTTACTGTCCTGAGATACTGGCATAATACTTGGCATAGTAGTTTTATAATAAATATTTAATGACTAATGGACTAGTCTAATTTATAAAATATTTTGAAGAAACATAATACTTCAAATATAAATAATTTGCTAACACTCTGCTTTAATAATTAAACACCAGTTTATGATTAATAGCATCTTTTTGCTGCTTATTTTTTAAGTAGAATCATCTCTTTTCTGTTTCATGAATTTGCCTGATCATTCCAGTTTGTATGATCATTCCAGAACTTCATATAAATGAAATTTTGTAATATTTGTTTTTAACTGATATGAACTTCTACTTGGACCCAAGTGTTGGGAGCAGCTTTTTACTTTCTCACTAGGTACATAAGCTAGTACCTACTTACATGTGGTTGTCTTATTATTCACATATTGGTGATTTTTAGCTCAGTGAATGACAACACCATCTATTCCATCATCCAGGCCAAAAATGTTGATCGTCTTTGGTCCCTTACTCCCCTCATCCAGTCTGACACAAGTGATTCCATTGAACCCACTGGTTTTTAAATTTGTTTTATAGTAATTACTTTTTCCTCCTTTCCAAAACCTGAAAATATTTTGCAAAATCCTTTCACTGCTGTGTATCTAAACTTTCTAATTCTCATTTTTCACAACATAGACTTGTGAACATCATCTAATAATTATCCTATCTACAGGCTGGTTGTGATATACACGTATGCCTTGGTATTTCCAACTTTAGCAGCGAATTTTCTGGGAAAATTTTTCTGTAGAAAGGAAAATTCTTCATAAATTACTAGGAAAAGCCAGGCTATATAATTCTGTACTAAAGCTCAAGATCATAGTAAATTTATAGAGGATATCAGTTGATCATGTGTTTTCACGTATTATACTAAAATGCCAATGCTTGACCTACAGTATGGCTTTAGTTATCAGTAATAGATTCCTATTCGTTTTTTTGTTTAATTAAGATATAATTAACATATAACTTTATATTAGTTTCAGGTTATGTGCAGTAAATGATTAGATATATGTAAATATTGTGAAGTATTGACCACAGTAAGTCTGGTTAACATCCATCATCATACATAGTTAAATTTTTTTTTTCTTGTGATGAGAACTTTAAAATGTACTCTCTTTGCAACTTTCAAATATACAATATAGTATTAACTGTAATCACCATGATGTACATTACATCCCCAGGACTTTATCTTATAACTGGAAGTTTATAAGATAAACCACTTTCACCTACTTTGCCCACAGCCCCCCCACCCCCACGTCTGGCAACCACCAATCTGTTCTCTGTATCTTTGAGTTCAGTTTTTCTGATTTGTTTTATGTGGTTTTATATTGTCTTTTTACCAAAAAAAAAAAAAAATAGTTGTAAAAGCACAATATTTAAGTATTGTTCAATTGGAAAATAATTTGCTGGGCTTCCCTGGTGGTGCAGTGGTTGAGAATCTGCCTGCCAATGCAGGGGACACGGGTTCGAGCCCTGGTCCGGGAAGATACCACATGCTGCGGAGCAACTAAGCCCGTGTGCCACAACTACTGAGCCTGCACTCTAGAGCCTGCGAGCCTAGAGCCTGTGCTCTGCAACAACAGAAGCCACCACGATGAGAAGCCCACGCAATGCAACAAAGAGTAGCCCCCGCTCACCGCAACTAGAGAAAGCCCGACGCAACAATGAAGACCCAACACAGTCAAAAATAAAATAAATTAATTAATTTATTTAAAAAAAGAAAATAATTTGCTGAACATGGTTTTTCCCCTAATAAATTCTCTCATATACGCCTCTGCCGTATATGCATATTTGAGGACTTCTAATTTTTACTCAAAAAAAAGCTAAATTTTCCTTTCAAATTTAGGTTAGAAGAAGAAGAAAAGTTTTTAAATGCTGAAAGTTACTATAAGAAAGCTTTGGCTTTGGATGAAACTTTTAAAGATGCAGAGGATGCTTTGCAGAAGCTTCATAAATATATGCAGGTGATTCTTTATTTCCTCTTAGAAATTTAATGAGATTTGAAATTAATGCCAAAACTTAACTTTCTTCTAGGGAAAACTATTCTAGATCATTTATTTAAGGCATTATGAAGAGTTTTTTAGATATAGCTTTTCTTAATTGGGTTTGACATTACTTCATAGTTTTGTTAATACTCAAAAGTAAAAATAGCCCTGTAAGAAAATTCCTGTTGCCTAAATTTGGTATGTGGATTTGAGAACTGTCCTTGTAGTGAGCTTTCCTGGTGGTTACAGAATTCAGTATTGTTACTGTAATTGAACTAATTATAAAAAACCTTTTTGAGAAATATTTTAAACTGTCTTTTCCTGTAATACTGATGATGATGTTTTCTCATGCATTTTCTTCTGAATTGGACCATTGCTGCTGTGTCTGTGACATCTGGTGCTGCTCATCCCCATCCTCAAACTGGAAAATGATTTCTTATATAATCATGCATCCAACTGGGCTGTGCTATTTTTTAAATGGTTTGTATTTGAACATGGTGATTTCCCCCTCAATTCACCTTAATGGAATTTCTTTATTTGAATTTTATTTATAAAATTTGTGTTCTGTTTAAATTTTTAATGTTTTTTAATAATTTTTCATGTATTTTATTTTTCCCTTTCTTGCACTCTGGGTCATGGGAATCGATGCAATGGCTTCCCCTTTTTTCATGGAATACCAACTGCAATTGGTCCTCAATACTGTTCTGGCTGTTCCAATGATTAATGCCAAACACCTGTGTGATTAATTTTTATATGTTAAAAATACTTGTTTAATGCTGGATATATGGTGATTTGGGTATACCACATTTGGTTTCTGGTTGGGGGGTTGGTCTTTTGAAAACTGGGTTTTATATATTCTGCTATTTTTAACGTGTGGTTTTTTCCGATATCTGGGTTCTAAAAGAAATCTTTGGAATTAAGAGAAAAACAAGCTGAAAAGGAAGAAAAGCAGAAAACAAGGAAAATAGAAACAAGTGCAGAAAAGTTACGTAAGCTTTTAAAAGAGGAGAAAAGGTAAACTATGATATTCAGTATTCTTAAACTTAAAGCAGGTACTGAGTTGAACCAAGTGCCATATGGGAGGTAAAGTAAGTAAAACATAAAAGTGTTTCAAGTCGTAATCAATGATTCTTAGCAAGTATGTATACCATAAATTTTTCTATAAAAGAGATAAAGCAAAGTGGAATGGAAGGCTAGAATTATGCAAAAAATAAAAAAAATTTAATCTCAGAATTAAAATATGTAAGTCATTTTAATTATCTGTATTTTAGGGAGAAATGTTTTAGAACTAGAGCAATAATTTTCAACTGGGAGCGGTTTTGTCCCCCAGAGGACATTTTTGGTTGTCATAACTGGTAGAGTGCTATTGGCATCTAGAGGGTAGAGGTCAGGGATGCTGCTGAACTTTCTACAATGATGTAGGATTCCCCCACCACCACCCTACCCTCCCAGCAAAGAATTATTCGGCCAAAAATGTTAATAGTACTGAGGTGGAAAAACTGTGAACTAGAGGTAGCCAAATATAAAACCTCAATTCTCTCCTTTATGTATTCATATGGTCTTAAATTTTTAAGGTAATATGGGAAATGTCACTGTGTCTTCCAGAAATGATGGATTTGCTTACAGTAACAACTGTCTACACAAGTATTTTTTTCCCAAAAGTCATGACATGGTAAAATTGGATCTTGTAGTAACTAGGATTATTATTATAATTCCTTATGTAAGCCACAACTTTTATGAAAATCTTTAGAGAGAATAAAATAGAACTAAAATCTTTATGGATAATTACACATTTTTATACTGAACATATCTGATGAGTTAACTACATTTTTTTAGGCTAAAGAAAAAAAGAAGAAAGTCAACTTCTTCCTCTTCAAGTGTTTCTTCTGCTGATGAATCAGTTTCTTCTTCTTCATCCTCCTCCTCTTCTGGTCACAAAAGGCATAAGAAACATAAGAGGAATCGCTCAGAGTCTTCTCGAAGTTCCAAAAGGCATTCAGCTAAGGCATCCTCAAATCAGGTAGATCAGAATAAGAAAGATGAGTGCTTCCCAGTTCCAGCCAATACTTCAGCATCTTTTCTTAACCAAAAACAAGAAGTGGAAAAACTACTGGAAAAGCAGGATAGGTTACCATATCAAAAGAAACAGGTAAAAGAAAAAGATAGATGCCCTCTTTCTTCATCTTCAGTTGAAATTCCGGATGATTTTGGAGGTAGGTCTGAAGATCCAAGAGATTTTTATAATAGCTATAAAACTCAGACAGGTAGTAGCAAAACAGAAAAGCCACATAAATCAGAAAGACATTTTTCCAGTAGAAGAGATTCCTCAGATTCCTTCTATAGGAATTCAGAGGACAAGATAAAAATTTATGGTTATAGAAGATTTGAGAAAGATACAGAAGGAAGAAAAGAACACTATAGAAGGTGGGAGCCAGGTTCCATGAGATATTCCACTTCACCAGCAAGCTCAGACTACTCTTGGAAGTCAGTTGAAAAATATAAAAAATACACTTATTCTGGATCACGTGATTTCAGTAGACATGAGCAAAGATATCAATTAAATAAAAATCAGGGAGAATATGAAAGAGAGGGTAATTATGAGGAGGATGTTAAAACAGAGGTTCCAGAAGAGGGACTAAGTAGCAAAGAGCATTCAGAAAGTGGAGTTAAAAAAAAATTACCTCAAAATTTACTCAATATATTTAATCAGATAGCTGCATTTGAGAAAGAAAAAGGAAATAAGCCAAAAAATTAATATGCCAAGGGGATCAGCACCGTTACACTAAAGGCTTTTAATAAAAGGTTTTGGTCTTTTAGTAATAACAGTCCAGTGCAGAAATATCTGCTCCTGCAGTTATTTTATTTGTAGAGACTACAGACATCAAGTGCTTTTTATAGTGATCCTCAAAGTATATTTCAGTTGTAGGTCCCCTTTTCATAGCTTGATTTTTTTCAGGCTTTTCTTGTGTATGTTTATATAGTTATTTCTTACTCTGATGATTTAAACTTCTTCACCTGGAGATAACACTCTCAAAGTATTGTTTCTTCATTGTATTATGGTGTGTGAGAATTCCTTGGGTCCACCTTATCCTGCTGTTTGAGAGAACATTAAATTTGTGCGTTGAACACTTGGATCGTTTATTATCAAAAATTATTTCATTCTCTCTTAAATTAAAAGCTCTTGACTTTTGAAACAAATATATTTGAATGTTTCATAAGTACCATTTTATATTCATTGTTTAAATATTAAGTTTTTTGCATAACTTTTATTTTAAAATGGTAGATTATCTGTCTTGTCTAATTGACCTCTAAACCCTGATTTAATTAAGATGGTTTATGTATCAGCTGTTTAACAGGTACCTTAGGAATAAAGCCATGAAAGTTGACTAGGGCCCATTTTACTTATTTCTCTTTTTCTCTCCCCTTCTTGCTAGCAATATAGGACTAAGAAATTTCTTTAAATATTGGCAAGACCCTAAGAGACTACATTCCAGGCAAAAATAGATCAGAGTAGAAAAGAGTTCTTTTAGCAAAAACAGCAGTAGCAAGTGAAACACACTATAAATCTGGTCTTCCACTACGGGAAAGGAAGGTAGGAAACTGTCCTAGTATTGCAAATGTCCAGTTGGGAAGGCACTGGGCCTGTTTCTAAATAGCCTAGAGCTGGCCTGCATTTCTGCTTTTCTTCCTTAACACCTCTCCTCTGATACCTCCTTTCTTAGAGCCTGAATAAATGACTAGGCTGACAGAGCCTGAGCTTAGAATAAATTTCAGCAACTAGAGCTGAAGAAGGAATGGACTTGGATCGTAAGGATCCTCCCCAAATTATTGAAAACAGTATAGACAGGGATAGAGATAGATATAAATAGAAGTCCTAGGTGTTTATAATGGGCTTTAGGATCTTTCCAACTCATGATGACACTGGATGGGGTTGGAGGGTAGTGAGTATCCATCTGCAAAGGTCTAAGTGACAGATAATGATAGAGGAAGAAGACAGTCCTTGTTCTGTCTTGGAGTTCCTGCCAACAGTAAAATACCGAAAGTTAGTACAACTGGATGTGTACTATTTGTGACCTTTAGACTTCAGTGATGGGAGCGTAATGAAAAAGCTAAAATTTGTTTTACAATGGAACAGAAAAAGAAACTGGTCAAAAACAATAGGTAATGGCAGTAGAAATCAGTCAGTCACTTGGGCATTAGTCTTTGCACCAAGAAATTTATCAGAAAAGAGTCCCTAGTTCTTTCTGTGTATTAATAGTTCTGGTATCATCCCTACGTAGTCCTACATAGTGGTGTTTTTAAAGAGTGGAAACTCTTTCTACGCCTTGACCTTTAGGAATTGCTAGCACAGCTTCAGGATTTTACACACACTTTATTTAATAAAATCTCTGAGCATCACTATCAACCAGCATTGTCATTTTCCAAAGCATTTTTGTGGCTTAATGTTACATTCAGTTACAAAAAATTAGGATAGTATCTTATACAACAGCCTACCTGAATTTAGAAATTCCATCTTCCCCAAAGCTTCTTTCCTGGGATATTAAGCAGATTATATAAGACAATTTATAAGGATATATTCAGGAAACCCATCACAGAAAAAAATATATTATTGGAGATTTACTTGTGAAGAATCCCTAGTGGTATCTTCAGCACTTTTTTTCTCTGAACATTATGTCTATAGTTTGTACGTACCCAGGTAGTATCTTGGTTTGTATAAGTAGATGACTTTCTAACACAGCAGGTGAATGTTAGGATAACTCTCTAGATTTGGAGATAATGGGGTTGATCCCTTGTTTCACCATTTAACATTATTACACTGAACTTGGAACTATTACTTTATTTAAGAGTTGAATGTAGACTTGCATGCTGGCTTGAGAACCTAACCATTCCACAAATAACTGTGCTAGGCTTTGGTTGGTGACTCAATAATAGGTAGAAGTTACTGTGCAATTCCAATGTGTCAGGCCCTGTGCACTTTGTATATATTATCTGATTATTTCAATAAACTTTCGATATAGATAACTCTTACTGTCTCTATATTACAAATGAGGAAGAAAGCATAAAGTAACTTTCCCAAGGTCAGAGAACTAGTAAGATACAATCCCTGCCTTCATAGAATACAGTGTTTAATATTTCAGCTTACAAGTAATTTACAAAGTAAAATAGGGCAGAGAATGAGAACTCTGAACATTTGAAGTGACCATAAGATTAATCAGTTTTTAGATCTTATAAATCTCACTTACCAGAACAGTGTTTTACGAAACAATATTCAGCTTTTTACTCATTGTATTCATTGGACTTGGCTATGCCTTTTGCTGGCTATTACTAAAAATGATAATAAAATACTCTAGTGATCAGGAGAAACCACTACTACCTTTCAGAAGGAATTGCAAGTGACAGTTCTAATCAATGACAATTGTCATAACAAATATTTTTTTCCAAGGTTTGAAGGAGACAATACTCATTTAGGTACATACATCCTGATAAATTTATTTGAAAACCAGTTTTATAACATCATAGTCATACTTCAGGAGTTCAAACTGTTGGGCACATGTTATGATAAAGTATTGACTGAAATAACTAATTCTTAATCTGATAGTCTACCTTCACTGCAAATTTGTGGAATTCCTATTGCAAATCTAATTATGCTTAGCTTTCTTTAAATTGTTTATTAAATCAAGGAAATCTTGAAAACACATTCTTGGTTGTATCTCGAGAGCAAAATCTTTAATGTGTTTGACTTCTTTCAAGATCAGAATGGACTACTTCCTAGAAATTTAAGCTGCACTTTTATTGATACAGTGGTTCTCTTTCCTATCAATTGTTTTCTTGGTGGGGGGAGGGGGAGAGGTAATGCCATTTTTTGACTAAAAATTTTTTAATTATGCTAAAGGAGGAAACTAACATTTCTTCCCCCAAGGTCTGGGAAGTATGTTTCTTTTAATAAAACCTAATTTCAGGATCTTCCAGGGTAAAAGAGATATAACAAACAAAATGACAGTGGAAACTATCATAACCCTATGCTTGTATAACATGTATCCTTGTTAAGAATCTGTTCTTACTTCTTTCCCTCTATGTGAAAAAAATAGTAGGAAAAAAGCTAAGAAAATTAAACATTTCTTTGGCTTATTTGGACCCAAATAGCTTGACTTTTTTTTTAACAGTTTTTATATTTTCCACTGGATAAAACTTTTGTCTGGTCATTTTGTATTTCTAACACTATTTCAGTAGGCCTGTATATCAGTAAAAGGCACCCAAAAGCATAGAGTGAGTGGGATATACTATTTTAAAATTATGAGATTTTTGGTTTTGTGTTTACAACTTGTTCAAAAGAGAGATTAAAATGTTTATTTGCTGCTCTCTTTGCTTTTACCATTACTGGAGCCACTGCTAGCACTAGTTGGTCTAGAAGTGCTGCCAGTTTGTGAAGAGGCTGGGAAGTTCAGCTCTAATACTTTAATTGAAGTCTGAGAAGCAGAAGTACTTGTACTCTTAGATGACCTAGAATAAAACCAGAATTACTGTAATTTAATTCAAAATTTTTATTTTAGTAGAGACCCCCTCATTAATGGCAAAAGATGCCATAATCCCACAAGTAATTAAAGAGATCAAAAAAGATATACTATTAATAGTGCTAATAATTTTAAAAGCATCACCATTAGTAATATCAAGAAATTAGTTTAAAAAGGAAAAGGTGATAAAGTTTCAAACCAGTAGAAAAATAGTTCAACAAATATATTTCTATTGACATATGAAAAATGTTTTCAACTATAACCAATTTAGAGATAAAATCATTAGGTATTAAAAGTTTGCAAAAATCATTAAAAGATAACAAAAACAGCATGGGAATTTGGGTGCTGGCAAGAGTGATTAAAATGATAGGTTATATAATTTAAACCAAAAAGAAGAAAGTGAAGGGCCTATTGACAGGATAAAGTGGTGGTAACTATCCATACGACTGTAAATACTAAGATTTTTAAATATATATTTTTATGAAAGTACTGGGATGTTCAAGTGGCTGCTCACCATGTTTACATAGAAAGTGTGTTTGTCTTGTTTTACTTAAGCACTGTCTTTTAGGAAATCCTTTCATGACATCTCTTCGTGGAGTAATGAAAAGTAATATGGCTGCTGAATGTGGGAGATTGGGAATTTTAAAATTAGGATCATCATTAATTATTATTTTGTCAGCAGAGCACAAGAGCGTTGACTAAATGTCTACTTGATGATAGAATTCTGTATAAAACTAAACTGCAGAAGTAAAGAATAATTTCCTTTTTAGCAAAATTAAGCAGCATAAATAAAATTCTGACTCCTGAAGATTTTACAATGGATTTTAATAATAAGTCTGTACAGCCAAGTTGCCCTTTTATGGTTTAATAAATTCTCCCCATACTCAGGGATGACCATGCTAAATGTACCCTCCAAAATCTCACCCTGCTTTTATCCTACTGAAATAGCTGCCAGTCACAAAGCACTTATGTCAAAATGAAAATAATAACACCAGACAGAAGTCAGAAGGAAAGAGTCTTGCCCTGCTGGCTGTTTTCTGTGTATGTGACACTGACACATGCCATAGCTGTGGCATGTGGAAGTAGCTGAGTTCACTTAGGATGGAAGCTGTGAGAGTTGTAGGTAAGTAAGTAAGGAGATGGTGTTTTCTCCTTCCACTTACCTTGCTGATACCAGTGAAGTCTGGGAAGGAGATCTAGAACTGTGACGACTCCCTTTAGTACTAGCTGTAGGTAGTGCTAAACCACTCTGGAAGGATAGTCAATAGCAATCAGTACCACTGCATTTTAGAATAATTTTCATTAGACTTCATTTTATGATGAATACCATAAATTTTTCATGAAATGTTTAAGAAATATTTATATTTAACTAGAAGATACTCATTACCTGTTGAAAGTATGTTTGAAGGATAATACCAATCTCAGCATTTTCTTCTGTGATATCAACTAACATTTCATCAATGATCTTGTGAAGCTGTTTCACTTCACGAAGTTTGATGTCTTGTTCTTCTAGTGTTTCATCTTTCGTGTCTTTCAAAAGACGGATTTCCTTGATGAGTTTTGCACACTGTTGGTCAACAGTCGTGTTATTATTTAAACCTGTTTTCTAGAACTTAATATTTTTTAATGGGTGAAGGAGGGTTTGGGGTTACCATTTGGAGCTCCAAAAAAATATAAATATGACAGGTCAGTTTTTAAAAGTTATCAATACCTGTTTAGTTACTCTCTCTAATTTTGGCTTCTGTTCCTCAGTTGCTCTCCTTAGTTGAAGTGCATAAGCTTGCTTCTCTGATATTTTTTCTTTGACATTATTTGTTAAATGTTCTATAACTGCTAAAGTATTTTCCATGCTCTGCAGAAAATAAAGTATTAACATACTTATTAGGATCAGAAGTAACTTTTATAACTTGCCAAGTATTCATTTAATTTTGATTCATTTATTTTTGTATACAATGTACATTCTGTTGGTAGATAATAAGTATAATGGCTTTATGGATTAAGTTTTATATATAATTCCACTGTAAAGTATTTTTATGGTATTTAGGAGAAAAATAACTCAAACAATGACTGTTGAAAGCATACAATTTTCAAAGATTCCTAATTCATATCACCTGTTCCTTCAACTTTATTAGTCAAAAAAAAATCTAAATGTTTATAGAGCCTGCTTATTACCAAGCACGTTGTTTTCTTATCTTTCAGACTTTTAAGGAACAATCTTTAAGGTGATCTTAAAGGATTTAAGTGAAATAAAGTTCATTGAATAAAAGGTTAGTGGATAGATCATAATTGGCTAGCTATGATTCATCAGCTAATCAACAAGTAATTGTCAGGAGTCTAACCTACACTTTAGCACTGGGATTTTAACTAATTTAGTTAATACTTTGATCACTTATTTTTTTTCTCATTTAATGAGACATCTCTCACTATCTAATTCTCTAAAAAATTGTCTTTGTACAAGATAACAAGACAGAATAATGATGGTTAACTTTTACTAAGGTCTTACTACTAAAGCCTGTAGAATTTACCTGGATATCTTCCTGTAGTTCTCTGATTTGTCTTTGTTTGTATCTGTGTTTTTCATCAACAGCTCTCTTTTGTTCTTCTAGTTGAATTTTTACCTCATACTCAGCACCTAGAATTTAAAGAATTTTTGCTTTAAATTTTTAACATGCTGTGTAGAAAGCAAGCTTAAAGTCTTACATAAGTTAAATTTTTAACATTTTTTTTATGAAAGGTTAAATTCCTTATGTCTAGTTGTTGAAAAACAGGGCATGAAATAACTATTTTTATTTTGTCAGCATAGAGCAGCCAATATGCTGTTCTCTTCAGATTTGAAATTAACTCCCTAGAGAAGTGATATGCCGTATCACTAGAAGTAATAATGGAAATAACACCTTAGCACTTATTTTAAAGGAGGGGGATGATTAGTTTTTCCAACTGAGTCAAACATGATACACTTTTGTTTTCCTTGCCTCATAGTGTTCCTCTTTTTAAAATAAATAATTGTACAGCTTTCATTGCATGTATATTTTAAAAGTTTTAATAATTCCTACATACTAGATGGAGTCACTTTCTTAAAAGATTGTTTGTAATTGTTGTTGCAGCTGTTCAGCACTTGCAAGGTGTTTCCTAGAGCGTAGATTTCTTTTTCAGCTTTGTTGATCTTAGCATCCAAACTGTCACCTTCCCTTTGAAGTTCTTCTTTTTCTTGAGCAGCCTATGAAAAACGGAATAGATTGGTTAAAAGTGTCATGGGGGAGAATGTCTGTTTTCAGGGCAGGAAATAGTTAACTCACAACAATACCAATTTGCCTTGGGGCCTACATGCAGCACCAAGCATTTATTTCTTGCACCTGATTTAAAGTAAAAGACCAAATCCTCAAGGCCTTCCAAATATAGCACATAGGATACAAAAGCATGATGGCAATGTAGTAACCAACCAAAGCTTACATGAAAACTCTCCAACAAAAATGAACGAAAAGTTAAGCAGGTATAAACTTTACTGAGAAGAGAAATAAGGTTAGCTAGAAGAAGTTTCAAACTAGATATTAAATAAAAAGAATGTATGTTTCTCACCTGAAAGAGGCTTGGCACACTTTCTCATTTTAAGTCTTAGTAGTAAAAGAGGTGAACAAAGTATACCCATAAAGTGTTGCATATTTTTTAAAGGAAAAATACTGCATGATCCTACTTATATGAGGTACCTAGAGTAGTCAGATTCACAAAAGCAAAGTAGATTGGTGGTTGCCAGGAGTTTTGGAGAGGGAGAAATGGGGAGTTACTGTTTAATGGGTACAGTTCCAGTTTTGAAAGATAAAAAAAGTTCTGGGGATGGCTCTTGTGTTAACTGTACAACAGTATGAATATACTTAATACCACTGAAATGTACACTTAAAAATTATTAAAACAGCAAATTTTATGTATAATCACATTTTAAAAAGTTTTAATTAGATAATTGTGATAAATATGGCTAGAAAAAATGAAGTCTGTAAATTGCTGAAAACCAAAAATTCCTCAGTGAGTGAACATAGTCAGTGACTTTTTCCAGCTTAACTGTGTCACTGGGCTAGGCCTTCTAGAGTTGTACCCAAACGGTTCCAAAGAACTCCAGTTAAGGGTTGAGAGGGATAGCATGCATATATATTTAAAAGTGCCCCCATGAAAAGATGCTCAGCATCACTAATCATTAGAGAAATGCAAATCAGAACTACAGTGAGGTACCACCTCACACCAGTCAGAATGGCCATCATCAAAAAGTCTAAAAATAACAAATGCTGGAGGGGGTGTGAAGAAAAGGGAACCCTCCTACACTGTTGCTGGGAATGTAAATTGGCGCAGCCACTATGGAGAACAGTATGGAGGTTCCTCAAAAAACTAAAAATAGAGCTACCATATGATCCAGCAATCCCACTCCTGGGCATATATCCAAACAAAACTATAATTCAAAAAGATACATGCACCCCTGTGTTCATAGCAGCAGTATTCACAATAGCCAAGACATGGAAACAACCGAAGTGTCCATCAACAGATGAAAGGGTAAAGAAGATGTGGTACATATATACAATGGAATATTACTCAGCCATAAAAGAGAATGAAGTAATGCAATTTGCAACAACATGGATGGACCTAGAGATTATCATACTAAGTGAAGTAAGTCAGAAAGAGAAAGCTAAATATCATATATCACTTATATGTGGAATCTAAAATATGACACAGATGAACATATCTATGAAACAGAAACAGACCCACAGATATAGAGAACAGACTTGTGGTTGCCAAGGGGGAGGGGGTGGGGGACGGAAGGAGTGGGAGTTTGGGATTAGCAGATGCAAACTAGTACATATAGGATGGATAAACAAAGTCCTACTGTATAACACAGGGAACTATATTCAATATCCTGTGATAAACCATAATGGGAAAGAATATTTGAAAAAGAATATAGCTGAATCACTTTGCTATACAGAAGAAATGAACACAACACTGTAAATGAATTATACTTCAATAAAATTTAAAAAAATAAATGAAAGTGCCAAAACCCATTTTTAGTCAAAATCAACTAATAATTTCATTGTTAAATTTATTTAATCCCAAGTATCTGTACTTAAACCAGAATGTGGTCACTGGAAATTTTTTTTGGTAATGTTTCAATTCTTAACATTTTCAGTTATTTGTTTTATTATGCTTCAAAATATGTTACACATTTTTATAGCAAATAGTACATAATAAAAAATTAAGCTTAGCAAAAAATATAACGTTCTTAGGTAAATTACATCTAATTCTTTCAAGTTGAGTCTAGAATTAGCAAACATTTCATTCAAAATATAGTGTAGTGGGAGAAAGAGCTAGAATGAATCAAAACAGCTAGATTTTAGTTGTGGATTTCCTACTAGTAAGCTGAGTAACATTAAGTCATTTACTTCCCTACTCCAAGGTCAGTTTGTTTGTCAAATGGGTTGAATTTGTTCATTTATACAAAATCCTGATCTAATTCCATAAATACCTTAGACTTCTAAACAGTGGTAAACAGAAAATCAGTCAGAGGTGTGCACTCCTGTAGAATCAGATAATCCCTGGAGGGCCCACTAGAAAATGCCAAGTCTTTGGTGTCACCGTGCAGTGGCATCATTGTACACCCACTGATTGCTTTTGCCCATTTTCAGACCATGGATAATTTTTCTCAACGTAAGCCAGATTTACTTTAGTTATAAAGAAAAGTTTCAATTTTACACATCTGGCACATGTGAAGTGGTATGAGTAAAACATTTAAATATACTGACAACAAAAAATGTGAATAACTGTGTGGCAAGCTATGGACCCTGGAGGAAAGTGAAGTATGACATCAGGAAATTAACAAGGGCAACTGATAGCCTTGATTAATTTCACATATTCACTATAGTGGCACAGAAGGAATACTCTCCCTCGTAAAATTTGCCTGTTTTCCTGAGAAGTGGATACTTCATCAACATCATCATCATAACAGCAATAACAGTAATGATAGCTAATATTCATTGAGAGCTCATTTTGTTCCAGGCTCTGTTTTAAGGGCTTTACATATATTTTCTCATTTACTTCTTACAACAAAAGTAACAGTATTACCCTAATTTTGCAAGTGAGTAAACTAAGGCCCCAAATGGTTAAATAACTTATTCAAGGTCACCTACCTAATCAGTGATAGAACCAAGGCATGGACAAAAACACCAGTGCTTTTATGTAACTCATCAGAGCCCTTGTTGGTAGAGAAACTTAGCTGGAATTGCAACATCTATCTACTTCCCATCATTTAACAGACTAGAGCCTACAATTCACCCCTTGGGAACCTTCAAAACCTGAGAGGAGGAAAGTCCTGTCCATAGTGGGCAGAAGCCTCACGTACTAAAGACTGATGAGTTACAAGAAGGGTTTGAGAGCTGGAACTCATTTCTCATAATAGGTTGGGTGGAATTTCCTGAGGCAAAGTGGCAGACATATCACACAGTGTAGTATGTTAAGGGCAGCCTTAAAGAAGGGCTACAGAAGGAAACTTAGAAGATTAAGTAGAAGTCCAAATGGAGGGTGCATCCACAAGGACCATCCTCTGAAGGTGTGAATTGGAGATCTCTTTCCCACTCCTATCCATGTATGATACAGGAAAAATGAGCTAAAGTTACAATCTCCATTCCTTCTTTGAACTGTTTTGAGTAACTTCCCAGACCTCTCAGCAAAGGAAATCACACCTGTTCAGGGTATTTTCTACAAGGGAAAGATGAATATAGCAGTAGTCAGGAAGGAAATTGCATCCAACTCCTGATCACTTCTAAATTTCCCTTTAGGGTTACAAGGTAAAGATAATCACGAGATGGCAGACAACTCTCAAAACAGAAAAAACAGTAGATTCACCTGATCTGTTTGTCTCCCACCTAAAACGAAAGTAAAGGAACAGCCCTCTTCCTCTCTGGATATCTGCCATACCAGGACAGCAATGACAAACTGGAATGTAAGATTCAGAGGTGGTGTAGCTCTAGGTGACAATAAAGTCTAGGCTGTGGTCATATGAGTGCATGACTACAGTGAAGTAAAGCTTTGAGCCTGAGGTTTTGAACAGGTTGTCACAACATGTTAAGGACACCCAGAGTGATAGTGGGTCTTAGAGTAAAAGAGATTATGAACCTTGAATAAATGAGGGAAAAAGACATGACACAAATGACAGCAGAAAAAACAGTGTCAGAGTGGTCCAGACCTCTCTTTGACGTCGTGTATAAAACTAATAATGCTTCAGTACCTCCATCTAGCAACTCATGTTTTATGACCTAATTAAGTGTAATAGCTACTGGAGTGCTATGAAATTTGAAATTTCATGGCAAAAAAATTTGCCATTTTGGTTTTTAACAAAGAGCTAAGAAAGAATGAATACTTCATTCTATCACAACTGTAAATCCATTAAGATTACCTTTATTACATAATAGGCCTGCGTTTTCTCCTCTTCTCCCTCAGGAGGCAGCATAACAACAGTAAGAATTTCATATCTATTCTTCAGCTTATCAATTTTACTTAGCCGCTCATGAAACTCAGCACTAGTATGAAAAGGAAAAGAAAAATTAAACACTGAAAAACAATATACTTTTAAAGGACTACTGTTCTTACAGAAGACAGTTTTGTGTTACTACTGAACTCAAACAGTTTAAATATATTCTCACATTACAATTTTATAATTCAGTGTGAAGGGTCTCAGATTTCACCCAATTTGAAAGCTAACAAGTTAGCCTGACACAGTTTCATGGATGCTGGCAAAAAACACAAGATTTCTGGGTCAGAGGAAAAGGCCTTTATCACTCATGGCATACCAAGTAGCATGAACTTCCTATTTGCATTAGTTCCCCTCGCTCCCAAAGTGCCATGCAGGTGAGGAGGAGCTCAAATGGATGCTGCACATACAGCAGGTTTATGTCACAACTGAAGAACCTCAAGCTTAGTTAATCCAAATATTTTATAATGGGAAATAAGCAAACATACCTAACCTTTGCTGCAGAGGGAGATACTATCTCTAGCTCCCAAGCCTGCTCACTATCCAAACATCTTTTAAAAGATGGTCCAGGGGCTTCCCTGGTGGCGCAGTGGTTGAGAGTCTGCCTGCCAATGCAGGGATAAATGGGTTTGAGCCCTGGTCTGGGAAGATCCCACATGCCGGGGAGCGGCTGGGCCCGTGGGCCACGGCTACTGAGCCTGCGCGTCTGGAGCCTGTGCTCCGCAACAGGAGAGGCCGCGATAGTGAGAGGCCCGCGCACCGCGATGAAGAGTGGCCCCCGCTTGCCGCAACTAGAGAAAGCCCTCGCACAGAAACGAAGACCCAACACAGCCAAAAATAAATAAATAAAATTAAAAAAAAAAAAGATGGTCCAGTGCAAATCAAAACCACAATGAGATGTCACCTCACACCCATGAAAATGGCTACTATCAAAAAGACAAAAAAAAAAAAAAAAAAAAAAAAACCAACATAGTATTGGTGAGGAAGTGGAGAAACGGAACCTTTAAGCACTATTAGTGGGACGGTAAAATGGTGCAAATGCTATGGAAAGCATGGCAGTTCCTCAAAAAATTAATAATAGAAGAGCCATATGATCCAGCAATCCCACTTCTGGGTATATATCCTAAAGAATTTAAAGCAGGTTCTCAAAGAGATATCTGCACACCAATGTTCATACATTATTCACAAAAGCCAAGATGCAGAAGCAAGCCAAATGCCCATGGACAGACGAATGAATAAGATACATAAAATGGAATATTATTCAGCCTTAAAGAGGAAATTCTGTCACATGCTACATGGTGAACCTTGAGGACATTATGCTAAATGAAATAAACTAGTCACAAAAAGACAAATACTACATGATTCCACTTATGTGAGGTATCTAAAGTAGTCAAATTCATACAGAAAGAATAGTGGCTACTAAGGGCTGGGGGAAGGGGGAAATGGGAAGTTAATATTTAATGGGTATAGAGTTTCATTTTTACAAGATGAAAAAGTTCTGGAGATCTGTTGCTCAACAATGTGAAAATATATAACACTACTAACTGTACCTTGTAAAATTGTTAAGATGGTAAATTTTATGTGTTTTTTACCAAAAAATTTTAAAAGACAGTTTCAGTTTTATAAGATGAAAAACTTCTGGAGATCTATTGCTCAAAAATGTGAAAATACTAACACTACTAACTGTACATTTTTAAATGGTTAAGATGATAAATTTTATGTTTTTTACCAAAAAAAAATTTTTAACATCTTTATTGGAGTATAATTGCTTTACAATGTTGTGTTACTTTCTGCTGTATAACAAAGTGAATCAGCTATATGCATACATATATCCCCATCTCCCCTCCCTCTTGCGTCTCCCTCCCACCCTCTTTATCCCACCCCTCTAGGTGGTCGCAAAGCACCGAGCTGATCTCCCTGTGCTATGCGGCTGCTTCTCACTAGCTCTCTAGTTTACATTTGGTAGTGTATATATCTCAACTCTACTCTCTCACTTTATCCCAGCTTACCTTTCACCAGCCCCCGTGTCCTCAAGTCCATTCTCTACGTCTGTGTCTTTATTCCTGTCCTGCCCCTAGGTGCATCAGAACCTTTTTTTTTTTAGATTCCATATATATGTGTTAGCACACAGTATTTGTTCTTCTCTTTCTGACTTACTTCACTCTGTATGACAGACTCTAGGTCCATCCACCTCACTAAAAATAACTCAATTTCATTTCTCTTTATGGCTGAGTAATATTTCATTGTATATATGTGCCACATCTTCTATATCCATTCACCTGTCGATGGACACTTAATTTGCTTCCATGTCCTGGCTATTGTAAATAGTGCTGCAAAGAACATTGTGGTACCTGACTCTTTTTGAATTATTGTTTTCTCAGGGTATATGCCCAGTAGTGGGATTGCTGGATCATATGGTAGTTCTATTTTTAGTTTTTAAAGGAATCTCCATACTATTCTCCATAGTGGCTGTATCAATTTACATTCCCACCAACAGTGCAAGAGGGTTCCCTTTTCTCCACACCCTCTCCAGCATTTATTGTTTGTAAATTTTTGATGATGGCCATTCTGACTGGTGTGAGGTGATACCTCATTGTAGTTTTGATTTGTTTGATTTGCTCAACATCACTAATCATATCCCTAATGATTAGTGATGTTGAGCATCTTTTCCTGTGTTTGTTGGCAATCTGTATATCTTCTTTGGAGAAATATCTATTTAGGTCTTCTGCCCATTTTTGGATTGAGTTGTTTGTTTTTTTGATATGGAGTTGCATGAGCTGCTTGTATATTTTGGAGATTAATCCTTTGTCAGTTGCTTCGTTTGCAAATATTTTCTCCCATTCAGAGGGTTGTCTTTTTGTCTTGTTTATGGTTTCCTTTGCTGTACAAAAGCTTTTAAGTTTCATTAGGTCCCATTTACTTATTTTTGTTCTTATTTCCATTTCTCTAGGAGGTGGGTCGCAAAGGATCTTGCTGTGATTTATGTCATAGAGTGTTCAGCCTATGTTTTCCTCTAAGAGTTTTATAGTGTCTGGCTTTACATTTAGGTCTTGAATCCATTTTGAGTTTATTTCTGTGTATGGTGTTAGGAAGTGTTCTAATTTCATACTTTTACCTGTAGCTGTCCAGTTTTCCCAGCACCACTTATTGAAAAGGCTGTCTTTTCTCCATTGTATATTCTTGCCTCTTTTATCAAAGAAAAGGTGACCATATGTGCCTGGTTTTATCTCTGGGCTTTCTATCCTGTTCCATTGATCTATATTTCTGTTTTTGTGCCAGTACCATACTGTCTTGATTACTGTAGCTTTGTAGTATAGTCTGAAGTCAGGGAGCCTGATTCCTCCAGCTCCGTTTTTCTTTCTCAAGATTGCTTTGGCTATTCAGGGTCTTTTGTGCAATTTTTTTGTTCTAGTTCTGTGAAAAATGCCATTGGTAGTTTGATAGGGACTGCACTGAATCTGTAGATTGCTCTGGGTAGTATAGTCATTTTCACAATGTTGATTCTTCCAATCCAAGAACATGGTACATCTCTCCATCTGTTTGATCATCTCTAATTTCTTCCATCAGTGTCTTACAGTTTTCTGCATACAGGACTTTTGTCTCCTTAGGTAGGTTTATTCCTAGGTATTTTATTCTTTTTGTTGCAGTGGTAAATGGGAGTGTTTCCTTAATTTCTCTTTCATATTTTTCATCATTAGTGTATAGGTATGCAAGAGATTTCTGTGCATTAATTTTGTATCCTGGTACTCTACCAAATTCATTGATTAGCTCTAGTAGTTTTCTGGTAGCATCTTTAGGATTCTCTATGTATAGTATCATTTCATCTTCAAACACTGACAGCTTTACTTCTTCTTTTCTGATTTGGATTCCTTTTATTTCTTTTTCTTCTCTGATTGCTGTGGCTAAAACTTCCAAAACTATGTTGAATAATGGTGGTGAGAGTGGGCAACCTTGTCTTGTTCCTCATCTTAGAGGAAATGGTTTCAGTTTTTCACCATTGAGAACAATGTTTGCTGTGGGTTTGTCATATATGGCCTTTATTATGTTGAGGTAGGTTCCCTCTATGCCTACTTTCTGGAGAGTTTTTATCATAAATGGGTGTTGAATTTTGTGGAAAGCTTTTTCTGCATCTATTGAGATTATCATAATGGTTTTTATCCTTCAGTTTGTTAATATGGTGTATCACATTGATTGATTTGTGAATATTGAAGAATCCTTGCATTCCTGGGGTAAACCCCACTTGATCATGGTGTATGATCCTTTTAATGTGCTGTTGGATTCTGTTTGCTAGTATTTTGTTGAGGATTTTTGCTTCTATGTTCATCAGAGATATTGGCCTGTAGTTTTCTTTTCTTGTGATATCTTTGTCTGCTTTTGGTATCAGGGTATGGTGGCCTCATAGAATGAATTTGGGAGTGTTCCTCCTGCTATATTTTGGGAGAGTTTGAGAAGGATAGGTGTTAGCTCTTCTCTAAATGTTTGATAGAATTCGCCTGTGAAGCCATCTGGTCCTGGGCTTTTGTTTGTTGGAAGATTTTTAATCACAGTTTCAATTTCAGTGCTTGTGATTGGTCTGTTTATATTTTCTAGTTCTTCCTGGTTCAGTCTCAGAAGGTTGTGCTATTCTAAGAATTTGTCCATTTCTTCCAGGTTGTCCATTTTATTGGCATATAGTTGCTTGTAGTAGTCTCTCATGATCCTTTGTATTTCTGCAGTGTCAGTTGTTACTTCCCCTTTTTCATTTCTAATTCTACTGATTTCACTCTTCTCCCTTTTTTTCTTGATGAGTCTGCCTAATGGTTTATCAATTTTGTTTATCTTCTCAAAGAACTAGCTTTTAGTTTTATTGATCTTCGCTATCGTTTCCTTTATTTCTTTTTCATTTATTTCTGATCTGATCTTTATGATTTCTTTCCTTCTGCTAACTTTGGGTATTTTTGTTCTTCTTTCTCTAATTGCTTTAGGTGTAAGGTTAGATTGTTTATTCAAGATGTTTCTTGTTTCTTGAGGTAGGATTGTGTTGCTATAAACTTCTCTCTTAGAACTGCTTTTGCTGCATCCCATAGGTTTTGGGTCATTGTGTTTTCATTGTCATTTGTTTCTAGGTATTTTTTTATTTCCTGTTTGATTTCTTCAGTGATCTCTTGGTTATTTAGTAGTGTATTGTTTAGCCTCCATGTGTTTGTATTTTTTACAGATTTTTTTCCTGTAATTGATATCTAGACTCATAGCATTGTGGCCAGAAAAGATACTTGATTCAATTTCAATTTTCTTAAATTTACCAATGCTTGATTTGTGACCCAAGATATGGTCTATCCTGGAGAATGTTCCATGAGCACTTGAGAAGAATGTGTATTCTGTTGTTTTTGGATGGAATGCCCGATAAATATCAATTAAGTCCATCTTGTTTAATGTGTCATTTAAAGCTTGTGTTTCCTTACTTATTTTCTTTTGGGTGATCTGTCCATTGGTGAAAGTGAGGTGTTAAAGTCCCCTACTGTTTTTATGTTACTGTCGATTTCCCCTTTTATGGCTGTTAGCATTTGCCTTATGTATTAGGTACTCCTATGTTGGGTGCATAAATATTTACAACTGTTATATCTTCTTCTTGGATTGATCCCTTAATCATTATGTAGTGTCCTTCTTTGTCTCTTGTAATAGTCTTTATTTTAAAGTCTATTTTGTCTGATATGAGAATTGCTACTCCAGCTTTCTTTTGATTTCCATTTGCATGGAATAACTTTTTCCTTCCCCTCACTTTCACTCTGTATGTGTCCCTAGGTCTGAAGTGGGTCTCTTGTAGACAGCATATGTACAAGTCTTGTTTCTGTATCCATTCAGTCATTCTGTGTCTTTTGGTTGGAGTATTTAATCCATTTACCTTTAAGGTAATTATCGATATGTATGTTCCTGTTACCATTTTCTTAATTGTTTGGGGTTTGTTTTTGTAGGTCTTTTCCTTCTCTTGTGTTTCCTGCCTAGAGAAGTTCCTGTAGCATTTGTTGTAAAGCTGGTTTGGTGGTGCTTAATTCTGTTAACCTTTGCTTATCTGTAAAGGTTTTAATTTCTCCATCGAATCTGAATGAGATCCTTGCTGGGGAGAGTATCTTGGTTGTAGGTTTTTCCCTTTCATCACTTTAAATATGTCCTCCCACTCCCTTCTGGCTTGCAGAGTTTCTGCTGAAAGATCCGCTGTTAACCTTATGGGGATTCCTGTGTATGTTATTTGTTGCTTTTCCCTTGCTGCTTTTAATAATTTTTCTTTGTATTTAATTTTTGATAGTTTGATTAACATGTGTTTTGGCGTGTTTCTCTTTGGGTTTATCCTGTATGGTACTCTCTGTGCCTCCTGGACTTGATTGACTATTTTCTTTCCCATGTTAGGGAAGTTTTCAACTATAATCTCTTCAAATATTTTCTCAGACTCTTTCTTTTCCTCTTCTTCTTGTGGGACCCCTATAATTCGAATGTTGGTGCATTTAATGGTGTCCCAGAGGTCTCTGAGACTGTCCTCAATTCTTTTCATTCTTTTTTCTTTATTCTGCTCCCTGGCATTTATTTCCACCATTTTATCTTCCAGGTCACTTATCCATTCTTCTGCCTCAGTTATTCTGCTATTGTTTCCTTCTAGAGTATTTTTCATTTCAGTAATTGTGTTGTTTGTCACTGTTTGTTTGCTCTTTAGTTCTTCTAGATCCTTGTTAAATGTTTCTTGTATTTTCTCCATTCTGTTTCCGAGATTTTGGATAATCTTTACTATCATTACTCTGAATTCTTTTTCAGGTAGGTTGCCTATTTCATCTTCATTTATTTGGTCTTATAGGTTTTTACCTTGCTCCTTTGTCTTTCCAGAACAGGAAAGCCAGTGCCTCTCCTTGCAAGGCATGCAGAAATATGAGAAACCTTTGGAGATATTGTCTCCTAAGATTTTGATTCTTAAATCTGCTGGTTACTTTTTTCCTTCTATTCCAGTAAATTTATATTTTTAAACTATTTTTAAACTTATTTAATAATAATACTAATAATGTTACTATATGCACAGCAACATGGAGAGTGACTTGTTTGCCTGCTACAACTTCATGAAAATAAGCCTTCCAATCATGGTGAAAAGAAATTTTCAACATACCAGGTTCCTACTCCTAAAGAAATTTGATGGTAAATTATATTAAGTATCAGAAGTTACAGCTTTGCTTATTTTTAAGTATTACTATTGTTTCATCAGAAAATATTTACTCATCCTTTATGTGATTTTAAAAGACAAGTCTTGTTGGCCTTCTAGCTTAAGATGGTAGACTGTGCACAAGCATCTCTCTCCTCCTTCCTAAAATGGAAAAGATTAAAAGAAAGAAAAAACAAAAAACCCACCACAGCTCTGGGAAAAGAAAGATAATTTTTTCACGAATTCATGAAAAATGGAAAACAAATGGGATATGATTGACAGGATGAAAAAAAATGGAGATTCAGAAGATTATGTAGAAATAAGAGCCATTTTTCAGCAAAGAAGTCTGGAGAAAATCCAAACTCAGTAATAAGAAATAAAAAGAGCAAGAGTGATCTCTGAGGCTACTGTCAAGGTAATTAATAAAAGGATTGCCTATAGAACATCTGGGCCACTCTCCTCAACCCCTCAAAGTACATAGAAATGTTGGCAGGAATTATTTATGCTCCAATGATAACCCTCAAAATTACCAGAGTTCCTAACATTGTATGTTGAAGCTGGAGAGAAAAGCAAAAAGGAGCATGAAGTAATTCCAGGCCTCCACAGTAGTGGAGGTTAATAAAAAAGAAAGGCAATGCCAGCCAGGAATGAAAGCTTTCATTGCCCAAAATAAACCCCTTATGCTCTTTACAGGACAGACTAGCCCAGGGCTTACAGTCAGTCCTCCCAGTTAGGGGAGAGACCTGTTAGAAAAAGCAATCTACCTAATTGCAGAAGAAACCCATACCAGCTAGCTATACCAATCATCATGATTATTAATTAAGCATTTGTTAATAAATATAACAGAGAGCCAAAGATTGTCAGCATTTATGAAAAGCTAACAGTATGAATGAAAAGAACAAAATGACCAAAGACAGAACAGACCCTAGGAGAAACAAAGATAATGTATGGGATAGAAAAAAACCTTCAAAGTATTCTAATTAGTATCTTCTAAAACATGAAAGGATATTGCATCCAAAAATGCCCATAAAACAAGAATGGGCTGCTCTGAAAAGAAAGAACCAATGAAAGAATAAGAGTTCTCTCAAATAATCTCCACTTTTTAATTTAAAAGTAGTAAAGAATACTGGGCACAGTGGGTACATGCCTGTAGTGACAGCCACTCAGGAGGCTAAGGCAGGAGGATCTCTTGAGCCCACGAGCTCTGGGCTGTAGTGCGCTAGGCCAGTTGGGTGTCCACACTAAGTTGGGCCTCAACATGGTGACCTCCCAGGAGAGGGGGACCACCAGGTTGCCTAAGGAAGGGTGAACCGGCCCAGGTTGGAAACGAAGCGGGTCAAAAGACTGAATCAATGATACAGAGAGAGGAGAAAGACAGAGGGGCAGGGAATGGGGAGAAGACAGAAAGGATGGTAATGGGGAGAGAGAGAATATCTTAAAAAGTGGAATAAAAAGAATAAAAAATTAAAATCAGAGAAAAGTTAAGAAATCTGGAAGACTAAGCATCCACTAAAAATGAGCAACAGATGGGGAGAGTGGTGTGAGAAAAAAAGATTGAAAAACTAACAGAAAAATATTTTCCTGATATGAAGAAAGACTTGAATGAAATAATTGAAGGAGCTCACCAAGGGTCAAACAAGAAAAATGAAAAAGGATAAAACACCCAGATGCACACATGAAAGTTCTGAAATCCCCCAAATAAAAACATTGTCCCAAAGCTTCCAGAAAGAAAACAAAAACCAGGTTCCCTATCTGGAACCAGACCTCTCATAAACAACACTTTAATCTGGAAGAATATGAAACGCTTTCAAACTTCAACTGTAATTCAAATATGGGGAAGAATAAATATGTTTTAAACACACAAGGACTCGAAAATTTCAGAAAACATCAGTTCTTGAGAAAAAGTTTCAAAACATTCCAGAGAAATGAAATGAGAATCCAAGGAAGTAGAATGACAAAAGATACATGAAAGAATATTAAACCAAGAAACAAGAAAAACACATAACTAGGTTGAAATTATTGCTGGCAATTGGCTGTACAGTTTAATGTACAAGTTATAAGAAAGGAGTTCTTCAGGATAGAAAGCCCAGAGATAAACCCACACACATATGGGCACCTTATTTTTGATAAAGGAGGCAAGCATATACAGTGGAGAAAAGACAGCCTCTTCAATAAGTGGTGCTGGGAAAATTGGACAGGTACATGTAAAAGTATGAAATTAGAACACTCCCTGACACCATGCACAAAAATAAACTCAAAATGTATTAAAGACCTAAGTGTAAGGGCAGACACTATCAAACTCTTAGAGGAAAACATAGGCAGAACACTCTATGACATACATCACAGCAAGATTCTTTTTGACCCAGCTCCCAGAGAAATGGAAATAAGAACACAAATAAACAAATGGAACCTAATGAAACTTAAAAGCTTTTGCACAGCAAAGGAAACCATAAACAAGACCAAAAGACAACCATCAGAATGGGAGAAAATATTTGCAAATGAAGCAACTGACAAAGGATTAATCTCCAAGATTTACAAGCAGCTCATGCAGCTCAATAACAAAAAAACGAACAACCCAATCCAAAAATGGGCCGAAGACCTAAATAGACATTTCTCCAAAGAAGATATACAGATGGCCTACAGACACATGAAAGAATGCTCAACATCATTAATCATTAGAGAAATGCAAATCAAAACTACAATGAGATATCATCTCACACCAGTCAGAATGGCCATCATCAAAAAATCTAGAAACAATAAATGCTGGAGAGGGTGTGGAGGAAAGGGAACACTCTTGCACTGTTGGTGGGAATGTAAATTGATACAGCCACTATGGAGAACAGTATGGAGGTTCCTTAAAAAACTACAAATAGAACTACCATACGACCCAGCAATCCCACTACTGGGCATATACCCTGAGAAAACCATAGGTCAAAAAGAGTCATGTACCAAAATGTTCATTGCAGCTCTATTTACAATAGCCAGGACATGGAAGCAATCTAAATGTCAATCGACAGATGAATGGATAAAGAAGATGTGGCACATATATACAATGGAATATTACTCAGCCATAAAAAGAAATGAAATGGAGGTATTTGTAATGAGGTGGATGGAATTAGAGTCTGTCATACAGAGTGAAGTAAGTCAGAAAGAGAAAAACAAATACAGTATGCTAACTCATATATACGGAATCTAAGGGGAAAAAAAAAAAAAGGCCATGAAGAACCTAGTGGCAAGACGGGAATAAAGACACAGACCTACTAGAGAATGGACTTGAGGATATGGGGAGGGGGTGGGGTGAGATGTGACAGGGTAAGAGAGTGTCATGGACATATATACACTACCAAATGTAAAATAGATAACTAGTGGGAAGCAGCCGCATAGCACAGGGAGATCAGCTCGGTACTTTGTGACCACCTAGAGGGATGGGATGGGGAGGGTGGGAGGGAGGGAGATGCAAGAGGGAAGAGAAATGGGAACATATTGTATATGTATAACTGATTCACTTTGTTATAAAGCAGAAGCTAACACACCATTGTAAGGCAATTATACTTCAATAAAGATGTTAAAAAAAAAAAAAAGTTAATGTGAATCTGCAAACATAATGAATGGAAAATATTAATTACTTGAAAATTTATTTTGTATGCCTTGTTTTAGTAAGTTAACTACGGTGAACTGAAAGGCTATTTTATAAAATGAATGCAATAAATAAATGGATCTACATTTCAAAAAAAAATTAAAAAAAAATAAAAAAAAAAAGAAAGGAGTTCTTTTCAAAGTAGAGACATAATATTAAAAACAAATAACAACCCAAAAATATAATCTGTGATTTCAATAATAAATGAAAGATGGAGAAAGGAAATACAGCAGTAAAACATGCTAAAAGTCATAACTATTTTAGGAAGGAAAAAATAATAGTAACTAATCTTCAGTATTCAGAGAGATAGGAAGATTAGAATTTCTTTTGAATTTAAAAATAAACAAAATAATTTAAATTAGAATATACATACTACAAACAAAGAGGAAAAAAGGGAAAAAATTCAGTAAAACCAATGAAAGAACAGACAAAGAGAATACCTACCATATGATCCAGCTATTCCACTTCTAGGTATCTACTCAAGAGAAAAGAAAGCATATGTCCATACCAAGAACACATATGTTTATAGCAGCTTTATCTGTAATAGCCCCAAACTGGAAACAACTGAAATATTCATCAACAGGTAAATATATATATAAATTGGGGTAGACACATACAATGGAATAGTACCACTTAGAGATAAAAAGCCAAGGTCAGCAAACCATCCTACACCTGCTACTTGTTTTTGTACAGCCCACGAGCAAAGAATGGCTTTTACATTTTTTAATGTAAAATGGTTGATAAATCAAGAGAAAGTTTCTATTTCATGAGATATGAAAATTCCATGAAATTCAAATTTCAGTGTCCACAAAGTGGAACACAGCCACACTCATTTATTTGCATATTGTCTAGGGCTGCTTACACTCCACAGTGGCAGAGTCAAGTTGTTGCAACAGAGACCGTATGGCCAGCAAAACCTATAATATTTACTATCTGGCCGTTACAGAGAATTGTGTGGGATACAGCTAGGTAATACTTCAGGGAATTGCTTTAGCCTTCAAAGTTGAAATCTAATTAGCTAAGCATCTTATCTCAAGAAGTTAGGAAAAGAACATCAAAATAAATCCACAAAAATAGAAAAAAGAAATAGTAAATGTGAGAGCAGCAATTAATAAAATAGAAAATGAATTCGCAATAGAAAAAAATCAGCAAGAGTTTATTCTTTTCAAAGAGTAATAAAATTCATTAACTACTGGCAGGACTTATCCCACCCAGAAAAGAGAAGTCACAATAACCAATATCAGGAATGAAAAGCTACGAACACTGCAGCTATTAAACATATAATAAAATGATATTGTGAACAACTTTATGGAATAACTTTGAAAATGTAGATGAAATGGAAAATTTTTCCTAGGAAAAAATATATAACTTACTAAAACAGACTCAAGAAAAAAATACAAGATCTTCATTGTCCTATAACCAATAAATTGATTGAACCAACAGTTGAAAATCCTCCTCAGAAAACTCCAGATGTCCAATGGCTTTACTGGTGAGGTAGTTGAAAATTCAAGAAAGATATAATTCTGCTCTCTTACAAGCTTATCCAGAGTGTAGAAAAATAAGAAACACAAAGATCATTTTATAAAAGTAGATGTAACCTTAATAACCTGATAATTTGATGAGGGCAGGAGAGAAAAAGAGAATTATAAGCATAGATGCAAAAACTGTATAAAAATATTAGCAAACAAAATCTAGATACATACAAAATGTAATATGTAACAGACAGCTGCATTTATTGCAGGAATGTAAGTTTGTTTTAACTTTGAAAAAGCAATCAATATATTCAATTATATTAACAGACTGAAGAAGCTACATCATATCAGTGAGTGCAAAAAAAGCATTTAATAGTCAACATTCACTCCTGATTAAACAAATTAAAACAACCTCTTAGCAAAGAATGAAAATAGATGGGAGCTCACTTAATATTATAAAGAGAATCTCAAAAAAACACTATAGTAAACTTGATACTTAAAACAATGAAAACTTTCCCCTTAAGATCAACCACCTGCAAGACAAGGGTACCTGCAATCGCCACTGCTATTCAGCTTTGAACTGGAGGTTAGATAACAAGGACAATACAGTAAGAACAAGAAAAGTTATAAAGATTGAAAAGGAAGACACAAAACTGTTATTTGCAAACGATGTCAGTGAAATACCTAGAAAGTAGAATCTACAGATCAATTGTTAGAATTAATAAAAATTTAAGCAAGGCTGCTGAATACTTAATATACAGAAATCCAACTGCATTTCTATATACCAGCAACAAACTGAAAATGAAATGTTTTAAAAGGAGATAACACTGACAGTAACATTAAAAAAAAATAGCATGTATCCAGGAATAAATCTTATAAAAGATATGCGAAATCTCTAGGGGAAAATTGCTTCAATAAATGCAGCTGTCGGGTATCCATAAGGGAAAGCATGTTATTGGACCCTTACCACAAACCATACACAAAAATCAGTTCCAAGGGGATTAATGATCTTAAGGTAAAAGGATAAATCTAAAGAATGAGGAGTTAGCCTAAGGAAAGAGAGAGGGAAAAGCATAGATTTGTAGCTAAAATATGGCCTATGTATTATATTAAAAGTTTTTTCAAACAAATAAGAAAAAGATGGACATCCAAGGTGGTGGAGGGAGCAGTCAGTTCTTCTGACATTACTCTTAACGTTTTCAAAATTCGTGAGCAGGATTTTAAAACTCTAATTATTACCTTATATTTTGCCGTTCTTGATCAACACATCTTATTTGTGACGCAAGCATTTTTTTGTGAACCTTAATTTCTTCGGTCCGTTCTTCCATAGCAGTGTGTAATTGCTGTTTTCTTTCTTCCAGAGAAAGAACTTCTTTTGCCTTACTGTGAAGCATTTCTCGAATACGTTTAACCTCAAGTTTTAAAAGATTGTCTTCTATCATCAAATCCTATCAACATAACAAAATCATCAAATATTGAAATAATCATTTGCATATCCAAACCAAAATATGTTTCCTTTTTATTGCTACAAAAGTCAAACTTGAAAATATAACTTTTTCTAATTTGACCATTGACCAAGATATTAATTAGGGTTAAATTTAGATTGCTCTGAGTCATGACTGATTTTCCTTTTATTTTTATTTTAAGGAAAGGGTTTATGGTTATTCCAAGTCTTTTATTATAATTCAATTTTAAATTCAAGTTTACTAAAAAAACAAAAAGAAGAAGTTATTCCTAAAATTGAAAGTTACAATGTCCAGCAAATATATGAAGCCCAATGGATAAGCATTTTTATATTCTAAACTAAATCTTACAAAATAATGTGTAAATACATTTTTATTTTAAAACAGTTCAGTCATGAGTAGAGTGCTGACACAAGATCACACTAACAGATCAATTTGCAGAATAGAAAGCCCAGAAAAAACACTCCAGAATATAAGATTTTACTAATTCAAAACAAAGCTTGTTAGCTGGAGAAAACATTAGATCCCCATATCTCATATGTACCAAAAATAAATGCCAGATGAATGAAAGAACTTAATGTAAGAGATTAAACCAGTGCAGCCACTAGAAATAGTAAATATTTGTTTGATTTTTAGTGTGTTGAAAAAGTTTCTAAGCATAAAAATTATACAGGGAAAAACACTTAAACATATAATGTTAAAAAAAAAGTTTTTATGTCAAAAAAAACTGAATAGAAATTTAAAGACAATGGGACAAATATTTATGAGTTAATATTTATGAGTTAATATTTTAACATACGAAGATCTTTTGCCAAGCATTTTAAAAATATAAACCACCTGGGGACTTCCCTGGTGGCGCAGTGGATAAGACTCCATGCTCCCAATGCAGGGGGCCCGGGTTCAATCCCTCGTCAGGGAACTAGATCCCACATGCATGCCACAACTAAGAGTTCGCATGCCACAACTAAGGAGCCCACGAGCCACAACTAAGGAGCCTGCCTGCCGCCACTAAGACCCAGCACAACCAAATAAATAAATAAACATATAAACCTCCTAATGGAAATATGGACAAGAAAATGAACTAGAAATCCAAAAGAAAAATTATGGAACATAACAATATAAAAAAATGTTTAAACATTTTAATTGAAACATAAATATTTTAAATTTTATGTTTAAACATAAAATGTTTTAAAATGTCACCAATTTCTAAAGTACAGACTAAAAACAATGAGATACCATGTTTGCCCATCAAATTAACAATAATTTTATGAATTATATTATCCAGCCCTGGTGGTGGTGAGTAAAATAGAATGCTTACACACTGCTGGTAGGAGTATTAATTGAACCCTCTAGAAGGCAATTTGGCTTGAAAATAGTTTCAAGACACCAAAAATATTCATTCTTTTTGAACCATAATTATACAGCTAGAAATTTATCCTAAGGAGCTACATGAACAACTGTACAACGAAATATGTGCACAGTACATGATAGCACCATTTAGAATAGCCAAACACTAGAAACAAATACATATCCAAAAATAGGAGATGGTTAAATAAATTATGGTAACTTCATGCAATGGACTGTAGGAAGCCTTTAAAGATAATTAATGTTTAGGAGACATGTGCGATATACTTTTAAATTTTTGAATACAATATATAAAGCCAATTTTCTTTAAAAGACTGAAAGAACATAATATACTGTAACACTGTTTATCTTCTGTACAGTGATTATAGTGACTTATTTTCTTTATAATTTGGTATTTAAAATTTTTCTACAATTAGCATGAAAATATGTGGTTTTTAGTATTATATATACATATGATTTTATTGCACCTGTTTCAAAGCTTTGGCTTTATTAAGTTCTTTCTCTGATCTGTCATTGAAGAGGTTTAGTTCATTTATTTTGGTCATGAGGGACTGTTTTTCATCACGATTTTTACTATTTGACTTCTTGATAAAGTAAAGATCATTCTGTAAAGAGGAAAAAAAGTACGTAAATACATATTTTAAATAACAATATTAAATACATACTACTAAACATGACTTACATTAAACTATATGCTCCATTAAATATTTATAATAATATAATATAAATCTCACTCTTCATGCTCTTATGTCTCTAATAGAATATACATGGATATTCACATAGAAGCATTTTCATTTTTATTATCTATTGATGTTTGGGTTCAGTTTGAGTTCAATAATTCTAGGAAATATTATGTATGATTACAGTTCAAACTGAATTATTAGGTGGTTGCCATTTACGGGGAGAAATGGGAGGGTGGAGTTCAAGCTTTGGTTAAATACATGGTTCACCTTCTGGAGTTCATTATTTGATTCAACCCAAGTCTCAGAAGGTAAAAACATTAACAGTCTGAGAAAGCATAGGGTCTTGGTTAACTACAAGCTCTGGAATCAGACAGCCTTAATTATACATTAGCCATCCAACCCCAGTGGGCAGCATACTCTTCCTCAGTTTCCTCGTTTCCAAAATGGAGATGATAACAATGCCTACCTACCTGGGTTGTTGTGAGGGTTAAAGAATTTACTGTCAAAGGATATGTGCAACAATGTTTGACACATGGAAATGTCTATTATTATTATTAGTATTACATATATAATCACATACTGCTGGAGAGAAAAACGCTAGATAAGATCTAATTCCACTGAATGAATAAATGGGTCATACATACTCAGAGATTAGTTTTCTAGCTTTATACCAGTTTGTATCCTCCCTCCCACTCAGAACCAGAACAAGGTTTGTTCCCTTTGTCCCCCTTAGTCCCTCTTAGGGGACATAAAGCAAAAAGTTTCTATTGCCAAGATCTGTCTCCCTTCTCTCTCTCTCCTCCTCTGTCCCTTCCTTCCTCCCTCCCCTGCCCTTCTCACTGCCTGTATTTCTCTGAACTATCAGGACTTAAGACTGAAGCAAGACATTAAGAATTTTTTTTCACATAAAGATGTGATTTCATAAAATTAACTTTTAGAATGAAATTTTTAATTTAAGGCAGTTTTCAACCAGAAGAAATTTGTCTCTACTATTCAAAATAAGAGATGGAGTGGCATGGGAAAGAGAATGCAGAATGACTTTACAATCTAATGCTACTATTGAGAAGAGAAAACCTTCATTAGAAGGTTAACTAGCTTTAATATCTTTAAAAATTCACTTGCATTTCTATTAATTTGTTTACCTCTCTGTCAAAACCAGCTGGGATAGGCATAAGTACTAGCCTACTGCATAATGGACAGAGCCCCAGGGTAGCTAAAAGGGAGAACACTAGAACCATCCTCACACAGGAAAACAGACACAATTCAGGCTAGGGTCAAAAAACATGTCCAGATACAAATGTCACCCTCCTATTATTCTGTAGCACTAATATTCTCATATTCTATGTAATTAAAACAATACCATTTATTGAGTACCTACTAAAAGCACTGTGTTAAGACATACATTGCTTCTAATTCTCCCAAATGCCCTTAAATAATATTAAATATTGTTTTCCATTTTAAAATGAGTAAACGAGGACTCAGAAAAGTTAAAATAGCAGTTAGTGGTGTAACCTTGACATTCAAAACCGGTTCTGCTCTTTTCCACTAAACCAAGGAAACAGTCTTTTAAAAATTTAATCAGGCTACAAACCACTCCAAACCAATATTTTGTCATGTTAATTTTTTTTCCCCCTAATTTAAAAAAGTAGTAGCTCCCTTTCACCTTTGTAGCCCTTAAGGAATTCAGGCCAATTCTTCTTAAAACCACTAGAGGACACTCATCACTAGCCTTTCCAGCTGTTTAACATTTAAAACCTTTGGAGTTCTCCCCCTATTCAGGTCCATGTTTTCACTCCTTCACTCTTACTTCCCAGTTAAACTTTAACATAGGTTTTATATTACATAGGTTCCCCTAACACAGGTTTTATATTACCATAAACATTAGAGTACCTAAAGATGAAGAACATTTTTACCATATTAACAAAATTGAGTCATCTGAAATATGTAACTAAGTAAATATTTGAATAACAATAGATGACCCACAAAAGAGCAGCTTCTTTTAGATGCCACTTCAGAGATAAAAAGCAATCAAGTTATTATGGCAGATATATAATAGAAAACTGGAATTTATCAATTTTTTAAATCATGTACTATTTAAGACTATTTTTAAGTCACATGGACCACGGATCAAATCCTAGCTGTAATCATGGACAAGTTACTTAATCTGTAAAACAAAGTATTAATATCTTCATCACAAGACATTTATAAGAATTAAATGAAATAAAATACTAAAGGCATATACTTAGCATACAGTAAATGCATAATCAATGGTAATGTTACATTCTCATAGTCAGTATAGAAATATAAGCATTAGCTCATACATTTGTTATATATATGGGATGGGTAGCTTGGCAATTATCCTATCCAAAGTCAAGTCTTAGGAACATGTTGACTTAAAACAAAATGATGACTAGGATATTTGAAGTATAAAAAGTATTTTAGCTAAGTTACATGAAGCTTCTTGATCTGTGTTTCCAAAAGGTTAAATGTAGATTTTTTCTCTTCCAATGTCTTTTGAAGTTCAACAGTTTTTGCTTCAAGGGTTTGTTTTTCTTCTGAGTTAATTTCTCCCTTTAACCTTGACATTCGGCGTTCCACTTGTTGAATGTAGAAATCCTGTTACAGGTTTTAAAGATAAGTTAGTAAGGAGAAACAGTTAAAACCATTTCTATAAATGCAAAAACATTGTAAATACTTTCTTATGAATTTGGCCTGATGTCACCATTTACTAAAGTCACTTTCACCCTTCAGTGATTTATAGGATGAAATCTTTCTTACTGTAAGGGGAGAAAGAGCAAACTATTCTTCAACAACCAGAGTATGTGATAGTAACACAGAACTAATCTTCTGAAAATATAATAAAGCAGCTAGGTGGTCATTTATCATACTCCCATGATGGAACATCAGTAAATCCACTGGATTTACATGGACATGGATTTTTTGAGGGTGCATTTTCTAAGGAGTACAAAAAAAGAGTCACAAATTGTTAGCCATGAAAGTCTCAAATATGATGAACTTCTAAAGAATTATTTTGAAAATTATACTTTAGCATCTGTAATTTTGAGAAACTAAGAACATATTAGATGGGGAAATTAAGATGTAGAGAGGGAGGACATTAAGAAATTAACATGAGACAGAATATATAAATAGAACAAAAAAGGAAAAAATTTAAAAATATTTTTTCATCCAGGGGTGGGGGTGGGGATGGGGACGCCGATGTTTGCACAACATACAGTCTTAGGGGTTTGGGGGGTTTTTTTGTTTGTCTGTTTGGTCACGCTGTGTGGCATGCAGGATCTTAGTGCCCTGACCAGGGATTGAACCTGGACCTCCTGCAGTGGAAGCATGGAGTCTTAACCGTTGGACTGACAGGGAATTCCCAACATACAGTTTTTCTAGGTTTCAGACATCCCATTCCTTGTTTTGTTTTACTCCAGGTCCAGTTGCTCCAGGTTCCTTTAAAGCATGGTCTCCCTCACTAGAGCTGTCGATCCTCTTCTCCATTTATTTCAGATCAAGAAAAAAATAGCTTTTAAGGCCCCCTCACCCTTCACTGACCTAACATGATATCCCATCTTCAGCATCTGTCTATCCCCCCACCCCAAGAGTTCTTAGAAATCTTTGTTTTCTTAGGATACTGCAGTATCTTGACCATCACAATTATAACAAATCAATATGAAGACATTCGTAAGAGTAACATCTACCTGACTGTACATAATTTCTTGCTGCTGTAAGGTTTCAAAGTCCAGTTTATGTAACTGATGGTTGAGGTGCTTTAGAGAAGAACGGGTTCCTTCAATTTCAGATACAACAGCTTTTTCTTTCATTGTCTCAGTCTGTAATTCCTGAACTTTCTTAAATAGCACATCCTTCACTATGTTCAACTTAACTTCTACTTCCTGATAATAAGAATAACAATGATTAATGAAATATAATACCTTGTAATGTTTTATTGCATGAATATTATAATTGGGGGGTCATAAATGAACCCTCATTTTAGCCCTTAAGAATATAAAGCCCTTCCCACAGTTTCAACAAATCCCCAACATTGCTTGTAGTCTACTCTAGTCTAGTAGACTAGATAGTAGTTTTCTATTCCTGTGTCATGACCTTGATCTGTCATCTTAATTCTATCCTATGTCACCTTAGCCTTAGAACTTGACCATTCCACTGGTTTCCTTAGAACATAAAATATACTGAAGACACACAGCTTCTAAGCTCATAAAGTTTACTAAAGTCTTGAGAGTGTTAAGGGAAGAAATCTCCCACCTTCTTTTTGGCACTATCCAGTGGTGAGCAGATAAATGTTTAACCATCAGCTTTCTAGTAGATGGGAGGTTACGGGGAAGAGGCTGATTTCTATGATTATTTTATTCCCACTATGGCCAATTTCAAGCTACTAACATGATTCCTCTAAATGCAGAGCTAGGAAGAGATATGCCATAGCAGACCATTATGCAGTATATCTACTAGACGGATATAACAGATGTTAATAGTCTTAAGTAACCTTAAAAGCATAGATAACAGTAAAATGCAGTAAAATAATTTGGAAGTGATATGTGCTGAGTACATATTACTTTTATTTTTAATATAATTTATTTAATTGTAAGTCTATATAATTTGATTTTTAATAGTAGCTATGTTTAGCAGCTGACGTAAACAATTCCAGAAAATTTAACTATCAGCTCTTGTGAGCTGGTGAGCGCTGGCCCCAACACACTACTGGCACTATCACTATCCCTTACTCACACCTTGCCTGCAGTTGACTTCCCTACATGTGCAGCCCTCTAGGAAATAGAAACCAGTACCCCATTCCCACTTCTCCTTTCTCAGGAGGCAGGTCCGTCTTGATCTCACAGTGTCACATCAATGTATTCTAGGTTTCAAACAGATCTCCTATACCAAGATCTATTGAAAGCTCTCATTTTAAAATGTTGAAATAATTTCCCTCTGTGCTCTTATACCCAGATAAGCATATTTCCCTTTGGCATCCAATGAACCTCAATATGAAACAAAAGAAGTCTGACTGGCACATTTAAATTTTCACAAATCAAGAAATATAATCTGATATAACCTTATAAAATACATTATTTTTCATATAATAGACAATTTTCACTGGGTTTAAGACCTTCTGAGACTGCTTGGCAGAGTTTTAAAGTCAGTGCTTGGTGGTGAATAACACAGCAAAATATATAGAGTTGAGATTTTTTTCAAACAAACAAAAACCCCCAATAACTACAAAAACCAAGATTATGAACCCAGCCCTGCTACAGCACAATCAGTACACATGCTGCCAATCTTACTGTTTTCTAATTCAGCTAATTTATTTAAAAATATCACTAGTTTTTAATTATGTCTTCACAAGGTGTATTTCATATAAACTTCACAGTCTTTACAGACTTCTAATAAGTTCTAATACTACCTCGTTCCATGTACTACAGAAAATCATGCTCTTAGGGGGAAAAAAACCCACAACTTTTTTTTTTTAATAATGTTGTATGATTTGGACTCAAATGCCACTCAAGTCAAGATTGTTGCATGACTTCACTACTCAGGAATTTTAAACATACAACAGCACACTGAGGAAGCTGGATTCTATCCAAATATAAATGAAACCATGCTTGATATAAGCCTCAGCAAATGGGGTATTTTACCACCACCTTCAGCTACCCCTCCTCTTCCCCCATCAAAAAAGAGAGTAAAAGCAGAAAGTAGTGCCTACAGTGATAGGTCACACAAATCATTTTGAAGTTTTCAAAGAGGGAACGGTGAACCAGCCTTTTCCAGTTCCTCAAAAATCGGCTTTAATTCTACCAGAATGCCAAAGAGGTTAAGGTAGAAGGGGTATGCCAGTGAAGTTAGTAAAAGTGTTAGCATTTAAAAGCCTGTTTACCAATAAATGGTGCCAGACTGGAAGAGGTTAAAGAGATAGCAGATGATGAAGAAATACATGCAATGAACGTAGACCACTGGGGGGAACTTGATCACAAACAAACAAAAAAGATGATAATCAGGTGGAAATAAGTTGTAAAACACGGGCATTTTTCAAGATGCATTTGCAATATAAGAACATATATACAGGGACTTCCCTGGTGGCGCAGTGGTTAAGAATCCACCTGCCAGTGCAGGGACACATGGGTTTGATCCCTGGTCCGGGAAGATCCCACATGCTGTGGAGCAACTAAGCCTGTGCACCACAACTACTGAGCCTGTGCTCTAGAGCCCACGAGCCACAACTACTGCAGCCCGTGTGCCTAGAGCCCGTGCTCCACAGCAAGAGAAGCCACTGCAATCAGAAACCCGAGCACCGCAACGAAGAGTAGCCCCTGCTCGCAGCAACTAGAGAAAGCCCGCGTGCAGCAACAAAGACCCAATGCAGCCAAAAAAACAAAAACAAAAACATGTATACGAATGGCATACAGGGACAGGGACACAGTAGGCATTGAGAAGACATGGAATTTAAGATAGAAGGGCTGTATCTTTAAAAGAAGACAAAGTTAAATGCTGAAAGTGAAGCAAATGGAGAATTATGAGCTGAAGATAAAAAGAGGTCCAACAACTCAACAATCTAATTACAAATGCAATCACCCCAGAAATCAGAGCCTCTTAGAAGACCTCCTTCCTCTGATCTCAAGAGTCTAATTTATTCACTATTGCTAAATTTGCTGTGATTTTTTTTTTAATTTATTTATTTTTGGCTGCGTTGGGTCTTCTTTGTAGTGCACAGGCTTCTCATTGCAGTGGCTTCTCTTGCTGCAGAGCACCGGCTCTAGGTACGCAAGCTTCAGTAGTTGTGGCTCACGGGCTCTAGAGCGCAGGCTCAGTAGTTGTGGCACACGGGCTTAGCTGCTTCACGGCACGTGGGATTTTCCCGGACCAGGGCTCGAACCCGTGTTCCCTGAATTGGTAGGCGGATTCTTAACCGCTGTGCCACCAGGGAAGCCCTGCTGTGATTTTTTTTAAAAAACCGAAACTAAACTTACTTTCGCACCTCTTTCTTCTTCCCTTAGCATGTCTTCCAAGTTGGTAGCTTTCTCCTCTACAGACGTAGTTTTCTCAGTTATCTGCTTTAATTTTTCTCTTACAATCTGATTATGATTTTTAATTTTGTGTAACCTATAGAGAATTTATAAGGAAAAAATAGAAAACATGTCTAAAAGATATTTAATGCAAACAAATAAGGAAGAGTTTATCCTAAGATTTCTTCATATAACTTGAAAGTTTCTTTTGCCATAAATCTTTTTATTACCAATGTGTATTTAATAAACCATAAAAATATTGCTCCTAAGCCTTTGTACTGAAAAACCCAGGAAAATTTTTTTAAGTTTAATAATTTAGTAGTTATAATTTTACAGTTATTTAAACAAAAAATCAAATATTCAATAATTTTTCTAGAAATAGTCAAAAACTATAAACATATTTAAATACCTTTTTTCTTACCTTGTTGTTTCTTCATTAATGTCCTTCTTTATTTTGGAAATATTTTTCCTCAGAGCTTCTAAATCACTGGAACTTCTATTCACAGTGGCTTTTAAAGAATCCAGCTATTTATTAGTTAACAGAGAGAAATTATATATTTACTCTATATCTTATAAATTAACATCATTTCTGAGAAGTTCTACTATGAACACATTAATTTCTAACCTACATCACAACCACAAACATAATAACCATGTTGCTGTAATACATACTTAACAATTTTTCTTTTTGATCTGATATTAAATTTTAAATAACTTGCAAATCCTGGCATATTACAGAGACCTACATATATGAGTTAAAAGTGCATAGAACAAAAGCTTCACAACATTGTATTTGGCAATGATTTCTTCGATATGACACCAGAGGCACAGGCAACAAAAGAAAAAGTAGACAAATTGGACTTCGTTAAATTAAAAACTTTTGTACAACAAAAACAATAACAACAGAGCAAAACGGCAACCCAAAGAATGGGAGAAAATATTTGCAAATTATATATCTGATAAGGGATTAATATCCAGAATATATAGAGAACTTCTAAAACTCAACAACAACAACAACAAAAACACAGCCTGACTCAAAAATGGGCAAAGACCTTGAATAGATATTTCTCTAAAGAAGAGATGCAAAAGGCAAATAGCACATGAAAAGACATTCAACATCATTAATCATTAGGGAAATGCAAATCAAAACTACAGTGAAATACTACCTCACACCAATTAATATAGCTACTATCAAAAAACCCCAAAATAACAAGTATGGACAAGGACGTGGAGAAATTGGAACCCTTGTGCACTGTTAGTGGGAATGTAAAATGGTACAGCCACTGTGGAAAACAGTATGGCAGTTCCTCAAGTAATTAAAAATATAATTACAATATGATCAGCAATTCTGAAATAATTGTTCACCCATGTTCACAGCAGCATTATTCATAATAGCTAAAACATGGAAGCAACCCAAGGCCATTGACAGATGAATGGATAAGCAAAATGTGGTATATACACACAATAGAATACTATTCAGCCTTAAAAAGGAACAAAATTTTGACATATACTATAACAGGGATGACCCTTGAGGACATTATGCTAAGTAAAATAAGTGAAATAGGCCAGTCACAAAAAGACAAATACTTTATGATTGCATTTATATGAGGCACTTAGAGTAGTCAAAATCACAGAGACAGAATGTAGAATGGTGGTTTCCAGGGGCTGGGAGGAAGGGGAAATGGGAAATTATTGTTTAATGGGTACAGAGTTTCAGCTTTACAAGAAAAGAGTTATGAAGATGGGTGATGGTGATGGTTGTAAAACATTAGGAATGTATTTAATACCACTGTATACCTGAAAACAGTTAAGATGGTAAATGTGTGTTATATGTATTTCACCACAATAAAAAAATTTTGAGGAAAAAAAAAAGAAGTACTCTTATATGCTACAGCTTGTATGAGCCTTGAAAGCATTATGTAAGTAAAAATGACACAAAATGCACCATATTGTATGATGTCCAAAATAGGCAAATCATAGAGACAGAAAGTAGATCAGGAGTTGCCAGGGCCTGGTAGGAGGGGAGAAAGGAAAGTGATTGCTAATGGGTATGGGATTTCTTTTTGTAAGACAAAAATATTCTAAAATTAGATAGTGGTAATGGTTTCACAACTCTGTGAAATACTAAAAACCATTGAATTGTACACTTCAAAAGGGTGTATTTGATATGTGAATTTTATTTCAATAAGCAAATGATAAATGAATGAATACCTGCATTCTTTTCTGCAATTGGTTTAAACTTTAAAAATTTTGAGAATGAGCTATTAGCAGTGACATTTAATTTATGCAAGAAATTCACTTATTTTACTTTTTCAAGATCTTAATTATTCTCTTCAGACAGAAAAAAAATCTTTCCTTCTTTATCAAGAATATAAAGTATAACAACTTATAGAATAAAATGCTCTGCAATATTCCAATTTCCCACCCAAATAGCAGTAACTTCAGATAACATGGCCTCAAGGCACAAATTTCATAAAGATCCCTTTATTGCTAACTAAGGGGATTGCTAACTCTCCCTATGGAATAATCTAGTTGGCATGTATGCTCAAAAAAAGAAAAGAACAAAGCAGGAGAATTTTATTCTCTCTTAGTCTGTTTAAAGACATTATACCACTACATTGTCCCACTACCACACTGAAATATTTTCCCTTAACAAGGTAAGAAACTGAACTTCAGCAGGTAGTTCCACCTAGAATTTGAGAGTTAAAACCACCATACACATGTAGCCCTGGAAGGACACTTCAAGTTATCACCGATGTCAATAATTCATCTTCACATTTGCTCATTTGTCGGTTATCTTATAATTATGATTTCCAGCCTAGACCCTTCAGGAGCCTTTTGCCTTGGGTCACTTACAGAACACCATGTGTGACAGTCAAGTTGGGCACTGCACAACTCCAGGGGGAGTCCTTCACACCACCTGTGATGTGAATGACAGCCCCCTGTTGCCTTCATCCAAGCAAGGTCTCATTAGAGTATCCTAAAAGTGCCACAACATGAAGGGATGTAACAAAAAGAACTAGAAGGCAGTTTCTTAATCAAAGGAAAGGCTTTATGCTTATTTGTATAGTAATTTGTTATAAATACACAAACCAGTCTTTTTAGTTGACATACCTCATCCTTCAGCTGAATTAGATTAGTTTCATGACATTGATATTCCGTTCTACATTTTAAAACTTTACGATCAGCAACAGAAATTTTTTTCTCATACTCTGTGTTATTCCCAATCTCACTTTCCAAAAACTTGATCTTTTCCTTAACCAAATTTTCTTTTTCTCTTATTTCCTGCTTTATCTTTGCTAATGCCTAGGATTTAAAATACATGTTAAATATATATTTAATATAACAAACAAAACTAAAAGGAATTTAGTTTTTCTATAGCATTTGTTTTACCAAAACTTAAGAAAATGTTTTTTAAAGAGAGACTAATTTATATGAATAAAATAAAATATTAATATGCCACACACTAATATCTATAAGCTCATTTTTTAAAGATCTCTGTATTTTATTTCATCCATCTGGTACTTTGCTAAAGGGATGAGAAAAATGTCAATCTTTCCTCAACAAAAGGTGACATGTAAAAAAATATACCAGTATTGAATAGTTTTCACACAGAAAGATGGATTTCAATGAAATTTTCCAAGTATTTCACAAGACCAGTTTTTTTCATTTTTTGAGAATATTATTTTTGTTATTGGTTTCAGTAGGAATGTCTTCACGCAGGCTTTTTGCTAGTCTTGGGGATACAAAATAACTAGAATATACAACGTAGTGACTGAGGTATGGACAAAGTATTAATACTATGGGAGCAAAGAGATAATGAAGTCTACCCAAGAGAAATCATTAAAAGGCTTTACCTAAGAGCCTTCATTTGAATTGGGCCTAAAAAGATAAATGGGGATGCATAAATACTCTAACATGGTTAAGGTGCAGGGTGGGAGGGCGGGGATGGAATGGGGACATAATAGGAAAGGGTGGAGGCAGATGATAGGGATTAGGCTGGAAAGGTAGAGGTTAAGGCCAAATGGTGAAGAATTCAATTTTTCAATTGCCATGTTAAAAAGGGTCAGCTTTTAAGCAACATGGAATAAAGATTTTAGCGCTGGGGAGTAAAAAGATCATATGTGGTTTTTACGGGTGATTCTGATGGCAATATGTTAACTGAATTGGAGGGAGAAGCAAAATTTACCCTAAAATATATTTCTTCCAAGTTTTCTGGAATAGGGTCCCATCAAACAACTAATCCCAGGAGATTGGGTCAGGGGAGAGTATGTATTCTAAAATCAGTAAGTTTTAGAAATGCTGCATGTAATATTGTACATATTAGCATATTAAATCAATATATATCTGAGATTCACTGCATTTTAAAAAACATTTTAAATTTGTTTAATCTAGTATTCCCATCTATATAACAATTAATATTCTATAATTGTAACATTCCATATATCTACTATGTTCATTCAACCTTAGGAGGTCAAAACTTCCTAAGTTTATATGTGTCAAATGATTATTCTAGAATTTCTTGCCTTATATTAATTTTTCTACCACTTAATCAGATGCTTTAATTCCTACTTCAGCGTTCACGTTTTTTAACAGGGCAATTTATTCACAGTTAAGTTTTCATACAGGTGATGCCACAGAAATCAGAAATACCACAAATTGAGAGCCAGTTGTTAAACACTTAGAAGCATCCCAGTACCTATGGAATCACTTCTTGTTTCCCTCCCTAGTCTTTTTCAATACATACAGCCAGGAAATGTCACCCCATAAATAAGGAACCACTGAGGATATGACCAGAGAGCTACAAGCTGTGGATTCTGCCAAATCAGCAGGCTGAGTCAATTTAGCTGCAGGGTTGTATGACAATTTGATTATGGACCTGCAGTCTTAGATCTGACACATTTGATTTACACAGAGGAAGCAGTCAGGACTTGATGTTTGAAAGTAGTATGAAGCCAAGAAAGAGAAACCAACATCAGCATTAAGAAATAAGAGGAACTCATAGTTAAGATTGGGTCTCCCAAGTCCCTCCTTAGGGAGGCATAGGCCATTTTGTTGACAAAATGTTGATTACTTGCAGAAGTTTAAAATAAAGAAATCACATTTTACATATAAGTTACATATAACAAGTAAACCACATCCAGATATCAGAGTTCCAAACTCCCAGTGACCTGAGCTGCTTGCTAATGCCTTTCCATGGAGTATATTCAGAATGGAAGTTCGCCCATTTTCTCATCTGCCTTCTTTCCTCCTCAATTCTTTCTCCTTCCCAACTTTCCATCATCTTCCCATCTTCACTCACCACTATTTTACCCCTTAATAATTTCCCAAAAAAGTTCTCCTAAATTACCTCTGAAAGTAGCAAAAGATAACACTAGGTCTGTGTTTAATCAGTATGGTGTTCCTCCACTTTTGAGCTTTCACCCCATCATGGGTACCTCAGTTTCAAAAGGGAAAATTTATTGCAGTCCTTCTTTCTTGGCTATCCATGAGGCTACTTTCCCTACACCTTTGATTAGCACACAAATAGCACACATGTTAAATCCAAGGCACCTTGGACAACCATGTATAAGTCAGGGCATTGGTTTTACTGCAATAACATTATCTGTTGATCTTCTCTTGTCCCACATTTCAGAGATGTCAGGATCCAGTCTTCAGCATTATATACCATAAGTAAATAATTTTCATAAAATCTCATTTCTAAATGGATACAGGGTCAGCTTTGAAAAACATTTACCAAAACTACTGAATCCTGCTACAAAAGTGACTTTCAAATAACAGTGCAATTTACATTTGAAATGAATGAGTTAAATACAAAAGAGATAAATACAGCTGAATGTTGCAAGGACCAAACAACTACTTTACCAAGGCACAGTTATCGATGTCTCGATCTCTCTTCTGCATCTGTTCTATTGTGTTCTCCCACTGTTGAATGAGTTCTTGCCTTTCATTATGAATCTTACGAAAATCTTGGGCTGCTTTATCCAATTCTAACTGTCAAATGAAGACCAAATAATATTTCTGTGAATTTAAGTGCTTTTTAAACATCACTTTGACAATTAAGAAGTAAAAATCTTTACTAAACCAACCTGTGCACTTAGAGTCTCTGCAAGTTCATTGTCAAGTACCTTTCTTCTCTGATTACATTCCACTGTCAGTCTTTCTAATTGCAGGGTCAGTGCCTATGATGTAATTACATGCAAAAATATTCATAATTATCATTTTATTAACATAAAAGCTGTTAGCCTATCTCACATTAAGTATTATTATATTATACATATTTATTTGACATCTAAAATAACTACAAAATAATATATATATTCTTTATCTTCTAGCCCCATAGTGCTGCAATGATAACCCAATTGTTTCTAAAAAGACTTTTAATACTTTTTAAAGTAAGTTAGAAAAAAGATTAAACAATAATTTGCCATTTAAAATTATTTTAACTAATGCATGTGGTATTAATCTATTAGAAAATAGCATGTTTCATGATACTAAAATATTACCAGATTTAATTACAAGTAGATCTTTAAGTAACGGTTATAATAATATATTAAATAATCAATAGCACTATAGTCTCAAATCAGCAAAAACTATCTGTAACATTCAAACTATTACACAAAAGAAGTTAAAATACTTATACATAGTTCTACTACAAAACTTTCTTTTCTGAAATGCTTTTGAGAAACCTTCTCAATCAGGATTCTTAACCGGGAGTCCAGAGATCCCTAAATGGTCAAAGGGCTTCAGAGGATCTGTAAAACTTGCAGCAAAATTTTGTGGATATTTGAGTATAGTCATTTTTCTAGAGACAGGATAATTGGCTTTATTAGACCCAAAATGTTTAAGAACTACTTTAAAATTAGAAGTTCAATTTAGATTAAATGGTTGATATATTACAGATTCAGAGAAAATCTAACACTACGATTTATAATATCTCACCCTAATTTTATTATCATCTTGTCGTGCATACTTCTGAAGAGTGAGGGCATCACTATCTTTATGAGCCGATTCTTCCAGCCATGCCTCCAATGCTTGCTGGTCCCAGTTCATTTGACATTTCAAACCATCCAGTTTTTGAGTAGTTTTAAATATGTAATTCTAATTTCCAAAGAGAGGGGGCATGGGGAGATTACAAAACATTATTTACTGTACAAATTAAAATAAAACATAACATTACATATTACAGGACATATTTAAAAGGAAGAAAGAAATCCTGTCTCTGTCCCTGGCCAGATGTATATAAATACCATATTTAATTGTATAACTATCATACTAATATTTTAATTATTCAGTTGTGAAATAGAGGGGAGATGATTATACAAAGTTGAGAATAGTAGTTGAGCCAAAGGTTGCTTAAAAAGGCTTCAGGGTAGCTACCCTAGAGCAATCTCATTAGTCACTCCACCCAAACTACCCCAAGCTGATCCACAACCTTAATAAAAATAATGTACTTGATATGCTAACTCAAGCCCAAGACAAGTCCCCTTCAGCCCCATTTCCAATCAGATTGCTGCCTCTAAAAGACCTCTTATATAGAAATTTTGGAAGCATGTCTAATTAAAATAAATATAGTAGTTAAGCAGATAAAAATATTTCTGTCAATGTATTCATTTAACAAATCTAGGTTCACAAAAAGAAAACAGATCAATATGCAAACATATACAAATTAATATGATATGTATGCATATGTATACATACATGTATACATATAGAGAGATACAGATATATACATTTCCATAAGTATATGTATATGTAAAGATAAGAATTGAATTTGGAAAGAGCTCCCAGCCACGTAACTAAAAACTAAGAAAGAGAAAAATAGGTTACAGTAGCTTAATATTAGAATCACCAGCTGATAATATGAAAAGTAAAAATTTTGACTGAAAAATGAAATTCAAAATTACAAGTGACTTTTTTAATGTAGCTTTTAAAAATGTAGCACTTATAAATTATGCCTAGTGTGGTATATAACAGGCAGCCGGCATGGTACTTTGCACATAGTAAGGCTCAATGACTATTTGGTAAATGAATATTGAGAAAATAAATGTAACATTCTATCACTGTTGATTCAAATTACAGCTCCACGTGAGTTTCATTGTCCAAAAAACAACGTAAGTGAATGTCAGGAAACTAAAGAATGCCTTTGCCGTACAGAAAAAAAAAATGTTTATTTGGTGAGGGAAGGAGGAACAATAGCACACAATGTTAAATAACATTTCAACACATACTTCCTTATCACTTTTCTTTTCCCGTATTGAAGTTATCTCATTTTCCAGTCGTTGCATTTCATCCTTCACTCGTCCCAGTTCTCTTTCAGCAATCATCTTAAAATGTTCTTCACTTTCAGTCTCATGCTCCCTGGCTTTGCAAAGAGACTAGAGAATAATATACAAGACAGAAAGATTTTTAGAATTTTAATATTATAAAATATTCATAATAATCCACTAGACAGAAAATAACAAAGTTCCCACAAAATGCTTAGATCGAGTACTATTAATTCCACTTCTCTGAAACCTACACCACATTAGACTTTGTGATTCAGTGTAGTCGGTGTTGCTTACTAGTTGTAAGAAGTCAGTTCATGGAATGTGCTAGGAAAAAATGTTGTCAGCAGTTTTCAGTTATTATTTTGGTCTAGGGAAACTGCTGAAAACCAAAATTTATATACTGAGACTTTAAAAGATATAATTCATTTATTTAAAAATAAAAAATGAAACTAATTAAAAATACTTAGGAAATGGTATGTTTATAAGAATTGATCACATATTCTAATTAACAGAGATAATTTTAAAGTAATTATGTAAACAGTGATGGTTATAAATATGTCCTAGAGTATGTTAATATACAATGATGCCTTTGTGTTAAGTTTTACTTAATAAAATCGTATTTGTTGACTACTGATCTTGTAGGGCTTCAAAGTTATCACCATTTGTATTATTTTTACATGATTAAGGCTGTTAGTGTTGAAGGAAGTTTACTGTCTTTTGTCTCTATTGCCCTACTTAATTGAGGTTTGGCTATAATGAAATACACCTGCAGAAAATCTCTGTTTCTCAATTCCCCAACTCAGTGGCTTAATAACTTGAAGAAAAGATGTTCCAAACTGCTTATTAGTTACTAAATCACATCAGGATACAAAAATCTTGAGATTGTTTTTAAAAGTTCATTAAATTTATAACTTTCTAATAAGACTTGTAAAAACCCATAAAACACCTATATTAAGTATAAATTGGTATTAAAAACATGACTTTTTTCATTTTTAAGAATTACATACTTCTTTAAAGGAAAGTTGATGCATTTTTTAAAAAACAGCTTCAGATGGAAGTTAGTAAACTCTCCAATGCTGATTTACAGAGCTTTCTGATTTCCTGGGCATCATCAGGGAAAGAGATTCTACACATGAATAGATTGTCATAAAACAGATGTTTACTTAATTAATCACTCTAAGTTTTAATTTTTATTATTTGTGTCAATATTTCTAAAATGCATTGTACTGTTCCCAGTTACCTTAGTTTCCTGAATATAATTTAACTTTTCTATTATCTCAGAACTGTCATTATAAAATTCAATTCTTAAACTATGCTAAAATACCATTGTGTCCTAAGGGCTACTGAAGTGTGTGGACTATTTGCCTCCACTCAAAATGGCTCCAGGGGGTTGTGTTGAAAAATTTAAAAGTAGACAGAAACTCTATTATGTGTTTTATTAGGTCTGCTTCCACTTAATGCCATAGTTTCTCACTACCATCACTGTACCCTTCTCATATAATCAGCTGACTAATATTATATCAGGCTGTTTGAATGATGATTTCTCTTTTCAAATGAACTAATTATTCCTTGAATTTGGTGGCAGTAGAGTTCCTAAAAGTCTTTTTTTCTACCTACTTTCAGGTTCAAGATTATGTTCATAATTATTTAGTTATACAAAAGTTTCCTATTATATCTCTAAAATCAAATCATAGATGTAAATGCAATGTGAAATGTTCCATGACTACACATGATATAATCAATGTGAATTTCAACATTATTGTACCTGGGTAAATAAGAATTCTTGCTTAACATTTTTGAAGTGAGAAGTCATAGCATTAATTCGATCTTCATAGTCACGTAGCTGATCTTGAAAGCTTGACCTTTCATCCCGCAGCTTTGACAACTGTAAATAATAAATTCTATGCTTAACCAAAGTCCTACTAAGTTTTTACCATATTAAAAGGATCTAAAATCAAAAGAAAATTAAATCCTCATTTACTTCATTTCTTTCAATATCCATTTAAACTTCTAAAATCTACTAATCTTTTAAATATTATAAAATAGCTCCGTGGGAAAATTAGCACCATATTAAAAGAGAATAGAAATCTCTCTCAGATTTACAGCGTTAGCAGGTCCACTGCTAAAATGCAATTTAATAAGATTCTATTCTGTAATTAAACCACAAGATAGCTAAAGCAGACAGAGCATAGCAACAAGATGTAACAAAAACACAGAGCATGAAACATAAATTTGAAAAGTAGCTGTACATGCAGCATAATAGCTCCTCCCTGAACTCCTGTTCAAAACCAACAGACTTAGGCTAAGCTTAACAGAACAGAACAACTAACTCTCACATGCTTAAAACCTGTTTCTTAATAAATTTTGTGTGTCTTTTGAATAAGAACCCTGAGTAGAAACAAAACAGTGTAAATGCAAGCAAACAAACAAACCTTTAGGAAATTATAACACAGATTCTCAGGACCACTAGAGTATGTCACCCCTCAAAGCAGTATAAAAGCTCAACAACAAAAAATATGCTTCCTTAGTGTTCGGAGCTGTGGTTCCCCATGTTGGGGCTACAACCCAGGAGGTACACAACACCGTCCACTAAAGTGCAGAAGAAATATTTGAATTTTTAACGAAGGAAGAAAGAAAATAAATACTAATTTACTCATTTGTTATGTCCTATATTTTATTAAACTTACTAAGTACAGTTGACCCTTGAACAACCTGGGTTTGAACTGTGGTTTCACTTATATGGGGATTTTTTTCAATAAATATAGTACCTATATTTTCATTTTACAGATCTTTAACTAAGTGTGGGGAAAAGTTTGTGTTTGCTTAGAGATCACAATATGGGGAATCAAAAGAACTAAGGTTTGATTTCTGATTCTATCCAAACTGTTTCAGCTTCCTGCCCTTGGGTGAATCATTTATCAATTCCCTGTTTTGGAGACAGAGATAGCAGTACTCAAATTTTCCACTGCTGGGTGGGGGGGCAGGTAGCACCCCCTAACCCTCACACTGTTCAAGGTCAACTGTAATAATAAATACGTATTTTTTGCTTTTTATTTCATTAACTTCAGTTTTTATTTTAATTCCCTTTTTTTTACTTTATTGTTCTTTTTTAAAACTTATTAAGAGGAGTTCTTAGTTTCTTTACTTTTTGTCTTACTGATTTTTATGACCTAAATATTTGTCACCCCCAAATTCATATATTGAAACCCTAATCCCCAATGTGATATTTATCTGGAGGTGGAGCCCTTGGGAGGTAAGTAGGTTTAAATTATGACATGAGGGTAGGACCCTCATGATGGGAATAGTGTCCTTATAAGAAGAGGAAGAGAGACCAGAGCTCACTCTCTCTCTTAGGCAGCCATCTACAAACCAGAAAGAGGGCTCTCATAAGTACTCAGCTATGATGGCACCCTGGTCCTGACTTCCAGCCTTCATAATTGTGAGAAATAAGTCTGTTTTTAAGTCACTCAGTCTATGTTACTCTGGTGTAGTAACCCAAGCTAAGACACTGATCTAAAATAAAGGCATTTAAGGCTATAAGTTTTCTCTAAGATTTTTGCCGTTTCCCGTGGGTGTGGGTATGAAGCAGTCTCCTTTTATTGTTTTCTAAAAGGTGATTTTTTTCCTTTCAATTTCTCTTTGATATAAAGCTATCCAGAAATATATTTCTGAGAAACTCACCTACGTATCAATATTTAAGATGGATCTCTTAGTCAGCTCAGGCTGCCATAACAAAATATCATAGACTGGGTGGCTAAAACATGGAAATTTATTTCTCACAGTTCTGGAGGCTAGGAGGTCCAAAATCAAGGTGCCAGACAATTCCGTTCCAGTGAAATTTCTCTTCCTGACTTGCAGATGGCTGCCTTCTCAGAGTCCTCATATGACAGAAAGAGCCCTGGTCTCTCTTCCTCTTCTCATAAGGACAGTAATCCCATGCTACCCCTTCCCCGCCATCATGACCTCATGTAAACCTAATTACCTCCCAAAGGCCCCACCTCTGAATACCATCACACTGGGGGTTAGGGCTTCAACATATGTATGGGGCGGGGGCGGGGGTGGGGGGTGGGGGTGGGGAAGGCACGCAAGTATTCAGTTCCTAACAATGGCGGATAATTTTTTAAATTGTTTATTATAAATTCTATTGGCTTATGATCAGAAAATGTGACCTATAAGTTTTCCATCACTCATTTTTAAATTGTTATAAAATATATATAACATAAAATTTACCATTTTAACCCTTTCTCAGTACGTTAAATACAGTGGCATTACGTACAGCCACGTGTTGTGCAACCATCACCACCATCCATTTCCAGAAATCTTTTATCTGCCCAAACTGAAACTCTGTACCCATTAAATACCAACTCCCCATTCCCCTTACCCCCAGCCCCTGGAAATCAGCATTCTACTTTGTGTCTCTACAAATTTGACTACTCTAGGTTATCTCATATAAGTGGAACCATACAGTATGTTCTTTTGTGTCCAGCTTATTTTACTTAGCCTACTGTATTTAAGGTTTAGCACTCATTTTTAGGTTTTTGTTCTGGTCTAGTACATAATCTACCTTTGTAAATGTTTTATGAACATATTCTACTTAAGGGATATATGTTCTCTATGTTCTTATTTTTGTTGTATTAGTCATATCTTTTATATCTTTATTTTTGTCTATTAGAGTTGTCTAATTCTGAGGAAGTAAATATTGAAGTATCTCACTACATATTTTTGTCAAGGCCTACTTGCATTTATAATAGCTTTTACTTTTACGTATTTAGCTGTTGTGATGTTTGGTGCTTTATCACTTTTATTTTCTTCATCAATTATGACTTTTATCATTGCATAATGAACCCAGAGCAAAAGCATCTGCTTTTTAAATGAAAGCATAACGATTAACTCTCCACAACTTGATAATTCCTTCCCCATAGAGTTCCCAAACAACATTTTATTACCTCTTTCTTCAATATAAAACGACATGCAAGGACCACCAGATATATATTGAAAACTTACATAATGTGAGGGACATCGAGATAAACAAACAAAAAGATCCCAAAGAAAACAGATAATTCAGGACACAAAAGACAAGAACTAAACACACACACTCAGAGAGATTGTAAATGATAATGTACTCCTAAAATAAGACCATGTGATACAAAAAAGCAATAAGCAAATAACCTGAAAATTAAAAATATGATTGATATAGTTGCCAAAATTAAAATTGCTATGTAAAGATGAAATAAAACCCTAAAAGCTTCCAGAGATTAAAAAAGTAAGCTATAAAGAAATGAAAATCATTTTAATATCAGATTACTCACCAACAACACTGCTGGAAGATAATAGGGCAATACTTTCCAGATTCTGTGGAAAAATTATTTTTATTCTAGGATCTTCTACCCAGCCAAATTAACATCATATGTGAAGATAAATAAAAACATTTTCAGATTCACAGTGTTTACCTCCCATAGACCGTTCTTAGGGAGACACAAGAAAGTATTTCATTAAAATAAGGGAATAATAATCTAAGAAAAAAGAAGCTATGTGATGTAGGAAATAGAGCATCAACCCAGTAAAGGAAAGGGAATTCTCAAGTTAACAGCTGGGAAATAGGCCTGTGGGAAAATAGTCCATACTGGGAAACACAGGACTCCAGGAGGAAGGAGTACGGGGAGAGAGAAAGTATCTTGAAGATCTGATACTATGATTTAAGGAATATAAATGTAAAGTCGGCAATGCAAGGAACCAGACTGGCAGCCAGGGCTATGAGGAATTGAAAGCACAGTACTGTGGGTCCTTCTTGAAACCCACACATGGATAGTACCCAACCAGTCAAAAGATGAATCAAAGTGAAAAATTCAAAAACAGGTAAACTTAGTAAAAGTGGCTGCATGAACAACCATTAAATCATTTTAAATATAAAACTAAGACTAAACACTTGTAGTAAATTAAGGGCACTGAATAGAATGAAAATAAAATAAACCTTGATATTATAAAAATAATAAAACCACTATTTTTAATGGGGAAAAGAAGGTGGCAGGAAGGGTAAGAGAGCTAATTTCTTCATTTCAAAGATGAGAAATGAAAGATCAGGGAGTCAACCCATACTGTCTACAAATGAAGCAAAGAAGCTTTTTAAAAACAATTAATTTAACCATTTCATTTTTCTTAATGTTAAAGAAATCTTTTAGCAACCACTATCTCTTATAACCAAGTAATACTGAAATACAACAATTCCGTTCATTTCCTCCTTTTAAACACAAGTAAAATTAAATTTAAATTTTTATGTTAAAAGCAGCACATGTAATAGGATCCCAGTTTTATAATACTCCTGTCTTTTCTATCTGTATACCTGTAGACCATGATGTCTGGGATATTTGTTTAAAGCCATGATAGCCACTTCTACGGTCAACAGTGAGTACTTTGGGGAGGGAATATCTTGAATTTTTTATTTTATACCCTTCTCTTCTGTTTGAATATCTTAAACTTTCAAGAGTTGCTTTTTTAATATTGGAGTTTATTCAAGTGAAGTGATTATGGCCCTCATTATTCTTTTTATTGCTCTTTAATATTTTTTTAAAATAGCTAATATGAGTAATATGTATATAAAGTCCTGTGAGACAAATATTATGGCAATAATACCAAAAACTAACGTTTGAATGGAATTTAACCTATACTAAAGTCCTTAGAGCTGTATAACAACCCTGTGAGATAATCATTTTACTTATCTCCAGTTTACAGAAGAAGAAATGAACTCAACGCTGGTAAGCAGGATCAGAACCCAAGACTGGATACTTATTATTAGTCCTCAGTACTCAGTGCTAGATCTCTTATATTTCCTAATGCTGCCCTTCACTTAAAACAAAAAACAAAATCTGAAGCCATCTAAATTAGATATAAGTAAATAAGTCAGAAGAGTGTGAAAAAAAATATTTTCAAAAAACAAAGTGGAGGCTTTTCATTTTCATTTCTCAGAGGAGAGAAGACCTTCTCTTCCATTCTCTAAAGTAGTGTAAACATCATCGGTCTTCTTGGACCCTCTTCCACACAACACATTGCCATATGATGGAACTTTAGACTGACTGCTAACGGGTTTTCAAAGTTTCCTGAGCTGGTTGCAATTTTATTTTTAACAACTACCATGCATTGGTTGCAAGCTGGTGTAAAATACTCCTTACACAAATATTTTATATATTTCTGTGACAACTTAATCCTCACTTTGAAAAGCTGTAAACTGCACATTATACATACTTACTAGAACATCCCTCTTGAAAACATTTCTTCGAGTCACTTTAAACTTTAAACATCATAGGCAGTAACTCAAAAAGAAATGTCAACCATAACATGTTTTGTTTACAAACATCCGCAAATAACTGTTGCTACGCAAACCTCAGAAGTCCCTTTGCAAACTACGCTTAATTCTGAGGAAGGAAAAAGCGGGCGCGAGAACCAGCCTTCCCTCTACTACTCAGGAGGCTGGAAATGAGTGCAAGGAGTGGAAGAGGAGGAGGGAGTAAAAATTCAAGCTTTATAGTTGTGAATATCAATTATTGTTTCAATTTGATTGATTGACTGATTGATTTTAATGCTTTAGCAAGTACCGAAAAGGGCTAGCAGGTGAGGGAGGAAGGAGATGCTGCCGGAGAGAGGTAGACCGAGAAGAGATGGGATTAGGGAAAGAACGGAGAGAAATAAAAGGGTTGGGGTATTTCTGCCAGCTAGAAAACGTCCCCCAACAGACCCCTTCCTCCCCCGCCTTCTTCACCTGATGCTTACCAGATCTTCCAGTATCTTGTTCTCCTCGTTCGCCACCGGGATGGCGAACCCTTCCTCCCAATTCAGCTCCGCCAGGAATTCACTACTCATGATGACAAACAGATAGGGGACCTCAGAAAAGGTGCAGAGGTAAGATCCACCTTCTCGTATCGCCCGTGAGCGGCACCTGAGGCAACCCCAGGAACTCGCAAAGCTCCGGGGTAGTTGCTACTGGAGCTCTAGCAACCGTTTCGCGCCCTTAGTTACCAAACAGGAAGCGCTCAGGTCCCCAGGCAAATCTTCCGGTTGAGAACTCCTTCCCAGGATCCAGTGCAACTTCTTCTTCTTGGGCACCCAGAGAAGCGAATCAACTTACTCCTCCAGAGGTTCCTTGGGATTGCCAGGTACCGGCATAACAGTCCTTCAACGTGCGGCTCCGGTTAGCCCCTTCGGCGCTCCCGGGAGGTATAAAATCGGTGGCGCCTGCAGTCTCCGGGGGACCACAGGGCACCGGACCTGCATTGCGCTACGCAGCTGCGATCGCGGGCGGAAGATGAGCGCTAACGAAAAGAATAAACCCAGCTTTCCTTTCAAGTGGCGTTTGTTGAGTTTCATTAGTAGATGAAATCCTGTAGGCTGAAGTAGACAGGTATTTTGAAGCACAATTCACTCCCTAGAATCATTGCTGGATGTTTTGATCTTCGCCTGTTTTAACTTCTGGTCTCCCACCCAATGTTCTTCTGCTCGGTTGCAGAGTCCTAGTTGACTGCAGTCGTGAACTGCTCGGAGATGGCAGACCTGCAGTGCAGAGTTAACACCTTTATTTCCTTTTTTTTTTTTTTTTTGGCCAGGCGGCATGTGGGATCTTAGTTCCCCCACCAGGGATCAAACCCGTGCCCCCTGCAATGGAAGCGCAGTGTCTTAACCACTGGACCGCCAGGAAAGTCCCTATTTTCTTTACATTTTCATTTGTTAGCATTTACACATCTTTAATTCCACACAAAAACCTATATTTCTTCCTAAACTCGAAAAAGTCTAACCGCTTTAGACTGGCAAGCACTTTACCAATTCACTCATTTGAATTAACAGCTTGGCACCGGTAGGAGTTTGAGTTTATGACCTGTGTTTTATGTACCCGCTTCTCAGAACTGGAAAGTATAAAACAGTGAACTAACCTAATCCTTTCATTTCCTAGATAAATGAACTGAAGCTCCCTGAGGTGAAGCGGGTAAAATAAGCAGGACCTAAACTAGGAAACAGATCTCAAACTATGCTCTCTGCAATGAGGGGTGTTCTTGGCTGGAATACTCTCTACCACTGCATCGTGAAGACCAATTAATTTTGCTTATCCTATAGTCAACTATCTGTAGCTTTTTTTGCCCTTTTGAATTTTATTTTACCTGTTCGTTGCTAACCTTTTTATTATAAAAAGTTTAAATATATGTAAAAATAGAGAGCAGGGTATAATGAACCCCTATATACGCATCACCTTGACTTAACATTCTTTTTTTTTTTGTCATATTAGTTTCATCTATATCTTTTGCTGAAGCATTTTAAAGTAAATCACAAACATAACATTTCACCCATAACTACTTGAGCATGCATCACTAATGTTTAACATTTAATGTTTTATAACATAAACACAATATCATTATCACATCTGACAAAATTAACAGCATCAAAATATCTGTTCATGATCAATATCTTTTCATATTCATATTTCCTCAAATGTCTTGAAAATGTCTTTTTTTACCCTTGGTTTGTCACTATACTTTTGAAATCTTCTTTTGTAGCTTTATCTCTTTGTGCTTACATGGTTTTCCATATGTTTAGCATTATGGACTTAGAAATAGTGTCTTCAAAGGCTAGAGTTAGCAAGGCATTTTATTCTCCAGTTCTACAATGCCTAAATTTCCAAGGTGGTCAAGAGAAAGACAGCTTGTAGAGGGAATGTTGACCTATAGGGAATAATGGACTTTTACAGCTTAAATAACTTTAATAGAGATCATCTTTTATTTTATAATAGTTTAGTCAACACTACTAATGAAAATGTTAATATCCAGCATATATTAAGATGGCATATAGTTATTTATATTTAAAAATTGTTATGGCAATGTCCCTTTTTTAATGATTATTTTAAAATGTGAATACTGAGGCAGCTGCCTTCGCCTGTGCCAATCTGTTGATCCACCCTTCTCAGTGTCAGCTGTACCTGCCAAATGTATGACTGCAGCTGTCTTTGCTGGGTACTTCTCTAGGCCCCAAGGACATAAGAACTTTGGCAGCCAAATCCCTGGAAAGAGTCCCATTTCCCATATCTCAAGGCTTCTATTTCCTGAATTTCAGGATAATGATTATACAATGTTGAATTCTGGACAAAATGTCCATGCATCCTCTCAATTCTACCTTTCTGCCTTTGAACAATATCCCTGCTTCTCCCCCTCATCACCACAGTATTCCTATCATCCATTTCCCACTTTTATAATTCTACAACTTCCAGATTCTAACCCTATTATTATTCATTCAGATTTAGAAATAAAGCCCAAAGTTTTACAAGCCTTGTCACTAACCATGAAATAATCAATTTAATCCCCAAATGCTAAGGTAGATGTTACCCTTTTACTATCTCATTCCCAAATAGATAACTTCATCCAGATCAGGTTGTTAAGGCTAAAATATGAAGAGATTTGGGGTTTTGCAAAAATAACGTGTTCTTTGTTTTATAAAAAAGAAAAATACTTATAAGTATGAAGTAAAAGGAAAAGATATCCTCACCTCCATGCCAATCTCATTCTCAAAAGTTTGCCCCATTTTGGTGTTTATCCTACCAGCATGTTTTAAAATGAAGCTGTAAGTATATACATATATTAATTTTTTCCTATAGAAATAAGACCATAAATATTCTTTTGCAAATTCATTTTTTCACTTAACAATAGTGGCTATGTTTCCGTGTCAGTATATTAGATCTTTGGTCTTTTAATGGCAGCTTAAAATTCAGTATCATCAATCAATTTTAACTTTATAAACAATGCTATAATGAACACCTTTCTACTGCTGTATTTCATCAATTCTAGACTATACTTATTTTCACATTTTAATATCTCCAAAATTGGAATGCATCTTTCAGTTAGTGTTAAATATATTTTTTTTTAATAAATTTATTTATTTATTTATTTATTTATTTTTGGCTGTGTTGGGTCTTCGTTTCTGTGTGAGGGCCTTCTCCAGTTGCGGCGAGTGGGGGCCACTCTTCATCGCGGTGCGCGGGCCTCTCATTGTCGTGGCCTCTCCCGTTGCGGAGCACAGGCTCCAGACGCGCAGGCTCAGCAGTCGTGGCTCACGGGCCCAGTTGCTCCGCGGCATGTGGGATCCTCCCAGACCAGGGCTCGAACCCGTGTCCCCTGCATTGGCAGGCAGACTCTCAACCACTGCGCCGCCAGGGAAACCCAGTTAGTGTTATATTTGGTGAATAAGATATAATCTTGAACACCTATGTAACTATTTCTGCATGACATTTTCTTAGAAGTAAAATTAATGGAAAACAGGTATAAGCAATTTTATTTTGATAGATAACACTAAATTATCTTTCAAAATGTCTTTGCATACCTACAGAATATGACAGTATTCTTATGAAGTATCAAATATTTTACAACCTAAAGAGAAAAATATGGTTTTTCATTGTTGTTTATTGACAATTATATAATAATGAGTGAGACTGAACATCACATTTCTTCTGCTAAGAATTTATCATATCCTTTGTCCATTTTTTCCCATTAGGTTGTCTCTTCTTATTGAATTATGGCAGTGTTTTTTATGTTGTAGTTTCTTTGTGCATGTTTGTGTGTGTGTATGAGTATTTTTCTCCTAATGTTTTTTTGAGATTTTTAAAAAACTTTTTTTAGTGTATTTTGCTATACAACACCTCAGAATCTGCTCTCATTGCCATCAGTATGCTTCATATTCCAGTGGATACGTTCATCATCAACTTGCCTGATCTATGGGCTGCATTCAGCTCAACTATTCCTTCCCTATAAAAACATTTTCTTCTCTTGGCTTTTATGACTCCCTTCCAAGTCCACTGCCACCACTCCAAACAATCATCATCTCTCACTGCACTACTGCAATGGCATCCTCAACAATCTGTCCACTTCTACTCTTGTTCCCCCGAAATCCATTCTCCCTCAACAGTTAAGGTAATCTTTTACTTCCAACACCTAATTTCGAAATATTTCCCACATATAGAAAAGCTGAAATAATTTTACAGTGAGCACCATTCTTCCCCGGATCTAGATGTTTCCTAGGTCCTACCATGAATGTTTGACTATTCTTGCTATTACATACCCATCTATCCATCCACTCATCAATTCATGTTATTTATTGATGCATTTCAAAGTAAGTTGCAGTAATCAGTACACTTCCCCCCTAAAGACTTCACCATGCATATGTTTACTTTTGTTTACATTCTTCCCTCTATAGGTAAAATTTATGTACAAACAAATACACAAATCTTGAGTTTGGACAAATGCATACACCAGGTTAACCTAAACTATGCTCAAGATGTGGAACATCACCACTTCCCCAGAAAGTTTCTGCCAGCTTCTTTGCAGTCAGTCCCTGCTCTCACATCCCCTAACCCCCGAGAGGCAACTTCCGGTTCTGATATTTTCTCTATCATACGTTAGTTTCCTCTCTTTTAAAACTTCAAATCAATGAAAAGGTACTGTATTGTGCTATATTTCCTAAATTTACCATTTATTGCCTCTCAGCTCCAAATTCACCCATTTTGCCTGCTCTGTGAAAACAGATATGGGCCCTTTAAATATTTCTCTTTCAACAGCTGGCACAACATCAAGCTTTACCAATAAGGGCACAGGAGAGACATTGCAGGAGGAGAAAAGCCTTTTTTTCTCCCCCGGTTCCAGCGTGCTCACCTGGCAGCACGCACAGCTTCTTCAGCGTCCAGTTCCTGCATCTCAGGCAGTTCTTCCAGCATCAGGCTCCTGCAGCGCTTGTGGCTTCTCCCTTCCCAGCTCCTGCTGTGTGCAGCAGCTTCCCTTAGCGCTCACCCCCACCCCAACTTGGGTAGTTTGGCAACAGAGTGCCCCCAGTGAGACATCACCCCCTTAATAGATTTCCCTGGCACCACAGAGAACAGATTTCCAGCAAGTTCGACCAGCACCATGATTTCTCTGCCATTCATTTAGCTGGGGGGCCGGGTGGGGAGGCTCTTCCCTGGGCACACTGTCTCAGCTTTAAGGATAGTAACTGCTCCTTATTTCTGCTATTTCTCCATTCTTTAGAGTTTTCTTTACTTCTTAACGGCCAGCCCGTTGTTACTCCATCCTCTGTTACAGTTAACAATTCTTTATATTGAGCCTTCCCTATTAAATTGCTGTGTGGTTTCTCTCTCCTGATTGCACCCAGACTGATAAAAATATGTACTTTTTGATGTTAGGCTTTTTTTCACTCAGCTTCACGTTTTTGATATTCATCCATAGTGCAGTATCAATGGTTCATTTCTTTTTATTGCTGAATAGTATTCCCTTATGTAAATATAACACACTCTGTTTACCTGTTCTCCTAATGATGAACGCCTGGACTGTATTCAGTTTGGGGAAACTATGAATAGAGCTATTATAAACATTCCTGTACAAGATTTTTAATACACTTTTTATTTTAGAATAAGTTTGATTTATAGAAAACCTGCAAAGATAATATCCCATATATCCCTCACATAGTTTCAGTTTCCTCTAATATTATTATCACACATTACCATGGTACATTTGACAAAAGAAAGAAGTCAACATTGACCCATTACTATAAACTAAACTCCAGATTTCCAGTCTTTCCATCCATGTTTTTTTCTGTTTCAGGATATAATCTAGCATACCGCATTGCATTTTGTTATCATGTCTCCTTAGTCTTCCTTGGTCTGTAACAAGTTCTCAGTTTTTTCTTGTTTTTTGTAACCTGAACAGTATTGAGACGTACTGGTCAGTTATTTCATATAGAAGTTCTCTAAATGTCTCTTAATGTTTTATCTGATGGTTTTCTCATAATTAGTCTGGAGTCACGGGTTTGGGGGAAGAAAACCACAGAGGTGAAATACACTTCTCATCACATCATATCAGAGGGCTCGTGATGTCATCATGGCATTACTGGTGATTTTACCTGTGATCATTTTGTTAAGATAGCATTTGCCAGGTTTCTTCATTGTAAAGCTACTAGTTCCCCTTCCATACTCTAAATGATTCACTGAGTTCGGTCTGCCTTGGAGGAGAGAGATTACACTCTACCTCCCTAAAAGAGAGTATCTACATGTATTATTTTAAATTTTTCTGTAAGTAAGAGTCTATCCTCTCCATTTATTTATTTCTTTATTCAATTATTTATTTATATTACTGGGGACTCATATATATTTTATACTTTGGATTATAATCCAAACTATGCTATTTTGTTACTCAATTTGTTCCAGCTCTGGCCATTGGCCCCTGTCTCTTTGACATGCCTTCATCTTTTTGTTTTTTGAGCACCTCCTTACTTTCTGGCCTACAAAGTGCTCTAGGCCATCTTGTGTTTTCTCTCACACAGCCTGAGAATTAGCCATTTCTCCAAGGAGCTCTGATTCCTTTTATTGGAGAATGGCATTTAGAAATCAAGATCTGGGCTCTGGGCATGTTTGCTGTTACTGGGTTGTCAGTGCTTCTGGGCCCTCTCAGCAGACAAAACTAGATAATACATGTATGTATACTAACCCAAGAATTCATACAAATCTATAATCATCTTTGTGTCTATCTGTATAAGCTAAACATTAGTACATACTGATGTCTCTGACTCCAATCCAGTACCACAGAATTTATTATAGCCTTCCCTTCTTACTTATTTGAAACTTCCCTCCTGACAGTGAGAAACCTTGCTCCCACTATGCATTAGCCATTTACTTATTTTTTCAACCCCAAAGTACATTTAAATGTGTTTCAGAATTATTAATGTGTACTCTCAGTACAAGCCTTTTCAAGGACATATGTTTTTATTTCTCTTGGATAAATTCGAAGGAGTACAATTGCTGACAGCAGGGTAGGTGTATGTTTAGTTTTATAAAACATGCCAGACCTTTTCCAAAGTAGTTGTACCATTTTAAGGGCGTTTTTTAAACTTAAATCAGATTTCTTCCAAGTTAAAATTCTTCAGTGGATTCCTGGTTTAGTTGGAATTAAATCCAAACTCCTTAATCTGGTCTACAAAATCCTATGTGATCTTATCCCTGAAGAATTTTTTCCAAGCTCATCTCCTGCCATCTTTCCCCTTATTCACTATGTTTCAGCCACCTTGAATTTTTAAAATTATTTCCTTAGAGCTTCAAAAAACCAAGTAGTCTCCCAGCCTTTGGGTCTTCATATGTGCTGATCCCTCTGCCTGGAATATTTTTCTTCCATAATGTCTAGTTCTAGAGTATTCTGCAGGGCTCTGTATTCTTCAGTTTATATATAACCTCCTTAGAGAGGCCTTCCTTGCCCATTCAATCAAATATAGCTTTAACCTGTTACTCTGTCTTATAGCAAAATTTTCACATTTAGTAATTACATTGAGACTAATTCACCATAATTAGTACTTATGTTTTTATTTTGTTTACTTATTTTCTATCTTTGCCACTAGACTATAATATGCATGACAGTAGGAACCATACGCATTTTGTTCACACTATATTCAGAAACTAGAACAATACCTGCACATGGTAATGCTCAATAAAAATCTGCTGAGAGAATAAATATATAAATGAAAAGAGGAGTTTTAAATTTTTAAATAGTTAAATCTGTCAGTCTTTTCCTTGATAACTTTTGTTTTGCATCTCACTAAGGAAAGCCTTTCCTGGAAGACTATAAAAATAAACTATTTTATATATTATTTATTTATATATAAGTATTATATATAACATATAATTTTATTTATTTAAATTTTACTATTATTAAAAGTTTAATATATTTAATACTAAGGTTTATATTAATATTAAAATTTGGTATTCATTAAAATTTATTGTTGTTCATTAAAATATTTATACATGTTATTTATATATTTTTCTAGTACTTTTTTTCAGCTTCCCAAGAACTTTATTTTTTTAACTGAAATATAGTTGATTTGCAATGTTGTCTTAATTTCTGCTGTACAGCAAAGTGATTCAATTATACCTATATATACATTCTTTTTTTATATATATTCTTTTCCATTATGGTTTATCATAGGTTATTGAATATAGTTCCATGTGCTATACAGTAGGACCTTGTTGTTTATCCATTCTATATGTAATAATTTGCATCTGGTAACCCCAAATTCCCAAGTACTTTTATAATTATATAATTACTTTTATATTTATATATTCTACATTAAAATTCTAATGCACATAAAAATTTATGTTTGTGTATGAGAGGACATAGATTCATAGTTCTTTTCCAAAACAAATAGGAATTTTCCCAGCACCATTTGTTAAATAGTCTATCTCACTCCTGTGGTTTGAAATGTGCCCTTTTCGTATACTAAATTCTCATATATACAATGATATGTTTCTAGATGTCTGGTATTTCACAGATTTATTTGTCTATCTCTACAAAAGTACCACACTGTTTTGAGTAGCATAGCTTCTTACTACGGTAGGGCCAAGCACACAATCTAACACCACCATCACAACTACTCTTATTTATTTTCAAACACTTCCTTGCAATCAAGTTGTGAAGTTCAAAAAAGTTCAAAGAACCCTAGGATTTTTCATTGAAATTTCCGTGAATATACATAATAATTTAAGAAGAAATGAAACTTTTATTGTATCGTCTTCCTACCCAGAAATATGGTAAATGTCTCCATTTTCTCAGATTTTCTTTTATGTAATTCATTCTTAATATAGTTCCATATGACTAGATTCAGGGCATTTATATAACTTCAGAATTAGAACAAACTTCCAAGATAGCCCCTGGCTACAACATGCACCTAAGCAACATGCAATGCTTTTACACTGCTATTGTATTGCTGAGGTACTCACTTCCTCCTGAGGAAATGCATTTTATTATGAAGTAGATAATGACTTGGGTAATGAGATAACAGTCTCATTGAAAGAAGGTCAGAAGGGTCTTATAATTGTTCTGTTCCACAGTTTCCCTCCCTATACAAAACGTGTTTTTAGTGCTGAATATTTTGACCAGTATCTATAACATTTTGCAAACTTGTACATTTTACAAGGCTATATTGGATAATTGGCTGCTCAGTTAATGAAAGAGATGGATGTAAGTCTTTACAAAGGAACACTTACCTCACAGCCAAATATTATGCAATATTTCTGAAATCACTGTTCTGTTTTTTCAATGTTCTTATCATTGTTGCTGAAACATAGTAATCCCTTGATTAATACTTGCTGAATTAATGAATTATTGAATGGATTATTTTTAAGGATTTATTTCTTCTGATAACAGGAGGCCATAACTATGTTTAAAGAAAACATTTTCTACTGCAGAGAAACAGTAAAGGAAAGACCTCCTTAATTATGGACTTTCTAATATCCTTTTCTGGGAAATTACATTCACAAAATTTATTTTGCCAATGGCAACCACTGCCTTGTAAAAAAAATTACATGATTTAGTTGGGTACAATGGGATATGCGTGTGTGTGTGTGTGTGTGTGTGTGTGTGTACATGAAAAATCAATTGCTGTAGATAGGTAACCTAAAATAATAGCTAACAATTTTTTGTGACTATTTCCTAGATGCAAAGACAAAGGGAAAAAGAAGGCCCTATATAGCAAAGTAGTCTCATCTACTAGTAAAACAATCATCAAAATCAAAAGAATTGGCTAAACCAATTCCTATCAAGCTATAGGAAGCTTTGATATTCATAGTTTCATACTTTTGCTAATGGAAATACAGATTTTATTCATTTATTCTAATCCAGTAGATGGTGCTACATGTCTGTCTATGTAAAGTACCACAAATACCTCTTTTTTTCAATCTTTTCTTTCTTTTTTAGCCAGAACTATCATCAAGGTCTACTTTATAATGAAGCTCATTATTCCTGACATCTGAGCCAAATCTCTGGGTGCAGTATTAAAGATGTTCTTAAGGAGAAAACCCCCCAGAAATAATTGTGGCCCAAATACCAACCTAACAATCTATTAACAATTATTTTCCCCCAGCTCATTCTCACTGTAAAATGACAAAATCTTTGGTGTGACACAGAACTCTGTGTCATTCCATTAAAAAACATCCAGATGCAAAATCAGAGTCCCTTTTATTCTTCTAAACACTGTTAGTTGCTATTAATGTGAAGCAACCATAACAATGATAATAATTAACAATGCAAGTTTAAATGTAAGATTGTCATGGATAGATCAACATGTAAATTAACCATTTAGAAGATAACATATGCTAAAAAACTTAGGTATATGAAATTTTATAAACAAAGTTTGTTGAATCTGATTAAGTGAACCATACAAATTAATGTTTCATTGTGAATCATGAAAGACTGAAAGCTTTAGAAAAGTAGGTACTCTAATTAGGTATCAGGAAAAATAATCCATATCACCCACCACCCTACAAATAGTTAATTTATGTTACTTATTTACTAGAAACACAATAATGAAACTTGACATATAATCTGAATCAGAAGTTATCAATTTTTTTGGCTTTTCATATTTTTGTAGATTTGTGATATGTTATTAGCTCACAAATTTATAATGCTTTGAAAGTGTCATTGTATATAAAATAAGGATAAGGAGAAGACATCAACTACTAATATTAAATTAGAACGTTTTTACTATTTTATTAGTTTATTGTATTAAATTTTGATTAACTGTGATGTTATTTCACAAAGTCCTTTCACATACTTTGAAAATTCTTTTACTCTTTTCATTGTATCAAAAGAAAAATGAGAGCTATAATTACTAATTTTAGATGAGTTCTATATATAATATAGGTATTAATAATCCGCTGACCAAAGGCTTAATAAAATGATTTTATTCAGTGAATTATATCACTTTAATGACTAGATTCTAATACAAATACAGGGAAGTCAGAAGTAAGCTTTCAGGTGACTATTTTATCATTTATGCTTTCCTTCATTCACATCTTCATTAACTCTTTCACCAGTCTTTCAATAAACACAAAGAGGCAGAGTTGCATGGATTATTCTTAGGTAGGTTATGCAACATGGAAAAGCCATGATCTTAATCCAGGAATGACGTCTTGATGAAAAAGCCAAAAAAATACAATTTAAATGGTCAGTTATAGGTAAGGTAATATAAATCAGCTTATGTATCTATCAGGAGCAAGGTCAGGGTGGAGGTGCCACTAAATCTCCTTTGTGTAACTAGCTTACCTGGAGATAGTTATATTGACCCAATGACTAGATGAGCCACAGGGGATGCAACTTCTTAAAAGAAGGGGCTTTTTTATTTTTGTTTTTCTGAGGTATGATAATTGACATATGTAGAGTTTGTCATTCATTAAAGAAACATTGACCTAAGCCCTTAATTTACAAAATTGAAAACGTGATTATCCTTTCCCTCAAGGAGTTTACCATCAAGTGGAGAAACCGACGACAAAAGCCATCTCCTAACAGGTAACTGCCTCCATAATTGATCTCTCTAATACCATCTCCACGCCTCAGCCAAAATGAGATTTTTAACACGCAAATCTCAGCACGTCATCCCTCCCCAGCTCTCCAAGGCCTCCCTAACATGGATTCTGAGGCCCTCATGAACTGGGCCTTCTCCCTCCCCCATCTCGTCTCTCACTCTTCTTCACCTCACACTGGGAATTCTAGCCCGAGTGAATTTGTTTCCTTTTCTTCAAGTTCTCTCTCACTTTAAGCCTTAGCACATCTGTTCCTGCTGCCTGGGCACTCTTCCCATATTTTCCCAGCTAATGTCAACCTTCCCTGACCTATATACATTTCCCCTGGCATCATATTTCGGCTATCATGACATTTCCTCTGTTTACTTCCCTGAGTCCCCCTATTACATTGCAAGCAACATAGGTCAGAGAGGTCTAGCTGATTTAACACTGGCTCCCCAGCACTAGGCACACAGTAGACATCCATTCATTCCTTTATTCACTCATTCTCATTGTATAGTCATTGAGCACCTAATGTGTGACATGCTCTCTGTAGTAAGTGATAGTGATACGTATCAGTGAACAAAACTAGTAAGATGCTGCCTTCCAGAACTTTTGTTAAATGAGCTAAAGCATACCAAGTGCACACAGTATGGCAAAGCTATCAAGACTCATCAGGGAAGCATGTCTGTCTCCAGGTGGGAGGGGATCAAGGGCAGAGCAGTCACACCATTAGAATAAGGACTTACCTCCTAAATGTAAGACCAGATACCATAAAACTCTTAGAGGAAAACATAGGCAGAACACTCTCTGACATAAATCATAGCAAGATCTTTTTTGATCCACCTCCTAGAGGAATGAAAATAAAAACAAAAATAAACAAATGAGACCTAATTAAACTCAAAAGCTTTTGCACAGTAAAGGAAACCATAAACAAAACGAAAAGACAACCCACAGAATGGGAGAAAATATTTGCAAACAATGCGACTGACAAAGGATTGATCTCCAAAATTTACAAACAGCTCGTGCACCTCATGTGAAAGAAACAAACAACCCAATCAAAAAATGGGCATAATACCTAAATAGACATTTCTCCAAAGAAGACTTACAGATGGCCAAGAAGCACATGAAAAGATGCTCCACATCGCCAATTATTAGAGAAATGCAAATGAGGTATCACTTCACACAGTCAAAATGGCCATCATCAAAAAGTCTATAAAACAATAAATGCTGGAGAGGGTGTGGTGAAAAGGGTACCCTCCTACACTGTTGGTGGGAATATAAATTGATACAACCACTATGGAGAACAATATGGAGGTTCCTTTAAAAACTAAGAATAGAACTACCATATGATCTAGCAATCCCACTCCTGGGTGTATATCCAGAAAAAACAATGGTTTGAAAGGATACATGTACCCCCATTGTTCATTGCAGCACTGTTTACAATAGTCAAGACATGGAAGCAACCTAAATGTCCATCGATAGATGAATGAATAAAGAAGATGTGCTACATATATACAATGGATTATTACTCAGAAATTAAAAATAATGAAATAATGCCATTTGCAGCAGCATGGATGGACCAGGAGATTATCATACTGAGTGAAGTAAGTTAGACAGAGAAAGACAAATACCATATGATATCGCTTACATGTGGAATCTAAAAAAATGATACAAATGAACTTATTTACAAAACAGAAACACTCACAGACTTAAAGAACGAATTTATGGTTACCAGGGGGAAAAGGGGGAGGAGGGCTAGATCCGCAGTTTGGGATTGACATGTATACACTACTATATTTAAAATAGATAACCAACAAGGACCTACTGTATAACACAGGGAGCTTGGCTCAATATTCTGTAATAACCGAAATGGGAAAAGAATTTGAAAATGAATGGACACTTGTATGGGTATAACTGAATCACTTTGCTGTACACTTATAACTAACACATCATTGTTAATCAACTATACTCCAATATAAAATAAAAATTAAAAAAAATAATGTAACCAATGAGAAAACAATAAAATATATGCACTCTATAAAAAAAAAAAGAATAAGGTCTTCTCTGAAACTTCAAAGATGGGAATATAAATGTTCCTGGCGAAAAGCTGAGGTGAAAGTGTATTCCAGGTAGAGAGAATAACAATAAAAAGGTAATAATGTGGAAAATCTTGAGCCTGAGAGGTGAAGAGAAGTGAGAAATTACAAGTAGTTCAACACTACTGAAAGGGGAATGGGGTGACTTTTGAGGGTAGCATTTGCCTGGGAGAGTAACATGAGATGAGGCAGGGAGAATTGAAAGGTACCACAACACAAAGATATTTTCTTATAGACAATAGGGACACACTGAATAATTTTAAATGGGGGCGATGAATGGAAAAGGGATTGGTAATGAGGGTCTGAAATAGGTAAAGAGAAAAAAGGCAGAAGATAAGACTTTGTGACTGTTTAAAAGTGGGACCAACCAAGAGGATGGTCTTCTCATTCTGTGGGAAATATTGGGGACCATCGGGCTTGGGATGAGAAAAGCTAGCTCCAAAATCTGCCAGCAATATTGTGCCACAAGTAGCAGAGTTTTCAAAATATCCTTAACATTATCTCATCAAAGTGTAAATGTGGTTTTGCTTGGCCTTTCAAACCTTATATATTCTCTCACGTGTTTGACAATCCCACTCTACGTCATCAGAATATATAGCATCACCTACGGGTACCTGCATGTTTTTGCACATCATTAGAGTGTTATTCTCCCGGGACCATGGTAGACACAGAAAAATAAAGAAAACAGGCAGGAAGTAATATCCTGTGTCTTATGCTATCCCAGCAGTTAGTAAAAAAATATTGGTATTGGCTTTCTTTGCTTTCAGTACTGCTCTTCAAAACAATACCAAGATTCTTTCATTTCCTTCTTTGTTCTTTTGTGAACTTTTTTCATATTCTTTACAACAAGCTTGAATTTTTTTATAACCAGAAAAAAAAATACTTTTTAACAACAATAATAACACCCCCCCACAAAAAAAAATCCTTGGGAGGTAGTGGGGAGTGGTGAAACAGCAAACAAAAGACACACCCACCGTATAATCACTATGTAGGAAAAGGTAGGGTAAACATACAAGAAAATGTGTGTTGTCATGATACTGTAACACACCATCCATTTGAGCGCAGTATAAAAACAAGGCTGGTACAGAGCTGCAGCTTGAACCTTCCATGCTGCTGTATGGAAAAAGCACCACTCCACTGGGCTAACAAACTTGGCTTTTTTATAGTTGAGGCTTTAAGAGACACTGCAGAGAGTTGGCCTACTTTAATTCAACGAGCTATAGCTCCCCACATAATATATGGGTAAGTTTACTCAAAGCACTTTTTATCAGCTGTCAATCTGTTTCCTAGCCTGCATTTGGCTACATTTCAGGTAGCAAAGGAGAAAGCAGGGATTATCCTAAGGTTTTTGCCCTAGGGGAACTAACTGTTGCCTATTACTTTAGTGAATTGTAGGTGAAGTAACTGCTGTTCTTCTACTATGTTCTGTAGTATTATTCACATAAATCTTACGTAAAGCTAGGTCTGTATACAATCTACTCAGTTTAGTCAAAAGTGGGTGATGTCTGTATACGTGTACCTACATAGTTGGAAGTGGTGGTTATGTCATTCATCCCATGTTGAGACATCAGTGAAGGTATATTGATTCCTTCCTCTTGGAATCTGTTCAGTGTGTCTGCCCACATTCTAAGAATTTTATGCCATCCGTTGTTTTTCTTCTCTACACATTGAAGGCTGATCTCTTGGTATTCCTATAGCATTACCTTACTTCAAAGTCTTTTGTGAATGAGTTTCTTAAGTTTCGGCGAGTATTTCTGAAAATACAAACTATTCTACCAACTTTTTCTCATCTTCTCTGAACTCTAACTTTCACTGAGGTTCATGTAAGGGTGGCTAAAAATGGTAGGACAGAGAGAGTGAAAGAGAGACGGGTGGGGGGGAGAGAGAGAAAGAGATGCACACATTAACCAACAGTTTTCTCTTATGAACAAGAAAATTGGCCATTTTCCTATTAGCATATGAGGAACCTAAGACTGTCCCTTGTTGTCAAGGCAACAGCTGTTCCTTGGGTAGCCTCAATAGAAAAGAAGCCAGAGCAATCTTTATAGGATCAAGTCTTTTTTATCATCAAATCATAGAAAGGAAACTTGAGAGTCTGCCCAGCTTATTCTCCTGCCTTTAGTTAAGACCTACTAAAATAATTTGAAACTAATACAAAAAAGTCTTATTTTAAATAATTCTGAAAAGATTACATAGTTTTACTTGGTAATCATTTGCAGTGTTTTACATTTCACACTACTTGCAAGGTTTTTTTTCTATCATTCTAACTTAAATCTTCCATGCTGCAGTTTGAAATCCATTTCCTATTGTTCTAATCTCAGTGAAAATAAACAACTGTATACTTTCTAAGAGAGTCTTGCCTGTACTTGAAAAATAACAAAAATGTCTGACAAATTCCTCAAAGTGAATAATGCGGTTCTTTCATCTTTTTAGCCATTTGTATTGTAGGTCCCCTCTGATGAAGTCCTACACTCTGCAAGACCATCCCTAATTAGGGAACCCAATTAAGTAACCCTATGTTGTTACTTATCTGAAAAGCTGATCAGTGGTGCCCCAAAAGAGCAGGACAACACCCTGTTCTCAGTCTATCTACTCAAGGCTTTCAGGTTAACTTAATCTGTAGAATTACATTCATCATACAGTTGTTTCGCACAGATTGGCTGATAGAGCTTTTTCTTCTTGGTTTGAACATAATCATTCATTTCGCACGTGGTACTTGGGCAACTGATTTTTCTCTTCAAGTAGACTACTATCACCTTTCCTGGTAGAATCGTATTTTCTTGGTTCTTTCTTTCAAGGTGATGCTCATGCCCTCGCTCCCTCACACTGGCAGGTTTAACGAGCATACTTTCTGTGCCACTGTCCATGTCACTAATGAATATATGCTGAGCACTAGCCACAGGAAGGCAACCTGGAAATATTTTTTTTAAAAGATATCCATATTGGTCAGCAAGGCACAAAAAAATTTATCACCTCGAACCAGAAATATCCTTCTCACTGGATTTCCTGTATCATTTTGGCTTATTACTTTAGTTCTTCAGCCATGGATGACATACTTTCTGGTCCTAATTTTCCTTATCTTTAATGTGGAGGGACTGCAAACATAGACTAATAGTTAGCATTTATTGATCCCTTTCTCTATGTGAGGCACTGTGCTAATCACTTATATCATCTCATTTCAGCTTCCTAACAATCCTAAGAAGTAGATATTTATTGTCATTCCCATTTTACAGAAAAAGAAAGTGACGCTTAGCATGGTCAAGCAACTTTCCCAGGATAACATGGCTACTGGACAATGGAGCCAGATTTTGGCCTGACCTCCCACACTCTTAACCACTCTGCCATGGGAGCAGGAAAATGGGTACTCCACTCACATGCTGTGCTCTAAGCATATAAATTGGTAGACTCTTTCTGGAAGGTAAGAAAAGAATCCAGAAAGAATCCTTTAAAAGGTGCACATAATTTTCTCCGGTATTTATTTTATAATACTATGTGCCAGGCACTGCTCTAAGCATTTTTCAAATATTAAAAATAAACCTTTATGGCAACATTATATTTATATTATCTCTATTTTACAAAAAAGCAAACTGAGGCACTTAGAAACTAAACAATTTTCCTAAAGTTTCACGATTCATAAGATGTGAAGCTGGGTTGTGGCTGCTAAATCATGTATTAATATATTGACAGGAAAAGACAGTAAATGAAATAATATTATGGTGTATCTAATTTTTATTTGAAAATAGAAATTTATGGGACTTCCCTGGTGGCACAGTGGCTAAGAATCCGCCTGCCAATGCAGGGGACATGGGTTCAAGCCCTGGTCCGGGAAGATCCCACAGGCCGCGGAGCAGCTAAGCCCGCGATCCACAGCTACTGAAGCCTGCGCGCCTAGAACCCGTGCTCTGCTACAAGAGAAGCCACAGCAATGAGAAGCCCATGCACCGCAACGAAGAGTAGCCCTCGCTCACCGCAACTAGAGAAAGCCTGTGTGCAGCAACGAAGACCCAACGCAGCCAAAACTAAATAAATAACTAAATAAATTACAAAAAACAATAGAAATTTATGTACGAACACACAGAAACTAGGAGAATATAAGAACAACAAAATTAAACAGTGATGAGGTTATGGATGGGTGATTTTTTTTCTTGAATATATCTGTATTTTTCTTCTTTTTTTTTACAGTGAAAGTATATTTCTTTTCTAAATAGCAATTCTTCATTTAAAAGTAACCTAAAGAGATTGTAGTAAGGTTTCTCTGGGGTCTTTTTGACAGTGGGATGGGGCTTACATTACATAAGTTTATAGGAAAAGCCATGCTTGGAACAAACTATAACTGGAAATCTATCTCCCTGGCCCATCCTTTATAAATATCAGCCTAGCAAGCAAGGAGGATTACTTGATTTACTTTAATGAAGTTATGTGATCTACTGAACAACCCAAATTTATGAATTGGAAAACCTCATCCTAGATCCATCAATATGGCAAGTCTTTTAACTCCTCTTGCTACATCTCTGGGTTATGCTGAAGGTGTTTGTGGTTCCAGGATACAGTAATGGTTAAGAGCCAGGTTCCAGGGATCAGGCTTTTATAGGTTCAATTCCTAAATCCACCACTTATTTTAGCTGTGTGAACTTGAACTCTCTAGGCTTCACGGGGATACTAACAGCATTAAGCATTAAGCCCTATGGCTTTTGAGAGAATTAATTAAGATAATATATGTAAAACACCACTATGTCAGGTACACAGTAGTTACTCAGTAAAGGGTAGCTGTTTTATTATTACTGTTTATTATTGTTTAATGTTCATTTTAAAAGTACAGTTGTGGGCTTCCCTGGTGGCGCAGTGGTTGAGAGTCTGCCTGCAGGGGACACAGGTTCGAGCCCTGGTCTGGGAAGATCCCATGTGCCGCGGAACAACTAGGCCCGTGAGCCACAACTACTGAGCCTGCGCGTCTGGAGCCTGTGCTCCGCAACAAGAGAGGCCGCGATAGTGAGAGGCCCGCGCACCGCGATGAAGAGTGGCCCCCGCTTGCCGCAACTAAAGAAAGCCCTCGCACAGAAACGAAGACCCAACACAGCCAAAAATAAATAAATAAATTAAAAAAAAAAAAAAAGTACAGTTGAATTCTCTAGTAAAAGTTACTGTGAACTTTCTTCAGGTATGCTCACCTGAAGAATTTAAATTTTTCTTTCATAAGGAGATGAGGAAAAGGGCATCACTTATGATCTGATCTATTTAAACTTGTTAAACCTCAATATTTTAAATGATCCCTATGGTTTTCTAAGATCAGTTTTCTTTTTTTTTAATTTTATTTATTTATTTGGCTGCATTGGGTCTTTTTGTTGCTGCACGTGGGCTTTCTCTGGTCGCGGCGAGTGGGAGCTACTCTTTGTTGTGGTGCGCTGGCTTCTCATTGCGGTGGCTTCTCTTGTTGCAGAGCACGGGCGCTAGGCGCGCAGGCACAAGGGCTTAGTTGCTCCGCCTCATGTGGGATATTCCCGGACCAGGGATGGAACCTGTGTCCCCTGCATTGGCAGGCGGATTCTTTTTTTTTTTTTTTTTTTGGCAGGCGGATTCTTAACCACTGTGCCACCAGGGAAGTCCCTAAGATCAGTTTTCATAATCAATGTGATTACTATACCTATATTGATTAATAATGATTGTATGAACTGTTCAGAATCCATAGTCAATCTATACTTGTTTTGGCTATGCCACAGACTGTTTGTTTTTGCATATAGACTTTTGCATATAGTCTCAAATTAAGCTGTGGACCCTCATACACCCTAATCCTCATCAGATACCCATGCTATATTGTTTGACTATTGCTAGTTTCCATGGGAAAGGAACATCAGATTAAATTCTGTGTGTTATGGACAAGAAAAATATCAATGAAATAGCTTTATCCTATAGCACTCTGTGGCCATTTCCAAGAGAGACTCCTTCCATGTTTCCATGCCAGTGTAGGGAGGAATGAATGAGTGCACACACATGTGCTTACACACACACACACACTTAAACTTCTTTTTAATAAAATAAATTAAGAGAGTAGTATTTACCTCCTTCTAGCACTGTTTCCTCTGAATTCTGAAGAAACAGCTTGGGGAAAACCCTTGCTGTCTTTTGCCTATAGAGTTGTTACACTAAAATCTGAACCGGCTTTTCAGCTGGATTTGGTCATGTGAGTCAAAGCAGACTGTGTGTCCCTGCCTCTCTCCACTCCCCCACATTAGTTGAGCCTCACTGCTCTTCCCCATAATCCTCCCAGCCCCACTCTCCAGGTTTGCTGAGCCTCACTGCTCCAACAAGTAATGCACTTCTGACACAATGGGGGACGGCAGGGGCAGTGCAGGGGAAATCAGATAATGCAGACACCAGCTTGACACACTTGCTTCCCTTTGAGTAACACATTATAAACTGGCCAACTGAAACATGAAGGTATTATGCTGTCTTATCCGGTGGTTGAAAGGGGTGCAGCCTCCTTAATGGTAAGGTTTTGGGCTCGCTGCCAAAGGATTCTCACTTTTCGCTGCTTCCCATGTTCACCCAGAGTGCTCTCTCCTCCCCTCTGTTAGCTGTTTTGACTTGAACATGCTCCCGGATGAGCGATGATAACCTGTCAGGACCAGGTGTTGTCTCTGCCACACAAGTTTTATGAAGAACGGGTCAATTCCAAAGCCAATTTAGAAATGTGTACAACTGGAGGGACAGTTTAGGGACTCCAGGATACCTTACAGATAACCTAGGTTTCATAGAGCTTCCCATATGCATGCACCTCGCCTGGACTGGCTTTAGTCTTCTCCCAGGGAAAACTGTCATTCTTGGATCACTATCTTCCTATCTCAGAGAAGAGCGTGTAAACACACACACACACACACACACACACACACACACACATTCTTCAGAGTGAGAATCTACATGAAATGGCTCCAGGGTTGGTTTTTTCAGCAAGCTTCACAAGTGAATCGGATGCCTAATCTGTACTTTGAGAAAGATTGCCCACAGCATTCCTATAGTCCCATCTAGAGACAAACTCAAGGGCTAACTTTTTAAATTTATGAGCCATTCTGATACAGCAAAAACACGCTGAAGCTCAAAGTTCCTCTTATTGCTGACAGTAATCAATAATAAAATGTATCGCACTACTTTTGAAAATATGTCCAAAACAGGTGCCTAGTTTTTATTAACTGTTATGAGTAAATGGCTTAATATGCCAGCACCAAAAGCACAGCCTTCCGACAGCATAATTAATTCTACAAAGACCAGCACACAGACCACCACCCAGTTGTTGTTTGTGTGACCCTAAAGAAAATTATTTAAGGTATCTGAAGTTTGGTCTCATTATGGGTAAAAGGTGTTCTCTATTTATCTCATAAACTTTTCTAAGGATTACAGATAAGTAAAGACCCTTGCTTAACACGCAGTTCGTGGAGAGGAGCCACCAATTCAGGGTGGCTCCCTTCCCTCTCCTGTTTCTGAGCCTCACTTACAAACAGCTAGACTTTGCTTTCCACCACGCCAGAGGCCTTAATGTACCTGTTCGTCCATAATGCTACATGGCCACTCTATTTAAGAGCTCAGGAAAGTAAGACACACCATCCTCGGAAATCAAAGGCGTGTATAGGTAATATTTCATTAAACCACGTAGAAGCCTGATGTTGAAAGAGGCAAAGATTCTCATCTTCATTTTACAGGCACTTGAATTTTTTGAGGTTGTATGCTTCTAAGAAAACAACCAATCTGTGACCAAGATGTAATTAAGACCCACAATTTCTAATTCCCAGGCTTTGACTCCAACCTCTAAAAATGCTTCAATTCAATGAAGCTAATGGCACTTTGGTCTCTGGCATTAGATCCTGTTATCAATGACTTCCACATGGAAATATCATTCCAAAATGTGTAATTAACCAAGAAAATGCAAATAAACCAATTTGTACCTGCTATTTAGAGGTAAGACACAGAAATGGCTTAAGTTCATTATTTGAAAACTAACCTTTTCTGCTTCGAATGTAGCTTATGTACTCCACTTGTTCACATATTTTTCAAAAATCACATTTTCAGTGAACTATTGTAGATCATTTGTGATTCTATTACCAGTGCAGAACCTGAATGGAGAGAGAAATACATGTCATCAGACACAATAGGAAGAAAACCCTTCTTTGAACAACATTTAGCAATTCAAAGTAATAAACATTTAAAAAAATTCTACTGTGTACTAGGCACTGTGCTGAGTGGGGTATGAGACAAGCTCCCAGTCTAGCCCCGTGGGAAACACGGTAACACTTGGCAAATGTTACTGAATGATTGAACCTAGTGGAATAAGTAAATACTTAACTATACCTTTGGAAAAAGCAGATGGTAATTGTATAATAAAGCAGGTCTATAAGGTTACAGTCTAGAAAGGCTGCAAAGAGGAAGAAATACTTAATGTGGACCTGAAGACTATTCCTTTCAAGCGACAGAGACCCAATTCAAAGTGGTTTAAGGGGAAAAAGGAGATTATGGTTTACCACTATTAGAACAAGGACTGGAGCACCTTGACTCCCTTAGCCTCCCACCTCTCTTATCTGATTCTTTTTGCATGTTGGCCTCATTGTCTCCTACTACATGTGAGCTTTCTCCTTGTCGTAGGGAACATGGTCACTGGCAGCTTTGGGCTAAACATCATTCCAAAGTAATGATTCAGAAAGAAAGGGTATCCCTTACCTACCTTCAATCTTGGAAGGACTCCAACTGGCCCAGCTGGGGTTACTTGCTCACCCTTGGATCAATCACTGGGGCCACAAGCATGATGATGTATATGGCCTAGGTCGGTGATTGGCAAGGCTTTCAGAAACACATCATTGCAAAGGGAGAGAAGCAGGTTCTCCTAGAAAGAGGAGTTCTGGGTAAACCAAAAGAATTAAATCCATTGCAGTCTAGAAAAACAAATTGGCTACCCCCATGCTAAGATAGAAACTAAAGTCATTCCAAGCAGAGAGTTTGAGCAAAAGCAAGAAGAGGGAAAACTCAGTGCGTGTTGAGGGACTGGATGGCATTGGTGGTACACAGCGGGAAAGAAGGGAAGGTTGCTGAGGTCAAATAGTGTGCATATTTGAAGCCCTGTAAAGAAGTTGGTGCTATGTTCTCTAAGCAGAGTATAGTTTTTTAAGGTTTTGAGAGTTACATAATACATTCTACATTTTAGAAAAATAATCTTATCTCGTGGAGGATATGCTGGATAGAAATACTGGAGACAAGGAGATTGGGTAGGGAAGGTATGGTGGGCATGTTGTTTTGCCTGAAAGTGTTCATTTCCTGGTGAGAACTTCCTCTCCACTCTGTGCAGTCTTGGTGGGACTGTCAATCAGTGTCCCACAGAACCACAAGGTTGGGTCAATTTTAGTGCTGCATTTTCCTGGGACGCACAATTGGTTCATGGATAAGCATGTGATTCAAGCAGAGCCAATCTGAGTTCTTTCCTGAGGTTAAGCCATAGATCCTTTCAGTAAATATAGTCTAAAGATGTAGGCTGAGAGTTCCCAACAGCCATCCTGCCATTACACAGAAAGAGTCTGTGTAAAATAGAAGCCAACATATGAGAAAAAATAGAGGTGAAAGGAAAAGAGCTCTACAACATTGTGTCAGCCCTGGGTGACAGTGTCCTGAAATTCCCAGTTATATGTGTCAATATCATTCTTCTTTTGTTTGTCTCTTAATTGCATTTATTTCACACTACAACTGCATACAAAAGGTACCTGTCATTTATTAAACAGCTATTACATACTAGGCATGGTACTGGGTACTTTATGTACATTTTAATATTAAATCTTTACAATAACCCTGAAAGTAAATATTATGATTCCTCATTTTATAGAGGGAAAAATCATGACCCAAATAAATTAAGTAACTTCAAAAAATTTATTTAAATATTAAGCGTTGGAAATGATATTCTAAAAGTTTGTTCAACTCCAAAGCCTATATTCTTTTTACTTTACCATATCTATGCTACATTGCTCTGTACCGTTAGAGAGCAATTTTCTCAATAAGAAATAATAAAAGCGTGAACTAAGGCAATAGCAGCAAGAATAGGAGGAAAAGGCAGATTCAAGAGACATTCAAGAAAGAGAAAAAGTAGTTCCTATTGATTTTTTTTTCAAAGAATTTTAAATGTTGAGGAACAGTAAGAAATCTAAGAAGATTCTGAAATCCGGTTTATCTAAGTACATATAGGAGGAAAGGCTGATTGGAAGGGAACAAATCATGTTTCATTTAAAGTGTGTGTTGACTGTTGGTGGGAACATAAACTGGTGCAGCCACTGTGGAAAACAGTATGGCAGTTTCTCAGAAAACCAAAAATAGAACTACCATATGACCGAGCAATTCCACTCCTGGGTATATATCTGAAAACAAACAAAAACACTAATTTGAAGAGATACATGCACCCCAATGTTCACAGCAGCACTATTCACAATAGTCAAGATACGGAAGCAACCAAAGTGACCATCAACAGATGAATAGATAAAGAAGATGTGGTATATATATACAAATGGAATACTATTCTGCCATAAAAAGAAGAAATTTTGCCATTTGCAGCAACATGGAAGGACTTGGAGTTATTAAGTGAAATAATCAGACAGAGAAAGACAAATACTGTAGGATATCACTTATATGTGGAATCTAAAAAATACAATGAACTAGTGGATATAACAAAAAAGAAGCAGACCCACAGATATAGAGAAAAAACTAGTGGCTACCCATGGGGAGAGGGAAGGGGGGAGGGGCAATAGAGTGGTAGGAGATTAAAAGGCACAAACTACTATGTATAAACTAAGCTACAAGGTTATATTGCACAACACAGGGAATATAGCCAATATTTTATAATAACTATAAATGGAGTATGACCTTTAAATATTGTGACTCACTATATTGTACACCTGTAACTTATATAATATTGTATATCAACTATACTTCAATTAAACAATAATTTAAAAATAGAATAAAGTGTTGAATATCCAGTGGAGCCATCCAGTGAGTTAAGAATACAGTTCTGGTGATCCAATAGATATATAGGCTTGAGACTAATATATCTATACCAGTGTTTGCCTCTGGAGTGGATAAGACTATTGGCAGATAGCCCATAAAGTGAGAAATAAAAGATGGCAGAAGGTGAACCCTCTAGATTTGAAAACATCAGCATTTAAAGAGTAGGGCTTTGTTCCTGCTCCCTCCCTCTGAAGTGCTCTTCTCCTTTGTGTACCTTGTGTATATATAGTCATCTGTAACAACATTACACAATCATAATACCTCTTCGAGGTTTTGTTGGCTCTTCCATTCTTCATCCTCTAACAGAGGGATGTTGTTATGTTCATGAGTTTGTTATATTTTTTAGATTCCACATATAAGTGATATCGTACAGTATTTGTCTTTCTCTGTCTGACTTATTTCTTGGTGGAAGTATATAAGTCAAACATTTGATCATGTATTGTCTAATTTACTCTCCACTGACCATATAACAAAATGATAAGATCATTTCATACTAGAGCTCTTTCACTGTCTCCACTTTTGTTAGGCTGTGGTAAATGCTCTACGTTCAGTTGGTGTGAAGAGACACTAAGCACTTGTTTTTTATGGCAGGTATATCTACTGCTGCTTTTCAAGTGAATAACAAAACCCATTTTCCCATAACTCAGATATCTGTTATGTACTCCTGATTTAAGGACATTTTTTCTGAAATGTTTCTGCCTTCTGGGAACACTCAAACACAATGTTCCCGGAACACAGGGAACACTCAAAATATTGTTATAAAGTATAAGGTCAATTTGGCATTATCTATTAAGAGACTTCAAGATGTGAGTAACTTTTGATTTAGCAATTCCCCTTCTAGGAAGGTATCCTAAAAAACAATCAAAGGCTAATATTGCATTTAAAAATGTTCATTGCCACAGCATTTATTATGGTGAAAAAAAACCCCTAATGTTCTTCAATAAGGAAATGGTTCAAAAATTATAGTACAGTGGATTATTGTCCTGTCAGTACAATCACATTTTTAAAGATTATATGATGACACAAGACAAATGTATACAACAAAATGTTAAATAAAAAATTGGGACACAATTACACATATAATATGGAGCCAATTTTGTGACATGTACACATAAGAAGATTGTAAAGAAATACAAATATTTCATGCTATCAAAATTCAGTTCCTGAATTCAGATAATAAGCTTTCAGACAGTTAGAAATACCTGTATGTTAGAGTAGTAACTATCTCTAAGTGAGAAATGACATTATTTTCTTCAACTACTTTTGCAGATTATGCACATTTACTAAATTAAAATGCTTTCTTTATAGCTAAAAAGTTATTATGATACAAACATTTCTATTTTTACAATAAGAAGAGATTAAACGCATTTTTCTTCTAACCTCAGCTTTTAGAAGGTCACTGCATCCCTGTGACTCTATATCATTTCAAATCTAAGTTAAGGTACTTTTTCTTCTTTGCTGTCAGGTAGTTAAAGAAATAACCTAAACCAAACATAACTAAGTAAAGTAGCCTACCGATGCCCCAGCCACATGAGTCATCTACAGTCGTCTCTCTTCCCAGTCCACACAAGTCATCCAACCCTAAGAACTGTATATGCTGCCTCCTTAGTGTTCTTCAAACTGTCCACTTGTTTTCATCTCCACCACTACTATGTTCACTTCACCACCATTTTTCTCCTAGATTATTTCACAGCCTTTTAACTTGTCTGACAAAGTAAAATCCTTCAGAGGCTTCGCATACCCACTGTTCAGGGAATAAAGTCTCAACTCTTTAACACAGTTCAGGACAGCCTCATCTTCTGGTGTCTACTTAATTCTCCAGCCTTATATCTTCTAGCCTCCTTGTCACACTCTATGCCCTGGCACATGCAAACAGTAGCACCAGAATCCCGAGAACATGTCATGTCCTCATTCAACTCTTGGTCTTTGTACCTTCTAGTCTCTATGCTTAGAATGTTTTTTCTTTCTCCCTTTCCCATTGTGCTTAACAATAGCTGACATCTGATTATCCTCCAGTTCTTACTTGAGATAGCTCTTTCTATCAGGATGCTTTCCTTGACCTCTTGGTCTGTGTAATATGCCCTTCCACTTGCATCCATGGCATCCTGTTATAAGCACTTTTGTGTATTGTGCTATCAGAAAATATGCTACGATAATATGTGGTATGGAATATAGTATAATGTATTTTATTGTAACTATTTTTTCTTTGTATGTTTGTTTACTTGTTCATAATTGTTTATTTGTTTGTTATTTCGTTCTCCCTGACTAGACTGTAAGCTTCTTGAGGAGAAGTGCTCTACTTATTTACTTCTATAGTCTCAATGCCTAGCACAGTGCCTGATATATGCTAGGGGCTCAATCATATCATTACATGATTAAATGGACAAATGAATGAGAACATCTCAAAGCCAGATAAAAATGGCTCTTGGGTTACCAACTAGACCCTGAGTTAACGCAGATGGAGAGCAGCCACTATTCCACTATCAGCATGGATGGACGAGCACACTCTTTTTAAATAAGACATAGTGAATAACATGGAAAGCAGAGGTTTGTTTAAGAAATGAAACAAATGAATGTTAACTGATCAAAAATGTCTAGCTAGCTTTAAATATATCACTCATTGTTTTTAATTAAACTGAATACCTTTGTTTTATCTTTACCAGAATTTGATGTCATCGAGGATTTTTTCCCTTGTGATTTCTTTAAATTTGTTCAATGTCTTTTCATTGTAATGAAGGGAAAAGGCGATGTAATACTCCATTGCTGCAACCCCCCAAAGAACATTCTACACAAGTGACCCTTGTTATGTATTGTGGAAAATGGGGGTCTGGGTCAAGAGACTTTGGGAAACGCTGTTTATTATTTCCTGCTCTTAGAAAGGTACAACAGAGATGACATATACTAAAGGCTGAGAAAAATTTGTTAGCTTAACTTTTTTTGAAGCCTGAATTATCAAACCTGTTCAAGCTTGTAGCCCAACTAAAACATTTTAGAAAATGCTGATATATGGACAGATGATGGGATTCAAGGTCAGGAGACCAGGCCCCAGTTCTATCTGTACCAGTTCCTACAACTCACTTCAGTGCCAGAGCCTCAGTTCCCTGATTTGTAAAATGAGGAAGTTGGTCTAGATAGTGTCAAAGATCCCTTTCAGACCTAAAATTCTATTTCAAGCATGTCAAATAATTTGTCTTTCTACTTTGCATAAGAGATACTTAAGAAAAAAATATATGTCAAGGATTATTTAAGGTAATCATAGAGAACTAAATTTTTATTACACTTACATTCTGCTTTTTAATTTTACATCATCATCTAGACCTCTAGATGGACATTCAGATAACTGAAACCTATTTGATCCTCACTCATGAAAATAAAAAATAGTTAATTTGGCCCTCTCTGCAATGGTCCTCTTAAATATATAGTGCCATTTTCTTCTTTTCCCTCCTGATAAGTAACTGAAATAAAACTAATGGATATACAAGTACAAAGATCATAAGGTTGGGACCTCTGAGTCTGACAAACAAAAAGCCGATTCTACATCTGCAGCATGCTGTAGACACATCTGGCTTACTTTAGCTCACAATGGAGTAATATGAATTGTGATAAAAACCACTATTTGTGCAAATGCAAATAATATTCCATCTGCTCAGGACTTTTTTTTTTCTTATATAGCTTTTGTTCCAGTGTGGTAAAAGCCTGTTTCTTTACCCTGAAGTGCTCCTGCTGATGAAGAGTGAAGTACATGACAATGAACTAAAATCCATTATCAAACAAATACAGTGAGCTTTTCAGCAAGTCATCACAGGGAATGTTGCCTTTTTCTCTGGCATTAAGTTGAAAGCGATTTGTGCTCATGCAAATAAGACAAAGTGGTGGGCTTTTTAAATTTATATATATATATATATATATATATTTTTATATATATATATATATATATATATATATAAAATGTTCCATACACTGTAGCTTGCTTTGTAACTCTGCCATTTTTATATCTCTCTTGGTGGGGGAGGGCAGCAGAGAAGCATTTTGGCAGCCTTCTTTAGATTTCCTTTTGGTTTGAGTAGTGATAAGTTCTCAACAGAAGAATTTGAGCTCTGCCTTATGCTGTGTTGAATAACTTACTTGGGAATTGGGAGAACTGCCTTCCCAGCTCCTGAGAAGAATCTAGGGCAGGTTGGAAGGAAATTTAACCCCTGTGCTGCTGAAACCATAGTAAGTTTCAAGAGATTCAACTTCAGGATTTGCTGGTGGTGACAATCAAGGGTAAATGGTCCGGGACTTCCCTGGTGGCACAGTGGTTAAGAATCCGCCTGCCAATGCAGGGGACATGGGTTCAATCCCTGGTCCGGGGAGATCCCACATGCCGTGGAGCAAGTAAGCCTGTGCGCCACAACTACTGAAGCCCGCACGCCTAGAGCCCGTGAGCCACAACAAGAGAAGCCACTGCAATGAGGAGCCTGCGACCGCAAGGAAGAGTAGCCCCCGCTCGCCTCAACTAGAGAAAGCCTGCGCAGCAACAAAGACCCAATGCAGCCAAAAATAAATTAAAAAAAAAAAAGGTAAATGGTCCAAGTTCAATCTTAAATTAAACATTTCTGAGTGCTCAGACATTCTTTTCAGTGCCCTGGGCCTAAATCTGAGGGCTTTGTGAAAGTTATACTCTTCCTAAAATTAATAGGCTATTTCTCTATTTTCAGGAAGAATATCTATATGAGTGACAATTATACCACTGCTACTATTATTACTACTACTACACAAGACATTGATAAGCCAACTCCAGAGAACAGTCGGATTCGGGGAAATATATGAAGCCTTCTTTTCAGTCCACTTCGCCCTTAGCTTTGCCCTTTGTTTCGCTTTCTTGTCCCCTTCTCCTAAGATCTATGATTTCTATTTCGATGAAACAGAGAAAAAAGCAAAAGAACTTGATCCTTTCTTCCTAAGATCAGAGAAGTGGGGCAGAAAAAGATTATAAGCTTGTATGAGCATGAAAACACACTTTTGTTTTTACATAAAAACTGAAGGCTTATTTTACACCAATTCTTACTGTTTTATTTATGCCTGATGATTTTATTCAATATTAGTTGGATTTTAAATAATCCAACTAATATTTTCATCTTTGTGAAATTTGAAGAATATTATTTTGGAACAGAGCATTTTTGGAGGTTTGTCTTTTTATAATTTTTATAGTTTATAGATTTCAGGTTATGCATTTCTCTTTTTAAATTTTATAATGCTATTTTCAATTAACATTGATTTGTGAATGAAGTACGTATAGTATATTGATTTGTGAGTTTGATTTGTGAATGAAGTACATATAATGATGTTAACATACAATGAAATAATAGACGTAAAAGCACTTGAATTATTAGAGAAAAGTTGCTATGGACATCTAAGATGTTAATGCTCTTAATGCATATAATTTATAATTCTGGGGGAAAAAAATGATTGCCAGAAAATGAACATTATTTCCTATCTAGAGTACATTGTAAACATCAACAGATGATTATTTTCTTATAGCTGACTTTCTAGGACATATATTAAAGTACCTTTTACAGCCCAAGTAAAACCTGAAATTAAGCACTTGAATACACAATTCTGTTATATTGACAGTTTTGCAGTTAAGCTACCTGCAAATATTAACATCATTCCCCAAAGAGTTCAATTTCACAGCTAAAAACCTGATCTAAAATGAATTAGTTATTTAGAACCCAAACCTACTAAATTACAGCAGTTATGTTGGTATAGTGTTTGTCATTATATTTACAATTTTGTGGTGTATTTTAGAGCTACTAAGAATTGTAAAGAGATAAAATAATATTTGCCCTAATAAGGCCACGTTTACCAAAGGTGATTTCCTTTTATGTTAAGGCAAGATAACTTTTCACTCTTCCTGACTTCAAAGAAAAACGCATTATTCCAAATATGTTTTAAACTTTTAACATAAAATCCTTACACATTAAACCATTAATATACGGTTGGTCAGGAAAATGTCTCATTCCACTCACAATAATGCCTCAGTTTAATTAGACCCTGAAAAGTAAAGGATTTAAATTCAAATCCTGGCCAACATTAATTATAGAATTCTTAATATTGTAGCATGCCCTTTACTAAGTTCCTAGGATATGTCCTGCGCTAAATAAAAAAGGAAATGAGCTTCTGGGGACAAAGGACTGATTTTTGTAAAATATCGTGTGTATTGATAATGTGGCACATCATTCTAAAGTCCTCTCCCAAGATTAAAGAAAACAAAAAAACCCCACAAAACTCTGAAGTCCTAGAACTTTGAATTTTGAAGAACTGGAACTTTGTTCCAGTGATCTTTTTCCACATGCACAGGGAACAAAAGACCTGCTGTTTCTAACAGCTGTGACTCTTGAACATTTTATCAGCCTATTTAGTGGGGAGATCACTCTTCTATGGCCCTTCCTTAATCCTAGATCCATGGAGAGTTGGTCCACATATAGCAGCTACAGACACTGCCAGGGAAGAAGGATTCCTGGGTCATTTCATGGACAGTAGGAATAGGATCTAGCAGTGACTAAGAGCAAAATGCACAGGCACGTGCCAGGCCCTCTCCAGGCCAATTCTGACATTCTTGTCAGCCTCTTCTCACTTCCATTAGACATGACTTGCTTCCATACCAATCAATCAGTCAACAGGTTTTTATTAAGCATTCATTTTCATATCAGTACTTCTACGAACCACACCCAGGCAACATCTGAAGGGCAAAAAGCACTGACTATATTCACATTCACATCCAAGTTCTGTCAATTACAAGCTGGCGATGTGACCTCCTTGGTCAGTCCCTTAGTTGCATACGTGGCTCAGTTTTCTCATCTGTAAAACAGTTGTAATAACTGCCCTGTTTACCTCTTGACATGGTTCATGAGAACTAAAAAATTAAGTTATGGAGAGAATGCTTTGGAAATTGTAAAATACAAAGCATACAGAAAGTAGTATTATTGGACTTCATTCTGTATGATTTATACATTTCTGTAAATTCTCATAAAAGGGTCTTAAATAATTTTAAAACTGCAAAAAAAAATCTATCATAAAATGCACTTCAAATATCAAGTGAACACCGTCAACTCTAACTCTGGTAAATAGTCAAATAAATTAAAATTTATTGTGGGACAAACAATAAAAACATTTTATTTTATTTTCCACTTACTTACTTCTTACTTTATTTCAGTCAAAAATTTAGACAATGACTCTGAGTTTCCAGAAGTCAAAAAGAAACAATCCCAAGTCAATTAATACATTGCAATTTGGTCTTAGATTAAAGGAATTTTTAAAAATTCAGTAGGATGTCACTAGTGTTCAGTGCAGAATTCTTTTCTGGTATTTCTAAGGATGTTTATATGTTTTTTCATATCCTATATTCTGAGAAAACCTCATTTAAGTAGTTGGGATAACAGGAAATGCATTATAATCATTCTTCATGAGTGAAAGCTTAACAATCAACACAGAGACATGACAGGTTTCAAGGAATCCACTGCCATCAGGTCAAAAGCAGAAAACACTGAGCACCAGAGTAACAATTTACCCATTCTGAAGCATGGGTCTGTGGCTTCCTCACCAATCTCAAAGCCAAAAAAAGAATATTAAGTAATTGAAATGTATATTATAACACACAGGCAGTAAAATTGACACACTCTGCTCATAGGAGAGAACTTATGTCAGTAATTCAAGCCAATCTAGTTGTTAATGAACATTTCTAACTTGTTTCAGGACCAAAACTGATTTGAAGCAGCAAATTAGGAAGGGAGAGAAGGGCTGTAGAAGGGTATTTCCCACAAGCAGAACTTAATATATTAACAAGATGTGACAATATAGAAGAAAAAGAAAAGATAGAAACACCGTAAAAAGCAAAGCACGAATTTAAAAAGGGCAGCTGTGCAGAGCTCTTTACGGATGTGACAAATGGTCTTACACACATCACAGGAGCAGTCTATAGGAATTTACAGAAGACTCTTGGAAATGTTTGCTTAGTGCATAAATGACTGAAACTCATACTAGAAAAATTAAAATATAATAAAAGGGTTGATTGTTGAGGGTTTAATCCTTAAGAAGCAGTACAGTTTGGCTATATAGTACAACTCACTTTCCAAGAGTTCAGAGTACCCAGATATAACTATATTTTAACCTTTTTCAAAACCATCTGAATCTTTATACAAATAAATGATAATATTACTGGCTCTCTTTTGATGCTGAAAGCAGTTAAGGCAATACTTCATGTGGTTTTGTTACACTATGATAAATTCCTAGTTCTACCCCCCTTCATTGGCAGAAGTGGTCTCATTGATTTAACACTGCTATTCCTCAATTTCCACGTTAGCACCAACTACTCTAGTTTTGTGCTTCTGACTGTGATTATAAGGTTTGTAATCAATACTGGGGCCAGAATAAAAACAAGAGCCTCTACATTCATCGCAGTTTATCAACTAGAATATTCTATTTCTTAGGATTGGTTTTCAGTTGTTTTGACATGTTACCTCATGATGGCTTTTTCCAAAAAAAAATTAGATTTTTTTTTTTAGCAGCTCACAATTGATATCTAACCGATGTATTCCAGTGAAGGGCATTCATATGCCAGGAGGACATAAGACAATTTATTGACATATGGTAGAAATAATGAGTTTATATTTATCTTTATCTTGAAAAAGGAATAAAAGAACCCTATAATATTTAATACACAGTTGACACTGACACCCTAAATTGGTCAACCTATCATAAAAGGTTTGTCAGTTTGGCTGAGGGAGGTATGTGGTTTTAGCAATGCCGAGGGTCAACAGAAAAGCCTTAATTCACCTACAAGCTTTCAGCATATTATGGCCTATTGCAGTTTGTGCATGAGGCCAAATATACATACAGATATTACTTTAAAGAATAGAGTCTTTACAATACCTGACATTAGATTGGGAGAGAAGCCTGATATATTACAGATTTTGCTGGTAACTTCTTCAAAAAGTACTTAAAAGAGTGGTTGAATTTAAAGTACAGTTGTGACAATTTTTTTAAGACAACTGTTCATGATTTATTGACCTTTCTGAGATGATATGGGTTAGGTAATAGTGTGTGATCCAGTAGATGTTTTTATAAAATAAATATATTTAATAATGATGCTATTAGTGGGGAAGGGTTTTCTGTAACATTAATAAGTGAACAAAATAAAATTATTTTTAAATTACTTATTTCATCTTTATCTCTTCCGAGTTCCTTACTATTTTGTGAATTTTTATAATGTATATAATGTTCAATGTTACATATATTATGTCTAATATATATTTTTATTTATATATCACATAGATATTTACAGTAATGCATCTGGTAAACAAATATATTGAAGCTGCATGCTCAAACATTTTTGCTAATAGAGATGTGTGATCAACTAACTCATGCATAATGACAGTAACATTTTGTACCTAATGACATCTTAATGATGACAACCACATATTGCTGCATTCCTGGTGATATTCTAAAGCACTATGGAATCATGCTTTTATTTGCTTAGCACACTAAACTGGGAAGAGATAATATGTATCAATCAGGATGCTTTCAGTTGCAAGTAACAGTAACCTGCCAGAAGTAGTGTGGGCTTCAGGCAAAGGGAGATAAGGGCTCCAGGCTCCACCTTCTGTTATTTTCTTAACTTTTCCCTCTCTTTGAGTCAGCTGTAGTCCTCAGGCTGCTTGCCTCATAATCTCAAGACGACTGCCAGTAGTAGACAGGGAAATGGAATTCCTTGTTCATGTGTAAGGGAAATGTGCATGTGTGTCAGAGAGAGAGACAGACAGACCAAAACCACTTTTACCCAACTGTTAAAGTGCAGGAAGCTTCTTGCCCAGAAGCCCTAAGACTTTTCTCAAGTTTTATTGGCCCAACTGGCTTAGACAAGACCTTATCTAAAGCAGTCACTGTTAAGCATGAAAAGACTATCATAACTGGCCACTAAAGAGTTGGAGTGGAATGCCTATTGAAGAGTAAACTGTAATGTTCACTAGATACTATTCTGCCCATTTTACAGATGCTTCCCACTTTACTTACCCCAAATGGGTAAGTAAGTAGCTTACCCAGGGTTACCTTGCATATGAATCACTGCCTTGAGTAAAGTGATCATTCTTGTCCTAATCATAATTATCATTTATTGCAATTTATTATTGCCAAAACAATGATAAAATGATGAAGATTTGTATTGCATAAAAGAGCATAATATTAGGGAAAAACTATCTACAGATAAATAGATCTAATCGATAACTGAGAAGTAAGTCAGAAACTGTCATAAATCCATGAGACTTAACCAATATAAGAGATGGGAAAAAACCAACTCTCTGATAGTAGGTTGGCCTACTGCATGGAAAAAATAAAACTAACACCCTACCTCTTCATAAATACAGAAATAAATTTCAGATAGTTTGTATAAAATGTAAAAAAAGAAACTATAAAAGGAGAATTAATTTTAAGCAATAATTTTACTACTGTCTATGAGTAAAATATTTGAAAGTAATATATATATAAGTATTGAAGTTTATAATATTATAAATAAAGGAAAGGATTTATTTTTTAATATAAAAATATAAAACTATATTAACTTTAAAACATCATAATGTTAAAAGGCCAAAAATAAATGCAAAATACTAAATGGTTTTTATTTTAACATATAAATAGTTCTTATAAGTCAATAAGAATAAGATAAACACACCAATAGATAAATGATAAAAGAATGAGAAAAGATGATTCACCAAAGAAGACAATTCAAATTCCAATAAACAGAAAAAAAATGTTCAATCCCACTAGCAATTTAAAAAGTTCTTTCATTTAAAAAATAAATTTCGCCAAAACAAATAAAATACCTTGTTTTGTTGATAATATCCAGTGCTGATTCGGTTTACTGGAAACCGGTACTCATACACTTTTGACAGAAATTGAATTTTTCATTTATTAAATTCACAAAAGTTTTAAAAAATAACATGCTCAACTTACGCAAAGGGGATTTGAGAAGTATATTCTTGCATTTTATTTGTGGAAGTATAAAGTGCTACAACTCTTGCAGAATTTGGAATTAAATTCTAAACAGGTCAGAATGCCTATATTCATTGACAACTAGGTTTCCAAAGAAGACAACAAAAAAATGCAGACAAAAATCTGTTAGTTAAATAAAATTATGTAATAGCCCTAAGTTAGAAACAACCTAAGCATCCAAAAATAGTAAATGGTTTGATAAATTATTGTAAGATCATTCACCTGAATATTTTGCAGTCATTAAAAATTACGCTTATAAAAATATTTGTCATGAGGAAGGACTAGTATGTTATTAAATGAAATGTTTATCAAATCTTAGCAAATACAATATGATCTCAGTTTTATAAAACAATATGGATATGTATAGAAATATTCAAATGTCTTTGGAATATGGAAAGAAGATTTTCATTTTTCAATTTATATCACTGTATAATTCTCAAATATTCTACATTGAGCAACTCAAGTATTTTCTTATTTAAGAATGTTTTGAAATATTTTGTATTTTCAAAATCCTTGTCCTTTTGTAAGAAACAAACTCTTCTCTGCTTCATTCATGGATGTACATACTGAGGAGTTTTATGGAGATCATAAGAATACACTACAAAAATATATATTATATCTAAAGTACAACAACAACAACAAAATTTTTACATACCTACAATTGACTAAAGAGAAGTTATATATGGAAATCATACCTTTAATACTACCAAAAATGTATAAGATCTGAAGCCTGTTTTAAAAAGTCTTACATACCTGTAGCTGATTAAATGCACTAAAGAAATCCTAATGTTTACTGAGCACCTACATACTCATAAGTCGATCATTTTCAAACACGACTTTATTCAATCCTCCTGATAAATTTGAGTAAGGTATTATTCCATTTTTACAAAAGAAGAAACTGAGGCTTAAGTGAGGTTATGTACCTACACAGCTAGGTAACGTTATAGCCAAGTTTCAAATCCAAGTCTGTTAGACTCAAAAGTTCCTAGCTTTTCACAACTCTATTCATGCTGCTCTTCAAGCAATTTACAGGGAAACAACTGATCAATTAAATGATGAATTAATTCAAAGCAAACAGTCTACGGGAAAAGCAAGCTATAGTTTTTGAGGAATAGCATGTGACCGATTTATTTGCAAAACTTTACTTTTTGCCTGAATTATCCTGATAATTTAATTCATCTTCTATTTTCAATTTAGATTTAAGTTTCTTCTCAGCCTACAACCCTTAGAACTGATAGGAAGCTGTGTCTACAAAATGCCAACCATGCTGTTACCTTAAACTGTCTAAAAGAATAGATGCTTCTTTTTTCATTCAGGTGTTAGACTTTATGCAGATGCCTGGGGAGTAATGGCACACTAATTATTTGTCTTCCGTGGGATTTCTTGGCTTAAACCACCATTGCCAAGGTAAAAAACAAGACAGCTAAGAAACTTCAGCTAGTTAAGTATTTTATAAACAGAGGATCAGCTATCATGATTCAAGTAGCTCACTGATCTCAAACTACATTCTTTTTTTTTTTTTTTACCATGGAATCTATATGGTCTTTATTTATTAATCCAACACAAATTTATCTACAGTGTGCCAAGAATTTTCTTAGGCAAGAGGATTCTGAGATATTTTGAATCAAAATACAGAAAGTTTTGTTTTGAAAACAACCCAGCTGTTAGCTCTTTGAAAAAATTTAGTTGGAGAGCCTCTGATTCTCACTTGCTGGACCATACAAGGTCAGTCTTTTGACTACTCTATACTTTAGATTCCCTATTTATAACTAAACAAATTTGCAACACATACCAAAGAAATCCTGTATGATTTACAGTTGTTCAAGCAAACAAGAAAACTCTGCTTCAGTTTCTATGAGCTATCAAAAGGATAAAGACAAAAGGCCTGTCTATCTCAAATCAATCAGGTTTTGAACGGCATCTTTTCAACCTAATACAATAAAGACATATATAAAAAACAAAGACAAAATACACCTTCCCATTCTAAAACATTTCCTTTAGTCCATATGTACTTTAAATAATCTTGTATTAAGTTTCTACTGCAACTTTCAAAGTTCAGAGTAAATCCATCCTGGCACAGTGTTTGTTCTAAGAAGTCAACAGCAGCAGGATTAGGAGCATAATATAGTAGTTTCACTGTTATTTCCAGAGTCTATAAAAATCCCAATGCTATTGCCAGGCAAGTAAACACTGAGGCTGCAAGGTAACAAATTGTCTCAAGCTTGTTAGACGCCATTAGCGTTTTTAAATAAGCAATTTCAGTGTCAATTTTGTTACCGGTCTCTGAAATATAACTCTGGTTTTGGTTTCATTTTTGGTAAATTCTGTGGTTGCTTCCATAAGTTTCTTTTCTTGATCTGTAAACATATCTGTTACTCTGCTCCTTTCTAGGTTGATATCCAGTTTATTATCTGCTCTGATTCGACTGGGTTTATTTATCAGTTGTTGCTTAACTTGTTCTAATTCAATTTTCATTTTCTGGTTCTCTGCTCGCAGATTTGCAAATTCACTTTTCTCTAGGATGACTGTGTCTTTCCTGATGGAGTCCAAATGAGCCATTAACTGTTGTACTGTTATTTCCTGTTTAACCTGAGTGACCATCTCCTTATAGATAGTATCGAGGCTGACATTTGATAAAGTGGTTAATGCTGATACAATTGTTTCTGCTTGTGCTTTGTCAAATCCATGAGTTTCCAAGTCCTGAACCAATGCACGGGTATCAAAAGTTAATTTCCTTTGTCCTAAAGGAGTTATGTCCACTCGCCTCATATATTATCCTTCCTTGGTTGTGGTGGTGAAGAAATATCTCCGCAGGGCCGGGGAAATAACTCCCACGGGGAGTTGAAACCCGGAGGCCCCCCGCTGCCTTCAGAACGCAGGAGCTGCCAAACCCAGTGGCTCCACATGTCCTCGGCTTTGCAGCTGGCGAGGGAGGGCAAAAGCTCAAACTCTGCATTCTTTTTGATACATTTGACAAAACTCTATTGCTAGTAAATTCCACCTCACTAGTGAATTCCACCTTGCAAGTTTCAGAATAGATTTATTTTAAAGGCATCATAACACCATATAATTACACCCTGAATTTTAAAATTAATAATGCTGGATACACAAATAGTATTTTTCCATCCAGTTCTCTCAAGGAGAGAACAACACTTCGTCATTAAACTTTGACAGGAGGAGAGATGACCCCATTTGAAAATCGCTGTGGACGGACCTGAAAATAATACTTTCCTCTGGTATCTTACAGCAGCAAATTTCCAAAATCATTTGTATGCCTTTTAGTTGTGATGCTAGGTTTTGTTTGCTTGGTATTCTTTTCCAACATCCATTTTGAACGTTGAGCATAAGTATGTTTGCTACCTTTGTCTGAAAGATTTCTCCCAAAGAGAAAGAAAAATGGCTAGTTTGGATTCAGGGCAAAGATGAGGGCAAAAAAGAGGTATGTGTCTCCTTTCCCCATTGCACCATACTTTCCTAAGACAGCTCCACTTTCACCCCACACATACCCCACAAATACTTATTTGTAATTTTATTTGTATTAATAACTTATACTATCAAGATGCTGTTTTTAAAACTCCATTTAGTTATGTACAAAGCTTATATCAAAACACTATGAAGATCTTAACAACAGAAACTAATGAGCATATTTAATTTTTCAGAACTAGGTTAAATGCTATTTGAGTATGATAACCAATCCTCCCCAACACAGGATGCAATTCTCTTTAAAAAAAAATCTGTTTATCAGTATATTTTATGAAATGGCTTGGGAGTGTTCTTTATTTTATCTTTTACAATATGAGCTGCGGTTGAAGTTGCTTTTCAAAATAGTGCTTTGATAACTCTTTTAACACTATGGAATGAAAGGGTAGAGCCTCATCAATACTTACTCAGGCTTCAAAGACATGGTAACCAGATATTCTAAGAAACTTGTGATCATAGTTGAGCAAAGTAATATTAACAGAAATTAGTCTTCAGTTATTCGGAACTTTGGACTTCAAAACACTCTAGAAATAAAAACTTGTCACCTGTCCTTAAAACCGAGAGGTCAAGTAGTCACTGGCCAATAAAGACGCCCCCTCATCAGCTAGAAAACACTTATTGAAATCCAATTAACTCTTTCACACAGACAGCCTTCATTTTCTATTTTATCAGAAAGTTAAGTTTGCCATTCTATACTCCAATAAAAGTTAAGTTGTTTTGATCTGATAATTGTAAGATGTACTGTATGTATCTTAATTTGTAAGTTTTTAATGCTAAAGCTCAAAGCTGTTCAGATTTAACAGGAGTGCTGGAAATGAGGTACAAAATGCTGGAATTCAAATTAACCAATAAATATATTTTAATATATATCAGCAGGACTCTAGAGGATTCCATTAATGTTGAAAAATAGAAAGGATTTAGGTTAATTTGGTAAGAAGGCAGGTCAGAACGTTTACAACAGTGGTATAGAATTGTATAGAGATGCAAAATTTTTCAAGAGAGCAGAATTTTTTCAAAAACGCTGACTCTAGCTGTCACAGTCCTGCCTTGGCTAAATCCAGTGGAGAGATAGGAGGACTTTCTAATTTGCTTTCCCTCTATTTTAATAATAGCTGTGCATAAGTAATTTATGAAAGGCCAACCAGGCAGTGGGCAACAGAAAATTAAACTCATTTTATCTGAAAGCAGGTGGATTTCTATATATCATTAGCATGCATAGAATTCTCACAATGTTATTTCTCATACTGATGGAATGTAACCAAATAATATATGAGTTTTTTGCTTATGCACGAGTGAAATTTTTAGATAAAAGTGCCAGCCCCAATGGCAATTTTCTGCAAAACGAAAACTAATTCTGCGAAGCTTCTTATTACTGGAAAGACTCATTTGGCTTGCATTAGAGACTGACATAAGTGACTTTAGGATTTTACTAACAGATTAGATGAGATGTGCCACATACTGTAATATCATTAGAGAATGTAACAGCACTGGAACGCTTTGGGGAACTTATTAAGGGTACCGGCACAAGTAAATTGTTTTCCTTTATGACACAAGCTTTTGAATTTTTTCTCTGATTAGAATGCTTTATTTTTATGGATTTTTTTTCTGACATTTAAAACAACTTTTATTTTACACTCCCCAAAATTGCACACAAATTATGTTTTGCATGATTCAGCTCAGTGTTACTAAATGCATTATCTATGCCTTATTTCATGAATATCACCTAGGCAGAGGGTAGATATGTATTAAGAAAGCAGCTTACACAATACTAAAATCAGAACTCCTCTAACAGAATATTATCCTAACTTACAGCAAAGACTAATCTTCATGGCTCTGAGGAATTTTTGTTATTAGTACCTTTCACTAACTCAATGTTTGTGTGGGTTCTATTCTTAGCCTCTAACAAGATCTTAAAATGGGATCATTAAAAATGGTTATAATATGAATACACCTATTGTTCTGTTAAACTGCCATCCTAAAATTCATTCAAGTATATGAAATATTATCACCTTTTTATCCTGATGCATCTTCCCTTATCAAAAACTATGTATCAAGCAAAATATTTCTTGCTAAGGTAGGCAGAAATGTAGGGTGAAGACGGAAATGCCTGTCACTTTATAAAAGAAGCTTTGGGAAAAGCTGGGGGTATCAGGAGAATGATTTTGTGCTCAATATTTTTTCCTTTCTGAGTTATCTTTTCCTGATATAAGTTTTTACCTCTTCCTGGATATGGAGAGGGTTTTTTTCCCCTTCTTTCTAAAAGTTCTTTTACATTTCATCGTCAGAGAAGGAAATTGAGAAAAATGTGCTACACACCAAGTTACCTAGAGAAGAGCAGCCATAGGAATGAGGTGGGAGTGTGCGTTCAGTGTCCCAGTCTACACAGTGGTGAGGTTAAGGGTTGTGGAGTCACACCAATGGGAGGTTGATCCCCACCTCTGCTATTTTACTACCCGTCTGACTTAAGGCAAATGACTTCCCTTCTCTGAGTTTTTATTTCCTCACCTATTTGATGGGATCACGATAGCACTGACGTCGAAGGTTCTCTCTGAAGATCACATGCAACTGGATCACCTTCCTATTCATATTCTATCTCTACAGTGGAAGGGATGCTCCTGCAAAGAGGGTGACCCAATGGGTTGAGAATCATATCAGACCAATTCTGGTAGATGTTCCAGATTTTTACAAGAACTCAAGATTGTATTAGTTAAAAAATAGAATGTGAAAATAATTAATGAGACAGTCCTCCATGAATGATCCTGACTCTTCAATATAGGAATGACTGAAGTCAGTCACTGTTACGCTCAAAAGTCACCTCTTCTGAGAATTGGGTTGAGGTGAGTTAGTCACAGCCATCTGTGTGTCCCTAATGCTATTTTAATTAGCGCACTTATCACCCTGCATGGGTATTATTTCCTTAAATATGTTCCTCTGAACTCCTTGAGGGCAGGGACTTTGTCTTTTCAACTTCTTAACTTTCTCTGCCAGCACATTATTCGATATATAGATGTCATTAAAATGAGTGTCTATGAAGAAACAGACTCACAGACATAGAGAACAGACTTGTGGTTGCCAAAGGGGGCAGGGGGAGGGAAGGACTGGGAATTTGGGATTAACAGATATAAGCTATTATATATAGGATGGATAAACAACAAGGTCCTACTGTATAGCACAGGGAACTATATTCAATATACTGTAATAAACCATAATGGAAAAGAATACGAAAAAGAATATATATATGTACAACTGAATCACTTTGCTGTACAGCAGAAATTAATACAACATTGTAAATCAACTATACTTTAATAAAATAAATTTTTAAAAAAATGAGCCTTCAAGGACTTCCCTGGTGGTGCAGTGGTTAAGAATCCGCCTGCCAGTGCAGGGGACATGGGTTCGATCCCTGGTCCGGGAAGATCCCACATGTGTCGTGGCAACTGAGCCCGTGCGCCACAACTACTGAGCCTGCACTCTAGGGCCTGCGAGCCACAACTACTGAGCCTGTGCACGTAGAGCCCGTGCTCTGCCACAAGAGAAGCCACCGCAATGAGAATCCCGTGCACCACAACGAAGAGTAGCCCCCACTCGCCGCAACTAGAGAAAGCCCACACACAGCAACTAAGACCCAACGCAGCCATAAATAAATAAATAAATAAATAAATTTATTTTTAGAAAATGAGCCTTCTGAGTACTTGTAAAAATGTTTGAAACCTGAAAAAAAATTTCATTACAAAAAACTTTAAAAGTAAATTAAGTGCTTAATTAAATTTCCACAAACTGTCACCATCATATCTTCTTCACTACCTGTGAAATTTAATATTCATAAAACATCATTACATTAAAAAAAGAGTAAGATATTTTCTTATCACCCAAATTTCTGAGACTGCACAATGATTACCAAGAAATTATAGGCAATCTTAAAATAAACAAGCTATACATAGCTAAAAATTTTTGGACATAAAAGTATTACAATCCTTTTGGGATGTCAGTACAATTCGATATGATATGATGTTGGATAGGGTCTATAAAAGTGTTAGGCCCGGGACCTTGGAGGTCTTTAACAGCCTGATAACAGTGGAAGAGTAGGCCAGAATTTAAACAGGCTGGCTGAAGCATGGTGAGACTAATCAAGAAAAGCTTCTTAGTAGAGGTTTCCCTGATATGCAGTATAAAGGTGGGGAGAGAGAGATGGTTTGGAGAAGGGGCGTTATGCCTCACCAGAACTAATCTCATAAGTAAGCAAAGTAAAAGACTGGGAGTATTTTCTGAGGTGCTGGACGAGACCCTTTGACTCACCTGCACCCCTGGTCCCCCCGAAGAAATCTTTTCCAATGTCTTTTGAGACCTAAAATTCTACCAATAAAGAATAATTTTATTATCTAAAACTCATGTCAGCTAGTAAATGTAGATGTGCCTGGCAGATCTAACCCTTTAAACAATATCATTGATTTAGACTGAATTGTGGGTTTTAAATCTTCCTTCGGGTTAGATTTGTTAGGAAGAAAAAGGGAATGAGGGCACTAAATGACCAAGCAGGGATAAGACTGGAGAGGGTTGGGAAGCCAGCTCTCAGCATTCTACTGTGGACTGCATTAGAAACAGCTTGCATTCCTGGGCGGAATCTGAGACCAACATGAATTGTACTGAACCATCTGTTGGTGAAGTGTGAATTGTATTTGCTGCAAGAACCACGGAGGGCTGGTGAATTGTGGAGCAGTCTGGCCAAATAACAGGTATGGAGAATTACCTGAGCCAAGGAAAGGAGCAGGGAATGAAAATAGCAAACAACAGTAGCCACATTTTTATTGAGCCGCTGCAAAACAGAAGACACGGATTAATCCTATAAAGATGCTAAAGACAGGACAGTCAATCTTAACATATCTATAGATCGTTGTTTTATATATTTAATTCTCAGACTTTACCCATATGTCCCCACTAATAGGTGGACTAAAGTGGTCTCTAGTAGAAACCTAGCAATGTTTAATAGCTACTCCAAAGTTGAATGCATGTGTAACTTTTAAGGTTAGCGACATCTGGGAAAACACCTACCAAGGCACCATATATTTAAAAGAAATTTAATTCAAGTTAACAAATGGATCATACAGTATAATGCCAAGAGATTGGCAGACAAAAAGTAATGAGTATTTGTTATAATAACTATAAACGGAGTATAACCTTTAAAAATTGTGAATCACTATATTGTACACCTTAACATGTAATACTGTACAGCAACTATACTTCAATTAAAAATTGGTTTAAAAAAAAACTATTTGTGACTCTCTGTGTGTCTCAGAAACTTCAAGGAGGCGTGGAAATACTCAGACCTCGCTGTTGGGATTTAGTAAACCAGGAATTCACAGCAAGTCTTTGAGCTCAAAGCCATATTTCTTATTAATACATAAATTTATTTCATTCTTAATCTTAAAATGAATATCTGTGCAGTAGTTGAGAGAAGAGTAGTTATTTTTCTTTGTTGTTTTATATCATTATTTATCCTGTGTCTTCCATGGATAAAATGATTGGTACCCAAAGTGCTATAAGTGAGTTCCCCCATTCTTCCCACAACATTCTATTTCCTAATCTCTTTTCTCTGTTCTCACCATAAAATGCTAAATCTCATACCCTATGATATTCAGACAATTTCAGCTCAATCAAACTGAGGGAGGCATAGAATTATTCTGCTACAGTTTGTCTCTATCTTCTAATTTGAGAAGTCTAATTATTGATCTCCACAGGACTTTAAGGAATGTTATGAAAATAGGTTAACATTTATTTAAGGAGGATTCATCAAGGATCTTATTTAAAACAAACAATTTCATCCTTTCAAAATCAGGGAATGGAAAAAAAGATATTTTTCTCAAAGTATGAATGCCACAAGGGTTTCTCACATTGATTCATTGCTTATCGATAAAAACAACTTAAGCTGATTTTTGTCGTTTATAGAGTAAGTGTAAAATGTTCCACCAAAATAGGTAATGACATTTTTTTTGTGTCCATAAATGTGCCTGTAAGTCCAATTATATATTTGTTGTCATTTAAACATCACCACCATTATTGAAACAGAAGTGCCAGTACTAATTCTTGCTGTCACATTTTCCAAAAATGAAAATAAGGCTTTTAAGTAAAATGCTAAGGTTTTCAATCTGAATTATTCATTCTTTGCATGGCCTTAGCAGAACACCCTCAGCAAAACAACTAAACAAAAGCCTACCAGGGTTCTGGTTTCTAATCTGGTTAAGAAATACATTATAGGATTTTTTTTTTAACTTCACAGTTAATGGAAAAGTTTTCCTTTCCTGAAACTCTGCAAAGAGTTCAAGAAAGCTTCTCTAACTGCCACAGCTTCCATTTAATTGAAGTGCCATGAGGAGACCTTGAAAACAGTGGCATTAGTCACACAGCTAAACAAACTACCTTTGATGATACCAGATGACCAATCAGAACCATTCCCCAGATGATCTTTGTGGGAATAGCATTCCATTAATAATAACTGAAGCAATGATCTTTCATGCCACCTTTCTTTCATGCAAGACCACTTCACTGGTAATCTCTTAGGGGAACTATTAGCTACTTCAATGTCCTTCATAGAGGACACTCTGCCTGTTCCAACATTTATTTAACTGTAACATTTTTTTTCCTCTCTCCCACAGAAGTGCCTTTTAGAAATTAAAATAATTTTCACTGTGGCTCTAGCAGGGATATAGGGAGTGAAGAAAAGAAGAAATGGGTGGGAGAATAAATGAGTTGAGAAGAAAAACACCTTTTCTCCGACACCTAGCTCTGAATTTCAAGATTATCAAAGAAAAGTAATGCACTAAATTAAAATATCCAGTAGTTGTTCATCTTAGCTACTCTTTGCCATTAAGGAGAATAAATCTATGTGTTTCTAAATGTTTCAAACTAATTATAAGTAACGTTTTGCAGAATTTTCTAAATTCTGATCTTAATACTTGTATTAATCTTATACTTATTAAAAGAAGCTGGGAGAGTGAGAGGATGAGAGGGTAATCAGAAGTAGTCCAGGCTGTACCCCCAGCTACCTATCATACCATGAGCTCCACGTTGGAGTCTGTGTATTATTTGTCTTCTCATGTCCAGTTCTTTGCATAGCGTAGGTGCTCAATAAATGTTTTATGAATAAATTCTCTACCATAGGGGACAAACAAGGGATGAAATCAGCCATTATATTGCTAAATATTCTATAGCCTGCACAGTAGCTGCCTTCGTCATTTTTTTTATATTGACATGAAGGTTACCACTACTTTATTTTAATACTATGTTTTACTCATACTAACTTCTTTCTCTTATAGGAGCTTGTTACATTTTCAAGAGTGCGGTTAGATCAATTTACACAAACTCTCAGCAATGGAGGCCATAATTTGGAAACATTTTCCATTAGCTGAACTGTGCAGAATAACTCATGTGGTGTAACCTCTTCCCTACTCCTGCCCCCCCAACCAGCTGGCTAACTGGTTGATAAAAAAATCATCAAGCCTACGAAATATTTTCACAGTTCCAAACTTTCTGCATCAATTTGCACATCTAACATGGTGAATATATAACCAAAGGATATTAGGGAAGTATCAGTCATTCATATTTTTAATCATTAAATATTACCATATCCAAAGTCTGAATTGACTGGTTTGTGTAATAGGATGAAACTTTGATATGTTAACAAGATTTCCCCTTTCCAAGAATATTATGTCACTCTGTGACTCTTCTCAATTGATCAGAGCTAGGCATTACTCAGGGAAGGAGGGATGACCAGAAGGCAGAGTACACAGACGTTCAATTCTTGTTTTCTGATTGCTGTAAGAGGCTCTTAGAACTTAGGGTTTTAAAAAAAACAAAACAAAACAAAATAAAAAACCATGTTTACTATGGGAATTCTCAAACAAAATACAAAGGCAGAGAGACAAATATAATAAACTCCTATCTATGCACCACCCAGTTTCAACTATTATCAACTCAAGCCCAGTTCTGATTAATCTACACCCTTACCCACTCCGCTTCTGCCTTGGAGTTTCGGAGGTAAATTCTGGACACCATATAATTTCACTCACAAATATTAAGTACATATCTCCAAGATAAAGACTTTTTGTGATTCCCTTTTTCCACACCTGTTTGTTTGTTCTACAAGATATATTAGCTGGAAAAGACTCATTTTTTAAAGAAAATATAACCACAATAAATACCATTATCACATTTAAAAATTAAACAGTAATTCTTTAATATCATCAAATATCTTGTCAGTCACATTTCTCTGATGGCTCTTAAATGAAACACACAACTTTTTACTTGCAAAATCTGGGCTTAAAGCATTTCAAAAATCCAATCTCTGGAGGATTCAGGACATAAGGTTTATCCATTTAAAAAAAATTGGAAGGAGAGTAGGTGAGGAGACATAACATCTACTCCGAAGGCTAAACATAGGTTGTCCAGACTGGGGGAAGGTAAAGCAGGGTGAGGGGATAGACAAGAAAGAAATTGTGCTGGATGTTTTAAATGGATTGGAGAGTGGATCCTGCACCCAACTCTTTCAGCCAAGCCCCAGAAATTCTTGGTGAGCTCCATTTAAACCTTCCAGGATTAGGTGCAAACCTGAATTAAATGGAAATTGAATCTCTGCATCTCAGAGGAATAAGAGCTAGAGATAGATATTCATTTTACCTGTAGAAGAATAAAGTGCTTTTTGACACACCTGGGTGTGTGGCCTGTAAACTTATTCTCAATCCACTTGATTTGCTGTTCTAAATTGAGAACTGGGCCTGTGGGTTTGACCTGCTCTACATGGCTGGCCACCCTCTTGGAGGACACAAAAATAATATTCAATCACATAGATTTCCTGGAAGAGTTGTGTTCTTACCTGAGTGTCCCAAATGAAAGTACTATGAAAATGGTCCCTTTGGGCCCTATAAAAAAGAAAGTTTCTAAATTCTCATTCCTGGTGTTATTTGGTTTCCCAGTCGTTAAATTCATACAATGCTAAAATAACAGGCAAACATATACAATAATAATAATTTGTTTTTTTAAACATCAAGGTATATTTCAGAACACTTCAGTGACAAAAGATTTGGTCTACTAAAGAATCCGCCTCCGGGTGTCCCCTCCACCAAAAAAAAAAAAAAACAATCCGTTTGATAGCTAAACACTTCAGACCACAAAGTTAACATTAGATTACACATATCTTACAACAAACGCTACCTCGATCTGTTAAAATAATAGCTATTTTAATAAGTGTAAGACACTGCTAAGCACTTTATATGTGTTGCCTCATTTATTTTCATAAAAGCCCTTTGAAGTAGCTGCTGTGATCCCCAATTTATAGATGAGGACACCAAAGTCACACAGCTAACGAGTGGAAGAACGAAGAGATTCACACAGTCTAGTGTGTCACTCATTGGAGCCTACAGGTCTTAACAATGCACTACCCTGAATCCCTCTCTCGGTAATTTAAAAAAAAACAAAAAATCTTCTCAAGAATATGGTCTCGGGCTTCCCTGGTGGCGCAGTGGTTGAGGGTCCGCCTGCCGGTGCGGGGGACACAGGTTCGAGCCCTGGTCTGGGAGGATCCCACATGCCGCGGAGCAACTAGGCCCGTGAGCCACAACTACTGAGCCTGCGCGTCTGGAACCTGTGCTCCGCAACGGGAGAGGCCGCGATGGTGAGGGGCCCGCACACCGCGATGAAGAGTGGCCCCCGCTTGCCGCAACTGGAGAAGGCCCTCGCACAGAAACGAAGACCCAACACAGCCATAAATAAATTAATTAATTAATTAAAAAAAAAAAAAAGGGAAAAAAGAGAAAAAAAAAAAAAAAGAAGAAGAATATGGACTCCACGCAGACATAGAGAACAAACGTATGGACACCAAGGTAGGAAAGGGGAGGTGGAATGAATTGGGAGATTGGGATTGACATATATACACTAATATGTATAAAACAGATAACTCATGAGACCCTGCTGTATAGCACAGGGAACTCTACTTAGTGCTCTGTGGTGACCTAAATGGGAAGGAAATCCAAAAAAGAGGAGATATATGTACATATGGCTGACTCACTTCACTGTACAGTAGAAACTAACACAACATTGTAAAACAACTATACCCCCAATATAAAAAAAAAGTAAAAAAAAGAAAAAAAGAATATGGTCTCCAAGTGACATTTCCTTGAACTCTTAACTATTCATATTTTTATCTTGAATTCTCAGTTTAAACTTCAAAGTATAGAGTGAAAACAAAAGATACTTAAAAAGTAAATTGTTCAGAATCCTAACCTATATTGATGCTTTACTATTATTTTTTTAACTACAATAAGCTTTGTATTTATTATTAAACTGCTTTTTTAAGCTACAAGTATAGAATTTGACCTGGTATTCATGACCAGGGTTTCTGTAATTCCAAGTCAGAGTTATGAAAGAAAATTATGAGACAATGGTTGATAATACTGAAAAAAATCCATATTTACAGGAGATTTTTTTCAAGTGACTTACTATGATGTCTATTCATGGGAAGAAAGCCTTTGAAAAGACAAGTATATAAAGAAGTTATCCTACAGTGAACAGAACAAAGCCCATTAATGACAATGATGTGAACATTCAAGAAATTATTAAAAGGACCTTTCACTTTGAGGGAAAATTAATTTACCCAGAATTTAGTGCAATTGTTGAAATAAGAAAATCAGAGAGGCAAGGCAGCAGACCTTGTGGCCAAAGTATTGCCTAAAGTAAGAGCATTTATGAAGGAGACAGCATTCTGCTTTTCTCTTCTACGTTTTGTCAAAAAGCACTGGAGGCATGTACACTAGTGGCTGTTTACATTGTTATTTCTTTAACAACATAGTTTTTTTTTTTTTCTGCCAGGACTGAAAATAATCAATAGGTCTACAGATTTTTATCTCTGTTTTATCTATACATATTTTAAAACTCTTAATTCCTGAATTTTAGAGGAAACCAGTTTTATTTCATAAAATTGAGGTTTTCTTTTTCAAAATATTTAAATACATAGAGCCTTGCAGAAAAGAAGTAGGTGTTTATCAAGGACACTTGCCTCCAGGCAGAGAGATAGCTTCTCTGTCCGGCTCCCTCCACAATGAGTAGCCATTTTTGTCCGGGAAAGTATCTTCATAGTTCTAATGCCATATAGGTGTTTCTCTCCCCAGGCTCATCAACAAACCAACAAAGAATGGTACTGGAGGGAATTCCCTGGCGGTCCAGGGGTTAGGGCCTCGCACTTCCCCTGCAGGGAGCACGGGTTCGATCCCAGGATCCTGCATGCCGTGCAGTGTGGCCAATAATAATAATAATAATAATAATAATAATAATAATATTGGAAACCAGGGAGGATAAAAAGAAATATTAGACATGTCCCCTGACCTCAAATTTCATATAGTCTACCCTGCTTAGGGAGAAATTTCCATTTTCTCTGCTTGTCAATGTGTAAATTGAAACCTTGGACCCCACTGCTCCACAGAAGAGAGGACACAGCCAAAAAAATAGCAAAGAAAAAAACTAGCTAACTCTTGAATTTCAGAGTGAGCAGGTCAAACCTTATCAATTTAAATGGTGATTTAAGAAATTCTCAGGGATCATTTCCATATAAGAGGAAACTCTAGTGAATGAGTTGAGTTGTGTGTCTAATGTTCTCATTAGACCATAAACACTTCATAAATTCAGAAAAAGATGGTGCTATGTACTACAGTAGTCAGAGAAATTTTCACCCTGGGTATGCCTGAGATGTGAATTTCTCCTTGAAGGACAGGTTAATTTCAGATGAAAATAGATTGGCTATCTGATTCAAGAACTAGTGTAAGCAAAGAGCATAGATGATACACTCAAGATTCAGCAGTGACTTAACACAACATTGTTAATCAACTATACTTCAATTAAAAAAAGAAAGATTTAGCCGTGATCATGTAGGTTCCCAGGAAAGCCCACCTGAGTGGGAATCTATCAGGATGACCACAAAGCCCATTATATGCCCTTACCCATAGTGTTTTAAGTGCTGACTTCTTTCATAAACATCACTGTGTCATGGATGGAAAATCGTTCTTTTTTTTTTTTTGGCTGTGTGGCGCAGCATGTGGGATCTTAGTTCCCTGACCAGGGATCCAACCCAGTGGCCCCTGCAGTGGAAGTGAGGAGTCAACCTCTGGACCGCCAGGGAAATCCCAGAAAATAGCTCTTAATTATAGGCTGGATTTAGCATCATTGTTTTACGAATTTACCTCCAGTCCTTTACACCGTAAAAGAGCCATGAACTCCACCAGATATGTGTGCTCCCTGCTTCCAGCTGAAAATCTGTCCTTTAGAACTCTATTATCCTCATCCTCCTAAGCCTTTGCATTTCATGGAACCCTTACCCCTCAAGAATTAGCTCAACCATAACTTTATACCTGAAATATTTCTGATACCTCCAATTTCTGAAACACTACCCCTCATTCACTATAACATTCACTATGTTAATTATAATGTAACCTAAGTAACATTATCACACAACTATAATCATCTGTTTACCTATATTTCTCTCATACCAGATGATTGTTCTTCAAGGACATAAACAATATCACGTTCACCTTTTGATTCTTAGCTCCAAGTCCGATGCCTGACACCACCCTTTGATTCTTAGCTCCAAGTCCAATGCCTGACATATGTTAAATATCTAATTAAAGTTTCTGTTTTTTGGAAGAGAAGAGGAGGAATGAACTTCCACTGTGAGTACCTAGGTGACCTCAATTAGGCAGATCAGAAGCTATGAAGGTAAAAATAAGAACAGAGAAAGGAAGCACAGAATTTTTTCCCCTAGCGGAGCAGTACTAGACTAAATCGTGACTAAGGCATTTTGACTTTAAAGGCTTCTTCTTTTCTTTTTTTTAAATTTTATTTATTTTTGGCTGCTTTGGGTCTTCGTTGCTGCACGCAGGCTTTCTCTAGTTGCAGCAAGTGGGGTCTACTCTTCATTGCGGTGCGCGGGCTTCTCATTGCAGTGGCTTCTCCTGTTGTGGAGCACAGGCTCTAGGTGCGCAGGTTTCAGTAGTTGCAGCACATAAGTTCAGTAGTTGCGGCACACAGGCCCTAGAGTGTGTGGGCTTCAGTAGCTGCAGCGTGTGGGCCCAGGGCATGTGGGCTTCAGTAGATGTGGCTTGCAGGCTCTAGAGCGCAGGCTCAGTAGTTGTGGCACACAGGCTTAGTTGCTCCATGGCATGTGGGATCTTCCCGGACCAGGGCTTGAACCCATGTCCCCTGCACTGGCAGGCGGATTCTTAACCACTGTGCCACCAGGGAAGTCCCTAAAGGCTTCGTATTAGGGCCTAGCCTCTAGGACCCCTGGTTCCCCCATGATGTCCTCAGCTGCTGTGAGCTTTTCACTTGGATTTGCCCTCCCCAGGCTTCACCCTATATCCCACACCTTTTCCTATTTCCTTTTCCTAAAATCCACCATTCTAGTTTCTCTCTTAACTTACTGCTCTCTGCTAGCAAACCTAAAACTTCAATGTGTGGAAATATGTCATTATGTATCCCAAGTGTGTTCCCCGGAGATGCTTCATTCAAAAGGATTTTCCTTCAATTTTCACTGCAAAGTAAAGGAGCTGTTAGTGGAGGATTACTGGACTGAATGTCAATATTATGACATAGCATGAGTGTGTTTCGTGTTTGGTAATTGCAATCATTGTTGCTTTTGTTGTGGTCATCCATTTATAATGCTTGGTGTCAGTCTATTTATCTCTTGTAAAAATAATATACAGTGTGTGTGTGTGAAGAAAAAAAAAAAGGATTTTCCTGTTAAATTTAGGAAATGTTTATACACAACCTCACCCTTGAGGACAAAATGTGCGTTAACATATTAAAGGCTCAGAGAAGTCTTACACTGGAAAACTTTATTGATTTTTTTTTAATCCTGCATTTTCCAAAATTATTTGTCAATGAAAGCTTTTTAAATACCACCCCTTAATGTCCCACAGGACTCCTGTTCCACGGAACACACCCCAGGAAGCACCAGCTAAGGATTAGCAGTTAAAGTGACTTACTTGAATCACAACAGGTATTTTCTAACATGGTCCGAAGGGATACATGCACCCCAATGTTCATTGCAGCACTGTTTACAATAGCCAAGACATGGAAGCAACCTGAATGTCCATCGACAGAGGAATGGATGAAGAAGATATGGTACATATATACAATGGAATATTACTCAGCCATAAAAAAGAATGAAATAATACCATTTGCAGCAGCATGGATGGACCTAGAGATTGTCATACTGAGTGAAGTAAGTCAGACAGAGAAAGACAAATATTGTATGATATTGCTTATATGTGGACTCTAAAAAGAAATGATATAGATGATCATATTTACAAAACAGAAATGGACTCACAGACTTAGAGAAATGGTTACCAGGGCGGGGAAGGGTGGAGGGAAGGGACAGTTAGGGAGTTTGGGATTGACATGTACACAGTGCTATATTTTAAAAGGATCACCAACAAGGACCTACTGCTCAATGATGTGGCATCTTGGATAGGAGCGGAGTCTGGGGGAGAATCGATACATGTATATGTATGGCTGAATCACTTTGCTGTGCACCTGAAACCATCACAATATTGTCAGTTGGCTATACTCCAATATAAAATAAAAGGTTAAAATAAAAGAAAAACCTATGAGCCTTACACCTGATTAAAAAAACAACAACAACAGGTATTTTCTAAAGACTGTGTTTTAACCCAGAAGCCTGATTCTTCGGTAGGAATTTCAGGTGATTACTTGTGGTAGACTTTGTGGGTAAAGAATCTCTGTGGAGCGCTTCAGATTATGTCATGATGTAGAAACTTTTTTATATCTTTATTATGTGCCAAGCAACATACTATATGTTTTCAAGTATCTTTTTCCAGTTAATTGAAAAAACAATCCTATGAGGTAGTTATATGTTTACCCATTTTAAAAATGAGGAAACTGATCTCAGAGGTTAAGTAGTTTGCCCAAGATCACACAGTTCATAAATGGCAAAGGTGAGTCAAATCCAGTTCTTATAGTATTAAATCTCATATTCTATCATTTTCACACTACCTGAATTTCTAGGTCAGTATTTCTCAAAGCTTGGTCCTAAGATGCTTAGCAAAAATCCAGATTCCTGGGGGACTTCCTGGTGGTCCAGTGGTTAAGACTCCACTTTTCCACTGCAGGGAAACGTTCCACTGCAGGGCATGCTGCGAGGCGCGACCAAAAACAAAAACAAAACAAAACAAAACAAAATTCAGATTCCTGGGACCTATCCAGATGTACTAAATTAGAGTTTTGTGGCTGGACCAGGACCAGGTGGTTTTAACAAGCTCCTCAGTTGATTATTACTCAGTTTATTAACACTAAAGTTTGAGAACCACAGTTCTAGCTATATATTATTTTTATCACATTGCACTACCATCATCCAACTAATTAATCAATCAACACATTATAATGTTGGTCTTGACTCACATTGCTGTACTCTCAAGGCCAGCCCAATCAAGTCTGCATCCTACATTGTCTTTGAATATTACCATATAGCTTCCCCTGAGTAAGGCAACTCATACCTTGAAGATGAAAGGGACAACAAATGAATCTTCTCACTTTGAATGCATTGCTTTTGTCGATGATATAGGCACTCCCCACTTCAACTGGCTATCCCAGTGAAATAACATATCTCAATTGGCAAATATTTGAAAGCAAAAGATACCCAAAGAAAGGCAGTGTTTGAAATAACCAAAGAAACGCAGGGCTTTTGACTTTCTTCTCCTGAGTGATTTGTAAAAGGTTTTACTTCTTTTATTGCTGATGCCTTTTATATATTAGTATATTCCTCTTTACTAATTCCCTAGACAAACCAGCAGTCCTTTCTGTTAAATGATCTGCCATTAAGTACAAAAAGCTCAAATAACTGTCATTTTCTCTTCACTGGACCATGTGAAATATTTCAACTCTACAGTGATGTGCTCTGGCCAAGAAATAAGAAAAAATAGCTAGAGTGTGTACAAATTTGTGTGGAGGGGGCAGGGGTGAGAGAGAGAGGGGAGGAGAGAAAATAGGTCCTTCTTCCCCCTTGTCTTTTTGTTTCTGAGTTAGAAACCATCTCTACTTTACCTCTTGTCTTCCCAGTTCATTACTATTGTTATAGGCGTCACATAATGTAACTGATGTTTCATTGCTTTGTACTTTCATCCAGGAGATATTACGTGAAGATAAAAGTGAAGGAAAAAGTAGTAACCAGGATGAAGAACAGTTATTAGAATAGGCATCTTGTTGACATACAGACACAGGTTGATGGCTCTCTGCCCTGATATTCATTCTCACCTTCTTCCTTATTAATACAACTCCAGCACTCTACTGCCCAGAATAAGGAAGGCAGTCCCTGCCTTCCTTGCAGCCAGGTGTAGCCACGTGTTTAAGAAATGGCTTTTGAAATACAACTGGAGGAGCTGTGTGGCAGTTTCTGGGAATCTCCTTGGCCCTCAATCTTCTATATCCCCTGGAATGCAAATGTGATGACTAGAGCTAGAATTGCTGTTTTGGACATGAGGTAAACTCTGAAGGCAAAGCAGCAAGAACAAAGGAGCTGCGGTCTCTGAGGGCCATGGAGTTACCACGTCAGCCCTGGAATCATTAACTCCACATTAATTTCACGTGAAAGAGAAACTTTTGACCTTGTTTAAGGCTCCATAACTCTGGGCTCGCTATCACATTGCAGCCCAGCCTAGGCTAACTGACACAGCCTCTATTCCCGCAGGGACTGCCTACAGCATGGCTCTGGTCCTGAATTTATTTTCATGTGAGTAAATAAAATAAAAGAGTTGCCATCTGCAATAATATTTTTGTTTAAAAAAATTTAAATTCTAGTTATCTTAACAGGATATTCAACTCGCAGCTACAAAGCTATGTGATTCCATGATTCTTTGATGGAATTACCTCGAGGCTCTCAAGGTGATATGAGAGATTGCGAAAGAGGCTGGGTATCTGGGATTCACACAACTTTTTCTTGTATAAAGTGCAATGTCTAGATTGACTCAATTTTAAAAGAAAACTAGATCACTGCTATTCCTAAAGTTCCTATATCTTGACTTTTTCTCTTCCATTTTAAATATATTTTCCTGTGTACCTGATCACCACGGAAAATTTGGAAAACACCAATGTTTTTCTTTTTCTTTGTTTCCTCTTGCCCTTTGTTTCTCCCAGAAGTGCACAGCAAGGCAAGGGAAATGCCAAAATCTAGAGGAAGTTCAGGGAAAACCAAGGGAAAGGAAGGGGTGAGGTCTCCAGAATCCTCTATGCACCTGAATTGTCATAAACTGGGTAGTGGTTTGAAGAGGAGCGGTTTACATGTCTGCTTTTTCAGAACAAGTCTCACAGTGGCACCTTCCTCTGTTGTTGTTTTTCCTAAACTTCTCCAGCTCTTTCTTCTTATGTAAATAAATATATGTCCTGCACCCCATTTCATGCTTTATTATTCCCAAATAGCAAATGCATTAGGCCCTTTGATTCATCTGTGGAGAATGCATTTTGAAGCAAAGCTTAATACCCTAAAATGGTTAGTTCATGGGGTTTTAATTTTAGGAATATCAGAAAAGCATTAATTCATAGTCTTCAACTGGCACAAAAACTCAACGGATCTCCTCGTGGAAAATCCCCCCTCCTGTCCTTTGCTCAGAAGTGTGCGGGAGACTTAATGCAAATCAAAGCCCTCATAAAACTTGGGAAACTATGCTACCTGCTGACTTACTGGAGAGGCCGCCTGGACCACAGTCTTGAAGAAAACTGTCTCCATAGGGGAGGTGAGTCCTTGAAGTCTCATGGTGGTCAACCAAAGGAAAACTCATACCACCTCTGGGTCTTTCAATATGTTTTTATTAGAGTCCCAGTTTTAGTCGCATGACCAAAGGCAAGGTCCGAAGACCCCTAACTTATTTTTATTTTCTTCACTGATCAAACCACCCTGATCAGTGGCTCATCTGTGAAGATAGTATTGTTAGGTTCACATCACAAGAATATTAACTTCAAATAGATGATGGCTCATAAAAATTGGATAATGCTAATGGCAATTTTGTGACTATTAACCAATGGGTCATTTGTTTCTCTATCTGCATAAGTATAACTTTTGAGCAAATCATTCTCCATGAAAATAAGTAGTTTCATAGTAAAAGAATAGTTGGAATATAATTTCTGCAAAACAAAAGAAAACCAAATGAACAAACAAACAAACAAAAAACCCAGAAGGAATGCTACTGCTGCTTCTCTGAATTTTCTCAACATAAAACTAAATTAAATGTTACCTGCCAAAATCCTCCTAATAGCAAGTTCCTTGGTGGTCTAGTGGTTAGGATTCGGCGCTTTCACTGCCGTGGCTCAAGTTCAATCCCCAGTCAGGGAACTGAGATCCTGCAAGCCACATGGAGCAGCCAAAAAAAAAAAAAAAAAAAAAAATACTCCTAATAAACAAATATGGGGCGGGGGCGTTTGAGCAAAGCATTTTTAAGTGACATATTGTGTGTCTTTCAATTTTTTTTAAAAGAGCCTCTATATTAGTTTATTTTATCACTCAATATAATGCCCCACCTGGCTATCAACTATAGAAATTTCGTTCCTTACATGCTTCCTGGCCAAGGTCAAGATTGGGCTCAGCCTGTATTAGAACTCACCCTAAGGTTGGTCTAGGTAGGAGCAATCTTAGTTCATTGTCTTTAGAATTGTGTGCTCTGACCTTGGGCCCCATTTCTAGTAGCTAGCCTTTGTCCTTGAACAGGCCTTACCCTTGTACCCTTGAACTGGGTCCTGACTTCCTGCCCTGAACTGTTTTCTGACCTTGACACCTGCTTAGTTTTCCCCAGTTGTCCATGGCTCTGGAGGCGTATCCCTGAACGCCAGTCTGGAGATGGGGGCCCAGCTACCTGCTTCCACTTTTGCCTCAGCCTTCTCTTTCTGAATGTCCACATAATTCCGAGTCTGGGATTCTCTGCTGATCTTTGAGAACACCTAGCTCTTGCCGCATCTGCTAACACTGCTCTCTAACCAGACTACCACAGATGTATGTCTCCATTCTCGCTGGATATTGTCATCCATCCACCTAGACTCCTCCAGGACACTGCACACCCCAAAAGGCATGCAGATTTCCCAGATCCTCTCTGCCCTGCCTTGCCAGACTCTAAGCTACCCACCAACCTCCAGTGCACACACTGACTCCTTAAGATTATGTTTTTCCCATGTCCATCAGCTTGTTAATTTTAGGTTTTTAGTTCTAGGAAGGAAAAAATTAAAAGCTGTTATCTCTACCTTACTTCAGGATTCAAGCATCTGGTACAAAACAAAACAAAACAAAACAAAAACCAACCAACCAACACACAATAGCAGATATTCAACATTTATTTTAAAATCTCAGAATCCCGGAATCAAGGAGAGGTCATATATGTGATCTTGTAGCTTCCTACTCACTGCAGACCTCCTTGATAGATGATCCACAGACCTTTCCAGACAACCTGTCCCACTGTCAGCTATTTCCTCTTTCTATTGAACTGGAATCCGTAGCACTAAACATTCTATTCATTAATGAAAGATGGAAACAAAGAGTGTATGTAACTTCATAATCATCCATTCATTCCATGAACACAGTAGCAGGCACTGCATTACAGTTGCCCAGGAATCAGGGTGACAGAGCAGCAAGCTGGAGGCCAGAGAATTCTGTCAACTGCAGGGAAAAGCTGAGGTTGAGAATGGGGCAGGCCAGAAGGAGTGAAATGGGAAACTGGGAGAAGAAATCTTTTGAATCAGAATGGAGCAGGAATCTGTCTCTCTCATGTCCCTAGGGTCCCAGAAATGAAAGATATTTCTACATCAGAGGCCAGGCAATTCATAGGAAATTATGTAGAGCTACTGGGGGTTTTTCTGTTGTTGTTCCTTCAGTACCAATTTCCATCGCAAATTAGTTTTTTTCGTTTCACAGGTGAAAGTAGTCATTTCTAAAATATGGATTAAAATTGGCAGTTTTTGAAGTAAAAATTATCCAACCTTCAATTTCTTCAGCTTCTAAGAAAAAGAACCATAAGGCAGAATAATGATAATTAAATTCAGATGCTAGCCCCAGATTCTGTCATCTTGAAAAAGCTGTTTAACCTCTCTGAACCTGAATTTCTCCATCTGTAAAAAATTAGAGTTAAAATACGTTTTACCACATCACAGAGTTGCTGTGAAGCTACAAAAATAAAAGCCACCATTCATCAAACTCTGACTCTAGGCCAGACTTGGAGCTCTGTAATTTAGGTACATTATCTCCTAAATCCTCACAACAGTCCTGTTAGATAAGAACCCATTATCCCCACTTTCCAGATGATGAAACTGAGGCTTCCAAGGGTTCAGCAATTTTCCACTAGAACTTTAATCCGCTTGTATCTGACTCTAAAACACTTTCTCTCAACTAGGTCTAAACTGTGGGAAAGGATCAGCAATTAGAGTTCTTATGTAAGCACATGAAAGGAAATATTAATAAGGATTTTTGTCTTCTCTACAATATGCCTTGTATATATGAATTTGATGGTGGGTTTCTTGTTACTGTTTCACTGCAAAAGAAAAAAAAAGCATACTATTGTAAGAAAATTTTCAAACAACACAGAGTGTAATGAGTAAAAACTTCACACACACACACACACACACACACACACACACACACACACACACTGCCCAACCTGCCAATCTCAGTCTTGCTCTACCTCCCATTATTGAAAATTTGGAATTGTATCTTTCCAGAACTTTTCTATGCACTACACATATACATATATAAAGAGAGAGATTTTACATCAATAGGACTACACTACACATATTATTCTGAGATTTGCCTTTTTTCACTAATCAATGGACCTCTTTCAATCCGCATAATATTCCATGTGTGGATGTACCATATTTTTTTTAAATTTTACTTTTATATTGGAGCAAGTTGATTAACAATGTTGTGTTAGTTTCAGGTGTACAGCAAAGTGATTCACTTATACATATACATGTATCTATTCTTTTTCAAATTCTTTTCCCATTTAGGTTATTACAGAATAGCACAGAGTTCCCTATGCTACACAGTAGGTCCTTGTTGGTTATCTATTTTAAGTATAGCAGTGAGTACACGTCAATCCTAAACTCCCAATCTATCCCTCCTCCCAATCCTTCCCCCATGGTAACCATAAGTTCATTCTCTAAGTTTGTGAGTCTGTTTCTGTTTTGTAAATAAGTTTATTTGTATCATTTTTTTTAAGATTCTGCATATAAGTGATATCAGATGATATTTGTCTTTCTCCGTCTGACTTACTTCACTTAGTATGATAATCTCCATGTCCATCCACGTTGCTGCAAATGGCATTATTTCATTCTTTTTAAAGGCTAATATTTCATTGTATATATGTACCGTCTTTATTATATTAATGTTAATGGACTCAGTATGTTTCTAATTTTCAGTTATTACAAGAAATGTTATCATGAACACCTTTATACCTATATCTTTGAGCACATGTACAAAATACTTCTATAGAATTGTTTTTAGAAGTGGTTTGCTGGGTCAGGGAGTGTGTATACTTTTAATTTTGATGGGTATTGTATAAATTCACATTCCACCACAGTATATGTGTGCTGTCTACGTCTTTACCAAAACTAGACATGAGCAGGCTTTTACATTTCTGCTAGTTTAATGGAGGAAAAATGATAACTTGCTATCATTTGCATTTCCCTGAGTGCTAATGAGATTATACATTTGTGTCGACTACCTAGTTGTATTTCATCTTCCAAGAATTATTTGCCTCTCCATATCCTTTGTTCAATTTTCCATTGGAATATTTTTCTTTTTACTGTTGGATTTGAAGGAGAACTTTACATATTGTAGATATTACTCCTTTGAATATTATATGTATTGCAGATATTTTCTTCCAATTTATTGCTTGTCTTTTAACATTTTTAAATGGGTAAAACAATTTTTTACTTTTATGTAGTTAAACTTCTTTTCATTTATGACTTGGCAGCTTTATGTATTGCTTAGAAACTTCTTCCCTGGTTAAAGATCATAAAAAACATTCTCTTATATTTTCTTCTAGGATTTTTATTACTTCCCTTGAATATTTTCATGTAAAGTAAGGATCTAATTGCATCTTTTTTTAAATGAGCAACCCAACTGACTCAACACATGAATTGAATGGTTCATCTATTCCACTGATTTGAAATGTGCTTTTATCATAACTACATCAATGTGTACATTGATCTTATTCTAGACTTTGTATTCTGTCCCCTAGAGCACTTGTTCTATCCCTGTATCACTACCCCTTGCATATTAGCTAGCGTATCTGTAGCATACATTCATTTGCTGCTGGTAAGGAAAGTCTTCAAAGATAGTACTCTTCCTAAATTTCCTAAGTCATTATAAGTAATGGTATCAAGGGATCCAGATATACCCTACCTGCCCATTTACTCTTGGAACTGCTAAATTCATAGGGAAGATAGTGCTACTTTCGATGAAAACATCATTAATACATATTGTACTCAAAAAAGTCTGTTTGAAGCTACCTAAAACAGCAAATTCAACACTACATCATACCAAAGCCATTATGTCTCTGATTGAGTGGTTTTGAGAACTCCAGCCCTCTGCATCTTTCCCTCTTTTCCCAATTAATATGGTCAAGAGATAAATATCTCTCAAATCTTATTCCTTTGGAAAGGCAGGGAATTGATTAAAAATCCTGGTTTTCATAATTCATAACATAACATACTGTCCATGTAATTTGGAACATTCATTTTAATACACATTTTTAAAATAATGATGATTATATAATAGAGATATTTAAATAATTAGAGCCAGCATAGTTCAGTGATTTAAATTATGGGCTTTAGAATCAGACATTTTAATTCAAATCATAGATCATGGTAAGTTACTTAACTTCTTGGGAAACTCAATTTCCTCATCTATAAAATAAAGATTAAAATGCCTACCTTGTCTGCGGTTTGTAAGGATTAGAAATAATGTATGTAAAGTATTTAAACATTGCAGCACTTAGTAGGTACCCAATAAATTGTGATTGTTATTCTATTGTATCTTTTGCATGCATGTAGCAGTTTTCTCTTTTCAAAGTGCTTTTGTGGGTCTTTTTCTCTTCCTGTTCTTTTTATGGATGAAATGTGGGCACAAAGACATTGAGAGGGAGGGCTGCTGGCAATTGTTCACTGCTGTGGAGGGAAACAAGGGTGAGCTTAAGAAAGCACTGTACACTGTGGAATCTTAAGGACTCATTCCTCTTGCACCCCCAGTCAAGACCTGAGAGGCAAAGCTCCTTTGAGAGCATTTGAGTGTTAGAAATTTATGAGGTTTTTATAAGATGATCCATTTAAAATAGATCATACTTAATCCCATTGAGGATCTGGTTTAGATGAGCTTTTCTTTTCTATATAACCATTGTGAATGAAAAATAGTGTCAAAATTCTAACTTCCTTACATTTACACGAAAGTCACTGGGGAAATAAAGTTGTATTTACATTTTGCATCATTTACTTGATCCTCATGTTAGGCCAATAAATTACATATTAAAAGTCCTCAGTGTCCAACTTGCTTACCTGCTATATTAACCAATTAATTGCGCTATAACTTTTATTGGATGTGCTATTTAGAGGTAAGCTTAAATGGCTGGGTGGTGGTTTCAGTTCAAGCAATGAACAAGTGTATTTTTTCAACATTGTAAAAACATTCACTTCCTATCCATTTGCTAAGAATGACTTGCCTCAATATTTTCTTCCCACCCCTACACGCTTTGGTATATGTGCAATTTAGCATAGAATAACAGGGGCAATAAAGAAATAAACCTCAGTTCGCTCATAAAGAGGTCATTCTGGGACCAAGTCAGAGAATATAGGTCTTGCGGGGTGGGGGGGGGGTGTGTGTGCCATAAAACATGTTATTGACATTAATCACTGTTTACTTCAAAGCAGAGAGTTACTTTCTGGGACCCAATGTCTAATATGGATCATTTTGAGGCATAAGATTATATGAAAACTGACATCTGATGTAAAAGGTAGAGTGACTAATACATATTTTATAGGTTTACAATGTAGTGTTTGAAATGCATTTGAATCTAATCATCATTTTCCTGGTGAATGGTAATATGATAAAAATACAAATTTAAGCCGATTCTTAAATGGACCAAGCAATAACTACATATGAATGAAAAACAAATCAACACTTTTAAAAATTATCAAGAAGGTCCATTGGCACATACATGACCATGTATTTTTACATTTTGCATCTGCAAAGAATGAAGCCTCACGTGGATCGTCATAATGGTTGCTGGTTTTTAATATTGGGCAAAGCACAAATACAAAATGTACTTGAAGCTCAGCTTTAAGTAGATTATGAACATTTAATATAGAATGTTATCATAATATTCAGAGCACCAAATTGCAGACTTCTGTCACCCACTTTCAAGCATGCTTCTGAAGATCATAGTTAATTCTGCTGATTTATGGTAATGCTGCAGCATTATCGTCCACAGCATCAGAAACCACTAACAAGCTTAGTATAAGCTTGGGCTGAAATGGTTTGAGGTTTAAATTTCTGTAACGATTATAAAGTAGAAGGAGTAAAATCCCACTTCAGCAAAAAAAAAAAAAAAAAAAGTACTGCATTTCCACTTACTATCACGTCCATCCCCCCACCTCTCAGTAGCCTTCCCCGACTGCATCAAGAAAAGTAACTTCTAATGGACGGGCATTTAAAATTTTCCACATAGTCTTTTCTGAATGGTAATATTTCTAATTCAAATATATAATGCTCACAGCTTTTCCTTGCTGAGGAAGACTACTCTAAAAGAGTTTACCCTATCCTTCGAAAACGGTTGCTCTTTTTAAAACAAATTCCATTTTGGAAGCTCCTTTTTTTGAACATTAATTTACATTACATTCAATCTTCTAGAAAATCGTTAGAAATCAGAACATTTTAATGGCCATTATCTTCTTCTGGCCAAATGATTGTGTCATGTTAATGTGTGGCCCTTAAGCAGATGAGACCCATTCGTCTGTCTTTTTTCGGGCTGTGGAAAGTCAAAAGAAGCCCCGGTTTGAATCAGCACAGTAAAATAGGGGCCTGTCTATCCAGACCGCTCCGCCAAAGGTGAGTGCGTCCTTGTCATTGAACACAATGAGCAGGGGCTAATAGTGGCAGGGGATTTGTGGCGTCTTCAAGAAGAGAAATACAGTAACAACCACACCATCCCTGCTGCAAGATAGAAGAGCCGCTCCCGTGATCGCAAACCGATTTCCAAGAAAGTGAGCTAAAGGAAGAACCCTGTGTCCCACACTTGTGGCTGTATCCTCCTGCGTGGAATAAGACAGAAACAGGTTCAACAGGAATTGGCTTCATGTTTTCTATAAGAATGTAAGTTCATGTCATCATTCAGAGCTTTAGCTAGTGCCTCTATGAAAAAGCCAATCTTGCCTTTGGTTCTTGGGAAATAGCCACAATTGAAAAATAGGAGGGGGCGGGGGACATACCTTCCACAAAGGTGCTAATGGTCTGGGTGGGGGCGGAATTGGGCACAGGTTCACCAGTAATCCTTCCTGAAAGAGTAGGATTTGGTCCAGCAGAATGTACCTCCCCAAACTCTAATTTCAAAATCAACTGAAGAACAGGCTGACACTTAGGACACAGGGAAAACACACAGGTAAAGAAAACAGAATAATCATGTGTGTTAATCTACACTCTACCTCTGCACCAAAAACCAAATAAGAAGGAATATCTCATGACACCTGTTTTCATTTGAGAGAGAAATTTTAGTATGCATGACCAAATTTTAGTATCCCTGAAGGCAAAATCTTGTTCAGGAAAAAAACAAAAACAAAAAACGGAGATTCCTAAAATTTTTCTTTCCTCTAAGAGGGATAATGTTTTTTATGCGGGTGGGGGAATTATCTCTTCAGAGAATATGCATAAAGCATTGGACTCCTGCTCTGAGGAATAGCAGCGGATGGGAGCGAATGAACGAGTAAGGGGTGAAGTACAGTTAGGTTGATGGGAAACTAAGGAAGGAAGAAAGGAGACGGAAGCGTCTGTGGGGATTTGGTACAACGATGGCAGGGGTACCCAGGGAACCGAGCCTTTGTGATTCCTAATGGACTTCCCAAGGCAGAGTAGCGAGGTCAGTAGCGACTGTTCAGTATAAAGTGGGTAACGGGGTCAAAACACACAAACAAACAAACAAGAAGCAAACCCAAGAAGGAAAGTAACTCGTAATTTCACGCCTTTTAGAGCCCAGAGCGATACGGGGAAACCACAGGTCTCCCTGAGATTCCGGAAGGCTCATCTTCTTAAGTTCAAACACCGACTCCTCACTATGGCTTTCTTTTCAAGATGTCATTCTCCCGCCTCCATACCCACTACCAAACAAACATAGAAATCTACTACTGTTCTCCCCATGCACTCCATTTTCTTCCAATCTGAGAGCCATTTGTGTGTATAATTGAAAATTAGCAGTGCAGCTGTTTGAAGAGAGTAATTTATCACAGCGCATTGTTCGTGCCTGACACTTTAGACCTGGCTCTAACAAGCCAGTGGTTGCTGGGGGTTGAGCTGCAGAAAGCGATTCGGCTGTAATGCTGCGTTTCCCCTGCTTTGTTGCTAATTGTAGCCTCTTTTTCTCCATTGAATTGGGAGTTGAGTAAAAGAGCTTGTTTGCTCTGTGCGGTGAGGCTGCCAGGGCCGCTTGGGCTATTATCACAAGATACTCTTGATCTTTTGAAAAGCAGGAAATAGAATTTTTCTCCAACAGGGAAAGTAATTTGCGATGCGTCCATTAGTTCTTCATTAAAGCAAGATTAAATTGCACGGTAAATCACATCTGTGTTTGGATGATTAAAGGGTGGCATTTTAGAGGCCAAAACTAATTACTAGTCAAAATGAATGGGAGTGAAAAAACAGTCATGTTTTTACATTAGATAGTGTGGCTTGTAATTAGATTCAAGCTAATTCCACTATTTCTTCTCTTTTAATGAGATGAGCCTGTCCTCAGCGTTTTCTAGGCCATGCTAACAACCCCAAATGTATAATTTTGATAATACTAAGAGTTTACTTTATTGAAATTTCTTTGCTACCTGCCACAAGTGACTGTTCTCTCCAGTGGTACTTCATTACATAGAAACATAGCTACTCAGCAGTATAGTTTACAACAAGAGTCATTCCTACAGGAAAAAGAGTAATTTTAAATGAATATGCATAAATGTATATATGTAAAAATGTATATTTTAAAATGTTATTGAAATTAACCATCTCCTGAAATTTGTACAAAACAAATCCTTCTCAGTTGGGCAACTAAAACAAGTACCTTTAGCAATGAAGAGTAAGGAGTAAGGTTTGCACGCGATAAGTATTGAAGGGCTCCACATTCAGTGTGCATTTGGATATTATTGTTTCTTTCCTGCCTTGCAATATAATTTTTCTCATATATCCTGTATGTTTTCACCTTCTCCTATGAGTAAGGCATGTTATGATGAATTCCCCTCTGATTTCAGTTTTTATTTTTATTTAAAACAAACATGCGAAAATTAAAAGCATTGCACCAAGGAAAAGAAACACGTGAAGTCAAGACTCCTAAAGCAGTTATGATATTTCTCAAAGGTAGGTTAGATTTGCTCTCAGAAATATGTTTCAGTTTTTAATGGTGGAAAAATGGTAATTTCTGAAATAACCACAGATCATATTTAGATGAGTCAAGCAATTATTGAAGGAAAAAAGAAGGAAATGGGCATTTACTGACCTAGGTGCTCTTGGATGTGTTGCCTTATCAGAAACACCCTGGGAGGACCAGAATCCATTCAATTCTCTGGTCTGAGTTTTTTAATACATCAGCTTCAGTGGCCTCAGTGAAGTGGGAGCCTACTAAACAGGACAACACAAAGTTTTCCCTTTCTAGCAATTAACTCGGACTTTGACATCAGAATTTCCAAATCTCTCATGATTAAGGCAATATTTTAATAAAAGTATTTGTAGCAAAGTCCCCACTGCATCTTCAGGCCAAGGACTGCACTTTCTTCCCCAGTGTATTTCCAAAGCCTAGCACTTCTTATGGCAATGGGATAAAGGAATAATTGACCAAAAGAAAAGAGAACAAATAAATAAATGAATTTGGGGAAAACAATCTTTGCAAATCAAATTTTCCTCAGTAGTTTTAAAATGAAATCTATGAAATGTGGGCTGTTATTCCTATGTGATATAGGCAAACAGCATACAGCATTTTAAAACATGTGAACATGTAGTTTACATGAACTGCCAACATAGAGATAAGAACAGGAACAGGATTCCTGAGATCTAGTAATTGTACCAGACATATGAATTTTTTTTTTTTAAGTTATACAATTTTTATTTATTTATTTATTTATTTATGGCTGTGTTGGGTCTTCGTTTCTGTGCGAGGGCTTTCTCTAGTTGCGGCAAGCGGGGGCCACTCTTCATCGCGGTGCGCGGGCCTCTCATTATCGCGGCCTCTCTTGTTGCAGAGCACAGGCTCCAGACACGCAGGCTCAGTAACTGTGGCTCACGGGCCTAGTTGCTCCGCAGCATGTGGGATCCTCCCAGACCAGGGCTCGAACCCGTGTCCCCTGCATTGGCAGGCAGATTCTCAACCACTGCGCCACCAGGGAAGCCCTGAATTTTTATATTAACCATTTATTTGTCCATTTACTCACTTATTCATTCATTCCATTTTTTAGCTGAATTTTATTAGGTTAATTGCATTCTTTACCTTTTTGTACTATAGTTTTCATTTAACCAACACTTAATACGTGATGTTTCCTAAGACAACAATAGCTCCTATTCCATTCTTATTTTGCCCTAATCTCTTGCATCTTGTCACAAAGATGTCACAATGGCACAGACAGACATTTAAAAGACTTTCCTGGTACAAAGCAGAAGATGTACCATGTAACACACAGAGGCAGTCACAGTGAATACTAACTGTTCATATGTTTGGTGCTTTGACTGCAGTGCAAGTGAATAGTTAGAGATGATTTCTTTTGATACCAACTCAAAAAAGTGGATAAAACCAAAGTTTGTGATCTATGGTTCCACATGAACAAGTGGTTCTAATTTACGTTCTTGTTGGCCATCTCAGGAGAGTGTTAAGAGTTCGAATGGTCCCTCAACCAAGTGTCCCTAGAAAGAAGTCTGTACTCAGCAACCTTCACTGAAGACTCATGGAGAGCTCTTTTCCCGTTGCTTCGGGAACATGTTTCTTACCTTCAGGAAATTTGAACTAAGGATGCTTGTTGGTGATTTTCAAAAAACCTAGCAGTTACTACACATACCATTAAATTCTCTTTCTTATGACTGAGACTCTTGAAAGCTGTAAAGCAACAGTATCAGTTGACATTCTACAGGTATTTATTGAGGGCCTCTGCGTGCCAGGTAATGGGGATATAGTAGTGCATAAAAAAGTTTCTGCTCTCATGGAGCCTATAAAACACAGAAACAAATAACAATAGCTTAAATATTGTCTTCAGTAAGAATTAAGAGGCCTTTACCAAGAGGCACATGAAAAGATGCTCAACATCGCTAATTATTAGACAACTGCAAATCAAAACTACAATGAGATATCACCTCACACTAGTCAGAATGGACATCATCAAAAGTCTACAAACAGTAAATGCTGGAGAGGGTGGGGAGAAAAGGGAATCCTTCTACACCATTGATGGGAATGTAAATTGGTGCAGCCATTATGGAGAACAGTATGGAGGTTCCTTAAAAAACTAAAAATAGAGCTACCATATGATCCAGCAATCCCACTCCTGGGCATATATCTGGAGAAAAACATGGTTCAAAAGGATATATGCACCCCAGTGTTCATTGCAGTTCTGGTTACAATACCCAAGACATGGAAGCAACCTAAACGTCCATCGACAGATGAATGGATAAAGAAGATGTGTTACATATATACAATGGAATATTACTCAGCCATTAAAAAGAATGAAATAATGCCGTTTGCAGCAACATGGATGGACTTGGAGATTACCATACTAAGTGAAGTAAGACAAATATCATATGATATTACTTATATGCAGAATCTAAAAAAAATGATACAAATGAACTTATTTACAAAGCAGAAACAGACTCACAGACTTAGAGAACAAACTTATTGTTACCTGGGAAAAGGTGGGGAGAGGGATAGATTGGGAATTTGGGATTGACATGTACACACTGCTATATTTAAAATAGATAACCAACAAGGACCTACTGTATAGAATAAGGAACTCTGCTCAGTACTCTGTAATAACCTAAATGGGAAAAGAATTTGAAAAAGAATAGACACATGTGTATGTATAAGTGATTCACTTTGCTGTACACCTGAAACTAAAACAGCATTGTAAATCAACTATACTCCAGTGTAAAATAATAATTTAAAAAAAAGGAACGAGGCCTTTAAAACACAACTTACTAAAGGAACATTATGGTGCTTATTAAACGTGACACATCCGGTTCATTGTGACTTCTTTAGGACATCTAATTCAGGTGCAAAAATGATTATCAACTTGTGGCTTTGTTTTCATCACCTCAACTCATTTGGGTTACAGGGACAGTGGCTGAATGAACTGTGAAGAGAGAAAGATCAATTGTCCTCTTGATGGGTAGCAACTAGCTGAGGGGAGGAACCATTGGTTGTCCAAAACACCATACTCCTATCTGCCAGTAACTCTCTCCTCTGGGACTGAAGGCTAGTTGGGAAAGACAGATCTTTATAAAGAGTCAACCTGGAAATAGGCAGTAAATCAGAACTTAACAATATATTTTTTAAAGGCCTGCCAAGTTGCTCTGAGGCCAAACAACGTGGCAGAGTGCCAGGTCCCTATTTGTTCCACTTTGTAGAACTATAGTGCTCGCTGCCACTCCTCTTCTGCAACTAATCCTGGAGGTACAAGATGGCTGCTGGACAAAACATCCTAAAGCTTCCTGTTGTGTTTTTCCCAACTACCTGCTTCCTAGAGGAGAAATATTTGTTAGCTCCCAAGTACCATTCAAGATCCTAAAGCCCATTTGGATGTGACTATTTTCCAATTATTGGCTTGATCAAAATGGTGAGCACAAATAACTGCTCTGTGTATCTCAGGGAACAAGAGAACATAAACCTTAAATTGTGGCATAAGTAACTTGTTTTAGGGATAGTTTTAATGCAATTATTACGATGCCTGGCTGTGGGAGGCAGAATTCAATGAATTCTGTGACAAAGACTATGTCTTTCACCTTGAACCCTGGGTTGTGTGACTAGACACAAAACCAACAGACTAGGATAAAGACTTTCAATGCAAACACTTAAATTATTTTTTCTTAAAAAAAGCTTCCCTTCCGTCTATTAGTCTTCAAAGGAGAGGAGGAAGTTAAAAAAAGAAATGACAAGTATACAATAGTCCCTCCTTATCCAAGGAAGATATGTTCCCAGATCCCCAGTGGATACCTGAAACCTCAGATAGTACCAAACCCTACATATATATACTATGTTTTTTCCTATACATACATACCTATGATAAAGTTTAATTTATAACTTAGGCACAGTAAGAGATTAACAACAACTATTAATAAAATAGGACAATTAAAACAATATACTGTAATAAAAGTTATGTGAATGTGATCTCTCTCTCTCCCTCAAAATATTATTGTCCTATAATCACCCTTTTCCTTGTGGTGGTGTGAGATGATAAAAATGCCTACATGAGGAGGTAAAGTGAGGTGAATGACAGGCATTCTGACTTAGCGTTAGGCTTCATTTGACCTTCTGACTATATGTCAGAAGAAGGATCATCTGCTTTGGGTGATCCTGGAACATGGAGCTTGATGATGTTGAATGTTAGGAACAGACAAGGCCGATGACTGGGGACCCCTGGCAGGACACGGTGGGATGGTGCAAGATTTCACCATGCTACTAAGAATGACTCGCGATTTAAAAACTTATGAATTGTTTATTTCTGGAATTTTCCATTTAATATTTCAGAACACGGGGACCTTGAGGAACTGGAACTGCAGAAAGCAAAACCATGGACAAGGGGGGATTACTGTAATAACTAGGCAAGTATGAGAGTTTTCCTGCACAAACTCTACTCTAAGCAAAACTTAGTCATGGATGAAAATATTGGCAAATCTGAGAAGAAAAATCTTAGTGAGGCTTTCCAAGGGAGTACAGGGTAAGGGGAGGAGGTTTAAAAGTGCGGAATTACTTTTTTAAGGTAATGAAAGCCAAATCTGTCTATAATTTTATGTTCTGCCACCCTAGCATCAGTTACACTATCTTATACATGTACAATATGATAATATGATACCATTTCTAGCAAAAAAAAAAAAAATAACATTTACACACACAACCAGATAGGGTTAAGGGGTTGTGTGTGTGTGTGTGGATGTGTGTGTATAAACACACACACAGTGTTTGTACATGTGTGTATAACCCTATATATAGGGTTAAGGATCTATATTTATATTTTTATGTGTATCAATCTGTGTACATTGGTTATTTTAACTGTGGGGAAGGGGACAAATATGAAAGACTTTATAGTTTGGGTTTTTTTTTTTTTACACTTTGGCTTTGTATCAACAGCTTGCAATGTCTATGCTTTACTTTTTTCTTTAAGAGCAGAAAGGGAGGAGTTTGTCTCCAAGACTAAAGTGAAGAACTGGAGACTCTCTATGCTCCCAGGATTTGGCAGGGATACAATTGTGAACAGCCTGCAGCCAGGTCATTTTCTAGCGCTCTGAGGAAAGCTCTCAGAAAGCCATCTCCCTTCCCCTGTTAAAGGCTTCCCTACAGAACCAGGCCTTCTGCAGGCCGTTACCTGAGTTAGAGTATGGGAGCAGACCTGGCTGGGCTGGAGCTTGGGACCTAACTGCTTCTACTGCAAAGAACTGCCCATGGGCAGGGCAGAGACCTCAGATTCTTTCCAACGGGACAGAGGAAGTAATCAGATCCATAAAATCTGTCCTGACCTTTTCTTGAAAAACAGCCTGATGTTAGCAATATTCCTCCACTCAAAATAACTTTTAAATGCTTGCATAACAGAAAAAGGTAAGTGTGCACAGAATAAAAACAATTTAAAGGAGAAATGAGAGGGCTGGCTTAACTGTTGTGTAAACTGGTTACAGAGAGAGAACTCCAATTTTATTTCTTATATATTTCACACACATTCAAAGGAGAGCCAGAAGGACATTACACAGATTGTAGATTCCACTCATCATTGGCACAGAAGGTGAGAAATAAATAGTCTACCTTGTTGCACATGAATGCAACACGTGGGCTCTTCACTCCCTTGATCTCTAATTTTCACAAGTCTCCCTTTAGTAGCTGAGGAAACTGAGTCAAGAGAAGCAAAGTTAACCTTTTCATGTCACACTGCTCAACTAGGTTTAAAACCCAAGTCTATCAAATGCAAAATCCCATATACATTCTCCTTGACACACAATGTCTCCAAAAAGAACCTACTGCTTTATGTAAATAAAGTGATAATGGTGATGATGATGCAATTAAATGTTACTTTGGATTTTTTTTTACAGCTAAACTAAATAACTTACAGAATAGTTGGAATAGTTGTCCTTTTTGCATCAGAGATACAGAGCAGTACTCTCCAACACATTGCTACAAGACTGTACATGGAAACTGAAAAAAAATGATCAGCAATTTTACCAAGTGTGAGGCAGAAAATATAGCAAATTATTTTTTAAAGTAATAAAACTATCTTATTTCTGCCTTGTAGAAATAAGTACTTTTACCTTTTAATTTGTTTTCTTCTAGCCTTTTAAAGATGTATATGTTTTATTTATTCAAAACTAACTGATTTTTATCCTTGCTTTAAAATGTTTAAAGGGTAGCATAGGCAAAAATAATGAGAATAACCAAAACATCCTTCAACAAATGATGATACCAAATCTAAGTAGCTATTTAGAATAATAAAATAAAAACAGAAATATAGATCAATGGAACAGGATCGAAAGCCCAGGGATAAACCCACGCACCTATGGTCAACTAATCTATGACAAAGGAGGCAAGAATATACAATGGAGAAAAGATAGTCTCTTCAATAAGTGGTGCTGGGAAAAGACAGCTACATGTAAAAGAATGAAATTAGAACATTCCCTAACACCATACACAAAAATAAACCCAAAATGAATAAAGACCTAAATGTAAGGCCGGACACTACAAAACTCTTAGAGGAAAACATAGGCAGAACACTCTTTGACATAAATCACAGCAAGGTCTTTTTTGATCCACCTCCAAGAGTAATGAAAATAAAAACAAAAATAAACAAATGGGATCTAATTAAACTTAAAAGCTTTTGCACAGCAAAGGGAACCTTAAACAAGATGAAAAGACAACCCTCAGAATGGGAGAAAATATTTGCAAATGAAGTAACCGACAAGGGATTAATCGCCAAAATATACAAACAGCTCATGCAGCTCAATATCAAAAAAAACAAATAATCCAAACAAAAAATGAGAAGATTTTTTTTAAAATTTTTATTCATTTATTTATTTATTTATTGGCTGCACTGGGTCTTTGTTGCTGCACATGGGCTTTCTCTAGTTGCAGCAAGCAGGGGCTACTCTTTGTTGTGATGCACTGGCTTCTCATTGCGGTGGCTTCTCTTGTTTGGGAGCACAGGCTCTAGGCGCAGGCTCAGTAGTTGTAGCGCATGGGCTTAGCTGCTCCACGGCGTGTGGGATCTTTCTGGACCAGGACTCAAACCCGTGTCCCCTGCATTGGCAGGCAGATTCTTAACCACTCTGCCACCAGGGAAGTCCCTGGGCAGAAGATTTAAATAGACATTTCTCCAAAGAAGACATACAGATGGCCAAAAAGTACATGAAAAGATGCTCAACATCACTAATTATTAGAAAAATGCAAATCAAAACAATGAGGTATCACCTCACACCAGTCCAAATGGCCATCATCAAAAAGTCTACAAAACAATAAATGCTGGAGAGAGTGTGGAGAAAAGGGAACCCTCCTACACTGTTGATGGGAATGTGAATTGGTACAGTCACTATGGAGAACACTATGAAGGTTCCTTAAAAAACTAAAACTAGAACTAACATATGACCCAGCAATCCCACTCTTGGGCATATATCCAGAGAAGAACATGGTTCAAAAGGATACATGCACCCCAATGTTCATTGCAGCCCTGTTTACAATAGGTAAGACATGGAAGCAACCTAAATGTCCATCGATAGGTGAATGGATAAAGAAGATGTGCTACATATATGCAATGGAATATTACTCAGCCATTAAAAAAGAATGAAATAATGCCATTTGCAACAACATGGATGGACCTAGCGATCGTCATACTGAGTGAAGTATGTCAGACACAGAAAGACAAATATCATATGATATCGCTTATATGTGAAATCTAAAAAAAAGGGTACAAATGAACTTATTTACAAAACAGGAGTAGAGTCACAGATATAGAAAACAAACTTATGGTTACCAGGGGTTAAGTCAGGGGAGGAATAAATTGGGAGATTGGGGCTGACATATACACACTACTATATATAAAATAGATAACTAATAAGAACCTGCTGGAAAGCACATGGAACTCTACTCAATACTGTGTAATGGCCTATATGGGAAAAGAATCTAAAAAAAAAAAAAAAGTGGATATATGTATATGTATAACTGATTCACTTTGCTGTACACCTGAAACTAACACGACATTGTACATCAACTCTACTCCAATAAAATTTTTTTTAAATAATAAAATAGATCCATATGAACTGAGTTGGAAAGCTGTCTGGGATGTATCATAAACTGAAAAAGCAAAATGCAGAACAATATGGAATGTATGATTCCATTAAAACCAAAAAATATACTACACATATGTGGTTATGTGTATTCATGCGTAAGTGTGTGTGTACCCTCCTTTCATATATGTTGGTATGAGCATAAGAAAAAGACTAGAGCAGTGGTTGTCTCTGGAGTGGAAGTAGAAAGGGAAAGGAGACCACTTTCAGTATTTATTTTATACAATCACTTATATTATTTAAATTTTTATAGCAAGTATGTGTGCTGTGGACTGAATTTATGTGTTCCCCCACAAAATACATATGTTGAAGCCCTAATCCCCAGTGTGGCTGAATTTGGAGTAAGGAAGTAATTAATATTAAATGAGGTCATAGAGTGGGGCCCTGATCCAATAGGATTAGTGTCCTTATAATAAGACACTAGAGAGCTCATTACCTCTCTCCTCCCCTCCCACTTCTCCCTCCCTTAGGAAAGGTTGTATTGTGGTTCAGGATGAGAGTGGGCCCAAGTTCAGGGTCCTGGAGTATAGAGAGAAGTTTGGTTAACAAACCGAAACCAAACCAAACTTTGGTTAACAAGTGTTTTTGTTCCAGCTGATCAGTGAGAACAAGCAGTTTGATCATTTATGAGGCAAAGAAAAGGAATTTTGAGGGTCTGTGTCTGGCTTTGTTACATTTAAACAAGGGAGGTATCTGTGAGTCTTACTAAGTCATTTTTCAGAACACAAAGTGTGGGGGAATGTATTAATCTTCACTGTTTTCCAGGATCAGAGGGCTCAGGTAAAATTCAACATTGTCCATTTCTGCAAATGAGGTTAAAAATAGCTACCATTCCACTTCTTGAGAAGTTACTGGTATTCTTGGTATTATGTCAGGCATATCTGTAAATATTTTCATAACCTTCATAGCATTAATTTAATTCATAATAACCCCCTGAAGTAAGTGTTACTGTCCCCATTTTTACAAATAGGATTCAGGCTCATAGAAGGTAACATTCTCAAGGTTACAAAACTAGTAAGTGGATGCAGCCAGTACTCAAACCACGTCTTTGTAACCCTACATCCCACTGCCTTTACGAAATTACATGGAAAGTGTTTGTAACTGGAAAGTTGGTGGATTCCTTGGTGATCTGTAAGGTGAGTGTGGATTTACACAACCAAGTTCTCTTGAAGTTTATACTCTGAGTGGAAGGTGACTTGGAGAAATGAAACTTTATGTGGCAGAAAGAATACAGGTTCTCACATCAAATTACCTTTCTCTGAGTCCTAGCGGCATCATTTCCTCAATAAGATGCTTTCGATGAGTCGCTTAATTTAGTTGAGTCTCAGTTTCTCCACCTTTGCAAAATGAAGATAAAAACAGAATTATTTCAAGTTTTCTCTAATTTGATCAGTGTATTAAATGCTTTGCAAATTATAAAGCCCCAGTACAAAGTTAGTTAGTTAACCTTCATTGTCCTTCCTATTCTTATCAGCCAACCAAATTTAAAATGCTGCTATTAAGAAGATAAGACTCATCCAAGTTGGCTAGAACGTTTTATAGAGTTGTTGACATGTTAAGCTGAAGCTGTTATTTACTTCTACAAAATATGTAGAATATTTCTAGCAGAAGAATGATTTAGGACTAATAATTTAAACCTGACAAGGTCATCTTGGATTGTGGTGCTTTATATGCAGAAGATGTGTTAAACAATCAGATGAAAAGAAACAGGGAAACTCACAGAGTACTTGATCAATAAAACTGTGTATAAAAACTAGGAGTGCTTTACTGAGATAGTGAAAAGATACACTTGCAGTCATAATATAGCAATGCACTCAATCCTCATCATACGGTGCTGCCTACAAACACTGTTAGAGTTTGTTCTAACTCTATCCATTATAATAAAACCCCACTTTTAAGGATTTATAATTCAGCCAAAATAATTTGCTACAGGAGTGTTTCAAAGGACCTTTTTTTATAACCCTTTGAAAAAAAACCCCAACATAAGAAATTCTAAACAATAAAGACCCTGCCACTTCTAAAGCAGTTGTTGGATGAGTGTTAAATTTTTGGTCACGTGGGCTTTATTTCTATTATATGAAGTTCTTCTAGATCACATCTTACTTAGTTAATGGGCTCTAATAGGAAATGGAGAGCTTCAAAACAGGTTTTGTTTGTATACTTTTTATTAAGGGAATAAACAGAAAAGGCATTTGAATATATAAAATAAAAGTTAATGCATTTTTGCTAGGAAGTCACTTTGTCCAGCCCTGATCATTTAGTTTTACAAAATATAAAGATTTTATTTTGCCTAAACTATAGAAAAAGTGCCTGGGAAGTCCCATGTGCCTGGGAAGTTTATTAAATTTTTCAAGATACTAAGGGGATAATGGGAAACACTATAATAGAAAACTCACGTAATCCAGGATTGCCAAACTTTGTTCCTAGGAACACCAGATGTTAATAGTTGGCCTACCCAAAACAAACTAAATAAAATAAACAATTAAATGAATTCAGTGAGTTATACAAATTTGGAATATTCTACAAAAAAAGCCCTCCTCGGAAATCCACAAAACATCTTTAGCATATTAAAAATTCTGAAAAATATATTTAAAATTGTTTAATATGTTTAACCCTGCATGAACCACATTTATTTTTACCCAATGGCTCACTTTTCACAATCAACCACTGTTCATCACAAAACAAACATTAGGAATCAGTGATTTAATCCACAGAGTTTGTATAGTAAGAGACCATGGCCAGAATCCTTTGTTAAATATACAGATTCCAGGGCCCCAACCCCAGACCTACTGACTCAGAGTCTGTAGAGTTCAGGACCACATTCTGAATACTGACACCCTACTTCTGCCACCAACCCCATCCCTGGGATTATTATGTACTCTAAAGCTTGACAGCCACTGCGACAGTGTCCAATAAGAAAGCCCAAGTATGTAAAACTGGCAGGTGTTGTTCCTCTGGGGTAAAATAGATGCATTTTTTTTTAGAGATTGAAATAGCTGTTTTTCGGCATCAGTCTCATCATGGAGGATATGATTGCACAGGCAATGCAATTAAATTAGTGTAACTAAAAAGGCACCTGTGTAGAGTGGTTTTACAATAACATAGAAAGCCTCTTATTGAGAATCTGTTATCACGGTATTCAAAATTCCAGTGTTTGAAATTCTATTGCTCTTAGAAGTATAAATTCACAATAATGTTTTTCACAAGCAATTTTACATTAGATATCAAAACCTTAAAAAAATATGAATAACCTTTAACTCAGTGATTCCACTTCAGGGAAAAATTTAAATTCAGAAAAACAAAGTTTGTACAAAGATGTTCACTACAAAACTTATAGTATGGAAATATTGGAAACAATCAAACCCTCTGAGAGTGTGTAACTAAGTTTGTGTATATTCCTATAATGCTATATTAGGTATTTATACCAAGGTTTATAATAACATGAAAAATATACTGTAATGCTAATTTAAAAGGCAAGATAGTATCCAGGAATTGGAATTAGAAAAAAAAGGGAAAGAGGTAAACCACCTTTTACTTTTAACTTTTAAATTGTTAGAATTTTTTTTACAAACAATATCTATCATTTTTTTAAAACCATTTTTAAAAATTGCAATATAGTTAATTTACAATGTTGTGTTAGTTTCAGGCGTACAGCAAAGTGATTCAGATAGATAGATAGATAGATAGATAGACAGATTCTGTTTTCAGATTCTTTTCCATTATAGGTTATTACAAGATATTGAATATAGTTCCCTGTGCTATACAGTAAGTCCTTGTTGTTTATCTTTTTATATATAGTAATGTGTATATGTTAATCCCAAACTCCTAATTTATCTCTCCCCTTCACCCCTGCTATCTCCTTTGGTAATCATAAGTTTGTTTTCTATATCTGTGAGTCTATTTCTGTTAGGTAAATAAGTTCATTTGTATAATTTTTTTAGAATCCACATATAAGTGATATCATATGATATTTGTCTTTTGTCTGACCTATTTCACTCAGTATGACAATCTCTACGTCCATCCATGTTGCTGCAAATGGCATTATTTCATTCTTTTTTATGGCTGAGTAATATTCCATTGTATATATATACCACAGCTTCTTCATCCATTCATCTGTTGATGAACAGTTAGGTTGTTTCCATGTCTTGGCTATTATAGACAGCGCTGCAATGAACATAGAGATGCATATATCTTTTTGAATTAGAGTTTTCTCCAGATATATGCCCAGGAGTGGAATTGCTGGATCATATGGTAACTCTATTTTTATGTTTTTAAGGAACCTCCATACTGTGGCTGCACCAATTTACATTCCCACCAACAGTGTAGGAGGGTTCCCTTTTCTCCACACTCTCCCCAGCATTTGTTATTTGTAGACTTTTTAAATGATGGGCATTCTGACCAGTGTGAGGTGGTACCTCTTTGTAGTTTTGATTTACATTTCCGTAATAATTAGTGATGTTGAGCATATTTTCATGTGCCTGTTGGCCATCTGTATGTCTTCTTTGGAGACATGTTTATTTTGGTCTTCTGCCCATTGTTTGATTGGGTCATTTGGTTTTTTTATATTAAGCTGTGTGAGCTGTTTCTATATTTTGGAAATTAATCCCTTGTTGGTAGCACTGTTTGCAAATACAATATTTTCTCCCTGACCATAGGTTGCTTTTCATTTTGTTTTTGGTCTCCTTTGCTATGCAAAAGCTTTTAAGTTTAATTAGGTCCCATTTGTTTATTTTTGTTTTTATTTCAAACAATATGTATCATTTTGACAGTTTTTCTTAAGTAAGGTTAAAATAGCCTTAAGAATATGAAAAAAATACACTAAAATTTAATACTGCTGTATACAAGGAATAAGGTTTGAGGTAATTTTAATTTTCTTCTTCAATTTATGTATTTTCTAAATTTTCTCTTATAAATGTGTATTTCTTCTTTAATCATAATCTCAGCATTATTCTTTTAAAAATGCCACCAGCTTAAGACGGGCACTCATACATTGCAAATGGAAGTATAGATTGGCACAAGACTTCTTGAAAGTATTTTAACATGAATATAAATTCTTTTTGTAGTCATAATACAAATTTTATTTTTAAAAAATTCACCAGGAAGTGCTCAGCAGAGAAGTAACCTTATCCACTGCATTAAGTAATTTGCCCTCTAAAAGAGCTAATACTTTTTGGACTTTTTTCCAGATAAATATAAATGGAAAACTGGACCCAATTACTTAAAACTGGAAAGTTTGGAGGAGGGGCCTATAGTGCTAGGACTCAAACCTGAGAGGAGGGGGCACTGGGTGGCAGATGCTTGTATCTCTGAGAAGCTGTGATAGGGCTGGTTCTAAAAAAACCTACAAACTAGGACCAAGTATTCCTTCAGAAACCAACTGCTACTGGAACCAAAAGACAGGAACAGGAAGCAAACCAAAAAGCATTTAGTCCCTTTCTCCTCCTTTAGCTTTTTGTCTTCCTCTAGCACCCCCTATTGGCAGAGTATACCAGAAGAGCAGAAATGCAACAAAGCAGAAATACAACTGCAGAGTCCCAGACCTAGCATCTCAGAGAGGAAGGAAGGGTGGGTTTGAAGCTGAATGGCAACAGCTTAACAATCAGGACACACAACATGCTATTATGTGAAGCAAACAACTTGCAAATGATTAAAAGTCTAACTCATGTTCATCTCCTTGTATGAGGATTCCAAGAATCAATGATTTTCTTCCTTTCCCTAGACTCCTACATCCCTTCTTGTTTCTTTACACACAATGAAACAATTAGATACTTTGTTTTTCAAAAAATATTTGGTATCTTGTCTTAGCCAATTTTTTAAAAGTAAAAAAGGGTAAAATTAATAATATACATCATTTAACACAATATATCTAAAACATTAAAAATCTCAATATATAATCCATATAAAGTTATTAATGAGATAGTTTCCATTTTTTCTTGTACTAAGTCTTTGAAATCCAGTCTGTATGTTACACTTACACCACATCTCAATTCAGTCAAATCATATATTTTTTTAATTTTTAAAATTTTTATTAGAGTATAGTTGATTTACAATGTTGTGTTAGTTTCTGCTGTACAGCAAAGGGTATCAGTTATACATATATCTGGTCTTTTTAAGATTCTTTTCCAATATCAGTCATTACAGAGTATTGAGAAGAGTTCCCTGTGCTATACAGTAGGTCCTTATTAGTGAGTGTGTATTTGTCAATCCCAGTCTCCCAGTTTATCCCTCCCCCCACCCCTGCTTTCCCCCCACTGGTAACCATAAGTTTGTTTTCTACATCTGTGACTCTGTTTCTGTTTTGTAAATAAGTTCATTTGTACCATTTTTTTTTGTTTCCACATATAAACCATATCATACGATATTTGTCTTTCTCTGTCTGACTTATTTCACTCAGTATGACAGTCTCTAGGTCCATCCATGTTGCTGCAAATGACATTATTTCATTCTTTTTTATGGCTGAGTAATATTCCATTTTATACACACACACACACACACACACACACACACACACACACACACCACATCTTCTTTTTCCATTCCTCTGTCGATGGACATTTAGGTTGCTTCCGTATCCTGGCTATTGTAAATAGTGCTGCAATTAACATTAGGGTACATGTATAGTTTCAAATTATGGTTTTCTCTGGATATATGCCCAGGAGTGGGATTGCAGGGTCATATATTTTAGTTTTTTAAGGAACCTCCATACTGTTCTCCATAGTGGCTATACCAATTTACATTCCCACCAACAGTGTAGGAGGGTTCCCTTTTCTCCACACCCTCTCCAGCATGTATTGTTTGTAGACGTTTTGGTGATGGCCATTCTGACCGGTGTGACGTGAAACCTCATTGTAGTTTTGATTTGCATTTCTCTAATAATTAATGATGTTGAGCATCTTTTCATGTACTTTCTGGCCACCTGTATGTCTTCTTTGGAGAAATGTCTATTTAGATCTTCCACCCATTTTTTGATTGGGTTGTTTGTTTTTTTCATATTGAGCTGCATGAGCTGTTTGTATATTTTGGAGATTAATTCTTTGTCAGTCGCTTCGTTTGCAAATATTTGCTGCCATTCTGTGGGTTGTCTTTTTTGTTTTGTTTATGGCTTCCTTTGCTATGCAAAAGCTTTTAAGTTTCATTAGGTCCCATTTGTTTATTTTTGTTTTTATTTTCATTACTCTAGGAGGTGGATCAAAAAAGATCTTGCTGCGATTTATGTCAGAGAATGTTCTGCCTATGTTTTCCTCTAAGAGGCTTCACAGGCAAATTCTATCAAACATTTAGAGAAGAGTTAACACCTATCATCCTGAAACTCTTCCAAAAAATTGCAGACGAAGGGACACTCCCAAGCTCATTCTACAAGGCCACCATCATCCTGATACCAAAACCAGACAAAGATATTACAAAAAAAGAAAATTACAGGCCAATATTACTGATGAACACAGATGCAAAAATCCTCAACAAAATACTAGGAAATAGAATCCAACAACACATTAAGAGGATCTTACACCATGATCAAGTGGGATTTATCCCAGGGATGCAAGGTTTCTTCAGTATAAGCAAATCAATCAATATGATACACCACATCAACAAACTGAAGAATAAAAACCATATGATCTATATACACTACCAAGTGTAAAACAGATAGCTAGTGGGAAGCAGCTGCATAGCACAGGGAGATCAGCTCGGTGCTTTGTGACCACCTAGAGGGATGGGATAGGGAGGGTGGGAGGGAGATGCAAGAGGGAGGGGATATGGGAATATATGTATACGTATAGCTGATTCACTTTGTTATAAAGCAGAAACTAACACAACATTGTAAAGCAATTATACTCCAATAAAGATGTTAAAAAAAAAAACCAAAACCATATGACCATCTCAATAGATGCAGAAAAAGCTTTTGACAAAATTCAACACCCATTTATGATAAAAACTCTTCAGAAAGTGGGCATAGAGGGAACCCACCTCAACAGAATAAAGGCCACATACAACAAACCCACAGCAAACATCATTCTCAGTGGTGAAAAACTGAAAGCATTTCCTCTAAGATCAAGCACAAGGTAAGGATGTCCACTCTCACCACTTTTATTCAATGTAGTTTTGGAAGTCCTAGCTATGGCAATCAGAGAAGAAAAAGAAATAAAAGGAATCCAAACTGGAAAAGAAGAAGTAAAACTGTCATTGCTTGCAGATGACATGATACTACACATAGAAAATCATAAAGATGCTACCAGAAAACTACTAGAGCTCATCAAGTCATATTTCAGGTGCTCAATATCCACATGCAACTAGTGACTCTATTTTGGACAGAATAGTTCTAGAGAATGAGCTTCATCCAACCAAAAAATAACTAAGAAAACATCAGCCAAAATAAGCGTGCGTAGATACATAACATGATTGTAGATTATTACAAACAAAAAATGAGGACAAAGAGGGAATAATGTATAAATGTTAGATGTTGTGACAAAATAGAACTAATACAAACTAAACAATGGGAAAGGAAGGAATAAGTTAGGAGTTTGGGATTAACATATACACACTACTATATATAAAATAGGTAAACAACAAGGACCTACTGTATAGCATAGGGAACTATATTCAGTGTCTTGTAATAACCTATAATGAGAAAGAATCTGAAAAAGAATATATATAACTGAACCACTTTGCTGTACACCTGAAACTAACACATTGTAAATCTACTATACTTCTGTAAAAAAAAAAAAAATTTTAAAAATGTCTGTCAACTGGAAAATGAATAAAACAAACTGTGGTACATCATACAATGGCATACTACTCACCAATAAAAAGGAAAAAAACACTAATACATGTAACATGTATGAATTTCAGAAGTATTATATTAACTGAAAAAGTTAGACACAAAAGACTATGTACTCTAGATTCCAATTGTATGACATTGTGGAAAAGATAACAGTATAGGGAGAGAACCAGATCTGTGGAAGCTTGGGGTAAGAAGAGGAAATTGTGCAAAGAAGCATGAGGACATTTTTAAGGAAAAAATTTGTTAAAAATAAGGAAAGGGAAAAGACTAGAATAACCATTGTGGAGTTGGAAAGGAATTGGAATATAAATTCATGATTTTTAATATAGAGACAGATATGGGTGTGTGTGTGTGTGTGTGTGTGTATGCATCCTAGGTTTGTCTGCTGAGAAAGTCCAGAGTCAATGACATCCTATCACCAATGGGAACTGTCAACAAGTAAGGAAGTGCTCAAAAAATGATGAGGACATGTCAGAAGGACAGAAGAGACAACTTGAAGAGATTCCCAATGGCCAAATCTGCCACAATTTTAGTAACAAAATAGTGACAGTAATGGATTAGAATCCCCCAAATAAAATGATTATCAAGTCCATGCTGATATAAATAGTTGAATGAATAAATAAATGAGGAGAAGGAAAAACTGTTTCTTCTAGTAGAATTCCACCTAATAAATGCTAAAGGAAAATGGAAATAGAAAGTTACCATTTGGCAAATACCACAGTAATAATTGTTTCAGCAAGAATCATCAATGGATGCTAAGATTCATGGGCAAAATTGTGATGAAAAACAGCTGATTTGTGTAGTCACAAAATATCTCTCTACAAGAGATTTATTAATTACAAAGGGAAAATCTTACATTTACAGCAGAGAAAACCTGGCAAACACCACCTTAACCAAGAGATCAGTGTTAGCATTACTAGCCAGTGGGACGAAATGATATCAGCACCTCCTACTATGATGCACTAAAAAGGGCCAACACCGCTTTTGTGGTATTCTTGTCAAAAATGCGTAATATTAATTTAACAGTCAGGAAATATCAGACAAAACAAAATTAAAGGACCTTCTACAAAATAGCCAGTTTTCTTCAAAAGTATCTGGGACATGAAAGACTATGATGAACTGTTCCAAATTAAAGGAGAGGAAGGGGACATGAAAGTGAATGCAACATGTGACCATGTAGCAGAGAGAGGACGTTAGTGGACCAACTGGTGAAATTTTAATAGGTTTTTAGATTAAGTGATAGTACTATATCAATTTTAATGTCCTGGTTTTGAAAACTGTACAGTGGTTGTTGTTGAGAGATAATTCTCCATGTCTTTTGAACAGAGGCACTGACTGCCTTTGTTTCAAACAGTCTTTTCAGGTGTGTTTATATAACAAACAGCCTTGGAAGACAGAGATGCTATCTCCCTTTAGAGCAAAGGGCAGGTATACTTACTATTCATTACAAAAGATCTAGTTTCCCTAAACTGAGGGTTCCTTTCCTGTAATACAACCTACTGCTTGCATGGGTATCCATCTATACAGTTCTCTTCACATGGTCCTATGGGAAGTGGGGCACAGGAAACCTATGCAAATGTTGATAATCTGGCTATTGCTATTATTGTGAATAATAAACTGTCCTTAATTTCTGACCAAGGAGTCTCATTGTTTTTTATCAGCACAAAAATGAGGCAGGGTCAAGGAACTTCAGGTAGACTTTAGGAGCTGAGACAGCCCCAAGCTCATAACCAGCAAGAAAACGATGACCTTAGTTCTACAACCATTTGAGACAGAATTCTTTCAACAGTTTGGCTTGGCAGAGAATCCTGACTTCCAGAAAGGAACACAGCCCAGGTCACACATTGATTGCAGACCTGTAAGGCTTTGAGCATAGAACCTAACTAAGCCAAACATTTTTTTTAAAAAGATATTTATTTATTTATTTTTGGCTGTGTTGGGTCTTCGTTGCTGCACACAGGCTTCCTCTGGTTACGGCGAGCAGGGGCTACTCTTCATTGTGGTGTGCAGGCTTCTCATTGCGGTGGCTTCTCTTGTTGCGGAGCACGATCTCTAGGCGTGCGGGCTTCAGTAGTTGTGGCTCACGGGCTCTAGAGCGCAGGCTCAGTAGTCGTGGTGCATGGGCTTAGCTGCTCCGCGGCATGTAGGATCTTCCCAGAGCAGGGCTTGAACCCGTGTCCCCTGCATTAGCAGGCGGATTCTTAACCACTGCACCACCAGGGAAGTCACAAACCATACATATTTTTATGCCACTAAATTCGTGGTTATTTGTTATGCAGCAGTAGAAAATTAATACACCATGGAACTGAGCTCTACTGTGATATCAGTATCCTTAGGAACCTACCAGTGTAGCATGTTTTAGAAGGAACACTTTCTTCTGCACTTTAGCAGTTAAGGATCCTCAGTCCTCTACAATGTGTTAGAGTCAAAATTAGGTCTTTGAAAATATTCCATGAGCAATAGGAGTATATGCTCTCCATAGTAAGTAATTCTCAGTAATTACACTTTCTCATCCACTATTCCACAAAGAAAGAACAACGACTTTCTTCGTTTTATTTGTATGACCATGTATTATTATTTAACAACAATTCTCAGTAGCTGGAACGAAAATTACATTAGAAAAAGAATGGGACCAACTCTATTGAGATGCTGCTTTGAAAACCTACTTCTGGCTAAATTAAGCCTCATATGGCTCCCAGTTTTCATGGGAATATGGCATTTTTCATGAGAAGAAAGAAGCTGCTCTGAAAAATAAAATGGCAGGGAAGAAGTAGCAGAATTAAGAGTTTCTTAGGAGCAGATCAGGGCAAGGAATGGGACAGAAAAGAAGAGGTACCTGGTGACTAGAAGCTGGGAGGAGGTTTCCCGAGAGAAGAGATGGTTTATGGGGATTTTTCTGGAGAAATGCTGAAATGTTATGTGTGAGACCCCTTTTTGCACCCACAAATCTTCAGTAAAAAAGCAAACATTTTGCTAGCTTGGGTCTATTGGATTTCTTGTGAATGCATAAAGTTAGCCCCTCACGAAGACAGAGTCAGTCCTGAACAGGGTTAGTCAACATCTGGCTTTTGTTTCCAAGTTTCAGATGAAAAGATCTTGATGTGTATAGCTGTTGAAGTTAGCCTGGATTTTTACCAAACAAAACTCTAAAGATGATGACAAGTTTGAAAAATTATAGCCTTTTATCCTCTTTTATATCGGCTTTATTTTATGAGAGAAATACAAGTAGAGAAGCTTTCCTCAACATAGGGAATCCTTTATAGTTTTCTAAGGTTTATTGTGATGATAAAAATGAAGCATTAGAAGTAGGAGAAATTGCAAAGTGTAGTCCTACAGCAACTGAGACTGTTAAGACCAAGTTCACGTTCAACAAATTTTATTTTAAATTTTAGTTGAGTTATTTTTCATTTTATCCCCGTTCTCTTCCTTTTTGGAAAACAAGTCATTTCTATATCTGTTTGACACCAGGTCCTGAACACATAATTACTTTCTTCTGTTTTACCAAAATAATGATAGTCTTTAATTCTCAAGTTTTTCCTTGCTTCATTTGTAACAATAAATAAATAAATAAAAACCTGTAATGTGTAACTTTAATTAGTAAACCTGTAATTACTGTTTAAACAAACTATACTTTTAATATTCCAAAATAAACATTTTTTTACTAAATCGAGTTTCATACAAAACAGCATTATGTCTATGTGTATTCAGTCTCTGTGTATTCTCTTTTGAAGCATGTATTGCATAATTTCACTTCTGTCTGTCCCTTTCCCCTCTTCTTGTGGTGGAGAAGAAATCTTTTTTCTAAGGATTCAAATAGTCCCCCAAATCTTATAGTGCTTTGTATTCCCATCCCTCTCAACCTCACTCTACCCTACACTTTTCCCCAAATACTCACACAGTCTTCTGGAATTATGCACACAAAATCAGGACATAACATCAGGTTGACAGCTAAGGAATAAAAGGTAAACCCCCAAGCACACAGTCTTCTTGAATTATGCACACAAAATCAGGACATAGCATCAGGTTGACAGCTAAGGAATAAAAGGTAAACCCCCAAGCACATGTCACCCTGGGAGTAATAGATTGCCACCACTGCTTCTCAAAGTCCAGATTTCTTTTTTTAAACTAAGATCTCTATAACTGTTAAAACCTGTCATAACTGGTTATACCAAAAAGCCATCTGAATTTAAAACATAGTTTTAGATTAAAAAATTGAGACCTTCATTTAGGATAGTTATAAATATTTTCATTTATGAGACCATCTTATAGTGGTAGCGGTAAATATCTCTGTTTATAGATGAAAAATAAAAAATATAGAGTGGATAATGGACTTAACCAAAATTTTGCACTCTTTGTAAATTTTAGAGTTTTTACTTTTTATAAACATTTACTAGTGCCCTCTGGTGACAACATGGATAAGAAAAAATAGTGTGACACAGCCCTCTCTGATAATGATGCTTTTCTTTTGAAAATGGAAATTAAGACTGTTTAGATAAATATGGACCAGCCTTCACTTTTTCTGCTCTGGTCCCACTGAATCAGTCAATGTGATTTCTTTTCATTTTTTTCTATCTCTAAATTCTGAATATTGAATAATCAGCTTGGAAATGGTGCAGTGATACCATGAATATAACCCTCTACATCTTCTACCTTCAGCTTTCATTTCTTTTTCAGCCTTTCACCTTCCCATTTCATTCATGAGGAGAGGAAAAGACAGGAGGGTGTGGATGTGGCTCATTTATATCCCTGCTGTCTTTTAGACCACAGAACACCTAACTGACCCCAGGCTGCCTTCATGTGAACCAGCAATGTCTCTTTGCAATGCACCCCTACCCCACACCCTATAGTCCAAGGTAGGTCTCATCTAACGGCAACTAAAACAACAAGAAAGAAAATGCCTTAGATTCACCACACATGAGCAGTGTTGATCAGGCTAAGGGAAATATTATAAAGGATCCTCGTTTATTTGTATTCCTCTGAATTTTTGTTTTAGGATCTAAAGACCCCAGTAAATGGTTAGAAAGCCAATGAACATTTAAGAAAAAAATTCTGTGCTATTGTAATTCTGTCGGAATTTTATCCGCCTATTCCAATCAGAGACAAAAAATAAGACAGTGGCCTGGAATCTTAAGCAGAGGAAAAAATTCTAAACTGTGATGGCCACTCATGAGATAAGCCTCTTCTGAAATGGTAGTGGTAGCCTTTTTTCTCTCTGGCACAGCTAGTAGTATTTCATAAATAACTGGCCGGGTGGTGAGAGTCGTATACCTTCTGTGTGCCAAGTGGGCTTGCCGATCTGCTTCTGCTTGGTTCAGTTGCTGAACTCAATCAGTTTACCTCATGGTTTGATTTCCCTCAGGGTTAAAATAGAGTAGGGAGATGGGAAAATACTGGGAACATAAAATAGTTCTTTGTTTGTTTCAGCTTTATATTTGTTTAAAATCTGCCATGGACTTTCTTATACTCAGAATCAATCTGGAGTTTCCCAGTGGGTTTCTACAGAACATTAGTCCCATGAAATGTTCCATGAAGTAAAGATAATAAAGATTCTGCAGCCATGGAAACTTGGGGAATAGTGTGATTATAGCTCCCTCTTGGAGATGCACAATGCACAGTAGTAACTTAAAGGTTCAGAGTAGTCACATAGGAAAGAAAACAGTTTAATTTTGTTAACTCAGTATTGTCCAGATTTATTTGACCACAGAACATCTTTTTTTTTTCATACAACAATCTTAGCATCAAGCTAGTGTTCAAAGAGCATATTTTGGCATATTTACTTAGAGGTTCATAGGCCAGCAGGTTTTATCATTTACTATTTTGATATAATGAGTTATTTTTTTTAAATGTGTACGTGTGCTTGTAAATTCATAGAAATATGTCTAGATCAGTAGTTCTCAACCATAGGTGATCTTGCCTCCTGAGGACATTTGGCAATGTCTGAGGACATTTTTGGTTGTCACAACTTGCAGTTGTTATTAGCATTCTTGGTAAAGACGACAGATGATGCTAAACATCCCACTACGGACAGGACGGCTCACAAAAAAGAATTATCTGGCCCATGCGCCATAGAACCGAAACTGTGAAATTCTGATCTAGATTGTAGTTAACTCTGAGGAGTGGGGTTGGAGGTGGGGATAAGGAGACAGTTTCACTTTTGATTTTGTACAAGTATATGTCAATTATTTTTGTAGTTAAAAATATATAAGCAAAGTAATGTATAGACATTATAGAAAAGTTTAAAAATACACCAAATATAAATTTTAAATTACCCAGACATAACCACTGTTAAAATGCTGGTAGTTGAGAATAGATATGCTGTAGTATGAATGCATATTCTAGCCTTACATCCCTCCCCAGATTTCCAGAAATAGAAAAATAACATTAATAAATCCACAACAGCCTTGGATAACAATAAAGAATGGTTATGTTGGTTTAGAAAGCATATGAAATCTCTGAAATACGGGAAGCAGAGGAGGTTATTGAAGGAGAGATCACAGTCTAAAATGAATAAACAAAGCTATGCAGAAGCAGCTCAAGGGGTACTTCAAGACAGAGGGGGCTTTCCTGGTGGCGCAGTGGTTGAGAATCCGCCTGCCAATGCAGGGGACACGGGTTCGTGCCCCGGTCCGGGAGGATCCCACATGCCACGGAGCAACTAGGCCCATGAGCCACAACTACTGAGCCTGCGCGTCTGGAGCCTGTGCTCCGCAACGGGAGAGGCCGCGACAGTGAGAGGCCCGCGCACCGCGATGAAGAGTGGCCCCCGCTCGCCACAACTGGAGAAAGCCCTTGCACAGAAACGAAGACCCAACACAGCCAAAAATAAATAAATAAATAAATAAATTTATAAAAAAACAAAGTTTTAAAAAAAAAAAAAAGACAGAGGTAGCAGACTTAGGGAACTGGAGGAAATTTGGAGGAAAACTAGGTGATTATTTGGGAATTCACAGAAAGCGCAGCCAAGTAGGTCTAATGTTTACTGTCCTGCTCCTATTTATCTAATGTGGTGCAAGAGAGGCCTCCTGTCCCAGACAAGAGCAACAAGTGTAGAGCCCTTAGCCCAGACAGGCAGAGGTGCCCAGTACTGATGACAACTCTCTGAAGGTATGAAGAGTTCCCATATCTAAAATACTCCACTCCAGGGAATTCCCTGGCAGCCCAGTGGTTAGGACTTGGCACTTTCACTCATGGGGGCCAGCGGTTCGATTCCTGGTCAGGGAAATTAGATCTCGCAAGCTGCGTGGCTCAGACCAAAAAAAAAAAAATGCTCCGTCCATCTACAACCCATGCCACCTCTCCCCAAAATCACTAGAGTTCAGGCTAGAGTCAGGAAAAAATATACACAGCATTCACAGGTGGAACAAAAGAGAATCTAAAATAAAATTCTAAAAAAATGTACATTAAGTGTTCAAGAAAAACCAATTCTAGGCTCCACATGACAGAAGCAAAAGCGAACGTGCTCTGAAGGGATATATCTTCATCCCAGGCAATGGATGGAGTTGCCACTGACTAAGGTGGAGTTTTAGATTTAATATAATATAGTTATGATAGCATCTTCATCTGCTGTGAAGATGTTTTAGGAGTACCTTATCTAATTTATCTTGCTTACATTTTTTTCTAAGTATATACAAGAGTGACATATAATAAATCTATGTTTTAATAAGCCAAAAAAGTATTTCAATAAATACTTTTAAAAATCTAAGTGAAAAAAAGTATTGTGTCATAGTTTAACTGGCAACATTTTTGTTCTTTTATAGTGATATATAAAATAATAGCATCAAGATTCTACAACATGATAGATGCAAAATTCCTAAACTAAATATTAGCAAACTAAATCTATCAATATACGAAATTGATAATTTATCATGTCTAAATTGGGTTGATTCCAAAAATACAAGGTTGCTTTAATTTAAGAAATCAATTAATGTAATTCACCATATTAGCAGATTAAAAGAGAAATAGCAAATGATCTTCTACCTAAATGCCGAGAAAGACTTGATAAAATTCAACATCCAGGCATGACAAAATTAAAACTAGAAGAGAATCTCTTTAACTAATGAAGGGTATTTATAAACAAACATATATTATGAAAACATTATGCATAATAAAAACCCTTGAAAACTTTCGCTTTGAGATCAGGAACACGACAATTATGCCTACTATCATCACTTCCATTCAACATTGTATGAAGCATTTATATTCAGAAAATGTAATCAGCTTCTAAAAGCAGTAGGAGAAAAAGAAAACAGTTTTTTAATGGGAAAAAGTCTTGAACTTCACAAAATGGGAAATTCAAATGACAAAAAATCATGACAAAATATGAAAGTCTACACATGGTTGATGGGTGTGTGAATTGTCTCTAAAGCTTTGAAAAGTAGTTTAGCATTATTAGTGATGTTAGATATACAAATGCTGTGTCTTAGCTGTTTTTCTCTTAGATATATCTTTTAAAGAAATTCTTGAACATGTGCACCAAGATAGTTGTACAGGATATTCACAGCAACATTGTTCATAACAGCAAAAAACTAGAAACAACCCAAATATCATCAAAAATTTGTGAACAAATAAACTGTGGCACGTTGATACAACAGAATACTATTATAAAACAATGAAAATGAACAAAACTACAACCCTATACCAGTATGTGAATGGATCACACAACTAATGAAAAACTTGATGAAAAGCAAGTCCAGAAGAATACAAATCTTATGATTCCTTTTATCTGAAGTTCAAAAACAGGCAAAACCAGACCTTAGTGTTTGTGATAGTGTTATGGGTTGAACTGTGTCTCCAAAAAAGATATGTTGAAATCCTTACCTTCAGTACCTGTGAATGTGACCATATTTGGAAATAGGGTCTTAGCAGATGTAATTACGTTAAGATGAGGTCAACAGGGTAGACTCTTATCCAATATAACTGGTGTCCTTATAAGAAGAGGAAAAGACAGACACAGGGAAGATGGCTATGTGAAGATGAAAGCAGATATTGGAGCTATGCTGCCTCAAGATAAGGAACACCTGGGGCTACCAGAAGCCGTAAGAGACAAGGAAGGGCCCTCCTCTGGAGACTTCAAAGAGAGCGTGCACCTGCTGATATCTTGATTTCAGAATTCTAGTCTCCAGAAATGTGAGAGAATAAATTTCTGTTGTTTTAAGCCACCTAGTTTGTGGTACTTTGTTACAGCCCCAGGATACTAATACAGATGGTAAAACTGTGGAAAACAAAAAATAAAAATAGAAAGCAAGGAATATATTACCTCAAAAGGAAGGATAGCGTTTGCCTCTAGAGTGTCTAGAGGTCAGGGATGAGATTGTAATGGGAGTGGTATTGGCAGAATCTTTTCTATCTGGCTACTGTTAAGATCTGCTCTTTTGGGGACTTTCCTGGTGGTCCAGTGGCTAAGACTCTGTGCTACCAATGCAGGAAGGGGGCCTGGGTTCGATCCCTGGTCAGGAAACTAGATCCCACATGCTGCAACTAAGGGTTCGCATGTTGCAATGAAGATCCCATGTGCTGCAGCTAAGACCAGACACAGCCAAATAAATAAATTAATTAAGTAAAAAATTTTTTGAATCTTTGAATTTTATTTTATTTACTTTTTTATACAGCAGGTTCTTATTAGTTATCTATTTTATACATATTAGTGTATATATGTCGATCCCAATCTCCCAATTCATCCCACCACTGCACGTCCCCCCCGCCACTTTCCCCCCTTGGTGTCCATATGTTTGTTCTCTACATCTGTGTCTCTATTTCTGCCCTGCAAACCGGTTCATCTGTACCATTTTTCTAGGTTCCACATATATGCGTTAGTATACGATATTTGTTTTTCTCTTTCTGACTTACTTCACTCTGTATGACAGTCTCTAGATCCATCCATGTCTCTACAAATGACCCAATTTCGTTCCTTTTTATGGCTGAGTAATATTCCATTGTATATATGTATCACATCTTCTTTATCCATTAGTCTGTCAATGGGCATTTAGGTTGCTTCCATGACCCGGCTATTGTAAATAGTACTGCAATGAACACTTTGGTGCATGTGCCTTTTTGAATTATGGTTTTCTCTGGGTACATGTCCAGTAGGGGGATTGCTGGGTCATATGGTAATTCTATTTTTAGTTTTTTAAGGAACCTCCACACTGTTCTCCATAGTGACTGTATCAATTTACATTCCCACCAACAGTGCAAGAGTGTTCCCTTTTCTCCACACCGTCTCCAGCATTTGTTGTTTGTAGATTTTCTGATGATGCCCATTCTAACTGGTGTGAGGTGATACCTCATTGTAGTTTTGATTTGCATCTCTCTAATAATTAGTAATGTTGTGCAGCTTTTCATGTGCTTCTTGGCCATATGTATGTCTTCTTTGGAGAAATGTCTGTTTAGGTCTTCTGCCCATTTTTGGATTGGGCTGTTTTTTTTTAATATTGAGCTGCATGAGCTGTTTATATATTTTGGAGATTAAACCTTTGTCAGTTGCTTCATTTGCAAATATTTTCTCCCATTCTGGGGGTTGTCTTTCTGTCTTGTTTATGGTTTCCTTTGCTGTGCAAAAGCTTTGAAATTTCATTAGGTCCCATTTGTTTATTCTGGTTTTTATTTCCATTAGTCTAGGAGGTGGATCAAAAAAGATCTTGCTGTGATTTATGTCAAAGAGTGATCTTCCTATGTTTTCATCTAAGAGTTTTATAGGGTCCAGTCTTAAATTTAGGTATCTAATCCATTTTGAGTTTATTTTTGTGTATGGTGTTAGGGAGTGTTCTAATTTCATTCTTTTACATGTAGCTGTCCAGTTTTCCCAGCACCACTTATTGAAGAGACTGTCTTTTCTCCATTGTATATCCTTGCCTCCTTTGTCATAGATTAGTTGACCATAGGTGCATGGGTTTATCTCTGGGCTTTCTATCCTGTTCCATTGATCTGTATTTCTCTTTTTGTGCCAGTACCATATTGTCTTGATCACTGCTTTGTAGTATAGTCTGAAGTCAGGGTGTCTGATTCCTCCAGCTCCGTTTTTTTCCCTCAAGACTGCTTTGGCTATTCAGGGTCTTTTTTATCTCCATACAAATTGGGAAATTTTTTGTTCTAGTTCTGTAAAAAATGCCATTGATAATCTGAATAGGGATTGCATTGAATCTGTAGATTGCTATGGGTAGTATAGTCATTTTCACAATATTGATTCTTCCAATCCAAGAACATGGTATATCTCTCCATCTGTTGGTATCATGTTTAATTTCTTTCATCAGTGTCTTATAGTTTTCTGCATACAGGCTTTTGTCTCCTTAGGTAGGTTTATCCCTAGGTGTTTTATTCTTTTTGTTGCAATGGTAAATGAGAGTGTTTCCTTGATTTCTCTTTCAGATTTTTTCGTCATTTGTGTATTGGAATGCAAGAGATTTCTGTGCGTTAATTTTGTATCCTGCTACTTTACCAAATTCATTGATTAGCTCTAGTAGTTTTCTGGTGGCATCTTTAGGATTCTCTATGTATAGTACCATGTCATCTGCAAACAGTGACAGTTTTACTTCTTCTTTTCCAATTTGCATTCCCTTTATTTCTTTTTCTACTCTGATTGCTGTGGCTAGGACTTCCAAAACTATGTTGAATAATAGTGACAAGAGTGGACATTCTTGTCTTCTTCTTGATCTTAGAGGAAATGCTTCCAGTTTTTCACCATTGAGAATGATGTTTGCTGTGGGTTTGTCGTATATGACCTTTATTATGTTGAGGTAGGAGCCCTCTATGCTCACTTTCTGGAGAGTTTTTATGATAAATGGGTGCTGAATTTTGTCAAAAGCTTTTTCTGCATCTATTGAGATGATCATATGGTTTTTAGTCTTCAATTTGTTAATATGGTGTATCACATTGATTGATTTGTGTGTATTGAAGAATCCTTGCATCCCTGGGATAAATCCCACTTGATCATAGTGTATGATCCTTTTAATGTGTTGTTGGATTCTGTTTGCTAGTATTTTGTTGAGGATTTTTGCATCTATATTCATGAGTGATATTGGTCTGTAATTTTCTTTTTTTGTAGTGTCTTTGTCCGGTTTTGGTATCAGGGTGATGGTGACCTCATAGAATGAGTTTGGGAGTGTTCCTTCCTCTGCAATTTTTTGGAAGAGTTTGAGAAGGATGGATGTTAGCTCTTCTCTAAATGTTTGATAGAATTCGCCTGTGAAGCCATCTGGTCCTGGACTTTTGTTTGTTGGAAGATTTTTAATCACAGTTTCAATTTCATTACTTGTGATTGGTCTGTTCATATTTTCTGTTTTTTCCTGGTTCAGTCTTGGAAGGTTATACCTTTCTAAGAATCTGTCCATTTCTTCCAGGTTGTCCATTTTATTGGCATAGAGTTGCTTGCAGTAGTCTCTTAGGATGGTTTGTATTTCTGTGGTGTCTGTTGTAACTTCTCCTTTTTCATTTCTAATTTTATTGATTTGAGTCCTCTCTCTCTTTTTCTTGATGAGTCTGGCTAAAGGTTTATCAATTTTGTTTACCTTCTCAAAGAACCAGATTTTAGTTTTATTGATCTTTGCAATTTTTTCTTTGTTTCTATTTCATTTATTTCTGCTCTGATCTTTACGATTTCTTTCCTTCTACTAACTTTGGGTTTTGTTTGTTCTTCTTTCTCTAGTTCCTTTACGTGTAAGGTTACATTGTTTATTTGAGATTTTTCTTGTTTCTTGAGGTAGGCTTGTATTGCTATAAACTTCCCTCTTAGAACTGCTTTTGCTATATCCCATAGGTTTTGGATCATTGTGTTTTCATTGTAATTTGTCTCTAGGTATTTTTTGATTTCCTCTTTGATTTCTTCAGTGATCTCTTGGTTATTTAGTAACATATTGTTTAGCCTCCATGTGTTTGTGTTTTTTACGGTTTTTTCCTTGTAATTCATTTCTAATCTCATAGCGTTGTGGTCAGAAAAGATGCTTGATATGATTTCAATTTTCTTAAATTTACTGAGGCTTGATTTGTGACCCAAGATGTGATCTATCCTGGAAAAAGTTGCATGTGCACTTGAGAAGAAAGTGTAATCTGCTGTTTTTGGATGGAATGTCCTATAAATGTCAATTAAATCTATCTGGTCTACTGTGTCATTTAAAGCTTGTGTTTCCGTATTAATTTTCTGTTTGGATGATCTGTCCATTGGTGTAAGTGAGGTGTTAAAGTGCCCCACTATTATTGTGTTACTGTCGATTTCCTCTTTTGCAGCGGTTAGCAGTTGCCTTATGTATTGAGGTGCTCCTATGTTGGGTGCATATATATTTATAATTGTTATATCTTCTTCTTGGATTGATCCCTTGATCATTATGTAGCGTCCTTCCTTGTCTCTTGTAACATTCTTTATTTTAAAGTCTATTTTATCTGATATGAGTATTGCCACTCCAGCTTTCTCTTGATTTCCCTTTGCACGGAATATCTTTTTCCATCCCCTCATTTTCAGTCTGTATGTGTCCCTAGGTCTGAAGTGGGTCTCTTGTAGACAGCATATACATGGGTCTTGTTTTTGTATCCATTCAGCAAGCCTGTGTCTTTTGGTTGGAGCATTTAATCCATTCACGTTTAAGGTAATTATAGATATGTATGTTCCTATTACCATTTTCTTAATTGTTATGGGTTTGTTTTTGTAAGTCTTTTTCTTCTCTTGTGTTTCCCACTTAGAGAAGTTCCTTTAGCATTTGTTGTAGAGCTGGTTTGGTGGTGCTGAATTCTCTTAGCTTTTGCTTGTCTGTAAAGTTTTTGACTTCTCCATCGAATCTGAATGAGATCCTTGCAGGGTAGAGTAATCTTGGTTGTAGGTTCTTCCCCTTTCATCACTTTAAACATATCGTGCCACTCTCTTCTGGCTTGTAGAGTTTCTGCTGAGAAATCAGCTGTTAACCTTATGGGAGTTCCCTTGTATGTTATTTGTCATTTTTCCCGTGTTGCTTTCAATAATTTTTCTTTGTCTTTAATTTTTGTCAGTTTGATTACTGTGTGTCTCAGCATATTTCTCCTTGGGTTTATCCTGCTTGGGACTCTCTGTGCTTCCTGGACTTGGTGGTTATTTCCTTTCCCATGTTAAGGAAGTTTTCAACTCTAATCTCTTCAACTATTTTCTCAGGTCCTTTCTCTCTCTCCTCCTTTTGGGACCCCAATAATGAGAATGTTGTTGTGTTTAATGTTGTCCCAGAGGTCTCTTAGGCTGTCTTCATTTCTTTTCATTTTTTTTTTCTTTATTCTGTTCCACAGCAGTGAATTCCACCATTCTGCCTTCCAGCTCACTTATCCGTTCTTCTGCCTCAGTTATTCTGCTATTGATTCCTTCTAGTGTATTTTTCATTTCAGTTATTGTATTGTTCATCTCTGTTTGTTTGTTCTTTAATTATTCTAGGTGTTTGTTCTTTAATTCTTCTAGGTCTTTGTTAAACATTTCTTGCATCCTCTCGATCTTTGCCTGCATTCTTTTTCCAAGGTCCTGGATCATCTTCACTATCATTATCCTGAATTCTCTTTCTGGAAGATTTCCTATCTCCACTTCATTTAGTTGTTTTTCTGGGGTTTTATCTTGTTCCTTCATCTGGTACATAGCCTTCTGCCTTTTCATCTTGTCTATCTTTCTGTGAATGTGGTTTTTGTTCCACAGGCTGCAGGACTGTAGTTCTTTTTGCTTCTGCTGTCTGCCCTTTGGTGGATGAGGCTATCTAAGAGGCTTTTAAAAGTTTCCTGATGGGAGGATCTGGTGGTGGGTAGAGCTGGGTGTTGCTCTGGTGGCCAGAGCTCAGTAAAACTTTAATCTGCTTGTCTGCTGATGGGTGGGGCTGGGTTCCCTCCTTGTTGGTTGTTTGGCTTGAGGTGACCCAACACTGGAGGCTACCCAGCTCGTTGGTGGGGCTAATGGCAGACTCTGGGATGGCTCACACCAAGGAATACTTCCCAGAACTTCTGCTGCCAGTGTCCTTGTCTCCATGGTGAACCACAGCCACCCCCCGCCTCTGCAGAAGACCCGCCAACACTAGCAGGTATGTCTGGGTAAGTCTCCTATGGGGTCACTGCTCCTTCCCCTGGGTCTCGATATGCACATTACTTTGTGTGTGCCCTCCAAGAGTGGAGTCTCTGTTTCCCCCAGTCCTGTCAAAGTCCTGCAATCAAATTCCACTAGACTTCAAAGTCTGATTATCTAGGAATTCCTCCTCCCTTTGCCAGACCCCCAGGTTGGGAAGCCTGACGTAGGGCTCAGAACCTTCACTCCAGTGGGTGAACTTCTGTGGTATAAGTGTTCTCCAGTTTGTGAGTCACCCACCCAGCTGTTATGGGATTTGATTTTATTGTGATTGCACCCCTCCTACCATCTCATTGTGGCTTCTCCTTTGTCTTTGGATATGGGGTATCTTTTTTGGTGAGTTCCAGTGTCTTCTTGTCAATGATTGTTCTGCAGTTAGTTGTGATTCCTGTGCTCTTGCAAAAGGGAGTGAGCACATGTCCATCTACTCTGCCATTCTTGAACCATGCCCTAAATAAATATTTTTTAAAAAAGATCTGCTCTTGGGACTTCCCTGCTGGTGCAGTGGTTAAGAATCCACATGCCAGTGCAGAGGACATGGGTTCGTGCCCTGGTCCAGGAAGATCCCACATGCTGCGGAGCAACTAAGCGCATGTACCACTACTACTGGGCCTGCGCTCTAGAGCCCATGAGCCACAACTACTGAGCCCACGTGCCTAGAGCCCGTGCTCCACAACAAGAGAAGCCACTGCAGTGAGAGGCCCGCACACCACAACAAAGAGTAGCCCCTGCTCACCGCAACTAGAGAAAGCTGCGCACAGCAACGAAGAACCAAAAGCAGCCAAAAATAAATAAATAAAATAAATTAATTACTTAAAAAAAAAAGATCTGCTCTTTTGTTTGAGGTTTGTAATAGACTATGATAGATCTTTCTGTGCATATCATTTTATTTTTCTTAAGGTTCTTAGACTTCCTATATCTGAGGCAGGTGTCTTTCATCAGTTCTGAACTATTCTCAGCCATTACCTCTTCTCATATTGCCTTTCCATCCTTTTCCCTATTCTCCTTCAGGAATTCTGACTGGATGCATAATAGACCACAAGCTTGCCTCAAAATAGTTTATATTTTCCACATCCAAGGGGGAAAGTTTGATGAGGAGCAGGATATTTGCATGATCTCAAAGAGTCTCCCCCCAAACTGTTGATTAGTTGCAAAGAGGAAAGCAATAACTGTATGTTGCTAAACTAGAAACACCTCGACTGCATAAACAAAATTAACATCATCAATGTAAGGAAGATAACATTGAGTGCCTCCAGCTGTGATATACTGAGAGGGACACAATATCACATATATAGTATTCTGGTCAGTGATACATAACCTGAATCGAATCATGAGGAAACAGCCAACCATTTTTTTTTTTTTTGGCTGTGCCACACAGCATGTGGAATCTTAGTTCCCTGACCAGGGATTGAACCCATGCCCCATGCATCTCTGCATTGGAAGCACAGAGTTATAACCACTGGACCACCAGGGAAGTCACAGGAAGGCCTTTTATACTTTACAAAACCCAGATGCCATCAAAGAAAAATTAATTCTTAACTCTGAAAATTTAAAAATTTATTCATGGAGAATAAAAAAGCACAAGAAAAGTTAAACATGAAATGACAAACTGGAAAAATTATTCTTAACTCATATCAATGGGAAGGGATATATTCCAAAACATATATTTAAGTTCTATAAATCAGTAAGAAAGGGGACAAAAACACAATAGAAAAAATGGGCAAAAGGTATCAATGGTTTACAGAAAAATAAATACAAATGGCTCTTAAATATATAAAAAGATGATCATCCTCTCATAAAAGAAATGCAAATAAGAACTATTTTGAGATATAATATTTCACCTATTTGTTTGGCAATGGTTTAAAAAAATTAATTGAAGGTGCTATGGGCAAAAGTCACTCTCAGACATGGCTGGGGATATGCAACAGGTACTTTGAGTCTAGGAGTATATCCTAGAGATCTGCTCCTGAATGTGTAAATGGCATCAATTCAAGGCTGTTTATTGCACCATTTTTTTGTAATAGCAAATTATTGAAAACAACCCAAACATTTGGAATTCTGGTAGAAAAGGACTGTCCACTGAGTGAACAAGCAAACCAGGTAAGTGTGCTATAGCAGGAGACTAGAAAATAAACTTTTTTCAGAAAGATAAGAGTGATCAACAGTTTCAACTACTGATGAGCGGTCAAGTAAGATGAGAACAGAAAACAGACAATAAACGTTGGGAAGATACACATACTTGGTCATCTTACAAAATAATGGTGGAGGACAAAATGGAATAGTGAGATCAAAAATCTTTATTGAAATAGGTTAAGAAGAGAATGGAAGAAAAGAAAAAATAAAATAATTTTAAAAATAAAAAAAATTTTTTTAAAAAGAAGAGAATGGGAGGTGAGGAAGTGGAAACAAGGGGTATAGGTTGTGGCTGGAAAGTTTTGTTTTTTTTAGAAGATGAATGATTGTATAGGAATGGAATAATCCTATAGAGAAATAACACATACTCATAGCTACTTGGAAGAAAGAAAAAAAGAAAAAGGAAAAGGAAAGAAGGAGGAAAGGAAGGAAAAGAAGGAAATGAGGGTGGGAGAGAGGGAGACGAGAGTTTGTGATGGTATACTATTTAAATTTGAACCATTTATAGTCCCTCAAAGAAGGCTGATTAATGTTAAGATCTTTTAACTATTGTTGAACTTAGAGTTTCTTTTTTTGATGGTCTCTCATAATCAAAGATTGTGTTAGTGATTATGTTAGTGTTAGTTATTAGAACCATGCATACTTCTGATTAGTAAGTATAGAAATTCTTTCCACATAAACTTCATTGTCATTTAGCCAATCTGTAGCCATGCCTCAGGATCCCATGGTGTGTAGTTTCTGTTCCTCTGAATCACAGGCCCTTCACTATGCCAACGTGGCTTATCTGGCACTGTTATTCATCAGCAGTAAGTGTAAATGGTGCTTTTTTTTTTTTTTTTTTGGCCGCGCCATGCAGCTTGCGGGATCTTATTTCCCTGACCAGGGATTGAACTCGGCCGGCCGTGAAAGTGCAGAGTCCTAACCACTCGACCACTAGGGAATTCCCAATGGTGGTTTTTTTAGGGTTTAGATTTGGCCTGATTTCGCCTGACTTTGTAACTTCCTTTTTTTTCATTGTTTTTGTTGTCTGTTTTCTACTATTTGCTCCTCTTGAGTGATTATTTTGATAGTTATCTAACTAGTCATATATGTAACTACTCCATGTTGAGAAGAAGGATATCACAGGTTCAATGCTGATGGCATGCCTGCACTTCATAAATTTATTGTAGGGACTTCTCTGATGGCACAGTGGTTGAGAGTCCACCTGCCCATGCAGGGGACACAGGTTCGATCCCTGGTCCCGGAAGATCCCACATGCCATGGAGCAACTAAGCCCATGCGCCACAACTACTGAGCCTGCGCTCTAGAGCCCGCGAGCCACAATTACTGAAGCCTGCACGCCCTAGAGCCCTTGCTCTGCAACAAGAGAAGCCACCACAATGAGAAGCCCGGGTATTGCAATGAAGAGTAGCCCCTGCTCGGGGCAACTAGAGAAAGCCCACGCACAGCAACAAAGACCTAACACAGCCAAAAATAAACAAATAAAATAAATAACTTAAAAAAAAGAAATTTATTATAGCTTGTTCAAACATGTCATCTAATGACAGGTGTGGTTTAAGTGATACTGATGACAGTGGTAGCAAATTCAAGTCTATAACTACGTAGCAGTTTGAACATTACTCTTTTCTGTAGGCTATTCCATTTGCCTGAATTTTAATGCCATTACAATAATATTCCACATTAAACTCTTTCGAGAATAAGGAGAAGCTCATATAAATTTTAAAAGATAATACCATTTATTCATTCTTATGGATTTATTCAGAGCTCATTTATGGAGTGTCTACTCAGCATAAGGGCTACAATTGTTCCTGCCCTAAGAAGGCTTATAACCTAATGGAATAGAGAGACAATAAAACAGTTATTATAAAGTGAGATAGACGTTCTTTTAGGGAAGTTCTGTATGTAATGGGAGCATATCACAGAGTCATCAGAGAGGGCCCCTGCAGCAGGTCCGTTGTGTAGTAATATTGAGATCTCACATGATTTCATCATCAGTTGAGTTATGAGCAAAGTCTTTCTGAAAGCCAGATGCAAAGGAACTAAACTGGATAGGCCCTCAAGAGTTAATCATTTCATTGCCACTTGGATCAGAATGCATTTAGCCCAAGTCGTCCCTACATAGATGCAGAGAGTTGTCAGGTCACACATCTAATTTATTTATCCTTTACACCTGAGTATGAATGTGTTTATCAGATCCTGTCCAAAAAGCATATTTTGATGAGAAGGAAAAGAAAATGTCTTCAGGCCCAGGAACCCTGGGGCATACAAACAAGTAAGAGAAAAGGGAACAAAAAAGGGAGGAAGGCTGAAGATACTCTAGACGAAGGCTACTTCTTCACAGTTGGGCCTGAAACAGGTTATGGATGTGTTGCTAGATTCAGAAATACAAAGGGGAGTACCACCTGTGCTAGGATATGCTCTGAAAAAGTCCCTCACTATTCGGTTTCCAATTGAATCTGGATTCTCTGCACTGCTTGGTTGAGATCTTCTTCCTTTGCTTCACTTTTACTCTAGATGGCAGCAGCAGAACAAAATAGAGGAGAAAAACTATTTTTCAATGAAATTTGTTCTGTGTCTACTAGGCAAAAAAGTCTCAGAGTGTTATTTGAAATAAAATATGCCCTTTCAACTTTTTTCAAGTATAGAAATACATCAACAATATTTCAATAATTAAAAGTCAAGGTACAGACGTCTTCACAATTATTCAATTTGTCAGGCCACCAATCAGATTATATTTACATAGAATTTTTATTATAATAACAATACCTCTGTGAAGACTCACTGCTTATATGCACAAGTTTATATTTGGAAGCTGAGATGTCAAGGTCGAACATCAAGCACACTTTTTAAATTAAGGGAACTTCATCCAATAAAGGGCCAGATAATCAGACAATAGACAGAAATTCTCTGGCTGAATAGATTAGAGAAATAAAACTTTACTATTTCTTTAATAAATTTATGGTTTTAAAGTTGTTTCAAATAAACAGACATGCGTGAAACTGGCTTTTGTATATATTAAAAATACAGATAGTTTATAAATATTTTTAAAGAAATAATTTTATTATAAAAGGACATTTTCCACTATCACTCTCTAAGCTAAGAGGATTTATGATCCCAGAACATGGCTTGTAAGTAAGAATGCAGAAACACCAGAAATATTATTTTTCAAAAAAAAGACCTGAAAATAAACCAGGAGATTAAAAGAAAAATGAAAGTTGTAATAATTTTCAAAAAGGGGTTTCAAGAAGACATTATATTCTCACACAATTCGAGGCTGGATTGAGCAGAGGATTCCCAAGGGGTTAGAAAGTACAATTGTCCAGGTTTTGTGCCTCATGGCTCTAAAGGATGCAACTTACATCTCTATAGTTATAGGTTTATGTATTGGTTAGGTTAATTTTCCTGCAGAGAGTATTAAAGTATCTTGGAGAAGGGTCATTTTTTTCTAATTTACACAAAAGTGTCATTTGGACTAGCAGTGGACCTATTAGCATGAGTCAGAAGAGCTTCATTAAATGAAAGCTCTTCGAAACTAACACTTTCTTTTTGTTCTAGAATTATTGGCTTGATAAGTCAGAATTAATTAATCAGACCCTTTAGATTACCATTGTTTAATCATCTTTTAACTAGATCAATGGAGAGGCAGCACTGATTGTGTCAAGGACCCAGGCTTTGGAGTGGAGATTGTAGTTGGATTTGTAGCTCTGTCATTTACTCATAGGTCCTGCTTGTGTTTGGGTGAATTGGAAAGTAGTCTAGCATCATGTAATCACAACTTTTTTTTTTTAATTTCTTTTCATCTAATCATTGCATCCAAAAAATCTACATGAGGAAAAAATCAGTAAGGTAGATAAAGCTTATGTATAAAGAAGTTCATCATTATGTGATTTACAATAGTGAACAAACTGGAAATGATGTACAACAGAGGAATGGTTAAGTAAATTATAGGATATACTAAGATTCGGTAATCAAATAAATATTTATCAAGGGTTTACTAACATGCCATGTATTCTGTTAGAAGATTCAGCACTGAACATGATAGATTTGGAAATTGACTTTCCTATAATAACAATTTAATGTAAAGTTTTTAAAAAGCAAGAAGAAAACCTTATAATACTATAATAATTTACAGTGCTATAAAACCCTTATTGTACTATCCACTATATAATTTATATACCTAATATGTACAGAAAAATATTAGGAGAAAGTACATCAAATGTTAATAATTGTTATCTCCAAGTGATGGTAATACAATAATTTTTCAATATTTTCTGTATTTTCTATGGGTAGGTTACTGTTAAAATTTTTTTTAATTATACAAAATAGCATTGTACCAAAGGTAGGCCACCATAAAAAGAGAATCATATCTAATGATATACTCAAAAGCCAGGATCACTTCATGGTAAGGAAAATCCCCAAGTATATAAAGACAAATTACACTGTTTTGTGTGTGTGTTTTGCTTTCTATTGCAGTCTTTGCGAAGCCTGCTTCCTCTTCAGCCTTAGGAAGGTCGGGAGAAGGAATGTTGGCAGCATATTTCACCCAGGTGACACAAGGGGGTGCATAGATCCTGTTTCCAAATACTTCCCTTTGTCTTCCAGGAAGGAGAAGAAAAAAACAAAAAAACCCCAGATATTTGATTTGGTGACCAGTTAAAATGTTTTAATAGACTTATTTATACAGCCCACAACTCTTTTCTAACCTGAGAGATCTTTGAGGGCATGAACCTCTGTACAAACCACCTCTACTTCCCCACATTTATTTCATAAGAAAGAATATTACAGGAGAATAATCAGCCTTTTAAAGAACAATTTGTAAAACTGGAGACAGCCTAAATGGCCAAGAATAAGGGTTCTTAAATGAATTATGGTAATCATAAACAAATTAGAAAGTAACCATTAAAAATGATGTTGACATGGAAGGACCTTAAAAAAGCAATTTAAAAAAAGCAATTTATACAATAATGTATACAATATGGTCTAATTTTTATGTAAATATATCGTATGCATATACAGAAAAATCTAGAAAGATATGCTAAAATATTAACAGTCATCATCCTTAAGAAGTGACAGGTTTTTTTTCCATTGCCTTCTTTCTGCATGTGTACATTTTAGAATTTTTGTCTACAATAAAGATTTGTTTTTAAAAAACAAAAATAAATTAGTCCTCCCAAATAAAAATAAATACCTATTCTTACAACCTTTGTTAATGAAATATATATGTATATCACTACAAATTACTCAGAGATATGGTGACAATACTGCTGTATTTGCTGAAGACAGTTCCACTTTATGACTGTTGTTTTAGTATAACTATTAATAGTGCCCCTTTCACTCTCAAAAGTTTGAATAAGTCACCCTACAGGTATATTTTTAAAGTTTTCCCAGGAAGTTTTTAGATTACCTTGCAGTTTTTCCCCTTTTGTCAGCAGGCTGCTTGCAATCCGAAAGATCCTAACCCTTGTCTTTACCAATGTGCTCAGATGCAACGCTGGCCCCAAAATTCTGAGATTCCTCAGGCTGCGTTCGGGTTAGTGTGGGACCAGGGTATACTCCAAAACCCATGTGAATCACAGTCCGGACAGAAAGTCTTTTTGAGGCCCAGCTTGACCTGATGGCTGAGGTGCCCTTAAGGCTGACTTGTGCATCGATTACCAGGAACCCTCCATGGGATAGCGACATGACACCCTACCATCATGACACTTTTTGACATATCTTTTGGGACAGAATCCTGGCACTACTAAGATAGATAGTATTTTTCAAACCACTACTACACATGTAAAATTAACAACTATACTGCCTTGTTGAAAATTCCTTTGCTTAGAAGTAACAAACACACTCCAATAACAAGTAAAAATGGAAAATGTTCTAAATTAATCTAAGGGTAACTCCCAGGACATAGAGTACAGCGCCCAGCTGAGCCCCACGCAGGACCAGAGCCAGAACTGGAAAGTGCAGGCAGCTCACTCTTTCTCTTTCCTTTTCTTTTTCCTTTTCTTTCTCTCCCTCTTTCACGCTATTCAATTGCATATTTCTGCTTCTTTGTGCACATCTATATTATTCTTCTCACCCTGCAGAAGGATTTATTCTGCTACTCCATACACAAAGCCAAAGACAGCCACCCTGTGTCCCTATGTGTCCTCTCAAGTCTAGCAGCAATTAATCAGTGCTAGTGTCCCTGAGTCCAAATTCCAAGTTCCCAAGGGACAGACTCTGACTGATTTTTATGAATGAATGAATTGGTTTCTCCTGAGTCAGGTGTCCACTTTGGCCAGGAAGGGTGGAAATGGCTCATCCATGTGGATTAGGGAAGAGGAATGTAGTCTGGGTAGACACCTCCACTAGACTCTGCTAGCTTTCCTTCCTTCAGAGAACTTGGCAAGTTTTTCCTCTTCGATGACATACTCTGACTAAACAGGCAGTAAAGAAGGAGCTCTTAGTAACTCAAATCCACACACCACAGGTATTGTGATGAAACTTCCAATGACACCCACAACCATAGTTTTCCCCATACGTGTTTCATATTTTCTTAATTCTATTGCCAACTTCCAGGGAACTTGGAACACAGTCCTTACCTGCTTTCTTCCACACCTTAAATCCTAAAGAGCCATGAGGAAGTCATGCATCACCCATTTGAAGAGCAAAATCTTTATTCTTTTGCTTTTTCATCCATTCATTCATGTAACAAACATTTATTGCATTGCTACCATATGTCAGGGCCTGTGCTCAGTGCTGTGGGAAGTGATAAGACACCGTCCTTATTCACAGGCACTCACAATGTACTGAGAGAGTCAAAGAGATAAAAGAATACTTATGTTACAATGTGATATGGCCTACAACAGAAGTATATACAAAGCAGGTTGAATGCAGAGAGAAGGGTCTAAATCATCCTTGGGGTAATCAAGAAAGGCATCAAAGAGATTATACTCCATTTGGGTGCTGAAAGAATAATACTTTTCCTGATGGAGATGAAGGGGAAGATTCCCAGCTGAAATAACAACAATAATAAATAGCTGCTATATGCTTAGCATTTACTGCATGTAGATACTCTACCACATGCCATACGTGGATTATCTTGTTAAACTTTGCAGCCCAGCTGGTCTGTCTGTCACTCCACTATGCAACTGTATCTCAGGATCAGTCGCTTAGAACACAAGATTCCCAGGAGGACAGAACTATGGGCACAGAGGAACTTTAATAAATGTCAATAAACTAAAAATATCCCATGTTAGCATGTGTATGAGGAAACAAACATTTTTATACACTGCTGGTGGAAGTGCAACTTCCTGAAGGACAATTTGTCAACATGCATCAAAGCTCACTCCTAGACATTTACTTTAGGAGATAATTGAGAATTTAGACAAAGTTAAAACTACAAAAATGTTCATCACAGTATTGTTCATAGTAACAGTCTAAAATGTTGGACAATGTTGTCATAAAAAATGATGTTGTAGGGACTTCACTGGCGGTCCTGTGGTTAAGACTCTGTGCTTCCTCTGCAGGGGGCACTGGTTCGATCCCTGGTCCAGGAAATAAGATCCCACATGCTGCGTGGCAAGGCCAAAAAAAAAAAGATGGTAAAAAAATGATGTTGTAGAAGTATATCTATTGAATCGAAAGATGTCCATGACAAGTTTTCAAAAATCAATATAAAAGCAGAATAAACAGAATAGTCTCAGTCATTTTATTTCATATATACATATATACAAATACATTTATATGGGTATATAAATTTAAAATATGCATATATTTAAAATGTGCATATATGTCTATAGACGTGTGTGTTTTACTTTATGTATATATTTTAGTATATATGCTAAATATAAGATATAAATATTATATGAATATATAATATTTATATACACACACTTATATGAAGCACTAGAAAGATACACTAAAATTTATCAGTGATTTCTCTGGCTGAGAATTTGAGGATTAGAAAATCTTTCTTTTAGTTTATCTCCCTTTTTGAATTGTTCTATAAAAAGCTCATATTATTTTTGTAAGCAAAAAATAAGAGCTTAAAATGTCATTTATTGATGACAATTCATCATTTAATCGCATTTAAATTTACCAAGCTTAGAATAAGATCTCAAGGTGTGACCTACACTCAACATAAAATTACTTAGTATTTATATAGCAGTGGTATCTCTGAAAGTTGTGGTAAATTTTTGCATTTTTGAACAATATTTTCATGGAGATTATGTACATATCCAAATTATCTCTTATTTCAATGAAGCTGAACAATCCAAAAAAGAGACGTTCCTGTTCTGCCAATAATTTAAGATTTAGTATGTCGCTTACCATCTCTGAGCTTCAGATCGATTATTTATTATGAAAAGAAATGATGGGACTTCCTTGTTGGTCCAGTGGTTGAGACTTCACCTTCCAATGCAGAGGGTGTGGGGGTTCAATCCCTGGTCGGGGAGCTACGATCCCACATACCTCACCGCCAAAAAACCAACACATAAAACAGAAACAATATTGTAACAAATTCAATAAAGATTTTTAAAAAAAGAAAAAAAAGAAATGATAACCTCTGTTACTAGTTCTTGTAAGGAATGAATGAATGTACCTGTGCATACTTTATAAAGCTTTATACTAATATTCAGGGGAATTTTTAATAAGATCAGATATTAGGTCCTTAAGTTCTCCTTTTGGGAATCTTCTAATTTTTAAGAATGTTCAAAAGACCAACATCTTTATCGATCATAAAGTTATGTGCAGTATTCCCTTTGTTATTGAATCATATGCAGTCCATGAGGCATTGCTCATCCAGGAAAACTGTGGTGTTCTCATTAATAGATTTGGGCGTTGTTCTTACAGCCTTGGAGCTCTACCATAAATTTATCTTGCTAGTTGAAAGCTTTTGTGAAACTGATTCAGGCTTCTTAATACATTGAATTGTCCTTCTACAGCAGGATGCTAAGCCTAACAAAATAGCCAATAATAATGCTCATGCTAATTTTAACTCCCTGGTCTTTTTTCATCATTTGTCCAAGAATCCAAAGTAAAGAGTTACTCTTCTCCCTGGTATAGTCAAAAAGCCAGATATTTCAGTCACTGGAATTCCTTTTCCATTCTAGCTCCTTATTGCCCTCCCTAATCTGAGGAACCAATTTTAAACATGCTGACCATGACATCTGATTTAACCCATATTTCATCTGTTGAGTTCTATCTCTGTCTCGTATGGCTTCATTAGACACCTGTCCCCTGTACATTATTGGAAGCCACAATGCCATGTGACATTAGATTCTTTAGCTATATAAAAGCTTTTTCTTTAAAATTTTTTTTTTTTTTTTTTTTTTTTTTTTACTTTTCACAAGCAGAGTCCTTTCCTCTGATTAGCTTTTGACAAATACTCATAAAATCATATTGGCAATGCTGGTAAGCCTATTCACTTAGAGAAACCAAGGAGATCCTAATTTTGGAATCTTGAAAACTTTTGGCATCTCTGAATTTGAAAGATGATCTCGGTGGTGAACTTAGTGTGTTCTAATCTTCCTTAGGTCTATGACACGATTATGAATGTACTAGGACACATCTGAAGGGTGTTTCCCTTCCCTACCCTGCCAGTCTTCCACCAGCCCAGACAACTGTTTTGATGTAATATTTTCTACCCTTAACACTTACCAGGGTGGATAATGGAAAAGCAATGCAAAGGGAAGCTGAACTCAAATTGTTCTTTGTCTATTAAACTGTATTTCAACATATTATACATCAATTATACTGCAATTTAAAGAAAAGAATAAAGGCTGAATCTAAAAAAAACTATTTTTCAGTAGCCATAGTATCCAATGCCTTTTATTATAATTGCTTGCTTAATTTTATTTTGTTGTATTTGCTTTCCCTTTAGACCATAAGTTCTGGTGATGCCTACCCACTATTTAACATAGTGCTTATTACAAAGTAGGTGATGAATAATAATTTATTAGATGAATGAATAATCTCTCCCAATCCTGACTCCCATTTTCAACAACAAAATTAACTAGTCAAGAGGGAGGTCATCAAGAGGAGGGATATGTGAGTCAATCCAAGAAAATACAGTGCTAGGCACAGTTCAGTCTCTGGAATGTGACTCAATCCCCATTATCACCCACAATAAAGATGTTACCACAATGTCTAATGGGTGCTAGTGAAGTAAAATGTTAAAATAAGTTATGCTGGATCAATGGCAAGGAATTCTGTCACACGTTTTGTTATTTTAAAATCAAACAGCTGCTGCCACCTTTTATTATCAATAATCTTGCCTCTAGCAATTGCTCCTTCCTCCGCATAATAGCTAAGGCTTATTGAATGCATACAGGTGATGAAACTGTCTTATGCACTTCATATTAATGAATTATCACTTTAATCTTGATAATATTGTAAGGTAGAGATAATTATTAAGCACATTCTATAAATTAGAAAATAAAGCAATAACTTAAAAATAAATTGTCTAAGGTTTCAAAACACGGTAAGTGATAGAGCCAGAATTCAGATCTGCTTCTATTTGAAACCAGAATCCAAGCTCTTACCTACTAAACTCTATCACTACTGGTTAAAACTTAGGATTACCAGGTTTATTTTAGTTTAATTCCATTGTTTTCAGAGAATATACCTTGTATGATTTCAATTAATTATAACTTTCTAAGTTTTGTTTTATAAGCCAGGATATCATTTACCTTAGTCAATGTTCTTGGTGCACTTGAAGAAAATGTATACTCTGCTGTTATTGGGTGGAGTTCACTGTGAATGTTAATTAAATCCAGTTGGTTGATGGTGTTTTTTAGTTCTATATTTTTGCTAATTTGCTCTTACCTGGTCTACCAATTATTCTTCTGTTCTACCAATATTTCTTCTGTTCTTATACACAATGTCAGGAACTCTGCTAAGTAGTTTAACATTTATTACTCAGAATAATCTATTACTGTAGGTATTATTATTGCCTCCATTTTACAGAGGGGAAAACTGAGGCTAAAATGTTGCTTTACTTGCCCAAAGTCACAGAGTAAGTAAGTGCAGCTGGGCTGGGATTTGAATCCAGTCTCTCATAGTTTAAACTTCCTACTCCTAATCAGTATCCTACAATGATTATTTGCTCAGTGGAAATGCTTTTGATCAAGTCTTTTAATAGCAATGTAATATTTACTAAAGAAAAATATTTCTTTCTTTTATAAATTGCACATTGTAGAAAGGCCTTTTGAAGGAGGACAGTTGGATTGAAAATTCAAGGTATTTTAGTCTTTTAAATAAGGGCCCAAGAGCTTACATCTTTAGTCTGAGGCTTAAATATGGCTTTTTTCAAAGAGAAAATAGCAAAACATTCTGGAGATTGGCAGCATTCCACTGAGGGTCTTAAGGACCTCATTTCCAACATTAATGCAGGGCTCTCTGACCTTGCTCTGAAACACTGGACAGGGCACAAACCAAGGGCTGCAAAGCTGTATCTTGTAAAAATGGAATGGAACAAGCCAGAGCCTTGAAAGAGAGGTAAGCAAATATTGAGGTCAAGAACCCTATATAAGTGTTATTCCAAATTCAATCCAACAACTGGAAATCAAGTTCTCTATTACTTAAGACTGACAATGATCTTACACTTCTTGAGGCCAATTCATAGAATAATAAGGTGCCATAAGCACCAAGGATACAAGCTTTCATTATAAGATTGTTCACCTGTGATGAAAGAAAAGTTCTGAAGAATCGGGACTACTTCCCTTTGTTCAGAAAAACTTAGAGTTCATTTCAGAAACTGTACTTTCTCTGTTAAAGGGACTGTGCTGAATTTGAATATACTATGAATCAATAAAACTGTTTTCATCTTTCTGGAAGGTAGTAGAACTATAGGGTACAGTTATTTTATGCTCTTTCTGATAACACACAGAACTTATTATTTGTACCACATGCTTCAGCTCTTGAATATATGCAGCTTAAATATCTCATTTATACTGTTCTTTAATTTCCCCATCTTTGTTGGTCTGGGCTTCTTGAGCTCTTCATGGAAGAACGAGTCAGATATTTCTTCTGCAGTGAAACATACAAATATTCACATTAAGCAGAATAGACTATAAGTAGTCAGTTCAAGTCAAATTTTATTACAAATTAGTTACAAAAAAACTTTTGTTTTTTTAAAAATATTTTTGAGTTTAGGAATTACAGATACCAGTTTACAGACCTGTAATATCAATACTATGATAGAAAGGAGATTTATTTGTCTATATTGAATAGAAGTTATATTTTTAAATTAAGCAAATTACAATCCTAGGCTTAAGAATATATATGTGCATATATATGTGTACAAATTGCCAACATATATTAAAATTACTTTCTTATCTAAAGCCTTAAATAGAGCATATATATGCATTCACAATATTGAATCAGATATCTGTTTTGAGAATATTGATGCTATGAGCAGATAATAATCTATTACATCCATATATTACTTTATATTTTGTCAAGAACTTTTATATTTACCATTGTATTAATCTTCACATTCTGTGAAGTAATTCTATGAAGTAAACAAGGCAGGAATTATTACTTTTTTAAAAAAAAATCACATCGATTTTTATCTGGTTACCAAAGGAAGCCATTCTTGCAAATAATGTGAAAAATAACAGAAGAAAGAAAAAGTTGGGGGTTTCTCCCTTTGTTTTACGAAAGAAGACAATCGAGAGTCAGAGAGGTTCATTGGCTGATTCTGGGTCTATCGGCTAGAAGGTGGTAGAGCTGGAGGTGAAATCTAGTCTGACTCCAAGACTTGTGGATTTTATTCTTTCATCAATATCTAGTGAGTGCCAATACAGTCAGGCTCTCTGATACCATATCCACTATACCACAGTGCCTCTTAAGAAACAGAAGACACAGAATTCCACAGTTTAAAACATCTGTAGGAATACAATGAATGTAACAGGACCACATTGTTAGCAGAATTACTAATTTTCATTTTCAGGGGAATGTTTAATTTGTTAATTAAAATAGAAACTTCCTTCCCCAAAATCTGTTAAAACTATTTGGGGGGGTACCTTGAACCCAACCAAAACTTCAGTAGTCACTGGGGGCTTGCACACTAATGTAGATTGGCAGTCAAATGGTATTACAAACTTCCAGTTATAAGATAAGTAAGTACTAGGGATGTAATGTACAACATGATAAATATAATGAACACTGATGTATGTTACATATGAAAGCTGTTAAGTGAGTAAATCCTAAGAGTTCTCACCACATGCAAAAATTTTTTTTCTATTTCTTTAATTTTGTAAATATATAAGAGGATGGATGTTCACTAAACTTATTGTGATTATCATTTCATGATGTATTTAAGTAAAATCATTATGCTGTTCACCTTAAACTTATATAGTGCTATATGTCAATTATATCTCAATAAAACTGGAAGAGAGAAAATTAAAATTTTATTTTAAAAAATCTGAAACAAAATGAATTGATCCAGGCAATGAGTTGATGGCATAATCACATAGAAAATTATTTCAAATGAATGAAAACACAGTAATTTCATTTGCCTAGTCAGATATACTCTGAGGACCAGAATAAATAAATGAAATGTAAAAAAATATTTTGAACGATTTTCAGTAATCATATTATTAGTTATAACACTGATTATGCTATTCTGAAACTATTATACACAATCTAGGATACACAAAACTAATCATGTTTATGCCATTAAGAAACAATATTTTGGGACTTCCCTAGTGGTTCTGTGGTTAAGTCTCTGCACTCCTGATGCAGCGGGCAGAGGTTCAATCCCTGGTGGGGTAACTAAGATGTCACATGCCCCATGGCGAGGCCTAAAAAAAAAAATAGAAAAGAAAAGAAAAAAAAAGGGAAACAATATTTTTTACAGTAGTAGAAAATGGCATCAATATAAAATCAAAGAAGTTAAGTATAAATATTATAATCTTAAATTTAAAATATTGTGAACTTGTATTTTCTTTTAAACAATATTTATGTATTTCCCAGCTCTATACACTGAACAATGACCAATGCAGCATCAGTAAACATTCCTAAAATCCAGATTGTGATCTCTAAGTATTATTTCCCAATAGTGGGCTCCTTGGAGAAATGGATAATTTGAGTTCTGGAGCAAGAGATGTCTAAGATGATCTTGAAATATCTTATACAAGAAAACAATGAGACTACCAAAGACTGCTGAAGTTTGTCAAAAGGATTCAGGAGCCAAATTGATGAAGTTCCTACTAGTCAAAAAGTGGCATAATTTTGAGTAAAGATAATTACTGCAATGGATTGAAACATATAAAAACATTTTAAAAAGTTCATTGATCACCCATGGCATATGATACAGAATCAACTCATTATGCTGAAAACTGATAAAGAAGAGAGTATTTTGTCTTTCTCACATGAAACTTACTGCTGGGTAACTAAAAATTGTGAGAGGAAGTTTCTCTTTACAGAAGCATTTCAGCCAATAAATGAAGAAGCAATGATAGAATATTAACACTTTATAACCACTAATGGCATAATGGATCTATTCTAAACAATGACCATCATCAGCTATCAACATCACAAAAAAGAGAGACAATCAGACTTTATGTGCTTCCTGGTGGAAGTGCCAATACTTCTCATGAAGTAGTCTTGTAAAAAAGCAAACCTGAACATAAGCAAGCCAAGCCTTGAAATCTAACTATAAATTTATAAAAAGTACAGGGCTTCCCTGGTGGCGCAGTGGTTGAGAATCTACCTGCCAATGCAGGGAACACGGGTTCGAGCCCTGGTCTGGGAAGATCCCTACATGCCGCGGAGCAACTAGGCCCGTGAGCCACAACTATTGAGCCTGCGCGTCTGGAGCCTGTGCTCCGCAACAAGAGAGGCCGCGATAGTGAGAGGCCCGCGCACCGCGATGAAGAGTGGCCCCCGCTTGCCGCAACTAGAGAAAGCCCTCGCACAGAAACGAAGACCCAACACAGCCATAAATAAATAAATTAATTTATTTATTTTTAAAAAATTTATAAAAAGTACAGGGGACAAAGGGTAATTATTAGGTCAATGACTGTTTCTTCAACAAATATATTTCTGGGAAAAAAGAGGGCGAGGAAGGAACAGAAGGATTAAAAGAAACTTAAGAGACATATCAACAGTTGCTATATGTGAACTTTATCTGGATTCTGATGTAAATCAAGAGTAAAAAAAGAAAAATAATTATGAGCCAATTACCAATATTTTGATAAAGTTTTTAAAAAGAGTCCTTACTTTTTAGAGATGCATACAAAAATATTTGTGCTTAAAATAGTATGGTATTTGAGATTCCTTCCATAATGATCTAGTTTGGGGTGTGGTGGAATGGGTAGGAATATAAATGAAACGAGATTGGCCACGCTAATTGTTGAAGCAGGTATTCTATTTTGGTACATGTTATAAATGTTCCATATTAAAAAGTTAAAATTTTTTGTTTGAATGAGGGAGATGAAGATGCCATTTCCTGACATTGTAATATTATAAGGAGGACCAAATTGGGAGTGGGGAAGAGATATAGAAAGAGGGAGATTAATAATTTAACTTTCAGTTCTGAACATGGCTTGAAGTTCTGAGAGACATGCGAAAGAAGATACTGAATAGTCAGACAGGTATAAGGTTTGAACCTCAGAAGAGACATCTGGACTAGAAATCTATATTTAGGATTTATCAGCATAGGGGTGGGAATTGATACAATTACTTAGGGAGAGAATGTATTGCAGAATAAAAAAAATTAAAACCTACTGAGTGTCTATTATGTACCAGGCACTATTCTGAATTCCTTAAATGTATTCACTTAATCCTCACAATAACCCCAAGAAGTAGATATTACTATTATCTCATTTTTATATATTAGGAAACTGAGGCATATAGGGTGTAAGTCTTGTCTACAGCGAGTTTAAGCACTGTTTAAGTAACCAGGATTAGTTTAAGTAACCAGGATTCAGATCCTTGAAGTCTGATTCTGTGTAAAAACAGAACATCCCAGGACTAGGACCTGAAGAGCTCTGATATCTGGTAGAGAATAAGCCAGAAAAGTACTCTGAGAAAAGCAGCCAAAGAGGTAATCAAGAAATAGTTAAAAGCAGTGTCAATATAAACCAAAAAAAGAGAGAGCATATTCAAGTAAAGGAGTGGCCAATGGTCTTGAATGGTGCTGAGGGGTCAAAGAAGATGCGTGCTGAAATTAATTCTATCACTGATGGCCAGCTCAGCTCTGTCTCACATTAGTTTATTTCCATCAAGATACTTTTCAATAGTATGACTTATGGTGTGATTCTAACTTGATAAATAATAAAGAAATTATAACTTCTACTGATATACATATAATAGCTTCTACTATAGCATATCTTGCCTTAAAATACGTGAAATACATAAATCCAAACACTCAAAATATAATTTAGAGAGGATTTTTCTGTGGTTAACAATAGAATTCCTTACTGAAATTATTCATCTTATGATTCTTTTATATGGGGATTTTTCCTAAGACGTTTAAAATGATTCAATTTTCAAATCAGTCGGACATGAAATTTTTAAAGACACTTTTGATGTGTAACCTGCACTATGATTTTTACGTATTTTAGTGCTTGCTCGATTAGGAAGAATTTAAACTTTCAAGAAGAATGAAGCTTAAAATCTGTTAAATAAAAATGATCAGCTTTTCCTACCGCTGAAAGATTATCTTCTTTAAATTTTCAAATCTTATTTTCAGTTTCAGTGAATAAATTGTTAGCATTTATGTTCTTGGGTTCTTAGGGAGAATCTTCACATTCTCAGGAAATTTATTTGTCATATGGATAATTGTGAGCTCCATTTTCATCTGCATATACACAGTTCTTGAGGAATTTTCAAGCACCAGTTACATTATACATGGTGGAAAATGAGTTAAAGATCTTCCTTTCAAATAATCTATTTGTAATCATCAGTGTAATATTAGCTTATGTTTTCACTTTGATGAAAGAAACATGTACCACAGAGTATTTTTTGGCTTGAATTTTTAAAACCTTAATAACAATTCTAGAAAATGGGAGATGATTACTTTCCCATCTATGTTTAAATGTTGGCCTAAAGATAAAGAAGCAATTATTAACCAGCTGGCTCTAATCTGAAAAAAAAAAATTAGAAGAAATTGATGTGGTGCTTGACATGAACTGCATTATCTGAGGAAGCCTATGAAAAGTAAATGTACTACTTCTCTTCCTTTGTATCTACGGTGAGAGAAAAGGAAATAGTAGATATATTGGAGTTGCCAACTACAGGACCAGAGCAGACTAATCATCTAGCACAGTGACAGATAGTGGGTGTTCAGTAAACAGTGTAGAGCAAACAAATGAATAAATAAATAAATAACAAAGAACCTGTGTTTGCACCAGTAATGAAAAGCAGGAGGCAGTGTGTTAAATAATGATAGCCAGTTTGTACTGCATGGTTTTCAAGTGCCCAGCACTGTGAATAATTTTAATAGCCAAGATTCATTACTGCCTACCATGTGCTCTACTGCTTACCAGATCATTACTAACTGAAGCCTCAGTTGGTAGCATTATTATCATCATCATCTCTCACCGCTTCATGTTACAAATGAGTACTCTGAAGCACAGAGAGGTTAAGTTATTTGCCCCAAATCAAAGAGCTGGTCAATGGTTGTTCTGGGCTTTGAAAAGCTTGTCTTCAAAGCCTGCTCATCCAGCCGTCAGGCTATGTTGCCTACATTTGGTATGGTTAAAAACTCTCTATTTATTGCATTTGCTAAAATCCTTCCAGTTTACCCAAACCCTCAGGGTGTGTCTTAGTACTAAACTCTTTCAAGGGGGTCTGTGGGGCCTGTCTCTGCTACCAGCAGCCTTATCGCCACTCCTGGAATACAGTTGTCTTCCAGAATCACTGACTTTCAGAGCTGAGTAGCAGACAGAGATCAGTATAAGGTAGTAGCCAAATACATGGATTTTGGTCTCAGGCTAGATCCAAATCATGGCCTTGCCCCAGTATCAAGAATTTCTTAAAGTTCTGTTTATTATTATCCCACCCTGGAAAAAGAGGCAAGTATAGTGAGAAGAAAGTAGTTGCGTACTGCTTACCAGCTACTGACTATGTTGGTTCAAGTTCCTACTTTTACTAAACTCTGTCTCAGTCAGCAAAACAGGGCAATCTGGTCATTCAGGAGCGGGTCCCTGCTTCTAATGAGTGAGCCTTGTTGTCAATGATTCCTTACTTCTGATGAAGCAACTTTGTGAGAAAAGGAGCAGTGACAAGCTACCCCAATCTTCTGACAACAGAAGGGGAAAAGTCAAGATCATGTTAGTACTAAAATCTAGTCTCATGGTTTTCTAAATGCAATCTGCATACTCCTGGGGTCTCCAAGACACTTACAGGAAGTCTGCAAGGCCAAAAATACTTTAATAATAAAACTAAGATGTTACTAGGAATTCCCTGGTGGTCCAGTGGTTAGGATTCTGGGCTTTCACTACTGGGGGCCCAGGTTCAATCCCTGGTTGGGGAACTAAGATCTCTCAAGCGGTTTGGCCAAATAAATAAATAAATAAATAAAACTAAGATGTTATTTTTCTTCTTCATTAGGTTAATATTTACTAGTGGTGCAAAAGCAATGGTGGGTAAAACCGTTGGTCCCTTTGGAAGAATCAAAGCAATGACACAAAACTACACTGGTAGTTACATCCTTCATCATCATGCACTTGCAATAAAAATAAAATGCCAGGTTCACTTAAGAATGTCCTTTACAGAGAATTCCCTGGTGGTCCAGTGGTTAGGACTCTGCACTTTCATGGCCCAGGTTCAATCCCTGGTCGGGGAACTAAGATCCCACAAGCTAAGTTCCGTGACCAAAAACAAAACAAAACAAAAAATTGTTTGAAACCTGAAAAGAACGTCCTTTATAAATCAATAAAATGATTACTTTGTTAAATCTATACATCTTGTTAATGTTCTGTATAATAAAATGGGAAGTACACATAAAGCCCTTCGGCTGCATTCTGAAATAAGAAGTTGTCTCTAGGAAAAGAAATTCATGCAATTGAGTAACAAATAGAACCAGCTTATGTTTTCAAGGAACATCATTTTTACTTGAAAAAAAGACTGGCAGACAAATGATGGATTATCAGATTGGGTATTTGGTACACTTTTCAATTTTTTTAAATTAACAGGTAAGCCTGTCACTTCAAGGAAAACAACAGATGGTATTTTTGCCTCTGATAAAATTTGAGCCTTTGAGAGAAAATTAAAATTTGGAAAACTTGAGTCCACCATGGTGAACTTTACAATTTCTCAACACTTAAAATCTTTTCTAATGAGATTCATGATGGTTTTACCAGAAAATTTTTTTGGTATTGTATAATGAAATGGGTCAACATTCATAAGATCTGAGTAAGTCAGGGAACAAATATTTTCCCAATGACCAATGAATAATGTTACAAAATCATGCATTAGTAAAATATCCATTCCAAGTTTGAGATAGATCTGTACATTTTAACACAACCAAGTACACAAAGTTAATTTATATGGTTGCAGATTCCACTTTGCTATTAACCTTTAAGAAACTACTACTCATAAGGGTTTGGTATAGTATAAAAGATAAAACAGGGACAGATAGAACAAGTAAATTGCCCAATATCAGATATAAATTGCTGAAGGCCTGAGATTAGAAACTTGGCTCCTAAATCCATACCTCCCAAGTAAAAGTTTCTAATAATATTATCCTTGTCTTAGTGGTAGTTAGATCCTCAGTGGTAGTTATTAAGATCCTGAAGAAAGACATGGTTCCAACTTGATCCTTAATCAGAACTTAAAAATTTAGAAATAATTGGCCTACAAAATAATTTCCAACTTTTTAATGCTAAAATATTTTGAGGACTTCTACATTTAGTACTTGTGTTTTGAGCATCCATTGACAAAATGCTATAAGGAATTATATTCAGCCTATAGGCAATGTGCGGTATACATTTTGATTCAAGGAAACCCCTTTCAATGGTCTAAATTCCACAAATTGGAACTCAAAGATCTTTATCTAAACCTTTGAAAGAGCTAATAACAGCGGTAGCCCTCAGATAAAGACTAACACAGAAGGCAATAATTTTTCCTGTCAGCTGTGGAGAAATCTGAATTATGTGTGCGTGTACTTTATATTTTCTAACTCCTTGTTTAAAACTTCTTGTAACTTCTTGCTCTATGCATCCATTCTTTTCCTGAGTTCTTGGATCATCTTTACAATCATTACTCTGAACTCTTTCTTGGGTAGATTGCCTATCTCCACGTCACTTAGTTGTTCTTCTGGAGTTTTATCTTGTTCCTTTGTCTGGAATATATTCCTCTGCCATCTCATTTTATCTAAGTTTCTGCTTGTATTTTTATGTATCTGGAAGGTTAGTTATGTTTCTTGACCTTGGAGAAGTGGCCCTCTGTAAGGGATGTCCTATGTGTCCCAACAGTACACACCCCTCTCGTCACCCAAGGGCCAGGGACCAGCTGGTTCCAGGGTAGGTTCTGACCTGTATTTGCAGACTTGGTTACCCAGGCGACCAGATCCTAGTTTTTTTGCTTCTGGTGTCTGCCCCCCTGGTGGGTGAGGTTGGTCTAGAGGCTTATGCAGGCTTCCCGGTGGGAGGGGCCAGTGCCTGCCCGCTGGTGGGTGGGCAGGGCCAAGTCAAGGGGCGTGTCTAGAGGTGGCTGTGGGCTTAGGAAGTCTTTAGACAGCTTGTCTGCTGAGGGTGGTGTTGTGTTCACACCTGTTGGTTGTTTGGTCTGAGGTGTCCCAGCACTGGAGCTTACAGGCTGTTGGGTGGGGCTAGGTCTTGGAGCTAATTATCCAAGCAAGATGTCTGCCTCTAGCAGGAGTTCAGGTAGATGAACACTCCCCGATATTTCCACCACCATCTTTTATGACCCCAGAGAGAGCCACAGCAGCCCCCTGCCTTTTCAGGAGACCCTAGACCCTCTAAGACCAGCAGGCAGGTCTGGCTCAGGCTCCTATGAAGTCACTACTTTTGCCCTGGATCCTGGTGTGCAGGAAACCTTGTGTGCACCCTCCAAGAGTGGAGTCTCTGTTTCCATCAGTCCTGTGGAGCTCCTGCATTCAAGCCCCACTGGCCTTCAAAGCCAAATGCTCTGGGGGCTCCTCCTCCCGATGCCAGATCCCAAGCTGAGGAGCCTGATGTGGGCTCAGAACTCTCACTCCTGTGGAAGAACCTCTGTGATATAAGTATTTTTGTTTGTGGGTCGCCCAGCCAGCAGGTATGGGATTCGATTATATCGCGAGTGCGCCCCTCCTACCATCTCTTTGGGCTTCTTCTTTATGTCTTTGGACGTAGAATATCTTTTTTGGTAGGTTCCAGTCTTTTTTATGGATGGCTGTTCAGCAGTTAGTTGTGATTTTGGCATTTTCGTGAGAGAAGGTGAGCTGAAGGTCCTCCTACTCTGCCATCTTGTCTCCCATCTGTCTCAAAACTTTGACCAAAAGGCATGATGCATGCACAAAAGACGGGTGCAGGCTATCTTTCTCTGCCATCAGCTCAGGCAAGTATTTCTCCTCTTCCATAGTGCAGCCTTCGGACCGTCCCCGGGGAGGCACAGGGTTCCCCACGGTCGGACACAGGCTGCTGGGCAGCCCTCTCCCGCCCCTCACTGTGCACCTGCTGCAACCTTGCACCACCCAGCGGTCTAGCTGCTGTCCCTCCTGTATGTGTTTGTAGAAGGAGTCTCTGTTTTCCCAAGAGGAGTCTGTGTGATGCCTCTCCAAAGTTCTAGCTGCTTGGGATTGGTGGGAGAAATGGGACTCAATCTAATCTCCTTTGTGAAGACAGTATTACTCTGGCTTTAACCTGTGTTCCAGATACATCTCATTTCAACTTGAAAGATAAAAACGTACTGCATTATTGCATTGCCAAACCAAACCTGAAATCAAAACAGACAGAGGTGCAAAATAAAAACGGCTGTGCGCAAATATGAGTTGTCAGTGTCTGGTCACATCCTGCCCAACATTTAGATTCAGAGAATTTCAGATTCGGCAGAAATCTTACACATCATCTTGCCAATCCTCAGTTTTGAAAGATGAGGAAACTGTGGCCCAGAAAATCTAAGTGTCTTGCTCAAGTTTTTACAGTGAGTTAAGGCCAGAGACAGGACTGAAAATCACAGACTTTTTTCTATACCACAACTTAATCATCTAATTGCTTTTTTTCCTTGATTGTCAGTTCCCTATCTCTAAACCTAGACTGAGGGTTTCCTAACCACAACAAAAGGGACACAGCGTGCTAAAGAATTAGTTAAGTAGAATCAAGGAATGCTATTTACTTTAAAAAAAAAAAAGATTTGTTAAATGCTAAAAAGTTCATAATAGTCTAGTCATTTGTCACAGGTTCTTAGGTTTCAATTACAGGAAAACATTATTGCCAAAGTCCACAAGCGCTATCCTAATTTTTCAGATTACTTCCTTAGAAAGTGTGCTTTTGATCTGTTCTTCCATAGAAGAATAAATGTGCAGACTTCAATGCTTAATAAAGTTGAAAGCTTCTCCCTGGGGTAACTGAAATTCTTATCAAAGGGGCGATAGACCTGGTTGCAGCTGCAACAAAGAAGTGCCATATAAAGCCAAGTGGAAAGCAGTTAAGCATCATTGGTGGTACAGGGCCATTGAACACGGTCATATTAATTGGAATCTATTGCACAGGACATTCCACTACATGCTGGGCAAATGACCCTGAAAGTTTTGAGTTTCTCTGGTGTATAAAAAAAGTTCAGATGTAAAAATAATCATACAGATGGTGGATTCTCTATCCTTGAATGGGCATAGATACCCTGAGATCTAGGTGGCTGAAAATTTTCTTTTTTTAATAATATCCTTTGAGTGAGTCACCATATATGCATCTTCTTTTACAACCATTTGAAAACTTGTCTTCTAATAATTTCACACAGAGCTTTCAGCGTAGCAACATTCAAAAGAATAAAACTAATGAAACACAGCAACTTTTACATTTTTACTTTTGTGCTTTGGGAAAATTCCAATTAAAAGATACAAGGCAGTTCAAGTTGGAATTTCTTTATTGTTTCCAAAATGAATAACCTCTAATCTAATAGAAAAATTAGAGAGATTTAAAACCAAGGTAGTATGGAACATGTTTCGGGTACACCAGGATGCAACCCTCTGCACTTATGATTTAAATTTTTGTATCCTTAGATGCTCATATCGTTCCTGATTGCAGGTTGTATGTAAAGAGCAATCACTGTATTTGTCTTTTAGGTAGAAGCCATTCCTGAGCTTTATTACAGGCTCTTTATCTTACCCTTTAAACTAAGTATTAAAAGAAAACACCACAAGATATAATACTATCAATGGGTAATCTTGAAATGTCAGAATTATCATTAAGATATAGCTACCTGATAAGAATAATCCCTTACTCAGCTTCCCAAAGTTTGCCCAATTTTATAAATAAATGGTCTAGAATACAAATCAGTGGAAACATAAGCCCTAGCTAGATGATGACCAGAGGGTGAATGTCCTTTAAAAGTATTGTACTTCAAGCCAACTTTCATTTACTCGAAACTGGAAGCCCCAAATTCTTATGAACGTCAATCTTTTTATCAAGCTATATAACACATACTAAAAAGATGCTGAGTTTATAATACATCCAAGTTCTTGTCTCCCCCAGGGATCAACACATAATGTTGACTGGATTTTTGATTAACATATTTATCTAAAACATAACATTCACGAGAAGTCCAAGCACAGAAATCAACTCATTTGCAAGAATCTTTTCTTAAACTAATTAAAGCAAACAGAATAACTGTGCCTTTTTTATTCCATAACCATAACTAGTATCTTCTTTACATTTACCTTTCTACAAACAGGTAAAATTTCGATGATTTCTACCTTTCACAAGATGATTACTTCAGAATCAGTTGGAGCCCCCAACAAGTGGGCATTATTATTGCCAAGGAGATATTTACAACCAGAGCTCATGAGAAGAGTACCTATGGAAAACCTACCTCTTTGCCAAGTGTCAAATATCAATGACTATAGTATTTAGGTAGCAGCAACATGACCTCTTGAGTCACACTCCATTGGATAGAATGGAACTGATAAAAGATAAATGACATATGAAAGAGTATGATATTCTACTCCGGGCCTTGCTTCCCCCTGGGTAATGTCTTGCATTGAGTGAGAGCCAGAACAAGATTTAAAGGAGATTACAAGATAGGCATATTAGACTCTGCCAAATTCTCTCCTTATAATGAATAACTCTGGATGTCACTCGTTTCACTAATGATTACAGTAATAATCCAATGTGGCTATCACTGAAAAAAAGGTTAGCAGGACATTAAATGAATCATTTTCCTGCCGAGTCATTATATTGTTCATAAAGCTTTCTCTCACAGCACTCTACTAAAATTGCTGTGGCCATAATACTCTGTGAGAGGTGTGAACAAGCACTATTCTATAAGTGGTCTCAGCATAAAACACAACAGTAGATAGAAATCTGTAATAGGAATAAGCTTTTCCTAGATTATCTACTCTCATAAATGTATATCACCTATTATTACCCCAACACTTTATCTGTATGCATATTGGGTAATCAAAGTAGAGAATTTTCATCCCCAGAGTAAAAAGGTTTTCAAACAATCATGTTATTGTTGTATTATTTTTGTTAGTTACTGGTAAACTGTGATAAATTTACCTGCCTAAAAGACCTATCAGAAGCCTTTGAGGAATGTTTGATGGTCCACTTAACTAAAAATCAATCATTGACAATATAACATAGTAGGTTTGGAACCAGACAAATCTAATTTGAATTCAGACTACAATACATATAAATTCCGCAACTTAGATCACATATATAAATTCTCTAATCCTCAGTTTTTTCATTTCTAAAATGAAAATGACAATACTTTCAATACAGAGTTGTTATGAGGACTAAATGTGATAATAAATTAAAAACCCTTAGCACAGTGTCAGACACATAGTAATTACAGGGATAAATGGTAGCTATCAGGGCCACCAACAGACTTTACAGGTCTTTTGAATTAGAAAAAGCCCTGTGGGGACTCAATTTGGAAAGCAGAGCATGAAATGGATTTTAGCCTCCCCTGGCCACCCCAGCCAGGTGCTTCTGTACAGTGTACAAACTGCACAGCTGTACTTAGAGGATTTGGGAGGTACTATCAACTACAGCACATGAAAGTTCTACCATTTAAGTAATTCCTTGTGAATAAGTTTTTTCCTCTCTCTAGGAAGCCCCTGCTATTTTGATATGCAATGAAAATCAGAAGATGATGAGACAGATAATTTCACACACCACTGGTGGGAGTATAAATGGTGTAATATTTCTGGAGGAAAAAATAGTAAGAGTCTTAAAGAGGCTTATATCTTTTGGTTTAGTAATTCCATTTTGAGACCTTACTCTAGAAATAATCAAAGATACAGAAAAATATTTGTATAGTGTTATATATAATAGTGAACATTGTAAACTATCTAAACATCTGATTATAGTTTAATGGAACACTCTACATCATGTAAATTGCTTCTCAGAGAAGCTTTGATAATAGAGCAAAACGCTTACTAAAATGTTGAGTGGAAAAAGCAAGATGCAGAATTGCATATTTTTATGATTCCATTAAAAAGTATATTGAAAAAATCCTGGGATAAATGACAACAAAATATACACAGCATTTCTCTCTGAAGAGCAATCACAGGTGATTTTTTTTTTTTTTTTTTTTGTGTGCCGTATGGCACGCGGGATCATAGTTCCCTGACCAGGGATCAAACCCATGCCCCCTGCAGTGGAAGCGGAGTCTTACTACTGGACTGCCAGGGAAGTCCCTTCAAGTAATTCTTGACACATTCTCCTTAGACTGAGCATTTTTATTATTATAAGCAGAAAAGGAGTTATTTTTTTAATTTTTGAAAAATTAAATTGCTCAGAATAGGAGCTACATTAGTTCATTAGCACTGGTCCATTAATGGGTTAACTAATATAAAGCACAATGAAGGTTTAATGTGGTGGGAAGGAAGATTCCTAGAACTAGAACAGGAATTCCTAGAACTGAGACTATTTTGAGTAGTCTGAATTACAAAGGAGAGGATAGCTGAGGCTTTAACTTGGTTGGGCAAATGGACAGTTAATCAGTGTGAAGGATGTCTGCTTCTGGCCAAGGTGGAGTAACTAGGACCAGATATACCCTCCTGAAATAACTAAAAGCCTGACAAAATATATCAAATGATAGTTTTAAAGACATTGAGCATTAGGCAGGAAAGGATAGTGACCTCTGAGTCAGAAAACAATAAAATGAGTTTTACAATTGTGCAGCTTACTGCCTTGAGAAAGTTTCCAGGCTGTGACACAGGGAGAAATACCCAAGTGGTCCTTCCTGACTTGAAGAATTAAAACTGGGCTTTTGAGGGACCCAAAGAGCTAGAATTCACAAAGTAGAGTCCCAGAGAGGAGAAATCTGCATTGAGAGAGAATTTCAGAGGTCTGCACAGATTCCACCTAGAGTATTTAGCTGAGTACTGATCAGTACATACATTAAGGAAACTACTGGAGACCAGGGAAAAACATTCAAAAGATTAGAGGTGTAATCCTCAGACCTCATACAAGGCTGGAGAGAAAAAACAATTAATAGAAACTGATCTAGAAATGACACAGATGATAGAATTAGTAGATAAGGACATTAAAATATGTACTACACACATTGTAATGTTCAACGTTCTATATGTTCAACAAATTAGAGGAAAGGTTGAACATGTAGAGATATGAAAGATATTTTTTGAAAGACAACTTGAATTTCTAAAGATGAAAACTACAATATCTGAGATGAAAAATACACTGGATGGAATTAACTAGAGGAATACATTGCAGAAAAAAAAGTTAGTGAATGAAATAATGTGGAAATAGAAACTATCCAAATGAAAAATGCCAAGGGGAAGGGGGGAGACTAAAAAAAGTAGAAGAACATCTATAAGCTGCAGAAGAATTTCAAGCGGCCTAATAGAAGTGTAACTGAGGTCCCCAAAGGAAAGGCTAGATGGGAGGACAGAAAAAAATTAGAAGAAATATGGCTAAAAATTTCCCAAATTTGATAAATACTGTAAACCTATGAATCCAAGATTCTCAGGAAACCACAAGAACAAGACACACGAAGAAAACTAGAGTGAGGCACATCATAAACAAATTGCTTAAAATTATTGGTAAAGAGAAAACCTTAAAAGCAGCCAGAGGAAAAAAGACACATTATGTACCGGGGAACAAAGACTACAGATTTCTCACTGGAAACAATGGAAACTGGAAGACAATAACACTTTTAAAATACTGAAAGGAATAAACCGTTTACCTAGATTTCTATACTCAGCAAAAACATCTGCCAAAAATGAAGGTAAAATAAAAACTATTTCAGATATACAAAAGCTGAAAGAATTCATCACCAGCAAGCAGAACTGCACTATAAAAAATGTGAAACGAAGTCCTTCAATCAAAAGGAAAATGATAACAGACCGAAATCTAGAACTACACAAAGGAACGAAGGACACCAGAAATGGTGACTATGTAGGTAATTATAAAGATATTTTCTCTTATTATTTAAATCTCTTTGAAAGATAATTGACTGTTTAAAGCAAAATAATAATATGTTTTGGGGCTTATAAACTATGCAGAAGTAAAATGTATTACAATCATAGTACAAACACTGGGAGGAAACAAATGGAAGTATACTATTATAAAGTTGTTATACTATATAAGAAGTGATTTAATATCACTTGAAGACAGATTACGATGACTTAAAGATGTATACTGTAAACCTGTAAACTCTAAAGCAAACACTATATAACCATCAAAGAGTTACAGCTAATAAACCAACAAAAGAAATAAAATGGAATTATAACAATGTTCAATTAATCTAAAATAAGGCAGAAAAAAAGTAAACAAAGAACAGTCGGCAGTAATAGAAAACAAGTAGCAAGATGACAGATTTAAACACAAACATTTCAATACTCACATTTAATGTAGATGGTTTAAACACTCCAACTAAAAGACAGAGATTGGCAGATTGGATAAAATAAAAAGACTCACCAATATTCTAAACCTACTTAAAAAGAATGTTAAATAGATTCAATATTAAAGAACAGGAAGGATACACCATGTTAACACTAATGAAAATAAAATAAAATATTAATATCAGACAAAGCAAATTTCAGAGCAAAGAATGTTTCCAGGGATAAAGAGGGTCATTTTGATAGTAATTCTAAATATTTATGTACCTAGTACCAGAGCTTTAAAATACACGAAGCAAAACTTGATGAACTTCAAGGTGAAAAAACTTATGATTAGAGTCAGAGATTTCAATTTCCCTCTCTCAAAAATTGACACATAGACGAGAAATCAGTAAGGGTATAGAAGAGTTGAACAACACTATTAACCAACTTGACCTATTTGACATTTATAGATCAAACCACACAACAACAGCAGAATACACATTCTCTTTAATGAATCTGGAACATTAACAAAGCTAGACCATATATCCTGGGTCATAAAACAAAACTTAAAATGTTGAATTAATTAAAATCATTTAAAGTATGTTACCTGAATATTCAGATAATAACTGAAAGATATCTGGAAAACAGTGTAAAATTTGGAAACTAAAAAACACACTTCTAAGTAAATAATGGGTCAAGGAAATCAATAGGGAAACTATAAAGTCTTTGCAACTGACATAATATGAGTACAGTATTGTGAAATTTATGAAATACACCTTAAGCAGTATTTAGAGGGGAATTTATAGCATTAAACACCTACTGTAGAAGAGAGGTTTCAAATAAATGATCTTAGCTTCAATCATTAGGAACTAGGAAAACAAGATCAAATGAAATCCAAAGTAAGCAGAATAAAGGAAATAATAAGACCATAGCAGAAATCAATAAAATAGGAAACAGAAAAGCATTAGAGAACAAGCAATAAAAAAAAGCTGGTTATGTGAGAAAAATCAATAAAATTGACAAACCTATAGTAAGACTGATCAGGAAAAATGAGAAAGACACAAATGAAAGATCAAGAATGAGAGAGGTGAATTAACTTCAGATTCCACTAAAAGAAGATACTAAAAGTATAATAATGAAGTATTATGAACAACTTTATGCCATTAAATTCAAGAATTTAGATGAAATATTAAACTCCTTGGAAGACACAAACTACTAATTTCCTTTGGAAATTCCAACTCTGCTCAGTTAGGCAAAAGCAGGTTAGTATATAATTGAAAGAGAACAGAAGCAAGCATGGAAAATTACAGGGCATTGTTATAATGATAGTTTTTAACACCCAGAAATTTTTAGTTCCTTTATGATAAGTTCTTTAGCAAAAAGGCATCAGTAGAATCTGAGAATATAATTTTAAATGTGTCAAAGATATAATGGAAAGCATTTGTCTTTTTTAAGGCCTAAAAAAAAGGAGTCACTGTTTTACATACTTTTAATATAAGATCTTATGTAAAAAGTAATGTTAATGCAGTGATTAAGGCAAAATTAATGATTCTTGTATTCACCAGAATTATCTTTTTATGAACTTGGATAAAATATCTATAATATTCATAAATGACATGAAATGAGTATCTATAACATATAAGGGGCTTCCACAAATTAACAAGAAAAATAAATGAGGCTATATAAAAATGATCAAAGGATATTGATACTGTGACAATTCACAGGAAAAAATTACAAACACCCATACATTTAAAAATATTAGGGAGGGTGGGAGCGAGACGCAAGAGGGAGGAGATATGGAGATATGTGTGTATGTATAGCTGATTCACTTTGTTATAAAGCAGAAACTAACACACAATTGTAAAGCAAGTACACTCCAATAAAGATGTTAAAAAATATATTAAAGCATGTTCAACTTTACTAGTTATCAGAAACATGCAAAGTAAATTCAAAGCATGAATGCAAAGCATTTTTCACCCACTAGATTGACAAAAAATAGAAGACCACAATAATAATCATTGCTGACAATGAAGAAATGGGAAGTTTTGTAATTTCTTTTGGGAATATAAATTGCTATAGCTTGAGAAGAGCAGTTTAGCATTATCTATCAAAGTTTAAAATGCACATATGATGAAGAAAGGATGTACCTCAATGATGCAGAAAAAGCATTTGACAAAATCAAACACACTTCCGTGTCAAAAATACTCAACAAACTAGAAACAGAAGGGAACTTCCTCAACCAGATAAAGGACATCTACAAAAACACCTGCAGCTAATATCAACTTGATGGTGAAAGACTGGATGTTTCTTCCTAAGATCAGGAATAAGCAATATATCTGCTCTCACACTTCTATTCAACATTATATGTACTGGAGTTCTAAGCATAGCAATTAGGCAAGAAGAAGGAATAAAATATGTCCAGATTAGAAAGGAAGAGCAAAACTCTCTCTATTTGAAAATGATATACTCTTGTATGTAAAAAAATTTTAAGAAATACACCAAAAAACTACAAGAACTAATAAACAAGTTCTGCAAGTTTGCAAGATTCAGGATCAATATACAAAACTCAATTACATGCACCAGCAATGAACAATCCAAAGCAAAATTAATAAAACAATTCCATTTATAGTAGCATCAAAAATAATAAAATACTGGGAATTCCCTGGCAGTCCAGTGGTTAGGACTCTATGCTTCCACTGCAGGGGGGCACGGGTTCAATCCCTGGTTGGGGAACTAAGATTCCGCATGCCATGGTGCAGCCCAAAAAAAAATTAAAAATTACAATAATAATAAATATGAATAATAAATTTAACCCCCAAAAAAGTCAAAGATTTGTATGGTGAAAATTGCAAAACATTATTGAAAGAGATTAAAGAGATATAAATAAATGGAGACACATCCCGTGTTCATGGATTAGAAAATTTAATATAATTAAGATGACACTATTCCCCAAATTGATCTATAGATTCAACACGATCCATATCAAAATACCAACTGGAGTTTTTATAGAAATTGACAAGCTGATCTTAAAATTAATGTGGAAATTCAAGTGACCCAGTATAACCAAAACGATCTTGGAAAAAAAGAACAAAGTTGAAGGACTCACTCTTTCTGATTTTGAAATTTACTACAAAGCTACAGTAATAAAAATAGTGTGGTACTGGAACAAGGATAGACATATAGATTAATGGACTATAATTGAGAGTACAGAAATAAACCATTATATGTACAGTTAGTTGATTTTTTACTAGGTGGCCAAGATCATTCAATGAATGAAACAATAGTCTATTCTTAGATAAATCATTGTTTTCATACCGATGGACCACTATGATTTTGGGGGTCAGAATCAAGTGCCCACTGTTGAGGTCAGGAATTCAAGGGCCCTGGGACTGACACCTCTGACATAGAGTAGGTGAAGAGCAATTCCCATACAAACACCCCCCCAATGCTAGGCAGATACAAATAACAGATGTCAACTATATCAAACACAAATTTTTTTTTCTGACAGTTTGAACTTGAAAGGAAGTAGAGGTCAGTATAGCTAAAGTGGAATGTGGAGATGAGGAACTTTATTAGAACAGAAGTGACAAGTACATTTAAGTGCTTGTGCATAGTAACAAATAGTGAGCATTTAAAGATACAAAAGAAATGGAAGCTAATCAATGAATCTAAAGAGTAATTATTCCCCACTCTCCCTTAGAAAGTATATTCAATAAAGAAATTTCTTCCTTAATCCTTGGAAGATGACCCAGGCTCTTCCTTAACTTTCTTTTTTTTTTTTCTCATAGATTGATTCTATATTTTACAGGTAGTACAGAGAGATTCTTTATACAAATATTGTGTGTGCCTTTACCACATTTACATACATATGTATATGAACATTTCAAACATATTTTGATCTGGGGAAATTAACTTTCTTCTTCTTGCTAAAGTAATACAACGTTGAATCACCACTTTAAATCACATTGTACAGTCTATAGAGTCATTGGAACCTGAAATTCCAGTACCCAGGACTATATTAATCAGCACTTCAATCTTCATTAATGATAGGATTCTCTCCACTCACCCTTTTACCCAGGAAGGGCAAAATTGCAGGCAGGCCGCAGGTGGCCTTGGCAAAAGGGAACATGGTAGGCTTCTTTTTCTTGTTTGTTCACCTCCTCCCGCATTCTCGGCTGCTATTGCTGACCCCTCTAAGTGGGAGTACTAGGGGGAGGGAGAGGAAAGGGAGGCAGAAAATTTCTTCCAGGATTGGTACTATTTTAAGATGTCAGGACTTCCCTGGCGGTCCAGTGGTTCTGACTCCCCGCTTTCACTACTGAGGGTGTGGGTTCAATCCCTGGTCAGGGAACTAAGATCCCCGGTCAAAAAAAAAAAGTCTGCATTCTCTGGTTTGGCAGATATTTAAAGCTGAGTCCTCTCTCTCTCTCTCTCTCTTTTTTTTTAATGTGAGGCTTGCAGGATCTCAGTTCCCCGACCAGGGATCGAACCCAGACCACGGCAGTGACAGCACTGAATCCCAACCACTAGGCCACCAGGGAACTCCCTAGAGCTGAGTTATTCTTCAAGATGGCTTTATGGATCCTTTGGAGACTAACCTGATAGACCCTTCCAACTGCAACGCCCATGACATGGGTCTTTCTTTCTGTACTTACAGCTACTGATCCACCCTTAGCTGCTACTAGAAACAACAGCCCATTTATCAGATTCTCTGTTGAAGATCAATCACCTTCCCAGGCAATCTTCTCAGATAAATTTCTTGCTTTGTGAAGTTATAAATTTTCCTTATTGTTTAAGTTAATTGAGTCATAGTTTTAGGTTATCTGCAACCAAAGGCACTTTTACTGATAATAGTGACACATTAACTTTTATTTTTCTCTTCCTGGTATTGTTTATTTTATGGGAAGGGAGTTGCTGATTGTGTGTTTGATTTCTCTTTAGGAAATTTCAGTGGTCCTGTTTTGGAAGCTCGAAACTTATGGCCTTCAAGGCCTCAGAGAATATTGAGAAAACTAATAAATTGATTATGGTTATGAATAAAAATTATAATAACGAATTATTTTTAAAAGTCTTTAGAATCTTATCCCCAAATAAACTAAGGGCAGGGTTCCCAGATTTTTCTTCTTAAACCTCCCTAAGTGAGTTTTTTCTGAGATTGACAGATTTTATTTTCACTATATTTTGAAAATTAGATGCAATGCCCATGTGTTTTAAGCAGTAACTGTAGTATATTTGCCTTAAAAACTGACAAGAAACCAAAAGAACTAGAACAAAGAGCACTAATTTTGTACCCAGCTGCATGCAAAACACACAATGAACCAATTTGAACCCAAATATAACTGCTATTTTCAGATGTTTGTTTAATTTCATAAGTAACACATGAATATATTCTATTACGAAAGATTCAATCTCCAAGTTCCTTTCCTTTTTATAAGTATTTGCATACATACACACATATAACTTTAAATATTTTATATAAATGTAGTCATCATAAATATACTCTTCTGTGGTTTGCATTTTTACTTAATAATTTATTTTGAAAAATTTTCCAAGTCAGTATACAGAGCTCATTTTAACAACAACATAATATTCAATAATGGAGTGCATATAATTTATTTAACCATATCTAGTAACTGATATTTAGGTTCCTTCCAATTTTCAGTTATTACAATGTTGCAATGAACCACAGACATTTCTTTATTCATATTTTTCTGTAGCATTTAAAAAAACTGAGACAATATATACCTGGAACAATAAAATATCCTTTAAATCACTCCCAGATGCTTGCTTAAAGTTCTTGCTTCAACTACATGTAAAGAATTATCTAAAACAGGTTATAATAATATATCATTGGAACAAATAGATTACTGCCTGCATGGACATTACCTAAAATAGTATACCTAAAAAATGTCTCATGTCTCAAAATGGAACTGCAACAGACAAGTTCATGAGCTGACTAATCTAATTGGGAATGCAAGCTGACTTTAGGCATGGCCTATTAGACCAAATTTCCTTTTTCTCCTTCTTTCCTTCCCTCCCTTCCTTCTTCTCACACTTGTAGATATCACCAACAATTTATTAAATATGTTCGAATACACCTTTCAAGTCTTGGTACTTCCATTACCCACTGAGGTTCATTTGTGTAATAATTATGACATATGGATAGCTACTAAGAGGTGTTTCTAATGTCCACAATCAGAAGACTAAAAGATCAGCTTTTGAAAAGTGGTCCTCTTTTAAGCAGTTACAGAATTAACACTTGTCAAGCTGTTTGTTTTTCATTATAAGGGAAGACTTGCATTATATTTTTATTGTCTGAAAGAAACCCCGGCCATGCTTTTCATGTTACCATGTAGTCTATAAATAGATTTTCTCATTCAGCAGAAAGGAAGCAGAAATTTGATACGTTTTACATAAGGTATCAGATATTCCTGTGGTTCATGGGTCAACAAACCGAACGATGACACCTCACATATTACAGTCTGCATTAGCAGTAATTCTTAGTTTGGAAACCTAAGAAGAATATTGTAACAGAATCAAGGTCTGAAGGCATCAGAGGGTATTTTTAGACTTCTGTGGGGTCATGATCTGCTCTTTTTAGGTGTGGATTTCATGTATTAAAATTCAATAACTAGTTTTCCCAACTTCACAAAGCCCTTAAGGCAAAATGCATAATGAAAAATTCCTTGGGGTCCTAAACAGTAGCAAAGGATACATTTTCGTTTTAATCCCAATATTGTTTTCAGCAGTTCTTCAACTTGTTTACTGTTGTGTCCTAGGTCTTCTCAGGCAGCAGGTTGTAAAAGGCTTCTGTGATTTGGCAGTACAAGAGCCCATAAAGGAATGAACAAGTTATTCCAATTAGCACAAAGGCCAGGTTAGATATCAGTCTGCAGATGTAGGTAACATTCCTTGTACATGTAAGGAAATTTTGTTAAACAAAACTTCCAGTCAGGTTGGATTAAATTTAACCATACTAGAGAAAGAAGAAGTTCAGAGACTTTGTAAATAGCTCTCTTAAAAGGCTATAAATCTGGCTTAAGTCTCTCAGTTGAGTCTTTTTAAAAATCTTAATTATACTCTCTCAGCAGTTTTGTGCTAACATCCAGAGCACTCTCTTCGAACTCTGACCAAAGATTGTTTTGAAATGTAATGAGTTAGAATCAAGTTTGCATTTTTATCTGCAAAGTTGATTAAAAAAAACCAGAAGAGATTTTAATTCTAGTTCTGATTCTACTCTCACTAATCTTAGGTAATTGTCACAAGTATTTCATATCATTTGTGATTTATAAATCATAAATGCTTTCTCAAATTTTGATTGTATGATGACAGTGTTCCAATATTATTCAAATTTTTGAAGTGTGAATTTAACATGGTTTTATTAATCACATAGGACAAAAATAAGTGACTACCATTGGCTCTTAATTTTGCAGCATATCCAATTTATTTGGTTCCTGGTCAGTGGTGGCATGGGATTGGACTGTGAGAAGTGGAAGTTTCATTCATTATTCATTTTCCATGACCAAGGTTTGCCTAATTTCACCACGAACCCTTTGGCCGCTGCCATTTTATAGACAAAAAGTAAAAGACATAGAGATGTTGAATAACTTTCCCAAGCTCACATAGCATTTTAGTAACAAATCAGAATTAGCTTTCTGGAAATTTCAAGATGTGACTTAACCTACCAAATGATCTTAAAATACCAATGCAGTGACTGAAAATAGGAATGCATTGTAGCTGATGCCATAGAGCAGTAGTGTAGAAGCTTGTTATTTTTATCATTTTTCCTAAGAAGGAAAAAAAAGAACAACGTATATAAACAGAGTAAGAAATATAAATAGCCAATTAACATATAAAAATAGGCACCATTACTAAGAACTAAAAACAAGTAGATATACATAGAAAAAAGTCTGCCAGAGCACACACCACTTAATAGTAGTTACCCTTGGGAATCAGGATTGTGGAAGGAAAGACTTTTATTTTTTAATTTAAATGCTTTTGTATTGTTTATATTTGTTACAACCAAAATATATGATAGTCAACAAATATTTGTTGAACTTCTATAGCACTGTATTTGAAATATATCAGTGAACAAAATAAAAATTCCTGTCTCCATGAAGTTTATATTCATCTTCTGTTACACTGTAGTTCAAAAAACAGCTGAGGCATCTTTCATTTAAATTTAATTCAAATAACTGCAGCAGAAAAAAATAGAGGGAACTGCTTTCTCAAGCAGCATAAGTTACATTGAGCTGGATTTGTTTGTTTTTAATGACTATGAGAACAAAAGACCCATGTGAAGGTGGAAAAAGGAACAAAACAAAAAAATAAAAACAGACTTTGGAGATAGATAATATCGCAATATGTAAACTATATTTATCTCCAATATCAGCCATGTTTTATGATTTCAAGAAAATATCTAAAGCATGAATCACAAAACTTAAAGTAAAGCAAGAATAGGGGTTAGTGTTTATATTTGTACTAGAACATGGTTTCTGTAGCACATTTGAGAGACTTTTTATTTTTATAACTTGAGTGTCAGATGACAGAAGGAGGAAGAAACCTATGAAGGAAATGAGAGTATAACAAAATACAATCTGAATTGGGGCTTTGAATCTTAGGCCAAACGGTTCAGCTAATGTTGAACAAAGTATTGTAAATATTCCAGAGCAGGGGCATTTACTGCACTGCAACTGAATAAACCAGGTGGCCAAGTGATTGCTTCAAAATCTCCCTTTAATTAAAAATTGACTCGCTTCTTACAAGGGTGACTCATATTTCTGACTTTTTTACTAATGAATACATGTAAATGTTTCAAATGTTTCCAGACATATACATGAACACTACACTATTCATGGTGTGGTTTCAATCAGGTTTAATTTTTAGATGTTTGTAAGTTTATATTTGAAGATTTTCTTTGCTACATGATACATTTTTTCTGAATTTGATTTTGGATGCTGCAACAAAGTTTTCAAAATGCTATGTATACATTGTACTTTTTCAGTCATACTGAAAAGAACACTAGTTTCCAAGTACTCACCCAAAACAATCATAGCTATATTCCTATTGAATACAATAAATTATGCTATAAAGAGCTACTGTACTTATGAAGGTAAATTCTGTATCATATAGTCATTCAACTTTCATTCTGTTACTCTTAGATTCTGAAATATATACATGTATGTATTATATTCATATATAATATATTACATATACTAGATATCACATATGTTCTTTGTATATTGTATGTATATGCTTTTTCTTCATTTATTTAACTAGTGAATAAGAAACAACCAAAATAACACCAATGGAGAATGATTTCTTAATAATATGCTTAGTATATTTAATATTGTTCTTTTTCAAACGTTAATACTTACCAGTTAAGCTTTCCACATTTTTCAAATCACATTTTCCTGGGAATGAGGTGAATTATGTATTATAAAATGAATCAAAATACTCTTGATTCTTTTATACATGATTCTTCTAAAAGTTTCTTGGTGAAGTCAAATAGTCATCCAAGAATTGGTAGACTTTTTAAAAAAAATTCTCTATGATCTTTTATTGTTAAGTTATATTTTTGTTTTTACCTCCTTAAAGCAGAAGCTCTATTTTATGGAATATGCACTAAATTGATATTGAAAATCCTGAACTCATTCCTAAAACTCTGAATTTATGAAACTCAAATTAATTGGACAAGTTGGAATGATTAATTTTGCTGAGGTGTTAGGAATCAGAAAGAGTAGGTGTTGATTCTCTTTCAATACTAAATTAATTCCATGTCAATGAAAAGACACACAAAATAGTTGCCTGTTGTTTAATAGCCTTCAATAAACGCTAAGGGAAAGGAAAAGAGAAATAAGTAACAATTACTGAAGACCTAAATTTTCCAAGAATTGATACAAATGTTTTTCCTTAATCCTCACAGCAGTATTATGACATAGGAAATGTTATTTAACAATTTAGAGATGAGGGAAAGTAACTTTCTCAATGTCACACAATTAGTAAGTGGCTGTGTGGTTCAGCCAGGATTGGTGACTTCAGAACTCAGTTCTTAATGACTGTACTCTGCTGCGCATCCGATTGGTCTTAATTTCCTTTTGTCTCCTTGATTACTGTTAATTTCTTATTTTCATGCTTCTTTTACTTTTCCCCCATTTCCCTTCTTTCTTTCCTTTTCCAATACGAATGGAGAAAGGCAAGTAAACAACAAATATTCCTTCATTGCATTGGGAAAAATACATCAAGGATATCCTAGATATTTTGCCTTATTTATTTTCAAATTCCTTACGGTAAGGGAGGAATCCTAAAACAGCAATCCTAAAAGGTTTTATCATTTAGGTACTTGCAGGAAATAGATGGCATACTCAAATTGGATAATTTGAGGAGATTTTTTTCAAAAGAGACTATTTTAGAAGTATCATCAGGATATAGGGAAACTACATGAGATAGTGCAGTAAGAGTTGGGTTCCCTTGCCAGTGCTAAGCCTGCAAGGGGTGGAAGGCTGCGGGGGTGAGGCTGGGTTTGTGGCTTCCTGAACCTAGGGACTCAGAAAGCTCTGTGAAGAGGGCCGTCTGACAGGTACTCTGATCTTCAGTCAACGGATGCAAATAGATGCAGGATGGTGGAACTAGTTCCCATAGCTCTCTACCTTCTTACCATCTCCTACTAGGGCTCTCTTGGCAGCCTCCACCCAAAGCTGAAAGGGAAAAAAGCCTGTGATGCAGTCAGTGCTGGTCAGCCTCCTAAGGCATAGAGCTGGCTGAAGAAGACTGGAGAGAGAGCCTAGAGAGGCAAACAGAAGGCATCCAGCACAAGGTCCAAATTGTGATGAGAAGAAACAGAGCAGCTACTTGAGCTAAGGGGTATTTCCTTGTTTTCCAAAAGCTTTCGTTTTTGCTAATATCAGAAATAGCTTTCCCTGATTAATCCCATCAGTATTCATGTAATTTCTTTGTACAAATTGCAATGACATTAAATATTTTAATCTGTTCCTGATTAATTTATCATTTCTTTCATGCGTATCATTATTTCTAAGTTTTCACAGTGTGTATATGTTATGTATGCTACTACTGAATCAGAAATGGGCAGCCTGGGGTCTCTTAGGTCAGATGGCTAGGCCCTGGTACTACAAAACACAATGTTGAGAGTAGCTATGGCCCCCAGACCATACTAGCCTCAGGCAGCCTATATCACACAAAGCTTAAGAATAAGGGCACTGAAGCCAGACTCTGCTACTGGCTAGCTGTATGAGATTGGGCAAATTATTTCTGCTTATGTTACCTATTTGTAAACTAGGGAGTAATGATACCATCTATCTCAAAAGGTGGTTCCACGGTTTAGAAGAATGAACATGTGCAAAGTGATTGCAGCAATGTCTGACATATAGTAAGCACTGAATAAATGTTAAGTTTTGTAATCTCAAAAATTAATGTTTTTGTTGTGACACAAATTGGCTGATTACAGGAAGACGGTAAAAGTAAAGATGGTTTAATATAAATCACAATTAAGAAAGCAACTCAGGGACTTCCCTGGTCGTCCAGTGGTTAAGAATCTGCCTTCCAATGCAGGGGACGTGGGTTCAATTCCTGGTCAGGGAGATAAGATCCCACATGCCGCGGAGCAACTAAGCCCATGTGCCGCAACAACTGAGCCCGCGCGACGCAACAAAGAGCCCCTGCATTGCAACAAAAAGATCCCGCGTGCCGCAACTAAGACCCAACGCACCCAAAAATAAATAAATAAATATTTAAAAAAAGAAAAGAAAAGAAACTCAAAATGACTTTGAGACCACATAAAGAACCATCAGGGCAGAAAATACATCTAAATGACTAATTTGCAGGCAAACAACATAATCCCAGAAACCAACTTTGTAGTGTGGGGTCTCACATCTAATATGCTTAATGTTTAGGTTGACTATTATATTTCCCTCATTGTAAAATATTTTACCAAGTATTTTTGGGTCATTCCAAGTGACCACAAGCTTAGGTCAAGTTGTATTCCCCCTGGCTTCTCTTAGCTGATCCCATGTCTCAAATGCCTTAAATCAGTCACTTTCTCTCTCTCTGTCTCTAGCTCTGCTCTTATTTCATTTAATGCCGTTTTATTTTCCCTGTTCCAATGCTTCTTTCACCATTTTTATTCCCACAGTTCTCTAATTAACTTTGCCTAGTTTGCACTTAGGGCCCTGGATTATTCTCTCTAGAAACCTGTAGCTTTATCAACTTTATTCCTGTCAAACAATTTCTGCCTCATACAAAATGATTGCCTTTGTGTAGTCATTTTATATATTATCCATAAATTTTGTGGATCAAAAAACTGAAAGCATAGAAGGCATGTATCATAGATAAATGAAAAATTATTTAGTAGTAATCTAATAAGGTCAATGTTTTCCAAATTGTAAGCCATGACCTATTATGGGTCATAAACTAAGTTTAAGTTTAGTCAGCAGATTCCAGAATTTTTTAAATTAAACAAAGTACAATGAAATACATAAAATAAAAAAAATCAGAATGCAACTGTAAAAGTATTCATTGTTTTATGAAGCTTTTGTTTTAGTTATTTATATGTATATATGCTTGGTCACCATGTAAAATGTATTTCTTATTCTGGATCAAGATATAAAAAGTTTGGAAGGCTTCTGATATATCACATTTACTTGTTTGTTGTTTTTAAAATGCTCTTAGTCCTTTTTATAAAGACATTTATACATTTTCAGTTAGATTGTAATTTCTTGAGGGAAGGTACACATTCTTCTTTACCTTTTGTATAACAGCTCCACAATTCAATTGAACCAACAGTATTGAAAGCCTCAAAACATACTTACTATTCACTAAGTATCCAATATATATTGACCATCTTGACATCTATGCAACTAAAGAAAAATGAAGGCAACGATAGCTGAAAATAAGTGTGTAAATGAAATATTCTATTACAATAGGCCTCCAATTTGTCTTGCTATTTGTGAGATCCATTACCATTTGTTAGCATCATTCAATTAAATGAAAGAATTTGCTATATACTATATGCCAGGCCAGGCATTTTGCTAGGTGTTTAAATTAGACATGTGATTAATATACAGTGTCTGCTCCCAAAGAGTTCATGATGTACAAAGGATATGTGTTTTGATGAGACAGGATTGAATTATAAGTATTGAGTATTAAGTGTTTTTGTCTCATGACATTCTACTGAAGTGGGCATCATTATTCCTACTTTTAAAGAAGAGGAAACATGTTTAGAGATGTAAGGTTTTACTGGGATTTTAATCCCTCTGAATTCAAAGCTCGTGATCTTTCTTCTATATCTACTATATTAGGCCTAAGATTTTTACGTGGCTTACTTTGCCAAATCCCAGAACATGGAGGGGCATAGGACTGTAACATTTGCATTTATCAACTAATCAATAATTATCTTTTGAGCACCTACTAGATGTCCATGTTCTAGAAGGAAGATCAACATATACAAATTTAGGACAGAAATTAACCACTGAATTCAAGGAAGCCCATAAGGTTGGACAAAATCGATTGCCAGAGGAATGGAGTTTATGAAAACCACTATGGACGTCAAATAGAACATCAGTTCAAGTTAGGTCTGGTTACAAAAAGCTTTTCGAATAAATCATGGCTCCTATATCATAACACAAAATTGGAATAGCCCCAAGAAACACTGCTTGTATGCCTCACCAGCACCCTGAGCCCTCATTGACTTTATTTTTATTTTTAAAAAATATTTATTTATTTATTTGATTGCACTGGGTCTTTGTTGCGACAGGTGGGCTCCTTAGTTGCGGCATGCATGTGGGATCTATTTCCCCGACCAGGGATCGAACCCAGGTCTCCTGCATTGGGAGCGCAGAGTCTTAACCACTGCACCACAAGGGAAGTCCCCCTCATTGACTTTAAATATGTAAATTTGGGCCAAAATGGCTGAGTACATTAGCATCAAGTAATTATGGTTTACTGCAATAGTTTTCCATAATTTTATAAAACTAACAGTTTCCCCTGTGGCAGGCTTACAGTGAAGTCTAAAATGCAGACAAGATAAAAGTAAAGCTGATTATGGAGAGAAGAGTGGTGACGCAGAGCAACCCCCTTCCCTAGCCAACAGTGTCCAATTGTTGTATGATTAGAAACAAGTCATATAACAGCTATTCCTTGATTAATTCATTATTTACTGGGCACTGGTCCCAGCCCTCAGGGAGCAAGAGAAAGTTGGATGAAAGTAAACTTAGACAGCCTGAAGGAATTTACAAGGCATATTGTTACATTTCATTTTCTCACAATCATCCTGTGTGGTAGGTTCCAGCAGAGATTTTAGACAACTTGGCCAAGATTGTGTAGCTCCAACCTATTATTTTTAAAATTGATTTACAAGTGGGTTTATAAATATTCTTAAAATAATGTTGAAATCAAAATATTTCGAAATACATGATTCCTTGACAATGCCAAAAATCTCTTGCCTTTTGTCTCAGAATAATAATATATTTGATTAGTGATGGCGAAATGCATCTGTACTTTTTCACTGTCTTATTCAGTATGCTTTGAGATTTCCTGAGTAACTGAACATTTTACATTCTTGGTTTTCTTGATTTTAATTGACATGCAAGGAAAACTTAAACTTTTCATGTCAACTTTTTTATGCTTACACATTTTATGAAATATGCCTAAGCGTCATATACATTGATTCAAGGGATTAGAATCCCAATTATACCTTAACATCTTGAACATGTTTCCTCTTCTTTAAGATGGAGATAAAGTTGCCCACCTAATGAGCATCTGTTTGTAAACTATTTTATAAAATTACTTGTTAAATGTCAAGCTTATAAAGATTTATGAATGTGTCTTTAGGTATTATCATTATAATTTCTTATATTCCTACTATAGATGCGTAAGTGTAATTTCTGAAGATCTCAGCTTAAACCTCACTTCCTCCAGGAAATAGTGCATTGCCTCCCCCCATGATTATGTTATGATACTCTACTCTGGGCTCTAACAGAACACTTTCCCCATATGGAACTTGTCTCATTTTATTGTAATTGCTTCTTCAGTCACCTTTCTTGCCTGATAAACTGAAAGATCTTAGAGAACAAGGACACTATCCATCTTTTGCACAATGATATCACGTGTGTGTATACAACATAACAAAACTCTAGTAAATACTTGTAGAGTGAATAAAAAGTCAAAGTTGGAGCTTTTTCTCCACTTCATAAAATTTTATTTTCAGTATTGAAAATTATTACTTTAAAAATAATTTCATTAGTAATGCAATCCCCTAAGGTTCTGGTCACTTTACTCTTCCTCTAACCCATTAATAAATTTTTGAATGGAAAATGCAATAATAATAATATTAATAATAACAAAACAATATCATTAAAATGCCTTCACAGTATATTTGCCTGGAAAACTGATGTCTTTGAATGAGGGATCATCAAGAAGATGAAATTCAGAGTTATCAAACTTGTTGAGTTGCTGTGAATTAATTACATATTATTCTCCAAAATGTCATCTTACCAAGGACATCTTTTTCCCCAAGAAGATAATTCTTAGTAGAGAAGAAAAAAATGTTTCTATTTTCATGCCATGGTAGAAAAAGAATTTGCAAAGCAAGATCAGAAAAAGAAATATAATAAATCTATAAGTGACTTTCAGAAAACAAAATTGTAATAAAATATCAAGACTGGGTGCATTAATAATTTTGTTAAATTCTCAAGCCATTTCCTATGTGAAGTTATATATTAGTTGGTCTTTCTCATAATAGATGCTGAGCCACTCTTAGCAAATTATGACCTATGAATAAGAGTATTATGGTTACTATCTTCATATTTAAGCTTATACACAATGTGATTAGTAAATTGGAGAATTCGAAGGAAATTGAAGATCCAAGAATTATATCCTTTTTCTTCACTTTTCTCCCACTCTTTACTCCTTGGGGAGGGGATGGGGAATCCACATAATTTTTAAAATTTTACTCAACATATACCCATCAAAAGAATATGAGATTCAAAGAAACTGACCATGTCTTTTCTTGCTCTTTACATACTTAGCACTTAGTAAATGCTTGTCATGTTGTATATATTCCAGAAATGTTTAATTGATAAATGAATGAAAAATTGCTTTTATAAGAATCAGTTATTCTTAATATTACACTAGAATTTTCAAAAATCCTATCTTAGACTCCATACAAATGTATATTTGGTTACATTGATTATGTTAACCAATATATCTAATAATGCCCAGCAGAGGAAAAAAAAACCCTTATTTATGGATAAAAACTAGCTTTATTCAGTGGACTGAATCCAATACACCCTCTACATCCGCTGTTCTTTTTTTAAAAATTTATTTATTTTATTTTTGGCTGCTTTGGGTCTTCTTTGCTGTGCATGGGCTTTCTCTAGTTGTGACGAGCAGGGGCCACTCTTCCTTGTGGTGCACGGGCTTCTCGTTGCGGTGGCCTCTCCTGTTGCAGAGCATGGGCTCTAGGCACGTGGGCTTCAGTAGCTGTGGCCCATGGGCTCAGTAGTTGTGGCTCGCGGGCTCAGTAGTTGTGGCTCGTGGGCTCTAGAGCGCACGCTCAGCAGTTGTGGCACACGGGCCTAGTTGCTCCGCGGCATGTGGGATCTTCCCAGACCAGGGCTCGAATCTGTGTCCCCTGCATTGGCAGGTGGATTCTTAACCACTGCGCCACCAGGGAAGCCCCATTCCCTGTTCTTAAGACTTCTTAATAGCAGTGTGTCACTAGTATTACTGCAACTCCTTTTTAAAAATCATTAACTTATTCACAGGGAACACAATGAAAAACTCACAGAAGAAAAAAAAAACGAAACAGTTAAACCAGGTTAAAAGATTCATCAAACCTAAGAAAACCAAAAATTTTTCCACCTATCCTCAACTAAAGCAGATATCTTCTTTCCCATTTTTGCCCACTGCATCTACCTGATTTAATGTTTATTTAGGAGTATCTTCTTCTTAACATCACCAAGGATAGATTTAAAGCAAAACAATTTTAATCAAATTCACATGCAGATTGGCTCCAGCCAATTCCTCTTATCATAATTGACCAGAACTGTGGTACTGCCGTGCTTTATAGAATTTTAGAATAATTTTCTCTGATGCACATTTCATATCATTATGAAATAATATGGCCTATTTAAAAATATGTTTTATAAAACCAATTCCCTCTCCTGTCTTATTAACACTTGAGAGACTGGACAGTAAAATTTTTAAAAGATATGTATTTCCATCTTTTGGGCTTTGAAATTTCCATCATATTGGAAATTGGAGAAAATATTATTAAATTTCACATGTGTTTGAAAGTAGTTTTACTTATCAAAAATCTTTTTAAAGTAATGCAAAGCATATATATCATCTGCAGTTATCTTTCAAAATGCCTCATTAGAAAAGTTATAGTCAAAATTAGCAAAAGTGGTTAAGTTCAAAATACAAGGAATTTTATAGCAAAACTGAAAATGCCTATCATGTTTTAAGTTTGCAAATCATCTTTAAAAATTTTAGATGTATCATACATTCATAAAAGCATGTAAAATCAGTCCAGAGAATAAAAATAACAATAGAATGAATGTTGATAAAGCCATTAGCCTAAAATATAAAACATTGCTAGTATTTTAGAAGCTCTTTTCGTGTCCCTCCCAGATTGAAAATCTTCCTTTCACCCATCCCAAGAGGTAACTGCTATCCTGACCTCTCGGCTAAACATCCTGTAACTTTTCTTTATAGTTTGTATCACCCATCCCTGAGCAATTTCACGCTTCTTGTTTAGTTTTGAAAATCTGAGTAACAAGCCTGAACCTAGATATATACAAAAAGGGCTATATTGCCACTGTTACATATACCTTCCAAGGAAAATAGAAACTGAACTGCGTTTGTATGTTATAATCTTGCTTCAGCTTCCCTGAGAGTGTAAATGAGCCCTTTTTTAAGAAGTCAGTGACCAAGGCCATAAGTGAATAGGCAAAACATCTGTCAGGACAGTAATGTAGGTCAACTTGGAAGATACAGACAATGCAAGGCAGACAAACTTACAAAAGATCGTTACTTAATAATATCATCAATATAGCCAAAACATAACAGGAATATTTATATGTTTAAATATATATATATATATATGTATATTTCTCTGAAGTATATAAAAATATATATGCACTATATTGCATCATTGCATACATGCAATGGGAAGTGATTAGGTTCTGAGAATTAAGCCTTTATGAATGGGACTAGTGCCCTTATAACAGAGGCCCCAGAGAGATTCCATGCCCCTCCCACCATGTGAGGTTATAGTGAAAAACAGTTATCTATGAGGAGGTGGGCTCTCACCAGACACCGAATTTACCAGCACCATGATTTTGGACATCCTAGCCTCCAGAACAGTGAGAAATAAATTTCTGTTGCTTATAAGCCACACAGCCTGTGGTATTTTGTTATAGCAGCTCAAATGGACTAAGACAAATATATATTTATTTGTTTTAGAAAATTAGAAAGAGCCTCTGGAATTTAAAAGTATGATAGCAAAAATGAAAAACTCGATAGAGAAGTTAGGGAAATCTTCCGGAAAATAGAGCAAAAATATTAAGAAATGAACCCTAGGAGAGAAAAGATTAAAAAATTAGAATATCAGTTTAGGAGATACTGCATCCAAATAGTAGGCATTCTAGAAAGCAAAAGCAGAGAAAAAGGAGAAAGAGAAAGTGTAAATGAAATAATTCAGGAACATGACCTAAAAAGAAAGAAAGAAAAAGAAAAGACATAAGGTATCTTGTGTCCAACACATATATATATATAAATACACTCACACCAAGGCACATTATCATGAAATTCCAGAATACTTGAGACAAAAATAAGATATTATAAACTTCCATAAATAAAAGAATGATCATACAAAAAGATAGGGGATTAGGGTTTCTTCAGACTTTTCAGTAGCAACATTGGAAACAAAAAGACACTTGAGCAATGCACTTCAAATGTCTGAAGGAATATGATTTCCAATTTAGAATTTCATAGCCAGCCAAACTATCATTGGCTATGAAGTAGAATAAAAATACTTTAAGACACAGAAAAATGCAAAAATTTTCTTCCCCACATTCTTTCTGAGGAAGCAACTGAAGTAAACAAGGGCCACTAATACAGAAGAGAGGTGAAATGAATCCCCAGGATGTTGGTGAAGGGAGATCTCAAGATGATATCTGTATATCTGGTGAAGAGTATAACCAGTCCAATTTAGAGAAGGTAAAAACATCTCTGGGAGAGACTTTGGAATTGAATTGTTGATAAGTAGTTAGAACATTAAGTTAAAAAAATATTTAAACTCTAGGAAAATATAAAGTCATCCCTGAAAAGTAAGCCTCATTTATCTTATGGCTCAGCTCTGAATATATGAATATATATATAGATATATATAATTGATATAACCTAAATTTCTATAAGACTAAATTGGAGGAAAACAATAGAAAGTGTACATGTTGTAGGGGAGGCAGGAGAAAGAAGAGACCTAAGGTCTCCTCTTCCATAGCAAGAAGCCAATAGATAATGCCCACATATGATTTAGAAATATAAAAGGTAGCAAAATAATAAGCTAAAAAATTAAAAGTGGTTGTCTCTGGGGAAGGGGAGATAATTATAGATGCGAGTGGGGCACAACAGTTTCTAAAATTCCTTGAGAACTAATTGATTCTTTAAATTAAGTATAATTTTGGCAAAAAGAAAAGCTCAAGAGGAGATATATAATTTTTAAAAAGGAAGAGTGTGTATCCTGTGTGCTCTACAGAGAATCCAGGACTGAAAGTCTGAGGTCTGGTAGCACCAGCGGTGACTGAGAGAAGTGGAAGGATGTTTAGAAGGTCAATATACAATATATCGTTCTCAAGTTTAGATTCCTATTTTAACCTCAAGTTATCAAATCATTTTTTCGCTTTTAAGCTGACTTCCTTCACCATCTTCTCTAGGCAACTCTTATCATCTAACTCTTATGCCCATTCCACCTTAATTAGGTTGCTAATGGTATTAAGATGTAATATAGCAGTTAAGGGCATAAACTTTAGAATCAGAAAGATTGACTTTAAATTCTAACTTGATCCTTTATTTGTTATATGGTCTTTAGTGAGTTAGTTAACATCTCTGAACTCTAGTTTTCTCTTTTGTGAAATGAAGAATAATAATGGCCACCTCTAAGGACTAATGAGAGGATTAAATGAAGCAACTTATGTAAAGATGCTGAGTACACTGGCATGGAATGAGGGCTCAGTTATTATCAATAAACTCTAGAATAGTATTACTGTTAGAATCAATATTTTAATTTAAGTATGAGACAATTATTTGAAATCATTATGGGCATTTTGTGCTTTTTTAAACTACTCATCATAATTCATTGTTGGATCATGGAATCAATTCAATGGATCATTATTAACATTTTAAAAACTGTAAAACAGAGTAATAAGTAATAGACCAAGGTACTTTGTACTAAGAAGGATTTATTTAAATGTTTGAGAAATATTGGCCTAAATGTTGATGGGAGGGAAGCATGCTATTTGAAGTTTCGTAGTGTTTCTCTCCTTTTAAGTAAAAGAACAGTTATGGAAAAATAGATTAAAGATGATATAAATAATTGTATGTGTTTCTCAAATTCTTTGCTACAATAATAAATTATAACGAAAGCCTAGGGTCAAGTCCATGTTTACAATAGGTTAACTCCTACTTTTCAGGACTACCAAAGTCCAAAAAGGAACTTTTTGGAGTCCATTGCATCCTAGCTCATCTTTTATATCTAAGAATAAAATTCTGAAGTATTAAAAACAAGTTCAGTTTATAAAAATGTCTTTGACAAAATTTTTATATTTTAAAAGAATCAGGGAATTCCCTGGCGGTCCAGTGGTTAGGACTCCGTGCTTCTACTGCCTGGGACCTGGGTTTGACCCTTGGTCGGGGAACTAAGATCCCACAAGCCCTGCAGTTTGGTTAAAAATTAAAAATTAAAAAATAAATAAATGAAAGAATCAGATATATTTTTATCACCCAGACCTTGGTTTTAAAATACAATTCCCTAGTAAAAGGAACCAGGTTTCCTTGGAGAAATAGCTGGTTCCACAACTATCTGGGGGAATGGAAGGTATAAGATGAACCTAGAAAAATTTGTGCAAGAAAATACAGATTGCTCAAATATTGATGAGCCACATTAAAAGAACTCCCAAGCCAGTCTGAAGAGGTTCCCATTGGCTAAATCTGGGACAAATTATGAATCAACAAAAAAATTGGAAAAATATTATTCTTAGGCTGGGCTACAGAAAATATAAAATGAGCGTGACACATCTTATAGTAATATATTTTGATAAAGCTATGTGCTCTCCAGCCTGAGCTTCTGGTCTTACAGAGAGCCACACCTTTGTTTATTCTACCTTTAATGGCTTCCCATTGTCCTTAGTATAAAATTTAAATCCCTTGGTTGTTTGCCAGGGATCTCTAGCCAAGTTCATCTTTTGCCACATCTCCCCTGCACTCTGTGCTCCAGTCGTTCTCCCCTTTAGAAGCCTTCACACAATCTTTTTTTCTCTGGCTAGTATACTGTCCCCTTTACTACTGTCCCCCTTCTACCTAGTTAAATCTGGAATCAACTTTTTCAGGTTTCAGCACAGTGGTGCTCCCTCAGAGAGGTGAATTGACTATAATAGGGTAACCACAATAGAACTGGGCCTGCCATAGAGAGTTCTCGTCCCTTCTGGTCCAATATGCTTTCACAGTTTTCTTTCGTATTAAATTACATTATGAATTTAACTACAAATAAATGCAGGAAAAAAGCGCAACATTCCAATCACCCTAACAAATTAAACGTTTTTCATTTGTTTAAGCTCGTCTTTATTCTTATCTATTTGTGCATGTACGTTTCACATAGTTGTCATAATTGTGCAGATCAACTTTTATATTCTGCTTTAGTTTTTATTCACATATTTTAAGCATTTTCCATGATGTTTCATAGATTAGGTATTTATTTTTATTATTCTTATCTCCTGTATTCATTCATCATTAGAGCCCACAATATTTTGAGTACTAGGCATGCTAATGTGCAGAAGCAGAAGTAAATCATTGCTCTAGGGGAGTTTATGTCTAGTTTACATTAGTCAGACATTTTGCTTTCTATCTTTTATTAATATTATTATTAGTCTATATTAATAAGATAATATATTCTCCTGTGCTCTGTGAATTAGGCTAAGTAGCCTCTTTTCCCAAATAGTCCCATTGATAAATTGCACTGACTGTTACTCTAATTTCTCCTCATAAACTTTCCCTAGGAAATCTCATCTGCTTTCCTGACCTTAAATGCTAAATATTCACCGGAGTCTCCCCAAACTTAATCTCTACTCTATACTTCTACTAAAATCTTCACTGAATGTTTTGAAGACACCTCAAATGCAATTATTTCTCCAACAGAACTCCTTATCTCCCTGCACAAATCTTCCATTATGTTCTAAATTAATGGCATCGTTACGTACCCAATCGTCCAAGTAAAAACTTAAATTTATCCTTGAGTCTCTCCTCATTTCTCATCATATATCTAGCTACTAGTTCCCGTTTCTTCAACATTTTAAACATCTCAATTTTATCTCTTTTTCTCCACTCTCATCACTTTAGTTCATGTTCTACTTATCTCTCCTTTATGCTTACAATCGACTTTTAAATGGTTTCTGCCTTCTCTATTGTGGTTTTTAAATCTTTCTTCCTCTTTACTGAAAAAAATTCCCTTTCTAAAACCCAAATGTGGTCAAGTGATCTCCCTACTTCTAAACGTGCAATGGTTTGTTCATTATCTGACACCATCACCATCATTTGTTGAGTACCTGGTATATCCTAGGCCTTCTTCTAAGTACTCTATATATATTATCTCATTTAATCCTCACATCAGCCTTTTTGGAGTGGCCACTATTTTCATCCCAGTTTTATGAATGAGAAAACCAGGGCACAGAGAATTTAAATAATTTTCCCAAGTTTATAGCTAGTAAGTGGCAAAGCCAGCAGTTTGAATCTGGAGTCATTGCTCTTAATATTACATTACAGCTGCCTTTCAGAAATATAATAATTCCAAACCTCTTAATGTGGCTTACATTATTCTTCCCAGTTGGATCCAAAACCCATCCGTCCATTCATTAATATTTATTAAGTACCAAATGTAATTGAATATTAAAAAAAGAAACTTCCTTCAAAGAGCTTATGGGTTGGTGGAAAATAATATGAGAAAAATATTAAAGTGCAAATTTTGCAATTAAGTAGTATAACTTAGTGAAATAGAAATATTCTTAATTCTATGTGAACAGAGTGAAAAGCTTCAACTGGGCTGAATTTTCCTTCTTCATACTTTGGTCGTTATTCTTGGTTTTGGGGTTTGGAATGAGTCCTTCCTTGACTATATGACAAACTATAGTTTCTTCAAGATGCCACTAAATTGGACTTCCCTGGTGGTCCAGTGGTTGGGACTCCGTGCTTCCAATGCAGGGGGCACGGGTTCTATCCCTGGTGGGGGAAGTTCCTCATGCCGTGAGGTGTGGCCAAAAAAAAAAAAAAAAGATGCCACTAAATTGTCTCTGCCCTATGGGAACATACTGGATTCTCAGCACAGAATTGGCATTCCTCCTTCGTCCATCTTACATGGTACAGAGTAATACTAGATAGTCTGTTGAATTCTCATTGCTTATTTATGGGGCTGTCCCCCACCTCAACCCCAGACCCTAAACAGAGATCAGTCTTATTTTTCTTTGTATTCCTTTTTAGTACATCTAGCACTGGGTATATACTATCAATAATTGTTTAAACCATAAAAAAAAAAATGACAGCAGTCAATACTGTTTACTACGTGCCTGGTTTTCTTTTAACATGGATAAATGGAATGATGAATGAATGAATAAATGAGAGAAATAGTCTGGAGAGAGGTTGACTGGTTAAAGCTGTGCTTCACAGATTCTCAGAGTCACCGCTAGGTTCTACTCTCTTTGCATTGTAGTAGGCAGAATTCCAAGACGGCCTTCATGATTCTTGCTCCCTGGTTATCCATGTTTTTGTGTAGCTTGAACCTGTAACTTGCTGCTAACCAATAGAATATGGCAAAGGTATAGTTCTGCAGATGCAATTAAGGTTTTGAATAAATTGACTTCAAATTAATTGAGATATTATCCTGGGTGGGCCTAACCTGATCAGGTGAGCCCTTTAAAAGAGAGTCTGAGACTATGAGGGTTAATTTTATGTGTCAACTTGGCTAAGCTATGGTGCCCAGTCGCTTAGTCAAACACCAGTCTAGATGTGGCTGTGAACGTATTTTAAAGATGTGATTAACGTTTAACTGTTAGTAGATTTTGAGTAAAGCAGATTATTCTCTCAGATGTGTTTTTTCCAACACGAACAATTCTCCAGTTCTCAGTGGACGGTGACAGGGTGTCCTACGAATTTAACTCAGTTCTGACACTACCTGGAGATAGCATCGGATCCCATAGGATAAAGGCTCAGTCCCACAAGTCCGCCCTCTCTTCAGATGCCAATCTCGAAGTCCAGGTTGTCACCTGTGCTTCTGACCAACCTATAAATTGGAGAGTCCCACAACCCCCTCCTCAAGTTTGACTAATTCACTAGAGCAGCTCACAGAAACATTTACTTATGTTTCCTAGTTTATTATAAAGGATATTAAAAAGGGTACAGATGAATAGTCACGTGAAGAGGTACAAAGCGTAAGGTCTGGAAAGGTCCCAATTGCAGGAGCTTCTGTCCTTAGGGAACTAGGATGCTTCACACTCCCGGTGATTTCGGACACACGCAACAGTAAGTGGCAGCTTGCAGCAAGCAGCCGTGAGCAGTAGCTGGAAGCAAGATCGTAGTTCCCAGTCTGGGAGTCCTAACTGCTAGACCACAGAGGTCAGCGGCTAGGGCCTAAACCCCCAGTTCTTGCCTGCCTTGTCGGGAAAGAATTCAGGCGAGGAGGCAGAAGGTAAAGAGAAAAGTAAAAAGTTTATTGGAAAAGCAGAGTGCATGCAGAAAGAGGTACAGGCCAACTCAGAGAGAGAGTCTCGCCTTTGGAAAGTTTCAATCCTTTATAACGGGGCAGTTTTCCAGGTCTTTTGTCTTTCTTCTGGCCAATCATCTTGCTTTGTCCCCCCTGGCTAATTTGTCTCAGGACCCTCCCCTTAGGTGCACACACACCTCTCGGCCAAGATGGATCTCGATGCAAAGGAGTCTGGGGGAATCAAGACTCATGGCCTGGTGTTGTCCCCTGACTTTTGAGCCCCAAGGAGCCTTTCTGTGCATGTGTAGTGTTTCCCTTGCCCCAAGGAGGGGAGAAGCGGAGATCCCTTGATCCTTTACTCAAACAAGGTTTTTCCCCTCTTTGTTCTTGCCATGACTGTTACCTTAAGGCATCCACAATAGATGAAGTTTGGCTATTTACCCTGTCCCTGTCGTAGCTTCCATTTCGCAGAGTCAACAGGAGGCTGATTTTAAATGTCTTAACCTGGAGCCCATCTAACTCCTGTCTCAGGAAATGTAAACAGGAGACTAGTTGTTAAGTGTCTGGCCTGAAGCCCCCTTTTTCCTGCCCTATGAAATGTAAACAGGAGGCCAGGTGTAAATGCCTAACCTGGAGCCCATCTATCTCCTGCCTCACCAGCAGGTGGATGTGTTCACCAACCAGGATAACCATCAAATGTCTTTGTTCAAGAATTTTTAGTTGTTTTTTTTTTATTATTATTATTTTAACTTATTTTTATTGTTAATTAATTTATTTATTTTTGGCTGTGTTGGGTCTTTGTTGCTGCACGCAGGCTTTCCTCCAGTTGCTGTGAGCGGGGGCTACTCTTCGTTGCAGTGGGCGTGCTTCTCATTGCGGTGGCTTCTCTTGTTGCAGAGCACGGGCTCTAGGTGCACAGACTTCAGTAGTTGTGGCATGAGGGCTCAGTAGTTGTGGCTCACGCGCTCTAGAGCACAGGCTCAGTAGTTGTGGCACATGGGCTTGGTTGCTCCGTGGCACGTGGGATCTTCCCGGACCAGGGCTCGAACCCGTGTCCCCTGCATTGGCAGGCAGATTCTTAACCACTGCACCACCAGGGTGGTCCAAGAATTTTTAGTTTTAATTTCCAGCCTCCCTGTTCCTCCTTTCTCCTTCCCAGAGGTCAGGGGTGGGGCTGAAAATTCCAACCCTCTGTTCAGATCCCTTGGTCTTTCTGGCAACCAGCCCCATCCTGAGGCTATCTAGGAGCCCCACCCTAAGTCAACTCATTAGCATATACTGTGGTGTCAAGTCTCCTTAATGAATAACCAAAGACATTCAAACCACTCAGGCTGGAAGTCCTGGCAGTAGTTGATGTGGCAGTCTTGAGTCTGAGGGCAGTCTGGAGACAGAACTCCTTCCTTTTGGGGAAACCTCAGTCTTTTAAGGCCTCAACTGATTGGAGGAGATCCACCCACAGGAGGGAGGGTGTGGTATAATACATATTCTGAAAGGAGAAGTTATGCTGTTTTAAGCCTCTAAATCTGTGGTAATTTGTTTTTTATGAAGAACAGAAAAATAATACAAATTTTAAATAACTTACCATGCCCAAGTAAGGTTCCTGGTGATTGATATTTTGATTATTGGGGTTTTTTTTTTGGAGGGGCATGTCATTTCATTTCAAAAATTACAGTTTTTAAAAAATTATAAAAGGTAATACAGGCACTTGAAAAAATATATATATAAGAGAAACCAATTCTCCCCCCTCTCACAAATAAACAGTTCTGCAGCTTATTTCTCTTAATGATATATGTGGAAGAGCTTCCCATCTTTGCACATATAGATGTACTACTTACTTCAAAGGTTCCCAAACATTCTTGGTTCATAGCATTCTCAGTATCTCAGTAGTCACTACACTGCCCAAATAAATACCTAATGATTCTGTTTATTAAGTAGTTAGATCTAAAAACTTAAGAAGCATTTATGTCATAACAATTCAACATATATGTGAAAAATAAATAAGTATAAACTAGTAGAAAGAATACTTTAATCTCATTCTTAAATAATCCAATTTCTTGCTAATGGGATGTGCCTATCCATTGGTCACTACACACCTCTCTTGGAATCACAGAGAATATTACCACCCTCATTTTCTGTTCCATATTGATTTTTGCTTTATTGTTACATTAATTGCTGAAAGCCCATGCTTGCAAAGATGCGAAATCAACAAATGGAATGTAGCATGACTTAATGTTGAAACTAAACTACCTTGAAATAGCAGTGTGCACAATGTCCAACAGGTGTCAAGCATTACTGTGTTTACCTAAAAAATGTAACATATCTTCAGGCACTCCTGTGAATTCACTGCCATGTCCTGGTGCCTTTTGTTGCTCAATTTGGGAACTCTGGCTCAATCCCATTCCTTTTAATGGGTGCATATTAATCAATTTTATGGATTAAGTTGTTTTAATTACTGCTCTATTAAGGGTTGACTAAGGTTTTGCTGACTTTTATTTCTTTTCCTCTTTCATTTATTTTTTTCTTAATTGTTTTTGTGAGTTCCTTCCATCTATGAAAATTCCTTTATGAACAATCCTGCAACCTTATTGAGTATATCTGTAGAATAAATTCCTATAAATTGAATTGCTGGCTTAAATGTTATGATTAATTTAAATAGTAATACCATTAAAAATATGTCTCTGAAGAGGTTTAACCAATTTACATATTTGTGTATCAACATGGCATTTTCCAATTTTTTTCTAACACTTGTTTCATGAAACTTTTAAACCTTTATCATTCAAAGAAGGAAAAAGTGGTATCTAAATGACTTTTTTTTCCCTTGGCCACGCTGCAGGCTTGTGGGATCTTAGTTCCCGAACCAGGGATTGAACCTGGGCCCTCAGCAGTGAAAGCAGAGTCCTAACCACTGGACCACCAGGGAACTCCCAAATGATGTTTCAATATGTATTTCTCTGTTGGGAGTTTTAGTTGTGAGCATTTTTACTATGTTTTTATTTATATTTAGTTTTATGTCAACTGTTCATGTTCTTTGTCCATTTTTCTGTGGGATTATGTTTCCTTATGACTTATAAGAGATCTTGGGAATTCGCTGGCAGTCCAATGGTTAGGACTCCACGCTTTCACCACCGAGGGCCTGGGTTCAATCCCTGGTGGGGGAAATAAGATCCCGCAAGCGGCGTGGCCAAAAAAGAAAAAAAAATCTTTAGTAAAGAACTTAGTCATTTTTACTTCTGGCTAACTTTGACTCTGTTTACCGTAACTTTTTTTTCCTTTGAGAAGTTTTAAGTGTTTATGTACTCAAATTTACAGTCTTTCCCCATTGGCTTCTGGGCATTTTGTAATGGCAGAAAAAATAACAATAGTTTAAAATTTATCTATATTTACTTGTACTATTTTCATGACTATTTTGCACTTAAATCTTTGTTTCAACTGGAATTTATTTTGATGTAAGTAGTAAAGTAGGGAAATGCATTTGTCAGATTAATTAATGCTAACTGCTATATTAAACAACCCTAAAGTCTTTGTGGCATAACATTAATAAAAATTTCTTTCCTGCTCACGCAGAGTCCAAACCAGAAAATGACAGATTTCATTTGGACTTCAAATGGGCCATCCATGCTCTTATCTCTTATTAATTATTCTTCAAGTGGGTATGTAATCTAGTCTTTTTTGCTTTAAGTTCAACTTCACATTAGGTTAGGGTCTAGGGTGGAACGAGGCTCAGTTTCTGAGCAAAATAAAACCAGAATGGTCCCTTCCTTTCTTTCTTTCTTTTTCTCTCTTTCTTTTTTAAAATATTTATTTATTTATTTGGTTGTGCTGGGTCTTTGTTGTGGCAGGTGGGTTCCTTAGTTGTGGCTCGCTGGCTCTTTAGTTGTGGCATGGGAACTTTTAGTTGCAGCATGCATGTGGGATCTAGTTCCCTGACCAGGGATTGAACCCAGGCCCCCTGCATTAGGGAGCACAGAGTCTTCACCACTGCGCCACCAGAGAAGTCCCCGGTATGGTTTCTTTCTTCCTTCATCCTGGGTTGCCTATCTCATAGGGACTCTTTACAATATCAAGACAACTAAACTCAACAGTTTGGTTTAATGTAATTTTCTTTTATATTAATTCTTATACTCAAAGTCTGATAATATGTTGTGATTAAAAAAATCAAAGATACCTATAGTGTTTCCCTGGTGGCGCAGTGGTTAAGAATCTGCCTGCCAATGCAGGGATAAACGGGTTCGAGCCCTGGTCTGGGAAGATCCCACAATCCGCGGAGCGGCTGGGCCCGTGGGCCACGGCTACTGAGCCTGCGCGTCTGGAGCCTGTGCTCCGCAACGGGAGAGGCCGCCACGGTGAGAGGCCGGCGCACCGCGATGAAGAGTGGTCCCCACTCGCCGCAACTGGAGAAAGCCCTCGCACAGAAACGAAGACCCAACATAGCCAAAAATAAATATAAATAAATAAATAAATTTATATATTAAAAAAAAAGATACCTATAGAACAAAAGTTGAAATCTTTTAAATTATGACTCCTGAGTCTTTTATCAGCTATTTTTAAAACAGGGCACAATTTGTTTTGGAAACTGTTGGTTAAAATATTAAAAGTTATTTTAGACTTTCTAAATCTCTGTTTCTTGAGGAAGAAAAACTCCTATAGTCTCTATTTAGTCAAGCTAAAATTACTTTCAAGTGAACTACTTCGAGAAGATGTAAAATGATGATAGCATGTTTCCATATCACATTTCATGAAGACAACTCAAACTAAATATAGTGCCACAAAATTGATCAAAATCTTAAGTTCTTAGTGTTCCAGTAGTTGTGTATACAAAGTTTCATTATGTGTGTATTTAATTATATTTTTAAGGAACATTTTCCTATTTAATTTATAATTTTTAAAAATTAGAAATACTTTTCAATGTAGAAAATTTGTAAAACATAGAAAACATGAAGAAAAATAATCATTCATAATGCAACTGCCTGAAGATAACCACTGTTAACATTTTGGTAAACATCTTTGTATTTTCATGCAATATATATATATATTTTCTGTACAAAATTGATTCCATATATAGTATTTGACAGTCTTCCTTTTATAGTTACATTATAGACATTTACTCATATAAATAATATTCCTCTAAAACTTTAACAGCTGTGGAATATCCATGGTATAGTTTTTAAAAAATGAAAATACTTTTTTTTCCTGAGAATCAAGTGATATGCTCATTCCAAAAAATTCAGACAGTGCAAAAAAAATATAAAAATTATAAAATTTATGTCAACCGTAAGTCCACCTTCTAGAAATATACAACTATTAATATGAACTTCCAAGCCATATATATAAGTATTGAACCTGTGCCCTCCCGCAGTGGAAGCAGAGTCCTAACCACTGGACCGCCAGGGAAGTCCTGCACACACATTATTTTAAAGGTGATTATGTTTGCTGTTTCGTGACTTTTCCTTTCTTTAAAAATTTTTAAAATTTTATTTATTTCCCAGTTTTATTGAGCTATAATTGACATTCTTTTCCTTTTAATAATGAATGTCTTTTCAAGATGATGAATATAGATCTATAACAAAATTTTAAAATTTGTGTAATATTCCATTACGAATATAACATGGGGGCAGCAAACAGGGTCGGGAGGTAGGCTTTGAAAATGGAAATGTGGGGGACTTAAATCTAGTTCTGCTAACTTAAAACTTATGAGGTCTTAGGTAAATGACTGGTTGTGAGACAGGCTGGGACCTGGGACCCTTTGCTGGGAACTGGGCCCCTTTGCTGCAGTGCTTGCACCTGGACACACTGCTCCTCGAGCAACAAAATACAAAGAAACTCTATGGGACTAAAAATAACTGCATGCATGCACAGTATAGGGCAAATCCTGGACAAAAGATACAGAGACCAAAATGCCAACTAACGCTTTTGAAGAGCTTGGAGCAAAAGCAGGGTACTGAGCATGCCCCCTGCACCACCTAAGGGGTGGGCAAACCACCTAAGGCAGCCTTCTGGCCTGAGCCCTGGACACACCCCTCCCCTCACCCCATATAAAGAACAAGCTTGCCTCCCCCTCCCCTCAGGGAATGAGCAAACAAGGGAACGTGTTGTTTGTTCTCAATCCCCCTTGCTGCAGCACGGGCCCCAATAAAGCCTTGCCTGGGTTTCTTTGCTGACCTCTTATCAATTTCTGTTGATTAAGGAGGCCAAGAACCCTGGTCGGTAACAGTTGCTGCAAATCTCAATTGCTTAATGGAAATCATAAGTGTTGGACACGTGAAGCCCTTAGCAAATGGTGGCTATTACTCATTGATGGGTTAGTGTGTTTGCGTTTTCCTCACAATGATGAACATTTTCAAAAGAATATTCTGTACATAGCAATATGGTGCACTTTTGAAGCCTCCATTTCCTTTCCCAACCTTTGGAGATGTAGAAGTGCTGCTGGAACGTTATGTACATTTTTTTTTTTTTTTTAACTTTTGGGTTTGTTTGTTTATGTATGTATGTATGTATGTATGTATGTATGTCTGTGTTGGGCCTTCGTTTCTGTGCGAGGGCTTTCTCTAGTTGTGGCAAGCGGGGGCCACTCTTCATCGCGGTGCGCGGGCGTCTCATTATCGCGGCGTCTCTTGTTGCGGAGCACAGGCTCCAGACGCCCAGGCTCAGTAATTGTGGCTCACAGGCATAGTTGCTCCGCGGCATGTGGGATCTTCCCAGACCAGGGCTCGAACCCGTGTCCCCTGCATTGGCAGGCAGATTCTCAACCACTGCGCCACCAGGGAAGCCCCGTTATGTACATTTTTAAAGGACCCCCCCCCCCGCCCCCTTTCCCCAGAAAGGCTAGAGCTAGGCCAGTGGGCATTTCCTTGAGGCGGTAGAGTGCCAGCAAAGCATCCTTTTCCAGAGTTTTCCTGTCAAAACGGTAATACAACACACAGAAAAGAATACTTCCAGTATTATTTCCAAAGGTCTTGGTTTGGGAAAAACTTTTATTGTTAAAACAAATATTCAAAGTATCTCCATCATAACGCTTATGGTATTGCTGTAGGTTCTGGTAGAAAAGCCAAATTGGTCTGCTTTGATCCTGTTTGTGGAAGTTCGCGTGCACTGCAGCAGGGGAAAACTTGCTCTCCCTCTCTCTCGTTTCCCTGATTACCTTCTAACAATGATATTACCCCCTACATTTTGCTGCGGCTTGTGAACACAGCTAAGTTGAACTGGACGTACTTAGTTTGACTTTTTAAACAGCTAAAGTGGTAACAGGTGGGGAGAGAGCTGGGCCGAACTGTGTGGAGTCGGGAGGAGGCCACCGATTTTTTTTCAAGACCGAGGCGAGAGAGTTTAGAGCCCATTGTATGTCCATTTATAGGCTCCCTCTTTCCCCCAAAGTTTGTGCCAGTGGGCGTCTGAAGCCCCCAGAGTGGGGGCTTCTCTAGGTGGGGAAGCTACTTCAGGGCTACCAGCACCTCAAGGAAGTTTCAGGGCACGATGCCCGAAACCGGCAGAACGCAGAGGCGTGGGGCAGGCGGCGCCCGTCCGGCCAGTTCAGTCCCCGCCGGCTGGAGGCCCGGACAGGCTGGGGCGGGTAAGCTGCGCGCACCGGGGGGCGGAGACGTAGGGGCGGGTCAACAAGGTCGGGCGATTGTGTCGGGAGGCGAACAGAACTTTGCGGCGGCGGGCGGAGCCGGGGGATAGTGATGTAAGGAGCGGGAGGGATCCCGCTGGGAGAATCAGGACTGCGCGGTGAGACCCCAGGCGTGTGGGGCGGGGGATCCCAGTCCCCGCCCTGTTTTCCCCGTCCCTCCCCCTGCCTCCTTCACGCCCCTCCCCCTCCTCCTCTCTGGTTGGAAAGTTTCTAGAATCTCTTCCCAGCGGCCTTTGCGGTTCCAACATGGCGGAGCTGACGGTGGAGGTTCGCGGCTCCAACGGGGCTTTCTACAAGGTACCGACCCTTTTGCCGCTTTGTCGGGTTTTCTGGGGGATGGGGCAGGTTTGAGGGAGGGTTGGTGGTCCTGGAGAGTGAGGTTTGGGGTCGAAAAGGGCGGCTAGGCCAAAGCCTGAGGCCGCTAGGTTCTTCGCTTCTCCCCCCTCCACCCGCGGTTTAACGGTCTCGGGGGCCCGGGCTCCGTTATGTTTTGAAACAACACGTCGGATATCTTTTCCGTATTCCTATTTATGAATCTTCTTCTTGGATGCTAGTGTGGCCCTTGGCGGGCCGGTGAGGAGAAGCCGAATGGCGGCAGGGAGCTCCCTGGGAGCAGGCCCGAGCTCCGGGAGGTTGGGGGCAGTCGTGAAAGGAGGTGGTGGGATTGTGTGGTCACAGCCGCTCCCCCGCCCCTCGGACTGGGCCGAGCGGGAGCGCCTCGGCCCGCTTCTCCGACCCCTCCCCACCCCCTTGGGGGGGCGCGTCGCGGAATCTTAGGAATTCACCTTTGTACTAGGGTTTCGGGCTAATAAACTTCAGTGTCTGAAGGGTGAGCGGGTGCCGGATTGAGGGTTAGAATCGAAGAGAAAACTAGAAAATCTTGAAATGTGGCGGGTAGAAATATTTTTTGCGGCCTGGGAAATTGGGCGGCGCCTGAGCTCCTCTATTACGGAAGAAAAGGCGAGAGTTCTAGGCTTTAAGATTTAAAATGTGAAATGGATTAAGGAGACACAGGTGGGGAGGTGACTAGTTTCTTTATCGGTTACCCAGTGTTTTGGGAAGGTGTTGACCCGCCCCCCCCCCCCCCGTGGTTTTCTGTTTCCATCGGGTGGAAGGAGGTGCATTACTATAGGATCGGGTCTGGAAAACGGAAGAGGAATTCGAGAGTAGAGGAATTAGTAGGGGCTTCCAGTGTAGGGGTGACATAAATGAAAATGAAATCCTTACAGTTTAGTTTTGCCATTATAACGGTCCTTTCTCCCGATTCTCCCTTTCTCCCAAAGTATGCCACGAGGTTACGAGATCAATACAAAATCTCCCCAGCTGTTGTCTGTCAGTCAATCTCACTAAGCCAGCATCTCAAATGTTTGAGAGTCCTGGCTATTTTTATGAAGGGCCTTCTCCTAATACAGGAGTAGTATTGTGAGTACGCAGAATGTATTCTCACTGCGTTTCGTTTCAGCGTGCCTTTTATCCCGCACAGAATTTTATTTTACTAGGTGGTCGTAATTCCTATTTTCAGCGTTGCTTTTCCTCTCCTAGTTTACTAATTATCTATGTGGAATTGGTTTAGCTGTCACGTGGTTATAGCATGGTGGGGAATCACAGTTGGCGTCTGAAGGATCTCTGTAAGTATTTACAAGTTTGAATCTTCTTAGGTGGTTAGCATAAAGTAGAAACAGGGACTACTTGGTGGAAAGGAGTCCTTTAATGTGTGACTGGTTACGTTATAAGTCTATGTTTACAACTAGGTGTCAGACGAAAGACCTGAGTAAAATTTGAGTAGATACTTAATTAACTTCTGTTCTTTATTTGTTTAAGATGATTTTTGGTGTGGACCATTTTTTAAAAGTCTTTATTGAATTTGTTACAACTGTTGCTTCTGTTTTATGTTTTGGTTTTTTGGCTGAGGGGCATGTGGGATCTTAGTTCCCCTACGAGGGATCCAGCCCATACTCCCTGCATGGAAGGCGAAGTCTTAACCACTGCACTTCCACGGAAGTCCCCTTCTTTTCTTAAACCTAATGGTTGCCTTCTCTGAACGACTGCAGATACAGTTGTGGCACGGTGCACAAAGAATGGGCTTATACTTTTTCCTGTTAAGGGTAGATAAGGTTCATCATATTTGTATCATTTTTACTATTTGGCTATTCAATTCTTGTGTAATGGAGGTATGCATTTTTTCCTGGCATATCGAAATACAGAAAAGATTATTTTGCCTTAACAAATTATTTTTAGCATGTTGATGGTAGATACAACACCATTTCTTTTTATCCAAGTATATTTTATGTTGTTCACCTGCTATACATATACTTTATTTTTAATTTATAAGGTTGAATAATAAGATCGTCAGTTTGAATGTTTTAGTAAAGATTGTTTACCATCTTACTTTGGTTTCCCAAAGTTTTTTGGTTGTTTTATTTTGCTTTTGTCAATTCACGAATCAGATGCCCCCATTTTGGAACTCCAAAGTATTTGTTGTTGATACCTATCCATACTATACAAAATCTGCTTGATTCTTAGACTTTGATTCCATTACCCATTTTTGCCTAACAAAGTAAAGTTAGGTGGTTTTTTGGCAGAGGTTGGGAAGGACTCTAGTCACGTTGTCTCTACTGAGATAGCACTTGAACGTTTGGAATTTTATGTCCTGCCATAATCCATTTGTACATGCACTTTGTGGAAACTACGGTCTTCGAACTCTGGAAGAGTGAGCATGATGAAGTGGAAGGAGCCCTGCATTTGAAGTTAAACACATAGGAATTCTAGGTCTGTACATACTTCAGCTTACTTAACATTGTCTAGCAATGCACCCTTGACCAAATATCCCTGGGCTATAGTCTTTTGTATAAAATGAGGGTTTTGAAGTAGTTCAGTAGTCTGCAGTATTTTTTATCCCATGAAACTGTCCGCTTGGAAAAAAATTGGCTTACCGCAGAAACAGTTTTATTAATTTTAATTACATGAATTTTTTGAGATTAATTTGCATATGGTAAAGTGCATCTTTTTTGACATACAATTATGTGAGCTTTGATAAATGCTAACAGTTGTGTAGCCACTACCACTAGCATGAGGGGATAGAATAGTTCCACCATCCTCTTAATTTCTATCCTGCCCCTTTGCAGTCATCCTCTCTCCACACCCCCAGAACCTGGGGTGGTTTCTGTCCCCATAGTTTTGCCTTTTCCAGAATGTCCTAAACAGAATCATACAGAAAACTGTGTAGAGTTTTCAGTTTGGCTTTTGTTTAGTGTGGAAGTAATTTTATTTTAAGTAATTTTTTTTAATTTAAAAAATAATACATGGTCAGTGAGGGATTTTAGAAACTATCAGAAAAAAACAGAAGTTGCCTTGAGATAACAACAGGTAACATTTTGGTGTATTTTTTTCTTTCAGTGGTGGTTTTCAATGTACAGGTGACTCTGATTTTTCCTCCTCATTTTCTCACCTTTTCTCTGCCCTGCCCTCCCCCAACACACTTGGCTGTAAATGCGAATTGCCATTGAAGAACTTCAAAGTCATGGGATTAGTAGCCAGTATCATCATGCTTGAGGCAGTGCGCTGTAGACATTGATTAAAGATGTTTAGTGGAACTGAAACTTCATTGCACAAAATAATTGGAACCGGTGAAGAAGATTCAACCCCAAAATAGAGTAGTCTCTTTTTTCCCCCCAAATATTTACACAAACGATTGCATACTAAATACTTTGTTCTGCATCCTGCGCTTTTTACTTAACAGTGGATCTGTGGTAGTTACAGACATAAAAACTTGGTATACTCTTGTTTGAAGCCAGATAACTCTATAGGGGTTGGGAAGAATGGGAAATATGGTAATTAAGCACTTGATGGGGGATGTAATTTTATATAAAAATTCGCTTTTGTAGCCTTTTTTATCTGGAGTGCGGCAGCATAGGATTTATACTACTGGTCATGTAAGATGCCTTTTTTCTTTTTGTTTCCTTTTTAAAGCTTTCAGATGGAATTTACATTTTCTGATAGTGTATTTACAGAGTTGTGTAACCATTACCACAATCTTATTTTAGAACATTTTCGTTAACCCCAAAAAAGCCTTGTGCCCATTTGGGGTCATTAAAATGCTTTTTAACTGATGTATATGATCTTAAACTTTGTAATAGCATTTTAGCTTGCATAGCCGTGAGCAGAATATAATTTTAAATAGAAGTTGAAAGTAAGTCACTCAGTTTCTGGCTCTTGGAGAGGAAAGTTTCCATGGTGTTCCAAGGAAATGTGTGATCTCTAAGATGGCTGAATGAATTTTCAGGCCTTCTCTGTAGAAGATAGAATTACTTTTAGAGCTCCGTGATTTCTAGTTTTGACTGTGTAATTGATCAACTACAGAACATTTTAAAGTGCTATGATATTTGCAAAATTTCCTTTTTGCTTTAGTTTAATATTTAAATGAAATTTGAGAGTAATTAAATCATGCAATAGGTTTATTATTGCTAATGATGATGGTCTGTAGAGTTACAGTAAAGGAGTTGTGTTTTGAAAATGTACTGACTTCAAAGTTAGTGTAGAATATTGTTGATTTCTTTGTGGAGATTAGTAATTGAGGAAAAGATGGTTGCTCTCTTACTGGGGACACTATTAAATTAAGAACATACAGTTCCAGGTATTTTGAAGCTATTGTTGTACATGTTTTAAAATGCAGTTTTTTAAATATGTAGAAGAGCTAGGATTTAACTAAGTGAAAAGGCCACTTAATTTTTAAAAATTAAATTTAAATACTTAAATACTTTTCCTGTGGAGTTTTGTTTTTGTATTACAAGAACAATGTGTAATTAATGAAACATCGGAAAACACAAAAGCAAAGAAAGAAAACTGTAATCTCGGGACTTCCCTGGTGGCGCAGTGGTTAAGAATCCACTTGCCAATGCAGGGGACACGAGTTTGAGCCCTGGTCCGGGAAGATCCCACATGCCGTGCCACAACTACTGAGCCTGCGCTCTAGAGCCTGCGAGCCATAACTGCTGAGCCCATGTGCCACAACTGTTGAAGCCCACGCACCTAGAGCCTGTGCTCTGCAACAAGAGAAGCCACTGCAATGAGAAGCTTGCGCGCCGCAACTAGAGAAAGCCCGCGTGCAGCAACGAAGACCCAACACAACCAAAAATAAATAAATAAGTTTATTTAAAAAAAACCCAAAAAACCATAATCTTATCTATCTAGAGAATTTGTTGTCAAGGCCTTGGCTTTACTTACAGAAAACATACTTTTTTCCATATTTTTCTTTCTGTACATGTTTATATTTTTTATATCATCAGATATTTGTGTGTATTCTGTGAGTAAAATAATAGTTTACTATTATTTGTTTATTACTATTATCTGTTATTTACTGTGTATTCTTTGAGGCTTGTACATGTATTTCCTGATTTCTCTCAGGGACTGCATGAGGTATGTGTTTTTATCCTCATTTTACATATTAGGAAACTGCCAATAATGATTAAATAACGTCCCAATTACACTGTAGCTGAAATGAGATTTAACACCAGGGCTTCTCACTTCCAGTTGCCTAGTTCAGCATAGCATGAGAGGTTCGCCAAAGGAAATCTCACGGCAGTAAGCTTGTGTTTTAGCTAGGAAGACAAGGCAGACACTTGACTGGATAATAACAACTCAGGAACTGAATTCTCTACCACAGTGTTAAGGATGTAGCAAACTTGCTTTTTTGTAGTTGAAGAGCAGTATGCATTCTGTGATTGACCCTTAATTCTCGTACTAGCTAGTTTGTGAGGGCTTAGGTTTTTCATCCGCAGTATGAGGCACTTGGATTTCTTTTGACAATTTATCAAGTGGTGGAATCTGCTAGATTGTTAGTTCACTAAGGTCCTATCTAGCTCTAACAACAATAACAGCTATTATCTGATGAGCACTCAGACTATCAGACTGTGTAGGTACTTTACATGAATTTATCTTATTTAGTCCTCTCAGTCAGAGTGAAAGAGATAATGTTACCCCATTTGAGGAAACTGAGGCTAAGCGAATCTATCCGTAAAATTAATAGGCTGATTCAAGATTCATAATGATGTTTTGGACTCCCAGAGGGCCTGATCTCTAACCATTATGTGATTTTTTTTTTCCAAGTACGAATATGTGGCTTATCAAATTATTAATTATAAATTATTCTGATGAATACAATGGGAGTCAAGAGGACTGAATTGGGAGGATTCCTGGAGAAATGATTTGAGCTTTGCTTCACATTACAGAAATCTGCCCTTTCCAATGGTAGCCACTCGCCATGGAGCTGAAATGTACTAGTCTGAATTGAGATGTGCTTTAATTGTAAAAGTCATACTAGATTTTAAAGACTTAGTATGAAAAAAGGAATGTAAGACTGCAGAGTTTTAAAATTTTGGTTACGTGTTGAAATAATATTTTGGAAATATAGGGTTAAAATTATTAAAATTAACTTCACCTGCTTTTTACTTATTTTAATATACTTAGAAATTTTAAAACTAGATATATGGCTCAAATTATAATTTGTGCTGGATAGTTGTGATTTATACCATCCTTAATTGTTAGCTTTATAGTGTTCGTTATGTGTAAGGTATTTTGGGAAATGTTTGAAATGCTTTTTTATATATGTATGAAACGTCCTGTTCAAATTTTAAGATGTGACACAGTAGTTATCAAAAGGCTTGAGAAAATTCTTTGGCAGATGTTTAGCTAATAGTAAATTCTGTTGTGATGCTGGTGTAAAATTTTCTAGACCAAATCTAAATTTTCTAGGACCAAATAAAGAATAGCTTGAGCAAAACAAAATTAAGCAATGCAAAGCATTACTTTTGTTAATCTGTACGTGTAATATATATTTACACGTACAACAATCTCTTCAATTTATTTTTCCTTACATTTAAGAGGCTGATAGCCATGGCAAAATTGAACCAAAGTTAAATCTAAGTTAATGTTAGTTGTTATAACTTGTCTTCCATACTCTAGCCTCAGCATATTTTGCTTAGCTTTTTTGGGAGCATGAGTAGAGGTCTCCCCAGTAATAACTATGAGATTTATAGTTGTTGGCAAAGCAACATGGCATTTCCCTGTCAGTATTTCTTAAGAATCAGGAATCTCATCTTTTGGGTTCCTATCTCCGTGCCTTTCTTATTCTGGCTAATTAATAATAGTAAAACTTCTTGGGACTTCCTTGGGACTTCCTTGGCAGTCCAGTGGTTAAGACTCTGCACTCCCAATTCAGGGGGCAGGGGTTCAGTCCGTGGTCGGGGAACTAAGATCCTGATGCTGCACAGCGTGGCCAAAAAAAAAAAAGTAGAACTTTTCTTGTTTCATAGCTTTTTGCTTTAATAGTTTTCCAGGTTATTTTCAAGTCTGAAGTTTTCCAGTGACTTGATATGTGTAGTTAGTTCATTAGTAGACCTTCAGTACATATTTGTTGAATGAACAAATGGATCAGTCATTCTTGGTGTCTGGACACTCTTTTGACTTGTTAATATCTGTATAAATGCATATATACAAAACTAAATTATTTCTGATTTTGATTCAAACTGAACTTAAATTTTTTTTTTTTGAGGGCTTACACATTGATCCTGGTCAAGCTCAGATATGTCCCAGAACTTTATGCATATATAGAATTATAGAGAACTTAAACTCAACTCTTGGCAACAGGAAAGTCATTATAGTTTTGTGTGGCCATTTGAAACCTCTGAGTCTTTCTATTTCAGGAACTGTTGGATATTATAAACTTGTGAAATTAATAAACCAAGAACATTACTAGTATGTAAGCATTAGTAGATATTTATGTATTCTTATGAAATCCTCGCATTTTCATTGTCATTTTTTATTCAGAACAGTTAAGTGTTCAGTACTAATGGATGCTGAAGGCTTGCCTTGAGTAACTTTTTTCCTTAAAAGGACTTATTCCATAATGATGCAATAATTTCTGTAATACATAATTAGTAAATTTGTGGATTTTATTTGTAGAACATGTGTCCATTGATTTGAAATAATTTCCAGACATAGATGTAGGTCCTTTAAAAAAAAAAGTGTGTATTGTTTGAAGTTAAGAAAATTTTTGATTGCAGCAGTCTTGAATGTGCTCATTACGGGAATCAAATAACAACCCAGATCTTTTAGGTGTTGTATGTAAACATCAAACAAACGAGTTTATTACTTAGAATGTGGATTTGAGATCACTAGAGATGGAAAAATTAAAAAGATATGGGGAGTGGTAATGTGTTTATATATGTGCTGTATGGAAGTAGTGCTGATTGATGGAGTATTAAAGATAATCTCAACTCTTTAAAAATATTTATACATGTATATGCAAGTGTATAATTTTATACATATGTATAAGCATATACATATTTGCTTTATTGTAAATTTTTTTCTTTTTTTTCTTTTTCCCTTGATTTCCCTTCTCCACGTGATCTCTCATTCACAGTCCATTTCGGTAGCCTGTTTGTAGCCAAGTATACATCGTGCCAGATTTTTCTTCATACTCATAGAATGTACATAGATACACATTCAGATACAAACGTAGGTGTTTTTCAATACTGCTCTGTAAAAATAAGATAATCTACATCTTGGCCATTTTTTGTTGGAGTGTAATTAATTTTTTAATGGTTACATATTTCATCATAAGAATTACTGTGAAATCCAGCCATTCCCCAGTTAATAGACACTTTGTTTTCAGTTTTTTGCTGCTCCATGTGTGTTTCCATTGGATAGGTTTCAAAGAGCGAGATAGCTTGGTGGAAGGGAACTTTTACCTGTTAACTCTAATAAATGTTAACAGATTACATTCCGAAAGGCTTAACACTTTGTATTTTCTCAATTGATGAATGTCAGCTTTTTTTTTTTTTACATCCTTGCCAGAAATAGGCATTATAATCTTTGATTTTTGTGAATCTCTTGGATGTAAAGATTGCAACTTTGATTTGCAAATCCCCACATGTGAATTTTAATGTTTGTTGGCCATTTGGATTTGCTTTTCCATAAATCACTTGTTTTTCCCCATTTTCCTTCTGGGATGTCCTTTTTTGCTTTTTGAGATTTCTTAGGACTCATTATATGAATACCCCCTCTCCATCTATAATTTGTTAACTCTCTGGTATCCCTGGCCATAGAGAAGTTCTGTTTTTTACATACTGAGGTATTTTTTCCCTGTTAAGGGTTCAGGGTTTCCAGCCTGGTTAAGACAGCCTGTGTCCAGATTATACATACAGTTCCTTAGGTTTTCTTAAAGTGTTTTATTTGTTTATTTCATATTTACTACATCAAGTCTTATTTTGAATATCATAGGCAGTTGTGGTAGCACCATGTATTAAACAATAATTCTCTGTTTTAAAGTTTTTGTTTTTGTTTTTGTTTGCACATGGGGAAATTAGGTACTGTTCTCATCAGCCAGATCTTCCTCACTTCTAGGATTGGGATGGGAGGAACTCCACCATCTAGGAGAGGTGGGTCCCATTCAGGGTTGATAGAACCTTCTGAGAATTGCTCCAAAAAGTTTCTAGGGTGCTCTGGGAAGACCGTAAAGAGTTCCTGAAGGAGGATATTGTGACTTGCTTTTGGGCAAGTAAAGCCAGTTAAAAGAGTCTTATTTTCCTTACCTTACTGCTCTGGGCCCTCTTTTCTTTTACCTACTACATAGTAAGTAGTGGATCTGAGACCAGTCTTAACAGTAAAACCAGTATATTGTATTGCTCAGTGTTTTTTTCCCCTTCCCTAATAAGGAGTTCTTTCTGTATCTGTTAACTGTATACACAGTCCAGAAACATAAAGTTTGTTTATTAAATTCTTTAAATTACTTGACATAAAAGTTCCAGGAAGATTAACTGTAGTATTTTTAGGGGGAGAAGGAGTAGCTTTAAGTACTCTTGGCACACCTTTGAGTGCCTAGGAATTACCTTAGTTTAAGAAGCTTCAGCTCCTTCAGTTCGCAGACTGAGACTCATGTGTAAAATTGCTTAGGTCTGGGAGTCCCTAAGTCAGTTTTCTCAACCTAATGGTTTCTCATCTGAATTATAAAGCAGAGGAACACCGTTTTCTCAATTCTTCCAAGGATTGTGCATGGCTAGTACTATTCTAGATACATGGGAGAGAAGTTCATTATACACAATGAATGACTTGGTGATTGGGCTGTATTCTCGTAGAACTCTGATTAAGAAATAGTTTGCTGTATTCACTTTTCTCTTTTTTTTTAATCTTGTAAAATGGATCATACATGTGTGGAGTGCAAAAGCAGGACAGCAGATGATTCTGACTGTTGACATGTTGATTGATTTTAGGTATAAAAGTAAGCATGGGTGGAGATGTGTATATAATTGGAAGTTGGGTTTTAGAGTCCAGGGAACAGGTTATTTTTCCATATGTAGATTTGGGAAATCAGTGGAAGAGCCATACAATTTCATTGTATTAAAAATGGCATCAGTTGTAAGAGGCACTAAAAAAGAAGAAATGTTGCCAATTGATCTATGAGTGGTAGTTTTATCTTTTAAAATTCTTTTCTATATCACCTGAAAGATTATCTTTAAACATTTGCATACATAAGGAAAATAGAAGCAAAGTAAATTGGCTAAAACATTTTCAGGTTCAGATGATTGTGTTTCTTCTCACAATATCTTCCTCAGTGTCATGGAGAGCATTGATGTTGCAAGCATACTTTAAAAGAGCTCTCTATTATCTCCAGGATTTTCTTACAAGAATTTTCACCCACTCTGCAAGTTTTGATGCTGGTGCTTTCTTGATTTTATCAGAAGGTGTCAACAGAACAACCTTCTGGTAAGAAACCTAAATCCTTCCTAAAATGGTACTTCATTGGTTTGCTGAATGAACTATTGAGGGGTTGCAATCAAGTGCCACAGAAAATTGCAAGCAAACCAAGTTTGAGCATGCTTAACAGTGACGTTTATATCCTGGCAGCCATTCAGCTATTGGCTATTCTAAGATGCCATCAATTGTAGGAAGCATCCTGATTGCAGGAATGCACAATTGTTAGAATTGTTGGGCTGGGAAAGTAGACTGGGGTCAGAGAATGAATCACTAAACAAACTGATAATTGATCAAAGAATAACAAGTCATCATCCATTTTGTCAGTTCTTGAAAAACAAAAACCTGAGGTGAATTTTGCATAAATTATGCTATTAACTTTTCTTTTCTCATGGGTTATATTTTTGTAATTACATTTATTCACAGCAGCAAATTTTAACTGTGGAGTTTGGGAAAATGGAGAGTTTACCCAGTCAGAGGAAAGGCCCTACAGGATCTAACAAACTGATTCCAGTGCCTCTTAATGTACTGAGAATTTATTTTAAACAGTTTATTTTTTAAAAATTTATTTTATTGAAGTATAGTTGATTTACAATGCGTTTCTGCTGTATAGCAAAGTGATTCGGTTATGCATATATATATATTTTTCATATTCTTTTCCATTATGGTTTATCACAGGATATTGGATATAGTTCCCTGTGCTGTACAGTAGGACCTTGTTGTTTATCCATTCTGTATATAATAGTTTGCATCTGCTAATGTCAAACTCCCAATCCATCCCTCCCCCACCCCACCTCCCCCTTGGCAACCACAAGTCTGTTCTCTATGTCAATCAGTTTATTTTTAGAAATACAGCATTTTATCACAAATTTGCTTCAATAATTGAGCCATCAACTGTAATGTCTTAATACATTGGAAAAGGCAACTAAAATATAGTTATTTGACTGTTGTGCCAAATAAATATAAAACTTTTAAATGTCATACCAGTGATCCTGAGAAAGACTTTAAAGAGAAGATCTTAAATTATATAAGAATACTAGATCAGGTTTGAAGGAGGCAGTAATGTGACTGTGAGAACTTTTTGCTTGCTTAGGAGAATAAATGTGAACTAGAGGTTTGATTCCTGATGATGACTCCTTGCTTTACCACTTCAGATAAGAGTCATTGAAAACATAGCCTCCATTTAGGAAGCTTGTTCTGTGTCTTGCTGGCCTCTTTTGCTCAGTCTATTGGCAATCAGTAAACTCTTCTAACAAGAATTTTGAGGTTTAAGAGTTACAGCTTTAGGGCATAAGTGTTGGGTTTTTGGGTATGGGCTTCCACTTTAAACCTCATTTTGAGGATTCAGACTGTCTGACTTCTGTGGTAATAGTTTGCTGAGTATTAAATTTTTTTTTTTCATATAAATTTATTTATTTTTGGCTGCGTTCGTTCTTCGTTTGCTGCGCATGGGCTTTCTCTAGTTGCGGCGAGCAGGGGCTACTCTTCGTTGAGGTGTGCGGGCTTCTCATTGCGGTGGCTTCTCTTGTTGCGGAGCACAGGCTTTAGGCACGTGGACTTCAGTAGTTGCGGCGTGCAGGCTCAGTAGTTGCGGCGCACGGGCTTAGTTGCTCCGCAGCATGTGGGATCTTCCTGGACCAGGGCTCAAACCCGTGTCCCCTGCATTGGCAGGCGGATTCTTAACCACTGCGCCACCAGGGAAGTCCCAGTATAAAATTTTTTAAGTTTCTACTTCCCCCTTTGTAAGATATGTGAATTTAGTGTTGTAATGAATTACAATAATGGGAGGTCATTAGTGGATTTTTGAAAAATCTGAAGTAGCAGGTGAATTTGAAATGATACTTTTCAAAGGAATTTTTTTAGACTAGGATGATAGTTCCTAATGAGTTTAGTGGGAATGTTCTCAAAGGGATTCATGGATCTCTGCAGATTGCTAGGCCATCATCACTTAAGCAAAGCTTCTGATAAATTGATTAGTATATTAAACAAGGTAGCTGCCTTTCCAGTTGTAAATTAGATTTTAATATTTTGTTCTGGGACTTTGCCTTAAATAGGCTTTTTAGGAATGGTGCCTTATTTCTTCATAATAGTGTTGCTGCTAGAGGTAACCTTTTAGAGTTTAAAACTGGGAATTAGCAAAAGCATTTTGTTATTTAATTGATAATGATTTAATTGAAGAGAGTTCAAGACAGAAGATGAGGTTTTATTTATTTAATTTATTTTTTAAAAACATACGTTTTATTTATTTTTTGGCTGTGTTGGGTCTTCGTTGTGGTCCCTGGGCTTCTCTCTAGTTGTGGTGCGTGGGCTCAGTAGTTGCCTGGTGTGGGCTTAGTTGCCCTGAGGCATGTGGGATTTTAGTTCCCAGACCAGGGATTGAACTGTCGTCCCCTGCATTGCATGACCGATTCTTAACCACTGGACTACCAGGAAAGTCCCAGAAGATGAGGTTTTAAATTCAGCATTTACAACCTCCTAGGGAGTAAAACTTTGGGGCTATATAGATGTATATAGTTTCAGCTTCTCTTTCTCTAAAATGAGGGATCTGGAAGGTCTGTAAAAGAAATTGTGTTTCTCTTTGGACTGGCTTTCCCACAGCCATCTGTTCTGACTTTTGATTGTATTTATAATCTCATTCTGTCAATTCTTGAAATTCATTCATACCGTGTGTATTATTGCTTATCAATAGGATTTTTTCTCCCTATGACTACCCTCGTCGAGTTGAAAAACGTTTTTTTCAGCTGTAGTGTTCTGTAACTTCAAAAATGTGTGTTTAAGTTAGGCAGATATCTGGAATGCACCTTGTTCTTTCCACAGGACATTGAAGCTCCCACCTCAAAATTGCCAAGCACCTTGTCTTTTTTGTCTTGATTATTGTAGCTTTAAAATAATTTTCAGTATTTGGTACGGATAGTGTTTTCTCATTATTCTCTACCCCCATTTAAAAGTTGCCTTACTGAATGCCTTCTTGTTTGTTTTTAAGATAGGCTTTGATGTAATTTTATTAAGGTTAACTCCCTATTCCCTCAACAGAATTACACATTCCTTTGTGTTTTAGTAGGATCCCATTTAGGGGCATGTTGAAAATTTTAAAATATCAAGAGTGCTTTACGTTTCCCTAAATGGTCTATTTCTATTCATTAGTCAAGTTTCACAGATGTCTGCACGTAGGTCGTGTACAGTTTTTTGTTGTTGAGGGCATTTCTAGGACCTTGCTGTTAGTAGAATATTTTTTGTTTGTTTTATTTTCCAGTGCTTATTTTTATCTAGAAAAGCTAATTTGGTTAACTTGCCACCTTACTGAATCTTTGAATTTTCTTTTTAAATTTTTATTTTAGGCTAGATTGGATTTGGAAAAAAAATTCTTCAATTAGTGCTTCCAGGGCTCAGATTCCTGCTATTCCCTCTGTTCCTGCCTTACTCCTAATTTACATATAATTTTTGGCATTCCTGGGTTTTTATTATATGATGCTCTGTTTGTTGTTTTGTCAGGGATAGCATTCTAAGATATTTTGATTACACTTTAAATATTTTAAAGTGCCTTGTTACTTATTGATGATTATTTTAAATTATAGTTAAGAGTTTCAAGTGTAAATATATACCAGGCTTTGTGAATGAACAAATTAAGGGACCATTTTATGATAGCTTGGGCTTCCATGTTTGTATATGTATGGGGAGAAGAAAAAGAAATGTCAGAGTATTCTAAGAAATACAGGTTCTGGGCCAGATGAGTATGAATAGGAAAAGAGACCAAATCCCCAAAGGTTGGACTAACAAGAAAGACAGAAGTTATGGAGACTTAGTCATAATGCCGCCCCCCTCCCGCCCTCCACCCATGCCATGTGCAGGAAAATGTTGCCATTGTTATTTGGTGTCTCCTGACTCTCAAACATTTTGGCAAAGACCTAACCCTGCCATTTTCCATCTCTTGAGTATATAGGGACCTACCATTATTCTGGTGAATTGAAAAATGTTGACTGTGTCCTGTATCAAGTGCATCAATTTTTATAGAGATCTGGCCATTAGAAACCCCTTATCCCTAGAATCTAGGGTTTGGGGATTAGAACATGTTTTCTGTTCACTACAGTCCAAATACACTTTATTTGGGTATCAAGTTTTTAGCTTATTTAATCTGCTGCCTGAAAGATATTAGCAATAAGAGTAGGTTCCAGAGCTGTATTTTTTCTTAAAGTGTGTGAACAGTGTGTGCAGCCAGACAAAGCTGATGCTGATGTTTGTGGTGGATGTAAAGTGGGGGTGGGGAGCAGTGTAAGCACTGATTTTTAGATAGAAAAAAACCTTTTTATTATAATGAGGAGTAGAATTTCCCAGTGATTTGGAGCTCTAATTTGCACTTATCCACTGTATAAATTATACAGAAATGATAAAGATTAATGAAACATTTCAAACTGAAAATTGTTTGTGAAGGACTAGAAAATGTCAGTGAAAGTATAAATATGACTAATCTCTGATGGAAAGATGTTTTACTCTAATATTCATGAATTTGGTAATTCTCAGTTTATGAAAATAGTCCTTACAAATGGCAAGGGTATAACAGAGATGGATTTGCTGGGAACGTAGCTATGACAGTGCTGACCAAAATGATTGCTGAAAGTAGATGTATGGATGAACTACTAGAAATAGAGAAACTGGCCAGGAAGTCATTGTTGTAGCGTGATCAGATAGATAATCACAGCTTGAGCTAGATGGCAGCTCTTAGTTTTTAGTTTTGGGAGGACAAAGAAGAACAAAAAATGTCTTCAGAATTGCAAGGCAAGAGCTACTATAGCACTCTTTTTTAAATTTTCTGGCAGCCACTATATTTCTTTTATAAGTTTATTTTCGGCTGCATTGGGTCTTCGTTGCTGCACGCGGGCTTTCTCTGGTTGCAGCGAGCGGGGGCTGCTCTTCCTTGTGGTGCACGGGCTTCTCATTGCGGTGGCTTCTCTTGTTGTGGAGCACAGACTCTAGGCACACGGGCTCAGTAGTTGTGGTGCACAGGCTTAGCTGCTCTGTCATGTGGGATCTTGCCAGACCAGGGATCGAACCCACGTCCCCTGCATTGGCAGGTGGATTCTTAACCGCTGCGCCACCAGGGAAGCTCCAACTATAGCACTCTTGAAAGGAAAGTATCTTGAGTTTTAGACCTCACATGAAGGTATATGCATTGAAATTTCCCATAACACACAATTAAGTCGATCACAGGCATTTCTCGCTGGAGAGAGATCAAGGCCAAATTACAGAATCATAAAATTCAGTAGCAAATGTGGGAGGAGGGTGCTGAGAGACTAGATACATGACTTATATACATTCTGTGATGGGTGATCCTACATTATTAAAGAAAATAAAATGTTTTTATTTTCAGCCTCATCGGTTATCTTCTCTTCTGTAAGACGTTCTGTATTGAGTTCCAAAGATTTTCTGGGGTGGTAGTGCTGATCTGTTTGCTTTTTGGTTTTTCCACCGTCAGTTTCTTAGTCTTTGGTTTGCTAATTTGCTTAAAATAATATCTGACACATAGTGTTTAAATATTTTGGGAGGTAGATGAGGTAAACAGATGTATTCGTTTTTGCCATGTTTTAACCAAGTACTGCAAGTGTGTGTATTTAATTAGTTTATAGTGTACATTATGGAGTGTAGTATGATAAAGACGTTTCTGAAAAGTTTTTGCTGAGTACCAAGTGGTTCAGAGTGTGTAAGCATTTGGCTAAGGTTGAGAACGTTGCTTTTCTGATTGACAGTAGTACAGTGTCATTTAATGTTATTTGTAATCATGAAAGAGAGGTTAAGTAACTGCCAAGGTCAAACAGCTCATGAATGATGGAGATGGAAATCAACCCCAGATTAGCCTATTCCAAGCTCTGGGTTATTATCAGTACTCCATGTTGTTTTTGTAGCTCTAATATAGTGGTGTAGAGTTAATTTAACATTTAATTGAATATTTATTTCCTTTTAATTTCTTTATAGGGATTTATCAAAGATGTTCATGAAGACTCCCTCACAGTTGTTTTTGAGAACAAGTAAGTTATTTTTTTATTGATAGAGATCCTAATTTTGAAGATTGGTAGTGCCAAACTGTTTGCTTTTGGCTGTTTCTATTGCCAGTGGAAAATGAGTGTGCTTTTGGGTGGGGGTCATTGGTTTGATTATCTTTTTGAGTTCAAATAATTTTAGTTTTTGATGACTTCACCTGGTTTTCTGCTCACAATTCACTTGGCACTTTTTCCATGACCCCTTTCTTTGTCAAATCACATGTGGATGTGAATCAGTAAGTAGTTTTTGCAAAAATAGACGGCACGAATGGGATTATAATATGCTTGCTTCTTAAAAACGCAGAATTTTGAAATCATGTTGTAGATAAGTATTAGGCTGTCTTTAATTGCTTGATTATTCATAAGGAATAATAAAAAGTTGTATAGATATTGTAAAGGTTAGGTAAGTTGTGCTAAAAACGTTAAAGACGGTGTTCTGGGCTTGGTTAGGAAGGGTTATAAAGGAACACTGTATAATTGAAGGTCAGAAAAGAAAGTGGTCAACTTTCACTTTTAAGCTGCTTCTGTAACTGCCTGAATAGATATCGGCCCAACAGCTGTTTCTTGTAGAAACAAGTGTTGAGATGATTTCTGTCTTTGAGCAGCTGCCATTTAGACAGTAAAGATGAAAGGAAGCACTCAAATGTCTTTTACTTGTCTCTTTTTTTGCCCAGCGTTGGCGCAGGGGAGCCATAGGAGCATTTTACGTGCTGGTGTACCTCCCAGGCATGTGGATGACCTATTAGAACTTAAAGTAGGAAAGCATTTTAGCTTTATCAACTTAGTTATAAAATACAGCCCACAAAAAATTAAGCAACAGCTCAAGTAGTAGTTTTAATACATTCGTATTTGCTACAAAGATTAAAAGTAAGTTTTTTCTAGGTTTTAATTACAATGTTTGTGTTCATTGTAGAAAAGAAATTCTATCTGTGTAAGAAAATTTTTCATAATTTAGCTATTCAGAATAATTGAGTAGTTTTCTATATTTCTGTGAACATGTACACTAAGAAATTATGCAGCTTATATTTTATAATCTCTAAAATTGTGTTCCTTAATAAGTCATTTAGTGGTAAAAGTGTTTGTAATAAGTTGATCCCACTATAGCAGTTTGTTACTCTGAACTTACCCTATTTCATTTGCAGAATAATGTATGTACTGTTACCTTAGGATGAGTAATTTGGAAGCAATATATAATTGTCAATGATGTTAACTATTTATAAACTTCATCAAGAGCCATGCAAAATCTGTTCTACCTCAACTGACTACTTGGAAAAAGATTTAATACAGAGGTTGTTTTTCTTTGGGGAACGCTAAATGATTGATTTGAAAAGCATACAGCACTAAGCATAGACTACATAGCTTCTGTATTAGGGGCTATTAGAATAATATATTTTAAAGTTGTTAATTCCTTTTCTAATCCTTCAGTTGGCAACCGGAACGCCAGGTTCCATTTAATGAAGTTAGATTACCACCACCACCTGATATAAAAAAAGAAATTAGTGAAGGAGATGAAGTAGAGGTATGTATTTATAAGTTTATTTTCTTGTGTGCATATTTTTTTGTTTTAAATAAATATTCTTGTTGGAAAATCTGTTTAGCTGATAGAGAATAAATCTAATACCTTTTCTCCATTCTTTCTATTGGTAATGGCTGTGTAATGTAGCAATGCTTGAGTTTTGGAGCCAGAACTGGGATTAATGTCTCAATGCTACCATTTTTAGGTTTGTAGCCTTGGTCAAGTTTTTTTGTTTTTAATGACTAAAGTGAAAATAATTTGAGAATTAAAGATGATAGTGCATTTGAGTTGTTTTGCACAGAATCTGGCGGAGAGAACGTTGGTCATTATTTCCTTTTTTTTTTGCCATTTTGTCTTGTGCTTTTTCCTCAGTATCTTTGTACAGTATTAGTAGCTGTCCTTTATTGTAGTGATCATTAATATAGTTCCTGTGTAACAATATGAAATATAATTAGCATACTGCCTTTTTGAATGTTCTAGAAATATTCAGAAAAATTTAAAAGGAAGAAAACAAAATCACTGCCCAGAGATAAAAACCACATTTCATGGTTTGCATATTCCCAGGCTCTTCCTTTTTTCTCTTTTAAAAAATAAAAATTGTACTGCTTCTTTGTATCTTGCTTTTTTCACACTTAGTAGATCTTGAATGTCACTTAGTAGATCTTGAATGTCTGTCTTTATATTTATTTTTGATTAACATGCCTGCTGTTATGTAAAAAGAAACTTGGAAATAATTGTCAAATAGAAGCATAATGAGTTTGTTGGAGATAGAAAATTTGATTTTCGATTTTTAAGAAATTGATACCTCCAAGGAGCTCAAATATGCTAAATGTATTTCTCACAAGGAGTTGCCTTGATAGTGTTGAAAGATTTTCAAATCTCATTTGTACCTAATTTATGTAGGCTGGGGTAGGAGAACTGGGAACACGGGTCGATCTTTAATGATGAAACAGCTATCTAAATAAATGTTTTTATAAACACTTAACAGTACGTACTTCGTGCCATACACTGTTCTGAGTGCTTTGCAGATGAACTCAGTTACTTGCCACTTTTATTCTTCATAATTTTTTTAATGGTAAATTTTCTTTTGAGTTAATTGTAGATGTTAGGCTAGAAAGTCAAATTGTAGGGCTTTAACCCCTAACAGCTTGAACTCACATTCTAAAATTCTGCCTAGATTTTAATTCTTGCTCTAGGTAATTAGAGCAAGCATCCTTCTGCTTTTGCTAAATCAAAGCATGTTATAACTTAATTGTGTCAGGGTGCCACATGTGTGGCAGTCATTTCTGTGAGTAGTGCTTTTCATATTTTAAAAATTGTTGTTCAGACAGTTATTGTTAATGTAAAGGCTCAGTTTAAAGGAAAAACTTGGTGGAGTGCTGAGGGTGTTGTTACAGTGTGCTTTCCTCAGTCTCAATCTGGGAAGATCCTGTCCAGTTCCTGGACCATCTTTATGGCTTGCCTCCCCAGTTGTATACAAAACTTTATTGAATGATTTGGAAATTGATGATTACAGAGTGTTTTATTTCACTTTCTGTTTTATGGTTCAGTCTTGGTGAAATTTGTTCCTTAAAATTAATGAGAATCATGGTCTGGAATTAAGATATTACTGTTACTTTGTAATTTTTTTGTGCTTTTGAAATTTTTGAAAATTCATATAGGGAAGAAGTTTAAAATTAATCTTGCCACCTGTGGATTTATTGTTCTTTTTTGTTTTGTTTTTTTGCCAGCGTTAGGAATTTATTCTTATGACATAGAATGAATGCTTAGGAATTATGGTTGTTAGTACTTTATATTTTGTGTCAAATAACTTTATGTAAGCTCCCCCCCCTAAATTCAAAGTAACAAAACTTAATATAAAAAGTGAAATGATACAGAGTTACATAAAGTAAAAAGTGAACCTTTCCTCTTAGTGTAGGTATGTAGGTGTGCTTATCTGCCCACCCCAGCTTAAATCTTATTTAAGAGATGTCTCTTTAGATTTTTTTTTCTTTGAATTTATAAAGAATATGTGTGCTTTTTTAAGTTACAAAAATTGGGAATACATTCTATTTGTGATTTTTATAGTCAGTTAATTAAGATTCTGTAGACATTTTCAAGTCTGCACATACAGATTTAACCTCATTTTTTCTCACCACCCCATGATATTCCTTAGTATAGGTATATCATAATTAGAAGTCGTTGAAATTATTGACAGTTGTTTTTTGCTTTTATCCCCTCCAATAAAAAGCAAGAGTTAATGTCCTTATGTAAATCATTTTCTGTTAGTATAAATCTTGGTGGTTCAATTGCTGAATCAAAGGCATGTATATTGAAAATTTTGATAATACCAAACTATACCATTTTGTCCTCCAAAAATGCTTTTTGAATGACCACTTCATAATTTTGCTAATACATTAAGGTGTTTGTTTCCTCATAGATTGACTGGCTGGATTATTATTAATCTCATCTGTAAGTTTTCATAAACGTGATAGAAGGAAGCTTTTGTCTTTATCTTCTGAACCTTGATTACTAGTGATATGGAGTGTCTTTTAAATTAGTTTATTGGCTGTTAGCCCCTTGTTCTGTTTATTATCTATTTTATTTTTTGCCCATGTAGTTTTCGATGTTGGAAATGTGTACATTTTATGGGTAAGTTTCTGTTATATATTGTGTTTTCTCCCAGGCATTCTTTAAAAAGCTGTACTTTAGTGCTTTTGCCATTAAGAGTTTATATTTTTACTTATTCAGATCTGCCAATTTTCCCAGATTCAGATCTATCAGTTTTCCCAGTGTGGCCTCCAAGATAACCCATTTTAGTACTTCTACAGAGATGCACCCCCCCCCTTTTTTTTTTAAAGAGTATTTAGGTTTTTAATATAACTTGATTCTTTTTAGGGTAATTTATTGCATAGTATATTGATTTTTTTTTTAATTAAGTCATTGGCTACTGTTCTCTTTGTGCTGCTAGTCGTAAATACTATAATAGCAGTGATAACAGCTGACACTAACCCATATAAATATAACTAACTGGCTTTTTAAACACATTCTATCAGTTTGACATAATAGTCTCTTGAGGGCCTCTTCTAAACTCTATGAATACTTTAATTAGCCTTTCCAAGGTTCATGTAGCCTGAAGGTTAGAAAGTTGAATAACCAGTGTAAGTTTTTGTCCTGAATGTTAATTCTTTCTAATATGTCATGCTGTATTGCAGGGTGTTGTCAGTTTTGTGCCACATTCCCAACTCTTGTTCTTTTGCAGCTCTAGGAACCCTTCCTCTTTGAAGAATGGAAAGGTGACTATGATTTGGCCATTAGTAATTGATTTAGAACAGAAATGATCCAGAAGGGAGCTTTTCATTAAGCTGTCCAGGCATTTATCTAAAGTTCAGCCATACAACAGAAGACCTAAATAGACATTTTTCCAGAAGACATACAGATGGCCAACATACAGATGTTCAACATGGCTAATTATTAGAGAAATGCAAATCAAGACTACAATGAGATATCACCTCACACCAGTCAGAATGGCCATCATCAAAGTCTACAAATAATAAATGCTAGAGAGGATGTGGAGAAAAGGAACCCTCCTACACTATTGGTGGGAATGTAAATTGGTGCAGCCACTATGGAAAACAGTATAGAGACTCCTTTAAAAACTAAAAGTAGAATTACCATATGATCCAACAATCCCACTCCTGGGCATATATCTGGAGAAAACTGATTTGAAAAGATATAGGCACCCCAGTGTTCACAGCAGCACTATTTACAATAGCCAAGACGTGGAAGCAACCTAAATGTCCATTGGCAGATGAGTGGATAAAGAAGATATGGTGTGTATACACACACACACACACACACACACACGCACGCACGTACGTACGTATATATACACACACAATGGGATACTACTCAGCCATAAAAAAGAATGAAAGAATGCTATTTGCAGCAACATGGATGGAGCTAGAGATTATCATACTGAGTGAAGTAAGCCAAAGACAAATAATTTATGATGACTTATTTTTTTTAAATTTTAATTTTTTAAGTATTTTGGCTGCGCCATGCAGCATGTGGGATCTTAGTTCCCCGACCAGGGATTGAACCCATGCCCTCTGAATTGGAAGTGCGGAGTCTTAACCACTGGACTGCCAGGAAGTCCCCGTATGATCTCACTTACATGTGGAATCTAACATATGACATAAGTGAACTTATATACTAAACAGACTCACAGACATACAAAGCAAAGTTGGATTACCAAAGGGGAAGGGGTGGGGGATAAATTAGGAATTTGGGATTAACAGATACACACTACTGTATATAAAATAAACAACAGAGACTTACTGTATAGCACAGAGAACTATATTCAATGTTTTGTAATAGCCTATAATGGAAAAGAATCTGAAAAAGAATATATATACACGTATATATATATACAGACATAGATATACACATATATATATATACAAAACTGAATCACTTTGCTGTACACCTGAAACTAACCCAATATTGTAAATCAACTATGCTTCTATTAAAAAATAATAATTAAAAAATTCAGCCATATGAACTTTCCATTCTTGTAGGTCAGGTATGGTTAAATATTGGCGATTTCACATGGCTTACTCTAAAATTTTATTACTTTACAAACATGTTTGGCTACTTCAGGCTTGCCCTTTCCAGCCAATTTATGAGACTTAGATGAAATTATAAAACATAAATTAGTGTCTGGTAGTGGCCTCAAGAAGACACTATATGGCTTATAATAGAAAGTTGGTTTTGAAAAGTTTAAGATTCAAAGGTTTATTTTTAAACCTAATTGGTGGCTTTGTGTTTGATATCTTAAAAAGTGGCATATATTTTTAAATCTTTAAAGTATTTAATATAATTAATTTTTTTTGACAAGTGTCTGCTTAATAGTTGATTTTGTTAACAAAAGATTGCTAAGAAAATTGGTAATTTCCTGGTGGTCCAGTGGTTAAGACTCTGTGCTTTCACTGCTGAGAGCCTGGGTTCGATCTCTGGTCAGGGAAATAAGATCCCAGAAGCCGCGTGGCATGGCCAAAAAAAAAGATTGCTAAGAAAATAATGCTCAGATTGTAAAGTTGGAGATGATGGGAAAATGAAGAGTTCTTTAGATTCTCTTAAGCTGGATATATAGTATAATGTTCTGGGATATTGGAAGGGCAGTAGAAAGAGTTTTTCCCCAGTGATTTCACATGTGAGGGGCCTTATTTTTTATTTTAAGATGCCTACCTTATTCAGCAAGTTAATAACACACACAAACGTGTTACATAGGAAACCTGACATCTCAAGCTAATAGATAATTTTATAAGACTTCTTAAGTTTTTCCTCTTGGGTTTAACATATTTGATATATAAAAACTTTTTTTTTGAATTGTGAAGTTTTCTGGTTGAAATACAGATTGGCAAGTTTTTGTTCTTGTGATGTATGCCTTTTCTTCCATCTTTTATGGCAGATAGTCAGACATTATGGTTCTGCATCTTTATAATTTAGTTATAATCCTGGGATAGGTCCCTTGAGAGAAATTTGATAAAGGGATTAAGAATAATTTGATGTAGAACACTCCCTTACCTTACAATTTTTTTTTTTTTTTTAAATTTGGCCATGCCGCATGGCATGCGGGATCTTAGTTCCCTGACCAGGGATCAAACTCGAGCCCCCCCTGCAGTGGAAGTGCCGGGTCTTAAACCACTGGACTGCCAGGGAAGCCCCCTTACCTTACAATTTTTTTAATTTAGTATTTTACTTATATGACAAATACAATATACATGTATAATTTACATCTTACCTTTTAAAATGTTTCAGTTTGATTCTTGCAACCAGTCTGAAAATTTTAGCTGTCTGTAGTTAGTCAGTCTTTCTCATAATATGAAGTCAGCATTGTTAGTCTTAGTGCTTGGGAATGCTCATACATTAAAGAATAGGTGAACATATTCTTTATTACTTGTATCTTTTTCTTTTGGGGATTGGCCAGTTTCCAAGACTTATGAAACCCATTTGTTAAAGTATCAGCCACAGATACTAATGAGATAATACTGTTGTGTAAGTAGATAAATCACATTAGTGTTTTCTAGATGTTAAGCTTGCTTTCCTAATGTACATTTTCTGTTTCTTCATAGATTGTAATGAGATGAAATAGATATGAATAGTACTCAATAAACGTCTTTCATGTAGTTGTAAGACAGGTTATTATGATTAAGCATTCAGTTTAATGCTTAACATTATTTAGAATTAGGTAAAAACTGGTAGAAATTGTCTGCTGGTGTTCACATTATTTCTATTTGGTTATAACTTTGAAAGGCATTGTTGAACATTATTAACTTGAATGAAAAGCTGATAACATTAGGATCCAGACTGGAATTCCATTTAAGTCATAATTTGGTTGTGTGCTAGAATTTGGAGGCCAGTAAGGTTTGACTTGGGTTCATTTGGTAGAAGAATACTGAAATAGGCTTTTGGAATTTGATTCTTCCATGAAACTGTAGCCTTCTTCAATCTGGGTACTGTTGTGTTTTTAGGTCTCTCATGGGCACTCCTTAGTCTTTTTTTAAGCTCTTTCTTGGATTTGAAGAAACTTAGAATGTTAGAGAAATGAGGGCCATTGCCTTAGAGTGTGAATTGCTTTCTTGGAATAGTTTGGGGATTTAAGTGAATTGAAATCTGAAGGGAATTTCTGTGAGGTGCTTTTTACTCCAATGACGTAGTCATAAATAAATTCAGTAATCTACATCTCGGACATAGTACGCTAGGGCGTGGTTTTAACACTGGGTTATTAAAATGACTTTTTATTGTGTTGAGTACACTGTTCATTTTGTAAAGGATGTTATTTGACCCACAACACAAAAGTGGAGGCAAATTCATAGCATTTTGATTTGAGCCAGGAACTTAGATTAATTTGGCTTTATGAGAGAGGCTTTGTCTTTCAGGGATCCGTTATTAATGAAGTTTACAGAGATGGATGTAAGTATAAAATGGAATCCAGCATTTTAGTGTTCAGTGAGAACTAAAGCTGCAAGACAGTCCACAATGTTTTATTCTTTTTTGTAGGTAAACTTACGTAGAAAACCAGATTCCTAGACGGTTATTCTTTGGTGAAATAGAACAGGTAGTTTATTTTAAGACCCATTTTTCAGCATTCAAGCTTGAGGCACCCATCCACTGTAGATCAACAAGAGATATACCAGTCTGTTTAGCTGAACTGCCTTTCTAAGATAGTGCTTGGAAAGGGCACTTTCCTTGTTCTCAGGATTTTCTTTTTGGTTTTTAATTCTCAGTATACTAGGGAAAATAGTCAACATTTACCATTTGAGTCTAATGGGCCATTTTTATTGTTTTTTATATTTTTAAGTCATTTTACATATAAATTTACAGAAGTAAGAATAAAAGGATGGTGAAGATAAACATTATTAGATATTTTAATAAGCATTTAAACAAAGAAATCCAAGTTTTTATTTCATGTTTTCCTGGTTTTTGACAATACATATACCTAAAATGAGCAAAGTTTTCTGAATATTAACCTATTGCTCATCAGCTATCATGCGTAAGTCCAGAACATAGCCATCTTGTAAATACTGATATCAGATTTAAAGTCCATCTCTGATAAGCTCTAGTTTATCATTTCTTCTCTTTCATCTTACACACTTGAATTATCAGAATGCAATGGTTTAAGAATACAGTTGACCCTTGACCAACATGGGTTTGAACTGCATGGGTCCATGTATACTCGGATGCCCCCCATGCGGCTTGTGGAAGTCTTAGTTCGCTGACCAGAGATTGGACCTGGGCCCTCGGCAGTGACAGTGTGGAGTCTTGATCACGGGACCGCCAGGGAATTCCCACTCAGATTATTTTCAATAGAAAATACTACAGTACTGCATGATCAGTGGTTGGTTGAGTTCACAGATGTGGAACTGCGTATACAGAAGGCCGTCTGTGTAACACTCAGCTTTCAACTTCATGGAGGGTTGACTCCCCTAACCCCTTTGTTGTTCAAGGGTCGATTGTATTTTGGAACTTTTGACGGCTTCTAATTTTATCGAATAGAATATTATCATCTTTGCCCTATAATTACATCACTCATATTTAACCAGTTGGATTGACTAATGTGCATTTCTTCGTCATCTGTTTCTTTCTAGTCAAAGAAGATGGCAGAGTATTTTAGGATGTAGGAAAAATAAGGTTCCTGGATTCTGTCTTAGATTTATGTAAGGGTTCATTGGATGCTTAATAACAGTTGCAAGACAATGAGTTTTATTCTACTCTAAAAGTAAGAATTTCTTATTTTTTGGAAGATCTGTAAGAAAGGATAGAGTCAAGAAATAGTTAGATTTACTCATATAAGAAATGCAGAAGCTAAAATTGAGTTCACTGGAGCTTCATTGGTATATAGGCTTTTTTTCCCCTCATAGCTTTTCTCTAATCATGGTGTGCAGTAAAGTTGATCATGAAGTTTTGGCTTATTTATTTTTAGTTCCAGTATTCCACCACTTCGAAGATTACTCTCATCATCTTGATAGAAGCTTCAGGCTTTCCAAAACTGTTTGCCTATCAGTAGTTGTTTGCATTATTTCACAAATGGCTGTTAACATGTATTGATTGGTAGATTTCTCTGCCCACCTGTGTAGGGGCAACCTTAGTTTAATCAAGATTTTTGTGAGTGTTTCTTAGTCATCTCTTCCCAGCCTCCCCCACCCTTCTCATGTATTGAAAATATATCAAACAAACTGCTGTGTCATAAGAAATAAGTCTAATTCTCAATGGAAACTTTTCTAATGTATTATATTTTAAAATACCTGATAATTATAGAATACATAAGATACAGGGTTTTTTTTGCATAGGAGGTTTTGTAAGGTATGTACTCTGCTAGATGGACTAAATGTGTGTATAATTTTTTTGTTCAAAGACTTTTAGTACATTTAAGTTCCTCAGCAAGGGATTTAAATGTCATACCTTGAAGGAATTTTAAAATAGGAAGAAATTTTAAAAACTTTCTAAAAACAGTTCTTAATTTCAACATTTTATAAATACTGATAACAGATTTAAAATACATCTTATTAAGGTTCTAGCTTATCCTTACTTCTGATACTTGAATCATCAGAATGCCATGCTTGAAGATGAACAGTGTTGACAGAAACTGAAAGACCTATGTTTTACACTATGTAAAACTGTCTTGTAAGAAGCATTTCTTTAAAATAATACTTATTGGGACTTCCCTGGTGGCACAGTGGTTAAGAATCTGCCTGCCAATGCAGGGGACACAGGTTCGAGCTCTGGTCCAGGAAGATCCCACATGCTAGGGAGCAACTAAGCCCGTGTGCCACAACTACTGAGCCTGCGCTCTAGAGCCCGCGAGTCACAACTACTAAGCCTGCGCGCCTAGAGCCATGCTCCGCAGCAAGAGAAGCCACTGCAGTGAGAAGCCTGCGTACCACAATGAAGAGTAGCTCCTGCTCGCCACAACTGCAGAAAGCCTGTGCAGCAACGAAGACCCAATGCAGCCAAAAAAATAAAAATGAAAATAAATAAATAAATCTCTTTAAAAAAAAAAAATTTATGTTTAGTAAACCCTCTTGAATTTGGAATTCGATTTCCAAGGAGCCAAATTGCCCAAAGAGGGTTCAGTTTTATTTTTCAGTAGTAAAATTTAAGCGTATATAACTTTTATTAAATCATGTTTAGTACACCAATTTCATTTTGTTCACAATATTTTTTTTTAAATTAATTTATTTTTGGCTGTGTTGGGTCTTTGTTGCTGTGCACGGGCTTTCTCTAGTTGCGGTGAGCAGGGGCTGTTCTTTGTATTACTCTTAACAATAAAATTTTTGATTCTTGAATTTAATGGAAGTTGGCGCTTATAATAAGTCATTGTCTATAGTGTTGAAATCTTTTTGGATGAAGGAATAAGGGCATTTTTTTTCTTGCCAGGTGTATTCAAGAGCAAATGATCAAGAACCATGTGGATGGTGGTTGGCTAAAGTTCGAATGATGAAAGGAGAAGTAAGTGATGTTGAAACTTGCTTTGTGACTGATTTCCAAGGAAACACCTCCACTCTTGGTTCTGTAAATGTTACTCCAACTCTTAGTTGTTAAAAGCCTACTTCAGAAATAGTTAATCATGCCTTTCAAAAAGTCATGAGACCAGTAACTTATATTTGTGTTCTGGATTTGCAAACACCAAAACTGCTCTCCAGAGGTATAAATAACGCAGGCATGTGAGGACCACCATAGTTCATGCTTGTAAGAATGTATAATCTGGTTTAGGCAAATCAGATTGATGTAACTAAGCTGTGCTTAGTATTTGTGCCACAAGGGGGAGGGTCTACTGGTTAAACTGAGCAAGGTAATTAGAACTTCATTTAAAGCTCATTATTTTTGTTCAGATGGGATTTTTAAAATATTTTGATGTCTTTTAGTTTTATGTCATTGAATATGCTGCTTGTGATGCCACTTACAATGAAATAGTCACATTTGAACGACTTCGGCCCGTCAATCAAAATAAAACTGTCAAAAAAAATACCTTCTTTAAATGCACAGTGGATGTTCCTGAGGATTTGAGAGAGGCGTGAGTAATTTTGTTTACTGTTGAATTGATTTGTGAATCAAGAGGATTTTTCAGTGCTACAAAAAACTTTTTTCCCCGGACGCCCAGTCAAAAACTTTGATAGAAAATCTTTTTAACAAACAGAAGTTTTAATGGGTGGTGTCAAAATGAAATACTGAGTTTTCATTATAATTGCCCTCTAAATTTAACCTATTATTTAGGTCTTACCCATGAATTACTTTCTCCCTAGGTGTGCTAATGAAAATGCACATAAAGATTTTAAGAAAGCAGTAGGAGCATGCAGAATTTTTTACCATCCAGAAACCACACAGCTAATGATACTGGTAAGGTAACTCCATATTTTAAGGTAGATAATGAATATTGTACAGATTTTATAATTAAATATTTCAAAAGATAAAAGCTAACTTGTTTTATAGTGACTTTATTAAAATACAGTCTGGGAGAAATTTTTTTGCAGTTATAAAATTGTTAATTTGTAAATTTCTCCTGGAGTAAGGAGGAAAAATCAATATAATATTCTTTACATCATAAAATCCTTAATGTATGGGATCCTGGATTCTACCCACGCCCCCCAATCATAATTTGAAGAGTAGATCTAAGTAATATGGAAATTAAGAAAGCAAAGTAAGATTAACTTGTGGCGGGGGGCGGTGCATGTTAGGTGAGGAGAGAAGTATAGTAGACGAAAATCAAGGAAGGCCTAATGTGGAAGGTTGTGTTTGTATTAACCTTGAAAAAGGATTTAAGTTTTTGAGTGATTAACTTGTGTGTTTATAGTCTGCCAGTGAAGCAACTGTGAAGAGAGTAAATATTTTGAGTGACATGCATTTGCGAAGTATTCGTACGAAGTTGATGCTTATGTCCAGAAATGAAGAGGCCACTAAGCATTTAGAAGTAAGTGGGTTTACTTGTAAAAGGTTTTTTGCGTGTTCCATTTAGTTTCATGAGTATGTTGTTCAAGTTCCATGGCTGAAACTACTTGACTGTTAGGTAAGGCAACTTGGGACCTGTTTTATGGCTAATAACTGGAGTCATTGTATCCTTAGAAGAATTACTTTTTTCTATTACTTTTATCAAACATAGCCTTTTGTCAGCTAAATGCCTGTTGAGTTATTTGTTAGGACTTGGATGACAGATGCCAAAGAGCTTAAAAACTCACTAGGGATTTCCAGTAGAACTTTATTGCTGGTTTTTACTGTCCTGTATCAGTCACAATGCACTTCCTTAGTAACTGGTTCACTGTAACGACTCCTGGGTAAGAAGAGAGGAGGATACATGGCTTGTAGTTTTAAAAAAGAGCCTATCATTGCTTCTCTCCATCCTAAGGTATTCCTGTTTTCTCCTCTTCTTCGCTGCCACACTATTAGGAGATGTGTTCCCCCCACCCCCTCCCACACGCACTTGTGCACACACACACACTGTCTTAGAGAAATTAGGGTACGTTTATCTTTAGGATAAGTACACTAATGCCCTTATTAATTTAAAAGTTCCAAACAAGGGATATGTGAATGAGTTTTGAAACATGAATCATCTGAATTGGAGAGCTTCCTGTATCAGTAATTCTGGAAAATTGTTTTAGAATTACTGTTTTCTGTGACCATGATTAGATAGACAGGTCAACCTTTTTTCCCCTTCCATTATATGACCCCAAATGAATTTCCTTTATTCCTTTTTTTCTTAGTTCTTTTTCTTTTTTAAAAAAAATTATAGTGAAATAAACATAAGATTTACCATCCTAACCATTTTTAAGTGTGCAGTTGATAGTGTTGAGAAGTGTATTCACATTGTTGATCAACCTTCAGAACCTTTTCATCTTGCAAAAGTGAAACTCTGTGTCCATTAAACAACTTCACATTTCCCCTTCCTCCCAGCCCCAGGTCACCACCATTCTATTTTGTTTCTATAAATTTGAGTACTCTAGATACCTTTCGTAAGTGGAATCATGTAGTATTTGTCTTTTTGTGAGTGGCTTATTTCACTAAGCATAATGTTCTCAATGTTTGTCCATGTCATAGCATGTATCAGAATTTCCTTTTTAAGGCTGAATAATTCTGGTGGTACTCACATATCACATTTTGTTTTTCCATTCAGTGGACATGTGGGTTGCTTTCTCCTCTTGACTGTTGTGAATAATACTATGAACATAGGCGTACAAAAATTTTTTTTGATCTTTTATAATAAATTCTAATTTGCCTCTTTTACTAGTGCACAAAACAACTTGCAGCAGCTTTTCATGAGGAATTTGTTGTGAGAGAAGATTTGATGGGCCTGGCAATAGGAACACATGGTAGTAACATACAGCAAGCTAGAAAGGTTCCTGGAGTTACAGCTATTGAGCTAGATGAAGATACTGGAACATTTAGAATCTACGGCGAGGTAAGCTGTTTGTCCCCCACCTTGGGTAACTTTCCTATAACATGTTAACTGTTGTCTGGAATTTCAGTTTCCGAAGGATGTAACGCTTTAAATTAATCAGCCTGGCTGGCAATCGTTACATGTATATAGGGGGATTAAAGGTTGTGTTTAATGTGTACTCTTCTCAAAAGTTCCTTAATCAACTGCTTCTGAATTTTACTGTTTTATGTGCATTACAGATAATTTATTCAAATATTTTTTGAGTGCTTACTGTCGGGCGCTGGCAGTTATAAATAGCATATAATAGAAAAGCTTTTTTTTTTAAAATGAGGATTATTCTTTTTTTTTTTGTAAATTTACTTATTTATTTATTTATTTATTTTATTTTTGGCTGTGTTGGGTCTTTGTTTCTGTGCGAGGGCTTTCTCTAGTTGCGGCAAGCGGGGGCCACTCTTCATCGCGGTGCGCGGGCCTCTCACTACCGCGGCCTCTCTTGTTGCGGAGCACAGGCTCCAGACGTGCAGGCTTAGTAGTTGTGGCTCACGGGCCCAGCTGCTCTGTGGCATGTGGGATCCTCCCAGACCAGGGCTCGAACCCGTGTCCCCTGCATTGGCAGGCAGATTCTCAACCACTGCGCCACCAGGGAAGCCCTAGAATAGCTTTTGTAGAACTTGAATTTGAATAATATTTTGTCACTGGTTAATTGTGACATCTGTGTGGACAGGAAAATAATCTGAAAAATAAATCAGACTTTTCTTCATTGAGACCATCCTTCACATTAGAGTAAATGAGTTTTTTGGGGGTGATAATTTCAAGTCTTGACTTTTCATTTGAGTCATATAGTAAATCTTATTAGAGGCCTGATTTTTACTTCCGAAACCGTTAGAAGTGGGCCATATAACAAAGTAATTAAGATGAAAGGCTTTGGAGCCATACTGCCTGAATTGGAATTCTGTATCTACCACTTTGAGAGGGCTTGGAGAAAGTTACTCAGCTTCCCTGCATAATCTTCCGAATTGTAAAATGAGAATAATAATAGTGCTTACCTTACAGTTTATGAGGATTAAATACGGTTTTAAAATTTTTGCTGTGTATAATACAGTGAGCACACAATATACTTGACCTATGGTTATTAAAGGACAAACGTTAGAAGTGGAAGTTAACTGTTACTAGAACTATAAATTCCTTTTGGAGAAGACACCCCCCCCCATCTTCTAGTCTTTTAAAATCATAACCATTAGCGATTAGGAATTTTAATGATGTTATCAGTAGGTAATTATTTTTAAATGCATCTGCAGAAACAGCCTTTTAAATCATTTCTTATGTTGAGAATGAAAAAACAATGCAGATAGTACAGACAACATGAACAATTTTTTTTTTTTAACACTCACCTGGAGAATTCAGCATAGGAGTGTGGGCCAGATGTATTTAGGATTGGGTTAAAATTTGGCTAATGTAAGTAAATTAAACTCTCTTGTTAATTTTCTCAGGAGCTTAAAAGGGACCTTAGAGATGTCTAACATTTTGGTTGTAAAAGACTCTTTCCTAGCTGTTTAATGATTACTGTGACTTTTTTTGGAAAAGTACTTCATGCATTACTTGACTTGAAATGTCACTCTGGTGGTCTGAGCAGAATCTTGTACTAGAGTGTAATAATTCAGTTTTTCTTATTTTATTTTTTTTGTAGATTGTGGGTTTCTTCAAGGTTGAATTTCATGTTTGTTTCCCCTCTCTCCCAACCAGAGTGCTGATGCTGTAAAAAAGGCTAGAGGTTTTTTGGAATTTGTGGAGGATTTTATTCAGGTTCCTAGGAATCTTGTTGGTAAGTACTTCTACTAAATGTTAAATAAGTTAAATGTTATTGAATTACATACAGTGACTTAATTGAAAATTAGCATTTTCTGATATCTTAAAGTTATGTAGAGTATTTTTTTTATAACAGTTTGTCATAGTTTTTCTTAAGCCTTTTCATCCTTTGGCCTCTTTCTTAATATTTTCATTTGCTTGATGTCTTTATCATTCATATATCCATCAAAATTGTCATAGTACTTTTTGAGAAGGTATTTGTGGTAATTTTTTTTTGTTTAATGTAGAAGAAAAAGTAAGAGTGGACTAACAATAGGGTAATAAACTTCTACACAGTAGGCCTCAAGTAAGTAATAGTTGTTGCAAAGGCATAGACTAAAGTTTAAGAAGTCATAGGCAGGAGAGAAGGATGGTGATCATGATATGAGGGGAGGTTTCACTATTAAGTTTTTGACACTCAGTGAAAACTGCTGCGCCCATGGGTTATAAGTTAAGTGACAGTTTTTGAATTTGAAGGTGCAGTTAAATCAGCATTATAGTTTGGGATTAGTTGTTTAACAGCTTTGTTATTAATATCCTCTACATCTGTGCTGTCTGTCCTTTAAAATGCTGTTTGAGACATATGGGAGAAGCTTTGGTCACATGTTAAATACTTAGTGATTATCCTAAAAGTTCGGCATAAATAAAGCATCAACATGATGTAGCAAAATTTACTAGGGGAATGGTTTTTTATGATTTTTTTTTGTCATCTATTGAATCTCATTAGTTTTTTGACCTTAATGAAATAGTTAGAGCCCCTTGGGCTCCATTTATATATAGTTACGCCTATAGGAAGATTCTATACGTGTTTTACTTGTCAAATTCTGTAAAACATTAGTAGGTGAAAATTAAAAAAAAAAGAACACTTCCACTATTAAAAAAGATGTTTGTTTTGGCCAGTAACAAGTAGTGCACTTGGGATAATAGTGTACAACACAAGAATTTGGACAGTTTCATGGTGTTCAACTGTATAAAAATCTTTTCACTTCTGCCCAAACGTTTGGATGGGTATGATATACTACCCGTTAAGTAAGCTCCACTTAATCTGTTCTTAGAAACCACTGTTCACTGAACACGGAATTGCTGGAGATTATGAGTTGAGAGGTTAAAATTAAATATAAATCTCAGGAATTGTACATAATTTTAATAAATGTTAAGATACAAAAAGTTACCAAATGTTTATTGTTGCCTAATGAAATTGCCTTTGACAAGAAAGCTGCTTTTGAAAATGATCCCCTTTGTTGTTTATATAATACTCTATTATTGACAGCTATCAGTACTAACATTTTGGTTGCTGCTTTTACAGAACATAATTTAACTTAAGATTTCTTCACTTGTAAAAATGATTTGGAGGTGAGTGTGTCCAAGGGAGTCAGGGTTCTTTCCAGCCCAACAATTCTATAGAAGATAGCCTTGGTCTTGTAGAATTCGTGGTAGTGTTAATTTTAAGTAAAAATTCCTGATATTTCAGAAATAAGGAAATTGGATGTATTTGTAGCTCTCAGATTTTTCTCTTTATTCGTTTATCTGTGCAGTGATGTGAGTACCTGTCATGTCTCTTTTTTTCCTCCACCCTGGCTTGGTTGGCTTTGGTGATTTGGGTTATTTGTTTACTGTTTAGAAAATAAATATTAGCAACTATTATGCATTGGTGAAATACTCAGAAGTAAAGACTTCAGTTGGTTGGTGTGTATAATAGTAGTACTACATCTTCCTCCAAAATGTTTTCTGGGCGAAGCAGTGTTTTGAAAAATAGTACATTCTTAGTCCAAGTGAAAGAAAAAAAAGAGGACTGAGACGTAAATGGGAATGAGGACTACTTGGTAGGTAAGTTTCAGAGAGGATTCCCGCACATGTTCAGGTTCCAAGGGTTCTAGACTTGTTGACCATTCCCATCCTTCCCAAATCAAAAGTATTACATGAACATTGATTTGAAAATTAATTGAAACTTTTCACCTCTTGGAAGCCTTCCTTAATCACTTCTCTACTCTGTCCCTTCAGCATTTATGCTCAGTGCTCATTATGCTACAGGTCTGCTTCAGTTTGTCAATATGCTTTGGAATTTAAACTGTGGAAATGATCAGTTAAAATACTGACGGTCTCTGGTGGGACTAAATAAAACTTGCAGGTAGGTCCTTGCCACAGACCCCAGAAGGGTGATGGATATTCACTCAGCACTGGTATAGTTCACAAGAAGGAAGGGGTAAAGATCTGGGGGAGGGGGTATGATATATCAATCTGTTTTTTCGAAAAGATATTTGCTTATTTTTAGCAGGGTCAAGGATGGAGTTGCTGCTTGAGCTTCACTGTGTTAACATGAAGGTTGCTTTTATATGCTGCTGCTAGGGCTGCTCAGAGAAGACATACATCATGTGACTTCCCTGTCCTACTCCTTTGTTTTTTCTTTTTACCTGTTCAATTGCTGCTGCTTTTAAACTTAGGGTTATTGGGCAAGGAGGTTTGAAAATCCTATAATAGTGTCTGCTGTATTGACCGGCTTATTGTTGGCCATTGTTTCCTTATTTATCTCCTTCCCCCCTTATTTATTCTTTATTGGGAACTGTTCTCTCAAGCATGCAATAGGAGAAACTTATATTTTAACCTCTTACAACCAAAATTAATTTATTGTGGAAATAGATTGCTGATATAGTATGAAATTTTAATTAATTGAGGATTTGGACTTAACAAATAAGATGTTGCTGTTAACTTAGGATACATCTATTCCATCTACTGATAGTTACTTGAACATTTACTTCTGTTACCAGGTAACACTACCCAGTATTGCTTTGTTACTTTATGGGTGTATGTTAGCTTTATAACAAGTGAGTTCCTAAGGGGAAGAGCATCTTCGTGTCCTCCTTTTAGTTTCTCCTCTAATTATTGGATACTCAATAACTGCTATGTGACAGACTTACAAGTTAAGTGTGGAGAAGGTAAATAATTTGAATTTTATGTCATTTTACAGTATTTCATATCTAGGAAGACAGCAGACTATATACATGTTGTATGTAGTTGTACAGTTCTGCAGTACTTTAAAAACTTACAGGTGTAAAATGTAATACTTGTTAAATGTCAACATTTTATTTTGGTGAAGAGAATATTCATTTTAAAAGAATCTTGAAGTCACAGGTGTCTTTTGAACAAATAGGAACTTGAAAATAAAAGCCAGATTGATGACTTTGTTAGTTGTTTGAATAATAATATATGTAATATGTCATAAATGTAAACAAATTGATGTGTTTAATGCCAAAATAAAAGTTTTCTTTTTGCCTTCATTTATATATCTAAGTTTTTGAAATAAATGGGTTGGACTTGATATTTTAAAAATAGAAAAATGATATAGAACATATTAAAAAATATTCAGACATTGAAAATGGCTTACATGTGAGTGGCACTGTCAATCTCAGTTAATAGTAGTTGCCTTAGGCGTACCGAAGAGAAGGAGGTTTCATACCAAGGATAAAGTTCCTCAGTGGTCTTTAGGGTGAGTTAATTGAGAGTAAGAAGATGAAGTTTTGCTTGGTTTTTATAATTTGATAGTAAGTCAAATTATTTGGGCTGGTGTTGAAATGATAAGCAGTGTTGGTTTTTAACTTACCATTATATATGTTTTCTCTTATTAAAGGAAAAGTAATTGGGAAGAATGGCAAAGTTATTCAAGAAATAGTAGACAAATCTGGTGTGGTTCGGGTGAGAATTGAAGGAGACAATGAAAATAAACTGCCTAGAGAAGATGTAAGTATTTAAAACATAATTTGCCTGTGTTGTGTGTCTCCCTCCCCCCCGCCCCCCATTCGTTTTCTGGTTGACTTACAGTACTATTTTTTATATTTTGAAAATTGTTTTAGGAAAGTTATATCCGGTGAACTGCTTATGCTCTGCAGCAGATTTTTCTTTTTTAAAAAGTTCTGTTCCTTATAATGTTGCTTAACACACTTAGAAAACAAGTCATCTTTCAGTTGTTGGCCTTGGGCTCTTGGTTGGTTTCTCAGTACGTCAGTAAAAAAGCCAATTTTTGGAAAAAAAAAAAAAAAAGACTGATAATCCTAACAGTTCTTTTTTTTGTACTTAGAGTGTAAAGAATTTGATATTCTAAACAAAACAGTCAGCTGTGAAGGAATTCTTGATAAGTAACACTTCTTGACCTTTTTTTTTAGAATTTGTAAGCCCTAACCATTTTTTAATTGAAATCTTTAAGCTTTATGTTGCTAGTAATTCTGATGCCAACTTTCTGAAATTTCTTTTTCAGTCTTTTTCTTACATGTTGATGTCTTGTCCACAGTGCTGTTTTTTTTCCTTCTCATCCACCACTGTAAGCATCTCTCATCTTTGTGGCTCCAGTGGTCAACTCTGTATAAGTTGCATGTCTGAACATAAGGCAAGGATTTTCCCCCAAATTATCTCCCAGAAAGCAGTACATTCACAGCTTCCTCAGTTTTGCATGATAGATAACTAGAGAGTTTGTTTGCCTATCGGACAGAGTAAGTTTTTTTCAAAAAAAAAAAAAAAAAGAGAGAGAGACACAGAGAAAATTGTAGATTTTGGCTCAGATAAATAGCTTCACAGCTGGTATTCGATGTTGTAAAGATGCCTATGAAAGATACCATTTCCTTTATTCCTTTTAATTAGTTAGAATGTGGAGGTAAATACACACTTAAAAACAAATGAGAGAAAAGAAATGATTTACTATTATACAAATGAGTACTTGTGGATTGATTTCATCCTACACTGCTTCAAAAACTGCTGTGAACCTCAAGTAGTTTTAACTTATTCTTAAGCAAGCACCATGCCCCAAATGGGGGGGGGGGAATCCCATTTTTTCTTGACTTTAAGATGAGGATTAAAATCAAGGGTGTCATACTGTTATAATTGGCACTGTCCCCATTTATACTTAATATATAAAATAATGGTGATCCATTTGGCATACAACCACTGCCTAAAATTGATCTGAAGATCAAGGTGTTTACTAGGCAAGGTCATTAATGACTCAATTATAAATTTCTTAGCTTGATACTAATATCTAAGTCTTCCCTTAGCTTGACTTATTCCCAGTTGCTTTCCAGTATTTACCATCTTGTTGCAAGCTAATTCTTCTAGGCCCTCCTTCATAAATTAAGAAGTTATTGTACTTTCCTTTGTTTGTAGTTTTGGTCATTGTTACCTCCATTTCTGTGCCAGAGTTAAGAAATTTAAATGCTAAAAGATACCAAGCACATTATGTAAATTACGAAGCAAGTTGGGATGTACAAGATAGGAAAGGGAGGAAAGAAATGTGCTTCTCACGTTTAATCTGGTTGCTGTGTAGGAATGCATGTATTATGTGTTGCTGTTTCTTCCCATATTTTAAAGAAAAGCTGGAAACCTAAACAGTACACAAAATTTTTCAATTTTCAAAACATTGCATGTGAAAACAAATCTGAAGGTTGATATTGGCTTATTTGGGGCCACCATTTCACCATTTAAGCTGTCCCTAGGGGCATTCCCTGGCGGTCCAGTGTTTAGGACTCTGCACCTTCACTGCTGTGGGCCTGGGTTCAATCCCTGGTTGGGGAACTAAATTTCGCAAGCTGTGTGTCATGGCCAAAAAGAAAGGAAAAAAAAGCTGTCTAAATCCCCTGGAGACTCAGTTTATAACTTGTTTACTCTGAAGTCTTTGGTGACTCATCTCTAGCCCGATACGACCTTTCCACCTGTATACCGTAGCTTTTATTGTCTATATAATTGTGTATTTAATGATTTTCTTTAAGTCTTAAATTTTGTTTTCTGGTTTATCTTATGTCTCCAAACCAGGTTACGGAGCTCCTTGAAGTCAAGAAATCAAATTCTCATATTCTCCCTTCTTCCCTAGCATAATGAACTGTATAGAGTAGGCACCTGGTAAATATTTGAAGTCAGTTAATTAAGGTTTTTTAAGATTAGATTTGAGTTTTTACTTGTAAAAGAAACACGGTTTATGTAAAGGTTAGAATAGCACAGAAAGGTATGGTGTAAAAAATAAATTATATTTATGTCCTGTCCATGTCTTTCTCTTCCATCATGTCTCATAGATTTTAGACTTGTCAGGTTGCCTTTTTGTGTCTTCTGCTCTTAAAAATAATGTTGCAACAAAGATCCCTTGTGACTGAATGGTAAATTCCTGGAAGTGCATTTGTTAGATCAAAGGGTATATGGCATTTAAATTTTTAGCTCTTGTTAGTTTTCCCACACATTCCTCCACCAGTATAGAAAATGTCTGTTTTCCACATATTTGCCAATACTGAGTTTTATCACAGTTTAATTAGTGCCATTCCAGAAGATGTACATGTTATCTTTCCATTTGCTTGAAAGACATTTTCTATAAACAGATTGTCCTTTGCATATTTTTTGTCATTTTTTATTACTGAAGTGTGTAAGCTTTTACATTTTGAGTAAGTTAGTCTTTTTATGTATGTGGCAAATATTTTTGCCTTCTGACTTCTGCAATTTTGTGTCATGTTTGGCAGGTCATAGATTGTTCAGAAGTGCATTTCTAGTTTTTTCCCTCCAGTTTTTTTTTTTTTTTTTTTGGGTGTAATGTTATCAGGAGCAGGATCAGCTTTATTTTCTTCTGAGTGCTAGTTTGTCTCAATGTCACCTATTAACTGTAAATAATCAGTTTAAAAAATATTTTTAAATCTAGAAATTTCACTGAAATAACTTAGATGTAAACGCATATATTCAGTAATAATCATTTACTCTTTACTCCAGTTTTTTTTTTTTTAATGGTTTATAATACCTATTAAAATAGTCTGTAAAATACGTGCAGTTAAGGATGCCTTTTTACTGCTCCTTTTCTTTGGAGGTAACTATTGGTTACTATCTCCAGTTGGGGGTCAAGGCATTCTGTTTCTCTTAATCCTTGCAGATCAGCTGTTTGGAAAGACTTTACCTTTTTTATCTACTTTGTAAAAGTCTTATTTATTTTTAATATTGACTTTAAATGACAATAATATTCTTATGAATTCCCCTAAATTTCCACATCTGGGATGGCATAATTCACATTCTACCTAATATTCCTGTGCTTTTTAAATTCATGTCACTAATGCTGTACAATGAGATTATTATCGGAAGGTTTATTATCTTTTCTGAGATTATGATTACCTTTAGAACAGGGACTTTATCCTATTCCTTAGCATAGATTCTGGCAGTTAACAAGTGGATGTTATTTGGAATTAAGTAACTGGATATGAAATTGGCTGGTGAGCAAATTGTTTTCTCAGCTGTAGAATTGGGATATTTCTTAAAGTGAATTTTTAATGAACATTAAATAATGAACGTAAATAATATAGTCCCAGAAATACAGTATGTGATTAAAACTTTTTAGATCTCTTTTCTTCCCCTCCCCTGTCTTTTATTCACTTTGTATCCTCTGTTTTCTGCATGTGAATTTTTGAGGACACTGTCAAGACTTTCTCACTTCCTAATAAGCTTAAGTTAGAGTCCCTTGTTTCATGCCTTCCTAGTTGTAATTACTTCCTTATAGTCACTACAGCTTTAAGCTCCATGATAGCTGTGCTCTGTACTGTAGCCTTAGCAACTGTCCTGGTGCATTTCTTCTTTTTGATCTCCCATACTAAAATTCAATTAAATTTTTAAAAAATTATTTTGAAAATAAGTCACGTAGTAGTTTCTTACGTAGAATAAAAAGTTAAGCCACACTTAATTCCATATTTAGAATCCGAAGTTAAGCCAGTTTGTTTAGATAACTGTTAGGAACTATTCTGTAAAATCAAGAAAATGAGGAAAGACACTGTGATTGGGTGAGTTTACGTAGGATCTGTTCATTGCCCTTAGCCAGTAGGAAGCTGTAAGTTTACTTCTTTAAAGGAAAAAAAAATCATCATCATATTCTCCTCCTCCTCACTTTTTTAAACCTTCCTGTTTTGAAATTCAGCTAAGTAAACCAGGTCTGGGTTAATCCTTTCATTTGCTTTAATAACTGGTGACTACTTGCCCATATCAGTAATTTCTTTACATTGCGTGAATATTGAGAGTCTGTAGATGGTAATTCTATTAATGGTCACGAAGTACTCCTTCCATTACACACATGTTGAAAGTTTTGCTATCTGAGCACATATTACAGGGATAACCTGGCTAATGGGTTTTATTATGTTTTCAAGGAAAGCACTACTGAAGTGATATATCTAATCTGAAAATTCATGCCAGTTTGATGGAAAATTTCTTTAAAAGTTGGTTTATATACTTAAAAGATTAGATTGAATTAGAAATTAGAAAACATAAATATTAAATACTGAGGATGTTGTGTTTTCTTACAGGGGATGGTTCCATTTGTATTTGTTGGCACTAAAGAAAGCATTGGAAATGTGCAAGTTCTTTTAGAGTATCATATTGCTTATCTAAAGGTTTGTATAGTGTTCATATCATGTTGCTCTACACATTAAACTTTAATTTTATATTTGTAGTAAATTTTAAGTCTTTAAATATTTTTGTTAATTCAGCTTCATATTTGCCCTTTCTTTCTGCGTGAGAATATTAAAAGTCTTTTGCTGTAGTAAAATGATTGGCCTCATGTACATTTTTTCTCTTTCCCTCTGTACTTTTACATTTCTTTCCGTACTGTTTAAGACATGGTCAGTCTTTTGTTTGATGCAGATAGGACACAGAACCAGGAATGAAGGTGGGCTTTCTTGGTAACTGATATTCTCTGAATCACATGTACTACCCCCATAGATATCAGTTGATAATTCTTAACCATTGTTTTTAATATAGTCTGTCTGGGTTGATGAATAAAGCGAAAAGGTTTTAGAAAAGAAATTCCCTATAAGTTGGATTGTCATTTTCTACTCTTCTTATTCCTGCTGTTTTTTTCTTGTTTATAGTATCTCAACTGCTCTGTCTCTAGTTATGTTTTCCTTTTAGTCACTCATATCATTGGCTGCTGTGTTAATATTTTGAAAGCACCCCTGATAATGTCATTCCTTTTTTTAAAACTCATCTTTCCAATACTCTACGAGTGCCTTTTAGCCAAGAGCTTTCTCTAGACACCTTACCTTCACATCCTGTAATGGCCTCATTCTCTGAATGACCAAGTGTGCCAGTTCATCTAGGTCAGAACTCAAGTGTCATTATTTTGATAGGAAAGTAGGTTATTAATAGTACCTGTCATAAATGGTACCTTACCTCATTTAGCAGAGTTTTTACTCCTTGAAGGCTAGATCTGGTAATTTTGTGTAATTATTAGCTGTTTAAATTTCAGCACTTGTCTGTTGAACATCCCCTAGGTTATTCTAATGCTTGTGTGTAAACATTCCCTTGAAGGAGAAGAGTCATTGTCTTTTTATTTTGAATACCTGTAGCACTTAGCATGGTTGGCACATGATGCTAAGGCATTTAGTAAATGCTTGGTGAATTGAATTAGCAAATGACCTTATAAATTGTGTTTATTAGGAATACAGTTATACTTTGCTGAATAACTGCCCAAGATCACAGCTTTTTTCATTCATAGGACTGGAGTATATAGCTCAAGCTCTGGGCTTTAAGAAGACAAAAAAATACATGTAAGATTTATCCTTTTTTGTTTTGGTTATAGGAAGTAGAACAGCTAAGAATGGAACGCCTGCAGATTGATGAACAGCTACGACAGATTGGTATGGGTTTCAGACCTTCTTCCACCAGAGGGCCTGAAAAAGAGAAAGGATATGCCACTGATGAAAGTACCGTCTCTTCTGTACAAGGTTCTAGGTCTTATAGTGGAAGAGGCAGAGGTCGTCGGGGCCCTAATTACACCTCCGGTTATGGTAAAAAAAAAATTTTTTTTTTTTTTTGGTAGTGGTTTCGGTGCTCCAATACATTTTGCTTATTATTGTTTTTGGGTTTTTTTAGGATTTATTTTTTATTAAATTAATTAATTAATTAATTAATGGCTGCGTTGGGTCTTCATTGCTGTGCATGGGCTTTTTTCTAGTTGCAGGGAGCGGGGGCTGCTCTTTGTTGTGGTGCGTGGGCTTCTCGTTGCGGTGGCTTTTCTTGTTGCGGAGCATGGGCTCTAGGCGTGTGGGCTTCAGTAGTTGTGGCACATGGGCTCAGTACTTGTGGCTCGCGGGCCCTAGAGCGCAGGCTCAGTAGTTTTGGTGCGCGGGGTTAGATGCTCCGCGGCATGTGGGATCTTCCTGAACCAGGGCTTGTACCCGTGTCCCTGCATTGGCAGGCGGATTCTTAACCACTGTGCCACCAGGGAAGTCCTGCTAATTATTGTTTAGTTCATCACTTTATCTTGGCTTTGAGGGCAGGAGATAGTTCTGAGGTACATGTTTTAATAGTGACAGCATGCTTTATATTAATGACAGTAAAAGGTTTGTAGTGTTCAAGTAAAAGGTTTGTGTGTAATGAAATGAAACATGTTTTTGTTAAGTTTATAGCTCATGATCATGTTTGTTCTAAATATTTAGAATAAATATATATGCAACTTGTTTTCTCAGGTATTTTCCTTGTACAATTGTATACATTTTCCAATAAAAACCTAGTGATGGTGGTGATACTACTAGGATTTATCTTTTGCCTACCCTCTAGGAAAAGTAAAAATGAAAACAATACACTAATCACTGTGCCACGATTACATATAGCAAATCTGTACTGGTTTTTAAAATATACTATATTGGTTCATTTGGCAGTTTTGAATATTAATATCTCACATCTGGAATTATTTTGTGAAATACAGCATTTCAATAATATGAGGGCTTTAAAAGTTAGAACCTAGTTAACATTTTATAAATGAACATTTTTCTAAAATGTGTTTCACTGAGAGGATGGGGCTTAACCTATGTAGGAAGGGACCAGTGGATGGTGATTGTCAACAATTCTCTAATCCTGAATTTCTCAGTTTGTCTTCAGCTTTGGAGTTGTTCCATTTTTCTGCATTTGGACTTGGATCTTAGCAGTGACCTGATTTTTTTCTTCCCTTCTATCTTTCCTTCTCTCTTCTCTTCTCTCTTCTCTACTCCCCTATGCTCATCCTAACTGCTTTGGGAAAAAATTTCATAAGCCTTTTCCAGAGTAGAAGGCATTTAGGGAAAACAAATACATGAAAGCTTTACAGTGTGCAGATTCCACTTCCACATTTCATGTTTGACCAAAGGATCATCTAATGATGCCAGAGTTATATTAGATTTGTACTGTCTTTCATTTGTTGTAGAGTTGGATGGTCAAGTTTTCCTTCCCTTTTTTCATTACTTTAAAGTTAACCCTGTATTGAAGCCTGAAAAAAAAAATTCCAGTTACTGTGTTCAGTATGTGAAGGACTGAGAATTGAGAACTATTACAATCCTGAAAGCACATTTAATACAAAAGACGATCAGTAGTTAAATAGAAATGAAGTACATACTGAATGATTTTAGAGGTACAGATTACTAGTACAAATAATCAGATTTGGTTTTTTGGTTGACGAATTCATTGAACAATTTTATAAGCCTCTGGGAAGTCCACTTATTAACGAGAGGTCACTCTTCAGCAAAATGCTTTTGTTGACAGTAGAAATAAATTTAAATGAGAATGGTAGAGGAATATCATTTGGATTGAAGAAAGCTATGCAAATTGTTCAGTAGATGGCACTCTTACCTCTGAATCTTTGCAAACTAGTAACATTGTGTTTCTTGAAATAGCTGTTGAACTTAAAGTGGGCTCCAGAGAAATAAAAATTATTTGAATTTGGTTGTAGATGTTCTTGTCCGCTTAATAGCAGGTTTCTTAGGTGGTGAATATATATATATATATATATATATATATATAAGCTGTGTAAGAATTTAACGTCTCTGAAGTTATATACATCCATTGTAATGGATGATGTCTTACAACTTTAATTGGCAGCATTTTCTTTAAATGGCACACAAAATATGACCTAATGTTGGATTTGATAAAATGTGGGGCTTTAGCTGTTAATATTAAGTTCAGCATACGTGTTCATTTAAAAGGATGTGAACCATCTTCATAAGGTGATTTTAGAAGTTTTAGGGGAAAATCTGAGTTAAAATTCTGTTAAAAACAGGTCTTTTTATTTGTTGGAGCCGTTACAAATTGAATCGGTTTCATGGATCATTTATAAAGCCTCCCCCCACCCTGACTTTTTGGATTCATGAACTTATATTTTACAAAATTGAGATTGGAATGATTGCAATGATTTTAACAGAGTATTTGTTTTCTGTTGATTATGCAACAAATCATGATTTCAGAGGCTTTTACAATACCATTATCTTACAGTTCTGTAGGTCAGAAATCTGACATGAGTGTCACTGGGCTAAAATCTAAGTGTTGGCATGTCTGTATTTCCTTTTGGAGGCTATAGGGAAAAATTTGTTCCTTTGACACTTCAGCTTCTAGAGACAATCTCTGTTCCTTGGCTTATTGCCCGCTTCCTCCGTCTTATAAAGCCAGTAATTACAGAGAGTCCTTATGCTGCCATCTCTGGTTCTCTGTAGTTGAGAATGGTTCTCTACTTTTTAAAGATCCATGTGATTAATTTGGCCTTACCTGGATAATCTAGGCTAATCCTCCCACCTCAATATCCTTAACCTTAATTACATCTGCAGAGTTTCTTATGCCATCTCAGAGATGTTTAATATGAAGGAAGTGGAACACTAGCCAGTTCATTAGCTTTTTTTGTTCTTGACCTTAATAGCTGTCTTTATCTACTGAAATCTATCTGTGATTTAGACACCCTCTTTGAGTATCTTATCTTGAGTATTAGATTTAGGTTAAACTTAAGAAAATTGTTTTGCTTATGATACTGAGTTAAATACTACACTGTATTTCTAAAGATAATTCGAAAGGAACTTCTGTTAAAAAATGAGATACTCATCTAACTTCAAATCTTGGTAATGTTTTCAGGCAGGGTATATAGCTTTGTAAATAAATCCCAAAGTTCTGATACATTCCAAGGTTTTTTTTGATTGTTTTGTTTTGTTTTTTAGCTACTCATGAAATGGTAAACTACCCTTATTCCACCAGACCATGACATCAGTTAACAAAGTTCTTTTTTGTCATTTGGAAAAATAAGTGTTTTGATTCATTCTCTACTATGAGACTCATTTCTTAACAAAGATTCGAATGTCAGTACTAGAAGCTTGCTATATTTTTCTTAAAATGTATGTCTGATTTACCCATTCTTATATAATGAGTAGCTACATCTATATTTAATGGCATATGGAGAAAAAAAGATGGATAGATGACTTATTTTTAAAGGAGAAAGGAAGTTGGTAAGCTTGTTTTTAAACTTTACGTTTTAATCCCTGTACTTTAGTACTTAGCATTTTTTGCATCTGAAGAGCTCTTGTGTTTTGCTTTTATCATTAAATGACTATGGAGTTAATATAGTGTATTTTTAGTTTATCTTTCTTATTTGGGAGTTCAGCATAAGAACTTCAAAATCATGCAGCAAATTCACATCTCAAGAGAAAATTGATATGCATGTTGCTAGGCTTCTGGGGGCATTTAGAGGTATAAGACAGAGCTCTCCCCTTTATTATATTGTAGACCAAGTGGGAAGTATATCCACATTGGAGAAAATAGAAAACAATACATGACAATACTTCATGATAGATACACATTAATTTTAAGGAAATAAGGGGAGAGGTCTGTTTTTAGTTTTTAGTTAAATTGGTTGGAAGCTACAGACATTGAACTGGGCTCTTAAGGAGATAGATTTGCATGTATAGGTTTCCCACACTATCAGAAAGTAGAGTTTTCCTGTGAAACCTTTTGTAAGCTGAAATGGCATAAAGTGAAGAAGCAGTTACCTTAGGACACATCTTGCTAATAGATGCACAAAATAACATGAGATGAAGCACAGATGCTCGCTGACACAGTTCAAAACTATGTTGGCTTGATGCTGAGTTTAGTTCCTGAGGAAGGAGCTGGGGGGTGCTGCTGTCACTGTTTGGGGTGCTTGCTGCCTCTGTAATGGCTTGCTGCAAAGCAAATGCTGAAGGCTATTTTCTCTTCGTGCCTTTTTTTTCCCTAAAGCAGAAATCCTCTTTGATTTCTTTTGGCTAGCGAAAACAGGTATTTGTGTAGGTCTTTTGTAAAAGCAGAATGATGTAAAATGGGCTTCCCTGGTGGCGCAGTGGTTAAGAATCCGCCTGCCAATGCAGGGGACATGGGTTTGAGCCCTGGCCCGGAGAGATCCCACGTGCCGTGGAGCAATGAAGCTCGCGTGCCACAACTACTGAAGCCCGCGTGCCTAGAGCCTGTGCTCCGCAACAAGAGAAGCCACTGTAATGAGAAGTCCGCGCACTGCAATGAAGAGTAGCCCCCGCTCGCTGCAACCAGAGAAAGCCCGCGCACAGCAACAAAGACCTAATGCAGCCAGGAAAAAAAAAAAAGGTGTAAAATGAACTTTTGAAAAGCATAGGATACCTCTGTGCTAAGAGGAAAGGATGAAAAAATGCCATCCCAGAACTAGCAAAGAAGTGGGAATGAGTATGATAGTGATTGGGTCATATAAATCTGACACATTAATTGTGTTATAATAATAATGATATTGTAGGCTTTCATAGAATCTTTGCAGTGTTTGCATTTTTAAAAGGTCACTATTGAATTTGGTCATTGGGATGTTAGAAAAAGTCTGTAAACTTTTAAAGTCATGCTGAAGTTTTTGTCTCACTGATAATGGCTTCAACTCCATTGTCAGGTTGAAGCTGTCTTTTCTCAGAGTAACCTAAAATTTGTTCAGTGATTTCAAACGCTGTATTCTTCTAACTTAAGACATTATTGTGTGAAAAACATAATTTTATGTAGAGCTACTAAAAATACACTCCCAGTTCATGAGACCATCAATTATAAGAAATATTCTTATTTCAGAGATGTTAAATGTGAAAAAAAGGTGCCACCTAGAATCAGTGAAATAATGGTAGAATATAGTATGCAGTTAAAATACTCATTCTTCTAAATATGATTAAATTTGCTTTTAAATATTGGATAGTGGTTATTTCTTATTATATTGGGTTGGCCAAACAGTTCGCTTGGTGAGTGAATACATTGTGCAATAAAATTCTTGGTGAAAATGAAAAATGTGTCTTTTATTTTTACTTAAAACCAAATGAACTGTTTGGCCAACCCAATACTAACAATTTGTTAAAAACCTAAAAATGGGCAAAATTTAAAAAATATTTCCCTATATTAAGGGCATTTTCATATTGTATATGTGTAATGTTTTGTATGTTTTCTGCAAAATTCTATTGGCTATGTTTCTGCGCATCCAAACAGTTCAATTTTTAATCTATCTGACTAGGTAAATACTTTATTACCGGTATACAATATTAACATTTAATTATTTCTTAATAAATTTCAAATTCATTAACATTTTTATTTCTCTTTCTTTGGAGCAGCCAATCAGTAGGGTTATTAAACGATGATAAGCAGGAAATGTTGAAAAATTTCACTTTTTTCTTTAATAGAAATATAGTTGGCTTACGTTTTCTTCTTTCCCAAGGTACAAACTCTGAGCTGTCTAACCCATCTGAAACTGAATCTGAGCGTAAAGACGAGCTGAGTGATTGGTCATTGGCGGGAGAAGATGACCGAGAGAGCCGGCATCAGCGTGACAGCAGGAGACGCCCAGGAGGAAGAGGCAGAAGTGTTTCAGGGGGTCGAGGTCGTGGTGGACCACGTGGTGGCAAATCTTCCATCAGTTCTGGTAGTCTTTTATATACTATGTCAGACTCCTTTCTTGGTAAACAGTATAATTTCCTATACGTTAATTCATTTACCAGGGCCACTCATTTTTGGAAGTTTCTCTTTTAACTGTCTGAGGAAAATAGTAGAATATATATATATATATATATATATATATATATATATATATATATATATATATATACACACATACACATAGCAACATAAGGAAAAGCACTATAGAGTGTTTCTTAGTGAAAGTTTAGCTAGAATATTCAGAATGTTCGTGCTTAGTATAATGGGCCGGGGGGAGAATTGAGAATTGTCAGGGATCCATGGACTAGATTATATCAGGGATACAACCATAACATATTATTGTATGGCAACTTTTAATAAAACCACTCTTAATAAATTTTAAAAAAAGGCTGGATCAAATCATACTTTTTACGGGACTTTAAAGTACTCTCTAGTTCTAGTGATATTCTTCAAGTCCTAAGTTCAGTTTACAGACTTCCAGGGAAATAGTTTTTTATATTTTAGTACATTGTTCACTATTACCAAGGTTTGTAAAATTATAGTATGCTGAATTACAAAGTAAATGTACTTTACCTAGTGTTTATGATTAATGGATAAACTTAGTGTCTTTTGCAAAGATGCTAGCTTGCTAGCTGTTACCAAAGGAAACTTAGAAAGGAAAAATCGTGATTAGGTGAATTTCTTCTATAATTTGATTGGTGGAAGCAATAAATGCACATAGGTAAGATGGGTATTTTTTTTTTCTTATAAATTATATCTTAAAACCTTTCCTTTCCCACCCTCACCCCACCTTACTCCACCTTCCCTCTTTCTTTCTGGAGATGGGAGTACTAGTCAACATTCATTTCCATATTTTCCTATAACCAGTTAGAATTTCAAATTTTTTAGTATGCTTTTTTGTGTAGACTTGTTTTGCTTGCTTCAGTTCATAGTAAGAGATTTCTATTATGTCATGGAGTGCAGGTGTTGAGTATTATTTTGAAATAGTTCATTAACATTGGCACAAAGAAGCAGCAACCACATTGAACTCAGTTATGGAGACAAAAAGCTGTTTCGTGGAATTGATTCACATTAGCTGAATATTTGTTTTCATTTTTATTTCTCTAGCCTCTGGGCAGGATTAGCTAGGAATGTGAATGTAAAAAGTAGCATGTAATAATATACTAGTTCCTAATACGTTTTCAAAACAAGTCAAAGAGAAATGGTAGAAAGCCAAGTTGTCTGCCCATCTTCTGTTTTAATTTTTCATTGCCATTTAAAGGTTTTTATATTTGTTGTTTTTCAGGTAAAATAGTGATACAGAAAACATTTTATCTGAAGACAGAGAGGGTATATTTTTATCGGGGGAAAATTGAAGTTTCTTATCATTAATTGATATAGTTCAATATAGGTCAGAATATTCCTAATAACTGCAGCTCTCTTAAACAAATATTTCTTGCCTCTGACATGCATATAGTGCTCAAAGATCCAGACAGCAATCCATACAGCTTACTTGATAATACAGAATCAGATCAGACTGCAGACACTGATGCCAGCGAATCTCATCACAGTACTAACCGTCGTAGGCGGTCTCGTAGACGAAGGACTGATGAAGATGCTGTTCTGATGGATGGGATGACTGAATCTGATACAGCTTCAGTTAATGAAAATGGGCTAGGTATGTAAGCACTTAGGGAAAAGATATATATTATTGTATAATATTGTTAATGTATGAAGCTTTTTTTTAAAAAATAAATCCCAAACATATGCAGTTCACAAATTGAATTTTTCCTAGTGTTTACTTCAGACGAGGTAGATGGCTTTGTGTCTGTCTTAAATGTCTAGTTCTCAGAGTTGTATAGCCAAATAATTTGAAACTGGGAGGGTTTATTAAAGTACCCTTTGATGCCATTAAAACAATACAAATATTCAAACTGCAAGGCACTTAATACTCTTACTGTTCTAAACCAAAATTGGGCTTTCAGTTTGCCTCTTTAAATGTTATTATAAATGACACTAATGAAGATGTGTATACTGAGTAGGCATTGATTTCCAGAGGGCTAAAATGTCATTAACTTTGGTAAAAAAAGGAAAACTTTATTCCTGAATGATGATAATTTAAATTAAGTCTTAGAGTTTAATCAAGAGTTAAAACCCTCTTAATTTCTGGATGATAACTCCATTTTTTATGTAGTAGGAATGTTTCAAACTACAAAAGTATTTTTCCTGTGAGTAATGTGTATTGTTTTATCTTTCCTGTTTAATTAAAAGGTTCTTTTCCCTTCTTTAAATCTTTGAAGGAAAGAAGTTTTTTGTTTTTTTATTTTTTTTGCTTTGTTTTTTGCTTTGTTTTTGAAAGAATAGTTCATGGTGAACTTTGCAATTACAGATGATAGTGAAAAAAAACCCCAGCGACGCAATCGTAGCCGCAGGCGTCGTTTCAGGGGTCAGGCAGAAGATAGACAGCCAGGTAACTTGCGTGGACCTGTTGACAACACCAGGTTACAAGCATGAAAAAAAAATGTCATGTGTCTGCTTTCTAAATATATTATACTTACATGTACACCTGTGCATATACATTCAAGATGTGCATTGCATAAATTGTTTACTCAACTAATACGACTACTACTCTTAAGAAAATGCATTCTTGCTTCACACCGTAAATGTGTAGTAAACCCGTCTAATTGAACTAATGTTGTGTCTCAATTTTTTTACATGGAAATACTGTTGAGAAGACCGCTATTTTGTCCACTTGGCAGATTCTGCATTCTTGAGTTGGGGCCTGCCATCCCAGGAACTATGTTGTAGATTGTGATTGAGGTTGATTGGCAAAACTGGGCAGCTTTTGCATGGTGCCTGCTTACTATATCTGGGTTCAGCACCTCATTTTTGTGGGGTTTCTCATACCCACATTTTAAAAAAAAAGTATAAATGAAAAAAATACTTGAAAGTGTCTTTTTCCTAGTAAGAGGAATGCATGTTATGTTTTTGTTTATTGTAGTGTGATGCCTTTTCCCTTACACCTACTAACTATTCAAATTAATAGTACTTACTTAGTTTTAGAATGTTAATTTAAGTAGATATAATTTTTAGTAACTTCAAAGAAACTTGTTTGCTGTGTCTATACTATCTTGAACATAATTCCATTTCCTTTGTACGGAGAATCACATGTATATTTACAATGAAGAAACTGTGTGCACCAGAAATAAACCCCTTTTAAACTAATCAATTTTGCATTCTTTCCAAAGCAAATTCTTGTGTTTTCCCCAAATAAAGAATGTAAATTCCAGTATCTTTATTTAGAATTTTAAGTTTAGTGGTTGTAGAGACATTTGGGAAAACTGGTTAAGGGTGTTATTTCCATTCTTGGGAAAAAGAAAGTTCATGTTCTAAAGATAGTTGTAAATTTAAAAGGAATTAAATATTGTCAAAATAGAAGGTTCCAGGAAATGTTAGTTTTCTCTTCTTTTCTCTCTCTTTAGTGTTAGAAATATCTTTTAGATGAAGAGATTTTATTTATTTTGTTTTTTGAAGCTGGCATAGCAGTGCATACCGTTTTTGGCTGTACTTTATAAATAAGGAAATTTAAGCTATTAGTAGTATGGGCTTGAGATAGAATAAATTACAACATAATTTATTAACTAGGTGGATGGTGGTTCATTACTAAGTCAAAGGACATAAAGGGAATAACGTAAAAGCCTTTGATAAAGAAGAGGAAGCGATTTCTGCATGGTATTAATCGAAACTTGAGTAATTTAGAGTTTTAAATAATTTTGCAATGATTTGTGTTCTTTACTGCATTTATTCCTGTTTTACTCTGTTCTTTGGAAGTACTGATTTCCTCTTTAGAACTCATGGCCTTTCTCAGCGTGCCCTCTGCCCCCCAAACCAACACACACACACACACACCCACCCCCACAAGATAGGATAGGTGGAAAAAGCACATCATTTTCTCCTTTGCCCCTGGAAGGAGTTCTACGAAGGCAGCTTCTATCCAAAGTTAATGTCAACATTCTCTGAAATAAACAATTATTTAATTTGTTCTTATTTGCTCAGAATTTCTTGTTGCCCTTGGTATAAATTAAGCAGTGAGTATTCTTTACTAAGAAAAGTATGACAGTATACTGGTGTCCAGTGGATTAACTTTGGAGCCCTTAAATTCTAGAGTCCAAATTATGCTGCACAAATTGCCTTAATTTTTTTCTAGATATTGTAAATACTTATTAATCTGTTTTGAACTTTTAAGTGTCTTGTATTATAAAGACTGGCTATAAATAGGTTTTTCTTTGAATTAACTGAGGTTATTTTTAGTTTTACCTCCCTTTGGTAGGGGAGGGGCACTGATAAATTTTTACCTTTCCAGCTAAGTGCCTGTTAATTAATTGATAAACTGTATCAAAGTATACTATTCTCTGTACATAGTGGATGAAGAGTTCTAAGAATTGTCACGTGTTCAAATTTAGTAGTATGTGTGTCTATGCATCAGGGTTTCCAAGTAGCTGAGTTCTTCCAGGTGTCACTGAGGGCTCAACCATGGAAACAGAATGAATTCATTAAGGTGCTCTCCAAACTAGAATACTTCCTAGGATGCTTTTGCTTCTGTGTATGTAGATATAATGATGAAGTGGATTTGATAGTATCCCTCTCCCCAATTTTGGAAACTATTATTAAATGTATTTATAAATTCATTTACAGTGAATTTAAATGACCATTTATAAAGCTCCAAAATGAGCACACTGAGTTTCTTATAATTTGGAGGAAAAGAGACAGTTTTAGACATGAAACATCTTTATTTAGCGGTGTTTCTAAAGATGTGTATTCTGAATTAAGTTGTTTCCTTGAGATTTAAAAAGATTCATTTTAATAGTTCTAGAAAGTTCTTGGATCTTATAAAGAAAGGTGTCAGCATGTTAATTCATGATTAAGAAAAATGAATTGTAAATACAGTCCAGCTTTTTATTATATTAAAATGATTTATTTTCATATAATTTGAACCTGATGGACTAGTTCTTCCCATACGTAGTGACTTTAAATTTTAAATTTACACGAGTTTTAATTCTTTTCATAATTTACTTGCTCCCATAATTTAAAGTACACCGTATTCCACATAATCAGGGATTCTTCTTCACCAGTTTCTGAGGGAAAGTAAATGCTTTGAAAGGAAGAGGCTGATTATTTTGATATTTCTTCAAATCAGTGAATTCTAAGTTGTAAGTCCTTGAAGAGAAAGTTCTGCAGTATAAAGTGAGGCCAGTCCAGTGTACTAGCAGACCAGAGGTAGTTTGTTGCAATTGGGTTGGCAGTAGGGTGTTAGTTTGGGTTAGTCTTTTCCCCTTTGGGTTAGTCTTTTCCCCGTATCGCTACTGCCATTGCAAACACAAATACCTTTTCAGTCAGTCCCTTGAAAGATTGGCAAGATGGGGAAAGGGAGTGGTTACTGAATTAATGGTGGACCTTTTCCCACCATGATCAATGGCCACATTTTTAGGTTGGTGTTCTGTCATCTTTAGTTTGCTTGCAGTTTTTTTAGATTACTCAGAATGGTTTCTAGTGTGAAATGTGAAAAAGGAACCATGAAATACACTTGGATATCTTACTGTGCTTTAAAAAAAATGTTAAAAAAAAACAAAACCAGAACAACTAATTTCTGAGTAAATCTTTTACATCTTTGATGAAAATTTCAAATTGAAGCATGCTACACCACGATTTGACCCAGTTTGCCCCATTTTTTCCCCCACTGATAAGTGCAAACACTGTCTGGGCTTAGAATGCTGCATTCCCTATTCTTGGTTGTGGATTTCTATGTCAGACTTACCCCACAACTGTAGACTAACCAGAAGCAAATGGCTGGACTCTTGTTGAAGAGGACTTTAATCTAGGCTTCCTCGCTCTCCAGCTTGAAATCTTCTGTAGTCAGCACTAAACCACAGGCACATTTTTCAGGGTTAGTTTTTGGTTGGAGGTGGTACCCAGCTTAAGAAAATTTTGAAATTGGGTAACCCACCATTAATTTATTTTAAAAGTAAAATTACTCTTTATCCATAAATAAACTTTAGAAGTACTTTTTCAACACCTGTAATTTTTTTCTCATCTTCAACAGTCACAGTTGCAGATTATATTTCTAGAGCTGAGTCTCAGAGCAGACAAAGAAACCTCCCAAGGGAAACTTTGGCTAAAAACAAGAAAGAAATGGTAAGGAGAATTTAACCTGTAGGTTTTGGTGTTTTTATTTTTGTTTTTGGTATGGTTTAGTTTTATTTTCACTTCTTAACTTACTTGTATGATCACTTGTTTCCCCAGTTAGACCAGTAATATTTTAGTTAAATACTACTCTTGATTTTGTTTTTGGCCCCAGGTAACTGAAAATATGCATGCTTGAGCCTGAAATACTTTTCATTTAGAACTCTGAATAGCATTCGTAAAATTCAGTCTGCCCAAAGATACTGGGCATAGAGACTGTTGCCTTAATTTGGGGAGCAGTAGGCTGAATATACCTCTTCTCAGTGGTGGATAAAGACCTTTAAGTTTCAATTCTTTTAAATATTTTAAGGGATTTGATATGTAAATGTGAGTTCCAAAGAAAAGGTGAGTAAGTAGGTGGTTATTTGCATTACTTAGGGTATTAATGTTTATATCTTTTATATGGTGAGCTTTCCAGTGGTTAAAATGAAATTAGGTGCAAGTTTTCAGTAAACAGGTACAGATTCTTCCTGTGGTTTATGCACCGCTAGATACTAGAGATAAAGAGTTGAAAAGCCCAGAGAGGTGGAGTACATTGGTATTTGTTTTGAATTTTAAGAATGTTTTAATTCTTTGATCCATTGTGGTATGTGAAACTAAAATTATTTATTAGCTAATTAATGTTTATGTAGCTGTTTTCCTCCTCAGCTATAGATTTCATTTATAAAGAAGTTGAAAAAGTTGTCTCCCTTTGGCAGGCAAAAGATGTGATTGAAGAGCATGGTCCTTCAGAAAAGGCAATAAATGGCCCAACTAGTGCTTCTGGCGATGAAATTTCTAAGCTACAGCGTACTCCAGGAGAAGAAAAGATTAATACCTTAAAAGAAGAAAATACTCAAGAAGCAGCAGTCCTGAATGGTGTTTCATAAACTGAAGAAGTTCCTAGTTTACAGTTCTTTTACATTACATTTTACAATAGTGCTTGTACAAGCTTGCCAAAGATAGAACATGGATCGCCAGTCTTTACATCGCACTTTCAGTTCCTCCATTTGGAATTCAGAAAGGGGAGGGATCCTGAAGAAATCATATGTTAAACATACTTTGACACCTACTGTGTTATAAAATATATCATCAGATGTGCCTTGAGAATAGTATATGTAACATTAAAAAAAGTTGCTGGCTATAGGAAATGTTATTTTGTTTTCAAAATATGGCAGAGATGGGGGGAGGTGGGTGGGGGGTGGGATCCCTAAGGGAATATTCTTTATGAAAGCATTAGCTGCTTTTGTTACATTTTTAATAATATGCAACCACTTCTTCACCTGAGGAAAACTAGAGTGAAATGCAGTCTACGATATTTTGCACTGAATTGTAATTTCTTCATTAGTTTAGTCTGGAAACTGGTCTGTTTTAATGTGTTTTTAAAATGCTGTATGTAGAGGAAAATCTGCAGGCCACTGGAATACATTTGTTAAATTCTCATCTGCAGGGATACTGGGTGATATTGGCAGTGACTGTTCTACATTGAGGCTTTGTTTGGTTTATTTATTAAAGTGTACAGTATTTAAAAAATCAAACATAGCTTTAGTTAAAACACTAAGCTGAATTAGTCATGTCCATTCAGACATAACCTGAACTACTGAAAAGATCAATTTCCAGAAGGTTTATTCTGTATAAACTACATGTTAGTCTTCAGTAGAGTATCTTTTCCTTTTCTTTTTTCCCCCTTTTTTCTTTCTTTTTTTCCCTTTTTTTTTTTTTTTTTTGGATTTTGGTTGTTTGATGTGCAATATGTTTTTGTATGCAGGTAGTAAATAAACTTTGATCTTCCATTTGCTGATTTTTAACTTTCTACTTTTTATACCAACTGTTGAAAAGTAGTTGGACCTACTTAAAGGCCTAGAGTAGTATTCTGATTGCTTTTTAAGATGCATTTATACTTGCTCATAAGTAGTAGTAAAATATTAGCTGGTCAATTTATCATTTTGTAATGAATCCTCTGAAATCTTAGTACTTAAAAAAATTTAGTGTGTTAGAATGGTTTAGGGTATTGATCAGAGATTTGATATTAGGAAAGTCTTTGTAACAAAATTCTAATCATAGGCAACTTTTGGAAGGCATTGGGGTAAAATCCAGAATTTTACTTTTGCCTTTGATTCTTTATTAAAGTTATTTTTATAAAGAAGTACAATGAGCAGTTTTTAAATAAGGAATGTCACTAGTTTGATTTTTGGTTCTCAAGGAAATAATTTTAAAGGTTCTCATACTAATGAATGGATTTTTTGTAAATATTTTAGCCAGATGTCTTAATTTTAGGAAGATACAGCTTACACGAAGTGTGTTGCAAGGTGATATCAAGTAATTATGGGTTTATGGGAGTTGCTCTACAATATTATATAAAAACACTACTGAGCAAGAAGAAAGACAGCTCTTTCACTTGGCATCTGAAAAGTATTTTTTATGTGCATAATTTGTGTTAATTTGTTATGTGCATAAAAAAGCTAAGTGATTTTAATTTATGGCTGAAGGACAATTCAGGTTATAGTTAAAAATATTTGCCAGGTCAGTGTATATAAAACCCTAGTCCTGAAATTTATTACTGTTGAGGTTAAAGATGTGGTATTACATGCTTTTTCCTAAAACCCTGATAACTGAAAATTTTAAGGTGTAGTGTGAATAGTGCAGTCGTTGAACATTGAATAATAATATCAAGTAATTTCATATCCTAATAAAATTACCCACAAATGTCTTTTTTTTAATCCACCAAAGTCAGAAACACGTAAAATCGTTGGCCTTTTTATTCTTCTCTTCAATAGTAGAGTTACAAATTAACTATAAGGTATGAGAAGAATTTTCATTAATCCCCAAATCAGTAAATATGGCATAAAGAAAATATGATTTTTCATGTTCTTCCAGGTAGAATATTCACTAAAATCCTCCTGTAAAGACTGTTTCAATGGGAACGGAAGAAACACAAAATCATCTTAAGTGGGTTTAGCCCAGTGAGTTTTTTTAGAATAACCAGATTCTAAGAAATAAGTATTAAGATTTCATTATTTACAAATGACTAATCCCAATGTCCTTTAAAAATATGTACTGCAGAATCATGATAGGCCTTTTATCTATTTTTTTTTTTTTAATAGCACATGCTCAGATTCAGAAGTGAAAAGCCCACTCCCCAAAGGTAAATATTCTTGATAGAGGTAGCCTTCCAAACTTAGTTTGAGAGGGGAGCATCTTTTTTGGCTACTAGTTACATGGAATGTTGCTATGGGAAAGCTTGCCAGTACCCCAGACCCGCCCCCCCCCAAAAGGTTTTGTGCAGCTTAAATATTGTTTCAGCATACATATATGAAATAGTGTATGATATCTGAACTAAATCATGAATTAAGAGCTGAGATTACATGGCGGTAAAAATGGTCTTTTCCTGAAGCCTTGGGAAGCCTAGGATTCTTGGGTTTGGCATCACTCTTTTAAGCCTTCCACGGGCCTAAAACTTCTGCAAAATGGTATGGGTTTCTGTTGACAGGTCAGTCACCACTGTTAAAATTATAATAGGGATACATAAAAGTCTTAATTTTAAGTAACTATTTTAATGTGGAGGTAACAGCATATCAAACCAGTGAGTTCATGAAAACTGAGACGTTGCTTAGGACAAGGCTGAGGGAGGTAGTAGCTTAAGTAAATATTCTTTAAAAAGCAAGTCCAGGTATATACAGACAAGCAAAATAACCAAAGAACAGGAAAACACTAAGCTGGTGTTTTACTATTTGTTCTGGATCTCCATGTCAGCCGTTCTTTTGTGGCTGGGATCCATCACCTTTGGAAGTATTTTTGTAGCTACTGTTTGCTATGAGTCGTGTTTAACCTCAGAAGGGTCTCTGCAGAGTTGGTATGTTAGCTGAATATTGCTGGTAGATTGGGAAATAGTACCTACCATTTGTGTCCTCTGCAAACAGATTGACTTTTTTCAGATTGAAACCAACTTCTCATAGGCTGTGCCTACAGTGAGCTTGTGCCGTAAACAGATGATTGGCAGTTATTGGAAATGAATAAAGGAAAATTACTTTCATACTTAGATTTTCTAAGGCTTCAAGGAACTTGGATTTGAACTGGATCTGTGGGTTTAGCAAAATTCCAAAAGGCAACAAGTAGGGTGTTCATTGTAAAGTCTCAGTCTCCCTATCTTTGCTATTTACAATTTGGATCCCCTGTACCCTTTATAAGGATATCTGATATAGTAAATTTGCTGATCGCTTATTTTAAAATTTTAGTGTTTTACTAGGATGCTTGAATGGATAATATTCACTTATAACCCATGATTAACCTATGACAGCATTTGGGTTTTATTTCAGGGAACTGTTGCAATAAAGCAATAATTGCAATCTGCTATAGTAAAACTTTTGGCAAATGGTGGTAATTTGAAACTGCACTCAACTGCTGGTTGAAAACGTCAGTTATGTTGAACCATAGGAAATTGCTGGGAGCTGACCAGTTTTGACCAACAGAAGAGACAATTTCTTATGGTTCAACCTAATAATACATTTTAAGGTATAATCATTTACTCCAGAAATCCAAGCAAGGGTCTAATCATCCAGAAAACCCCTAATTATTGGATGAGGGAGGTGCATACTCTATAAGGAAAATATTAATTTTGTTTTTTAAAATGGTTTATCAGTGGGTCACTTTAGATTCAGATACATCTATCTTCTATGTTACTATTTCAGGGTACTGAAGCACAGAAGGGAGTTACTATCTTTGTTGTACAAACTTTTTCTGTATTCCGTTTCATCTAACTAGAGAGGCCTAGATTAGGTGATCCCATAAAGGCCTTTCAATATAATATAACTTGAGTGTAATCATATGTTAGACACTGTGTGATACTTAACCATAGTCTTATGTACTCTCAAGGAGTATGCTGAATTAAAATGGTGTGTGTTTTCTATTTATATCTGTCCCAGACATTTCCAGCTATATTGTATGCAATCTAAACATAAAAAAAGGGCAGAATTATTTTTCACTAACATTCTCAATTTCAAAGCCCCACTATTAAGTATACTAGTTAGCAGTTTCTCAAATTAGGGTGAAACCACAGGGATATTTTCTGAATGTTTCGTACCCTTTTTACTTGATGGATTGTCAAATGTAGCTACTCATTTTCTAGGTTAGAGACTGTTTTCATTACAGAAATTTTCCCATGGTTTTTGCTAGATGAACTAATCTGTGCTTAATTGTTCCCTGGAGCTCATACCTCAACCTCTTTGAACTTCATTTTTCACCTTGCTGTTTTCAGGTTGTGAAGGAAAATGTCACGTAAATACTTCACTTGAAATTCCATTAACTGAAACAGCACTAAGGTCACAGCAAGTGTTAACTTGTTCCAGATTATACCCTAACACTGGACTACAACCTTGTCATTGGGTCAGGAATAATAGGTTAACACTGGATAGAAGCTCTTTCTATATCCTATTGCTAAAGCAACAGTTGGCTCTAAGCAGATACACAACACTGAATGACAGTGCCAGCAACAAAAAGCAGAGCTTAAGTCATTTAAGTTTCCTGGTACTCAAGGTTACTCTCAGTCCAGGGTTCTGTAACCAAAAACCTATTCTAGCATTCTAAGTAAGTGCTTTTTACTTTACCTCAGATTTATAGATTTCTTTCTACCATATTCTGTCGTTTTAAGTTTTGGAGCCAGTTTCTAAATTTTCATTGTAATTAACATGTTTGGGAGATCATTTATGCTGAACAAAATATGACCCCATCACACACTTCTGAAATGCAAAACAACTTTTATAGGTTGTTAACAACAAAGATGCCTTATAAATTCTCACTGAAACAGTAGAACTCAGTATTTTAGCCTGAAGTGTTTAAACTTAAGCTCGGTTAACTCTTAAATGAAGCATTCTGCCTGGGTTAATTTAAATTACTTCTGATACAAGGTTTTCTTTAAGGTAGAACATAAATTTTCAGTGTGCCGAATACTACATAGCTTTTTAGTGTGGCATGGTCCAACATGTTTAGGTTTTTACCCTGTGTTAAGATAGTAGTTATCCAGTTTCTTCCACTTCTCATTTTACATCTAGCTGCCTTTTACCCTTCTTGCTTCTGTTTGTTGTGATTTAGAGCACAGGAAATTAAGGATAGCAGAGAAAACTATATAACCAAGCTTCTAGAATCAGAAAATGGACTTGTGTTCCATCTATTTTCATACATGTTCTCAATTATTTCTTGAATGGTTTGGGTCTGTATGACTTGTTAAATGCTTCTATAGATATTCCCATCATTTGTAAAACAGCTGAAGGCAAGAGAATTTGCTTAAAAATAAGGGTGGGAAAAGATTCAACTTCAGGACCACCCATTACAGCCTACTTTCATCACCAGCAAAGCAGGTTTATAAAGTTTATTAAGTAGCATAGGACTCATCTATTGTCAACCTAGAGGCCCAGTGAAGGCAAAAGGGAAGAGGCTAAGTAAGGAAACTAAAGCTCTGGTATGCCAGTTCTAAACATTAAGGCTGTGAATAGGCATGTATTAAGGACTAATACATAGAGAACCAAATTATAAATGAACCTAGTAAATTGGAGAAGATATTCAGGGCTTATAGTTTCAGTAGCTGTGCAACTTCAGAAAGCATTTGCTCTAGTTTTTCAATTTCCTATCCATAAAATGTGGAGAAATCTTCACAATTTAAGTTGGCTGTTATTTTTTTCCCCCCCTCTTAACAGATGAGGAAGCAGAGCCCTAAGTGCATAGATACCTTGCTCAAAGTTGCCTGGCTATTAAAGCAGAAGTTTCACTTGAAACCTGTACCTCCTATTCCCTAGTCCTATATTCAACCATTATCTTCCTCCCTTTTAAAGAAGTCTATATCTGAAAGGACCAGTGGATAAAAAGGGCCCAAGGTAGAAGTGTAATGACAAGTACCAGACACACATCTCAGTACCATCAAGGAAAACATCCCTGGGTTATCAGATTTGTGAAAGGTACCACAGTGTAGAGGTTAACAGCGTAGGACTTTGGGTTTGAGAAAGATCAGTTTTCTCAGCCAGCATGTTGCTTTGGGCAAGTATCTTGACCTCACTGAACTTCAATTTCATTACTTGTAAAATGTAATAGTAACTACTACTGGGTAAGGGGGAAATGCTTAGCACAACGCTAGCACATTGTAAATAGTCAATAAATGTTAATAATACACAAGCATTTTGTAAGAAAATACCATTAAAAGATGAAGGCTCTCTTATAGATCATCATACTTGCATCAATTACCGTGATCTATAGCCCTCATAAAAAAGATGACTTTTTTACCCAAGAAAAATGGTAGGTTTGCCTAACAGCTTTCAATGAAATATGGATTCTTCTACTTGAAAAAGGTAAGCCTAGAGAAAATAAAACATTACTATGAAAGAAAAATGTGGTCTGCTGTGCTCCTTAGTATTATTTTAAAGTGGTTTCCATTGTCTCAATACTTATCTTAGAAACAGGTATGCTGTTTTTTGCATTAAACACTCAAAAGTACACCTTCAACATGAAGTTTTCCTTTTTAAAGTTAATGCTTGAATGCCTTTGGGCATATTTTCTATTTGAAAAATTTGCTATTTAGTTGATAATATTTCTTCTCCTTAATTAAAGCTCTTGTTCATAAACATTTTTTTTGACTAGTCCAAAGGACTGAAATAAAAGGCTAGTATGCCAGAATACAAGTTGATCCTCATTATTAGCGGATTCCTTATTTTCAAGTTCGTACCTCCAAAGTCAACAATCACGGTGATTGCCTGGTCGGTTGCGGACGTGCAAAGTGTGAAAATGAGTCACCCGGTACCTACAACGTAATGCTCTGCCTTGTTTCAGTTTTCCTACTGTAAATAAGCATCCTTTTCGTGGTCCATTTAATGCCAAGTTTTTTGCATTTTTGTCCTTTTTATTGGTGATTTCACTGTTTAAGATGGCCCCCAAGCATAGTGAAGTGCTGCTGCCTAGGGTTCCTAAATGCAAGAAGGCTGTGATGGATTGGCATGAGTTACAATGTTATTGGCTGTGAATTTAATGTTAATGAATCAACATATATTAAATAAGATGTCTTTAAACAGAAACACTTGTAAACAAGGTTATATATTCACTGGTTGACAAAAATGTGACCAGAGGCTCACAGGAAACCCCTAGGAACCGTGGTTCAGGATTCACTAATTTAGTATTCTCAGTGACTTTATAGAACACAACTACTTTGAACAACAAGAATCAACTGTACCTTCATACCCCCTTGTCCCTGGAAACAGCCAAGTGCTTCGTCATACTCTAAATATGACAAATGAACTTGATCAGATTTTGAATGAGGAAATGGGATGGAAAATAAAAGCAGATATACCTCCATTTTGACATGTCCCTAAACACATTCCAGTGCTAAATATGACCACCTCCATTATTTTGACCTTGAAAATCTTTGTGTTCCCCATTAGTAAGAACTTTAGGATGATTTAAGAAAGTTTAGATTGTAGGTAGTAGTACTTATCATCTTAGAACTGAAAATTAAGTATTCTGGCTGACCACAAAATAGCTATTTTAACCTCGGTGTTTTAGGTAGGTCCTCTGGTTATGATCCTTACATATTTTTTGTTAGACCAATAGCCATTTACCCGGAAATGTCATTTAAATATATCAGTGTATGAATTCTCGAGTCCTTAGTTATATTTTGATAACGGAGAGCTTTTCAGTTTCACTAATTGTGTTTTAACAAATGTGAAACTTGATTATGTAAAAAAATAACCAATTAAAGTAGTTTATAAATGGTCAGTCTCTTTTAAGGGGTTAGCTAAATAAAATGTACATACTTTCTCGATTAAAAACAAGACTTGTATTCTCAAATCTTTATCATACTGTTACAGTTTTTAATGTATGAAATCTGAAACAATTCAGGTTTATCACTGACAAAGTGATAAATACATACCTAGATCAATTTCTTAGGTTACGTTGTGGCTAAATTCACTTTTAAGTTCAAGGTTCTAAGTGGTTGGGGGAGTCCTCTGTACCTTGAACAGCCGCCTGTCTTAATGATATGAGCCCCTACTATAACAACCTGTGCTAATTCCATCATATTTATTACACTGTATTTTAATTATTTTCACATTGTATTTTAATTATCAGTTTATCAGTCTCCCATCAGACTGGGGATTCCTTCAGGGAGAGACTATCTTGTTCACCTTGTCTTGAAATAGGTACCAAATTATTCGACAAATGAGTAATGAACACTTCAAATGGCATGCATTTATCCATAATTATTGAGTATTAACCTACAAATATTCTATAATCCGATTTTAAATCCTCAAATTTATACCAAGGCTTTCATTTAGCTTATGCTAATTTTTAAAATGTGTAGCTTTGAGGCATTTTATTATAAAAAGCTGGTACTCATATACATAAATGAGTAAGAACTTAAAATTCATCATACATTTACTTCATTTTTTAGCTTGACCTTCTAGTAAATCTTTAGCTTCATTGATTTTGGCTGCTATATAAGGAGATCCTCCTACAGGAAGAAAAAAAAGGAATAGTTATAATATGGACTCTCCAATTTCTGCTTCATGAAAAGCTATTCTCTTGCTTCAAGAATTCCTATGCTTATCTAAGAGGTGAAATGAGCAGAAATGAAATTTTGACTTTTTTAAATAACTGTGGCACTGGAACTGGATGACCAAAAACATGGTTAATATATTTGACCAATGGGAGGGAGATTTCCACAAAAAATGGCACCTTTTGAAAAAGCTTAAATTGATAGAAATAAGATTAAAAAAAATTCTCATACTTATGTGACTTTGAAATAGTGTAAGTTAACTTTTCATGATGATCACAAGTCATAAACACCGATTTATTGTACTGTGTTATTTTAAAACCATGAAATTTTCAGAGGTGCTGAGCTTAGTTGGGAAGACCCCACTTTGCTTTATATCCTTTTCCTGTTATCAACAGTCCCTTCACGATGTCACCTACATCTGCTTTCCTACTAAACTGCAGCAGTGATTTGAGTGATTCTCAAAAAAGTGTGGGCCTCAGACCAGCAAGCACCAGCAATCAGTAAAAAGCTTAGTTAGGATGCAAATTTATGGGCTCCACCCTAGACCTACACAATCAAGAGCCTTCCAGTTAGTACAAGCTAAGTTTTGTAAAAGGTTATGCAGTCAGATACCAACCAATTACAACCCTGTTTAAGCTCAAAACCCTCTTTCTTAATGAGAGGCTTCTCCTGTAAAGTAAAAGGACTTAAACACTGGAACATGGATTTTGTGGTCTACATTTTGGTATTCCATTTGATCTTTCAACACAGCCTAGGCTGCTTAGAAGTGTATCAGAAACTAATAAGTACATCCTATAGGTTTCTAAGTAGGTAACCACTAGTTAAAAGGTCTAAATGGATAGGAAAAAAATTAAAAGTTTTATTAGTTTCATTAACTGAAATTCAACATTTTCCTTAGGTAAGAATGTAGACACCCCCCAACCCGAACAGTAGTAGTAGCAGTATTTGAGACTCACTATTGTAAGTCACATCACAACTGCAGATCTCAAAACACGGTTAATGCTTATCACTACTTCCAAATTATAGTAGTTACTAGATCTGCTGATTAGTCTATAAATTTTTCACTCAGAACTTAACTCTTTTAAGATACCTAAACAACAAATGGATCCAGCCTGGGAGACATTGCTCACAAACAGATCTAGGCATTTCCCTTATAATAGCCAAGAATTAGATACAAAATTATCCTATTAATAACAATTAGTTACTCCAACAAAATGTGTTAACAATAGTTTAATGATACTTACCCTTGTCTGGGTGATTTAAAAGCATAATTCGTCGATGAGCATCTCTTATTTTTCCCTTATTGGCAGTAGGGCTAATTTAAAAAGGAAAAGGTATTGTATACTTCAGAGTAGTTCTGAGTCACATTAAAAAACTATATAAAGGTCAATTAAAAATTGTGAAACTGAAAAAAAATTGTGAAACGAGTAAGTCAACACAACAGTATGAAAAGCTATTTGGGAACCTCTTCTCAAACACACTAGGAAGATTAATATTCTGAATCACAGAACTAAACAGAGCTCCTTAGAAAAATAAGGCATTCTTAAAAATTTAGTTGAACTTTTAACTATTCATTACAACAATCCTTTTATTGAAAAGTATGTTTAAATATGTTTAAATATTTGGAAATGAAGGCAGAATTTCATCACAAAAAAATTTGTTACTCCGTTACAGAGAACAATATTGAGCACTGTGATTATCTGTTGAAAAATCTACCTTCAATGAGTTAAAAAGTACTCATGCGTCATTAGACCCTCTCATTGGACTTTTGTAGGGAATCTTAAATCTTAAAAATGTAATAGATGGAACTTCCCTGGCAGTCCAGTGGTTAAAACTCCACGCTTCTACTGCAGGGGGTGTGGATTAGATCCCTGGTCAGGGACCTAAGATCCCGCATGCCGCACAGTGTAGCCAAAAAAAATAATAAAAATTAAATAAAAATGTACATAATAGAATAACTCTCTCCTAATAAAAGAGAGAAGGTCTTTCTTACACTTGCTTATAGCTCTAAATTTGGAAGAAAAATATTAAAAATGTGAGGAATTATTTTACCTTACACCTAGTATTAATGCTGCTTCCCGTTTTGTCATTTTGGGTTCAAACCCACCTCTGTAATAGCCACCACTGAAGGCCTGAAAGCGGAAATACATTTGTAAGAAAAGATTATCAAAATAAACTGAAAGCTGCTAAAAAATGTCTATAAATGTTCACAGAACCAGCAGAAAAACTAAGACACTTCAGAAAACTAAGTGCAGTTCCTATGGTATTTTAACTTTATAAATAGCAACAAATATTTTAATGATCATTAAACATCCATATTTATCCCCCCCGGACAATCTAAACTGTCTTGAAGATACAAGACAAAATAACAGTGCCTCAAAGCCAGTTCTTCTGGGAGTGAAGGGAAGATTATTCCAAGCTAGCCATGTTCTAGATAAAAATTTGATCTCAGAATATGACTACATGTTTTAGAACAAGTGCTTTAGAGGATTCAGAGATCTTTTGAGACAAGTGGTTCAAGGACATTTTGAGGTTCAACGCAACTACTAAAACAAGACTTTAAGATATATATTGAGAAAATCAGGCTATTAGATCCACTGACCTTGGTATGTCAGAAATTATATTGGTAAAACCTACCATTACCCTACTCTGTCACATTCAATCATAACAATAAAAAGCAATACTCTACAGGCTGTCTAAATCATATTCATTCTGAATTTAGACCACAGAAGGTATGATCATCACATTCAGTCATACTCTACAGCCCAATTAACTGAAGTGTTACCCAAGTAATCTCTGTTAGGGAGTGCCAGAGCCACACAGTAAAAATGGATCACTTCAGACCCCTAGATCCCTCTGTGTTTGTGATGCAGAGCAGATGATACTGAAGGTAACGGTGTATGAGCAATAAAGTGATATTACTTTCATGATACTAAAACTGTTAACACCTCTTCCCCAAATCTGTCACATGTAACATTTGATTCTTTAGGGTAGCACCATTCATTACAAAGCTCAGAACTTCTAAACCTTCTTTGTGGGAAGCAAGAGAAGGGGTCCAAAGCAATCACTTAGAACTTCATGGATGTCTGGCTCTAGGCTTCATACACAGACAGCAAAGAATTGGCAAAAATGTTGAATAAGAAGCCTTACAGATTTTGGTAGACTTTGAAAAACTTGTTTTACTTGAGGCTCCATATGCTTCATGGCTTGCAAAGCGTAACGGCCTAAAAACAAAAGCAATAAAATAATTAAAAAGTCCGCAACCTCCTCTACTTCAGTTCCACCCCCAAACCATAAACAAACCTGCAAATCCTGCAGCAGCAATGGTGAGTCCAACTGCTACCACTGTACTGGCCTGGTAAAGGGAAGCAGAGTAAGTATTCATTTCTCTCATTCTCACCCTTCCCTATCATGCCCATTCTCCCATTCCAACTTATTACAAGTTTTATTTCAACGGGAGAAATAACTTTTAGGATGAAAATATTCTGCCCAATGATCCTGCAAATTTTATATCCAATGCATTGAAAAGGTATGGGATTTTTCACTCAGGAAAAAAAAAGGCAAGTCGATTTGCTTATTTACTTATACAACAGTGAAAAGGATAACTCCCCTCCCCTTGAAAACTTCTCTTTCACCTCCGGGCAAGTGAAGTCACATTAAAATTCAATCAAGAGCAACGGAAATAAAGTTTCTGCCAGAGAAGGGAGAACTGTTTACAGAGGTTTCCTGTAAATTCTGATTCACCGTTAAACGTAGGCTTAACTAAGAGACTAGCTTCTCATAGCACCTTCGGCCAAATACGTTCAGGAATCGAGAAGAGGTGTGTCAGCAAGAGAAAAGGGGAAAGACAGAGCAATGTAGAGAAGGACTGCGAGGATGTGTTAGGGGAACAGCAGGTATAATCAAATGCGTTTCCACTAACCTCCGAGCCCCACGGACGGCAGGCACAAAGGCCCGAGAGGGGTGAGGCAACAGCTCTGTGTCCTAGAGGGTGACTCTCCGGGAAGCTACACCCCCAGCTCTGAGTCGCATTAGGGAGACATCTGCGGCTCCTCTCCTCCCAGACCTTGAGCAGAGGTTAAGGCCTCGGCCTGAGATCGCCCAAGAGGCCGGAAGGCGGAACTCACCATGGTTCCCGCTCGGCTCCTCTGCTTCCACCGGGAGCGCGGTTCATCCCACCCCACCAACTCTACGCCTCTACCACAAAGCGACGCGGCCACCCCCAGCACGTACAAACCGCCCAGACACGGGCGCCCTAGGAAATACGGCAGGGGCGGCCGTAAACTAGGCCGGAAAACTGTCGTAAAAGGGGACAGCGAACGGGAAGGAAATGGTCGCTCAAGCCGTGGGCAGGTGGAGAACACGACTTCGGATTGGTTGGTGGGTGGGCGGATCACCTCCTTACTGGGCTCAAAGGTGGGGCTTCTCCTTGTTTTGTCCTTTGCGCCTGGGCCTAGAGTATTTAGAAATTCTTTCGGGGAAGGGTATTGGTATAGAAGGGCGTGAGCGTAGCTACGGTGTAGCTACACTCTGAACTTTTTTTTTTTTTGCCTGCATATTAGCATCTCCATTTGGCATTTATTTTGTTTATAACTGCCAAGAGTAATGAATATTCTTAAACATGCCGTAACAAGTCCACCATGAAGGCAAATAAGTATGTAGCGGCACAGTATAGCAAAAAGATGTTCCAGAAAATCAAAGGAGCAAACCACATTGTTTCGGGGGTTCTGTAGCATTCATTTATTTAGAATAATTTGTTTAAATATGTGACTTGACAGGAACTTGTGTGAATGTTTGGGGTTTGGTTTTGTGGAATGGAATTACTACTTCAAGGACAGTTAATATTCTGATCATGGGATCTCAAAATCACCACAACTGAAAAATGCTATTTAAAATTTCTCCCCTTCTCAAAGTAAAAAGTAGGGTTTGGGTTTGCCCTTACAGAGTACGTTTCACATATCCCTACATAAAAGGAGAAGAGAAAAATAATGGAGACAGTAATGGAAAATTTACAATGTGTTGTTTGGATGATCAAAATAAATTTGGAGTTAATTCGCACTTCGAACTTACAAAGTATTAGGAGTCTGTTTACATTGCAGTGAAATTCTGCTTTGATGAGGTCATTGGTTATTAGACAAATATGTGAATTTGTTGGCTTTCTTTTCCTCATCTATACAAAGATTCTGCATTTGGATCTCCAAGATAGCCATGAGATTTTTGTAATGAAATTTATTGTCAGCAAACGATCCAACACTAAGACCCTAGTGTTAAGTGTGCATCTTCCTCTTTTGCCCCCTTTTATCTAGTTTTTAACCCAACAACTACAAAAGAAATAAGTGGGACATAAGACCTTGGGACCAAAATGGCCAGAAAAAACTAGACTGCTATGTTCAAAATTTCCTGTTATGTATAGTTTTGATATATACAAACTATGATATGCAGCTTGCTTGAGGAACACGAACCTAGCCTCAGGAAACCAGTGGTGGACAACACAGGGAGACATTTGAAGTGGAGATGGCTCTGTTTTGGGAAGCAAATCAAACTAGATGCACAACCTGTCTCTGTCACTTACTAGTTGTGTGAATTTGGACAAACTTGTCCAAAAGGAATAACTATTCCTGACTCTGAGTTTTCTCATTTGTAAAACAAGGGTAATGATGGCTACCTTGCTAAATTTTTGTAAGGATAGAGATGTACATTGTGTGTTCTATACATAAGTATCACTCAGTGTAGCTGTTATTATTATGAGGGAAGTCAGAGTGCAAATTGGTGTGCAAAGGCCTTCCCAATTCTCATGACACTTCACTCATGGTTGCAAGCCTGGTAATCCCTTCCCTACCCACTAAGGGCATGGAAAGAACCCTTAAAAGCAATTTTAAAAAATATCTATTGACTGGGACTTCCCTGGCGGCACAGTGGATAAGAATCCACCTGCCAATGCAGGGGACACGGGTTTGATCCCCGGTCCGGGAAGATCCGACATGCTGCAGAGCAACTAAGCCTGTGCGTCACAACTACTGAAGCCCGCACACCTAGAGCCTGTGCTCCACAACAAGAGAAGCCACTGCAAGAAGAAGCCCGTGCACCGCAATGAAGAGTAGCCCCCACTCGCCACAACTAGAAAAAGCCTGCCTGCAGCAACAAAGACCCAATGCAGCCAAAAATAAGTAAAAAATTAAAATCTTTAAAAAAAATGTCTACTGGCTGATGAATGGTTAAGTAATCACTCCTTGTTTCTTCTAGCTTATGGTGTCTGCTAGCATACCTTGACTTGTGACAGCATAACTTCAATCTTCAAGGAGGGCCAGTGTCTTGAAATCCCTTTCTACTCTGTTTTCGCGTTGCCTTTCTCCTCTGTGTGTAGAATCTCCACTGCCTCCCTCTTAAAGGATACATATAATTCCATTTAGACCCCTATAATCCAGGATAATATCCCCATTTCAAGATCCTTAACTTAGTCATAGCTGCAAAGACTTTGTCATATAAGGTAATATTCATGGGTTCCAGGTTTTAGGACTTGGTATCTTTGGGGGCTATTATTTCATCTACCATAGAGAATAAGAGAAGACAGAAGAGGGGACTAGCAGGGACAAGAGAATGAGAAAAGACTCAAGCACATATGCTCAATTTCTTCTTCCACATTTGTCAACCAGGCAAATCACTTCTTAGGGAGGAATAAGTGAGAGATGAGAGGGAGTAGCTAGAAGTACTCTTGAATTGTGGCTTTGAAACACTTTCTGACCATAATTCTTAGTAAGAAATATGGGGTTGGCCAAAAGGTTCGTTTGTTTTTTTTCTGTAAGATGGCTCTAGTAGTGCTTAGTTGTCTTTCTTTTTTTTTAAAAAAATTATTTATTTATTTATTTTTGGCTGCATTGGGTCTTCGTTGTTGCGCTTGGGCTTTCTCTAGTTGTGGCGAGTGGGGGCTACTCCTCGTTGCGGTGTGTGGGCTTCTCCTTGCGGTGGCTTCTTTTGTTGTGGAGCACAGGCTCTAGGTGCGCGGCCTTCAGTAGTTGTGGCACGCAGGCTCAGCAGTTGTGGCTCGTGGGCTCTAGAGCACAGGCTCAGTAGTTGTAGCGCACAGGCTTAGTTGCTCCGCGGCATGTGGGCTCTTCCTGCACCAGGGCTCAAACCCGTGTGCCCTGCTTTGGCAGACGGATTCTTAACCACTGCTCCACTGAGGAGGCCCTGCTTAGTTGTCTTTAGCTTCATTTGAAACAATTTTTTTAGACTGTATTGTGACAGCTGTCATATCAGCATGCATTGTAAACAAAAAACTTATCAAAATTGGTGAATTTTTGTGTAGCCATTTTAATGTTGAAGATGGAAGAAAAAAGCAACATTTTTGGCATATTATGCTTTATTATTTCAAGAAAGGTAAAAACACAACTGAAACACAAAAAAGGATTTGTGTAGTGTATGGAGAAGGTGCTGTGACTGATCGAACGTGTCAAAAGTGGTTTGCGACGTTTTGTGCAGGAGATTTCTCGCTGGACGATGCTCCACGTTTGGGTAGACCAGTTGACGTTGATAGCGATCAAATCGAAACATTAATTGAGAGTAATGAATGTTGTACCATGGGGGAGATAGCCAACATACTCAAAATATCCAAATCAAGCGTTGAAAATCATTTACACCAGCTTGGTTATGTTAATTGCTTTGATGTTTGGGTTCCACATAAGTTAAGCCGGGGGCGGGAGAGGGGGACCTTCTTGCCTGTATTTCCGCATGCGATTCTCTACTTAAATGTAATGAAAATGTTCCGTTTTTAAAAGAAATTGTGACGGGCGATGAAAAGTGGATACTGTACAATAACATGGAACAGAAGAGATTGTGGGCAAGCGAAATGAACCACCACCAACCACACCAAAGGCCAGTCTTCAACCAAAGAAGGTGATGTTGTATATATGGTGGGGTTGGAAGGGAGTCCTCTATTATGAGCTCCTTCCGGAAAACCAAATGATTAATTCCAACAAGTACTGCTCCAATTAGACCAACGGAAAGCAACACTCGACGAAAAGCGTCCAGAATTAGTCAACAGAAAACGCATAATCTTCCATCAGGATAACTCAAAACCGCATGTTTCTTTGATGACCAGGCAAAAACTGTTACAGCTTGGCTGGGAAGTTCTTATTCATCCACCGTATTCACCAGACATTGCAGCTTCGGATTTCCGTTTATTTCGGTCTTTACAAAATTCTCCTAATGGAAAAAATTTCAATTCCCTGGAAGACTGTAAAAGGCACCTGGAACAGTCCTTTGCTCAAAAAGATAAAAAGTTTTGGGAAGATGAAATTATGAAGTTGCCTGAAAAATGGCAGAAGGTAGTAGAACAAAAGGGTGAATACGTTGTTCAATAAAGTTCTTGTTGAAAATGAAAAATGTGTCTTTTATTTTTACTTAAAAACGGAAGGAACTTTTTGGCCAACCCAATATATTTTACCTTCTAACCCTAGGAAACAAATACACAGTTGAATGCGTGTGCGCACATACACACACACACACACACACACACACACACACACATGCATTGAATTTAATGTGAATTTAAAGGAAATTAATGTTTTTGAGACAATACTTGTACTTGCTTCATGAGATGCGTGCTGGTCTTTTCTATTTCTTAAAAAAAATGCCAGGAAACCCATTAAGTTCACAGCCCACTAATTGGTCATGATCTGAAGTTTGGAAAACATCACTCCATAAAAATCCACCTTTGGAAATATGATGCCAGGCATATAAAAGTTGTTTTTTTTCCCCCTAAAAACTATGTGCCAGGCATTGTGCTAAATGCTTTATGTTGATTATTTCACTTCACTCCGTGACAGTAATATTTATTCTGTTTTGCAGATGAAGATATTTTGCCAAATACATTTGTTTTCCCCTCCAGATCCCTTCTCTACTGTTTTCCATTCTGCTCTGTGTCCCAGAGGAGCACAGGAGGCTAGGAGGCTGACCTTAATGGACTGCATCAATGGGCTCCCTTGTCTTCTGGCTTGGGGTTCAGTTATGTCTGTGATCAGAAGATCGGAAGGCAGGAGGACAGTGAGTTCATGGTCTTCATTTCTCCATTTTCCTCTCTGATGGTTGCCAAAGGCTGGCTGAGTTTTTCCACTGCAGAATGCAGTTCCTGTTGTGTGTCTTCAGGTAATTACTCTCACTCCTTTTCTTTTTCATGTATGTCTAAGGATAGTAATGACTCCATTGGCGTTCAAAGCCATGCTAGACACTGGGCACTTGACCATCATTTGCTAATTTCCCTTAATCCTGTCCATACCTTCATAAAGGGTCCTTAATTAAAATTTCTTCAGTTACTCTATTGGGGGATGCCATCTGTTTCCAACGTGGATGGTGACTGTTATAAGAGGCTACTGCAATCAAGTAGGAGATGATGGTAGCGGTGGAAGTGGAAAGAAGTGGCTGGACTCCTGCTTATATTTTGAAGGAAGAGCTGATAGAATTTGTTGATGGATGAGATATAGTATGTGTGAGAGAGAGAAAGTATTCAAGAGTGACTCCCAAGCAGTAGCCTTGATTAGCTGGAAGGCTGGAGTTGCCACTTAATGGGAATGGAGAGACTTCAGGAAGAGCAAGCTGGCGGTGGGAGCTTTTGTTGTGTTAAGTTTGAAATAGCAACTAGATATTTAAGGAGTTTCAAATAGGCATTTGGATATTCAAGTCTGGTGTCAGGAGAGAGGTCTGAGAGTCATCAGCCCATAGATAGTCTTCTAAGGCCATGGAACAGATGAAATCATCCATTGTATGAGTGGAGAGAGAAGAAGAGGAATAAGGGCTGTGTTTTTGTATTGTTCATATTTGGAATTTGGGGAAATGATGAAAAGCCAGGAAATTAGACTGAAAAAGCGTGACCAGAAACTAGGTGAATGTGGTGTCCTAGAAGCCAAATGAAGAAAGTGTTCAGTGGAGGAATTGTATAAAATACTGCTAATAGTCAAAAAAAAAGAAGAACTGAGAATTGGCTACTAGAGATCTTTGGTGATATTTATGAGAAAAGTTTCTGCAACACAATGGGGACAAAAGTCTGACTGGAGTGGATTCAAGAGAGGATGGGAAGAGAAAGAGTGGACATATGGATTATAAGACATCTCTTTCAAGGAATTTTGCTGAAAAGGGAATTAGAGAAATAAATTAGAGAAATCAGACAGAGAAGCAGTATAAGGAGAGGTTTTTTGCTTTTGTTTTTTTTTTTTAAGATAGAAGAAATAAAAGCATGTTTATCTGCTATAGGAATGAACTTACAGAGGGAAAAATTAGACAAAATTTATTGAATTATATAATTTAAGAATGAGAAGGAAATGTAGAGACCCTTTCCACCTCAACAGCTTTGTTTTATAAGTGAGGAAACTGAGCCTCAAAATGGTTGGCTGACTTTTCTAAAGCCCTGACAGAGTCCAGTAATTGCTCACCCTTATTGTCCACTTTCCAGATGTATATAATGTTTGGGTCATGAGAGGGTCATAGAATTGCCTTTCTCTATATTTCCTTACCACCCTTAAGGAATTTGCTCACATCTGGGTCAATGGAGTCTAAGTTCCTGACTAGCAGCCATTTAGCCCATAGAATCTCTTGTAGGCAGCTGCTCACAATGCTATATGTAAAACTAAATGTCACTCAGTACATATTTAGTTCCCTTCCCTTCTCCTTCATTCCACCCCTTTTAATCTTCTTCTTTTCCTCCTTACCTTCAGTGATCCTACCATGACCTGACAATCTACCAATGGGAATTCATCCTATTTTTCCCTGTTTGGAAGTGAATATTCTTAGTAAATTATCATACTGAGCTATGATCAACAGACTCCTTCATGAAGTGTTTTAAGAGATCCTTTCACTATTATAGCTTGTAAAAGGAATGCTCTAATTCTGGTGCAGAATGGAAAGAAGAAAGGAGATATTTAGAGCAAGTGGGATGGAGGACAGGCCTGGGTAGGAATGTGAGGGCCTAGGGCAGTGGAGAAGCGGAGGGGATGTTGGAAAGTCAGAAGGGAAGGCTGAGGTTCAGCCACCCTTTCCTCCTGTCGGCCTTATCTGCATCCAAGTCAGGCGATCCCACCCTGCCTTGTGGCTATTGTAAAATAATTTATAACCATTTCTCCTGTGATTTTCTTTCCTTTTTCTTCAACTTGTTTTATTTTTTCCTTGCTGCGTCTGTTTTAGTCTGACTTCCTACTTTCCTTTCTAATAACAAGAACTGTTGTCCTTATCAAAGTCCAGAGCATGTGAGTGGAGGGCCAGTCAGAGAATTGCAATGTGTCTGACCAGAGTGACAGCACCCAGAAGGCATGTATTTCTGGATAAAGGCTCTGCTATCTTCTCAGCCTGTGAGAGAGGAAAACTGAGGCGTTCAGGATTTCAGCGGAAAGTTGGAAATTGGGGTGGACTAGATGTGTTTTTTCCCAAATGGAGATTTCCCAACCAACCCGCCATTTCATTCCGCATTGCATGTCTTTTTCCATTGCCTTTCTCAGTCTTTTCCCCCCTTCCCTAGCCCGAGTTCCACTTGTATGCAGCAGCTTTATGCATTGAATAAATCAATCCTTCCCTGCTGAGCTGTCAGCAAATGGAACTGACCAACAGAACAGTCTGTGTAAGTGTGTCTTGTGGCTGGGCTAGACAGACAAGTGCAATTATTTGATTGCTGGAGATTGCCACTAAATGAGGGTGAAATAGTGGGTCTGAGACTTGTTGGTGAATATTATTAATAATATAGTGTCATGCATTAATAACATAGTGTCATGTGAAACAAAGCTACACTAGAGAGTCTGTCTGAAATCCCATTTTCAGTCACATTTTCAGGGAGCTAGCTGGTGGAGGAGATGGGAAATAATAAAGCAAGGTGTCTTTAAGCAGCTGGTTGGGAGTTTCAGTCTGACCTAGGCTGAAGTTAAGAGAATATGCATTGCTGTCATGAGTGTTTTGGTGGCTGGAGTGAAGCATGGGATTCATCTCTGGCTAATTGTCATAAAATTACATTACTATAGTCCTTCGCTATGAAAAATCATCTTCATTCTCATCATTAGAATCCTTGAAGAGAGGCCATTGCAAAAACTGCATGAAATTCTTTCTGGCAACTGTGATGTCCTCAGTTACTGCATAGTCCATTTCCTTAGCCCACCTACCACAGACAACCCTTCCAGACTCCTCCACTTCTCCCTTCATAAAACTCCTAGTCATGCCAAATGGGATTTGTCACCATTATTCTCAGGTGGGTCCTGAAGTCCACTGCCCCTGGGCTTGAGTAAAAGTAATTCCCTTCATTCCAAGTGCCCTTCCCCAACCCCAGCTCCGTCCATCAGTTGAAGGCCTAGATCAAATTTGCCTTCTATGAAGCCTTCTTTGTTCATTTGTCTGGAACAGGTGTCCACAAACTTTTTATGTAAAGTAACAGTAAAATTTTAGGCTTTGCCACATGCAGCCTCTATATTCTTCTTTGTTTTCTCAAAATGTAAAGACTATCCTTAGCTCATGGTCCATTCAAAAACAGGCCACAATGAATTTGGCTCATGGACCATAGTTAGCCAATCCATGGTCTAAGGTGATCTCTTCTTTCTCTGAAGTCCTATACAATTTTGTTTGTGTTATACATGCCGCTTATCACATCTAGCCTTGTATATAAATTATTGGTATACAAGTATTTTCTCTATTGGACTGAAGACTTTGAGAGTAGAAATTAAATCTTGTATACTTTATTTAACCCCTACAACATCTATTATGGTATCTGAACACAGAAGGTGCTCAAAGGATATTTTTAAATGAATGCATAAATTACTTATAATATCTTCCAGCAAGAACATAATTTATTTCCCAACTCTTCCAAGCCCTTAATTTTCTGATAGGTAGGTCTTTCACCTCTATCCTGATCCTGGACCCCTTAATAAGGCATTGAGCACCATAAATGGAACTGGTAATTAGACACAGAATATTGTTTTCATTTATTAAATGTTGTATTCATTCAACACTTATTACATGCAAATCTCTGAGAAAACATCAGTGGATAGACAGAAACTTCAGCTGCTGTGGTGCTTTACAGTCTAGGCTGAGAAGCATGAGCTTAATATTAGCTCTCCTCCTGATATGTCTCAATTTCACTTTCCTAGTTTTTCATGTCATTTACATAATAATAATACATTTTGCCTGTTGGTTTGCCAGGGTGCAGGAAATAATAAAACTATAATAGTAGAAGCTGACATCTATTGCACACCTTAAATAGTTATAGATATTCTTTTTTTTTTTTTAAGTTTTCTTTTTTAAAAAAAATTAATTAATTAACTTATTTTTGGCTGTGTTGGGTCTTCGTTTCTGAGCGAGGGCTTTCTCTAGTTGTGGCGAGCGGGGGCCACTCTTCATCGCGGTGCGCGGGCCTCTCACTGTCGCGGCCTCTCGATGCGGAGCACAGGCTCCAGACGCGCAGGCTCAGTAGTTGGCTCACGGGCCTAGTTGCTCCGCGGCATGTGGGATCTTCCCAGACCGGGGCTCGAACCCGTGTTCCCTGCATTAGCAGGCAGACTCTCAACCACTGCGCCACCAGGGAAGCCCGATATTCTTTTTAATATGTACCACCACTTAAGGAATTTAATGAAGCAATTCATTGCATTTATTTATTTTGTTGTCAATCTGGATAAACTGGTGATCACAGCTGTCACTTAACCAGATAACAGGAGATAAATCAATCAAATGGAGGCTATATCTTGATCACAAGCTAAATTAAGCAACATCATTTAGAATAGGCATATTGTGCTTAATAATTGGTGGAGGTTTAAAAAAATAACGGACTTAGTAAATGAAGGTGTGGAGATTTGATTTAAGGTCTGTTTGAATCCTAAGCCTCATCTTTACAATGTAATCAAAATATTGTTGGATCACATTGAGTTTCATTCTGAGCACAGATTTGCACTGAAATGAATGACAGTGAAGCAAAAAATAAAAATAAGAAAGATAAACAACTACACATACAATTAGCTGAAAGAAATTAAGATATTTTATGGCAGTCTCTAAAGAAAATATCAAAAAAGGAGTAAGTTCTTAGTAGTCAGAAGAATTTCCTTAAAGTCCTCCTTCCTTATTGTATCTTTCTGTCTGCCTCATGTAAAGTCCATTGCCAGACAAAACTCTTAACTCTCCCGATTCTCCCCCAAGGCTGTTTGCCCAGCTCTTTCTCCTCTTGCCACCACTCCTCAATCAATCTGATTCTCTTCTCCAGTTACTCTCTGCCCATCCAAGGTTTTCCCATTCTTTTATATTCTTTCCCTTTCTGCAGTGCACACTGTGGTAGGTCAGAAGCTAAGATAGCCGCCAGGATTCCCAGCCACTGGTGTACACCCCCTGTATGATCCTGTACCCTTGGGTGTGGGCTGGACCTGTGAATATGGTGGGAACATGGCCCCCTTGATTGATTACATCAAAGTGGCAAAGGTGATGTGATAGTTCACTTCTGTAATTTCACTTTATGTAAGACCATTGTAGCAGACTGGAGTGAGATTCTCCTGCTTGCTTTGAGGAAGTAAGCTATCATGTTTTAAAAGGTCTTATGGGCAGGACCTGAAGGTGGCCTCTAGGAGCTGAGATCAACCTCTACGAGCTGTTAGCAGTAACAGCTATGACTGCAAGAACTGAATTCTGCCAACAATTTCAGTGAGCTTGGAAGACACCTCCAACCCTCAGATGAAATGGCAGCCCTAGCTGGCGCCTTGATTTCAACCTTGTAAGACCCTGAGCAGAGAATTTAGATACAATGTGCCTAGACTTCTGACCTAGTGAGATAATAAATGTTATTGTAAGCCAATACATTTGTGGTAATTTATTATACAACAATAGAAAATGAATACATGTACATTAATTTGGTTTGTGTGATAAAGTCCAAAAATATCAGGGGAAAGGGAAAGGAGTGTATTTATGTTTCATACATTTCTATTTTTATGTTTGTTACATCATTATTCCAGTGGTTCTACTCTGTTTTCCCCACTATAATACACAAACAATACACCTGAAGAATGTGATACCTTTCCATCACAATAGCGGCTCCCTATACCTGTAAATCTCCAAGGGTGGAGCTAAGGCTTGTGTAGTTTGTCAAAGTCCCCTGGTGGCTGGGATATGCTTTGGGTTGAAAACTATTGCACTATAATATTTTAGGGACTGCTAAAACTTGGTCTGCTACCCATCTCTGGACTAGATCATACATTGACTTTATTTGATTTCAATGAGCTGGCAATTTTAAGTTATCAAAGTCAGAGACCAGTGAGAAAATTTTCACATGCCCCATCTTCATGATAAAACAAAGTGCTAGACATTACCTAGATATAATCTGCCTTTCTCCTGCTCCCTACCTCAAGAAGGTATTCTTCGATCATCAAATCAGTTCTGGGCTTCCAGGAAAGTTGTTATGGCTCTCTTGGTAATTATAGGTAGCTGGTGGGGGGGATACCTGCAAGCATCCACAGACCCAATGGTCTCCTATTTGAGGGAGGTGCTGGTGGACGTGGTGAAGGCATTACGGCTCCTTTCATTCAGTTTGTTCATTGTAGATTAAAGTGACATATAACAACTCCTCTTTCTGGTTGAGGATGTAAAGAGCTGTGTTTCTCCCTATTTTTTCTCCCTTGTTTTTGGTCAGTGTTCATGCGGAGAATTAAACTGATTTCTTAAAGTTAAGACAGTTTTGCATTCCTCAGCTGGATCATGGTATATTTATTCTTTTTATGTATTGCTGGATTGGGTTTGCTAATATTTTATTTAAGGTTTGCACATACGTTTACTCAAGATATTGGCCTATAATTTGCCTTTCTTGTAATGTCATTTCAGGTATTGATGTCAAAGTTCAGCTGGCCTCATAAAATGAATTGGGATGGGTGGTAGGCTAGAAAAATGACCCCCCAAATGACATTCATGACCTAATCCCTGGAATCTATTAATACCTTATTTGGAAAAAGAGTCTTTGCAGATATGATAAAGTTAAGAATCTTGTGAAGAGATTATCCCCACAAAGAGAGGCAGAGGGAGATTACACACAGAGGAGGAGAAGGCAGTGTAAGATGGAGACAGAGATTGGACAAGCCAAGGAATATCAACAGCCTCCAGAAGCTGGAATAGCCAAAGAAGGAATTCTCTCCTAGAAGCTCCAGAGGGAGTGTGACCCTGCTGACACCTTGATCCAGTGAAACTGATGTTAAAATTCTCGCCTCCAGAACTGTGAGAGAATAAATTTCTGTTGTTTCAGGCCAGTTTGTGGTAATCTGTTACAGCAGCCATAGGAAACTAATATATGCAAGGTTCTTTATTTATTATATTTTAAAATTCTCTAGAAGAATGTGAAAAATTGATATAATTTCTTCCTAAAATGTTTGGTAGAAGTCACCAGTAAATACTTCTGAATTGAGGTTTTCTTTTTGGGAAGGTTTTAATTATAGATTTAATTCCTTTTATAGTTATAGAAATGTTGACATTTTCTGTTTCTCCTTGGTAAGTTATGTATTTTTTAGGAATTTCCCCCTTTAATCTAAATTTCCAAATTTTATGGCATAAAGTTATTTAAAATATTCTCTTATAGTATCTGAATTATCCATAATGATGTCTTCTTGGGATAGCTATGCCGTCTTTCTTATTTCTTGATCAGTCTTGTTAGACATTTATCAATTTAAATAGTTTTGTAGAGAACCCAAATTTGGCTTTATCTTCACTATTATATTTTTGGTTTTGATTTTATTAATTTCTGCTCATATTTTTGGCTTTTCTTTTCTTTATTTGAGTTTATTTTGCTCTTCATATTCTAACTTCTTGTGATGTTTGCTTAAATTATTACTTTTCAGCCTTTCCTCTTTTCTGATGCATGCATTTAAGACTATAAATTCCCCTCTAAACAGTGCTTTAGCTATATCCCACAAGTTTTGATATGTAGTATTTTTATTATCATTCAATTCCAAATCTTCCTAATTTCTATTGAGAGTTTGTCTTCTTTGATCCATTGGTTGTATAGAAATGGATTTATTCATTTTCAAACTTATGGGTTCTTTAAGTTACTTTAAAATTTTACTTCTTGCTTAATTGCAGTGGGTCAGAAGATATTCTATATTGTTGATTTGTTTGAAATTTCCTGAGACTTTCCTGCTTTATGGACCAGGATATGGTCACTTTTAATAAATATTTCATGTGTATTTGAAAGAGATATATATTCTGCCATTGTTCAATATATATCATTAATTTGTTCGCTAATAATGTTCAAATCTTCTATATCTTATTTATTATTTGTCTGTTTGTTCTAGCACATTCTGAAAGAGGTAGATTAAAATATTCTACTGTAGTTAGGGATTTTTCCATTTCAGCTTTTAGTGTTTTTGATTTTTGCTTTATGTGTTTGGAGGCTATGTTAGCATGCATAGAAATTCAGAATTATTATATCTTCCTGTTGGATTGACCTTTTATCCTTATGAAATATATTTTTTATCTCCAGTAATATTTCTTGCTTTAAAGTTTTATTTTCTAATTTTAGTGTGGCTATACTAATTTTCTTTTGGTTACCCTTTGCATGCTGTATCTTTTCATATAATTTCACTTGCAACCCTATTTTTTCTTTCTTCCAGTTTTATTGAGATATAATTGACATACAGCACTGTATAAGTTTAAGGTATACAATGTAATGATTTGATTTATGTACATAATGAAATGATTACCACAATAAGTTTAGTGAGCATCCATCATCTCATATAGATAAAAAATACAAGAAAGGCAAAATTTTTTTTTTCATTGTGATGAGAACTCTTAAGATTTACTCTCCTAACAGCTTTCATATATAACGTACAGCAGTGTTCATTATATTTATCATGTTGTATAACATATCCCTAGTACTTATTTATCTTATAACTGGAAGTTTGTACCTTTTGACTGCCTTCATCCAATTCCCCATCTCCCCAGCTCCACCTCAGGAATCTCAAATCTGATCTCTTTTTCTATGAATTTGTTTGTTTGTTTGTTTTTGAAGTATAGTTGATCTGCAACACTATGTTAGTTCCTGGTGCACAACATAGTGATTTGATATGTCTGTACATTACAAAATGATCACCACAATAGGTCTACTTACCGTGTCACCATACAAAGATATTACATTATTATTGACTAAATTCCCCACACTGTACATTTCATACTCGTAACTCATTAACTGGAAGTTTATACCTCTTAATCTCCCTCGCCTATTTCTGTCATCCCTATTTCTTTAATGTAGTCTTGTAAGCAGCATATAATTGAAGATTTAAAAAATTCCAATCTGATAATTTTAGTCTTTTAACTTGTCTATTTAGCCTATTTATATTTAATATAATTAATGGTATATCATTTGTTTTCTACTTGACCCTCCTATTCTATATTATCGTCCTCTTTTCTTGTCTTGTTTTATATTAGTCAAGTGTTTTGTTTTTAAAATTCCATTTCTGCTCCTCCATTACTTGTTGGTTACACACTCTTTTACAATTCTTCTAGTGTCAACTCTGATAGTACAGCATGAATCTTTGACTTATTAAAATCTAATATAAATTAATACTTTTGCTATTTCCTAAAAGACTTTTCCCTTTTCTGCCTTTTGTGTTTTTGTTGTTATGCATTTCAATTATACATGTATTTTAAATACCAGAAACTTTATTTTTATTTTATGCAGTCAATATTCATTGAGATTTACTCAGATATTTACCTTTCTATTGCTATTTATTCTTCTTTTTTCTTTTCTTCATTTCCATGCCTCTGTCTGTGATCATATTCCCTCCACCTGAAGAAATACTTTTAGTATTTCCTTAATTGTGGGTCTGTTAGTGACCTGCAGTTTTTGTTTGCTTGGAAATATCTTTATTTTATTTTGTTTTTTAAAGGATATAGTCACTATATATACAATTGTAGATTAATAGCTAATCTCTTTCACCACATTAGATAGATCATTTCATTGTCTCTGGCTCCCATTGTATTCTGGTGAGAAGTAAGATCTCAGTCAAATTTTTCACCTTTATCATTTTTCTTTGGGTGCTTTTAAGTTTCTTTATCTTTATCTTTATTTTTCAGTAATTTTAATATAAGGTACCTACATGTGGATTTTTAAAAATTTACACATCTTGGGGACTGTTTTTCTTCATAAACCTATGGATTTTTTTCATTTTGACAAATTCTCAGTATTATTTTTACCCCATTTTCTCTCTTCTCTCTTTCTGAAACCTCAATTAGATGCATGTGAAAAATTCTTACTGTATCTGCTTTATTTTACTCTGTGAATTAGTTGACTGTGACTGAGTAACAAATTACCCCAAAATTTATGGCATAAAACAAACATTAGTTATCTCACAGTTTCTCTAGATCAGGAATTAAGGAGCAACCATCATTCTGCCTTAAGCTCTCTCATGAGGTTGCAGTCGAGATGTTGGCCAGAGCTGTAGTCATCTAAAGGTTTGAAGGGGCCGAAGTGAACTCTTTCAAGACGGTTCACTCACATGGCTGTTGAAAGGAGGCCTTATTTCCTCAGCACATGGATTGCTCAAAAAGGCTGCTTGAGTGTCTCATGATATGACATCTGGCTTTCCCCAGATTAAGTGAAATGAGAGAGAATGCAAGGAAGAGACTGCATTGCCTTCTGTGACCTAGTCTTGTTAGTCATACACTGTTACTTCTGCCATATTCTGTTTGCTCGAAGTGAGTTAGTAAGTCCAGCTCATGCAACGGGAGAGTAATTAGGTTCTACATTTTGAGAGGACAAATGTTAGATAATTTTTGGATATATTTTAAAACAACCACATTTTGAATTCTGTTTTGTCCATCCTTTTCTATTTTTGTACTTTATTCTTAAAATATTTTTTTCTTCCTTTCATTTTACAGATTGTCTTTTTAAGCTGAGTTTAATGTTATTAAACACATTGATTGAGTTCTTAATTTTGGCTCTTATCTTTTTCAATTCTAGAATTTCTGTTTGGCTCTTTATAAATTTTCCAGTCACTGTATATAGTTTCTAGCTGATGAAAATTTCAATCTTTTCAATGAAAAAAAGAAGCATAGCTATTTTAAGTGCATATCTGATCAGTTTAATATCTGGAGCTTTTATGGCTCTGTTTCTCCTGTTGTTTATACTTATTCTGCTGTATATTGTCTGCTGTATATTGTCTTGCCTTCTCTTATGTCTTCTAGTTGATTTTCTGTGGATATTTTATTTGAAAAACTATTTGTAGAAATTATTTGGGAACTTGCAAGACATTACCTTCTTCCAGAGTGGATTTTTTTCTCTTCCTTCAAGTGTCTGCAAGCACTAACCTTTGGCATCACATTAATCCATCTTAGAGACTGATATTTTCTGGACTGTTCAGATGACTTGAAGCTGAGATTTCATTCTGGATCTCCCAACTCATAAGGTACAGCCCTTTGGGAGTGCCAATGCAAAGATGGAGGACTTACTAGAGCCCTTATCATTAGGAGGTCTGGACTCAATTTTGTTATTTTTGCTACATAAGCCTGTCAAAAAAGTGTTCTTTAGTATCTCAGTCACTTCACCCAAAATTGACAAATGCCATTAGGGCAGAAGAGGCCAATGTTCAGCTAACCTTTCTGGATTTCTGACTTCTCCAGTATCTTAGACAAGTTATTCTTTAAACTTGTTAGCTCTCCAACCCATTCAGGTCAATGTTTTATATATGTTATCCATCCTTTGTTGGTAGGATGATCTGAATTACTTAATCAATGATGACTGAAATCCAAAGTCTCTCTCTTCTTTATAGCAATAAAAAAAAAAAACTAGCAAGATCTAAGAAAAAAAAACAAAGCTGGAGGTATAACACTTCCTGATTTCAAAGAATTCTGCAGAGCCATAGTAATAAAAACAGCATGGTATTGGCAGAAAAACAGATACATGAATCAATGAAATAGAATTGAGAGCCCAGAAATTAACCCACCCATATATGGACAGTTAATAAACAACAGAGGAGTAAAGAACATACAGTGGAGAAAGGATAGTCTCTTCAATAAATGATATTGGGAAAACTGGAGAGCCACAAGCAAAAAAAGAAAAAAAGAAAAGAAAAGAAATGGATCACCACTATATGATACCAAACCCAAAAATCAACTGAATTGGATTAAAGACATGCATGTAAGACCTGAAACCATAAGACTCCTAGAAGAAAACATAGGCAACATGCTCTTTGACATTGTTCTTAGCAATATTTTATAGATGTGTCTCCTCAGGCAAGGGAAACAAAAACAGAGATAAACAAATGGGACTACATCAAATTAAAAAGCTTCTGCACAGTAAAGGAAACCATCGAAACAATACGAAAAGACAACCTACCAAATGGAAGAAGAAATTTGCAAATAATACATCTGATAAGGGGTTAATATCCAAAATATATAAAGAACTCATACAACTCAACCCAAGAAACCAAACAATGTGATTTAAAAATGAGCAGAGGAGCTGAATAGACATTCTTCCAAAGAAGACATATGGATGGCCAGTAAGCACATGAAAAGATGTTCAACATCACTTATCATTATGGAAATGAAAATCAAAACTACAATGAGGTACCACCTCACACCTGTCAGAATGATATTATCTAAAGGACAAGAAATAACAAGTGTTGGTGAGGATGTGGAGAAAAGGGAATTAAAACTTCCATTTTAATTTTCACTAACTTCTAATTGAAATTTATCATTTCCTTCAATTATGAATGTAGGCAACAAAACATCATGATATTAGTAGTACCTGTAACTTTGTCATCAATAGAAATCAGATATTATTATAGCACATTCAATTTATACTAAATCTTAAGATATCATTTATATTTACTGTACTTCAAATTAGAGTATTTTGAAATAACTCTTCTTATTTAATGTGTTAATAAAGAAGCATCCTAGGTTCATCTTCTTTTTTCTAAGAGCTTCTATTGTCAGCTCTGCCAGAAGAACACATCTATGAGTAGGTGGTTTAATGAGAACTGTGCCCCCTCCTATCTACCTACCATGAGTTTTGAACTTCATATTCTCATTTGAACACATGGTACTTTTACCTCATCCCTATTTTGACTTTATGGTGTTAATTTTTTGATACCTAGTCTCTCTGGTCTAAACAGAGTCTCAGTGCTACTCAGCTCCTGGTCTTCTCTGTCTTGTTATCTTTGCCCTCAGTTCTCACATTGAATTGGTCGCTACATTTTGCTAACTGTAGGTTTGAATTCTCTTCCCTTTTCTTCTTCTTTGCTGGTACTGCCTTAGTTTAGACTCTCATCAACTCTTGGGTGGATTATTAGGGTAGCTTCCTAATTGGTCAGTTAGGCCAATCTGTGTGTTTGTGTGTATTGTGTTTGAAAAAAAATCACAATTCTCTGGGCTAGTGTTTGAATGATACACACTCAACACAGCAGTGGAAAGAGTATTGGGATGGAAGTAGGAGACCTGGGTACTAGCTAAAAAAGTACGTGACCTATGGAAATGATATGGTGGAGTAAATGGGATTTTCCTGAAGGAAATAGACTTTTTCCACTTGAAGGGGAGAAAGGACAATTTTTTTCCTATTTTCCTTTTCTCCTTTTATTAGGAGTAAAGGGGTATTAAACACAAAGTCAGAGGTACAGGATTACATGGAGATTCCACTGATGTGAGTTGAATGGCTTTTGCTTCACAAGCTGTTCTTGCAGGAGCCAAGCATGGATTCAAAGTCAGATGGTACCTTAAGACCTCTAAGAGCTATTCTAGTATAAGCCACATTCTGTGTTGAACTTCCCATCTTCAGGTCTTCCATAAAGTCTTTTAAAAGTATTACTCTACTGTGGAATTTAGGGGAAGCATCTTTTCCTCTCCAAGGTTACGGCGGGGACATCAACAGGCTTTCTAGTGAAATTATGCTCAGCAGAGCAGCAGTCTCCAAAGGAGCAGTCCTGGAAGAGGCCGTGTACTATAGTGATGAGATGAGAGGGCATAGCAGAAGATACAGAGGAAATTATTCGGGAGCATGCTTGTGGCAACTCACTAGGGAACTCCCAGGAATTATTCTGGGGGTGACAGGACCAAGAGAAACACTTTTAACTTCCAGGTAGTAGGCCAGTGGGGATCATATCATAATAACTTGAGTAATAACAAAGTCATTTCTGATGATATGCACAGGCTGGTGACTTATGGGTTCTTCTTTAGTGAATAATTTGGAATTACTCTGGATCTCTTAAAAATGGTTGTAGATTCACTATGGCTCATAATCAGATGTGCAAACTGTCCAAGCCTAAGATGTAGAAGAAATACAGTTCTATATTGCTCAGAAGGCTCTGAGAGTTTCACCATTGTACACCATTGTATTTCCTATAACTGGTTGATCATCAGCGCCTGGGGAGAAAACATACAGGTTCCTGGGCCCCACCTCACACTTCCTGAGTCAACAGACTGTTTTGACTTAGAAGAAATACTCCTTTAGGGAGTTCTTCAAGTTGAAATGAAAGGACACTAATTAGTAACATGAAAATATATTAAAGTATAAAACACATTGGTAAAGGTAAGTGTACTGTCAAATTCACAATACTTTAATATTATATTGATGGTGTGTAAATCACTTAACTCTAGTACAAAGATCAAAAAATGAAAAATGTAGCTAAAATAATTTTTTAATGGATACATAATTTTAAAAAGTGTAAAAAGTGATATCAAAATCATAAAGGGGGGGAGTAAAAGGGTAGAGTTTTTGTATGTGACTAAAGTTAAGTTGTTATCAGCTTAAAATAGACTGTTATAAGTTTTTTTTTTGTAAGCCTCATGGTAACCACAAAGCAAAAGCATATAGTAGATATGCAAAACATAAAGAGAAAGGAATCAAAGACTATCAATATGGAAAATCATCAAATCACAGAAGAAGACAGCAAAAGAGGAAGACAGGAACAAAGGAACTACAAAACAGCCAGAAAACAATTTAAAAAACGCTAATAGTAAGTCCATACCTATTACTAATTACTTTAAGTGTACATGGATTAAATTCTCCATTGAAAAGACAGAGTGGCTGAATGGACAAAAATCAAGGTGTGTATATATGCTGCCTGCAAGAGCCTCACTTCAGCTTTAAAGACATATACGTAGGTTAAAAGTGAAGGGATGGAAAAAGATAGTCCATGAAAATGGAACCCAAAAGAGACCAAGGGTAGCTATGTGCATAACAGACAAAATAGACATTTAGTAAAAATCTGTAACAAGAGACAAAAAGGTCATTATATAATGATAAAAGAGTCAATTAATCAAGAGAATAAAACAATTGTAAATATATATACACCCAACATCAGAGCACCTAAATATATTCAGCAAATATTACCAGATCTGAAGGCAGAAATAGGTAACGATGCAATAATACTAAGGGACTTCAGTAACCCACTTTCAACAATGGATAGATCATCCAGATAGAAAGTCAATAGGGGAAGATAGGACTTGAACTATACTTTAGACCCAATAGACATAACAGACATATACAGAACATCCATCCAACAGTAGAAAAATGTGAGAATATACATTTTTCTCAAATGCACACATAACATTCTCCAGGATTGGTATATTTTTGGTCACAAGTCTAAAGAAATTTAAGAAGACTGAAATCATATCAAGTATCATTCCAAACCATAAGGATATGCAACTAGAAATCAATAACAGGAGGAAAGCTGGAAAATTCACAAATATGTGAAAATTAAACAACACCCTCCTGAACAATTAATGAGTCAAAGAAGAAATCAAAAAGGAAATTTAAAAGTATCTTGAGCGGGACTTCCCTGGTGGCACAGTGGTTAAGAATCCACCTGCCAATGCAGGGGACATGGGTTCAAGCCCTGGTCCGGGAAGATCCCACATGCTGCGGAGCAACTAAGCCCGTGCACCACAACTACTGAAGCATGCACCTAGAGCCCGGGCTCCGCGACAAGAGAAGCCGCCACAATGAGAAGCCCGCGCACTGAAATGAAAAGTAGCCCCACTCGCCGCAACTAGAGAAAGCCCACGTGCAGCAATGAAGACCCAACACAGCCATAAAAAAAAAAAAAATCTTGAGACAAATGAAAATGGAAATATACCAAAACTTATGGGATGCAGCAAAAGCAGTTCTAAGAGGGAAATTCTTGGTAATAAACACTTACATTAGGAAAAATGAAAGATCTCAAGTAAAAAAATCTTGCTTTACACCTCAAGGAACTAGAAAAAGAAGAACAAACAAGCCCAAAGTTAGTAGAAGGAAGGAAATAATAAAGATCAGAGCAGAGAGAAATGAAATGGAGACTAGAAAAACAATAGAAAAATCAATAAAATTTAGAACTATTTTTTGAAAAACTAAACAAAATTGACAAAACTTTAGCTAGGCTATGAAAAAAAGAGAGAAGACAAATAAAATCAGAAATGAAAGATGAGATATTACAACTGATAGCACAGAAATTCAAAAGATCATAGGAGATTACTATAAACAATTATATGCCAACAAATTGGATAACCTAGAAAAAATGGATAATTCCTAGAAACATACAGTGTACCAAGACTGAATCATGAAGAAATAAAATATCTGAATAGATGTATAATTAGGAAGGAGAGTGAATCAGTAATCACAAATCTCCCAGCAAAGAAATGCCCAGGACCAGATGGCTTCACTAATGAATTCTTCTGAACATTTAAAGAAGAATTAATGCCAATTCTTCTGAAACTCTTATAGAAAATTGAAGAGGTGGGAACACTCCCAAACTCATGATGAGGTTAACATACCAAAGCCAGACAAGGACACTTTAAGAAAAGAAAATTTAACCAAAGAGGTGAAAGATCTGTACACTGAAAACTGTAAGATATTGATAAAAGAAATTGAAGAAGACACAAATAAATGAAAAGATACCTTGTGTTCATGGATCAGAAGAATTAATATTGTTAAAATGTCCATATTATCCAAAGCAATCTACCAATTCAGCACAATCTTTATCAAAATTCCAATGTTATTTTTCACAGAAACAGAAAAAACAATCCTAAAATTCATACGGAACCGCAAAAGACCCCAGATAGCTAAGGCAATCTTGAGGAAGAAGAACAAGCTGATTTCAAACTGTATTACAAGGCTATAGTAATCAAAACAGTATGGCACTGACATTAAAAACAGGCACATGTATCACTGGAAAAAAATAGAGAGCCCAGAAATAAAGCTGCATATATACTGCCCACTAATCTTTGACAAAGGTGCCAAGAACACACAATGAGGGGAGTCTCTTCAATAAATGGTGTTGGGAAAATTGGAATGAAATTGGATCCCTATCTTACACCACTTACAAAATTAACTTGAAATGGATTAAAAACTTCAATATAAGACCTGAAACCATAAAAAGCTTCTGCACAGCAAAGGAAACAGTCAAGAAATGAAAAGGCAACCTGTGGGAGAAGATATTTTTAATCTGTATATCTGATAAGGGATTAATATCTAAAATATATAAAGAACTCATACAACTCAGTAGCAAAAACAAAAACAAGGAACAAATAATCCTATTTAAAGTGTGCAAAGGGGGACTTCCCTGGTGGTCCGGTGGTTAAGACTCTGAGCTTCCAATGCAGGGGGAGCAGGTTTGATTCCTAGTCAGGGAACTGATATCACACATGTCATGCAGTGTGGCCAAAAAAATTGATTAATTAAATAAAACTTTTTAAAAAAGTGCAAAGGATCTGAAAAGACATTTTTCCAAAGAAGACATACAGATGTCCAACAGGTATATGAAAAAGTGCTTAACATCACTAATCATCAGGGAAATGAAAATCAAAATCACAATGAGATATCACTTCACACCTGTTAGGTTGTCTATTATTAAAAAGAAAAGAGATAACAAATGTTGGTGAGAATATGGAGAAAAGGGAACCCCTGTACCATGTTGGTGGGAATGTAAATTGGAATAAGCATTATGAAAAACAGTGTGAAAATTCCTCAAAAAATTAAAAATTGAACTATCATGTGATCCAGTAATTCCACTTCTGGGTATACATCCAAAGGAAATGAAATCAAGATCTTGAACAGGTATCTGAATGCCCATGTTTATTATAGCATTATTTACAATAGCCAAGAGATTTTCCATACACCCTGTGTCCCCACACATGCATAGCCTCCCCTATTATTAACATCCCCAACCAGAGTGGTACATTTGTTACAATTGCTGAACCTACAAATGACACATCATAATCACCCAAAGTCCATAATTTATATAATGGCTCACTCTTGGTGTTACACATTGTATGGGTTTGGTCAAATGTTTAGTGATATGTGTCCATCATTATGGTATCATACAGAGTATTTTTTACTGCTCTAAAAAATTCTCTGCGCTCCATGTATTAATCCCATTCTGCCAACCCCACCGACCTCTGGCAACCACTGCCCTTTTTACTGTCTCCATAGTTTTCCTTCTCCAGAATGTCAAATATTGGAATGGCACAGTGTGTAGCCTTTTCATATTGAATTCTTTCACTTAGTAATATGCATTTAAGGTTCCTCAATGTCTTTTCATGTCTTGATAGTCCGTTTCTTTTAAGGACTGAATAATATTCCATTGTTTGGATGTTTACTAATCCATTCACTCACTGAAGGACATCTTGGTTGCTTCCAAGTTTTGGCAGCTATAAAAAAGTTGCTATGAACATCTGTGTGCAGGTTTTTGTGTGGACAGAAGTTTTTTATTCATCTGGGTAAATACCAAGAAGCATGCTTGTTGGATCATTTGATAAGAGTATGTTTAGTTCTGTAAGAAACTGCCAAACTGGCTTCCAAATTGTCTTCCAAAGTGTCTCTTACATTTCCATCAGCAATTAGTGAGTTCCTGTTGCTCCACATCCTAGCCAGTATTTGGTCTTGTCAGTATTCTGGATTTTGGCCATTCTAATAGGTGTGTAGTGGTATCTCATTGTTGTTTTAATTTGCATTCCCCTGATGACTTATTATGTAAACCATCTTTTCATATGCTTAGTTGACATCTGTATATCTTCTTTGGTAAAGTGTTCAGATAGTTTGCCCATTTTTAATGAGATGTTTGTTTTCTTATTTTTGAGTTTTAAGAGTTCTTTGTAAACATTGGATAAAAGTCTTAGATATGTGTTTTGCTAATATTTTCTCTGAGTCTGGGGCTTGTCTTTTCACTCTCTTAACAGTGTCTTTCACAGAGCAGAAGTTTTAAACTTTAATGACATCATTTTTTTCTTTCATGAATTGTCCTTTTGGTTTCATATATAAAAACTCAGTCAAACCCATGGTCACCTAAACTTTACCTATAATATATTCTCCTATATTGTATTTTATATATAGCTTTGTGTTTTACATTTTTGTCTATGATCCATTTTGAATTAATTTTTTGAAAGGTGTAAGATCTGTGTCTAATTTTTTATTTGCATATGGATGTATAATTATTCTAACACCATTTGTTGAAAAGACTATCCTTTCTCCATTTAATGGCCTTTGCTCCTTTGTTAAAGATCAATTGACTGTATAAGGGTGGATCTATTAATGGGCTCTTTAATCTGTTCCTTTAATCTACTTGTCTATTCTCTCACCAATACAATGCAGCCTTAATTACTGTAACTTCATAGTAAGTCTTGAAGTCAGGTAGTGTCAGTTCTCTGACTTTGCTTTTCTATTTCAGTATTGTGTAAGGGTATTATTGGTCTTTTGTGTTTCCATGTGAACTTTCAAATCAGTTTCTCAATATCCACAAAATAATTTTCTGGTAGTTTGATTGTGATAGCATTGGAGTTATAGATCAAATTTGGAAGAGTTAACACCTTATCCATATTGAATTTTCCTATTTGTGAACATGTAATATCTATCCAGATATTTTAGTTTTCAGCTCAATGTTTTCCATTTGTTTCTTTTGTGTAGGTTTTATTTCTGTACTGTGATATATATTTGCATTTATTACAAACATATTTTCCTTTATATCCTTAAGTATAGTTTTATAACTCCTTTAAAATCATTGTCAACTAATTCCAACATCTGGGTCATCCTGAGGTCACACTTCATTTACTGTCTTTTCTCTTGAGAAAACAGATTTCTCTTTCTTCATATGTTAACTAACTTTGGATTATATCCTGGACATTGTGAAAAATATGTTGTCAAGACTCTGGATTCCATTATGTTTTAAAAATATTTTTTACCTTTTGACTCCTTTACTCGTTTCTCTCACCCCCAAACTCCCGCCTCTGGTAACCACCAATCTGTTCTCGGTATCTATGAGCTTGAATTAATTAATTAATTTATGGATTCCATGTATAAGAGGGATCATACAGTATTTGCCTTTCTCTGTCTATTTCATTTAGCATGATGCACTTGAGCTCCATCCATGTTGTCACAAATTGCAAGATTTCATTCTTTTTTTTGCTTGTTTTCTAATAACAGCTTTATTGAGATATAATTCACATACCATAAATTTCACAATTTTAAAGTCCACAATTCAGTGATTTTTAGTATATTCAGAGTTATACACCCATTACCACTAATTCTAGAATATTTCTATCACCCCAAAATGAAATCTTGTACTCATTAGCAGTCCCTTCCATTTCCTCCAGCCCCTGTATACCACTCTGTCTATCTCTATGATTTAGCCCATTCTAGACATTTTATATAAATGGAATCATATGAGGAAGCCATTCTTTAGTAGAAGTGACTAAAGCTGACACATAGAAAAGAAAGAGAGAGACAGGGACAAAGGGAGGGAGAGAGCAAAAGATTAACTCATTTAACTTATTTTGTCCATAAGTAATTCACATATCTTCCCTAGACTCTCACCCACTAATCAAGAGGAAAAAACTGTTCAATATATTTTAAAGATTAGTCCAATACAATAATATAAACCATCAGTGCAGCTAAAACTCAGATTCTTTTGAAGAAATAGGCAAATCCTTGGTAATATGAATCCTCCCTTGGTTCAGTGGACAGAGAATGTGCTTTGGAATCAGACTACTAGATTTAAATTCATGTTCTATCATTTACCAACTACATCACATTGGGCTACTCATTTCCTACCTTGGAGTCTCAACTTCTTTTTCTGATAAGTCAGGATAATAATTCACAGAGCTTTTGGAAAGATTAAGTGAGATAACGTATGAGAAGAAAATAATACAGTTCCTGGAATGGATGATAAGTTCCATTCTTCCTTGGGAGTTTAGGCATAAGTGGGGAATGAAGGAATGGCAGAGTCTACCAGAAAGGAGTATTTTCCCTTCTATAATGTGGAGTTGTTGTTGGGAGGCAGTTGTTCCACCAGGGACTATATATATATATATTTTTTTTAAATTTAATTTAATTTATTTATTTTTGGCTGCGTTGGGTCTTCGTTGCTGTGCACAGGCTTTCTCTAGTTCTGGTGAGCGGGGGCTACTCTTCCTTGCGGTGCATGGGCTTCTCATTGCGGTGGCTTCTCTTGTTGCAGAGCACAGGCTCTAGGAGCACGGGCTTCAGTAGATGTGGCACGTGGGCTCACTAGTTGTGGCTTGCGGGCTCTATAGTGCAGGCTCAGTAGTTGTGGCAAACGGGCTTAGTTGCTCCGTGGCATGTGGGATCTTCCTGGACCAGGACTTGAACCCATGTCCCCTGCATTGACAGGTGGATTCTTAACCACCACATCACCAGGGAAGCCTGGGACTATATTTTTTGACTTCACTTGTGTAAACTGGCTGTGAGTTACATCTCTCTAGTGGTATGTGGGTGTAAGGAACGTGTGTTGCTCTGGACCAGGGTTTTATTTTATTAAAAAAATTTTTTTTATTGAAGTATAGTTGATTTATAATGTTGTGTTAGTTTCTGGTGTACAGCAAAGTGATCCATTTATATATATATATATATATATATATATATATATATATATAAATATATATATATATGTATATATATACACACACATTCTTTTTCACAGTCTTTTCCATTATGGTTTATCACAAGATACTGGATATAGTTCCCTGTGCTATACAGTAGGACCTTGTTGTTTATCAATCCTGTATATAATAGTTTGCATCTGCTAATCCCAAACTCCCAATCCTTCCCTCCCCCACCCCCTCCCCCTTGGCAACCACAGTCTGTTCTCTATATCTGCGAGTCTGTTTCTGTTTCATAGATATGTTCATTTGTGTCATATTTTAGATTCCACATATAAGTGATATCATGTGGTATTTGTCTTTCTCTTTCTGACTTACTTCGCTTTGTATGGTAATCTCTAGGTCCATCCATGTTGCTGCAGGTGGCATTATTTCATTCCTTTTTATGGCTGAGTAATATTTCATTGTTTGTGTATGTATGTGTATGTGTGTGTGTATATATATATATATATATATATATATATATATATATATATATACACACATACACACACACACATCACATCTTCTTCATCCATTCATCTGTCGATGGACATTTATGTTGTTTCTATGTCTTGGCTATTGTAAATAGTGCTGCTATGAACATAGGGGTGCATGTGTCTTTTCAAATTATAGTTTTATCTGGATATATGCCCATGAGTGGGACTGCTGGATCATACGGCAACTCTATTTTTAGTTTTTTGAGGAACCTTCATACTGTTTTCCATTGTGGCTGTACCAATTTACATTCCCAACAACAGTGTAAGAGGGTTCCCTTTTCTCCATACCCTCTCCAACATTTATTATTTGTAGACTTCTTTTTATTTTGCCACACTGCACGGCTTGTGGGATATTAGTTCCCCAATCAGAGATTGAACCTGGGCCCCGGCAGTGAAAGCACTGAGTCCTGACCACTGGACCTCCAGGGAATTCCCTATTTGTAGACTTTTTGATGATGACCATTCTGACTGGTGTGAGGTGATACCTCATTGTAGTTTTGATTTGCATTTCTCTAATAATTAGCGATGGTGAGCATCTTTTCATGAGCCTGTTGGCTATCTGTATGTCTTCTTTGGCAAAATAATCAGTTCAGAAATTATTAAATAATTTAAAAATGTGTAGAAGTACCCATTTTAAAATCAGATTATTATTATTTTCTATTGAGTTGTATGAGTTCTTTGTATATTTTGGATATTAAACCCTTATTGGATATACCGTTTGCAGATATAATATCTTCTTCCATTTGGTAGGTTGTTTTTTCATTTTGTTGATGGTTTCCTTTACTGTGCAGAAGCTTTTTAGTGTTATGCGGTCCCACTTGTTTATTTTTGTTTTTGTTCCCTTTACTTTCGGTGTCAGATTAAAAAAATCATTGCCAAGAACTGTGTAAAGGAGTTTACTGCCTATGTTTTCTTCTAGGGATTTTTATGGTTTCAGGTCTTAAGTTCAAATTCTTAATACATTTCAAATTAGTTTTTGTGTATGGTGTAAGATAGTGCTACAATTTCATTCTTTTGCAAGTGGTTGTCCAGGTTTCCTAACACCACTTATTGAATAGACTGTTCTTTCCTCATTGTATATTCTTGGCTCCTTTGTTGTAAATTAATTGACCATACATGTGTGGGTTTATTTCTGGGCTCTCTATTCTGTTCCATTGATCTATGTCTGTTTTTATGCCAATAGTATACTGTTTTAATTATTATAGCTTTGTAATATAGCTTGAAATCATATCAGTGAATGTGATGCTTCCAACTTTGTTCTTATCAAGATTGCTTTGGGCCATTCATGATCTTTTGTGATTTCATACAAATTTTAAGATTGTTTGTTCTATTTCTGTTAAAAATGCCATTGGAATTTTGATAGGTGTTGTATTGAATCTGTGGGTTGCTTTGAGTAGTGTGGAAATTTTAACAATATTAATTCTTCTGATCCATGAACATGGGATATTTTAAGTTTTATTTGTGTCTTCCTCAATTTCTTTCCTTAATGTCTACTAGTTTTCAGTGTATAGATCTTTCAGTTCCTTGGTTAAAGTTATTTCTAGATATTTATTCTTCTTGATGCAATTGTAAGTGGGATTTTTGAAAAGTTCTCTTTCTGATACTTTATTAGTGTATAGAAACACAACAGATTTTTGTGTATTGATTTTATATCCTGCAACATTACTTAATTCATTTATTAGTTCTAATAAACAAATTGTGGTAAAATTCATAAAACATAAAATTCACCATTTTAACCATTTTAAAGTATACAATTCATTGGCATTTAGTACATCCACAATACTGTGTAATTATCACCACTATTTTTTTTTTTTTTTTTGGCCCCACTGCGTGGCATGCAGGATCCTAGTTCCCCTGACCAGGGATCGAACCCGCACCCCCTGCAGTGGAAGCAGGGAGTCTCAACCACTGGACCGCCAGGGAAGCCCCTATCACCACTATCTTGTTCCAGAACATTTTCACTGCCCCAAAAGAAAACCAGCACTAGTTGATCACTCACTTCCCATTCCTCCCTGCCTTCATCCCCCGGAAATCACTAATCTGCCTTTTTTCTCCATTGATGTTTTATATAAATATATGAATAGTACAATATGTGGCCTTTTGTGTCTGCCTTCTTTCACTTAGCATTATGTTTTTAAGGTTAATCCATGTTGTAGCATGTATGAGTACTTCATTGCTTTTTGTGTCTGAATAATATTCCACTATATTGATATGCCACATTTTGTTTATCCCTTCATTAGTTGGTGGATGTTTGGATTGTTTCTACCTTTGGGTACTATGAATAGTGGTGCTAGAGACATTCATATATAAGTATTTGTTTGAATAACTGTTTTCAGTTTTGGGGGGATATATACCTAGGAGTACAATTGTTTTGTTACATGTTAATTCTTTATTTAATTTTTCGAGCAACTCCTAAACTGTTTTCCAAAGGAGATGCACAATTTTATATTCCCACCACTCTTTAGCACTGAGAAAGCTCCAAAATGTACAGGGGTAGAGAGGGAGTAGATAAACCCCTGAGCTGATCTCTCCAGGAGCCACCGGATAGGTCAAAACACACAACCACAATCCTTTAGAACAATGTCCATATTGTTCCCTCTGGCACTGTCAAGAGTCTGCACCACCATCTTCATGGTTGCCACCTGAGCTAGCAGGTGGGAGATTTTAGGTTAAAAATGCCACAACCCTTTCTTAACAGAATTCAGTAGTTTCTTTCCTCATAAGTGTTCTCTTGGATGTTGCAAGGTTTTGATTAGATTCCAGAGTTTTGAAAAAGTTGATTCTGACATTTTTTTAAGCTTAATCATTGCTTTAATGGTGGGGTGGCGTTTTGGAGTTCTCTACTCTGCCATTTTTGGTAATATCACTCCTGTTATTTATTTTTTGAATATATTTATGTCTTTTGTTTTATCAGTTTGGCTCAGCTCAGACTGAAAATTTAGTCTTTTCTGTAGAGAGCAATAGCTAAAATTTAACTTCAGTTCTTTTAGCCTTATCTAGACTGATTGGAATTTGTCCTGTGCAAACATTGTTCAAGAGTTGGCCAGAGATTTGGGCAGAGTTTATACACAGAATTTTGGACACTCATTTCTGGTTCTCTTCTTTCTGGGATGTCCTTCTTTCTAGATGTTGTGGTTAACCTGGAGCCTTTACTTAACACGTCAAGCCAGTAAGACTGTGTGCTTCTATCTAGTTTTTAATGTCCCAAATGTCATGTACTTGGGCCTCAGTTCTTTGCTTTCTAAAAAAATTTAAGAGGAGTACTTAAAGAGAGGTTTCAGGCATCATCTAGTTGATATTGAGTATTTGGCATCTATATAAATCTTCTAGATCTGCCATAACAAAATACCACAGAATGGGTGGCTTAAACAACAGAAATTTATTTCTCACAGTTCTGAAGTCTGGAAGTCCAAGAGCAGGATGTTGGCATATTTGACTTCTCCTGAGGCCTCGCTCCTTGGATTGCAAATGGACACCTACTTGCTGTATCCTCACATGGCCTTTTCTCTGTTCATGCATAGCAGACCCCTGGTGTTTCTTCCTCTTCTTATAAGGACACCAGTCATATTGGATTAGGACCCCACCCTTATGACCTCATTTATCCTTACTTACCTCTTTAAAGGCCCTGTCTCCAAATGCAGTCAATTTGGGGGTTAGGACTATAACATATGAATTTGGGGGGACACAATTCAGCCCAGAACAGCATCTTTTTAGTCTCATGACATAACTGAGACCTAGGAGAGCTGTGCTTATTCCTCCTAGGCAGGGATGTAAAGTTTAAAAATAAAAAAGAAAGAAAAATTCAAAATCAGCTTCCCAAAGAAAATACCTGAATTATGAGTGTCAAGGCCATCCGTAGCTGGCTGAGTGACAGTTGTATACCAGAGCTCTCCTTGGTTTTGCTTTTCTGTTAGTGAAAACAAAATTTGTCATATGGAAGCAATCAGCTGAATATTTCCAACTAATTGTTAGTTCCCTTTAAAGGCAAAGAAGTGATAACAAAAGTAAAAGTTTATAGATATATTTTCTCTCTCCCTAAATATAGGTGCTGTTAGCAATGAGAAATCCAGAATGCCAGAGTTATTTTACAGGGAGAAATGAAATTGTTCTATAAATATCATAATTTCATTTTAGATGGTGTTGCTGGATGCACATAGTGCCTCAGTTAGAGAATGTTCTTTGAACACAAATATTGCAGACATTGGTAGCAGATACATATAGTTATGGTAAAGCTAGCTAAGTGCAATGTCTTCAGAATGGGAGTGTACTCATGACTCACCAGTTGCTGGTTGCTAAATTAGTAGTAACATGCTACCTCACTGCCCATTGGTCCTCTTTCTATGAAACTGGCTTCTACATGATGTTAACCAGGAACTCATCTTTAATGCCAAATTCTAGGCCTGCTTCAAATATTTGGGAGCCCCCTAAGGGGGTCTTGTTGGTTCACTTTTGTGCCATGTCGTAGAGATCATGTTTCCCTAGCCAAAATATTGGGACTCATGATTCTGATAATGAGATAGAAAAACTGAGATTGAGACCATTCCAGCACATCTAGGGTATACGATATAGTGTACGGTACCTATAAAGACAGGCCTAAGATGCTTGGCAAAGAAAGCCATTGTATCGTCTACTGGCTGAACTGTTTCTGGAGAGGAACTCCTATGGGAATGGGTTGACATGGGTATTCTGTAAGTCTTCAGAGTAACTTCAGCAAGAAACCAGAAGATTCTGGTTCAATTGGGACCTTAATTAAATTGAATTGATTAGAATATCCATGGGAAGCCCACAGCTTCCAGTGTACTTTTTGAAACCCATGACCAGTATGAACTTTGTTTTTCAACCTGTTTGCTAAAACATTTTAAGCAAACTAAATGAATCTTTCTTTTGACTGTGTTTCTAACTGAATTACCATCTGCTATTTGGAAATCATAATTAGTTTTGAAATTTACATTTAAATATAAATTGTGCACTATCACACTGATTGGTCTAAGATAAGGAGAAGAGAACTATTCTTATAGTTTGGTCTTATTATTCACTCCAATGCTTCATCTATTACATGGAATCCCAAATGTATCTTAAAAACCCTGATTGGTATATAGAGGCTTCAGCTGCTTATTATTCTTTCCTCAGCTCCTCATTTTTGCAGCATCTCTCATTCATTTAGAACACGGTTTTAATTTCCATGGCCACCGTGGCTTTTCTGTGTTCTCTTAAAGGAAAACTGCCAAGGTTGATAGGTTCAAATTTGACTTTTCTTCCTAAGTGCATTTATGCATTGCCAAGATCTTCCTGCTTCCTTACATGCTTTTGATTTTAATCGTTGATGCATTGCCAGTTGACTCAAGGACCAAGCAATTACAATAATGTCAGCCCTCAAATCTGATTGTGTAAATCCAGAACAGTACGCTGCTTTTCTTTGTACTTAAAGAATGTAACAAGAACAGTGCCCAGGAATCAATTTAAGAACAATAGGCTGTTGAGTTAAAGTATCATTATCATTAAGAGGTATTTTTACAATGCTTGGCATTTTTCAGTGGATGCAATGATTAGATCTATGTTCTCAGCCCACTCCTACCATGGCTTATTAGGTGACCTTGGGCAAGTCACCCTAATGCCTCTGAGCTTCCTCATTTGTAAAATGACAGGTTGGATTTGATGTTTTTCCAGGTTATTTCAGATTCTTAACTATGATTAATAAATAATTAATTAATAATTAATTAATAAAACTACTCTGCTGAATACTTTTCAAGTTAATCCCACTTTTATGAATAAAAATGGAACCACAGTGGTATTGAAACTCTGGGTTATACAGTAAGTGTTATAAAACTGATTTGAATTCCTAATTCTTTTTATAAATTTATTTATTTATTTATTTTATTTTTGGCTACATTGAGTCTTCGTTGCTGCACATGGGCTTTCTCTAGTTGCAGCGAGCAGGGGCTCTTTGTTGCGGTGCGCAGGCCTCTCATTACGGTGGCTTCTCCTGTTGCGGAGCACGGGCTCTAGGCTCATGGGCTTCAGTAGTTGTGGCGCACGGGCCTAGTTGCTCCGCAGCATGTGGGGTCTTCCCAGACCAGGGCTCGAACCTGTGTCCCCTGCATTGGCAGGCAGATTCTCAACCACTGCGCCACCAGGAAAGCCCTGAATTCCTAATTCTTGATTCACGCTAACACTACTTTATTGGTTTTAAAACTTGAATAATACAGGGACTTCCCTGGTGGTCCAATGAGTAAGGCTCCATGCTCCCAATGCTGGGGGCCTGGCTTCAATCCCTGGCTGGGGAACTAGATCCCGCATGCATGCTGCAACTAAGTGTCTGCATGCTGCAGCTAAGATCCTGCATGTCCCAGAGAAGATCCCGTGTGCCACAACTAAGACCCGGTGCAGTCAAAATAAATAAATAAATAAATAAATAAATGTTTTTTAAAAAGCTTGAATAATACAAAGACAACTTTTAGAGGAAAAGATATTTTAGACTCCTGATGTGGTCAAATTATTTATTGTGAATTATGTAAATATTTAAGAACATAAAATTAAGCATACACGTCTTACGCTTGTAGTTTCTACAAAATAGAAGGACATCAATAAATTAAACATAAAAGACCTAAAAATTTAATTTAACTTAATAAGCTGGAAGATGTTGTTTTACTGAAACCTAATCATCTATTACTTGATCCTGTCTTATGTGATGGGTTTCTTTGACTTTGGCACACTTAATTAATAGTGCCATGTCATGACTCAACTGTTTAACCAGTTTCCTTTATTTATTTGCACAGTAAACTGGGATGTTATCTGGCCTCGACTAAGTGCAGCCATATCATTTACTTACTTAATCTATCTTTCCCTTTCCTTTTTAGCTTTTAATAATTAAAACAGTACAATTTAGTGCCAGTGTAAATGTAACACAGACATGAGCACTGAAGTTATGTGGCAGAAATTAGTTATTTATTTGTTCATTAGTAATTCATATACCAGATACTTCTATGTGCCAGGCCCTGTTTTAGGCACTGTGGATACAGCAGTGATTAAAAATGAAAAAGGCTCTGCCCTTACAGAGCTTATATTCTACTAGGAATCATCAGATGATTTAGAATATTAATTTTAGATTATTATAAAATGAAAATAGAAATAAAAATATTCCTATAAGGAACTTGTTGACCCTTGGGAATAAGTCCATGGCACATTCTAAGAGATCCATGATCCAAATTTGAGAAAGCTTGCTCTCTTTAGTTTCTTTCTTTTGCATTATGAACTTCCTAACTTTTGCAATACATTTAAAAATAGAATAGTTTATCTAGTTCACAACTTTCAGTAGAATTTTAATTTGCAAGGAGTTGCAACCTGGGCCATATTGCCCAGTGAGCTAAGTTAAGGCATCATGGCAAAATGGAAAGAGCATCTGTTCAGGGATTTGAAGACTGGGACTCTTACCTTGGTCCGTCATTTAGCAGACTGTTGTGACCTTGAGGAGTGCATTTAATCTCTCTGAACCCCAGTTTTCTCATCTTCAAAATTGCAAGGGTGTCCTAATCATTTATTCTTATCCTTTTTTGGGGAACTATATAACTCTTTGAGAACCAGATGAATCCTATGAAGCCTATCCATACTAAATGGCTTTTACACACAAAATTTTGCTTATGAGTTCAGATGATTTATGAACTCCCACTACTCAGAGATAACCACTATTAATATTTTGTTGTAAATGTTTTCTATTCTTTTAGTTAGTGCTTTTTGTCTGTCTTAATACATTGTGGCAATGTTTCCATGGAAAAATATTCTTCTTCAACATAATTTTAATGGATGTAATATATTTAAGCATTGGCTTATCACTAGACATCATAGTAAATCCCTGTCTTTTGCTTAGTGTCAATTCTCCCTGTTAGTGGTTATTGTATCCCACATTTCTTTTGTAAATTCCTACTACCCAAATTTTAGCTGTATGTTTTGTGTGAGATTGCTTTAGCAAACCTGTATGATCAGGATCAGGGTGGATATGTAACCAAGTTAGAGCTAGCATGATGCAAGAACACATTTGACAGAACTTCTGGGAAAAAGAAGATTTTCATGCTCTGGATTTGGTGGTGTTCAAATGATGACCATTAAGTGGACCAGTTAAAAGATGAAGCTGATCCTCAGAATAAGCAGACTCAAAAGATTCATTCCGGTGACATTGTTGGAACCTGAATACAGCCTTAAAGCCTGCCTCTCTTGGTTTTGTTTTTTGCCTTTTTTTTTTTTTTTTAGTTACAAGAGCCAACACATTTTCTTTTTGTTTAAACCCTTATAAATTGAGTTCTTGGTCACTTGCAACCTAAAGAACCCTAAATATAGGCAATTAGGTTACTTTCGAAATTTTGGCTATTATAAATAGTTACAATGAACATCCTCACACTGTTAACTCTTTGGACTATCTTTAATTATTTCTTCAGTGTTAATTCCTAGAATTCTTGAACATGATTGTCTGCCTCTGTTTTCAGCATCATGTATGGCAGAACTCATTCAGTTACAAATGGATGTAGATTGAATGGTTTATTAGCGTGAACCAATGGTAATATAATATTTTTTCTTTCCAAACCAGTATTCAATCCACGATTATGCATTGCACTTAGTAGTTATGCTTCTGTAGTCTCCTTTAACTTGTAGTAGTTCCTTGATCTTTTTTTTTTCTTTCATGCCATAGATACTTTTGGAAAATATCTGCCAGTTGTTTTACAGAATGTCTCTCAGTTGGGTTTGCCTGTTTCCTTATGAGTAAATCCAGGCTAGGAATTTTTGATAGGAAAATTATATAAGTGATGTTGTGTCCTTCTCAGTGCATCATATTAGAGGGTATGTGATGTCATTTGTCCCATTATTGGCAACATTAACCATTTTCCCTTGGAAATTAGTAATATGTGAGAAGATTCTCTGACACTGTGTGAGTATCCTTTTCTCCTTAAAGTAACACCCAATAGTTATAACATCTTTTTCTGATTATTGCTTGAATTATTTCTGTGATAGTTGTAAAATGGAATTTTCTAACTCTATCATTCCTTTAACATTTATCAATTGATATTCTGCAGTTAGAATGAGCTTTTCCTTCTTTCTTATTCATTCATTCATTCATTTATGTTTACTATCAGTATGTACTCTTGCATTCCTGTTTTCTTAAATGTATTACAGTTCTTTGTTATTGTCAGTCTTTGTTAAAATAAACTTTTAACTTTGGAATAATTTAGATATACAGAAAAATTGCAAAGATAGTAGAGAGAGTTCCTGTATACTCCTCACCCAGTTTCCCCTAATGTTAGCATCTTACATTAATATAATTGTCAGAACTAAGACACTAACGTTGGAACATTTCTGTTAACTAAATTAGAGACTTTATTTGCCTTTCACAAGTTTTTCTAGGATCCAATACAGGATACCACAATTCAGTTAGACAATATAGTTCCTTAGTTTCCTCTGATCTGTAGTGGTTTCTCAGTCTTTCCTTATTTTCATGACCTTGACAGTTTTGAAGATTACTGGTCTGGTATTTTGTAGATAGTCCTTCACTTTGGATTTGTCCGATATTTTCTCATTATTAGACTGGGGTTATGGGTTTGGGGGAAGGATACCACAGAGGTAAGGTGCTTTTTTCATTGCCTTATATTTAGGTGGTGCATGATATTAACCTGATTCATCACTGATGACATTAACTTTGATCACTTGCTTAAGGCAGTGTTTGCTAGATTTCTCTACTGAAGTCTTCTATTTTCCCCTTTCCTTTCTCTATTCTTTGGAAGCTAGACACTTTTCTTTGGAAAGAAGCCCACACTCAAGTGGATTTAAATTAAGCTCCACTTCTTGAAGGAGGGAATATCTACATATATTATTTGAAATATTTTATCTTCTCTAAGGTATATTTGTCCCTTCAATTTGTTCCCATTTATTTATTTATTAAGTCATTTGTTTATATTGGTATTGACTCATGCATATTTATTTTATTCTTTGGGTTATAATTCAATACTACATTATTATTTTTTCTGCTCAAATTGTTCCACTGCAAGGGCCAGGGAAGATGAGATGAGATGCCCTAGCTAAACAGTGAAACAAGAAAAAAGGGACTACTAATTCTTCCTTCCTCTGCCTTTTGTTCTATTAAGGCCCTCAAGGGATTGGATGATGCCCACCACATAGAGGAGGGTAGTTTACTTTACTGAGTCCATTGATTCAAATGCTAATCTCATTCTGAAACACTCTCAGACACACCCAGAAATAATGTCTGGGTACCTCAAGTTGACAATGTTGTGGTCAGTCAACTTGACATACAAAATTAGCTATCACAATTATGTTCTAAAGCAGGGGTCAGCAAACTTTTTCTGTAAACGGTCAGATAATTATTTTAGGCATTGTGGACCACATTACCTCTGCCGCTACTACTCAACTCTGCCATTACAGAAATCAGCCATAGACAATATGTAACAAAAAACCTTGGATGTGTTCCAATAAAACTTTATGTGCAAAAAGCAGGCAGTGATCTGGATTTGGTCAGTGAGCCATAGGTACTTGGATTCTAAAGTTACCTAGATTTTTTTTTTCTTTTTTAATACATTTTTCTTAGGCTGAGGACATACAGTCCCAGTTCCTTGCATTCTTTCTTCTTTTCTTTTCTTTTTTTTTTTTTTTGAGGTCATATTATTTATTTCAAATGGAGTTATATTCTTATTTCTCCTTGCAGTCAGTTTTAGGGCTTGCTTTCCTAATTCTTGTTGATTTAATTTTATTAATGATTAGTAGACATTTTGATATTCTTCCTTCCAAATTTTGTTTTGTACCCTGGGCAAGCTGCTTAATTTAAGAGAAATAACTTTGGTTTTCTAATTTAAGAAATTACAAGTGTAGGCAGAGAAGTTAAATAAGAAGATTGCCCTGACACTGTGCTAAGTGCTTTACATACAGTATCTTAGTCAATGCTCATCATAGTACTACCACATTTTATTGAATCTAAGATTCCATAGATTATAAGACATGCTTTTTCTCATTTCAGAGATGTTAAATTGTTAGAACTGATACAACACGATATTATGTAGGTACTATTATTTTTATTTTAAGAGTGCATAAATTGAATCAGAAAGGTTAAGTTATTTGCCCAAGAGTACATACCTAGTAGGTGGCAGATTCAGGAAACAAATCCAGATCTTTTTCCCCTAGATGTTTTCTATTGCCTTCCTTCCCTTTTCCCTTCTCTCCCTTTCTACCTTTTCCCCTTCCTTTTAAAAAATTAAATTTTTTTTTCCCCCAGGGCTTACCATCTTTGTCCAAATTTGGCTCATTTGATTGCCTCTTTAATTAACAAGCTGCCTCCTTAACATCGTCTCAGGTTTTTTGAAACCCACCTTCTTAGGAATCCTTACCTTTCCAAATACTAGAAACGAGTTGGGTATTTCCCATTATCATGGCTTGTTTGGAATGTGCCACTTATATATTTTATTATTTATTTTATATAACATTAAAATTAACTTTCAGTAACTTTTATAGGTCATTTGTATTATCAAACCTTTGTTAAATGTTTTCACAATTTTGTTTAACCAAAAAGGCCCTTTTAGGTATTGTCCATATCAACATAATTTATTTTAACTTATAAATTTCTAGGGAAACAAAGTTGGCATGGCTATATTTGCTTTGGGATAGTATTATGTATATATATGCTTTGAGATAATAAAGGGATGATATGCCTAAGGGATAAATATAGGAAGAATAATTGTCTCTAATTGAGTCACATCATGAATGGACCTGTATATTGTCACATATTCAAATATCAATACTAACAGTATTACTGCTACTAAAAAATAATAATATAAAAATAACAAATAAGTAGTGAACATTTATTGAATGTTTCCTACATTCAGGCGTGTTTCAATGTTTTATGTGTATTAATACATTAAGCTTACTTTCTTCTGAAATTCCATAAATAAGTACAATTATTATTCCCATTTTACAAATGAGGAAAATGAGACACAGAGAAGATAAATTATTTGAGTACTGAATTAAGTATTTGAAGTTATTTCACCTCAGTGATGATAAATATAGTATATTACAGATATATGTAGCGAAATAAGGAGAAATAAGGTCATGAAATAAATTTATTTCCAAGATATTATTTATTCTAAAGCCCCCCTCCGGTCTGGGGTCAGACTCTGAAGTTGTATGGGAGAGGCTTGAATATGGATTTCAGAACGTGGAGCCAAGGGAGCTCTGAAAAGCAAAATTCAGGGTATAGTGGCCATTGTGGTTGCTTCCTCATTCCCCCTTCTCTTGGTCACCTGATTTTCTTTTCTTTTTTTTTTTTTGGTCACTTGATTTTCATTTGAGTATCTACTCCTTTGACTCAGTGCATGTGTTTGTGGGAACTTGACTTCACTCCTGTCTCTAGGGAGGGGGTTGCATATGCAGCAACATAATCCTATCACCTGGCCGAGATTTTGGTTCAGAGGTGACATATGGGCTGATTTGGATCAAAGAAAGTGGACAAGATATTTTCTGGCAACATCTAAGAAAAAAATCTCTCTTTATCTTTCTCAACTTCCAAAATGTTGTGTTCGGATAAGAAGCCTAGAATGCTGCAGCTGTATTGCTACTATGAGTGAAATTGGCCTTAGGATAAAGCTGAT